>NC_067407.1:16298845-17548845 GCF_009764475.1 Pristis pectinata
TTCACCTCTTCCCATTTAAATTAGGAAAGCAGGAATCTTGTGGCTTTTTGATGAAGTGAATGTGTTTAGTTGCCTCTTCCATTCTGCCAATAACTATACTAATGAAACCAGACATTTAGTCTAACAGTCTCTAGACATTTATATTTGAGACAAGCCTCACCTCTGTGCCTCCCCCTCATCCCCTCCATCTCACCCGACCTAGACATCCTTCTCTCCTTCATGCACATCTAGCCTCCACTCAAAGACAGATTAGTACCTGCCACAATTACTGCACATGATAGGAAGTTTCACATTTTAAACATTAGGGAAAGAAGTTTCCCCCAAATTCTCTTCTAAATTGTTAATATATTTATGACCTACATCCACTCAATTAAAATACTTTCCCTTATCAAGTTAGCACTCAGTGTTATCCTTCTAAAGAAGCCCAGCCTGATCTTTTCTCGCCCCCCCCCCCCCCCTTGTTGAGCATACCACTTGGGTTTGGTATGCTCAACGGAAAAAAAAACATTCTAGTAACTTTTTAAATTTCTTTTCCAAAGCCTCCATATACTTATTACAAGGAGACCAGAATAAAAGATGGTACGGCAAACATGATCTGAAAAATTTCCAGTCCAAGTTTAACCCTGCCTTTTAATTCCCTTCATCTAGCAATGAACCCTGGTTATGAACATGTTGCTTTTAATTAAGGTGCATCCATAAATTACCCGCAATATTTACTCTATTCACAGGAGTATTTAGACACCTCATGCTTTACAACCAAAGTGAACAGTTTCACTATAAATGAAACTCATTTGCTCTTTGTTTTCAAAGTGCCCTTTCTGTATATTTAAAAATGTCTACCTATCATTTAATGACATTCGTCATCTTCATTGTTATTAATAGCACCCCAAAATTTGGAATCTACAAGTCTTGAAACCATTTCTGTTCCCTGTTCTAAAGAATTTTATTTAAATGACAAACAGTGGCCCCCCACACTGATCCTTGTGAAGCATCAGTTCTCCACCTTTTGCCAATCTAACTTCCAGGTACTATCTTAAAAGTTTTCAGCTTGTCATGGCTCATAAATCCTTCAAAGAGATCAAGTTTTTGGGCCTCAAAATGGCTTCCTGTATAACCTGTTGTATTTTGTCAACATTTAGTTAACATTTATTTACAGTACAACAGCTACTGATCATCTACATCTACAAGGGAATTGTTTTGTATCCATTTTATCTGAAGCTACACGCAAGCATAAACACTGGTTCAGCAATGGAAAGATTTGCACACAAGGTCAAAACTGTGCATAAAAAAAAGTCTTTAAGGCAACAGAAGAGAAACAGAAATAGGCTACTTGACTGACTCCACAATAGGATGTGGCTCAAACCATATTCCCGTTCTCTCCCCTTACCCCTTGATCCTTTTGGACCTAGTAATTTTAAATACAATTCAGTGACTTGACCACGACAGCCTTCTACAGTAGCAAATTCCACAGGTTTCCCACCGAGATTTATTCTCATCTCAATACTGCGACCTCTCATTCTAGACAGTTCATCCAGTGGAAATCATCATCCTTGAATCCATTATATTTAGCCCCATTAGAATAGTTTCATTGCACTTACCACTCATTCTTCCAAACTCCAGTGAACTGAAACTTGATCGACCCCTCTCTCCTTATGCAAGTCTCACTATCCCAGGAATCAGTCGGGTGAATCTTCATGGCACTCACTCTCCTTCCTTAGCCAAGACCGAGACTGCACAAAACCCTCTAGGTAGCCCTGCGTAATTGCAGCAATGCATCCTCGCTCCAGTATTTGTATCCTCTTGCTACAAAAGCCAGATCGCCTTCAACTGCTTGCTGCACCTGCATGTTTGCTTTCAGTGACCAGTGTACAAGAACACTCTTTGGACCCTTGGACATCACCCTTTGGAAATCAACATTTCCCAATCATTTAAATAGTATGCCTCCTTGCTGTTTGCCCTAACAAAGTGATAACTTCACATTTATTCATTTTATGGAGTCATAGGATAAAGATACAAAAGCCTGAAAGCAGACTCGAGGACAGCATCTATCTTGCTTTTAACGGACTATTGACCGGGTCTACATAGAACATTACAGCACAGTACAGGCCCTTCGGCCCACGATGTTGTGCGGACATTTTATCCTGTTCCAAGATCTATCTAACCCTTCCCTCCTACATAGCTCTCTTGCACAATACGAGGATCTCCTGCACAATAAGATGGATTCTTGACCTCAACCTCCCTTCTCATGGCCTTGTCTGCCTGCACTGTTCTCTGTAACTGTAACACTATATTCTGCATTGTTATTGCTTTTCCCTTGTACTACCTCGATGCAATGATGTTGTGAAATGATCTGTATGGATGGCATGCAAAGTTTTCCCACCATACTTGATATATGACAATAATAAACCAATTACCAATATAGTATGGAAACAGCCCTTTAACCCAACTCGCCCATGCCTACCAAGATGCCATCTAAATTGGTCCCTTTTGCCCACATTTGACCGATAATCCCTCTCAACCTTTTCTATCCATGTGCCTGTCCAAATCCTTTTTAAATGTTGCTATTATACCTGCCTCAACTACTTCCTCTGGCAGCTAGTTTCATATACACACCACCCTCTGCGTGAGGTTGCCCCTCAGGTCCCTTTTAAATCTTTCCCCCTAACCTTAAGCCTACACCCTCTAATTTCTGATTCCCTTTCCCCGTCATACTGCATCTGCCACTCATTCAGTTTGCCCAAGTCACCTTGAAGCCTCCTTATATCCTTCTCAATTCACAATTCCACCCAGTTTTGTTCCCTCATTCAAGTCATTGATATATACCATGAATAGCTGAGGCCCAAGCACTGATCCTTGTAGAATCCTAGCAGATCCATTTTTACGCCAACATGTTTCCCCACTCCCACCCCCCCCACCCCATTTGTCAACTAACTTGATTGTCTCTTTCCATTGACATATTTCAAGTGCCCTGTTATCCTTCATAGCCTCTAGAATTTCCCCCAATACCAGTGTTAGGCTAACTGGTTTGCAAGTTTCTCATTTTCTCTTTTTTAAATAATGGGGTTGTATTTGCAATCCCTCCAATCTGCAGGTACTGCTCCATAATCCATACAATTCTGGAAATCGATATATGTACCTACTGTTTCCATGGCTAGCTCTAATAGTACTCTAGGAACCAACTTATCAAGTCCGGCAAATGTATTGCCTTTCAATATTGGTAATTTCTCTAGCACTATCTTCTTACTAGCACTAATTTCCTTGCCTCACTTTCTCTAGTTCTAATGTTCCCTCGCATTTCTGGAAAGCCCTATTTGTGTCCTCTATGAAGGCAGAACCAAAGTAATTGTTCAATTGCCTTGCCAACTCCCTGTTCCTCACTGCTAATTCTCCCATTTTTGACTCTGAAGACCCACACTTGACTTTACTAATTTTTTTTTAAACTATACTTGTAGAATGCTGGAGCTGATGGGGACGGAAGGGTGAATGGAATTGATCTGAGAATCAGTAAAGTCGAGATGGGCTGATTGGCCTCCTTCCATATTGTAAGGAAATACAAGATAAAGACATCTATGATTACTATAATACCCTTGCTACATCTTAAATTTAGTATTTGCTGCTGACCCCAACATTACTACCGTATAGAGGCCTATGGATAATTAACACACCTTTGGTGTTTCTCAGTTCCATACAAACTGATTCCACATTTTCATTTTCTGAACTAATATCCTCTCTCATTATTGCACTAACATCCTTCACTAGCAATGCCATCCCACCTCCGTCCTTCACAAATATTGAGTATCCTTGGATACCTAGCTCCCAAAAGAATAAGATGTCAAACAGATGTACAACGTGAAGCCACTGTCAATTGTAAGGGCAGGATGAAAGAAGAAATAATGGGAAGCATCAAACTTTTATCCACCCCAAAAGGAAGCAAGTGTTTTTTGTTGTGTTGCTATGCTACTATTCCAATGAACAGGCACCCTCTGTTCCAAGACCACTTCCAGTATCTGACTTTATATTAAAATTCTATTAAATGATGTAAAATGGTCATACGATTGGAAAATAAGCAGCCAAATGGAGGAAGAGAGGAATCAGAAGCAGAACAAAGTAAACAGATGGACCAGAGTGAATTCTCATTGCTGTGCAAAGAACCGACGTTCCATAAAATTCAGTCTATCCTTGACCAAAGTGATTGATTTGTGACAGTGAGAGTTTCACAACAGTAAGAGACAACTTCCATTCATTCCAATCTTTTAAGACTGGGCCAAATTCTGCCAAACAGCAGCATTCATAGTAGGAACCTCCAATGTTCTGAAATATGTTTTGCAAGTTTATCCTGTATAACAGGAGCTCCAAATGTGGCAATGATTACTGTCCATAAATAGAAGACTATAGAAGAATACTCCCCATAGCATTCTCTTTTTCAGTGGGGAGGGGCTGAATTGGTTACAACTAAAACTTGTGTCCCTTGGTAATAGAGCCACTTGAGAGCCCATAAATAGGTCAACAGAACGAAGACCATCATCCTCGACCTCGAGGGATAGACACGACGTCGAAGAGAGTATTGGAAGGAAATAAGTACCAGTTTTACCAACGAAACAACTGGCATGTAAAACATTGTGGCAGAAAATGTACAGTATTAACATCAATGCATCTTCTGGCCTCCTGTGTAGGAGGCTCAAACTACTAAGGCTGCAAAGGTTTTTGCAGAGCAGTCAATAATATGCGATAGGCTGCATAGCACTTTCTTCTGCATCTTGTATAACTACACAGGATCATCACTCACATTATCCCCCCCAAGGCTAAGAAATAAATTACATTTTTTGGAAGCATAGTTAATAAAAGCAGAAACCAAAAGAGCACACTCATTTTTCATGTTGGTGAGGGATAAGCAGTGGCCAGAAGAATTTGACTCTTACACACCGATGATCACTCCCCAACAGAAAACACCAACCTGAACAGGCAGGTGTAATTTAATGGCACGTCCAGCAGACGCCACCTTTGACAATGCAGAATCTACTGAAATCCTGGAGCAGGGTTTCAACTCTCAACCTTCTGACACAAGAGACAAGAATGCCATTGCCAACTCAAACAAAATATGCTTAAGCGTGTCTCTAGACGCAAAATAGAAGTGCAAGAGAACAGGGGTACTGATAGGACCTGGAATTTATTATCGGCAACCATGAACAATTATGGAGATGAAATTCACACTTACCAGGCTTGCAAGGGCCAAAAGTGTCGTCTGTACTTGGGTCAAGTTCCCATTTTCAAAAAGGTCATTTGCTTCAAAAATGTCATGTGGCCTCATCCCATAACACTGCATGGCCTTAATAAAGTTACCAATATTCTCCAGCTGAAGACAGACAAACCAAGCAGTTAAATAATGTACAATAAGTAGCACACATCTGAATGAACTGCAGTTTATTATTTAGAGTCCAATTCCTCTTCCTTGCCCTTTAAACGAGACAGTGAACTATACCAAATGAGCAGGGTCTTTATATAAACATTGAAGTTCTTACTTGGGCAGAACCTCAAAGTCACCCAACTTCAGAAAATAACAACTTACAAACCAGCAGCACTGGACTAACATCCAGAACTAAAATATTGAGCCAAACTTGCTTCATGAGCCTATAGCTAAAATTAGTCAAGCAGCTGTGTAATGAAAGTAGCAACTTTTCATTATGAATCTGCCCAGGAGGCAGTGTTACCACAATTACTAGCAGTCTATTGAACCATCGACAATAATCACAGCCAATCCAATGTGACAGCAATGTGAATGTGCTGTGGCCTCAAGTGGATACCTTCCAAGGCACATTAAGACATACACATTGCTCAGCTTTAAAGATGGGTAATAGGCAAGACACTAAATGCACCTGAAGGCTCAAGCCCCTGCATTAGCCAATACAGAAAATGCTGGTAACACTCAGCAGGTCGGGCAGTATCTGTGGAGAGGGGAAAATGTTTCAAGCTGGAGTCCCGTTGTCAAAACTGAAAAAGGGAGAATATAGGTTAGACAGTCTTCAACCTGAAATGTTAACTATGTTTTCTCTCTCCACAGATGTTGCCTGAACCCACGGCACATTTCCAACATCTGCATTTTATTTTATTTATTCATTAGTCAGAACACCAGCTAAAACCTGTTTAAAGAAAACCAATCCAACTTAAGTCATAGACTCTTGCAGGCCATCTGGCACACCACATCCATGCTGACTTCTTGCCCATTTACACTATCCCATTTACCCACATTAGGTCCACATCTTTTTCTGCCTGGCCCATTCAAGCACTTGTATAAATGTCTCTCAAAAGTAGCAAGTGTCTCCAACTCCTCCACCTCCTCTGGCAGTGCATTCCAGATATCAGCTACTCTGTAAAATAAAACTTCCCCCTCAATTCCTCCTTCCTCTCACCTTAAACCCATGTCCTCATTTTCATTACCCCTACCATGGGAAAAAGCAGGTCTTCTTACCTGGTGCCAGTTTAATTTGGATTCGTTAATTTTCTTGATAGAATCAGGTTGTAGCTTGTTCATGAGTCTGAAAAGAAAATTAACAAGTGATTTAGTATGGCTTCTGATGCACAATTTGCCCCAAGACTTTTTAAAGAAAACTTCAAAAAGGTCCATTAAGCCATTTTACACATTGAAGTATTAACATTTCTATCAACTGAACATTACTTGTTACGTTCCAAAACACTGTTCTGTAGGAAACTAAACCCCACAGGTAATCACATCCTTCAATAAATCACATCCTTCAATAGAACACATCCATTAGGTTAAATATTGGCAGGAATCAACTTCAGAAGCTGGTAGATATCTTTACACATTCTTTGACATCTCTGAATTGGTTCAGTTTCCTGTTTGATACAAGATGCCATGTCAATTACATCAGACCTTTACCCCCGCCCCAACTTGTGGCTGCAACCTTCAGGCAACTTTTGAAAGTTGGAGCTGGACCAATCGGAATCTCAGATGTTTGCAGAAAAAGAGTAGCCATTCAGTCCCTGCTTACATTAGGTCCCTATGGAACATGAAGGCTCCAAATCTCATCAGTCAATGTTCCTGCTTGTGCAACTTGCTCGTTCAGTTAACAAACACACTGCAGGGAAAATAGCTGAAAGCAGCCACTGAAAAAGTTACCATTCCAACCTCCAAGAGCAAGATTACTCAATTTGCAAGCAGTTGTTTTGTTTTAAAGTATTAAAATATCATCCTGAATTTTTATTTGCTCATAAAACACATACAGATTCATAGAGTTTCAACCAGGGGAACTGAATCATCAGTAAATTTGAATGCCGTTATGGCTTCTTTGGGCACACTGAACATAGGCCAAGCCAACTGCGCAGACAATAAACTCTTACAGTAACCAGCTGTGGACTTCCTGGCAAAAATCCAATTGAGACAGCAGCTTAGGGCAATATCCGCACAAAATCCTTTGTGGGAGAAGATCTTTAAGCCTTTAAAGTTTTCCATCTGAACTTCTAAGACGGCATTTGGCCCAATTCTTCCCCATCTTTTTCACAACATCCTAGGGCACTTTACAGCCAATGGAATTTTTCTTAGAAACATCTTAATTCAGGAAGTGCAACAACCTTTTTGCACAAGGTGGTCCCATGAAGAACAAAGTGTAAAATCTACATATAATCTTGTCTTGGTAATGTTAAGTACAGATTAAAAATTGGCCAGGATGAAACGATGCCATAAGATCCTTCACTTCCATCAGAGAGAACAGATTGGTCACTGTAACATCTCATCAAAAAGTTGACACCTCCAACTGTGCAGCAGTTTCTTAGTACTTTGCTATATAGTTGTGTCAGACTAAATTTGCTCTTCACGCTTGAACAAAATTTGAACTCACCAACTCAAAAGGCAAGAGTACTCCCAATGAAGCCATAGCTGACATTCAAGTATGTCTTTTATGACAGGAAATAACCAAATCCCTAGAGGTGTAATTAACTTTACCACACAAATCAGAAGGACAACTGACAAAGGAATGCCATTAAAAGCCTTATGCAAATCCTATGCTGCATCAGAAATGCGAGTTACCACTACATATGATAAAAGATTTATGGATGAAATGCTGATTGATGTTCAGAGATGCATGGTCAAGGGTAACCACAAGAGGGCTTTGGAATCTCAAGTTTAGAGAAGTGAAATTTAAGTTAATTAGGTTAGGAATAAAGTCAAATTTCATTTCCCACCCCTCACCCCCACCCCACCCCACCCCAACTGTTTAAATGTACAGAACTGTGCTATTGTGAGGTACTTTGTCAACATACAATTAAGAGTTCTTTTGTCAATGTTGGCTTCCTACTTAACCCAAGACAACAATCTACATGTTGCAAAACAAATTCAAAAACTAACATACAATTTCCTTTGCACATGAACCCTCGACATGCAATTAACCACAGCTAGCCTCAGTATACCAGTCAGAATTAGTAGAGATGCAAATAGGTCATGATGTTTCAAATGGATTATATTTGGTCAGAATTTAAACAGCTAGATACCAAACAGGAACTTTAAGCAAGGCAGATGCTGCCTGATGTTATTTTAGTTTGAATACTGGCATGATTTTCCATTTTTAATACTAGAATATTAGAACATAGAACAGTACAGCACTGGAACAGGCCTGTCAGCCCATGTCTGTGTTGACCATGATGCCAAATTAAACTAAAACTATCTGCCTTAACATGATCCATATCCCTCCACTCCCTGCATGTTCATGTGCCTGTCTAAATGCCTCTTAAATGCCATTATCATGTCTGCTTCCACCACCATCCTTGGCAGTGTGTTCCAGGCACTACCATTCTTTCCAAAAAAAAACACATTTGCCCCCTCACCTTAAAGCTACGTCCTCTAGTATTTGACATTTCCACCCTGGGGAACATAGACTGAGTGTCTACCCTATCTTTGCCTCTCATAATTTTTATAAACTTCTATCAGGTCTCCCGTCAACATCCAACACTGCTGAGAAAACAGCCCAAGTTTGTTCAACCTCTCCTTATAGCTAATACTCTCTAATCCAGGCAGCATCCTAGTGAACCTTTTATACTCTCTCCAAAGCCTCCACATATTTCCTGTAATGGGGCGACCAGAACTGCACACAACAGAACTTGAATAAAGTCCCCCTCTTGCTTCAAATGTCATTTGCTTATTAGGACAAGTTGGATGCAATTGAGTACGTGTTCCCATGTGGACAAACTAGCACAAATCTTCCTGAGGCACAGCCTTGGCTTGTATACTGCCCATCTCCAATTATCTGGAGGTGATGGTGGCGATGATGATCCTTAGTAAACCCCTGCAGACCTCCTGAAACATGCACTTCCAACAGTGCTGTTAGATAGGTAGTTCTAGGGTTTGGATCCAGTGAAGAAGAGATGGCACTATAATTTCCAAGTCAACACTGTGTGCAAATTGGCAGGTAATGGGGTTCTTTTCTTGGTTGTAGAGGTCATGGGTTTGGGAGGTGCTATTAGAGTGGCTGAGGTAGACAGTACACGATGCAGCCACTGTGTGCCAGTAATGGAGGGAATAAATGTCCAGTGCCAAACAAACAAGCTGCTGTGTCCTGAATGGTGTCAGGCTCAACCTGTTTGACAGACACTTATCCAGGCAAGCAGGGAGTATTCCATCAAAGTCTTCAATAGTGCCTTGCAGATGATATTGGTTTATTATTGTCACTTGAACTGAGGTACAGTGAAAAATTTGTCTTGCATACTGTTCCTTGGGGTGTCTGGAAGCAAATTACTTGCTGCAAGATATCCAGCCTCTAACCTGCTCATACCCACAGTATGTGTGGCTGGCCCATTTGGTCTTCTGGTCAATGACAATCCCAAGGACGTTGAAGGTAGGAGACTCCATGGCAAAATCTCCTTCGAGCATCGAAAGGTAGGTGGATAGAATCTTGTTGGATAAGGTCAAGCCTATGCCTGAATGGTTCTCCAGGTCTTGCTGCATGCAAGCACGGGCTGCTTCATTTGCTGTGGAGTTGTGAATGGAACTGAACATTGTACAATTCCCACAGAAAATTCCCACTTATGACAATTTGTGATGGAAGGTTGGTTATTGATGAAACAGCTGAAGATGGTTGGGCGTACTGCCCTGAAGAACTCCCACAGTGATGCCTGGGGCTGGGAGAGCTCCTTTGTGTGGCAGTACGACATTGAATGTATTCCTTTGATGTCCAATGGCTTCATTTTCAAACCAGGGCTCCTTTCTGCCACACTTGGTCAACTACTGCTCCTACGTAGAGGGCAGTCTTTTCCAGCTCACTTCCAGAACTGGGACTATATTGGAACAACTTGGCCAGAGGCATGGCTAGTTCTGGACTACAGGTCTGCAAGACTGCAGCTGGGATGATGTCTGGTCTCATAGGCTTTGCCATATCCAATGCTCTCGTCCATTTCTTGTAATCACACAGCAAACAGAATTGGCTGAAGATTGGCTTCTGCAATGGTGGGGATTTCAGGAACCTGTTGAAAGATGGATCGTGCATCTCAGGTTGCAAATATATGGGCTCAAGTTCCACTCCAGAGACCTCAGCACAATGTTAGCTGTTACTTCAGTACACCCCTGTTGGAGCAGACTTTTGAACAATTCATCAAATAGAGGTCCTGTCTAAGCCATGGTTTGACTTAAAAAGATTCCAGGAAGATGTGCAAGTTATTTATCCCTCAACCAATACCCAAAACAGGTGATAAACTACAATCCATGAATGCAGACTGGACACCACATTAAAGACCTCAAAAAGAAAGGCAATACAAAAGGCCTTCACTCTCCACGTTACCCAAGTTCAATCTCAATATCTGCTTTAGACAGAGGATTTATGAAGATGATCTCAACCAACCAATTGCATGCATTTAAAATGGATGGTTGAATATAGCTTTACTTTGACTAGATGAAGAATGTAACCTCCTCCTATTCCCATTAAGATGAATCCTCTTATATGAGGGCCGACTGGACTAGAACATGCACCATGGGTGAAAGCTCAGGATTCCAATTTTGACTCAAAGTTCTCCCTTGCCTGGGTACCCATGTACATCCTGCATCCACTCCTCTCAAATTTCTGTTATCCTCCCATGCTCAAGAGATTTTTCCCACCGAGATATCTCAACCTTCACACGTCTTTATCATTAAGGGATTTCAGCTCTCTCTTGCCCTAATCCCTTGCTGCAGACTTTTTTTTGTCTGCCAGCTCTCAACTTCATCATCCACATTCCCATCTTTTCATTTTTTGATTATTGATCAAAACATATTGGATCACTTCACCTATTTTACTATCCCTAGTGACACTACCAATTTTCTGTCCTGCAAGGTGCACTCCAAATTTCAACTCTTCATCTGTCCATCAGCACTAGTATCATCATTGTCTTTATTAACTGGAACTAGCCTAGATTCTGTCATGACACCCTGCTTTACATCTTCAACCCTTTGCCTTCCAGTCTGGAGACCATAGGCACTGTTTGCATCCTCTTGCATCCCAAGAGCTTCACAATGATTTACTATCATGTTTAGTTCTTATTGTTTTGCAGACAAAGTAATAGATTGGTCCACAACTGTGCCGTTTTATAAGCTGGCAGACAATCAGCTTTATCAGAACAGAAAAGGTGGACATGAAAAGCAAATGGAGGCAAGTCAACTAAAGCCACACCTATAACAGTAGCTGCACTTCAGAAAGTATTTATGACCAGAAAGGACTTGAGGACAGAGGTCATAAAAGGACATTGTATAAGAGCAAGTCCATTGAAAGCAAGATTCCCTTGGAAACTGTAGTGTTAATTTGAGGGAAGGGTTGACTGAAAATTATTAACAAGATTTATGGAACAGAAAACTATAGGGAGTACCAATCCCCAAATCTCAATATAACAGCAGGATCTAGTCCTCAGGACTTGCAAAGCAATCAACTACTTACATGCAAAGAATGACACCATCCTTAAGGCTGATTTGAAAGTTCTCACCCAAGCGTCTGCCTGTAACTTCTTCAATCCAGACTCGCAATTCCTCCTCTTTCTGAGGGTCGTACTTTTGAAGAATCTGGAAGGAAACCAAAATATGATTTACACACATTTTCACATAATCAAATCTACTTCTTAAGTGCACCGAGAATGACGATTCTGTCATCCTACATCCTGAAAAATGAGCTTTCCGCAATACTTCAGACCTCATCCTACAGAGGATTGCATTTTATTACCTTCATTCCTTAACTCATGGTGAAAGAATGTCAAGACCAACTTGCAAAGCGATTTCATGGGATATAATTGGTCTAGGTTTGATGATTAAAGCTCTGAAAAGACTCCAAAGCTCTACAGACAAGGTTAGATCGTGTCTGAGGAACCTTGGCATTAATGATCTTAACAGATTACTGAAAACTTACATTTTCAAACCATTGTTAAAAATAATACAAAACAAATTTTGTGGATTAAATTCCAAAAAAATTGATGTGACTACTCCATTTTGACAATCTTTCCTGTCCTTAATTCACTAGATCAGTGTCTAAACCCTGCTCTCATAGTAGTGCAGCCCATGAATAACACAAGTGATGTGGGCTTAACTAGTCCTTGTGGATGTTGGTTTTCATGTTTATAATACAAGGAGCAGATATTATCCAGAGCAAAGTTATCCCCCAGCCTTGAGGGTTTTTTTTTAAAAAAACAGAACTTTCTTGTCAAAATATTTAAAAAAAACAGGATATTGTGGAAGTTCCCAGATCAGGAAGCATCTGTGAAGAGAGAAACCATTTAGTCAGCTTGTTCAATTCTTTATTCATGTATAACCCTGTTGCCACCCTGTGCCCATTAGAAGACCTCCACTATGTGCTGCACACCAGATGATTCTCAAAATCAAGTGTATACAAGAGACAGCAGGTGTAAAAGCACAGGGAAGGACAATAAGTGATACAGTCAATACAACATAAAACTGTAAAAGCCACGAATGCAAAGAAACAATAGACAAGGCAGTCTGAGGGAAAGCAAATTTGTTGTGTTGTACCCCAAGTTTAGTCTTGGGCATGTCACGATACTGTTCAACAGACAGCTCCCTCACTAAACAAGGCCACTCCATTTATTTTTATAATTGAATTTTATTTGCATTAATTAAACACAACTGATATTTAATACGTAGACCCCAACTTCTCTCAACTTTCAGCTGCTTTTGAATTTTGCCTTAGCTGAAGTGACACAAAACATCTGTAAAGAGGACACAGATCATTGAACAACTAAATAATTATACATTTGATACTGCAGTGCTTTGAGAGCATAGAGAGCGTCAAGAAATGCACGTAGATATTGGAGTGAAAACAGATACCTGCAGTCCCCGGGTTATGCAAGGGTTCTGTTCCCAAGAACTGTCCTTAAGCTGATTCCTCTGCAAGTCAGAAGCATTTGTTTTCTGTTGTAACCCACGTCACATCACTCTACGTACACTTGCTATAGTAGCTTCATTTCATTGAATAATCAGTCTAACACTCCCTATAACTGATGAAATATATGCTGTCATTAATGAATACCATGAAACATTATTACAACTAGCTTGAAAAATGCTTTTTAAAAAAAAATGTATGCAAGAATTTGCATGGATTCAGATTTCCATACATCAGGCCACTCTTAACCCAGGGACCCCTGTACCATTCACTGGCAAAGGAACCATATCTGCTTATATTCTTGATCTAAAAACAATCATAGTAAAACCAAATCACAATCAACCCACTTCAATTCCACATCCCACTCCCATACTGACGTGTCTATCCATGGCCTTCTCTGCTGCCACGTTGAGGCCAGACACAGGTCACATTCTGCCTTGGGAGTCTCCAACCTGATGGCCTCAATATCGATTTCTCTCACTTCCGGTAACCCTACCCCTTCTTTTTCTCCCTCCCCCCTCCCCCAACTCTTTTGTCTTCCCCCATTCTTGTGGCTCACTTCCCCTGCCTTGATGACCTGCCCATCTTCTCTCCTCCCCTCCTCCATCCTTTATTCCATGGTCCACTGTCCTTTCCTACTGGATTCCCCCCCTTCTTCAGTCCTTTGCCTCTTCAACCTATCACCTCTCAACTTATTACATCTTCCTCACCCCCCCACCAACCTTCCCCCTTCACCTGAAATCATCCGTCACCTGCCTGTGTGCGCTCCTCCCCCTCCCTTCTTATTCTTGTTTCTGCCCTCTCCCTTTCCAGTCCTGATGAAGGGTCTCTGCCCGAAACGTCGACTGTTTATTTCCCTCCATGGATGCTGCCTGACCTGCTGACCAGCACTTTGTGTATTGCTCCAGATTTCAGCATCTGCAGAATTTTTTGGTGTCATAGTAAAACCAATGTGCACTGAACACTGTGCAACTTGATATGAACTTTAACAATGGAGCAAATTATTTGGACAAATGCCACTTACGTTGGATGATGCGAACTTAAAAGGGAAGCACGGGAGTGGATCATACAGGACTGCAAACTAATTAGGAGTACATGTGAAAATGATGCTCATGTTGATAACTACTAGTTCCCATGAAGCATATTTTAGTTTTAACTTCCACATATTTGTTGAAGAGGAGAAATCTTTGTATGTGGCCAGAGAACAGTTAACAATGGTGACAAGCACTCCAAATTTCCTTTTGATAGCAGTCATTCCAGAATTATATATAGACAGCAAAAATACAGTCTTTTGACAGCCTGGTGTTGAAAATGATTAAACAGCTGTCTTCCCCAAACCAGAATTATTAAGGAAAGAAATATTCCACGAGTTTCATGCAACTGAAGGAATATGCCAAATGTTCCCATTGTCAAGGTGGAGGTTTTAAAGAGGGGAGGGAAAGACAGACATTAATAGTGAACATTTGGATACTTAAGCAATAAGTAGAGCAATTGACTAGAGTCAATTTACAATGCAAGCAAAATAGAACTTCACTGTCAAAGGCAAATCTGGGTTTCCAGTTGCAAGTTTCATTCTTCAAACCACAATTCCCTTATGCTCTTCACAATGTCTGGTCCCCTGACAATCTTAGAGCAGCAGCACAATGGTACAACTCGTAGCACTGCAGCCTCAATTCCAGCGGTCCAGGTTCAATCCTGGCCCCCGTTGCTGTCTGTGTGGAGTGTGCATATTCTCCCTTTGACTATATGAGCTTCCTCTGGAGTTTCAGATCCAGTTTCCTCTCACATCCCAGAGACATGCAGTTTGATAGGTTAAATGACTACTGTAAATGACTCCTAGTGTGCAGATGCTGAGTCAAGTTGATGGGAACGTGGGGAGAATAAAATGCTATTAGTGCAAATGGCCAGTGGGCCAAAGGGCCCATTTCCATGCCGAGTGACTATGACCTTTAAAAGCTTTGGTCTTGCAGTTCCCAAGAACTCCCAGGTCAGTCAACACTTCCTAAATATTCAAGGACAGGTATGGCTCTTTGTATTTCCCACAACCATCTGATCTCCTCCTGAAATGCTCCAGAACTGCATGTTAATGGCTCACCTCTTCTATCACTAACTTAGCAGTTCTCCCAAGTTCTTTGAACTTCCTATTAATCATCCTATGCCTGTCATCCAACCATATCTTTGCTGATCCTTCGATGTAAATTTAAAAAAAACAACCTGTACTTTTCCCGTTATAATGAAGCATCATCACAAGTAAAATAACTACACCTGGATCACCGCCTCGATCCACATGCGGGCAGTAACTTGTGCCTTGCATTTGAGTTTTCTTCACAAACACTGCAAGGTATCAGGCCATATACTCAGTGGCTCCCATAAGCATAAAATGGATTAACATTTTCATCTTCATCTTTTTTGATCTCAAATACTTGTCTCTTTGCCTAAATTTTCCAAAATTGGCTTCAGTTTTTTTAAAATAATCACTTCCATTCTATGCCTAATACTATCCCAAACCAAGTCCAAACACAGGATTATAGCGACTAGATCTAAAGTAGTTCTACTAAGGATAAAGGAAAGTTTATTGTCCATTAAGTATTCGCTGCATAGTGTACAATTTCCCTATTTTCTCACTACCACAGATCAGTGCAATACCAAAATTAAGATTCAAACAGATTCATCCTCTTTGCTGTGAGCAAATGGGCATTTAAATGCATATTCAGATACTAAACCCACAAAATGCATTTCATGCACCACATAAAATTCCTTAATCTTTCTCAGTATATAGCAAGACCCAAATTCAACACCACTTTCTAGTTTTTTTTAACCCTTTAACCACTGTAGTATCACAGCTTCACCTCAAGCCCTCCAGTTTAAAAGCTTTTCAGCTGAAAACAAAACAGAAAATACTGATTTATTATGCTGCTTTATACACTGCAATTTAGTGTAGAACCATTCAGTTAGACCCACAATACATCAGATTCACTCAGCTGATCTTTGCAAGTAGAATACAAAGGAATTTGCTGAAGCAATAATTCTTTTTCCCAGAGTCTATAAGAACTAAAGAAGCAGAGACCACAAACTGTTATGATCAGTCATTTGGTCTAGACCTGACAAAAATATTAGATAGAACACTACATTCCAGAAGGAACTTCACAAATTGAGGCACTACTAACTCAATGTAACTGCACTGTGTAATGAATTGACCTGTATGAGCAGTATGCAAGACAAGTTTTTCCACTCTACCTCGGTACAAGTGACAATAATAAACCAATACTTAAAAACCAAAATGGCAGCAAACTGGGTATTCAGCTAAATTTCATTTCAATTCGCACTTGCTCAAAAAGTTCACTTAAGATATGAAATTTTAAAGTGAGAAAACAAAATCAGAGTTTAGTTTTGAATACTCTGTCCAAACATCATGAATCAAGACTTTTATTTTCAGTGCATCTCAGTGTGCATTAGTGCCTGTGGAAATTGAAGTTTTTAAGCATCAGAAACCAGAATCCCTTAAACATGTAGTTGGTTACCACTGCTCCATTTCTCATTTATAAAGAGGAAGAAACACTGCCTTAGGCAAGTTGTTGCTATTATAAAAGGATAAACAGAGTACTTGAACCAATAAATAGTACTGGCAGCTTGTCAGCATAACCTTAAAAGACAATGGGTTCCGTTCGGAAAGATCCAAAAAGTAGATATTCAAGATTTGATATAATATGACCAACCGATTAAGATTTCACACAAACGAAGGAAACTGTAAACCAGTATGGTGAACAAAATTTAAATTCTTTCTGAAAAGAATGCAGCATCAAATAGGGAGACACATAGATGCATTACAAGGTTGAATCTCTTAAGTATTAGGACTTGTGGATTTGGAAATACTCAAGGAAAACAATATCAAATATATCTAATAAGAATGGGCACCAAGTGTATACATTAACAATGGGAATATAGTATTAAAAATTGTAAATACATCAAGGGCATTTGTTAAATTACCAGATTACTAATCCAGAGACCTGTACTAACAATCCAGAGACCAGAGCTCAAATCCCATTGTGGCAGCCATGGAATTTAAAATCCAATTCATACTTTAGGTTTATATTGGATGTTCTTATTTAATATTGTGGCTTATGGTTTGCAACCACTGAGACATTGGATTGTCATAAAAACCCAATTGATTCACGAGTCTTTCAAGAGATTAATTTTGTCATCTTTATCCAGTCTGGCCTATGTGCAACTCCAGACCCACAGCAATGTTATTGAATTACAACTGCTCTCAAACGCCTTAGCGAGCCACCCATTTGAAGGGCATTTAGATATGGGCAATAAATCTTGGCCTTGCCAGTGACGCCCACATACCAAATAAATAAGATCAGTGCTCAAAGGCATGCAAGGTTTCTCTTTAGCTCAAGTGATTTTTCCCATTGCCAACTGGAAAGATTAACCCACAAGGCTCGACACTCATACAAACACAACTGTCGCAAAGTACTCTCTTGCTACCAGCTGCATCTTCATTCTTCAGCCAGTTCTAAAGTTCAGTTCAAATGTGAATAGAAAATGCCAGTTTTAAACTGAATCTCTTGACACTCAATATCCCCAATGTACAAAATAAAACCCAAATCATATCCCACTTGCTGCTTACAGGTGGGAGGCAGCATAAAGGAAATTACAGACCTATTAGTCTGACATTAGTGGTGGGAAAGTTATTAGAATCGATCCTCAAGGATGAGGTTATGGAATACCTAGACGTGCAAGGCAAGATAGGTCCAAGCCAACATGGTTTTGTGAAGGGAAGATCCTGCCTGACCAACCTATTGGAGTTTTTTGAGGAAATCTCAGGTAGAGTGGATAAGGGAGAAGCTGGAGATGTTGTGTATTTAGACTTTCTAAAGGCCTTCGACAAGGTGCCGCACAAGAGGCTGATTAATAAGATGAGAGCTCATGGAATTACGGGTAGGATATTGGAATGGGTGGAGCATTGGCTGGTAGGCAGAAAGCAAAGGATGGGAATAAAAGGATCCTGTTCTAGTTGGCTACCGGTTACTAGTGGTGTTCCGCAAGAGTCAGTGTTGGGGCCGCTTCTTTTTGCTTTGTACATTAACGATTTGGATGATGGAGTAAATGGTTTTGTGGCTAAGTTTGCAGACAACACCAAGATAGGTGGAGGAGTAGGGAGCATTGAGGAGACAGGAAGGTTGCAGAGACCTAGATAGTTTAAGGAGAATGGGCAAGGAAATGGCAGATGAGATTCAATGTTGAGAAATGTGCCGTTGTTCACTTTGGAAACAGAAATAAACGGGCAGATTACTATCTAGAAGGGGAGAAAATTCAAAGTACAGAAGCACAAAGGGACTTGGGGGTACTCGTGCAGGATATCCTAAAGGTTAACCACCAGGTCGGATCGGCAGTAAGGAAAGTGAATGCTATGCTGGCATTCACTTCAAGAGGTATAGTGTATAAAAATAGGGAGGTGTTGATGAGGCTCTAGGGGGCACTAGTGAGGCCTCATTTGGAATACTGTGTGCAGTTTTGAGCCCCATTTCTTAGGAAGGATGTGCTGATGTTGGAGACGGTTCAGAGGAGATTTACGAGGATGATTCCCAGAACGAAAGGGCTTACATATGATGAGCGCTTGTCGACTCTTGGACTGTACTCACTGGAGTACAGAAGAATGAGAGGGGACCTCAGAGACATTTAGAATGTCGAAAGGACTGGACAGAGTAGATGTGGCCAAGCTGTTTCCCTCGGTGGGTGAGTCCAGGACCAGAGGGCACAATCTTAGAATTAGAGGGTACAGATTTAAAACAGAGTTGAGGAGAAGTTTCTTTAGCCAGAGGGTTGTGAATTTATAGAATTCTTTGCCACGTACAGCAGTGGAGGCCCAATCATTGGAGGTGTTTAAGGGGGGGGATATGGGGATAAGGCCGGAAATTGGGGCTAGAAAGGAATAGTTTTTCTTCTTCTGCTCATGGACATACCTCCATTTCTCATTTCTTTTTCCCTCTTTTCTCTTTGGAGCAGACTCGATGGGCCAAATGGCCTACTTCTGCTCCCTTGTCTTGTGATCTTACTGGAAAAGGATTGCAAGATTCACCTTTGAACATTTATAACCACTTGCAAGGCTAACAGCAACAACTACAGCCAGGAATTATTAATAAAATGCACAACTGTGGGCACTCACCTTTAAGTAAATTGGACGGCAACTTCTAATGTATTTAAGTAGGAAACTGGAGATCAAGATCTGTTCCTCCACAGGGCATACAAAAGTCCTCATAAACAAACTCAGCACTGAAATTGTGTGTGTACACAACTGCAAGGCAAGTGACGAACAGATTTCTTTGTTGCTGATAGATCCAGGCCACAGTGGGCTGACAATGAAGAAATAACCACATTCTTGTATTCCAACAGAAAACATGAATAAATGCAGGTAGTAAATTAATTTTTGCAGTTTAATATTGGTATTTAGTTAATAAACTGAGCATCTGCATTCTGTACTGAAAGAGAATCCAAATCCATAACTTAACTTGCAGACCACAGGCAAGACAAGCTGAAACTAGTCTCTGTCCATTTTTTTTGGTGATATGGTGTAACAGAACAAAGCATTTATTGCACACTTCTTATTGTCCTGAAAGGTGATAGCAAGAGCAATTCTTCTGAACCACTGCAATCCTTCTGGTGAAGACATTTCCAAGCTTAATAGACAATGTGAAGAAACACCAACACATTTCCAGGTTATGATAGTGTGCAACTTGGAGGAGAACTTGTATGCCACTGCTGCCTTCATCCTTCGTGTAGAGGTCATGGACATCAGGAGTGGATTTGGTGAGTAACAGCAGTGCATTTTATAGATGACACACACTGCAGACAGAGTGTGTTGCCTAGGGGGATTAATCAGGTGACCAATATGCCAGTCAAGCAGGCTGCTTTGTCCTGGAACTCCAAGTTCCTTCAATACCATCAGAGTTGCACTCATCCAGGCAAGTAAGGAGTCTTCCATCAAGACTGTGCCTTGTAGATGATGGAAAAGCTTCAGGGAGTCAGGAAGCAAGCCACTCACTGCAGCATACACAGGCTCTGACCTTCTGTCATAGCCACAGTATTTGTGTCGTTGGTTCAATTCAGATTATGTTCAGTGTCGATATCATGGGACTTGGCTTTGGTAAGGTTGTTGAATCTCAAGGGCTCCCTTGCTGGAGATGTTCACTGATCTCCATTTGTGTGGCATGGACATTTCTTGCCATTTATCAACCATGTCCAAACACTTAGGTTTTGTTGCATACAGGTATAGTTGGCTTTATTATTAAGTTAGCACAAATGCCACTGGAAACTAATCATAAACAAACATCTCCATTTCTGATCTTATGTTATCATTGATGCAGCACCTACAGGTCGTTGAGTCTTAGTTTCCAGTCCAAGGAACTCCTGCAGTAATATCATGTATTGAGATGACCAACCTCCAATAACCAAAACCTTCGAAGTGCTTGATACAACTTTTGCTGGTGGTGAGTTTTCCTCTCCATTCCCCCGACTTCAGGTTTTACCATGGCTCCTTGAAGCTACACTTGATCAAATGCTGCTTTGATGTCAAGGGCAGTGATTGTTACCTCAGACACACTTTGTTGATGGGGTGGTAATCAGGATATAGTGAAAGGATTCCCCATTCACGTTTTTCAAAGCACACAGCAGTACAGCCTTGCCTCACATCTTCTGGCTCCAGAATCACAGGGGGAGCATTGTTCCATACAGCCTTCATTCTGCTGCTGAAGAATGCAATTTTCTCCAATACCCTTTGAGTAAATTCCAGTGTCCATCTGTGTCATTCCAGTGAAAGTTCCCTCATGCAAAACAGACCTTGCCTCAATACTCCTACCCATTCAAAGTCCAGTGGTGGTGGAATTAATGGTGATGCAGCACAATGTTGTGGTTTCAGTCAGGTAGTGAATGAAGCGTTGCAAGTCCTAAACCACAATATTAGATAATAACATCCAACAGCTTTTGTTTAAAAATGTTCAAGTTAACAATAGGGAAGCTCTCAAGCCTTATGGAATGTCTTTACTCTTTAACCACAAAATGGCAATTGGTGTTTGTCGGACTTTGCTCAGTATTAGGTACTTTGTCCTGTTTACCTTCACAACACCGAGTAAAAAGGTCAAAAGTAACTCAACTCCAAAATCTGCATTGTTCGAAGAGTGGAAAGAGTAAAAGGCAAGGGTGGCATTTGTCAATAGGAGGAGCTACGAACAAAGCTCAACAGAAATCACTCGTTTATTTGAAGTTTCATGTTATAAGAGATAAGATATCTTTATTAAATCACATTAAAAAAAAGTTGGGGAGGGTCAAAGGGGACATGCCAAATCACCCTTTCTCCCAATTTTTCCATCTCCACTACATCTGCTCTCAAGATGATGCATTCCATCCCAGGATAAGATGATCTTTATTAGTCACATGTACATCAAATGTACATCAAAACACACAGTGAAATACATCTTTTGCGTAGAGTGTTCTAGGGGCAGCCTGCAAGTGTCGCCACGCTTCCAGCGCCAACATAGCATGCCCACAACTTCCTAACCCGTACATCTTTGGAATGTGGGAGGAAACTGGAGCACCCGGAGGAAACCCGTGCAGACACAGGGAGAACAAACTCCTCACAGACAACAGCCAGAATTGAACCCAGGTCGCTGGCACTGTAATAGCGTTATGCTAACCGCTACACTACTGTGCTGCCCTGATAAGCAAGAATCACTGATTTGCTGTCTCACGCTAGCAATAATGAGATTGCAAACAACCAACAAAACTAAACATAAAACCATTAACAAACCAACTCATCATCTCCTTCAAACTGACTTCAATCTTTAAAAAGTGCTTTTCTTCAAGGCAGTAAACTATCTTCTCTTTTTTCCCTCATCCTCCCTTCCTCTCCACCCCTACTATGTGCCCCAACCCAGAGAAATAAGAATGGGTCAGTGCTGAATAAACTGCAGCTCAATAATTGTTCAAGTGAAAATTCTTTGTGCAGACAGAGAGAACGGACAATGTAATCCTGGTATCATAGTTGACCTAAAGCTGGTCTTGGGTGATAACCACACACATCTTCCCAACACAGGATACGAAATGAACATCAGAAAATGAAACCCTGGCCCAGTTCCCAGTGTGGCCACAGTGAAATCCCAATGAAAACAAAAGAGGCTCATTAGACCTTATTCTATAACTAACCAATTTCAGAGGTGCTAAGTCAGTGTTAAGTGGTTAACATGTCCTGTTACAACTTACCCAACTGAGCTAGAAATCCAAGGCTGTGCTACATCAGGTGAAAACTAGCTTGGTGCAGGCTAGGACAGCACTGGATTTAGATACAGGATGATGCTGAATTAAAGGTATTTAAAGAATTCCTTGTTCCCCAAGGCTTGGGATTGGTGTTCAGAAGCCCTTCTCCTTGCAATCTGCACACAATCAATAGTGAACACTGCCTTAAGTCATTCAAGAGGCTAAGACATGGAGATTGTTTAAGAGGGGACAACTTATATATTGCCAGGTGAGAAGCAGCAAGTGATGATTCTCATTATTTCTGCATTATTTCAGAAGACAAATTGATAACACACAAACCCCAATACAGAATCAAGGAGAAACTGCTTTACCTGGGAAGAGGAACTTGTTATGGCATGAATGTGTTTGAAGCAAATAGCATGCATGGATTTAAGGGGAAGCTAGACAAACATAAATGGGATAGTATTAGAATGGCATACTGATATAAACTTCAAATTATTCAAAAATTAGCATCTGTCATGTCAAAATACTCACCATGGATTTTAAACAGTATCATTTAGATTATGTCAGATAATGTGGTCCCAATGACATGGCAAAAGTGAACTGTTACTCTCATGCTGACTAATAACTCATATCCTATTTGCTGCTTTTGGCCCTTTCTAGTAACAAAGAGCCAGCATCTCAGTCCTTCTCTGTTGAGATAGTGGAATATCTGCTCAGATAGCATAGATCAACTGGGCCAAATGGCTGTAAATTCCACCCAAACCAACAAGGAGCAGGATGTGATCTGGCAGGGGGCTGTAGGGGCAATCTGAAAAGGTAGCAGAAACATTGGGTGGGAAGTATTGCAGTGGTTAGGAACTCATCTCATAAATAGCCGCTGAATGTTCTCATCACATACCTTTAAATCAGAACAAGATTCTGCTGAGGAAATTATCACAGGACTGAAGAATTCCTTTGCTCAAACCTCAGCTCATTATTCAACAGTCACAGTATACACCAGGGACCATTAGATGGTTATTCCATTTCGAGTGAATGTTGGTTTCACTCATTGGTGTGCTGGTCTTCCAACTATGATGAAATTCATATCAGAAGAGTGCCAGATTAAAAGTCCAGAAGACAAAGAAAAATTAAATACCATCAGCACTGCTTGCAGTTATATTGCAGCCATATCAAACTCTACACAGCACCTTCTTGACATGTTCTTCGATGACCTGCCAGAATTCAGTGTGCTCAACAGATCAAAACCATAACCTTACACCCCAGCAGCACCACAATTTTTATTACTTTAATCAATGCTCATTGAAATGGGCAGCAGTGGTCCAGCTAATAAAGCTGCTGTCTCAGCTCCAGCGACCTGGGTTCAATCCCAATCTATGGTGCTGTGTGGAGTCTACATGTTCTCCCCACGACCTTGTGGGTTTTAAGCAGGCACCCCATTTCCTGTGACATCCTACAGACGCACAGGTCGGTAGTGTAATTGGCCTCTGTAAGTTGTCCCGAGTGTGTGATAGAAGCTTGCAGTGGGACTGGGTGGAATAAAAATGGGATTAATGCAGGATTCATATAAATTGGTACATCATGATCATCAGACTCGGTGAGTTGAGGGGCTCATTTCTGTGTCTATGATGATGAAAACAGCAGTGAATTGGGCATGATGAATTAAGTCTGCACTGCACCAAATCACACCACCATTTGACTCTTCATATGGGCCATCCTCCAGGACGTTGAATCAGGATTTCAGTTTGTAATTGATGTGCAAGCCTCGTGTTTAATAGATCAAAGGGAGTTCCTTTTTGGTATTCCTCCTCTTGGCCACCCCATCCCCACACCCCAAAAATCAACATTTCATCTTCTAAGGAAGAATCTTACAATCAGTATTCCTTGAAAATGCTGAACCTTTGATGCAGAGACTCATTAAAGTCCCAGTAACTCCATATGCATTCAATGATGTGAAGGAATTTACTTCAAGCCTGGGTTTAAAGAGTCTGCACGTATGCCAATTAAGGCTCACTGTTCTAAAGGCAAGGACATTTTAAGTGGAAAAGGCCTTTCTTTGTATGTGGAAGTGTTTCAAAAATAAAATCTGATAAAAGGTCAATCTAGTTTATAACAAATTAGCTTAACTAAAACCATAAACAGCATCTTTTGTTTTGATTCTGCATTTAAGCACCAAAACAAGTGCAAACTCGAAGGTCTGAATTAACCACAACATGGGGGGGGGGGGGGGGGGGGGGGTGCGAAATGGTAGGTGGAGTTTCACAGAATGTTACTGTAACAGTCCGGATCAAACCTTGCATCACATTCAACCCACCACAGAAATCTGACAGCAATGTTACAGAGATACACTCCCCCACCTCCACTGGAGATCTACTTTAAGTCAGCCATACAAAACGCAAATAATTTTGCATCATTATTCTGAGAAGGGATTAATCCTTGGGGTCCTGGACAATATTTCCCCCTCAACATTAAATATAGATAATCTCATTGTTACAAAATTGGGCATTGTGGGATGTCACTGTGCTTTAATTGGCTACTACCTTTCCCCACATTGCAATTGCAACTACACTTCAATATGGCACCTAAGCACTTTGGGAATTTTGAAACGCACTTTATAAATGCAAGATTTTAAGAGGAAGAAGCATGGGCTAATCAATGTTGAACAGGTGTTCCCAAAAATGAAACTGTTTTCTTGCTTATAATACTTCTAATTCAAGTATAATGTGAACAAACAAACTGGAATCAAAATTGATTGGATGTAAATGTCACAGAGATATGCTCTGGCTGGTTTCCAATCAGATAATCTGAAGGATGGAGCCAAAACTGCTTTTGACCAGAAATAGTGCAATTCACTCAAGCAGTTGCACAACTTCTCAAATTATTCAAAAATTAGCACGTCACCAGTCAAAATATTCACCGTGGATTTTAAACAGTAGCACTTAGATTATGTTGGGTAACGTGGACCCAATGACATGGCAAAAGTGAAATGTTACTCTCATGCTGACAAATGGCTCCTATCCCATTTGCTACTACTTGGCAAACTCGAGACCTTTTCACCCTCTCCCGTCCCTCAGATACTGTGGCTCTGCTAACATCCCTCTCCCTGAAATGTCACCTGTTGAAAAGCCCCTCAAAACCATCTCTCCTCCTCTGTTAGGGTAGTGGTGTATCTGCTCAGGTAAATACAATATGTAATTGAAAGCTGGTACACACTCAGAACTGCATACATCAAATAATTTCCAACTCTTGATCATAAATAAGCCATACATGGTGCTGTGGTTAAGAGGGTTGAGAGCTTCAAGTTCCTAGGGGTGAACATCAATAGCCTGAACTGGTCCAACCACATAGATGCCATGGCCAAGAAAGCTCACCAGTGTCTCTACTGCCTCAGGAGGCTAAAGAAATTTGGTATGTGTCCCCTTTGACCCTCAACAAGTTTTAACCAATGCACCATAGGAAGCATCCAATCCAGATGCACCACGGCTTGGTATGGCAACTGCTCTGCCCATAATTGCAAGGAACTACAGAGTCATGGACACAGCCCAGCACATCACGGAAACCAGCCTCCCCTCCAAGGACTGTCTACACTTCTCACTGACTTAGTAGTGCAGCCAGCATAATCAAAGACCCCACCCACCCCAGACATTCCCTGTTCTCCCCCCTCCCATCAGGCAGAAGATACAAAAGCTGAAAAGTATGTACCCACCAAGCTCAAAGGCGGCTTCTATCCCACTGTTATAAGACTATTGAACAGTTCCCTAGTATAAGATGGCCTCTCGACCTCAATCTACCTTGTTATGACCTTGCACCTTCTTGTCTACCTGCACTTTCTCTGTAACTCTAACACTTTATTCTGCATTCTGTTATTGTTTTACCTTGTACTATCTCAATGCACTGTTGTAATGAATTGATCTGTATGAACAGTACACAAGCAAGTTTTTCACTGTACCTTGGTACATGTGACAATAATAAACCAATTTACACACCTCAACGCCATGTGTTATTATCAAAAGTCCATGATTATATTCAAGTGCCTTTAAAAGTCTGATTTGTGCCAGTTTTGCAGAGATTCTGGGTTGGATATCCTGCTCAAGACTCTCAATTTATCCAATTCATGTTTTTACATCAGAACCTGGTGCTAAGGAAGATCAATGTGTTTTTACAATAATTTACTTGACCAATGTCAAAAGAATGGCATTCAGGGGCCCAGGTCTGAAAGGAATGACATCACTTGCCAGTATAAATGATGCAGATCTTTCTTCATCCACATCCTGTAATAGATATTAAAAGAATAAACCAGGATGTGACCATGGCTAATCAATACCCAGAGGAAACGGTTGAGAATTTGAGCAGCAGCTGGAGTTTGCTCCACTTCGAACAATACACTGACTAATGCTATCTGGAATCCAACAGCAAGGTTCTTTTTGTCAATGATACATAACATCTTTTAAAGTAAACCTCATCCAAGAGAAATAACGGAACAAATTTAATCACAATGTTATTATAAACTTTGAACACATCTAGTTAAGATTCTCAAAATAATGACACCTTAAAAATCTGTCATACCATACCCAAGTAAAAGATTAACATTTTCTACTTAGCCAATAGTCAGTGGAAAACAAGATGAATTTTAGGGTAAAACAAAATTAAAGCAGTTCTTAAAGCAGAATGGACACTATGTCTAAATCACCTGCGTAGGTTGCTCGGGATTTCCTAATGGTTAGAAGCACAATAAAAAAAATGAAGCATTTTAAAACTGCATCTTTAGTACTTAACCCAAGTTTTAGTCACACCCAAGTCTTGATGTGTATTCCACAATGAATCAGTATATTGACAATTCTTGCACTCTCAGCCCTACAAGCAGTATTACACACTAATCTTTGCCCTTCCACTAACAACAGCTCTGACAATGATTGGGGGTCATGTAACTGCTATCAATCAATTTGAAGTTCATATTACTTCATTCCAACAGGGCTGAAGCTTTTTAATTAAATTCACTCCACCCCATAATCAGGTGGCAGATAAGTTGTCAATGCATTTTATATATTGGCCTGGGGAGCCACCTATGTGAATGTGAGGGAAATCATAAAACCATTTGTTAACTACTAAAATGAGAATTCGTAGTGATTTTCTAAAAGTAATTCCATCTCTCCTGCCACCCAACCCAAGTTCCCCCCAAGCCCAGGCAGAGGCTGCAGAAAACAAACTAAAATACATGATGGAAACCTGAAATACAAATAATAATGGAAATATTTAGCAACTCAGTCAGTATCAGTGGAGAGAAAAAGATCACAGTTTAGTGTTCCATCCTTCCAGCCAACGTCTTTCCTGATCCAGCCACAATCACACATCAGCAAGCTCTTGGTCACCTGGGACCACTTATTTCCCATCTCTGGTCAAACCTGTAGTTCTTCTACCTTTCACTCCTCTGTACATATTTGAGCATTTTCTCTCCTCCACAGCAGAAGTGTTTTAACTACAGATAATCTCAAATTGTAATGAGAAAGCCAGATGTCCCATAAAGATATGCAACACCAAGCCTCATCTGTCCCTCAGACCCAGAATTCACTGCCGATCAATTTCCCTCATTATGCTTCAACAAAGCATCCCTTTCCTAGCCCCATGCTGGCGAACAACAGATTTCTGGGCAATAAACATCTTGTATTGTATCCCCATTACTAACACCTCTGGAATACTAAGACTTTTCCCAGAGTTATTTTTCCACCACATATGCCTTTTAGATTATCAAGTCAGCACAAGGTAACAGAAGGGAGCCAGGGGTTGCTCTTGATGTATGAGAAGTGACAAAGAGAGGTTGACAATACAGTAGAAAGCAGGATGCAGAGCAGGTGCTGAAATCAAAGAATAAGAGCCCAGCAGCTCTGAGTTTGAGATGTAATTATTATACAGGTTTATTTGAAAGCAAATTCTAATAGATGTGCTCTTTTTCTACATTTCCTTTGCCCCTCGGTTACAATGAAAAATAATAGTTCAAGAAGTGTTGTTAGACACCAAGAACTGGAAGTCTGTACCTTTCATATTCCCTTCCCACCCCAATTTTTTTTAATATTATAAATCACTAAACATTAATTATACTCCAACTGGATTTCAGGTCAAGCAAAATCTGTATAATGCACTTTAAATTCATTCTGATCCTGAGCACACGTAAACGAAATTTGAAATATTTGACAGATGAAAGGGATTTTTCTCTGCAATTTCAAAAAACTGGGACTCCTTCTGCAATCTAATCAATTAACCAAAAAGTCAGGAGGTAGAGATTCAGGAAGTTTAACAAGAAAATTTAAAAAGGTTTTGAAATTGTCAAATTTTGTTTGAACTTCATTTTTAAAATGGCACTTGAATAATTAAAATTCAAGATGACCTTTAATTAAAGTCAGTGATACTTGAAACTATTGAGAGTTGTATAATGGAAGTGTCATGCAGCTCAGTGAAGAATTTATAATTTACGCTTGCCAGATTTTTTGGGTAATAAACGCTTGTATTCGCATCTCAATGACTAATGCCTCTGGAATATGAACATGAACCTTTCCAAGACTATATTTTCCATATGTGACTTTT
Source organism: Pristis pectinata (assembly GCF_009764475.1). Taxonomy (NCBI): domain Eukaryota; kingdom Metazoa; phylum Chordata; class Chondrichthyes; order Rhinopristiformes; family Pristidae; genus Pristis; species Pristis pectinata. The sequence continues at coordinate 16,328,032 of NC_067407.1, forward strand.
CACACAGTAGCTTCTTTTCTCTTTGACAATAGCCAAAGGACAAAATGGCACTGGTAACACGTCACATCAACAATGTTAATATTTAAATAGCGGAAATTGAGCAGAAAAAGATTTTTTCACATGAGCTCACAATGGAAAAATTTAGTCTGCTTTACCCTGGGAGTTCTGGATTTGGGCCCATTTTATTCCATCTATTTTCCCTTTCAGCTGTCTGAGACGGTGATTAAAAAAGTTGACTTTCCCCAACACAATTGTGAAACAAATCAGAATAGCAAACCTCACATGGACCTGTGAACTCCAGCAGTTTTTAATTGAGATATTTGTTGAGAAAGGTTATTCATAAATGTCAACTTTAGCCCACTAATATATGGAAACACTTACCAGGTAGGCAAGGGTTAAGTTCCACAAATCTGACCATTTTATTTGAAATGCTTTTAGCCAAAATCCACGGCAAGGACTTTGATAGTAAAGGTTTAACAAGGTCACTCAGAAAAGGGACAAGTCTCGAAGATTTCTTCTGGCTCCAGACAAAAGACATACAGCAAACGACAATGGGAAGGGCAGCATCTTCTACAAGTTTCTTCTCCTGAAATGCAGCCATTTATGATAGGGATAATTATAGCACAGAAAGCAGCCATTCAGGCCATTAAATCCATTCTAATCAAAATGGGATTTAGAGACAGGTCCCATTTTCGACACAATCTTTTCAACACAAAAGTCCCCTAAAACAAAATGATGAGGATTTAGGTCTCTACCACTTGCTTAGGCTGTAAACTCCAGAACCCATGCACCACTCTGGGCAAAAAGAATGCCTCCCCCCTCTAACCATTCCACCTCTTTCCTTTGTTGAGGGAAGAGGGCCCTTCTATTCACCCTATCAATTTTATGCAATGTGGTACAATACAAATCTTCCCACAGCCTCCTCTATTCCAAGGAAAGCAACCCCAGTCTGACCAATCTTTCTTCATAAACAAACTTCTCTATTCCTGGTAAAATCCGCAGATTTTTCCAGCACAATCCAGGAAGCCCACACAAGTCATGTGGTCAGAGGATGCTCTGCCATCAATTGCAATTCTAGTGCGTTGTCATGTCTACCTCGAGTACTGCAAGTCTTTTCCACAAGTTCAGTGCTACTCTACCCAGATCTTATCAAGTCAATTAAAAACTTAAATGTGAGAAAGCCAAGTCTGCATTAATAAATCCATGTGGTACTTATTCAAAAGATATATACATTGCCTTCAAAATGGAGTGGGGCCAGTTTTGAATTAAGGCCATCAACCCGAAATATTAACTGGTTCTCTCCAAGTGCTGCGTGGTTTGCTGTCCCCAGGCACTTCTGCAGCTGACTCCACTGCCCTCTCCATCTTCCTCCATTTTACTGGTCTTGATTCCACCCAGAGGTACTTTGCTGATAATGGTCAATCTCAAGTGTTTGAATTTCTACCCTTGTACTTTGCAGACATCTTGGATATTACTAAATTCTTATAAAATGGATACATTCAAGTTAAGTGAGGGTGCATTTCATATCTTAGCATTTTTGTTTTCACCAATACCCAGTAAACCTCAATTTTTCATACTTTGCAGTTACAGCATTACCACAGTATGTCACTTATCCTTTAAAAGTGTATTGGGAGGCTGTATTTTAAGAAAGACAGTGTTTCAGTCAGAGACAAGCCAAAAATGTCCCACAGAGGAATCAAAATGGAAGCCAGCTTTAATGAAAGGACTTGAGTGAAAAGTCAAGACGTGGAAATGTTAGGCAGATCAGAAATCTTGCACACATGGAGGAATCCATGCAGGAAACAGATACATGCAGTTACATTGTGCCTTTTACAACCCCAGATGGTTTCAAAGTGGCTTACAGCTCATGTAATACTTCTAAAACATGATCACCATTTCAATATAGGAAAAGTGCAAAGCAAACTTTCAGATTGAATATGAAAGTGGCCAGGTAATGGGTGGTTATTTTTCCATGCGCAGTTGATGAGGGATAAATATCAAGCAAAATATTGGGGAAAAACTCATGCACCTCACATGATTTCAAGGCTGAAGTGGGGCCACAGCTTGAAGTCTCATCCAAAAGGAGTTGCCCTGACCACACAATGCACCTCAGAAGCCGTTTGGAATACCAGTCTAGCTTTTTACGTTCACGAATCTAGGAATTGGATCTGAAGCCAACAATCTATAAGCTCATACAAAAGTGCTATCAACAACAGTGTAGATAGTGACAGCCCTTCAATCCTGCCCTAACATTGAGGCTGATCCACTTTCCTACCAGATTCCTATACTCCCTCAATTCCCTTAGAATCCACAAATTATTCTCAGCCTTGAATATACTCTGATTGCTGAGAAATCACTTGAACTATTTCACTGAGGGGTCCTAAATAGTGACCCAGTAACCAGGGCCAATATTCCTTTGTTCTAGATTCTACAGCCAGAGGAAACTTCCAATCGGCATCTATACTGGCAAGCCCCTCCAAATTTCATACTGTGAACACCTTTTTCTTCTAAACCTGGAAGGATACAGAGCCTTTCGACTCAATCATTCCTTGTAAGACAACATCGTCATCACAGGAAGGGCAGCACAGCTATAACAGACCAACCAGTGGTCAATCCTGACCTCAGGTGCTGTCCGTCTGGAAATCGCACACTCTCCCTGCAACTGCATAGCTTTCCTCCCACATCCCAAAGACATGTGGGTTGGCATCTTAATTTGCCCAAGAATTGCCTTTAGTGTGTAGGTGGTAGAACAAAAAATGGGACTGATAGGAATATGGGAAGAATAAATGGGTTTAGTGTAGGATTAGAATAAATGAATGGTTAATTATCAGTGCAGACTCAGTGGACTGAAAGGTCCATTTCCATGCTGTACTGAATAAATCCAGTGAATCTTTGTTGTACTATATCCAAGGCTAACATATCCTCCTTTGGGTAAGGAGAACAAAACCACATTCCAAATGTGGCCTCACAAAAGCCTTTGTGCTCCAACCCCAATATTCCCTGTCAACAAAACACCAACAAAATCACCTGCCTTCCAATGTACGAAAAACCCTCAACATTCGATAGATTCTCACTTTCCAAACACTGTTTACTGCTACTTTCTATTAAAATGAATAACCTCATCTCCCAAAATGATGCACCATCTGCACTCATCTGGTCACTGGATGTCAATCTCTCACCTGTGCCTTTTAGTTGAAGAATTAAAACTTGAACTCCAGCTATGTTTTGCATCCATACCCTCCATTAAAAAATATGAAGGTTTGAGAACAAATTGGATCAGTTATGGCACTATGATTTCAAACAGCCCAATGAGATTCACAACCAAAGTCCAGATCTAAATGGTAGCCCTTTAAGAAACACACCAAAGGTGCTCAACAATTGTGGAGGTGCCCATTAGAAATATCTCAGAGAAAGCAAAGCAATTAAGCTGAATTTCACATCCTTTTACACAAAATCCTGTAAAAAGTAAATTGCCCTTTAACATTGCAAGCTGTGTTATATACTGCACTGAGCCACACTGCTTCCATCCTGCAAGTTTACAAACAAACACAATCTACTACAGTGAAGTTTAATGCATTTCCAATAGCCTCCTAAATGGCCACATGCCCTTTTGAAGTGTCACCAGATAAATTATCCACCTTTCAGTGTTGCCAGACTATGCAGGTTTAAAAATCTAGCACAGAAAGACAATCTCCAGACAGTGTTACCTTTGTAGGCTATACTGACAGCTGAAGTAAGTTTTTCCACTCTTGAGTTCTTCAGACATGCTGTTAGAATGGTTTCTTGCAGAAAAGCTGGTACACATCCAAGGCAAAGAGCCTGTTACCAGCTGTCCTGATTAGCAATGGACTAACATACAATTGTTTTTATTTGTGCTGAAGAAGCCATCAATAGTCACGGCATTGTTCATAGCTGCTGCTCACCTCACCCAAAAGGTTAAAAGGGCACTGTTCATTTGAAGATCAAAAGTATCAAAATAATAAGTTTGGGCAACTGTCCGTCAGATAGCAAAGGACAAAGGAAACCACATTATCAATGTTAATCTCTATGTCCCATACCAGGAAATGCAAATCTAAGGTGCAAAAGCAGTTCCTCGACTCAAAGCTGCAGAACAGATTTGAGCCAACAAAGTAATTAATACTCAATGGAAATTAACAAATGCGCCACTGCATCCAAAACATCCAACACATGTACGTTTGAGATGTCAGAATGTGGATATGTTAGTAAGAGTGCAACAGCAAAATCCTGACCATGGGACCATTCAATTATTTTTTCAACTCATCTACAAAATAACACAATGTACAAAGGAAACCCAGCATGGTTGTACTCAAAGGTGGAGGCTGAGCAGTGTCCCAATGAAAGCACACAAAATTGTAGAAAATTGGAATCTTTTCCTCGGATGGAAGGGGTATCAAAAACAAGAGAGCATAGCTTCAAGGCAAGGGGAACAAGCTTTAAAGGGGATCCGAGGGGAATTAAAAAAAATATACATGGTGGTTGACATCTGGAATACACTGTCAGAGGTGATGAATCGGATATGACTATGTTTAAGAGGTACTTAGGCACTTGAATAGGCAAGGCACAGAAAGATAAGGACCTAATGCAGGCAAATGGAATTAGTGTAGGTGGGCAAAAAGGTCAACATGGACATGATGGGCTGAAGGGCCTGTTTCTGTGCCTCAAGTATGTGCCAAGTGTACACCAGCTGTGCAATTTCATTGCAAAGTGAACCAAACGGGCTGGTGAGGCTGAAGGACTGAACTGTTAACTTGACACTAAACAGCAATAAATACAAGTTCCAATCAATGTTATTGTAAATTTTCACCGTCATGGTACATGCATAAAATAAAAACTATTCACTGCTTAATCACTCAGTTTACCCTCAAGCTGATATCAGAACTTTACTTCAGAAACAAAATAAGGTGCTCCTGGATAACTGGACTTATGGAAAACTGACTTTACATAAATTCTCCCATACATTTTTAAAGAATTTTTCAAGGTGCTAATAATAAGTCATGTAGTTAGAGTAATACAGCATGGAAACAGGCCCTTCAGCACAATTTCGACCAAGGTTCCCATCTACACTAGTCCCATTTGCCCACATCTCTATACCCCTCCTATCTATGTACTTATCCAAATATCTTTTAGATGATGTTATTGTACCCGCCTCAACTACTTTCTCCGGCAGATCATTCCATATATGCACCACCCTCTTCATGAAGAAATTGCCCCTCAGGTCCCTTTTGAATCTTTCCCCTCTCACCTTAAGCCCATGCCCTCTAGTTTTTGATTTGGTGATGCTACACAAACCAAAATTCTGTCTTCATCTTTCTTGCAGTAGGTTGAGGATCATGCTTTTTCTGCATTACCTCAACAAATCAAAATAAAGAAAAAAAAAATCAAATAGGACAGATCAAATAAATAGAAGTTTGAAAACTTACTGAGGTGTTTGGCCTGTGGTAAATGACCTAGGAAAGCAGAGGTTAAGAAGCAATTCTAAAACTTGGTCGAAGTGATAGGGTCCGAAAAGGTTTCTTTGAAAGTGACAAGTATTTTGGGAAGAAATGCTACCAAGAAGAATACCAAATACAAAGAAATAATTTTCACAATCGTGGAAATTTATTGAATAGTCAAGCATGGTTAAAGCACTCCACAACCATAAACAAATAGAAGCTACTCAACACACCATTTTAGATTGTACAAGAATATGAACAGCAATCTTTTATGTTCTTGATCTGCTTCTGGCATCCAACTCAAAGCCAACTTTTACTGGAAAATTCAAGAACCCCACAGATACACAAGAACTGTTGTTAAAGGGAAATATGTGGAAGTGCCTGATTCAAATTTATTTGCATTATAATTCAAAACCAGGGTAAAAATTTGACCATCTAGAATCCTGATTTGGGACTGCAACATGAAACCCTAATTTTGCAGCTCGTCCTTCTTTTATAATATCAAATACAGAAAGCTAAACTGATCTTTTATTATAGATTTGACAATAATCCTTTGTAGTAATTTATCATGTGTCTTTACCTTATCATAAAGTCAGACGTGGGTTTTAAAGGAAAACCAAATAAAAGCCCAAGGCGTTCAAACCAATGCCAAGGTAGCCTTGCATTTATGAAGCATCCTACACAGCCTCAGATTCCTTCAAAAAAAAACTCTCATCCAAAGTACATTCTGAAGTGTGGTCACCACTGTAATGCAAGGAACCCAAAAGATGAATTGCAAGTGCCACAAGCAACAGCATGATACTGAATGAAGGATAAATATTGGTCAGGGCACCAGGGATACCAACTTAGTATTCTGTGAAATAGCACTACATCACAAGTCGAATTTGGTTTAGGAAAAATTATATTATCTCCAAAAAGAGGACCTAAGGCTCATGGACCTAATGATCAAAAATACATGTTAGGATTTGTCAACCTTCCTGCTCCGAATGAATGGCTGAATGTTGTTGGACCTCATTTCATCTTTAAAAGAGTAAATTTCATTTTCCTTCACACTCTCCTCTATCCCACAATAAAACAAGGATTTTGAAGCAAGAGTTCCAGACATTCATTTCAGTCTTCACCACATTTAGTTGGCGAAAGTTCCGACTGATCCATGACTTGGCAGCAGTCAGCAAGTACAACACCAAGAGAGTTGGCGCTGGACAGCACTGGCATATACAGTGTCTGAAAGCTGGCCCACCTGGCAACAGTGTCAGACTGTCACAGGAGACAGCTAAAGGACAGAGTGGATAAATCCTCAGGGAATTTGACAGATGTCTGTGTGGAAAGCGAAGATGGATCATGACTGCACACACACTGGCTGTTCTTTTATAGAGGGATGGAATCAGGCCAGTGCAATTCCATGGAGAGAGAGAGAGAGGAAAAAAATCAACATGAAAGCAAAAGACCGCTACCCATAATTATGGCTAGGATCATTTCACTGGGACAGGAACAGTCAGAGGCTGCACTGGAGGAATTTCAACAGTTAATGTCGGTAAAGGGCAGCCACACATTGCCAGGGAAATGATAGAATTCTACCAGAAACTTGGATAAGTGACCAAGGAAGAATATAAAAGACACCCAGTGAATGCCTTTGTAATGGCAATTGCTCTCCTCTGGGACCATCTTGAATCACATCTGATTGCCATGATACTCTTGTGAGATTGTGTCCCAACAGCACATGCAACACCATCAGTCTTTTAGAATACTTCACAAAGGGACACAAAAGTAATGTTGAGTAAAGATGGCAACATACCAGTAACAGCCTCTTAGTGCAACACTCATTGTTCTCTCTGTTCTCCATTAGCCAAGTAAAGAGTGTTCATGCTTAAGACATGGACACCAGCAGGCTTGCAAACCCCAATTTTTGACGTTATCACCTTAACAATTGCACAATTAGAATGGGTGTCAAGCTCTCATTTTTTTCCCTCAATTACGATAGGGGGTCCACAAATCAGCTTTCATCAATGCATGCACTCCAGATTCAGAAGAAAATCAGTTGGCAGTGTGTTTTCCATTGGGCAATTTACCCTTGATGCCAGTAACAGGCATTGCATCAAATCCTGCAACTTCAACAATGGTCCATTTTGTTCTTTCAATTTTCTCTTTAATATATCAACTGCAGAGGTGGCCACAGACTTCTTCAACTAAAGCCAGGCTGTTACCTCAAACAATCCAAAAAAAAGTACCTCAAAGCAGACGGATCCCATGAATCCCAAGCACCACTTTGCTCAAATGTAAAGCTCCTACATAAAGCTCCTCTGGAGTACTGAAACAAGTCTAATGCCATGCTTACAACAGAAAAGGGTAAAAGTTAGAGACACAAGAGACTGCAGATGCTGGAATCTGAAGCAAAAGCAAACTGCTGGAGGAACTCAGCAGGTCAAGCAGCATCTGTGGAAGGAAAGGAATTGTCAATGTTTCTAGTTGAGACCCTGCATCAGGCCTGAGAGCAGAGAGCAAACATAACCGATATAAGGTGAGGAGAAAGAGTGAGATAGGGGCCCTTGGGTAACCTGAAGAGGCAAGGGATGATAGGCAAGAGGAGCCTGGTGAGGGAGGGGGAGGAGTGATGCTGAGAGAGACAGGCAGGTGGGTGGAAGATAGGTGGCAGAGACAAGAAAAAAAAAGAGGCAGATGGAACCAGATTTTTTTTGGGGGGGGGGGGGGGGTAAGTGGGGAAGAAGTGGGAGAGTGAAGGTGGAGACAGAAGCTGGAGGGTGATAACTGGAGACACAACGGGCACTAGTGCTAGAACCTGATAAGTAAGGAAGGTGATAATGGGAACCATTAAGGGAGAGGTGAAGGGCAGATGGAACCAGAGGGGGAAGGTGTTATGGTGGGTTAAGTATATGGACAGTATCATCCACCTACTACCTACATACTTCACCCATGGAAGGGGGATGGGGATATGGGAAAGGGAACAAAAGTGGGAGGACCAGAGGTAGAGAAGGACAGAGAGGGGAACACATGAAGCAAGGGTAACCTGAAACTGGAAAATTCAATGTTCCTACTATTTGGTTGTAGACTACCCAGGCAGAAAAGGAGATGTTGTTCCAGTTTGCATTGGTCCTCACCTTGGCAGTAGAGAAAGCAGAGGACGGACAGGTCAGCGTGGGACTGGGAAGGAGAGCTGAAATGGCATCCAACTGGGAGCCTGAGATGGCCACTGCGGACAGAGCACAGGTGCTCTGCAAACTGGTCGCCTAGTCTGCCCTTGGTTTCACCGACATAGAGGAGACCATATTGGAAGCACTGAATGCAATAGCCAAGATTGGAGGGGGTGAGCTTGAATCTTTGCCTCAGCCGGAAGGACAGTTTAGGTCCCTGGATGGTGGTGAGTGAGGAGCAAGTGTTTCCCCTCCTATAGCAGGGGTAAGTGCCAGGGGTCATGGAAGGATGAGCAGATCACAGAGAATGGTCCCTGCGAAAGGCAGAAAGGGGTGAAGGGATCCCATTACAGCTGGCAGAGAATGATGTGCTAGACACCGAGCCTAGTCGGGTGAAAGGTGTGGATGAGGAGAACTCTTTTTGGATGGAGAGGAGCGAGAACAGAAGTCAGGAGGAAATGCAAGATAAGGCTCCATCAACCACAGTAGAAGGGAGGCCATGTTTCCTGATAAAGGAGGACATTTCAGATGTCCTGGAATGGAATGCCTTATCTTGAGGGCAGATGCAGTGGAGATGGAAAAATTAGGAGAAAGGGGGATTTGGCATGTTCCCTTTGATGCTCAATTTTCTTTTTAAAAATCAAGGCACCATAGAAAGCATCCTAGCTGGATGCATTATGGCTTGGTATGGCAACTGCTCGGCCTGTGTCAGCTAGAAACTGCAGAGTTGTGGACACAGCTCAGCACATCACGGAAACCAGCCTCCCCTCCATGGACTCCATCCACAGTTCTCGCTGCCTCGGTAAAACAACTAGCATAATCAAAGACCTCACCCACTCTGGACATTCTCTCTTCTCCCCCTCCCATCAGGCAGAAGATACAAATGCCTGAAAGCACGTACCTACCACCAGGCTCAAGGACAGCTTCTATCACACTGTTATAAGACTATTAAATGGTTCCCTAGTATGGCAAGATGGACTCTTGACCTCACACCTACCTCGTTATGGCCAGCACTTAATTGTCTACCTGCACTGCACACTCTAACATTTTATTCTGCATTCTGTATTGTTTTACTTGTACTACATCAATGCACTGTTGTAATGAATTGATCACTATGAACAGTATGTAAGACAAGCTCTTCGCTGTACCTCAGTACATGTGACAATAATAAACCAATTTACCTTACAAGAGACAAGATGGGAAGAGATGTAGTGTGGGTATTTATGGGAGTCAGTGGGTTTACAGTAAATGTCAGTGAATAGTTTGTGTCCTGAGATAGAGACACAGATCCAAAAAAGGGAGACAAGTGGCAGAAACAGTCCCAGTGAATTTGAGGACAGGGTGGATGTTAGTAGTGAAGGTGGGAAAATTGACAAGTTCCACACAGGTGCAGGAAGCAGTACCAATGCAGCTGATGGAAAGGAGAAAGTTGGGAAGTGGTACCAGAAAAGATTTGGAACAAGGTCTGTTCTACGTAGCCAATGAGAAGACACGACTACACCTTTGATTTGTGGGAACCGAGGAGGAATAAAGAGAGAAGTTGTTCAGGGCAACAACAAGCTCTGCCAGGCAGATGAGTGTTGGCAGAGGAGGAACTAGTTGGATAAAAGTTCATGAGGAACTGGCACAGAAGTGGAGTTGGAGGCCAGCATAGATCAGCCATGATGTGGAAGCGTTGGAAAGGGTGCAGAGGAGGTTTACCAGGATGCTGCCTGGTTTAGAGAGTACGCATTATAAGAAGAGACTAAGGGAGCTAGGGCTTTACTCTTTGGAGAGAAGGAAGATGAGAGGAGACATTATAGAGATATACAAAATATTAAGAGGAATAGATAGAGTAGACAGCCAGCACCTCTTTCCCAGGGCACCAATGCTCAATACAAGAGGGCATGGCTTTGAAGTAATGGGTGGTAAGTTCAAGGGAGATATCAGAGGAAGGTTTTTTTACCCAGAGAGTGGTTGGGACATGGAATGCGCTGCCTGGGGTGGTGGTGGAGGCAGGTACATTGGTCAAATTCAAGAGATTACCAGATAAGCATATGGAGCAATTTAAAATAGAGAGATGCGAGGGAGGAAGGGGTTAGATAGTCTTAGGGGAGGTTTAAAGGTTGGCACAACATTGTGGGCCGAAGAGCCTGTATTTTTCTGTACTGTTCTATGATCATATTGAATGGTGGAGTAGGTTCAAGAGGCCTAATGGCCTTACCCTACTCCTATTTTGTGTTCTTAACTTCAATTCAACAGTCAAAACACTGGCATTCCTCTCTGCTAGTGGTGGTAACATTGCTGTATTTTGCTTAAATCATTCATTTTATTGGTTTTGTTACTCAATTAAATGCTTATTTCAAGAACTTGAGCTTGTTTTTCTCCCTCTCCTCGGCCTGGTTAGGACATTTACTCCTGACATGCCAATCACTTTTATATGGACGGCAAATTCAAGGGAATAGTGTTTCTTAGCGACATCTTGAATTATTTGTGCCATATGGTATTCTTCTAATCTGCTGATGACAGAATCCACTGCAAGTTCCATGTTCCCCCCCCCCCCCCCACTGGTCCATACGAACGTCAGTACTTTGACATAATTTCAATATGCCTACCACCATTTTGTGGCATTTAAAAATTTTTATTCTGGACTTCAAAATAGCTTATTAACAAACAATATCAAAGCTTCAAAGTTTTGTTTAAAGATGCTGCAAGAAGACAACACGCATAGTCCTGCACACAAACAGCTCTAGCGAACAACTCACATCCTTCACCTCTCCCAGTAAAACAGATTGTTACTTTACAATGAGCTAGTCAAAGCAGGCACCCAGAGGCAGAACAGCTTCCTTTACCGTCGATAGCATAACCTTATGCTCTATCGGGAGTTTAACCAAAATGCCAGAAGTGGACGGTGTCTTACCAACATTTGCAGCAAGTTTTAAGCCAATGTGTCAGGGTCAAAAGGTTGTGAGTAAAAGCCCCAGTCCCACCCTTGCAGTAAAGGGTGCATACTAATGAACAGCCAAGAATGGAAGAGAAAAGCAACATGCAAAGAAAACTATTTTCTTTTAAGTTTAAAAAATGTGCCACAGATGCACTTCCTATACAGTCACTGCATCCCAGAACTCTTAGTCAATTGTTGCTCTGCTAGCTGAATTTCAGGTCTTTAATGCACATCACAACAGCCTGTTTGTCAAATGGAAGGGGAAGGTGGTTTACAATTAACATTCTAACCATAAAACTGGGAAGATTGGTTGCACTAGGTTGACTTATAACATACACTGTGCCTAAGTGCTACCATCATCCTCTAGTCCATTATTTCTACGAGGTAGATGCCCAAAATGTGATAACAAAGACACCAGTAACAGTGTTTTTTTCTTAATTTTGCTCTGTCAATTTTTTTGTTCTTCAAAAAAATAACTTGTGGTATACTTTCAGGTGTCATTTGAATTTTGTCTATTTTTAGGAGCAGATATCAAACTATTAAAATGGGATACCACAGAACGTGTGTAGGTATTAGAATGAAATACATTCCATTGACTATCAGAACTGCAAATGCTGGAAATGTACATTGAAAACAGAATGCTGGAAACACACAGGTCAGGCAGTATCTGTGCAGGGAGAAACAGGGTTAACTTTTCAGGTCAATATCCTTCATCACACCTGGAAAATTGAGAACAGAAACACGTTTTAAGTTGTAGAGAGCGGAAAGGAGTGGAGAGAACAAGGGAAATGTCTGTGGAGATTAATGTGATACAATGCTTTCAGAGCCATCCAGTTAAATGATGGAAGAGGACAGTTAGAAAAAAATAAAAAAAAACAAGCTGGAACTTCAAGAGACAGAGCACAGCAGTTGCTAAAAGTCTGAACAAAAATGAATGCTGATAGATAAAGCAGCATCTACGGAGACAAAAGCAGAGTTAAGGTGGATGACTTTGCATGAAAACTAGCCAGTTCACAAAACAGGAAAGGCTGGTTTTCTGATATTATTGCAGACAAAAATTGGATCCCGAGATTGCATGCCTAGACAAATGACATGCTGTTCCTCCAGTTTACATTTGGTTTCATTGGAAAAGTGTAGGCGGCTGAAAACAAGGGTTAGAGTGGAGTGGGATGGAGCATTAAAGTGACAGGCAACTGAATATTCAAGTCACCACTGTGGAATGGAAGTGCTCTGCAAAGCAGTCACCCAACCTGCATATGGTTTCTCCCACAACTAAATGTCTTTTGTAGGCAACTGATTTTGTACACTGGGCAAGCACCTTTGCCCTGCAATCATTTGTGTGTGGCTCCAAGTTCAGCCATTCACATTATTTGTTCTAAAACCATGAATACTCTAGAATCATGCAGCTTGCTTGGAGGTGAATTTGCTCTTCATAACACCTGGGCATTAGAAGGACACTTCATCACAGAAATTCCCATTGATGAATATAGACCACTCTTAAAAATTACATTTCACAATCAAATTGAACTGCACTGTTGTTCTCCAAAAAGTCATTGAAAGTTTTACCTCCAAAATATTATTTAATGCCCATCACTGCATTCACCTTGAACTCTTAAAAAGAGAATTTAAATGTATTCCACCTTTTGGGTTGAAATATTAGATGTGGTTTTACTCTACACTGCACCCTCACTCAAGTAACTAGTAATGAAAGTGCTTACAAAAACAGAGCCTGCCTCAACCGGTCAGAGTTGGAGTACTCTCATAACCACCATCTACTTCTGTGACCCCACCCCCATTATGTTTTTTTTGATGGTGCAAGGGTAGAGAAATCACAATGGAAGAACAATCTAAGGACTTATTCCTTGATGTAAACATTCAACTGGTAAATTTAACTGTGGCAACGTAGCAGTTAGGTGAGACCTTCACCAGCTGCTGCACTGAGCCAAGTTTCCAGAGCTCGCAACCAAATACAAACTCTGCTTGTTTACGGCATTCTCTCTTCTCCCCCACCCCCCTTCTCAGATGTAAAAAATACAGCTGGTTACATGGCATTAGAGAAATAACCACAACAGCAACAGGTACAGTAACTAAAAGATGAGCTAATTATGTGTTCTTAATTGAATGAAATGGTTCGACTTGCTTTCTAATTTCACAGAAATTATTAACTACTATTGATTTTCTTTAAAAAAATTCAGGACAATTTTCATTCCTTAAACAACATCTGAGACATCCAATAGTTAATGTCTCAATGTACACGTAGAAAGATGTGAATGAGTGAAATTTTAGTTCAAAGCTTTTTTGAAAGACAAACTATAATATTGCAAATCAGCCATCTTAGATACTGCATAGAATCAGTGTTAAATTCAATACATCCTTTGCTACAAGAATAAAATACTCAATAGGCAACTGGAATTTTAGCAGAATCTCTTTCCACTGAAGTTCATTGTGGTTTCTCACGTGCTCTGATCTTCAATAAGGAATGAAATAGCAGGTATCGGCAAATGAAGGCTGCTGTTGTGAACAAGGGCAATTTAGTTTTACTACATGGTAATCACTAGTTTGATAATGAGCACGCAAATCCAGCGCTCCCACTTCTTCCAGCCTACCTGGACATTATATTAAAATGCTTTCATTTTCATTTCCAATCATCTTTATTTTCAGCATAATGAATATTCCATATCTGAAATCATCTAGAAACACCAACACACACACCCAAAAAGACAAAAGTTTACATCAAGGTTTAGATCAGCACATGGGTACCATCACAGAAATTTGCATTTTACTATATTCTTTGGTGTAAAAAATTTAATTTTGTCTCAATCCACATCCAAAACAGCTTTTATTAAGAAGTGTAAGAGGCCAAACAACTTGGAGCCCACATTTAACAACTGAATTGAACTGAAAATATTGAACACTATCTTGAAGTGGGATAGCATTCTATACCAGCTGGATGTAGCAGCTACAAGAGAAATACTGGCACAACATAACATAATTGAGAGCCTTGCGAAGTATCACAGCCTCTTAAAATCTAATCCTTCAAACCTGCACTTTGTCCCACTGAGGAATCCAACATTCTTCAAATTACAAAAAAAAGAAGGAATGCAAAACACCACACAAAAAACAGCTGAGCTGAAATTATGCAACCCAGATTGGGTGCTCGTTAGAAGCAGCCAGATTATACAAATAAATCCTAGAGATTTTGTACCAATTTCAACTCTTTTGTATAGGATTGAAGTAGCAGTACATTTATGGTGACAAAGCAGTAAACTCCCTATTTCCTTAGAAATAGAAAGCTCCCAAAATATCTCAGCTGGGTAATACTCCCCCTATTTTACACCCAAATCCCTACCCAACTAGCTAGTGTATTATTCTTCTTAGAGCACTTTATGGTTTGATCCCAATGTGCCATTCTCAGTGCTCTTTACTCCCCAAGTTTCTCTCCTAGCCTGTACATGTCATCTTATTGGATTGGCCCATCCTTGTACAGTTCTACTGCTGAACCCTATGAGAGTCAGGAGGAAACCCAAAATGCAGGATACACCCCCAGAAACCACCAACTGAATTCAAAAGTTAAATATTGCATTCAATGTCAAAGTAACATTATACTTCTATGATTTCAAAACAGTTAAAACTGGTTTCAAATTCCTATGAAGGCACTAAATTTAACAATGTAATTTTTAAGCTCATCAACATTTGAGGCAAACATGCACAGCATATTAACACCTCAGCTGGATGACTTGACACCCTTGTGCTTTTCTTGATTACTCAAAGGAAGGAGTCAGGCCATCAAGCTCAAAAATGAGACTCTTGATACAAAGAGTCCAAGTTATCTTTCTCAATTTTGTTCCTTCATTGGTACATAACCCCGCAAAATTGCAACAAAACAAAAACAGACCAAGATACCTACATAATCTACTTCAATGGAGTGGATTCAAAGGACTTGTAACTTTTTATTTTAAATAATGATGTCACATGCTATTGCAAGATCTACTCAGATTTTAAAAGGCAACACAGCTCTGCAATGTAGGACGAGGGAGTATGCCGAAGGAAATTGGCTCGGTGGGGCAAAATGCAGTTGAATAGTATATGCACACCTTGGGAAAATGGTCAAAATCTTCCAACCTTATCACTAATAGAACGAAGAAGACTACTGTGTGATGCAAGGTCACGGAACTGAAACAAAGAGCTGCCTCCTCAGACTCTGGCTTGTCTGTAAAGTATTTCCTAATTTCAGAGTTCACAAAATAAAATGTGATGCAAATACCAGAAAACATTGCAGAGTACATATTTGGAACAATCGACCAAATCAATTGCAAGTGATTTTTTTTTAAATCAAAAAAGGTACTGCTGAAGGGGCACAGACCAGAAATGTTGACTGATTCTCTTATCACACGCTACCTGACCGGAGTTTTTCCAGCATTTTCCATTTTAGACCAGATCAACTGGATACTAGACCAGTTAAGTCAAATTTGCTGAACTTAATCATAAAAGGGGTATCAGAACTTGATTTTTTGCGAATTGCTTGGGACATTAAGGGCCGTTTAAAAAAAATATGGATTTGCCAATACCCTCTGCACCTCATGTACATACAAAACACGAAACTCTATACACGATTTTCATTAAATGCGTGAAGCAGCAAAGCAACCAATCAATAGCGACTGCTGTCCTGTCTCAGGTTAAACGAATATCTCTTGCTGGGAGGTATGAACTGATTGGGAGATATCCTGAAAACTGTTGCGATTCAAAAGTAGAAATTACCTAGACGTTAAAAGAGTGAGGATATAGGATTTTCATTCTTACTTGCTGACTTTGTTTTGCCACGTTGTGTAAAATAAAAGTACGAGAAAAGTTATTTGAAGCAATAAAAGATCTTCCAACACCAACTGCGCAGTGTGTAGTTACTCATAGCACAATAAAATAGACGAACATCTCCAACCAGCTTGTAGATCTGGCTAACCCAGGCATAATTTAAATCAACTATCTCAAATGCAATGGGTAACACCAGACCCGTGGTGAGCAAGAGCAGGATCGCTGCATTTTATCTGTCTGCATCAACTTCTGGAATGGCTAACAAAAGCCACGAACTGCATAACCCAAACTTGAAAGAAATGTTGACGTTTGGTCTCTAGCTGATAAGTGCCGGCAGAATCCGTGCAAGGGCAAATTCCACCAACACCACCAAGGCAGAGCTCTTCATTCAAATTGCAGTCTTCGTCAACGCTACAGAAGAGCTCCCTCTCCACCATCCCCCCCTCTCAATTCCTTCCTCTGGGATTCTGCTGAATAAGGGGAAAAAAAACCCTCACGTCGACCAAATCGGTCTCCCTTCCCCAAGGACTTCGCTGCAACATCAAAGCACCCCAGCCCCCTCAGACAATGGAGCTGGAAATGAGACGACCCTGAAAAGCGCCTCCGCCCATGAACCCACAGCGTTCACTCAGCATTTTAACATCAACACACAGCAATTACTTTACAAAAAAAAATACAGGAGGGGAAAAAAAAGCGCTGATGCCACCGTTATCTTTCGCACGCAAACCCCACTCTGAACAATTCTTTCCACGTCACGCATGAAGCTCACTTCATAAAACCTTCAAACCCCCCACCCCACCCCCAATACAAAAGAAATAAGGAAACTTGGATTGTTTGCAATGCTTCTTTTGCAGGTTGACTTTACCTTGTTTCGTACTTCGGCGGTCAGACCGTACGCGGGACCTCTGTTAAAGTGAGCCATTGTGTGTGTGTGTGTGTGTGTGTGTGTGTGTATGTGTATCGAGAGAGGGAGGGAGAGTGGCTCAGGTCTGAATAGGGTGGTCGAAAGCCGGCGGATGCAGGAGCTTCGCGAAGGCGGGCGGCAGCGGCTGCTGGTGGTGGTGGTGGCGGCGGCGCGAAGCCCAGATCTAGGGGTGGATGGAACGGCGGGGACCCCCAGGCGCTTCACTCGGACTCACAAACTGCAGCCTCTGCCGTGCGGAGCGAGAGACGAAACACCGCCTCCTCGGGCGCTCACAATGCAAAGCCGGCTCACACAGACCCGCCCGCACGATTGGCAGAGCCGCCGGGCCAATCGGCTCTGCAGCCTTTGTTTCACCCTGGAACCCCGCCCGCCGCCAGCCTGCCCCTCCCACCGAGCCCCTGGGGTGGGGAACACTGAAGAAGGGCTGCTTGGTTTTAGGGGGGAGCAGTCCAGGATCTGGGTAGTGAGCTTCAGGGTGGTGGGCAACATATAAGAGGGGCACCACCACCCCAGGAACAAAAGGAACCAAGTCCCCCTCTCCAAAGCGCTCTATGATGGTGACAGCCCCCTCTGGAAAGAGAATGGGAAATATTTTTTCCCCTTGTAAATCAGGATATTCCAAGAGGGAAAAAAAGTTCATTGTCAGAGAATCTTATTTCTCTACTTGCCAATACTTTGGAACAAGCCTTCTCAGTTTCATGTGTTTAAATGTCACTGCTTCTAATATTCCTAAATAAAGCAAATAATTTCCATTGAAGAATACACTTAGGAATCTGAATCGGAAATTAATGTGCTGAAAATAGATAGCTGATCTCAGTGAGTGTAGTGTGGAAGTCAGGGAGTGTCTTCATAGAGTGTTATAGTACAGAAATAGACTATTGAGCATCTCTCTCCAGCTTTTCTTGCCACATTTCCATCAATTCACCCCCCCCCCCCCACCCCAGGTTCTACCACTCATCTACACCCCAGGGGCAATCTGGAGTGGCCAATTAACCCACCAATTTGCATGACCTTGGGACATGGGAGGAGACGGGAGCACTTGTAGGAAGCTGCAACATGGAATGACTTGTGTGCTAAACAAAAACAGCATGCAATTGACCTGAAATTTAAAGTAATGCTGCAAATGCTGGAAATCGGAAATAAAAATTGAAAATGCAGGAAA
This sequence comes from Pristis pectinata, assembly GCF_009764475.1. Classification (NCBI taxonomy): domain Eukaryota; kingdom Metazoa; phylum Chordata; class Chondrichthyes; order Rhinopristiformes; family Pristidae; genus Pristis; species Pristis pectinata. Next base: position 16,346,453 of record NC_067407.1, read on the forward strand.
CATTCTGCAGGCCAGCATCTGATATGGTAGGGCTAAAGGGATGTACAGTGGAGAGCATTCTGACTGGTTGCAGAACCATCTGGTGTGGAGGCTCGAATGCACAGGATCACTAGAGGCTGCAAGGGGTTGTAGACTCAGCCGGCTCCATCACAGGCACAACCCTCCCCACCACTGTGGACATCTTCAAGAGGAGGTGCCTCAAGATGGCAGCATCCATCACTAAAGACTCTCACCATCCGGGACATGGCCTCTTCTCGTTACTTCCATCAGGGAGCAGGTACGGGAGCCTGAAGATCCACACTCAATGGTTCAGCAACAGCTTCTACCGCCCCCCCCCCCCCCCGCCATCAGACTTCTGAATGATCCGTGAACACTACCTCATTATTCCTTTCTTTTGCACTATTTATTTATTTTGTAATTTATAGTAATTTTATGTCTTTGCACTGTACTGCTGCTGCAAAACAACAAATTTCACGTCATATAAGACAGTGATAATAAACCTGATTCTGATTCTGAAATAAGCACATGAACAGTTTTGGCCCGAACTATACTGCCAATCACAACCTCCAACAGATTTGCTAAACATGATTTCCTTTTCACCTGCACCAAGAAATGAAGCCCATTTATCCCATGCCAATCTTGAGCCACTCTTTCATCTTATAACGTTATGCCAAATTCTTCATCAAATCCCCTCCAATTCTCTTATCCGTTACCCTAAAGCTATGCCTTCTTGTTTGAGATATCTCTGCAATGAGGAATATTTTCCCACTATTAGTCGTATCTATGCCCTCATAATTTTGTATACCTCTATCAGCAACCTCCAAACCCCACCCTCCTCTGCTCCAAGGTAAACAAATCAAAATCTAGCCTATCTAGTATCTCCTCAAAGGTTAAATGCTCCATCTCAGGCAGCAACCTGAAGAATCTCTCCTGCACCTTTGCCAGTGCAATCATGTCCTTCCTCTGATGATGTGATGACTAGAAATGTCCACTGTACTCCAGATGTGGCCAAACTAATGATGTACTTAGTTGTGCCACAAGCTCCCTGCTCTTATTCTATGTCCCAGACAGCTAATAAAGACAAGTATCCTGTATACCTCCTTAACCACCTTATCCTCACCATCTCCTTCTGCTTCCTATCATCAAGCTAATTTCAGATCCAATTCGCCTATTGGTATTGGTTTGGTATTGGTTTATTATTGCCACTTGTACCGAGGTACAGTGAAAAACTTGTCTTGCATACCGATCGTACAGGTCAATTCATTACACAGTGCAGTTATATTGAGTTAGTACAGAGTGCATTGAGGTAGTACAGGTAAAAACAATAACAGTACAGAGTAAAGCATCACAGCTACAGAGAAAGTGCAGTTTAATAAAGTGCAAGGTCACAACAAGGTAGATCGTGAGGTCAGAGTCCATCTTATTGTACAAGGGAACCGTTCAATGGTCTTATTACAGTGGGGTAGAAGCTGTCCTTAAGTCTGGTGGTACATGCCCTCAGGTTCCTGTATCTTCTACCTGATGGAAGAGGAGAGAAGAGAGAATGACCCAGGTGGGTGGGGTCTTTGATTATGCTGGCTGCTTCACCAAGACAACGAGAGGTAAAGACAGAGTCCAAGGAGGGGAGGCTGGTGTCTGTGATGCGCTGGGCTGTGCCCACCACTCTCTGCAGTTTCTTGAGGTCCTGGGCAGAGCAGTTACTGTACCAAGCCATGATACATCCAGATAGGATGCTTTCTATCGTGCATCGATAGAAGTTGGTGAGAGGCAAAGGGGACAAACCAAATTTCTTTAACCTCCTGAGGAAGTAGAGGTGCTGGTGAGCTTTCTTGGCCGTGGCATCTACGTGATTTGACCAGGAGAGGCTGTTGGTGATGTTCACTCCTAGGAACTTGAAGCTCTCAACTGTCTTGACCTCAGCACCGTTGATGTAGATAGGTGCATGTACACCACCCCCTTTCCTGAAGTCAATGACCAGCTCTTTTGTTTTGTTGACATTGAGGGAAAGGTTGTTGTCATGACACCATTCCACTAAGCTCTCTATCTCCTTCCTGTACTCCGACTCATCACTGTTTGAGATACGGCCTACAACGGTGGTATCATCTGCAAACTGTAAATGGAGTTAGAGCAGAATCTGGCCACACAGTCATGAGCGTATAGGGAGTAGAGTAGAGGGCTGAGGACACAGCCTTGTGGGGCACCAGTGTTGAGAATAATCGTGCCGGAGGTATTGCTGCCTATCCTCACTGATTGCGGTCTGTTGGTTAGAAAGTCAAGGATCCAGTTACAGAGGGAGGTGTTGAGTCCTAGGTCTCGGAGTTTGGTAACAAGTTTGCTTGGGATTATAGTATTGAAGGCAGAGCTGTAGTCAATAAACAATAGTCTAACATAGGTGTCTTTACTGTCCAGATGCTCCAGAGCTGAGTGTAGGGCCAGGGAGATGGCGTCCGTTGTGGACCTGTTTCGTTGATAGGCGGGTTGCAGTGGGTCAAGATTGTCTGGTAGGCTGGAGTTGATGCGTGCCATGACCAACCTCTCAAAGCACTTCATGGTGGTGGACGTCAGAGCCACTGGTCGGTAGTCATTGAGGCATGTTACCTTGCTTTTCTTTGGTACCGGGATGATAGTTGTCTTCTTAAAACGGGTGGGAACCTGAGATTGAAGCAGGGAGAGGTTGAATATATCCGCAAATACTTCTGCCAGCTGATCAGCACAAGATCTGAGCACACGGCCAGGGACACCATCTGGGCCAGATGCTTTCCTCGTGTTCACTCTCCGGAAGACTGATCTTACGTCCTCAACAGTGATCACAGGTTCAGTTGCATTTGAGGCTGCCAGGGTGGGTGGTGACAATCCACGCCCCTTCTGTTCAAAACGCGCATAGAATGCGTTAAGTTCATGAGGAAGAGATGTGCTGTTGTTAACTATGCAGCCCGACTTTGTCTTGTAGCCTGTTATGGCATGTAAGCCCTGCCATAGCTGATGGCTGGTCTGGGAGCTCTGCCATAGCTGACGGCTGGTCCAGTCACCCATGTGGAACCCTTTTCAGGGCCTTACTGAAGTCCATGTACACTATCTTCATCAACATACTTACTTACCTCTTCAAAAAATAAAGCAAGTTTTTTCAGATAGGATCTCCCCCTAACAATGCCATGCTATCATTGATTATTCCCTGCTTCTCCACACACAGATTAATCTTGTCCCTCGGAATATTTTCCAATAATTTACCTGATGTTAGACTCAGTGGTCCATAATTAATTAACGAGCTTATTCCTGCTGCTCTTTATAAATAGAGGTCCTAAAGTGGATGACCTTTTATTTGAAAATCCATTTGCTGTATTTTCACCATTCACTCAGCTTGCCAATATCCCTTTGAAACCTCTTTACATTCTCCTCTGTACTCACAATCCCACCTCGTTCAGAATCATTAGCAAACTTGGAAATACAACATTTTGTCCTTGTTGAGATAGCTGGGACTCACAAACCAATCCCTGTGATACGCCATTAGTCACAGCCTGCCAACCAAGAACGATCTGTTTATTCCCAATCTTTGTTTTCTGTTGAATAACAAATTCTCAGCCCACATCAGTATATTATTCCTAATTCCTTATGTTCTCACTTTGTTAAACAACCTCCTTTGCACAACTTCATCGAAAACCTTCTGGAAATCAAAATACACCACACCTACTGCAGATACGACAGCGGCATTGAAGAGGCTGTTAGATAGGCACATGAATATGCAGGGAATGGAGGGATATGGATCATGTGCAGGCAGAAGGGTTAGTTTAATTTGGCATCATGCTCGGCACAGACATCGTGGGCTGAAGGGCCTGTTCCTGTGCTGTACAGTTCTATGTTCTGGTTCCCCCTATCTCTTCTTCGTTTCACATCTTCAAAGAACACCAACATTAGTCAAACATGATTTTCCCTTCACAAATCAATATTAACTGAGCTCAATCCCATTATTCTTTTCAAAGTGTTAGGTTATTACGTCATTATAGATTCCAGCATTATCCCTACCACGGATATTGAATCTGAATGGATTACACTTGGTCTTTCTCCTCCCACTTCAAGTTCCTCTTCAGCTCCAATGGGATGCCCTTCACTTGGCACTGGGCTTTAAACAGAATGACGATGGAAGATCATCAAGCGAAAATATTAACATGGCTTCCCTCTCTACAGATATGTCTGACCTGCGATTATTTCCAGTATTTTCTGTTGTTATGTCAGATTTCCAGCAAGTGTACTTTTCGATTAGTGTCCTGCTAAACAGTGCTTTGGTTAGACAGCACCATGTCCAGAGTTGATTTTTGCCTAAGGTAAAGTATTTTAAGTTTGGAGGAGACAAGAGACAATAACCTTTGCCAAGGGGAATGTATTAAACACCAACAAGAAAGAGTTTATGAGCAAGAAAAGTATAAGATATTCATTTAGAATCAAGAAAACTGAGGGTAAAGTATAATTGGTTTGAAAGTTCTCTGTAGCTGTTACACTTTATTCTGCCTTCTGTTATTGTTTTACCTTGTACTACCTCAATGAACTGTGTAATGAATTGATCTGTATGAATGGTATGCAAGACAAGTTTTTCTCTGTACCTCAGTACATGTGACAAATAAACCAATTCCATTCCATTCCATTAAGTTTTACTTTAAAATATATTAGGATGATGATGTTAGAGATAGGATATTGCAAAAAAAATAGAAAAGATACAATAAGCACTAGAACAATATGTAATTTTAAAACATCTCTAAATTCTCATGCAGTATTAAATGGCAGCTTTTTCAGGCAAGGCAGCATACCAAAATTAGCAGTCAGAAGAATGAAAGGATCATGTTGCGAGTGTTGGTTGAATGAGCAATGCCACCATTCACCCACTCCCCATACCAGAATCTGCATTCCTCTGAAACTGACCTCAGTATAAAACATTGTCAAAAAAAATTAAATCTTCACACATTGAAGTCTACATTAATTCAATAATAATTTAATTCCCAAAGATCCTAATTGTTCAACTGAATAAAATAATACCTGTGTAAAAAATTAAATCGTTCATCTACCATTGTAAGGAAAATGCAATAAAGGTTGGATCAATGCTAATTAGGCCCCATTGTTTCCACAGTTACGCAAAAAAACCATGCAATGGAAAGTATGATTACAGACCTATAAAAGGCGGTTTTGGAAATAAAGTTTATTCTCAATGGAAAAATAAGAAAATTGGAAAGGTGAGCATGATGCAAGTTTTGAAAATGTTGAAGAGAACTGAAAGTGTGATAAAAAAGAAATTTTCTGTCCAGCTGAGAAAATGAATCAAAAACATGAACTAAAAATAATTTCTTCAGGCCAGGAGCACGCTACCCATATAACATTACATTTTTGGACCTTTCAAAAAGGAATTGATTTAATTTCTACTCTCTGCTAAAGAAAAAAGAAATGGTCAGATTGGCACCGAGAGGAAAGACTGAACAATTAAAATCTGCAACAAGGAAATAGGCTTATATCAACTTTAACATCATTTACTGTATGAAATTACTTCGTCTGCTTCATAGTTATAAAAGATTCTTCTGAGGGAAGGTTATTAGCTGAAAAGATACTTCTGTTTCTCTTATCACAAATTTTAACCGTCATGTTGAGTGTTTGCAGCATTTTGTTTCAATTCTAAATGATTGGAAATTATTTTAAGATTTCTTTGATTTACATTCTACTTTTATTTGTTTGAACATTGAATATAACATCTTAGGGAAAGGTTTAGATATACTATCCAATCCCCAAACTATAAGTTAAGTGAATTAAAATGTTTCCATGTGCTGCCCATCAACTTAATCAGTCACTGTTAATTCAATTCTTACATCTCTGGAATCAACAGAATGTGGCAGCCAGGCTGATAGTGGAATTCTGTGCTAATTTAAACAGCAATACTAGGAGTAAATAGCAGTCAAGTAATCCATAACTCTTTCAAACAGTTGAATCTTTAATAGTTTAGTATTGTGTGCTTTTTGATAGATTTCTTTATTGAGTTTTTAAAACCATTTATTTAACTTTATAAGAAATATTAATTATCTGTTCATCAATATATTTAACACAACAGCATTAATTCCATTGTACGATAACACATCCAAAGGCATTTCTGGCAAATGCAATCTGTTTTAAAAGGTTTCCATGGTATTTGATTAGTAAGGAAAAATGTCAAGATTTCATTGTTCCATTTATCAAACCAAAGCGTATCTGTTCCAATTTCAACAATTGCCACCAGCCATCAGCTCCATATGTTGGACTATGGATTGGCTTATAGGCTTCCTGCCATTTCCATCTGCTTAGATTAGTTCAAGGAGATTTTGTTAGCTTTCAGCTAACAAGGACTTAAGTACAACAATGTAAAGGTATTTCACCTGAGCAGTAGAATGGGATACACTGGCACTGATGATTTCAATTAGATTTAATCACGGCGTTTAGACGAAGTATATAGGAAGGAACTGTTGGTACCCAGAGGACTACAGAATTATGGTCATTGGCAAAAGAACTCAAAGCAAGGTTTGGAAAACATTATCAAGAGAGAAAATACTGGAAACTCTTGGCAGGTCAGGCAGCATTTGTGGAAAGAGAAACAAAATTAATATTTCAGATCAAAGATCCCTGAACTGATCTTTCCCAATTCTGAAGAAGGCCCTTCGATCAGAAACATTAACTCTGTTTCTCTTTCCACAGATACTACTTGACCTGCTGAGTGCTTCCAACGTTTACTGTATTTAATTCTGATTTCCAGCATCTGCAGTTTTTCTTTATTTTTAAATACCTTGGTAAATATTGTTTGAAAGAGTTGGGGCAGTAGATTTAAAAGATCTTTCAAAAAGGAATTGCATACTTCAAAAAATCCAAGAGTTAAGAGAAAGAACTGAGTCTAATGAGATGAGTCTTGAAAAGTGGTATGAGGCTCCAGTTTCTAAAATGATTTCACCTCAGTTGAATTCTGCTGGTTGCTAACAAATTGTAGAAGTACAGATAGCTTTTGGTTAAGCTTAAATGTCAAACTGGCTCACGTTCACTCCTGGAACCATGTACTTGTTGTGCTGCAATCTGCAGTGGATTGAAATCTCGACCAAAATGTGGAAAATCTGGGGCTAGCAATGATTTTTGATTGCTATGCAAGAAACCAGCAGAGGCCCAAGGTAAGTGACCTCCATGTAGAATCCTCCACTAATTCTAATTGTTATCCAACACCATCAGAAAGGAAGAAGTACAAACTGAGTAAGATTAATTATGCTGGATACCATTTTTATGTAAAAACAAAATTAAGAAACCATAAGCTTGTATGTTGTCATCTGAGTTGGGCATGAGTTCCCAATCGTGGACTCTGCTAGACAGAAGTTAACGGCTCATGTGTAAGAGATCTCTCTTTTCTTTATTTCATGACTAGACTGTAGATCAGAGCTGCTGGGGAGATCTCACAATTTACAAGGACCATATTTTTAAATGTAAATAGTCAATATTTTCATGGTCGAGTTTTATATTTATGCAGAGTTTATTGAAGAGCAAAAGTAATTTTCGGAGAACCAGGAAAATGTGAAAACTGTTGATTGCTTTACAAAGATCACCCTGCTAAAGCAATTAGGAAACATTAAATAAAATGAAGAAATGCAATGAAATCTGCACAAGAAAAAGACACAAAATGTAGTGTAGTCACTATTACAATGTAGGAAATATGTCAGCCAATTTGTACACAGCAAGCTCCTAAAAATTGAATGGGTGATAAATATTGGCCAGTGTTGCATCTTTGATAGCTGAATTGAGCTTGCTCATTAAGACTGCAGGCCACAGGGATGCAAAGACCATATTTACAGAAGAAAAAGGGGGATATTCAGGAAAATATTCCACCACGGTAGAGGTAACCACAATATAAGCAGAAAATATGGTGTAAGGACGTAAGAAATGTCAGCAGGAGCAGCCTTATTAAGCCTTGAACCTGCTCAGCCATTCAGTGAGATCATAGCCTATCTAATCATCGGCCTCAGTACTTGTTTACTTGATCCCTATTACCCTCAACTCTCCTGTTGTCCAAAGGCCTAACTGTCTTAGTATATTAGATTACAAGGAAAAGTGCCTAAATTGTGTTTCACATAAGGTGTTTGGGATCCTGAACAAGAGTGTTTGAAAAGGTGAATACCATAAGAAGACAGAATTGGATAAGTATTCTAAAAGGAGTATGACACCTAAATGATTTGAATGAGAATGTGCAAGATATGGTTAGTAAGTTGGCAGATGACACTAACATAGGTGGTATAGTGGACAGTGAAGAAGGTTGTCAAAAATTACAGGGGGATCTTGATCAGCTGGGTAAGTGGGCCAAGAAATGGCAAACAACATTCAATCCAGATAAATGTGATGTTTCATTTTGAGATGTCAAAACAGGGTAGGACTTGCAGAGTGAATGGTGGGGCCCTGGGGAGTGTTGTAGAACAGAGGGACCTATGAGTACAACTACGTAATTCCCTGAAAGTAGCATCGCAGGTAGACAAGGTGGTGAATAAGGCATTTGGCATGCTAGCCATCAGTCGGGTCACTGAATATAGGAGTTGGGACATTATATTGCAGTAATACAAGACGGTGAGGCCGCACCTGGAGTATTGTGTACTGTTTTAGTTACCTTGTCACTAAGATGGAAAGAGTGCGAAGAAGATTTACGAGAATGTTGCCAGGAGTCAAGGGCCCAAGTTATAGGGTGAAGTTGGAAGGCTAGAACTTCCTTGGAGCATAGTAGACTGAGGGGTGACCTTATAGAGGTGTATAAAATCATGAGGGGCATGGTTAGGGTGAATGCACATGGTCTTTTTCCCAGGGAAATGGGATCAAAAACCAGAGGGCATAGATATAAGGTGAGAGGAGAAAGATTTAAAAAGGATCTTATGGGGTAATTTCTTCAAGCAGAGGGTGAAGCATATATTGGACAAGTTGCCAGAGGAAGTGGTTGAGGCAAGTATGATAACAACATTTAAGAGACACTTGGGCAGGTACATGGATAAGAAAGTTTTAAATGGATATGGGCCAAACGTGGACAAAGGGGTCTAACTTAGATGGACATCTTGGTTGGCATGGATAAGTTGGGCCGGAGGGCCTGTTTCTGTGTTGTATTACTCTATGACTGTATAACAGGATACAAGGAAGCATGGGTGTTGCTAGGGCAGCATAATGGTGCAGCAGGAAGTGCCACTACCTCACAGCTCCAGGGACCCCGGTTCAATTCTGACATCTGGTGCTGTCTCTGTTGAGTTTGCATGGGTTTTTCTTGGGGGCTCCAATTTCCTCCCATGCTCCAAAGATGTGCTGGTTGGTAGGTTAAATGGTTACTGTAAATTACCCCTCGTGAACGAGTGTGACAGGGGAATTCGGGGCTGTTAATGGGCATATGTGAGAGAATAGGTTACTGGAAAATAAGTGAGGGTGTGGGTTGATGAGATTGTGCTGAGTGCCAGCATTGACTCAATGGACTGAATGGCCTCCTTTAATGCGGTAAGAAAATATACGAGAAGTGAGGGAACTGGATTGAAAAATTACAGGATAAAAAGTGTACACTGGTGAGCATTGATTTTGCTCTGTGCTGTAATTTCTATGATGAATAGATACTGCATGGAAAAATGCAAGAGGCAGCAGCCAAAAGGCAGGGTGATAAATGAATGAACACATCGATTCCCAAGACAACAATGCCTCCAGTAAGGAGAAATGGGAGGGAGTATACCAACCAGAGTGTCATAGATTCATAGAGTTATACAGCACGGAAACAGGCCCTTTGGCCCAACTTGTCCATGCCGACCATTGCTGAGCTAGTTCCATTTGCCTTCAGCCTTTCCTATCCATGAATCTGTCTAAATGTCGTTTAAACATTGTAATTGTACCCACCCCTACCAGTTCCTCTGGCAACTCATTTCCTATACCAACTACCATCTGTGTGAAAAACTTGACCCTCAAGTCCCCTTTAAATCTTTCTCCTTTCACCTTAAACCTGTGCTCTCTAGTTTTACATTTCCCTATGCTGGGTAAAAGACTGTGACCTTATCTAAGCCCATCATGATTTTATAAACCTCTTTAAATTAATCTTTCAGCTTCCCTTGCTCCAGAGAAAACAATCCCAGCCTCTCCAGTCCTGGCAATATTCTTGTGAATCTACAACCTCTCCAGCTTAATCACATCCTTCTGATTGTACAGTGACCAGAACTGCAACAATATTGCAGGTCTGGTCTCATCAATGTCCTATACAGCCGTAACATGGCGTCCCAACTCCTGTATTCAATGCCCCATCCAGTGAAGGCAAGGGTGCCAAACACTTTCTTCACCATCCTGTATACTTGTGTTGCCATTCTCAGGGAACTATGTACTTGTACACCTATGTCTCTCTGTTCTACAACACTCTCCAGGAACCTACCATTTACTGTGTAAGTCCTGCCCTGGTTTAACTTCCTAAAATGCATCACTTTGCACTTGTCTGAGTTAAATTCCATCTGCCATTCCTTGGTCCACTTTCCCAGTTGATTTAGATCCTGTTGTAACTTTAGACCATTTTCTTTCACTGTCCACTACACCACCAATTTTGGTGTTATCCTCAAAGTTACTAAACATTCCACCTTAGTTTTCATCTAAATCGTTTATATGGCAAATGGGGGACCCAGCACTGATCCCCGCTGCACACCACTGATCACAGGCCTCCAATCTGTAAAAACGACCCTCCACTACCACACTCTGACTCCTTCCACCAAGCCAATGTTGTATGCAATTGGCTAGCTCACCCTGGATCCCATGTGATCTCATCTTCAGGACCAGTCTACCAAGCGGTCAAAAGCCTTGCTGAAGTCCATGTAAACAACTGCTATCGCCCTATTCTTGTCAACCTTCTTGGTCACCTCTTCCAAAAACTCAAATTCAGATGACATGATTTCCCACACACAAAGCCATGCTGACTATCCCTAATCAGATCTTGCCTTTCCAAATACAGATAGATCCCGTCTCTCAGAATTCCTTCCAGGAACTCACCCATCAATGATATTCAGCTTACTGGTCTGTAGTTCCCTGGCTTTTCCTTGCAGCCCTTATTAAATAAAGGCACAACATTACCCACCCTCCAGTCTTTCAATAGCTCACCTGTGGCTAAAGAAGATAGAAAAATCTATGCCAGAACCCAAGAAATTTCTTCCCTTGCTTCCTACTGGTGAATAAGATGGAATAGGGAGACAGACATTAATCAAGACTGGGAGAATGCAAAGGATTTCTAAACTGGGAGGCTCATTTTCTTCATGTTTTTAATTAGTACTGAAGTGAACTTAGATTTCAAGTGGTAGCTGGGTCTGATTTTAAAGTGAAAGGAAGCCAAATCTGGAATCCAGTGTAAACATACAAAGTACACCTGAGATACTGAGTGTGTGGATATAGGGCAAATTAATCCACAGCCTTGGCTGGCCCTCCCATAATGTGCAATAAAATATGTACTTTTGCTGCAAGGTGTAAAAATGAATGAAAATAATACCTTCATAAATGTTCACATATTATTTAAACAGCTTACACTAGCCTATTTTGCACTTGCCTTCAAAGACTTAGTAACTATCATAGGGATATCTTGCATTGGGACTGAACTGGTACAGGCCATTAAGCTAATTTGTTATCATGTCTTTCCTCAAGAGGATTTCAAACCCATGTCAGTGTCCCTTATAATCTTTAATATTAGTGTCTTACCTTACTATGGAATTTTGCCAGATCAAAGTCAATAATTCTCTGTTTTATCCAGCTGTATTTAATTACCCTGAAAATGCACAGCTTCAGTGACTGGAATTTATGGAAGTATTCTGTGGAGCTGCCAACACCAACAGGCCGTGTATTTCAGCAGCTGGCAATCTTCATAAATACTGTTCCTGGCTATTTCATTATCAGGCAGCAGGACACAGTGTACAGTAGTCCTTTGAGTAAGCACAGCTCATTGCATAGCAAAACCAGGGCTAAAGAGTGATCAGAAGGGCCCGATGTGAAAAGACCTCATAGTAAACATTAGCTAATGTGTATTGTCCTGTAACAGAGCCAAGAATGTTCTGTTACACTATTTCATTAATCTACAAGTATGAAAACTATGTACATCAGCGTGAACCATGAATCTTATTTATATGGTATAAAACCATGCTAGGATATGTATAAACAACTGGTGCTTCCAGTGATATCCAACACTAGGAGTAATTGATGGCCCTCATGTTTGCAAGAACTGTTTCATTCACATGAATGGAAAATGGCACTTTGAACTGGCTTTTAAGCCATTGCAGAGTTGCTTGATCTTCACCATCTAGAGCATACAGCCATATTTATTACTTAAATTACTGTACGAGTTGTGTTACTCTGGATTGACTCCCAACAAATCCAAAGAATTAGTCCATTGTATTGAAGTCATCCAGAATGAAGTTCATAATGTAGACAAAGGCGAGACTTCCTTTCTTGATTAGAATCGAGTCCTAGAAATTCAGGGGGTAATATCTGATTGATTACAATATAATAATCTCTAACATCATAGTGCCAACATCAATCATCAATAGTTGGATTACCCACAAATCGGCTGAACAAATCCAAATTTTAGTTACTAAAATACACAGGCTTCCATTTTTTTAAATTTGCATTTGCTAGCAAAACATTAATGTAGAATTATACCTGAAACAGAGATTCTTTCACTGAATAGCTTGAATCAGGAACAGTTTGCATTCACAGTTACCATTTCCATGATACTCCACTATTGAACGTGTAAACCCATGTGTAGACCAATTTGGTACTGCTTCAAAGACAGGAGCAGCAAGCTTTCAGCACAGACTGACAGCAGGATGACTGAGCAAAAATAAATTCCTCCAAGATGTTGTAGTTCCATTGTATCATTTTAATAATAAGAGTTCTCCTAGCGGCTTGTTCAATAATTATTCCTCTGCAAAAGCAGATAATCTGATGACATTTCTTCAATCTGAAATGTTAACTGTTTCTCTTTCTGTTTCCAGCACTGTCTGTTTTTATTTCAAATAATCTAGTTATTTCCTCTTTGCATGGAAATTGGTTATCACAAAACTATACTTCAAAAATATTTGAAAATCAAAAAAAACTGCAAATGCTGGAAATCTAAAATAAAAATAGAAAATGCTGGAATTATTCAGCAGGTTATGCCACAACTGTGGGAAGAGAAATGGAGCTGATTTACAAGGTCAAAGACCAACTGGAAAACACCCATTTGAATGGAAGCTTAAACACACTGTGCAGACAAGGAAACTGGGCTATATAATTAATTTTGAATTACGTGGAAGAATTCAATATAGACATGATGGGCCAAATAGCTTTCTACCCTGTTGTAAACTTTTATGACTAAATTGGTAAAGTTTTATTAACCATTTAAGTGCATACACAAGAAATATTGTCCTGTGCAACTCTGTTTCTTTAAAGAAGTGTCTATCCAGAAAGAGTTACATCAATGCAGAAAAGATTGTAAGTCCCATCAATTGTGATATGACAAACAATAGACACTTGCCTTGTATAAATCATTGCCACTAGAATGAATTACGAGAACTGCCTGTTTAAAAAAAACAGTGGCAAAGGAAGGCAAAGTGTCTTTGTGTGTGGGAGGTCCTTCACCAGAGATACAGGAGTGATAATTGTGTAGCATTTGATTGTATTTCAAATAGCTATGCAGTCACTTATCTATAGTTTCCCTGAGTCATTTTACTCAGAGGAAAGGCTGTAACAAATGAACACTGGTCACGGGAAATGTAGAAATGCAAAGGACTAGAGAAACATTTCAGCAAATCTGTCCCATTCCAAAGGTCAAACAAGATACATGGTTCACTTTCTATATCCCCCAGTTGATTTCCTCCTCAGTTGCTTCAGAGTGATCGGCCAGGAGTTTCTTGGTCAAACAAAATGCTGGAGGAACTCAGCAGGTCAGGCAGTATCTGTGGAGGGAAACGGACGGTCGACATTTTGGGTTGAAGCCCTTCAGTAGATGACTACTGGAAAACAATTTAAAATATTTAAGTAATTAATTGAAAATGCTAATTATCTGAGACTTCCTTGGAAATGAAAAAAAAACTACGGATGCTGGAAATGTGAAATAGATACAGAAAATGCTGGAAATGCTCAGCAAGTCAGGCAGCATACACAGAGATAGGATGAAGAGTCTTTGACCTGAAATGTGAATATGTTCCTCAGACTGGCTTGCTGAATGTTTCCAGCATTTTCAGAAACTTACCTTTCTCTCTCACAGCTTGCCTTCTCCATTGAAATGAATGAGTCACTGAACCCATGCTACATTTAACTTGATATGCATTCAGAAAGCAGATTGTTCAGATTAAATGGTAGCATTTTGAAGCAGGTTCACTAATGGAGCATTGTCAACAAAACCCAAATAAATGCTGATATTCTTTGGGAAAATCCATACCACTATTCTAATTACTCCATTCCCATGATTTGGGAATTGGATCCATAAAGTCCTTAGTGGTGGATGGAAATTTTACATCACCACAGTTCCACCACAGCAAATAGTCTGCTTTCTCATTTTTTTTCCAGTTTAATTAGCACAATCTAGAAGTAAGGTGCCTTTGAAAGGTGTAAATAATTGGTCATTTACATTAACTAACTTCTTTAAAAAGTTAATAAATTCCTGTTTTATAAATGTGTAAGTTATAAATGTACTGCAAACAACCATAGGGGGAGTAGCAATGAACTTAATAGTATATACTGTATGTGTGCTAATGTATTGTAGAACAATTGACAAATGCAAAAGTAGTTATATATGCCTGTTTTAACTGATACCATTTAAAGTAGTTTCCCAGTGCAAATATTCATACATTTTGTTACATAATGCATTTGAAGTGAAACATTAAATCCATACACAAAATTTAATTAATTTAGTGTGTAGCAGTGTAAATTGTTTTATAACTCATGTTAGTTTGTTTTCTGTAATGCAGAATTAGAAAATTAGAATCTATCCTTGTCCAACATCCCGCAGATTAAGATTCTTAATCAATGTGAAAGCATAATAAATAGGGTTAGGGGGAGGCCATTTGGACCCCCAAACCTGATAATGGCTGAGTTGATCTTTGGCCCCAACTCCATTTTCCTGCCCAATCCCCATTACCTTTGATTCCACTAAAGCCCAAAAATCTGTCAGCCTTTAATATAGTTAATCACACTGTATTCACAGCCCATCAGGATACAGAACTCAAAAAATTCACAACACTTAGACACAGCTAGTAGAGCTGTTAACCCACAGTCCAGTGAACCAGGTTCAATCCCGTCAGTGTGGAGTTTTCACAATATCCCTGTGACCGCATGAGCTTTCTCAGAGTGCTCTGGTTTCCTTCCACATCCCAAGGACGTGCAGGTTAGTAGGTTAATTGGCGACAGTAAATTGCCCCTACACTGTAGGTGAGTGGTAGACTCTGGGAGCAGTTGATGTGAATGTAGGATGAATAAAATATGACTAGTGTGGGATTTGTGTAAATATTAGTCTTGGACTTGGTAGGTTGAAGGATCTGTTTCCATGCTGTATGCTTCAGTGGCTCCTTAAATTCTGTTTAATTAGGGTGCTTGATTATTTTGTTACATCAATATTCACATTCTCTCTTCTCCTCTCTCCCATCGGGCACAAGATACAAAAGCCTGAAAGCATGCACCACCAGGCTCAAGGACAGCTTCTATCCCACTGTTATAAGACTATTGAACGGTTGGTTCCCTAGTATGATAAAATGGACTCTTGACCTCATAATCTACCTCGTTATGACCTTGCACCTTATTGTCTGCCTGCACTGCACTTTCTCTGTAGCTGTTACACTTTATTCTGCATTCTGTTATTGTTTTACGTTGTTCTACCTCGATGCACTGTGTAATGAATTGATATGTATGGACAGTATGCAAGACAAGTTCTTCACTATACCTTGGTACATGTGACAATAATAAACCAATTCCAATTCAAAAACTTCCATTTTACTAATTTTTCTAAATGCACCTGGAGTCATTTTTTTCACAACTATTTTCTTCATTGTTTTGAAAAGAATTAGGAAATATGCATTTAATGGCAACCTTAATAATCCTTACTCAAGGAGTGGTACTTTACAATCATCATTTTCTGTTAATTTTAAAAAGCCCAAACTCAGAATGTATTTACTTGATATCTGACAAAGTCTTGACACTCTTTGGTATTTTTGCACCCTATTGCCATTCTGGTACAGGCTGTGTGAAGTGCACACCTTTGAGCATGGGACCAGGGAAGTAGTCAAGTAATATTTCATGAAACCATGCCATGAAAGGGAGCACCTTCCAATCAGCAACCTCCACACACAATTGCTTCATGTGCTCATATTTCACTCCACTCTGTTACTTTTAGCATGGCATTAATGTACATGGGAAGAATTTAGCGTTTGAGTATTAAGTACAGAAACTTCTCCAATTGTGATATATATTCATCTGTCAATATCATCTTCATAATTACATCCAACAGAATTATCATTGCAACAGTTGCTCACATGATACAATATATTTCCATTCTGCTGTTCCTTCCTTCACGCTTGTCTGTCACGTGAATATGAAAGGAATTTATAAGCTACTAAAAAGCAATGATTAATCTTAGAATCACCAATTAGCAAGGATGACGATTCATACTATTATATATGCTGGCTTCAGATTGGAACTAGTTATTCCAATAATAGTCTGCTCTTTCCTGTCCCATTTGCTATCTTTTCCATTATTATCTAGCTCTCACTTAAATTCTATGATTTACATAAACAACAAAGTTGTATTTATGGAACACCTTTCAAACTTCAGGACATCCAAAGCATATTACAGCCAAAAAAATACCTTTAAAATGCATCAGAGTGCTTCAACATAGGAAACACTGCAACCAACCTATCTTCAGGACAGTCCCACAGAGTGCACAGGTAATGTTTTAGCAATGTTGTTTCAATGCCTGCACCATCCTGGTCACCTTTGAAAAAGTAGCTTGGGTTCTTAAGAGTCCAGATAGGGCTTTGGTTTAATATCCTCTCCAAAGCACAATTCCTCTAACACACCCTCAGTTGAGTAACAAAGAAGATTATTGGTTCAAATCTTCAAGACATATCTTGAACATATACCTGCCTGACTCAGTATCTTAATAACCTTTTGTTTGAAGATTATCTTTGGTCTTTTTATTTAATTAGTTACTGATTTACCAATGAATGAACCTTGATTATTTACCCACCAAAAACGCTTTCAGAATTTGTCTCCTTGATACTTTCTGTTCACCTGCATTTTGACCTGATTTTTTTTGAGTATCATAACTTGTCTTCGCTTGGTATTCTTCTAGTTAATCCATGTCACTCTTTCCCTATGACTTTTGCAACCTGCCTGTAATTGGGTGCCCAACCTGTACACAACACTCTGAAGTTTCTATATTTTTGGCACTTCTTCTGTACCAGCAGCCTTGCCTTTATGCAGTGCCTCCTTCTTAGACTCAGACTTCATATTTCCTTTGATTTCTGTCATCACCCACGGAGCTCTGGACTTTGCCAAACTTCATTCCTACTCAGATTATGTTTCGCCTCCCTCCTATTCCTGTTATTCAGTGGTCCAAATCTTCTCTCATTATCAAAAGATTTGGGTTTCAGTTCCATGCTGGGATTTGGCCGCATATTCCAGATCAGTTTAGAACTAAGGGAATGGTTCAGTCCTGACCTCCAGTGCTGTCTGTGTGGAGCTTGTACATTCTCCTGTGTGTTTCCTCCAGGCACTCCAGTTTTCTCCCACATCCCAGACTTCTGGGTATGTAGGTTAATCAGCCGTTGTAAATTGTCCCTAGTGTGTGGGTGAGTGGTAGAATCTGGCAGGAGTTGATGGGAATGTGGAGAGAATTAAATGTGATTAGTGTAGGGTTAGTGTAAATGGGTGCTTGATGGTCAGTGTGAATTTGATGGGATGAAGGGCCTGTTTCTGTGCTAAATGACTGTGAGTGCTGCATTGCCCTTTGAATAAGACGTTAATCAACAGACGTAGAGGTTGAATGGTTCACTTCTGTTCCTTATTTATCCATTACCTACTAGGGCAGACATAAAGATGCCCTGGATTTTACTTTTGTTCCAAAGCAGATCATAGACTTTTCCCATCTTGCTGCTATTGGAGGTGTACTAGGTGGGATAAACATCATTATTTGTTATTTGCAAAGTGCTGACTATCTTTTGTGGTTGTGAAGAATCTGGGCTGTGCCAAGTGTAGGGAACAAAATGTTACATTAATATAGATTCTCTTTTCCCCCTCATCTTCCTTTCATCAAGCTGCTGTAATGTTGATTTGTGTAAAATTCTCCACCCAATGAATTTGATTTATAGTTCCTTTCAGCCCACTGGTGCTTTCCCATTCACCTTGTTTGCAGGGATTTTTTTCTCTTGAATTCTGACTCAACATTATTTGACAATGAACATTAATCCTTAAGTTTTCTCCTACCTTTAACATGTAGTTTAGGGAAGTGTTCAACAGAAAGGTCATCAAACTAATTTTGATAAACACATACACGGATATTAAGGCAGGTAACCAAAAGCTTGGTCACAGAGGTGGGTTTAAATAAATACAAGAAACAATGTGGTAAAGAGACAAGTTAAAGAAGCTTAAAAATTCAAATATCTAAAGCCTAAGCAGTTAAAACCACAACAGCCAATGATGGAATGATTAAAGTTGAGGATGAACAGTTTTGGATGGGGGTTTTAGGACTGGATTTCATACAAACCATTTACTTATCCCATCCAATTCATTAACCAAAACCTGGTCAAAAATTGTATTCTTCTTTGCAGGATTTTAACACATCAAAATAGTAACTGTTCTGCAAACCTCTTCCCATTTTGACCATAACATCCAAACTAGCCTAACTGGATGATGATGCTCCATAGTGCTCCACTTCCATCTTCAAACCTTTCGCACTGAGCTGAAATATTGAATGGTTACAATTCTTCTCCTTAATTTTCTGTTTAGCACGTGACAATGAATGCTCAATACTTTAGCAAAGCTTCTTGATATCTTTCAGTTCATTTGACTTCGATTTGCCATTTCCGATTGTGGTCTTTTTTCCTCGTGGCCCTCGTTAATCAAGTGGACTGTTTTGGAACTTAATGAAATCAAAGCGAGTCCATCAATAAGGAGTACAGTAGCATAAATATAAATACGTTCCCGTTTAAACCCTGAAGTGATTTGTAGCCTGCAGCTGCAGCCGGCATGAATTGAGGTCTGCAAGACAGATCTCCTTTTGTGGAGTTTCTGCAGAAAAGAGGCCACTCTTTAACCTCCGGTCCGTGCTGGTGTCAGTTCAGAATGCAGACAAATAGAATTTACATTTGACATAAAATAAACATGACACATTGAGGTCAGGGTAGGAATCTGCACACCAATTCATTTAGAATACAATTACCATAACTCGGCAACACTGAAAGGAAAGAAACTGGCTGTTGCCTATGAATTATTGTTGCATTCTGTACACATTGAATCTCTGCCAAGCTTAAGACAGATTTTTCAACCAACGCACATGCAGGACATCAATAACAAAGCCAGATTTTACTTTTTGTTGCTTTTTAAAAAAAATTATTGTCTTCTTTATACATTTGTTTTCAAGATCTATAGGCATTGCCGGCAAGGCCAGCATTTATCGCCTATCCCTAATTGCCCTTGAGAAGGAAGAGTTTTGAGCTGCTGCAGTGCTTGTGGCGAAGGTACTTTCACAGTGCTGTTGGGAAGGGAGTTCCAGGATTGAGACCCAGCAATTATGGAAAAACAGCAATATATTTCCAAGTTGGGACACTGTGCAACTTCAGGGGAGTCTGCAGATGGTGGTACTTTGCTGTACCTGTTGCTCCCGTCCTTCTTGATGGCAGGAGTTAAGGATTTGGGAGATGCTGTCGGACTGGCTTGAACAAGTAACTGCAATGCCTTTTGCGGATGACACACACTGCAGCCGCTGTGTGCCAACGGCGGAGGGAATGAATGTTTCGGGTGGTTAACAGAGTGCTCATCTTCCTTGAAGTGCTCACTTGTGTGGATGTTTTTGCATGATGTAATGAGTGTGACCTGGGTTACAAAGAGCCAGTTTGAATCAGGGTGAATACAATATTCCAATCTTAGAAAATTGCAAAAAAAGAACTGCTGGAGGAACTCAGCAGGTCAGGTAGCATCCGTGAAGGGAAATGAACAGTTGACATTTCGGGTCAAGACCCTAGACCCCTCATTTAGACTGAAGGAGCAGAGGGGAGATAGCCAGTGAGGGAGAGAAGTGGAGGTATGTGAGAGGTGGATGCAGGCGAGGAGGGGTGATTGGCAGATGGAGAAGGGAAGAGTGGAAATAGGGATAAAGGGTGGGAGGTGACAGGTGGAGGCAACAAAGAGCTGCAGATGATGGAGTTTGACAGGAAAGGAAGGTGGAGCATGGAACTAAATAAGGGAGGTGGGGTGGGCAGATAGGAATGGTGGGGGGGTTGGGGGGGGGGGAGGGAACCCAGTGGGAGGTGTGTGTGGGTGAGGGGCAGATGGAGTAGGTGGACGAAGTGTGCAATCTGTTCCGCATAGCTCTATGTTCTGTTGCTTTGTGCTTAAATAGTCACTGATGCAGTGAACTGTTAGAAGACTAGCTGGGGTGAATCCGTTAAAATCATTGGGCTTGTTTGGTGTAACAGGCTTTACCCATCATTAAATACTCCAAACAACCACATGCCCCAACATAAATTCATTGGGGTAAGAAAATGGGAGATTTGTGCATGGAAAAAACTCTCATAACGAAAGTGAGGAATGATGAACACAGTTTGTTTCGTAATCATTAATAGTGGGAGGAACAAAGGAATCTATGTACTTGAAGCAGTCAGTGTTTTGAACGTTATAAGGTCACTTATTTAGAGGTTGACTCCCTCACACTCTGATGTTCGTGGCTAATACTTCGTTCTCTGGCCCGGTAACAGTCTTGAGATCGCAAATGCCAATCTAGTGGATGAATCCACAAAATCATAAATTTACACTGAACTTTTCAATACCCGTTTTCCTCCTTAGAGTCTAGAACATTACTTATTCTGTATTGCAGCTGCTTCCTGCCATCTGTAAGCAAACATTATCTCTACAATCACTGCCCTGGTCTCCAAAGCTATGTTCAAACCAGTCGACCAAGGAACACTGCTTTAGGATACTTCTTCTTCAGTGTGGGCCACTGAACAAAAAAGTAATCTGACAGACTGTACAGTATCTTCCCAGAAAGGGACAAGGTTTCCACACGGCAGATGCTCTCGATGTAGATAATCAGCACCTTCTTCATTCCAAGTATTCGGAGCAACAGAGCAGATATACAGGGGGGCACACATGTCCCTGGTCCGTTACACAGAACCTGCAAGGAAACACAAGGGGAAATTTGCATGGTTTGAGAAGTCAAGTCAAGCCGTGTCATCAGTTTGGTCCTGTTCTAAAGTTGGATGCAGGGTCTTTACTGTCTTAGTCCGACCGAAGCATAATTTCAGAAATACTTCTGGGGAGGGGATAGAGAGGGAGAGAGGATAGAGAGGAAGATGGGAAGAGGGTAAGAATCAGAGGAAGGAGAAGAGGGCTAGTGCTACAGACAGGGAGGAAGAGGTCTCGCACTATGGCAGGGCGGGGGAAGAGGATGTGGACATAAGAGAGCGTGAGAAGCATTGATTTTTCAAAACAGCTTTAATTTTTGAAATATCCATCTCTAAGTCCTCTGCCAAAATTTGACTAGTACACAGTTTTATCAGACAGCTGTACTGAGATGATTAGATTCACCATGACAATGCATGGTGTGATACTGAGTCATACAGACCACAAGGGCAGTTGGTTCAATCCCTGGTCTGAAGGGGCTTTAGGAAGGGGAATTCTTTTTCCAGGACTCCCACTCCTATGATATCTGATGCAAGGTTCACATACGTGAATGTCTAGATAATACAAAATTAGCCTGACTGTGATGCTCTCCTACCGCTTGACTAAAATTTCCACTTCAGAGAGGGGAAAGAGAACTCACACTTGGCAAAGTCCTTGAAAGCTGCCAGCTGCAGAGAGCCGTGGCCAAACAGGAGTTGTGAATTGCAGGACGCAAAGAGCCAGAGAGAGTAGATCCAAGAAGTATTTAAAATTGCTTAATTTTTCAAGGTTAACAGCCCCGCTCTAGATCCTGGGTCACGATCTAATTCAGTTAATGAATCACTGACCAAGGAAAGCATTGTTAAATTCCACGAGCACACTGTAAATGATAAACGCCATGGTGCCAAAGAATGGTCCGATTTTATTAACGTGTTAGATGAAGTAATATGTTGAAATTAAACCCTCATCATCAATGGCTCATTTTGCCACAGCCTGTCACCATCAATGTGAAGAGCAGGAACTTCAACAACAAAAGACTCGTTTATTAATTCCAAAACCTTACACTACTGAAATTGTCATTTTCCCCCTTTCCCTTTACTGTCCTCAGATGGCTCTCCACCCACTTATACACAGTTGCTCCAAACCCACAGAACTAATGCTGGATCTCAGATAGAAAATATGAAAAGCCTTAAAATCCCTCTCCTTTTCCCAAGCTCCCATGTGTCTGGTTTTCCTTATGAAGTGCAGTAGTGCAACCCTCTGCCTGGGCTCCATTCCAGCTCTATCACTTTTCTGTTCCTCTATCCCCATGTCTACGATCTCATCTGCTATTCTTCCCTTGCCTTATCATTTACCTCAAAACCCTTCAATCCTCTACCCAGGTTCTACCCATCTCAGACTGTTCAAAGCTCCTCTATCCTCGTTCTCCCTGTGTCTGCGTGGGTTTCCTCCGGGTGCTCCAGTTTCCTCCCACATTCCAAAGACGTAAAGGTTAGGAAGTTGTGGGCATGCTATGTTGGCGTCGGAAGAGTGGCGACACTTGCGGGCTGCCCCCAAAATGCTATGCAAAAACTTGCATTTCACTGTGTTTCGATGTACATCTGACTAAGATATCTCATCTCATCTCTTAGTGATAGTCACAGTGTCGTACAGCACAGAAACAAGTCCTTTGACCCACTTGGTCTGTGCTGACCTTTTTTGCCTGTCTACACTAATCCCAAGTGCCTGAATTAGGTCCTTATCCTTCTATTTGTGAGTGGATTGGATTGGAGGACCAAGATTGTAATAAATAATCAGCACTCAGCAGGCTACCAGTGTGGATTTTCCAGAATCTGCTGGCACGGGATAATGCAGCGAAACCATTTCAATCAAGTCAGAGGGTGTAGAAGAGACCACACAGCACAGAAACGGGCCCTTTGACCCAACTCATCCATGCCGACTGTGATGCCTATCTATGCTAATTCCATTTGTCCACATTAGGTTCGTATCCCACTATTGCTTTCCTGTCCAGGCACGGTAGTGTAGCAGCTAGTGTGACGCTTAACAGCACCAGCGACCCGCGTTCAATTCCAGCCACTGTCTGTAAGGAGGTTGTACGTTCTCCCCGTGTCTGCGTGGGTTTCCTCCGGGTGCTCCAGTTTCCTCCCACATTCCAAAGAAGTATAGGTTAGGAAGTTGTGGGCATGTTATGTTGGCACTGGAAGCGTGGCAACACTTGTGGACTGCCCAGAACACTCTACGGAAAAGATGCGTTTCACTAGGTGTTTTGATGTACATGTGACTGATAAAGATATCTTTTCTTATTTTAACTGTCCTGATGCCTTTTAAACGCTGATTGGATCAGCCTCTACCACTTCCTTCACAGCTCGTTCCATACACCTACCAACTTCCCTGTGAAAAACTTGCCCCTCAGATCTTCAAATTTCTCTCCTCTCACCTTAAACCTATGCTGTTTAGCTTTAGGCTCTCCCAATCTAAAAAAAAGACTCTGACTATCTCCCCTATCTATACCCCTTATCATTTTATAAGCCTCTGTAAGGTCACCCCTTCTATGTTCCAGCAAGAATAAACCCAGTCTATCCAATCTCTCATTAGAAGTACAGCCCTCTATTCCTCTCCTGGTCTATTCATTCCCTTATTCACGACCTCTGCTGAGACCATCCCATGTGAACCCTCTTGCTTTAATACTGCACTTTTTGCAGCCTCTGGACACACAAGGGCAATTTCCAGACATTCCGAAATATTGTCACAGTTGTAATGCAGAAAGTATTAAAGCCAATTTGCACACAGCAAGCTCCCATGAAAATCAGTCACACTGGCCAGGTCTGAGGGATAAATATCTAAAACACAATGAGGAGGAAAGAAACAGCCTGCACAATGCCTCATTTGAGAGAAAGCACCTGAATAGTGGAGTTCCCTCAGTGCTGCACTGCAATGGCAGTCCAGATTATGTGCTCAAGTCTCTGGAGGGCAACTTGAACCTGCACCCTCATGACTCTCACGTTTCCTTTGATTTGAAGGTGTGCAGACTATTCATTTAGATTATGACTATTCATTTAGATTAGTTGTGGAGACAGCCTAGCACATCACAGACACCAGCCTCCCTTCCACTGACTCTGTCTATACCTCTCACTGCCTTGGTGACGCAGCCAGCATAATCAAAGACCCCACCCACCTGGGTCATTGTCTCTTCACCCCTCTCCCATCAGGCAGAAGATACAGGAACCTGAGGGCACATACCACCAGGCTCAAGGACAGCTTCTATCCCACCATTATAAGGCTATTGAATGGTTTCCTTATACAATGAGATGGACTCTTGACTTCACAATCTACCTTGTTATGACCTTGCACCTTATTGTCTACCTACACTGCACTTCCTTTGTAGCTGTGACAATTTACTCTGCATTCTGTTATTGTTTTTACCCTGTACTACCTCAATGCACTGTGTATTGAATTGATCTGTACGAATGGTATGCAAGACAAATTTTTCACTGTACCTCGGTACAAGTGATAATCATAAACCAATACCAATACCAATGAAAGGCCACCCTGGTTTAAAAATTGATTTACGTTTGAGTAAAGTTCCAGTTCAAATTCTGAAGTTACCCTTTTACCTTGGAGACTCAAGAGACTGCTGATGCTGGAATCTGGAGCAACAAACAATATACTGGAGGTAGCTGAGTTCCTCCAGCAGATTATTTGTTGATTCTGCCTTCCTTTTTATGTTACCTGATATTAAAAGGGAAGTCTGCTTTATGCCCTGATATAGGCTCCATTGTCTTTCTTGTTGTTTGTGTGGGCCAGAGTCAAACAGAGACTGCAAAGTGTCACTTTTTTCACACAAACGTTCCTTTGCAGACGCATAATCAAAGAAAAGAACAATTAATATGGCTTCAGGACTTTTGTTTTGATATATTTTACAAGAATTGATAATAAAACAAGCATTGTGTTATCATGCTGACTCTACTAATTGGTTTATTAGCTTTCTTCATAATTAGTACTTTTCTGCCAATTTCAGAGGGAGATCACTAAACCCTGGGGATGGTTGTTCTAAATGTTTATGTTAACTTTCAGTTGTCAGGAAGTATGTGTTTGCCTGGAGAAACAGCCCATTGTGTGAAGTATTGGTTATAAATATCTAGTGGGCCCAAATCAGAACAGAGCCCAATACCACCACAGGAGCAACATGCAGAGTCATAGAGTTGTAAAGCACAGAAACAGGCCCTTCAGCCCACCACATCCATGCCGACCCTCTCGCCTATCTACACCTATCTCATTTATCCACATTAGGACCATATCCTTCCATACCTTGTGTATTTAAGTATCTGTCTAAATGCCTCTTGAATGTAATAATCGTATCTGAATCCACCATCTCCACTGGTAGTGCATTCCAGATATTGACCACTCTTTCTAAAAAAAATTTGATCCAAGCAGACTAGTTTTTCAAAAAAGTGAAGCCAAGTAGGAAATGGCACCAACACAACATCTTATCCAGACACAGCACTTGACAAAGGAATAAGGTTTCACAAGATCGGTTCGGATGAAGGTGAACCTAAGTTTATTTGAGACTATCGCCAATCATCACAACCCATTCCAAGTGCTGACCCCATTCTGTGGGAAGAAATATTTCCTTGCCCCGACCTCAATGTACACCTCTCAACTGGGATATTCTTTGTTGTGGTCCTGTCAGATGATGTAAAAAAAAGTCTCGGTTCACTCTGTGTTGAACTAATCAGTATCCTTGTTCATATACGGTCTCTCTTCTCTAAGGATGAAGACCTGTGTGATGTCTAGTGCTGAAGAAAGGATACATGGTGTGAGCAGGAAAGTGGTGTTGAGGTAAAAGAAATACACTGTTGAAAGAAACTCAGTGGATCAGGCAGTATCAGTGGAGGGATGGTTGATGTTTTGGATCGAGACCCTGCGTCAGGACTGTGAGTGTAGGAGGGAGATAGCCAGTATACAGAGGTGAGGGGGACGGGTGAGGTAAGGGCTGGCAGGTGATAGGTGGAACCAGGTGAGGAGGGAGATTATGGGCAGATGGAGCCAGGTGGGGGAGGGGTGGAGTTGGGAGACAGCGACTGATGGGTGATAGACAAAGACAGATAGGAGAGAAGAACAAAACCTACAGATAAAGCCAGATAGGCGGAAGGGAGGGTGGAGGTTGGAAGACGATAAGTGGAGACATAAGAGGCCACAGATGCTGGAATCTAATAAGTAAGGAATGTCAAGTCTGGATCAGCCATGATCTTACCGAATGATGCATCAGGCTCGACAGTCCAACAGGCATACCCCTGCTCCTATGTTTATTGCATCTTTCTACTGTCTTACTTAGGGTACATACTGCAACGGCAGCCAATGCAAGCTTGAAAAGTTCAGTCACCCTGTTTCCTGCAAGCAAAATCAACTGTCTAATGAAAT
Organism: Pristis pectinata; assembly: GCF_009764475.1. NCBI lineage: Eukaryota > Metazoa > Chordata > Chondrichthyes > Rhinopristiformes > Pristidae > Pristis > Pristis pectinata. The sequence goes on from NC_067407.1 coordinate 16,373,228, forward strand.
CATTTTAGAACCATTAAAATGAAAAAAAAATTGCATTTTCATTCACTTGCTGGATCAAGTGTTGCTGACTGGTCACCATTTACAGCCAAGCTGAACTGCCCTTGGACATCATTTCCTCAGGAGATCTGCCCACCACAGCTTCCAACCTCCTGGTGTAATTTAACTGTTACATTAACCCATTTTGCTTCACCCTTTCCTTTTGTTTTACTCATCCCTCCTCCACTTCCACTGCTACTGAAAAATAAGTTGTTTTTTCTTTCTCAATTCTGAGGGTCTCAGATCTGAAACGTTAACTGTTTTTCTTCCAAAGATGCTGCCTGATCTGCTGATTATTTCTAACATTTCTGTTGTTCTTTCTGAATTGCCCTTGAACTGGTTTGCTGAGTCACTTCAGAGAGCCGTTGGGACTTAACCACGTTGCTATGGATCTGGGCGGGATCACATAAAATCCAGACTGGATAAGGACGGCAGCTTCCTTCTCTGAATGTCATTGGTGAATCAAATGGGGGTTTACACAATGCATTACAGGTTACCCCCATGTTACAGGGAGGGTTGCGTCCCTAGAAAACGGTCCATATCACCATTTTCCGTAACGCGAAGCTGTATCATCTGCGGAATCGTGAAGAAACGTGAGTTATAAGAAAAAATCTTGTGTTTATTTCTTTACTTTTATTTCCCCACACAAATTCCATGAGAGTAAATTTTATTCCATATTTCAAATTTGTGGATTCTTTAAGGGTGAAGTTCCATTATCCAAACACCTGTAGTGCAGGGGTCCCCAGTAGTTTCATGATCACTAGTCCTGACAATTTACTCCAGATTTATTTAATTTCTTGAGTAAAGAAATAAGCACATATTTCATAATATTTAATTTCTTAAATTCCTCAGCTGCTATGGCACAGTTGGATCTTGTGCCCTGGTCATTGACCAGCTCTCTGAGGACTAGTCTAGTGACACAGTCACTGTGCTCCCAGAGCCATGCAAACATATTAAAAATGAAGAAAATGATTTACAGGAAAGAATTCCAGAAGTCAGCAGGCTCTCAGAGCAGTACTGGAAGGGTAAACAGTTCACTGAGTCTGAGAGAAAAGTCCTGATGCAGGGTTTTGACCCGAAACGTCGACAATTCCTTTCACCCACAGATGCTGCTCAACCCGCTGAGTTCCTCCAGCAGATTGTTTTTTGCTCGAGTTCACTGAGTCTTCTTTGAAAGCCACTGCCTGAACAGCAAGCAAGGAAAAAAGTCAGCAAGTCCACACACAAGTACATGCTTGACGAGCTGCACAAGATTCAGTGGGCCGAAGTGCCTGTATGACTCTGATTTCCGAAATGTTCCACCTCACGAGCTGTTGGAAAGCTGACCATTTTAGGTCCTCCTCTCTCCAGATATGCTCTGATGATATGAGGAACTGATGTGTTCCAGAGCATCTCAGTTACTTCCGAAGATACAGAAATAATAGGACAAAATTTTAGACTAGCCTGGGATCTGATCCAAGGTTGTCCAGGAGCCAGCAGGTACGTTGCACGCTTTCAGGCAGCTCTGGGGCATGTTCTTGGCCAATCCAGTCCAGACTGACTCTGGAGACAAGGAGGTTCAGCACACCCGGAGTGTGGGGTGAATAAATTAAGTTGGGGTAGGATTAGTGTAAAAATGGATGCTTGATAGTTGGTGTGGACTCGGTAGGCCAAAGAGCCTGTTTCTTTGCTATATCTCCCCACAACTCCGTGACCTGTACAATCCGCCTACTGCTTTTCAAAGATAAATTGCTCCTCCGATAATCCACTCTCTGTCAAGATGCCAGGAGAGAAAGCATTCATCTGGATGGTCCAGCTTTCCATGACTGGAATCCCATGGGAAGTAAGAGCAAGAACGTCTCAGATACATAATGCTGCAGAATGCAGTTCAGAACGCTCATAAAAAGCTGGATCTATAAATACACCAGTTTGTAATTTGATGTTATATATTACTTTCAAATGGAAGTATTATAATCTTGTTTTCATAGTGTCGACATATTAATAAACTCAATTCTCTTCTTCTTCTTCTGTCCCTTGGGATCAAGGATAATTTGCTTCCACTCCAGTTCTGAAAAGTGGAAGATGTCAGTGCATGAATTCTGTCAACGTCAGTGATGGTTCACATTTCCTTATGTCAGAGAAGAAGGTCAGACAACCCATCGTGCCTGAGGCAACTTTGAGCCCATTCCCCCACTTATTTCCCATAACCTATTCTCTCTCACATGCTTATTAACCCTTTCAACACCCCCCTCCCATTCTCCTTCACAGTAGCATAGTGGTTAGCATAATGCTTTACAGTGCCAGCGACCTGGGTTCAAATCCGGTCGCTGTCCGTAAGGAGTTTGTACGTTCTCCCCGTGTCTGCGTGGGTTTCCTCCGGGTGCTCCAGTTTCCTCCCACGTTCCAAAGACGTACGGGTTAGGAAGTTGTGGGCATGCTATGTTGGTGCCGGAAGTGTGGCGACACTTACGGGCTGCCCCCAGAACACTCTACGCAAAAGATGCATTTCACTGTGTGTTTCGATGTACATGTGACTAATAAAGAAATCTTATAATCTTATCTTACATACACTAGGGGCAATTTACAGTGGGCAATTAACCTCCCAACCAGCATGTGGGACGAAACCCACATGGTCACAGGGAGAGCATGCAAGCTCCACACAGATAGCACCTGAGGTCAGGATCAAAACCAGGTCACATGTAGACAAGTATGTGCACCCAAGCTTCAGGTGCACACCCATATATGGACCCAGACCTCAGCTGCAGATTCACATGTACATGGGCCCAGATGTTGAGGGCACATGCACACCCACACGCGTGTGCACAGAAAGGCTCTTGTCTTAACCCTCTTCCATGCTTCTGCCACTAGGCTCTCCCCTCAGCTCTCCCCCCACTCGAGTCTCTCTCCCTGCTTCACACTGAGCATTTCCCTACCTTTCCCTTTACTCATCCCCCTACCTCTTAGTTCCTTCTTTCATCACCCTCCCTCTCCATCTCCTCCCACATGTAAACCCTTCACCACGGCCCCTCCCCACTCTCCAATTATCAGCTACTTGCTCTCCATGGCAACCCTCCAACCACTTGGGATAATCTTTAGCCATCTGCACGATGCTCAAGGCGGCAACATCTATCATCAAAGATCCCCACCATCCAGGCCATGCCAGCTTCTCGCAGCGACAACTGGGCAGGAGGTACAGAAGCCTGAAGTCCCACACCACCAGGTTCGAGAACAGCTACATCCCTTCGACCATTCGGTTCTTGAACCAACTTGCACAAGCCTAATCATAACCTCAGTATTTCAACACCATGACCACTTTGCACTACAGTGGACTTTGTTTTTGTTCTAATTGTCTTCTTTCTTGTATAATTTAATGTTTAATTTATGATTTCCTTGTGACTGTTGTGTGTCTGATGCTATGTGTCTGTGATGCTGCTGCAAGTAAGTTTTTCATTGCACCTGTGAATACATATACTTGTGCATATGACAATAAACTTGACTTTGACTTTGGGCAACATCTATCATCAAAGATCCCCACCATCCGGGCCATGCCATCTTTTCACAGCTACCATTGGGCAGGAGGTACAGAAGCCTGAAGTCCCACCACCAGGTTCAAGAACAGCTCCTTCCCTTTAACCATTCGGTTCTTGAACCAACCGGCACAAAATCACTAGAGTTGAGCAACACTATGACCACTTCAATCACTCTGCACTAAAAGTGACTTTTTTTTTGTTCCAATTGTGTTCTTTCTTGTAAAAATTGTGTTCAATTTATGTTTTTCTTGTGAATGGTGCTTATATGATGTTACATGCCTGTGATGCTGCTGCAAGCAAGTTTTTCATTGCACCTGTGCGTACATGTACTTGTGCATATGACAATAAACTTGGTTTTGACAATAAACTGGGTTTTGACTTTGATGTGAGCTGACTGGGGTCACCAAGGTGTTCTGCAGAAGGGTTGGTCCCAGTGCACAGTTTGTGGCTGCTGCATTCATGCCGAGGGAATAGGAGCATCTCCCTCAGCTGCCATGAGTGCCATTATATTTGAACTTTGGACAATTGATATTTATACTCAGGGCTGTCACATCTCAGCTCCAACTTATGAAAAAACATTTCTGAAAGACCTGAATCTTTCAACATACCTATGTATAGGAGTCAAGAAGTTATGATGCACCTCTATAGAATTCTGGTTAGGCCGCATTTAGAGTATTCCATGCAATTCCGGTCACCTCACTACAGGAAGGATGTCGAGCCTTTAGAGGGGGTGCAGAGCAGGTTTACTCCGAAACTGCCTGGATTAGAGGGCATGTGCTATCAGGAGAGGCTGGACAAACTTGGGCTCTTTTCTCTGGAGAGGCAGAGGCTGAGGGGTGATCTGTTGGAAGTGTATAAAATTATGAGGGGCATAGATAGCGTGGACAAGCAATATCTTTTTCCCATTATTGAGCGATCCAATACCAGAGGGCATGCAGTTAAGGTGAGAAGGGGTAGGTTCAGAACAGAGGTGAGGGGTAAGTTTTTTACTGAGAGAGGTGGATGCCTGGAATGCATTGCCTGATAGATTGGTGGAGGCAAATTCATTGGGGGCTTTTAAGAGGGCCTTGGATGGGCACATGAATGAGAGGAAAATAGAGGGATATGGGCATTCTGTAGGTAGGAGGGAATAGCTATGTCGGCACAACATTGTGGGCCGAAGGGCCTGTTCTGTGCTGTATTGTTCTACGTTCTATGTAGTGTGTGAACGTGCTCCATAAATCCCACTCCCAAACTTTCACACTCACTACAATGAATGGAAGCTGCAGAAAGCACAAACCACCCCTCATATAAGTTCTCGCTCAACTTTCTGCTCGACTAACCTTAGAACAGGTGTGGATTTTCAATAGAACATTTACATCATTAAACCACGTCAACAAACAAAATCTCACGCAGTACATCCTGAATGAAGCTTTCAGAGACTGCTTGCCCTGAGATTGAAGAGCTTCCAGACACGTCCACCATCAAACTTTAAAATTCAAAGTTGCTGGATGCAGGCACATAGTCTTATTCCACTTCATAAAAAGTAAACAGACTCATTAATGGTGAACAGAATTGAAAGATCTGCACTCCTGCCAAAGCAGGTGTAACAGAAGATGTTGGGAATGCATACGGCTTTCTGTAAACAAACTTTGATTCAGGAGTGAATGGCACACTGCTGGAAGAACTCATGTCGACCATTCTTTTGTCTCTGCAGATGTTGCTTGTCCCGCTGAGATCTTCCAGCAGTTTATCTTTAGCTCCGTATTCACAAGATCACAAGACAAAGGAGCAGAAGTAGGCCATTCTGCCCATCGAGTCTGCTCTGCCACTTCATCGTGAGCTAAACTATTCTCCCATTTAGCCCCAATTCCTGGTCTTTTCCCCATATCCCTTGATACCCTGACTAATGAGATACCTATCAATCTCTGCCTTAAACACCCCCAATGATCAGGCCTCCACAGCTGTACGTGGCAACAAGTTCCATAAATCCACAACCCTCTGGCTAAAGAAATTTCTCCGCATCTCTGTTCTAAATGGGTACCCTCTAATTCTAAGACTGTGCCCTCTTGTCCTGGACTCACCCAGCAGCATCTGCTATCTCTTGAGCCTCCAAATTTTGATTCAGTATAGCAGACTGTCCAAAGCCAAGGCTACCCACGTTAATTGATACAACCTTCACAACAGTATGATTAAGCCTCCAAGTATTTTGCTCCAGTCAATGATATGGTTGCATAATTTAGGTTTAATATATGTTTTTCTTGTGGATGTTGTGTCTCTCATGCTATAAGCCTGTGATGCTGCTGCAAGCAAATTTTTCACTGCACCTGTGTAGACTTGTACTTGTGCATAAGACAATAAACTTGACTTGAGACTTGGTTGGTAGTAACCCACCATAATCAGACACCACTTCAGTATTCGGGTTGTTCATTCAGTTCATTCACCCAAACCACCCATTTGGTTTGGGTGAATAAACTGAGGAAGAGATATTCATCAATTCCCCCCTCTGATAGGAGGTAGCAGAGTCACTGGAGATGGAGGTTAGGGCTGGAGCTTGTATCCTGACTCTTTACAGATGGCAGAAACCAGCAGCCCCTTTTAGGTAAACGAATGCTCTCCCTAACACTTAGGAACAAACATTGCAGCAAAGATGCGTAGTATCATACAACGTGTAATTTAATGTGGGACCTGTTTGGGACTGGTCCAAAAGTGTCACTGGAAGTGGCAGAAAAAGTTCTTAAGGAACAGGTGAGGAGATGAGCTGGAGTGATTTATGAGGTCTCCTGGCAGAACTCTAAAATAAGAAAGGGCTTGGCTGACCCATTGATGCACTCAGGTCAGTCCATGGTGTCTCGACAAGTCAGACAAAACAGTCATCTTATCGCCTCCCTATCTCTTATATTTGTGTTAATTATAAACTGGGGTTAGAAACTGGATGTCCAAAAAAAACCTGCTTTTCTGGTTTTAACCTCAGTCTATTCAACATAAATTCCAATCAGTTTTGCTGAGAAACTGGCAGGAAAAGCGGGGTCACCAAAGAATGACCACCTGTTTATTTCTGACCTGTTAATTTTGTGACTGGTTGCCCAGTAAACTTTGATCAATGAAAATTAGAGGTTAAAATGGATTGGTTTTAATTGCTGTCATTTGATAATCCTATTTAGAAGTATTTCCTGCAGAATAATGCAAATAACAGGAGAGAAGATAACCACTTGGCTTCTGTGTGGGTAAAAATCTCTTCAGTTATAGCTATATGCTCTAATCCCATTCCCTGTATATTTTTATATTCTTTCATTTTAAGTCCGCATGCAAAACATAATTAGTCTCTGCCTCAATCCCTACTCATAAAGCAAAAATAACTCAGAGCATGAAAAATAATCTCTACTTCCCCTTCCTTATTTCTACTGAGAGTCTTCATTTAACTCTCCCTTGTCACACACATACCAATCCGTGCATTCTACTAGTTACCTTTGAAAAAAAACATTTCCTAATTTTAGAAATTTCCATTAGATTTCCCTAAACACCTCCATTCCTGTGGGAAAACAAAACAACTTTTCAAATATCCTACATGTATATACATCCGTTCTTTCTGGTCTGGAGGAGACAAGAGCAATGTTGCCACATTCAGCAAAAGATGTTTGGAGATACTGGGGAGGAAATAGGTGTGTATTTCGCCATTTCTTGGGAAGGAAGAGGTGTGGGAGTTGTCAAAAAGGAAGCAAGGTTGCCAATATCGGGGTGCATAGTTCTGCTCCAAATCTTCACAGAGGCACAGCCACTATGATGTGCTGCTTTGTTCCCCGTGTCCCCACGCCCTCCCCCCTCCCATCTCACCCCATCCCAATGCCTCTGTCCTATTCCGCCAGAGTCACAATCCTGGTTCCAATATCACATCCCATCCGGGTGTCCTGACCATCCTCCTGTGCCAAATTGCTGACTCCTACGTTCCTGAGCTCAATCTCCCTGTGTTCCAATCACTCCATGCATGTACCAGCTCAGTGAGGCAGCGGGTTGCAGACATTGCTGTGTCATGAAGCTGAAAAGGCTCAGATTTGTACTGTCTCATTGCAGTGACAAGTTTCAAAGTAGCACACAAGCCATCTTAAACCAGGCCAGATCCACACAAGCAGATAGATGGTCTGCATCCTGTTCTAATCAATCTTTTCGTGATCCATCTTATGATCACAGTCACAAGGAAGCTTTATATTCTGCCTTCACCAGCTCAAGGGCAGAAGGTTGCTATTGTGTAAAGACCCTGTACAATCCTAATCACTGCAACTTTCAGAAATGAATTATTTTTGAGATAAAATCCCATTTCTATTCAAAAATGGTAAAGGTGGCAGGCAAGGACAAGCTGCCAGTTCAAATCATGCTGCAAGTCTGCTAAAAGTAAGTCACATCTATGACCTGATCAACGTTGTCTATCAATGAGACTGGCAGGTTGGACAAGGGAGCTCAGATACCTGATCTCTGCACTGGATGATTTCCTCTTTATGTCAAAAAAGCACAGACTGTGAAAAGCCTTTGCAATGTTGACAAGCAGTGTGGAGGCACCAGCACAGCCATGGACAGTATTAATTGCATCCCGTAGCTGAACCACTTCAAAGGAACACAAAGGAAAGTAAATAGATGCCAAACTGAAGGAACTGTTAGAATGGGTGGCGAAAGGAAGGTGACTTAAGTAGGGTCTTAGAGGAGAGCAATGTAGTGAAAAGGCTTGTGGCCCAATTCCAGAGCTGACAATGCGGCCACTAACAGTGGGCAGAAGGAAGTGATAATCACAAGAAGTTGGGTTCAAAGGAATGGCCAATTCAAGAGATTTTATCGCTGCAGGAGACAAGAAAGGGGCAAGTCATGGAGATTTACGTGGTTTGGTGCTTCCTGTGTTATAGCCATACTTCAAGGGTACTTAACCATCTATTAGCTTTTTTAGGGTGTTTTGTGATGATGAAGGAGACCATATAAATGCAAGCTCTTTCTTTCTAGTGGCTTGAAATACTTCAAAGAGCCAATGATGTGATACTTGCTTGTCTAAGTTTACTGGGTTCCTGGCTTGGTCTCAATGGTATGACAGTTCCTTGAGTGGGAATAGACCTGCTGATTAGATGGTATCACATTCACTTACTTGATTGTATAATTAAGTGCTGCAAAATCAATATAAGTGTATTCTTTTTTCAGATTTGGCGATCTGGCCCCCGTTTTGCTTTAACACTGAGCTGTGGCCCTGTGCTGCCAAGTGGCCACAGCTGAATGTTAAAGCTAACCTGGGGCCAGTTTACTCCAGGGATGTGCATAAAAATTAAAGTACAACTCTTGCCAAGAGAATGCTGCACAGTCTGAGTTGCTGTCTGTGAGATGAGATGTTAAACTGAAGCTGTGACTACTCGCTCACTGTCGTTTAGTCACAATAAATCCTTTGGCATCATTTTGGAGAGCAAGAAAAAAGCTCCCTGGTGGGGTTGTGTTGTAATGTTATTGACTTCTCTCAAAGGGGAAATATATAGTGTTCTTAAATAACTTGTATACAGGTTTGAGCGCGTGCAGCAAAGAAAGGGAAACAATGATCAGCCATGTGTGCGTTCAAATACAAACATAATCGTCAGAGTTTATAAGTGCTGTGATCAATAATTAGCCCTCAATTAACGTGACTGAAAGGGATTATGTTGCCATTAACTGACTGCTGTTTGTGGGAGCTTCTTACATGCTGTTGCATTTGCGAAAGTATGTGATTAATTGTGAAACACTCAGGACGTATTGAGGTCCAGCTAATTAGTATAGTTATGTTAATCATACTTTGGCCATTTTCCTCAAATATAAACTTCAGTGACCTTGTTCTGAAGAAGTGTTGAAATTATATTTGTACATGAATAACTCAAAACAAACATGAAATAAGCAACTAAGGCCCTGACTAATGTGTCAGAACACTACTCACTGTGCACCTATCAACAGCCCAAAATATTTCTGCAAACTTTAGAGTTTGGAATTCCTCTAATGAGGTGTTTGATTAGAGTTGAAGTTATGCAGTGGTTATGGCACCTGCAAACTCTGAAATGTTAACTCCTTTTATTTATAAGTAAACATACACATTGCTGCTCTTTTCCAAAATGACACCACAAAGTGTTCGTCTGAGAGGGGTAATGGGGCCTGCAATTATTTCATCTGAAAGACAGCATCTCCAGTCGTGCAACACTCCCTCTGTACTGTAGTGAAATGTCACTTGATCTCATCTTTAATACTCTGGACTAAGATTTGAACATACACTCTTCTGATTCAGAGGCAAGAAGTCTGCGTGGGTTTCCTCCGGGTGCTCCGGTTTCCTCCCACATTCCAAAGACGTACAGGTTAGGAGCTGTGGGCATGCTATGTTGGCGCCGGAAGAGTGGTGACACTTGCGGGCTGCCCCCAGCACATTCTTAGCAACGCAAAAGGATGTATTTCACTGTGCGTTTCGGTGTACATGTGACTAATAAATAAATATCTATATCTAAGAAGTGATCCGATGAAGCACAGATAATGCTAACTGCAACAAAGAGGCAGGCAAAGGCTTCACATAAAAGGATGTCAGAAAATACTTAATGGTCTACAACCAAGTCACACTGTGAAAAGGTGGCAGAAAGACAAAAGGAGGGCCAAACAGTGGCACGGAATGTGTGGAGGAGAAACTGGCAAGAAGTAGGAGAGACAGATCAGATCTTAGTGATTAAGTTCAGTGGTGGAGCAGTGAACTGTTTTATTTGGTTCATGAGTTTGCATTTTTTTTTAAAAACTTTATTTATACAGCACAGTAACAGGCCCTTCCGGCCCAACGGTCCGCGCTGCCCAATTACACCCATGTTAACCTACTAACCCGTATACCTTTGGAATGTGGGAGGAAACCGGAGCACCCAGAGGAAACCCACGCAGACGTGGGAAGAACGTACAAACTCCTGACAGCGACATGAATTGAACCCGGGTCGCTGGCGCTGTAACAGCGTCACGCTAACCACTACGCTTGTGAGTGTCTCCTTTTGTTTTAGTCGGTCAAATCACAGATGGTTCTTCCATTAATGGTTCCACTCCCTATCCAACAATGTCAATCTGTCACTTCTTTTTGCAGATGCATATAGACCAGGCTTTCCAGTATGTGTTTGATTCATAGTTCTGATATCTGTGGCTGTTTGATCATTTTCCTTTCAAGAAAAAAAAATTATTGTTTCCAAAACTATGTTCATTAAAAAAGGGAGGAATCTTCAGATGAGAGTCTTCCAACAAACTGTCCTACTCGATTTATAGCTTAGACAGTATATAAGCAGAAACGACCTCTACTTTGTACAGAAGTTTAAACAATCCAGATCCACCAGAATTAAAAGCTCCAGTAGATTAAGGGGTTGGGGGTGGGGTGGGGTGGGGAGTGACTGGGTAGAAGGCATGGTGCATTGAAAATTCTGGCCTGAGCTCATTAAATATATTGAAGTATACACAGCAATAAAGAACAGTGCAAGAAACAGGAATAGGGGCAATTGTACTGGTTTGAGTAGGTTCCACTGAAAGCTTACAGTTTTTTTTAAACCTCTGACATGACCTCTTTAAAGATGTTTATGTGTGCAGTCCTGTGATCTCATCATTTTGAAATGCTAGATAGTGCCATGACCCCCAACAAAAAACATACAAATTCTGTACAGGAAAGCATACAGCTTTAGAAATGTTTTCGGGAAACTATGGAGTGAAAAATATAAAACGTCTAGAGACTCGCTTTTGGAAGTACAGTAACTTGGAACAGATATTGAGATATTCAGTTGACATGCTGAGCATTAAGGGGAAACTCAGAGGTGTTCACACTCAGCAATTTAACTGTAGAATTATGCAGGTGTGATTTGAAGAATATAACTTGTTTTAGGACATAGAACAGTACAGCACAGGAATAGGCCCTTCGGCCCACGATGTTGTGCCAAACTAATTAAACTAGTAATTAAACGACTAACTAAACTAATCCCTTCTATCTACACAATGTCCATATACCTCCATTCTCTTCATATTCATGTGCCTATCTAAGAGCCTCTTAAACACCTCTTATCGTATTTGCCTTCATTACCACCTCGGTAGTAAATTCCAGGCACCCAGCACTCTCTGTGTAAAAAAAAACTTGCCCTGCACATCTCCTTTGAACTTACCCCCCTGACCTTAAATGTATGCCTTGTAGCGGCTAGCTACACTACTATAGAGTAAAGACACGGAGTCTGTTGCTTGGAGTCAGAAGTCGATTGCTCAACAGGGGTGCGGGGCGCCTTTTAATACCGAAACTCTTCTCGCGCTTCAGTTCCCGCACTGACGTCACGCACGTGTCACCTGACCTTCCTGCGCGCAGGCTTTCCTAGCCCAATGATGTAGAAGAAGGAGGGCCCCGCGCCATCTTGGGTTGGGGCCTCCGACGACGCTCGCGATCTTGGGAGCCGGCTCAATACCAGTAAGGTGAGTTGCCACAGCCTTCTAGTATTAGACTTTTTTTTATTATTATTATTATTAATTAAAGCATTTTAGCTCCTGGAGCTTTTACAAGTCTCAATAATGATTTACGAGCATAAGTGCCCTATCAGTAACAATGTACAACAATCCCTAATGTTTAAAACAACACTACAAATGGATATCTTTTTTATTATTTTGTTTGAATATGGATTCCTACTCTTATCACCTTTTCTATGAATTACTACATTATGTACAGATGATCATTCGTGGGGTATTTTTTTTCTCCTCAGATATGACACATGCGGCAACATCAATTGACCTATTAGTATTAAAGGTCCTGCATCCAGCACTGGCTTCCTGCTTCTCAAATTTCTGCTCTCACACTGAGGAAGTCAGAAATAAAAACAGAAATGTTGTAAAAACTCAGAAGGTAGGCAGCATCTGTGGAAAGAAAATCAGTTACCCATTCAGATCTGATGAAGGATCTTTGACCTGAAATGTTTCTCTTTCCACAGATGCTGACTGACTTGCTAAATTTTTCCAGCATTTTCTGTTTTTATTTTTTGTACCACTGATTCATATGGAAGAATCTCTGAATTAAAATAAAGAAAACACAGAAATCATGAGTGGGTGGGAAGTTGCAGATGAGTAATTATGGAAGTGTCAGCCACTGCTCGATGCCCATAAACTTGTCCCTCTTCTGAAGTATACAACCTGGGTTGGCACCTCAGTGCAGTACTGAGGGAGTGCTGAAGTGTCTGAGGTGCTGACTTTTCAACAGGGTTTTGAGGAAGGGCAGTAGCCAAGCCAAACATTAGTCTTCAATCAATCTGAATGAAACAGGTTAGCTGAAGCCTATCTCTGCAGTAACCACATGTCACTAGCTGTGAAACACCTTGGAACATCCAAAGATTATGAAAGATCATCGATATATGCCAGATATTCACCCCCTTCCTTCCTTGAAACACTGGCTAAAATCCAAGAGTAATTTTTTAAAAAAGGATATTTAACTCATTACCTAAATCAAAATGACCTATTGCTTGGCAAAGGACTTTGTTGTTATAAAACAGCACATTTCCCAGCTCAATGAGTAATGTCCAGGGAGATCTGATATATTAAACTGTCATGTTGGTTTCCATCAAGCTTGCACTTTTCTACTCATCGCACTGCCTGTAACTTAATCCATCAAATTTTCAAGTTAGTTGCCGCAAATCTGCTTATTCCACTGATTGCCAAAGTTGGTCAACTTTAGCCCAGATTAGGGTTGTCTTGGGAATCCACAAGAATGAAAGATTAATCAAGGCAGTCACGGAGTAGCCCATTTTCTTTGAATGCTTTTATCTATAAATTCAGCACATGTGGCGGAAAATAGAGTCTTCAATTGGGCTGGGCAATAAACCCCCTCTTTAATATATCCAAACAGAATTGGTAACCAAAGAGCTGGTATTTCTAGCGATTTTAGGAGCGGTTTTGGGGATCTAATTTTGCACTCTGCCTTGTAGCTGCTCTCTGGCTGATACTTCACCTTTTGCATATTCAGATTAGTTGGAAATCATGCACAACCTCACTTAACAAGCAATAGTTAAATGCAGATCCCATAATCAGTACTTCCAGAATCCATAAAAATCCTGTGTTCCAACCAATGGCCAGATACACCACAAAATACCAGGTCTCCATGTGGGTGAAGATAAACCCACAATAGTTCCTAACCTTAAGAGTCTTCCAGTAGTAATTCCAAACTCCAGTACTCCCAAGCACCTCCAAACTCTCACTACCTCTCCATCCAAAGCAGCACATCCTCTGATTTCTACTTGTACTCAAAGCCACTGCCTCCAGACCTACTTGTCTCCACACCTACTTGCCTTAGGGAGGATGAGAGAAGTAGGTGCAAGGAAACACCAGCATCACCAGAAGAGCATTTGATGTTTCTGGGCTTGTACTCGATGGAGTTCAGGAGGACGAGGGGGGAATCTCATTGAAAACTACCGGATACTGAAAGGCCTGGAGAGAGTGAATGTGGAGAGGATTGTTCAATCAGTGGGAGAGTCTAGGATCTGAGGGCACAGCCTCAGAATAAAGTGACATCCCTTTAGAAATGAAATGAGGAGGAATTTCTTCCGCTGGAGGGTGGTGAATCTGTGGAATTTGTTGCCACGGAGGGCTGTGGAGGCCAAGTCACTGGGTGTATTTAAGGTAGATATTGATAGGTTCTTGATTGGTAAGGGGGTAAAGGTTACTGGAGAAGGCAAGAGAGTGGGGTTGAAAAAAAATCAGCCATGATTGAGTGGCGGAGCAGACTCGATGGGCTGAATGGCCTTATTCTGCTCCTATATCTTATGGTCTTATCTGCATGTTACTCACCTTCCTTAGTTAGAAATGTATCACTATTCCTTCATCGTCACTGGGCGTAAATCCTGGAACTCCCTACCGAACACCACAGTGGAAATACGTTCACTGGGATGGCAGCAGTTCAAAGTGGTTCACAACAGGGCAAGGACACTGGCCTTTAGCCATACATGCATCCGATAACTGAAGAAACAAAATATCTTGAACTTGAACTGTTGGTAATCCTCTGATGGTAGGTACTTAGAACCACTGCCCCACCTCCATTCCTTGTTGTAAATCTCAAACTCCTCTCCATCACATCCAAATCTTAAGACCTTCACTTCACTACTGCCTAACATCAGGCCCAGACACCTTTGTGTTAATAAATTCAAGAGCCATTTCTTGCACTGCACCTTCTCTGAGACTGGGTCCTATTCCAGAATGCTTCATCCTAGTTCTGTCGATGTGTAGGTCCTAGCTATTAAATAACCCTCTCCGATCCAGATTGCCCAAAGTGCTCTGAGATAACAGGCAACTTCCTCCATCTATGCAGCATCTTCTCCAACCTCCTTGTGCACCCTGCTTTTAAAAAGGACGAGATAAAAAAAAGTAGAAGTAAAAATAGCATCCAGTGATTTGGACTTTACAGCAAAAATACATGTATAGAGAATCCCAACCCCGCAACACCAACCAGGCCCACAGAAGCCACACAATTTAGTTTCATTCAGTCAGTAAGACTGGGTCAGCTGTGTATCAGTGGGAGGAGCTCACATCACTGAGCCAGTAGACTCAGAGGCTGGACTACAGAAATCTATGCTGTCATTGCAGTACTGGGAGTGCTGCACTGTTTATTGGATGTGGTGTCTTTCTGATGAGACATCAAACCAAGTCCCAGTCTGCTCTGTCTGATGGGGGCAGATGATCTCATGCTCTCCTCATCTCTCATGAGTTCTCCTCATCTTTCCTGGCCAATATTTATCCTTCAATCAACATCCTCACAGTAGATTATTTGCTCATTATCACACTGCAGGAACTTGCTACATAAAATTGGCACACCTTCAAGACCAAGGGAAGCTGGGAGAGTCCAGCCCCAAGGACAATCCAACATCATACACAGCAAGAGGACACCTGGCGATCAATTTAATCATTTGTATCACTGGGAATAAACAGCAATATAACTGGCTTGGTCCAAAACTGCATCAAAATGTTATAAGGCTATGCCCCTAATGCAGGTACTGTAAATGGGATTAGAATAGATGGGTGCAGGAGTTGGTATGGGTGTGGTGGGCCAAAGGGCCTGTTTCTGTGCTGTACGACTCTATGATTGCTTCCATTTAACCCAGAGGAGCCGCTTCTATCACTTAAGATTGCCACCATCCGGGCCATGCCATCTTCTCGCAGCTACCATCAGGCAGGAGGTACAGAAGCCTGAAGTCCCACACCACCAGGTTCAAGAGCAGCTACTTCCCTTTAACCATTCGGTTCCTGAACCAAACAGCATAACCCTAATCACTACCTCAGTGAAGCAACATTATGACTACTTTAACCACTTTGCACTACAATTAACATTTTAAAATTCTAATTGAGTTCTTTCTTGTAAAAATTGTGTATAATTTATGCTTTTCTTGTGAATGCTGCTTATCTGATCCTATGTACCTGTGATGCTGCAGCAATAAGTTTTTCATTGCACCTGTGCACACATGTACTTGTGCAAATGACAATAAACTCGACTTTGACCACTTGTTTTGATGGGTCATTGCCTGAAGCAGAGAAGAATTATTTGTCTGGGCACCATCCTAGCCTTGGAGTCACAATATGTGGGCTCCAGTCCCATTCGAGAGAAATGAGCAGACGCTGACACCACCAGTGCAACGTTACGGGAGTCCAGTACTGGTGGACGTTGCTACTTCTGGATGGGACTTCAAACGGAGGCCTGCTTTCTCTTCCCCCATGACTCCTGGAGATCACATGACCTCACTTTGAAGAAAAGGGATGTTCTGCTGGGTGTACTAGGTAACGTTTATCAACTCTTCTCACTAAGTAAGATCACCTGTTCATTGCTTTCCTGCTCTTTATGGGATTGTGCTATGCACAAATTGGCTGTTATACTTTCTATAGTGCAACAGAGGCAAAAACAGCAGAAGTATTTAATTAGCTGCAAAGTGCCTGAAAGGTACCACATAAATGAAAGATTCTTCCCGTTACTACCATCGGGGAGGAGGTACAGGAGCCTGAAGACCCACACTCAATGGCTTAGGAACAGCTTCTTCCCCTCTGCCATCAGATTTTTCAACGGTCTATGAACACTACCTCGTTGTTCCTTTTCCCCGGCATTATTTATTTATATTTTAACTTACAGTAATTTTTATGCCTTTGCACTGTTCTGCCGCCGCAAAAGAACAAATTTCACATCATGTAAGCCAGTGATAATAAACCGTATTCTGATTCTTTTTGCAGAGCTATTGTCCAAGAGTCATTGAATCACAAGTGGTTTAGAGGGAATCAACAGAGGGAAGCTGTTCTCATTAGCAGATGAAGGGCATGGAATTCAAATCTTGGCCATATATGCAAAGAGGATGAGTTTAAAAAAAAGATATATGCAGAATAGTTGTAAATTGAAACTGACTGTAGGGCGATGGTAAAGGCCTTCAATGAATTAAGCAAGCAATTGAGGGTGATCAATTTTCAGGGCTAAGTGTGCAGATGGAGGAAATGGATTCAAAGTCACACCGATGTGATGGGCTGAATGTTCTGCTGCTGCGCTCTCACCGTCCTCCGATTCAAGGAGATTTGCCAGTGACTCACCCAAAACATTGGCTCCAAAGCATCACAAATCAAAATTTTTGCCTCAGATCCTGCACCCACTGGGAATGCTTATCCCACACACCCACTTCCGCTCATCATCTTCCACCATTCGGATCATAACTCCCACACGCTGAGTGCTGACTTTGGCACAAGTATGAATAGCTTTCACTGCTGATGAAACTCTATCCCAAAGCGAGCCACCAGCTTTAGGTGTGGAGAGGAGAGAAACTGGAAGGGGGAAACAATGGTCTTTGTTGCAGATCAAAGCATCATTGTTCACCCAAACCTTCAGCAGCCTACGCAAGACAATTTCCCCAACAGCATTAACTAAAGCAGCTATCAATCAATCTATAAAGTCTCAGGCCTGCGGAATCTCATTGGTGAACTCTTAATAGGTTTGTCACCATGGCAGCAGTGTCCTCTTACACCAACACTGAAAATTCTGTGGGCTGTCAAGCTCTAACTTGTTTGTGTCCTCATTTAGAAAGTTCAAGAGAAAGCACATTCCACTGAAGCCCACCCAATTTAGGTGCAGGATCTGACTGGTAGCAGTGGGAAATAGGGGAGATATCTCCCATCAGATCTCTATCCGTTTTAGAGCCTAATCTACATCCTACTGTGAATTCAACAGGTGAGGTTAGCACCTGCGTCATTCCTGGGGGAGATGTAGGTGGATGAGAAACTTCATTTAAATACTAATTTAGGAGACAGGACATCCCATGAAATATTTCCCTCTTTTGGTTTGGAACAGATTGGTGTAAATAACATTCACGTTTAATGGACACTCAAGTTTGCTAGGGTGTTACTTATATGGAAGTTTGTGGAAAATATGCACAGGTCAAGGAACGCATATTTCATTCATTAAACAATTGTGTTTTTTTTCTCCTTTATTTTCCCATTATGCCATTAAATTCTTGTGAGCCTCTGCGCCACATCTCTTAGAACCAGCATGAGCTCTTGCCTCAGTGTGTTTACCAATAACATTTCTTCCCTCTGAGCTGGAGGAGCAACAAAAGAACCCCAAGCAGTCAGGCTGGAGGTAGATGCTCTGCACCCATGAACCTCTGCACAAGCACATCTGGAGGCAGGTGGGAGTTAGGGAAGATGCTATTTAAGCCATTAAGGTGGAAGTAAAGGGCCAAGAAAGTGATATTTTGGATATTTAAGACCCTGTAAGTTCATGCCTTGAAAATCTTCCAAGACGAAGTATCACTGAATGTTTCTTGGGCCCAGAGCAACAGGAGAAACAATCCACAGTTCCTTGTGGAAGTATCCTCAAAGACCAAATAACAGCACCACGGCTTGGTAAAAGTGGCAGAGCCTCAGAGGGCTGATTGGCTGGGGCAAGCCTCAGGTTTGTGAGCAAACTACAAAGCTGGTCAGAGACATTTCCTGGATTCCTGGGGAGAGCAGCTCGGTGACATTGTGCAGCCAGTGCAGAGTGTCACCCTCTAGAGGAGGCTCGGGGGAACTGTGGCCCTTAAACCAACCAGAGTGAAGAATTCAACCCGAGACACGTAGGCTGAAAAATTCAGCCCTGTGACAGCCAGGTGACAACTTGCTTTCAACTTGGCTTGTGAACATGTGGGCACATTGGTAACTTGAGCTGCACTGTTCAATTCGTCAGATAAGATGTTAGTGAGTGCGTTACTCTTACAAGCTGAGAGGTACAGAGGTGTTGGCGGATTGTGGCACCAATCAGTGGGGAATATTTGTCTGAAGGCAGGACTACCGAATTGGACCTCAAAGGCACATTAGCAAGTGTCCAACTTGTACACCAGATAGCTGAACCAAACATTTCACCATGCATAGTGATGACCCACCTTCTGCAGGCTGGCCCATCAAGGTCCTCACCTGCAGCAGAACAAGGTTATGCATGTCTTCACCCTTTGGGGAGTAAACACCCAGGCTACCTCGTGTCCTACCTTCACGGTACACTTCTCATGCCCAGTCACTCACTGTGTGCAGATCCCAGTACTGTCTGCGTGCAACTTGGTGCCTGATAGGGTCAGACTTTATCCACGATTGCAACACCACTGAGCTTCCTGCAGACCCATGAAGAGCCGCCTCCTCCCATCTGCTCTTTTGTGGCCAGATGACCCCTGAGAATTATCGACCAAGAGCTCCAGCTGTGTGGCAGAAAACTGACGAGCTCACTCACAATCTTGTTCTGCTATCTCTTTTAGCAAGCTGCTGCAATAACCTCTGGAGTTACTTCCACGACCTCTTATAACCACAAAGTATCTCCTCTTTACGAGATGCAAGCTGGGTTGAATTCCTTAATAGTCACTCATGTAATTGTGCCCCAGTATTGCTGCTGGCTAAACCACAATATGATTAACACTTTGATATGTCCTTGTCCATTAATCAGACAGCAAAAAGATAAGGTGAGACAGTAAAACTCAGCAATCAGGCATTTTTGGTCTGATTTAGCCCTTTTCCATGAGCACCACAGTGCTCTGGTATCAGAGAACAAACTCAAATGAGCAAGGGTAATTGCACATCACAATCTGAGCACAGGTTTTCCACCACTCAGCAGATAAGCTGGGGTGGCGCAGTGGCACAGCTAGTAGAGTTGCTGCCTCACAGTGCCAGTGACCCGGGTTCGATCCTGACTGCGGGTACTGTGTTTGTGGATAATTCCTCTTCTCCCTGTGATCATGTAGGCTTCCTCTTAGGTACTCCAGCTTCTTCCTACATCCCAAAGACGTGCGGGTCGGTAGGTTAATTGGCCACTGCAATTGTGTAGGTGAGTGGTAGAATCCGAGGATGGTTGATGGAAATGTGGGGTAGATAAAATTCTTATAGACCTGATGGGCTGAAAGGCCTGTTTTCATGTTGCATAATTTTTTTGAGATCTAAACAAGGGAAAGTTAGTTCGAATAATTAATTCATGGCAAAATTCTATACAGAAAGCAAAATAGAGGGGAAAGACCTCTGGGACTGAACACCAGAAGGAAAAGCAGGAGAAGGCCGTAAGGAGAATAGAGAAACATTGAACTGTAACATTAGCTCTCTCTCTCTTCCTCCACAAAAGCTACCCAACATGCTGAGCATTTCTACCATCTTTTGTTTCTATGGCTAATTAAATTCTTCAGTTTTGTCAGGGCAGAGGGTTGAATAGGGTGGAGAATGCCTGAGTGCATTGTTTTTACTGCCTGCTTAATGAATAGGCACACATTGCAATTCACCATCACATCCTTTAAAACTCCACAACCATTAATGGTTGCCTCTAGCTGCCTGCAGAGTGTGAACTGCCAATAGCTAATATCAGGTGTTCAAAAACATAGTCCTTTGGTAAGTAGTTGGCAGGCACACCCTGTTATTAAACTACACTTAAAACATTCAGGTAATAGATATTTCTCAAGAAGCCATTGTTACTTCAGGCACTTCTCAACACCTGTACTGTGATAGTTGCTGTTGACATGCATCTACATAGCTTCTTTCACAACTTCAGGACACTTATGGGCAATTAAATTCTTCTTGAAATGTTGCACTATGGGAAACATAGCAGCCAATGTGTACATAGCAAGGTTAGCAAATGGATATTGATGAGAAATTCTCTTTTAGTAATGCTGATAGAAAGATAAACATTAAGCAGGACTCCATGCTCGTCTCCAAAAGAGTGCTAGGGAAACATTGAGTGGGCAGATGGTTCAACCTGTCACTTGCAAGAAACTTTGGTTAGGCCACATTTAGAGTACTGTGTGCAGTTCTGGTCGTCACACTACAGAAAGGATGTGGAGGCTTTGGAGAGGGTACAGAAGAGGTTCATCGGGATGTTGGAGACACAAGAGACTGCAGATGCTGGAATCTGAAGCAACAAACAATCTGCTGGAGGAACTCAACAGGTTGAACAGCATCTGTGGGATGCAGGGTTTCGACCTGAAACGGCAATTCCTTGTCTCCACCCGCTGAGTTCCTCCAGCAGATTGTTTGTTCATCAGGACGCTGCCTGAATTAGACGGTATTAGCTACAAGGAGAGGTTGCACAAATGTGGATTGTTTTCTCTCAAGTATTGAAGGCTGAGGGGAGACCTGATAGAAGTTTATAAAATTATGAGAGGCACAGATAGCGTGGATAGTAAGAGTCTATTTCCCCGGGGTGGAAATGTCAAGTACTAGAGGGCATAGCTTTAAGGTGAGGGGGGATAGTTTAAAGTAGACGTGCGAGACAAATTTTATTTTACACAGAGAGTGGCAAGTGCTTGGAACAGGCTTCCAGGGGTGTGTGGAAGCAAATATGATAGCAACATTGAAGAGGCATTGAGACAGACACATGAACATGCAGGGAATGGAGGGGTGTGGATCATGTTCAGGCAGAAGGGATTAGTTTAATTTGTCATGTTGGTTGGCATAGACACCATGGGCCTAAGGTTGTTCCTGTGCTGTACTGTTCTATGTTCTAAACTGATGCTAGAACACTCCTCTGTATTGCAAGTTGCAGTTTCATGTTCCTTTAACAAAATGTCCCAAAGTGTTATCAAAATAAAATCGAATGCTAAGCTACGCACAGAGGTTTCAGTAGAGAAGACCAAAAGTTTGGTGAAACTGTTTTTTATGGAATGTCCTAAAAGGGGTAAGAAGGGTAGAGAGGTGGGGTGGAGGAGAGAGTTGGGAAGGGAACTCCTGAGCAGAGGGCCACGGCTGCAATGGTGCTGCACAGGAGCTTCAGTCTGCGAGACTTTTTATTTCAGCATCCCAGAGTGGTAGAGGGTAGCAAAGGAGGTAATGTGCCACTGATCATGATGGGTCAGTGCTCACAGAATGAGATGGCAGATGACAAGGGGACTATTATGTACATGTGTTTTATTGATTCAAGTTTCTTTGAGGGCAGTCAGGAAACAAAGCAGACCAGGTGCCAACCAAGAGCACAGTAAGTAAAATGGTAAGCAAACTTGGAACCAACACACACGTGAGAGCAACTTGGAAAAATTAATGGTAAGAATTTGGAAGGAAAAGGATGGGGGAACTATCAACAGGGTAAGGGAACAGCAAGACAGGTGGCAAGTCAATTGTTGAGAAGATTCATTATGAGAGAGAGAAAGAGGGAGAAAGAGGGGGAGAGAGAGAGAGAGCAAGAGAGAGAGAAAAAAAGAGAGAAAGAGCGAACCCAAGAGCGAAGTCAACCAAGTATGAAGAAATCCGAGACACAAGTTCCCCATTCCAATAAATCTTCATTTGTAGACTTCAACAGATATATCACCAAAGGAAGCGGTGTCTGCTTACACTGTAACACTGCGGATTCTTTGCTCTGTTGTGTTATAAATTCATTGTTTGCATCCCCAGTTAGCTATAATGCACTTAAGATGTTTCTACTCCACAGGAATGCAGCCGACTGTAGACGTGTGGTTCTCCTGCGATTGGCTCCCACTCTTAAACATAAACAACCTCACTCACAGGAAACCAGTGGACTGCAGACCAAAGAAAACAGAAACCTGCCGTTAAATTAAGACTCCTGATCACTCGAGCCCAGACCCCAGGCCTCAGGAGTGCAACAACCTAGAAGGGAATGAGGTGTCATTGCTAATGGTTTAGAAAACTTGATAAATTCACAGCTAACAAAGAGCTTAAACTGCAGTCAACCCACTGCAGCAGAAATGGATGCTCCTCACACACTCCCATAGTCTATTTACAGAAGAACTCATTAGTGACAAAACTGGTGTGAAGCAGGGCGCTAGCAGTCAAAATTGACCAAAAAAAATCTTAAATTTACTGCAAGTTCACTACTTTCTTTATTTTAATAAAATATAGGCAGTCTTAATGTCACACATAAAGATACTGTGAGCTTCCCCCTTAATCTTACAGGAACCGGCTAAATTTACCCATTTGCTTGTAACTAACATCCCACTAATTGGGTAAGACCTCAACAAAATATTAACCTCTGCTGAGTGAAAAAAATAGAATTCCGTGTTCAGTCTTTTGACTCAGCCCACCGTCCTCCCACTGAGAAGAAGAAAACCTGGTCCCATTACATTCTTGAGACTGGCAGCTGGCCAAGAGGTCTGTGAAAGCAGCCTGTGAACACAGCACTTCTGTTCTGGTTAAATAGTGCAAATCACCGGGGAATGTCACCAGCCCCACAGCCCGAATTCGTTGTCAGGGCTGTGGAGGTTAGCAACTTCCTTCTAATAGGCTGCAGATACTTCACTTGCGGCCATTCCATGATGAAAGCACGCGCGCGCGCACACACACACGCACACACAGATCCCATTCATTTCTAAAGATCCACAGGCAATGCTGCAACCTCTATTAGTTGGTGGGTGAACGGTTTTCCCCTTCACGTGGACCCAAATCCAGCAGATGAATCAAAGGCACCGTATGTCAGGTGAGATGTTAACCCGAGGCCCTGTCTTCTCTCTCAGCTGGCTGTAATAGATTCCTTGGCACTCTGTTGGGGAAGGTGTCTCTCCAACATCCTGGCTAAACACTTCAACCGACGTCACTAAGTTAATATACAGATTACGCTACTCCAGGGGCTTTGCTGCATGCAAATTGACTGCCCTGCTTTGACTGTATGGCATTTCATATATCAATCAATTAGCTGCAAAGCACCTTAGGACCATGGTAGGTATATAAATGCAACTCCTTCTGTACAGACAACTCTTGTGTTAAGGGGGGTGGGGGGGTGGGGAGGGGCCTTGGGTTCCTGGAAGAGGGTCCTTATTGTGATTTTCCGTATCACAAAGCCATGTCATCAGTGCATGTGTCAAGAAATGAGAGTTGAAAAAACAACCTGTGTTTATTTATTTATTTTTCCCTATATAAATTCTGTGAGAGAGAATTTTATTTTATTTCTCAGATTTCTGGGAAGCGATTTCTGAATTCTGTAAGGGCGAATTTCCATTACACAAATGACTATAACACAGGGGTCACCTCTACTTTTTTTGTTCACTCACAAGTACGAGTGAATAGACACCTCGATGTTAATGAAAACAGTAAAAGATCCTGGGATCCCATGGAGTACGTTCAGATTCTGATCATTCCATCACCGTAGACCAGCAATCCTGCCAATGGGAAATCTTGCACCCAAGTGTGGCTCCCACTGCAGCGTGCCATGTCTCTTTTCCCATGGGATTTGGGCTTGGCTCACAAAGACAGACTCTTTCCCATCCTGACTGCATTTGAGAAGCTGGTGACAAGCTAGTCGTGAACTGTTGAAGGCGTTCCCACAGTGCTGTTTGGCAGGGATATCCAGGACATTGACCCCACTAAAATGAAGGAGCAATACATTTCCAAATCAGGATGGCACAGGAAACCCAAGGATGGTGGCGTTCCCAAGCACAGGCTGCCCTTATTCTACCAGACAGTGAAAGTTGCAAGATTGGAAGCTACTGCTGAAGATTTGTTGAGCTGTACTAATGAATCATATGTGTGGTACATACATATCATGTGTGTACCACATGATACGGGGTGCCAACTTGTCCTAGTGGAGCTTCTCGAGTGTACAGGTTGTCCCCAGGTTACAACAGGACCCCGAACAGGTCGCAAGTCAAAATGGGGCCACCTGGCAGTATATTTAAATAAAACACTAGCCAACCAGGGGCAATGTTTAGTTAAATCAGGGCACTTAACTTTACCAGATACTGCCATAAACTAAGTTCCCACACGGCAGAAGATGCCTGCAGTCCTGCAGCAGATCGCAAATCCATCCCGCTAGTCTCCCAAACGCTCGATCATATGTATAGGCTGTACGCAAGTTGGGCGATAGTAACCTGGAGAGGACCTGTAGGTGGAATAAGACTCAGGCAAGTCAAGAACATCCACCCCCGCACTCCAACCTTGTGCTCTGTGGATTGTGAAAAGCCTTGTGGAAATGTAACGGTTAGTGTAACGCTATTACAGCACCAGTGACATGGGATTCAATTCCCACCGCTGTCTGTAAGGAGTTTGTATGTTCTCCCCATGTCTGCGTGGGTTTCCTCCGGGTGCTCCAGTTTCCTCCCACATTCCAAAGATGTACGAGTTAGGAAGTTGTGGGCATGCCACGTTGGCGCCGGAAGCATGGTGACACTTGTGGGCTGCCCCCAGAACACTCGATGCAAAAAGAAGCATTTCACTGTGTGTTTCAACGTACATGTGACTAATAAAGATATCTTATCTGATCATTCACTGAGGAATACAGGGCCACTAACCTGCTCCCCTTGCCGTATGAATGAGGCTGGCCTGGTTAAGTTTCTGGACATTTCAGGACATTGATACTGTGGGATCCAATTATGTTAATACAACTGAACATCATGGTTAGATAGTGATTAGCTGGGCCTCTATCAGTCAAATCCTGGATGCTGCCCAGGCCTTGCTGCATGCTGATTGCTTCTTTATCCGAGGGGCTGCGCCGAGAACTGTGAACCATCAGAAAAAACTGAGACGACTAGAGATGTTGACATTTTGCCAAGAGCCGAATTCTGAAGCTGTGCAGTTTCTTCATTGAGTATACCCAGGGAAATTTGCTTATGTAGGTTTTATTTTGAATGAAGATGATGAGGTTACTTCCATGTCATCTATCTGTAGTTTTGTAAGGCCTCTGACAAAGTCCCACATGGGACACTGGATCAAAATTTAAGAGCCCCGGGGATCCAGAACAATTTGGCAAATTGGATCTTAAATTGGCTTGGTAATACAAGGCAGAACATAATAAAGGATTCTTGTTTCTGTGCAAAAGATAGCCTTCAGCTACAGAACAATACTGAAGGGTTGGTAGGATGGTCAGAGACATAGGAGATGGAAGTTAATGTAATTTAAATGCGAGGTGATGCATTTTGGGAAGACTATCAAAACTAGGGTTTACACAATGCGTGGTAGGACTCTAAGAACCACTGAAGAACAGCAGGATCCCTGAAGACAGCAGCACAGATAGAGAAGATGGTTAAGGTGGCATATGGAATACTTGCCTTCATTAGCCGGGACTTAGAAAGCAAGAGTACCAAGGTTATGGTACAACTATGTAAAACATTAGTTAGGCCACAGTGGGTGTACCATGTGTGGTTCTGGTCACCACATGATAGTAAGGATATGCTTGCACTGGAGATAGTGCGGAGGAGCTGCACCAGGATGTGGCCTGGGGTGGAAGGTTTCAGTTATGAGGAGAGTGGATCGGCTGGATGTGTTTTTTTTGCAGTGAAGGTGGCGGAGGGGCTTTTTCCTCATTGATGTATACCAAATTATGAGAGGCATAAATATGATAGATTAGGAGGGGTGTCTATAAACAGAGAGCATGGGTTTAAGCTAAGGGGTGGGAGGATTTGAGGATTTTTTTTGCATCCAAAATGAAAATTTAAATGAGAACTTGAAACACCATGGCATAGAAGGCTATGGGCTGAGTGCTGGAAAAATGGGAACAGTGTACATAAGTACTTGGACTCCAGATGAATGGTCTCAACGCGAAACATTGGTTATCCATTTCCTGCTGAGTTTCTCTAGCAGCATGTTTTTTGCTCCAGATTCCAGCACCTGCAGTCCCTTGTGTCTACATAGGTACCTACTGGCCAGCATAGATACTGTGGGCTACTGAGCTCATTGCTGAGTAACTCTATGAGTGAGGTGACGAAGTTATGGCCTGTTTGTAAATTTAATCAATACTCAACATCAGAATATTTGCTCTCACCATTGCTAGATTCTCAAAAGGGTTATCAACCAAGTGTTGCAAAGACCTGTTTTTTTAAGAACTAATTTTTACTGCTACGTTGGAGGACAACAGGAGTGTTAAAAATTAAGTTCCAACATAACCAAGGTGAGTAGGCGTCTGTATAAAATTGCAGTTCCATGATCGATTTGAACCCTCAGACTATCCATGGTTGTTTTCTGTTCATTTTCTCCCAACAGATACAGACTCCAGCTGGAGCAAGCATCCACAGCGACTGCCAATCACCATTGTACCTCGGACAAAGGCACAGAGATTTACTGATGACACAAAGATAGGTAGGATAGTAGGTGGTGAGGAGGCCATAAAGAGGCTAAAAAGGGATACAGATAGGTGAAGTGAGTCAGCAAAGATCTGGAAAATGTGGTATAAAGTGAGAAAGTGGGAAAATGTGAAATTGTCCATTGTGGCAGGGAAAAAAAAAATCATATTATCTAAATGGTGAGAGAATGGTGTGCTCCAAGATGCAGAGAGAGCTGGGTATCCTGGTAGATAATTAGCAAAAGGCTGTTATGTAGGTACAGCAAGCAAATTAGAGCAGAACACAGAACATAGAACAGTATAGTACAGGAACAGGCCACCATGATACTAATCTAACTCATCCCATCTGCCTGCAATGATCCATATCCCTCTATTCCCTGCCTGTTCATGCATCTGTCTGAATGCCTCTTAAACATTGCAATTGTATCTGCTTGTACCACCTCCCCTGGCAGTGTGTTACAGGCACCCTCCACTCTCTGTGCAAAAAGCTTGTCTCACACATCTCCTTCCTTTCCCCTTCTCACCACAAACCTATGCCCTTGGAAAGCAATGCCCTGTATCCTTCCTATAGTGTGGTGACCAGGGCTGCACAAGGTCCACCACTGTGGCCTAATTAATGTTTCACATTACCGTACCATAACCTCCATGGTCTTTTATTCTAAGTCCCGGCTAATGAAGAAAGTATCCAATATGCCTACTTAAACACTTTACCCACCTGTGCTGCTGCCTTCAGGGATCCCACACCTATGCCCTGTAAGTGGGAACTGTAACAGCATATTATTATTTATTGCGAGAAGAGTTTGTTTGCTGAGGAGGGACATGATAGAGGTGTACAAAATTCTGAGGGACACAGATCGAGCAGACTGCAGGAAACTTTTTCCTATGGCAGAAGTTTCTATAGCTGGAGGGCATAGGTTTAAGGTAAAGAGTCAAAGGTTTAGAGGGGATAGAAGGAAGAATTTTTCACCCAGAGGGTGACTGGGTGGCGCACTGCCCGAGATGGTGTAGAGCCAGAGACGCTCACGTTTATCTAAACAAGCACTAGAACTGCCAAGGCAAAGGTGGATATGGACCAAGTGCTGGTAACTGGGTTTAGTATAGATGGGTATTTGATGGTAGGCATAGAAGGGGTAGGCCAAAGAGGCTGTTTCTGTCCCGTATGACTCTATATGAGAAATGTATACACAAGTAGGGAGGTTTCACTTCAGTTATAGAGGGTATTGGTGAGACCATATCTTAAGTATAGGGAGGTCAATGCAAGGCAGAATGTTCATAACTTGGAAACAGTTCAGAAAAGGTGACTAGATTAATATCCAGAATAAGGGGGTCAACTTACAAGGAATGGTTGGACACACTAGGCTTGTATTCACTGGAGTTTAGAAGAGTGAGTGGACTTAGAATTGGTTTATTATTGCCACGTGTACCAAGGTACAGTGAAAGACTTGTCTTGCATACCGTTCGCACAGATCATCTCATTACGACAGTGCATGGAAGCAGTACAAGGTAAAACAGTACAGAATGCAGAATAAAGTGTTACAGTTACAGAGAAAGTGCAGTGCAGGTAGACAATAAGGTGCAAAGTCATAACAAGGTAGACCATGAGGTCAAGAGTCCATCTTATCGTACAGGGGAACCATTCAATAGTCTTATAGTGGAAATAGAAGCTGTCCTCGAGCCCAGTGGTACGTGCTTTCAGGCTTTTGTATCTTCTGCCCAATGGGAGAGGGGAGAAGCGAGAGAGACTTGATTGAAACGTACATGTTTCTGGGGCATCCTAAGAGGATGGATGTGGAGAGGATGTTTCCTCTTGTGGGATAATCTGGAAAAAGTGGATACATCCCTGAAGAAAGACAGGAATTGAATCTTTTTTCTTTCAATGGTTTGTAAGTCTTTGGAATTCTCTTCCTCAAAGGTCAGTATAGGATTTTTTTAAAGGAAGAGATAGATAGATACTTAATAAGCAAGGGGATGAAAGGTTACCATGCGTGGACATAAATGCAGAGTTGAGGTTACAATTTGACCAGCGATGACCTTATCAATAAGCAGAGCAGACTTGAGGAGCTGGGTGGCCTAGGATTGCTCCTAATTCATACACTGATATATACGTTTGTGAGTTTCAGCAGGTTAGACCACCCCCAAGTCAAATCCTGCCCACCTCTCAACATCTACATTTTCCTGCAGGTTCAAGAAATAGCAATCAAGAGGGAGGAAACATTCCCTTCCTTGTCCAATAGCATGCCAAGGTAAATGTGGCAAACAACTATTACTTGCCAGAGAGGAAAAAAAATCCCTCAGGATACCACAGATCAAAATCTGGTCTGTGTTCCGTTCACCATCATTTACATATTGGCAGGTCATGAACAGCTGGTTTCATTCCACAGTACATTCAGTATGAAACTGATGAATAAAAGTTGCAAGGTTCAATGTATGAGCATGTGAAGGAAGAATTAAATCACATTAATCAACCAAAAGACCCAAAGTTAAGGTTTACAATGAATTGACTTTGGTTCAGAGGGTAGTATAATTGCCTTGGAGGCAGAAGCTTTTGAGCTTAAGACCCCCACTAGAAACTTGAGCAGCAAAATCTAGGCTGACACTGAGGTGTGGTACTGAGGGAGCCGCACAGTTAGATGTGCTGATTTTTGGATGAAATGTTAAACCTCAGCTTCAACGGGTAGATGTAAAAGATCTCCCGGCACCACTGAAAAGAGGTGCAGTTGAGTTATTCCCAGTGCCCTGCCCAATATTTATCCTTCTTCTAACAGCAGAAAATCAGACTGGTTGTTCATCACATGAAGTTGCGAGAGCCTGCTTTGCACAAAATGGATATTGCATTTCCTACAGTACAACAGTGGTTACACATCAAAGCTGAAGCACCTTGGGATGTGTTGAAAGGAAGCTAGGAAGTGCCATGTAAATACAACCCTCTCTCTTACATGGATGTGCCATTCAACAACATGTTAGACCCATTGCATAAGTGCAAGCTTTTCCTCTTAAACCCAATGGCCAAATTCTTTGCCTCAATCTTCACAAATACAGCAACACAAAATTCAGAGCTAACTAAGCATATCCAGTATTGAAATCTTCCACACGTCCCTCTGCTTAGAAAGAGATTGCATCTAAATGCAAAAACGTCACAGAAGCCCAAACATGAGCCACTTAATCAAGTGGGACTCACAAAACATCAAAGGGTCATCAGCTGCCTTCCTCAAAGAGAGGGAAAAAAATATTGCTACAATATCACCCTTTCAAAAATTACTTCAATCTCTGTGTGGAGGTTAAATGAGAATAAGGATTATGTTTGGCTACAGGGTCTTCCTGTGGTCAGATAACTTGCCAATACCCCTGCCAAGACCTACAATGTAAATAACAGCCATTTGGTAAGGCCTCAAAATCCAGACCTCAGTCAAGAATCAATAGAATCCGTGGAAGAGAGAAACGCAGCAATTGCAATCTAAACTGACCATAGTTACATGTGTGGTCCTCAATTCCATTCGTACTCCTGAGAAGGCAATGCCTAAGCACTCAAGGGATATTTTCCAGACTAATATTTTACAATGAGTACTAAGTTTCACATATCTTTAATAGTAACATGATTCTCAAGTGTACACTTAAAACCATGCAAGAACTGGGATCACATTATTAATATGTATAATGTTAACAACTTCCATTTACAAAGCACCTCTAACACAATAAATATCTTGACACGCTCCTCAATCCTGACTAAACTATATTAGGTATCGTTTCATTCATCTGGAATTTGTTTCAAGATTGGAAAATTGAAATATAAATGATATAAAAAAAATTACAGCTCCATATTAATTCCCATGTACTGCCCACAATTTTTATAAGAAGTATACTGTCCAAGACAAGAAAATTAAAAGTCCCAGAAACCTGGTCTCTAGTTACACATTTCAAAAGGTGCCAAAAATGTCTTTTATGTCTCTCATATAGTGTGTAGGATGTACAGGCTCATTAATAGGTGCAGCTAACAATGAAGGGAGTGCTGGCACCATTTATTGACCAAAATAGAGAACTATTAGTGGAGGCAAAAGACGACCAAGGTACTAAATGTGCACTTTGCCAAGGAACCAGGCTTCACAAAAGCTACAGAACAAGGAAGTTTCTTGGATGTTCGGCGAGATTAAAATAGATACAGAGAAGGTAGTAAGAAGACTACCCACACTTAAATGTACACGACAGGATGGATTCAAGGATGTGAGGGAAGTAAGGTTACATATGACAGAGGTGCTGGCTATAAACCATCCCTTCCTCTGTGGTGGTGTCAGGGAACTGAAGGATTTCAAATGATGTAATCATTGTTCAAAAAAGGGAAGAAGGTTCATCCTGGGAATTATAAACTTAGTGGGGAAACTCCAGAAATGACAATCTGAGAGAAAATTGGATTTGCATTGAATAATAAAGATGATCCAGCATGTACTTGTTAAGGGAAAATCATGTTAACTAAAATAAGATTTTTTGATGAGGGCTGTGGGGTTAGTTTTCTGTAAATATGTACTTAATAAAGTCCAAAATAGCAGGCTTGTTAGCAAGTAGATGGCAAGTGGATATTTGGATCACTGGCAGCATGGACAGAAAATTGACTAATGGATGGAAAGGAGAGAATTTTGGGTGGAATGAATAACTTTTGAACCGGAGGCAGATACATAGTGGGAGTATCCGAGGTTCAGTACAAGTACCAATGATGCTTTTGATTTACATTAATGACTGGTACTTGTGGGTGTAGGTCACAACTTCAGTGTTTGCAGAAGAGAAAGTGGAGACATCACTGGTGATCTAGTGGAGAGAATCACCTCACTGTTGTAGGAATATGGCTAATTTTCATTCCATTGAAATCAACTGCATGTTGGAAAAGTTGGTAGCTATTTGCCCAATTGAGACTGATCTGCCAATCAATTTGATTGTGGTTGGTCCATATCGTTCACTCACTTTAATCCATAGAATCCACAGACCCACAGAAATCCACAGAATCTTGGTAATCTTCCTTAACCAAAGCAATTAGCCCTTTTTCTTAATAAAATTTCAACTGTCACAGTATCCAGAACTCCAGATTTCCACCACCAGTTGTGAAAAAAAAAGCTTCCTAATTTCACTGTTA
The DNA here is from genome assembly GCF_009764475.1 of Pristis pectinata. Taxonomy (NCBI): domain Eukaryota; kingdom Metazoa; phylum Chordata; class Chondrichthyes; order Rhinopristiformes; family Pristidae; genus Pristis; species Pristis pectinata. Next base: position 16,405,344 of record NC_067407.1, read on the forward strand.
AATAGCCTTGTTCTTATTTCGAGATTAAACTGCCTCTTTCTGAATTCTCCACCAGCAGACAGAGTTACTTTCTACCTAATTTACTGAATGCAATCATCAGTTCAAGGCACTCAGTCAGTTCACCTTCAACTTGCTAAAGTCAGTGGAAATCAAGTAAAGTTAGGTAACTTGTTTCTAAATCCTTTAATTACTAAACAAAATAATTAATGGGAAGAAAATAGATTATGATAGTAAACAGACCAGAAATATATAAACAGGAAATATAAAAAGGTAATATATAAGATATATCAAGTAAGTATAAAAAGACAGTATCTAAAGTAAGCATTGGTCCCTTAGAGGATGAGGCAGGGTAATTAATAATGAAAAATAAGAACAACTTTGAACAAATATTTTGCCTTAGTGGTAGAAGACAGCAAAAGCATCCCAATAATAGTTAAAAGAAAAGTCAAGCTTGGAACAATTGCTATCAGTAGAGAAAAGTTACAATCAAATTAATAGGACAAATGGTTGACAAGTCCCCAGGATCTGATGACCTGCATCCCAGCGTCTTGAAGAAAAATGGCTGCAGAGACAGGAGAAATATTAGGAGCGATTTTCCAAAATTCTCTAGATTCCAGAAAGGTCCCAGTGGATTGGAAAACCATAAATGTAATGAAAGCAGAGAGAAACAGAAAGTAGGAAACTATAAGCCAATTAGCCTAACATCTGTAGCTTTGAATTGCAGGAATCTATGATTAAGGTAATAGTCGTAGGACATTTGCAAAATCATTATAAAAATCAAACAGAGTCAACATTGTCTTACAAAAGAGAAACTAATTCGTTCATCTTTTTTGAGTCTGAAATGAGTAAGGTGGATGAAAGGGAGCCAGTTGATATTCAAAAGGCATGTGATAAAATGCCACATAGAAGGTTACTGCCCATTGTAAAAGCTCATGGCACTGCGGATAACACTTTAGCATGGTGAGTGGATCGACAAACTAACAGAAAACAGAATAAAAACAGAAAATATTGGAAATATTCAGTAGGTCAGGCCACATCTGTGGGAAGAGAAACAGAATTAACATTTCAGGTCAAAGATCCTTCATCAGAACTGGGAAGGTTCTGGAAGGAAACACAACAGATGCTGGAATCTGGAGCAAAAAACAAAACTGCTGGAGGAACTCAGTGGTTTGGGCAGCAACTACAGAGGGAAATAGACAGTCGACGTTTTGGGTCAAGACCTCTCATCAGAACCACTCCCTCAGAAGTTTGTTTTTCACTCAAGGTTCTGAAAGGACAAAGATGAAGGGATCGAATGTGCTGTCATCAAATTTTCTGATGGCACAAAGATAGGTGGGAAAGATCGTTGTGAGGAGGGCACAAAGAGTCTGCAGTGGGAAATGGAAAAGTTAAGTGAGCAGGGAAAAGATTCTGCAAGTAAAAGCATAATGTGGGGAAAATGCAAAGTTAGCCATGTTGGTAAGAAGAGAAAAGCCAAAGATTGCTGAAATTAAGAAAGATTATGGAATGCTATTCAACAGAGGGATCCAAGTATCCTTGTACATAAAACACAATGTTCAAAAGCAGGTACAGAAAGTAATTAAGAAAGCAATGGAATGTTGGCCTTTATTGTAAAGGGTGTGGAGTGTAAAAGTAGGGAAATCTTGCTACAGCTGCACAGTGGATTAGTGAGACTGCATCTGGGGGACCGTGTTCAACCATACTCTATTTAAGGTCAGGATAAGATAAGATGTTTATTTATTAGTCACATGTACATCGAAACACACAGTGAAATGCGTTTTTTTGCATTACTGAGAATGTGCTGGGGCCAGCCCACAAGTGTCGCCACTCGTCCAGCGCAAACATAGCATGCCCACAATTCGGTTGCAGGATATAGTTGAAGTGGAGGTAATTCGGAGAACACTCAACAAGATAATTCCTATAGTGTTTTAGGAGGTAAGTTTCAGCAGGTTGGGCCGATATATACATTGGAGTTTATAAAAATGAGAGCCAATCTCAACAAAACATACATTTTTGAGGGAGCTTGACAGGGTGCATGTGGAAAGGATATTTCCCCTCTCTAGGGAACCTAGAACTACAGGGCATAGATTCAGAACAGGGGGTTGTCCACTTAAGACAGGCTCGAGAAGGAACTCTGAATCAGAATCAGGTTTGTTATCACTGACATACATCGTGAAATTTGTTGTTTTGCAGCAGCAGTACAGTGCAAGACATAAAAATTACTCTCAGGAGACCAACGAGTGCTGTTCCCATTGAACCGCACTGGGTTTAAACATTTTATGTATCATAATAAATGGGATACAGATGAAAGAATACAGAAATGGATATCCAAGTGTAGACAGAACAGGAATGGCCTGCTAGCCGGGGCTCCAGTGGAACATCTGTTAAATTTTCTACCATTCTTTTTAAGAAACAAGGAAAGGTAGTGACCAGATGGAAAAATGGTAAAACTTCAACAAGGCAGTGATCCCATCAAAATAAGCAAACCATATTACCCACAATGGAGTCTAATGGTATCATTTGAACAAGGAGGTTAGAGCTAGTCAGTCCCAAACTTTCATCGTCAACTCTGCAGATTTTGCAGCGGCTTTTGTATGAGTTTTCTTTTCCCAGCAGCAGACAATCAATGCAACTCCTTGTCTGGAAATCCAGGCAAGAGAAAATAAACATTGGAACATTGTAAGTCACAGGACTTTATTGACTGCAAGTTACAACAGTCATCATTTTTATTGTTTGGTCAATGAACTGAATCGAAGTGCATGCAAACAGAAGTAGTGGCATTTCATCGTTTTATTAGATCAAGCTGGCCTGAGCAATTGGAAACAGCTCATTTTGTGGGTGTAAAACTCATATACACAAATAAAAGTATCAACTGCTCTGTATTTTTTTTAAAAAAAGCTCATCAAAATAATTTAATAAAATGAGGGAAAGCTTTGCACGTTTTAGTAAAGGATCATTGAAAAGTGGGATGCCCTGGCTATTGAAGTAGAGCCATTTAAAGAAAACATACATTACAAGGGGAAAGCACAATAACATTGGATTCAAGCAATAAGCTCTAAAAGGAAGGCTGACAGTACTGAGGAGTCAAGCATAACTGGCTGCACAACTGGCTGCTGAGCTTTCTGCACAATTAAACAGCCGTTTCACGCCCATAACCAGGGTAATTATGAAATTTTTATATGCTGTGGAATGTAGAAATTTGAGTGTTGCCATGTAGAACAAGAGAAACCTATAGCCCTGAATTTGCCGACTAGGGACTAAGCTAAAAATCAGTAAAATATCAGAGCCACACACTAACGTCAGCAACATCTAGTTCAATATATTGTACCATCGACCAACTCTGCAAGGTCTTACAACTAAAATGTTTGATGCTAAAATTTCCACACACCTAAAAAATATGAAAGTAGAAGAGATACTTGTATGGCCTGTAAATCACATAAAGATCTTGTAGATGCAAATAGATTCCACTGTTGGATGGTTATACGTACCATGTCTGGTTTCAGCTGGAATACCAGTGGGATGGAATACAACAGTGCATATAGTGTGGAGACCACTGACGATGCCCAGGACTGACGAACTTCACGACTACGTGGAATCCGATGAATGGTATACTGCAAAACAAGTGGAAAGAAGGAAGACTGCTGATGGAAATTTTCGGCACCAGATACAGTGAGAAGTGTTAAATGACTGTACACTTGTGAGCCATACACATTACCCAGGCTAAATATATTTAACTTTAATTCAGTTACTCACCCTTGGCAATTTTGCACTGAATCACAATTACACCAAACTCATTATATTCAGGCACATGCTAACCCACTTTGTCTCACAAGCCTACTATAGAGATAGGATCACTATCAACAGTCTACTGATTAAATGAAAAATGGTCAAATATTGCAAATTTGAAAGAGAAAAGATGCTTGAAATCCTCTGGGAGGAGAAAAAAATTAGAGTAATGTATTTTGGATTATACTGGTAGTGGTGATAAGCTCCAACCACAATAATGTTTACAGGACAAAAGAGCTTCAAAACAATTGTGTGTGCTTTATTTTAATCTAAATGAAAGGTACACTAATGCCTGGCACTAATGTCATACAAGATGATGTCATCATATGGCCCAATAACACACTGTACTTGCACCACACTGCTTTCTCTCTTTGAAAATAAGTAGAAGTTCTTCATGTGTTCATTATCATTAGAGATTCAGCCTATTAGTGGCTTTCTTAATTCGTTCTCTGATGTGTTACAGTAGTTCCTTGAACCAAAGGAATTGCAATGTCTTGACTCTTCCGTTTTCTGTAATACTTCAAAAGTAATTGATTCTATGCTCATTTGAGACAAGATACCTTTATTAGTCACATGTACATCTCATTATCTTCAGGTACATCTCTTGCTGTTATCACCTTATAAATATGGACATTTCTGATGTTCTTTCCAACGAGTATTAGATGCCTTTCCAAACAAAAAAAAATGGACTACTTCACTGAAGCCCCATTGCTGAGACTTTTTCTTGCTACCTGATCTGCTGACTCCAAGTCTTTCACTTAGTCAAAATCGCCTTTTTTTGCCTCTAGCCATTGCCTTCCGCTTTAATTACTGCCCTTCTACTCTTTCTTCTCAGGAAAGCTGTACCAAATTCAATTGCATACAAAGACAATGATGTATTAACAGCTCTGCTGGAGTGAAACCAGTAGAAGGATGTGCACTCAAAGGATTTAAACAAGTAGTTAGCCAATTGATGATTCATTGTTAAGCTACAGCAACCATGAAACATTTGTTTCCTCAAGGCTTCTTTTAGCACATGTACACAACTTTCTGTTACCCCTATGGAAGCAGGATGATACAGAACAGTGAATAAATGATTGGCACCATTACATCTCATAAAACTCTCAACCAAATATGAAGTAAACTGAGGATCACTGGCAAACACTAATTCATCCAGTATTCCATGCGTAGCAGAGATTCATCTCAACATTCAGTGGTACATTTACTGCCATTTGAAAGAATATTTGAAATGATTGCTTGATGTCCCTAATTTTAAACATTCTCGTATTCTTGATGATTCAAGTCTTCGGTCTCAGAATGGCAATAAATCTTCAATTGGACAATACCAGGCTGGTCCATCCTTACAGAGTGTTTGTAAACTCACTTTCATAATTCATCTTGTCAATTCACTATCAATCTCAGTGGCTATAATAGTAAGATCCTTGTTTACAAGTTGCAGAGCACAAAAAAATTAAACTTTCACTATCAATATTGCCAATGTCTTAAACTTGAGAGCAATTAGCAATAACATTTTGTTTCAATAAATAATATTTAATCATTTAGCATTTCCTTCTCAATTTGCACACATTCACTTTTGTTAAGAGCATGTTAAGCAAATGCTACGTGTTGCTCCTGCTCATCGTATATAACATAGCTATTGATCGTGCTTAAGCCATAATATGAAGCACCATTTACTGCGAAAGTTCTTGACATATCATAGCAATTCAGTGGGAAAAAAAAATTGCTTCTTCAACTGTATTTCCATTGAACAAATTTTCTGTTGGTCACCAGTCCAATTTCACTCTTTGTCCTTGAGAAGCTTGCGCAAGGTGTTAACATCATTGTTTTAGGAGACAAAAATCTAGATTAATATTGAATGATTCACAGAAAAGAATGAAGCTCTGTACCAGTCTTATTGGGTTTCAGCTCACAAATGAGTCTGTCAAGAAACACTACCTCTGGCTATGCAAATCTGCTCTTGGGCCAATTCAGTTTCACATTGTGATTGTGAAGTCACTTCAGTTCTTTGTCTGTGCAGATTATTCATTGCACTAGTTGTAACAATTAACAATTAGAGAATCATCTTAATTTCTCAGACAATTGTCAGTGCCCTGAAAATTTCATCCATGATGGACTGGAAGATCTTTGGTGAGGACCTAGTTTGGCAGGGGGTAGGGAATCAGAGCACCGGGTCAGAAAGTGGAGGGATTGAGAGGAAGGTGGACAGTGAAAACAGGCAGGAGCAAAGTAATAGACACGATGGGATGGACAGCTTGAAGTTTGTGGATTTGAATGCAAGGAGTATTATGGGTAAGGGTGATGAACAGACCATGGATCAGTACATAACAGAGGCTTGGTTGAGAGAGGGACAGGAATGGATGCTTAATGTTCCAGGGTTTCGATGATTTAGAAAAGGTAGAGAGAGAGGTAAAAAGGGGGAGGGGGCAGTTGCACTACTAATCAGAGACAATATCACAGCCGCAATCAGAGGGGACATAATGGAGTGCTCATCCACAGAGTCTATGTGGGTAGAACTCAAAAATAAGAAAGATGCAATCACTCTGATGGGATTATACTACAACCCCCACCCTCCCCCCCACCCCCAAAAAGCAAAACTAATAGGGTTGTTGTCATGGGTGACTTCAACTTCCCTTATATAAACTGCGACCTCCTTAGTGTATGAGGTTTAGGCAGGGCAGAATTTGTTAGGTGCATCCAGGAGGGATTCTTAAATCAATATATCGATAGTCCAATGAGAGGAGGGACCGTACTGGACCTGGTGTTGGGTAACGAGCCTGGCCAGGTGACTGACCTTTCAGTGGGAGAACAGTTAGGGAACAGTGACCACAACTTAACTTAAGGATAAGTATGGATCTTGCGAGAGAGTATTAAATTGGAGCAGGGCAAATTACAGGAGCATTTGGCAGGAACTAGGGAGAATTAATTGGGAACAGCTGTTTTTGGGCAAGTCCACATCTGACATGCGGAGGGTGTTTAAAGACCAACTGCACAGAGTACAGGACAGGTGTGTTCCAGTAGGAAGGAAGGACAAGGATGGCAAGGTAAAAGAACCTTGGATGTCGAGAGAGGTGGTGAATTTAGTCAAGAAGAAAGGGAAAAGTATGTAAAGCTCAGGAAGCTAGGATCAAACAGAGAACTGGAGGATTATAAAGAAGCCAGAAAGGAACTCAAGAAGGGAATTAGGAAAGCCAGGAGGGGCCATGAAAAATCCTTGGCAAGTAGGACTAAAGAGAATCCCAAGGGATTCTATACATACGTCAAGAGCATGAGGAAAACTAGGGAGAGTGGTCCTCCACTCAAGGATAAAGGAGGGAACATGTGATTGGAAGTGGAGGAGGTGGGCGAGATCTTTAATGAGTACTTTGCATCAGTATTTACTAGGGAGATCAGTGTGGAGCGTGCTAATGTGCTGGGGCATTTCGAGACAAAGGAGGAGGTAGTGTCAGGTCTCTTAAAGACCATTAAGGTGGATAAGTCCCCAGGGCCTGATGGGATATAGCCCAGGTTATTGAGAGAGGCAAGAGATGAGATTGCTGGGGCCCTGACCAACAACTTCGTGTCCTTTCTAGCCACAGGCGAGGTCCCGGAGGACTGGCGAGTAGCTAATGTTGTTCCATTATTCAAGAAGGGAAACAGGGATAATCCTGGTAACTATAGGCCGATGACTCTCATATCAGTGGTAGGGAAGTTACTGGAGAGGATACTTAGGGATAGGATTTATGAGCATTTAGAAAACCATAGCCTCATTCGGGACAGTCAGCATGGCTTTGTGCAGGGCAAGTTGTGCCTTACTAACGTGATTGAGTTTTTTGACGAGGTGACAAAGGTGATTGGTGAAGGTAGAGCTGTGGATGTTGTCTACATGGATTTTAGTAAGGTGTTTGACAAGGTGCCTCATGGGAGGCTCATGCAGAAGATTAAGATGCATGGGATCCAAGGTGAATTAGCCATTTGGATTCAGAACTGGCTTGCCTGTAGAAGACAGGAGTGTAGTGGTTGATGGGACTTATTCTAGCTGGAGGTTTGTGACTAGTGGTGTTCCTCAGGGATCTGTACTGGGACCTCTGTTGTTTGTGATGTATATAAATGACCTGGGTGAAAATGTACGTGGGTGGGTTAGTAAACCTGCAGATGATACGAAGATTGGTGGTGGTGTGAATAGGGTAGAAGACCTGCAAAGGTTGCAGCGCGATATAGATCAGTTGCAGATATGGGAGGAGAAATGGCAGATGGAGGTCAACCCGGCCAAATGTGAAGTGTTGCACCTTGGGAGATCAAATGTAAAGAGACACTGCACTGTTAATGGCAAGATCCTTAACAGTGTTGATGAGCAGAGAGATCTTGGGGTCCAAGTTCATAGCTCCCTGAAAGTGGCTACACAGGTTGATAGGGTGGTAAAGAAGGCATGTAGCATGCTTGCCTTCATTAGTTGAGGCACTGAGTTCAAGAGTCAGGAAGTTACGTTGCAGCTTTATAAAACTTTAGTTAGGCCGCATCTGGAGTATTGTATTCCGTTCTGGTCGCCCCATTATAAGAAGGATGTCGAGGCTTTGGAGAGGGTGCAGAAGAGGTTTACCAAGACGCTGCCTGGATTAGAGGGCATGTACTATGAGGATAGGTTGGACAAACTTGAGTTGTTTTCTCTGGAGCAGCAGAGGCCGAGGGGAGATCTTATAGAGGTTTATAAGATTATGAGAGGCACAGACAGAGTAGGCAGCCAGCACCTTTTCCCCAGGGTTGAAATGTCTAATAGCAGAGGGCATGCATTTAAGGTGAGAGGAGGAAAGTTCAAACGAAATGTGCGAGGCAAGTTTTTTTTTACACAGAGAGTGGTGGGTGCCTGGAATGGTGGTGGAGGCAAATATGATAGGGGCGTTCAGGAAGCTCTTAGGTAGGCACATGAATGTAAGGGAAATGGTAGTATATGGACATTGTGTAGGCAGAAGGGATTAGTTTAGTTGGGCATTTTATTACTAATGTAATTGGTTCAGTGCAACATTATGAGCCAAAGGGCCTGTTCCTGTGCTGTACTGTTATATGGTCTATCTGATTCTACACAGAAACTTAATGTAGGAGCACAAACCTTTGCAAGTATTGATTACAAGGTACTTCTGCTTCCTCATTCACATCCAGTGGCCCATAAGCATGTACCAAATTTAGTTTCATAAAAAATACATGGATTTCTGCAAACAGTGCAGACAGATCCTGGAAAGTTGGTAAAAGTTTGCATTTATCATTGAATGAATGATTTAAAGTTGCTCTGTCATCATGATACAATCATGCTGCTCAATCTGCCTTGGACATAACTACTACTGCAGTTGACCATACTCCATTTCTTTGAAATAGCTCGAGATCTTCTTCTGCTCAGCTCTTCTAGGCATAAGGGACCATCATTGCTTTGCTGCCAACTGGTTAGGGAGCAGAATTCTTGTGTCAGCATCCTTTGTGATATAATCTTCAGGCAGCAGTATCTCTAAACATGACTTTGGTGTATTCATGTGAATGCTGAGTATACCCTATCAATTGAATTTCAATCGCGCAAGCAAATCCTTGCCCTACAATACCATAAGATACAGGAGCAGAATTTGGCCACTCGGCCCATCGAGCCTGCTCCACCATTCAATCATGCCTGAATTTTTTTCAGCCCCATACTTCCGCCTTCTCCCTATAACCCTTAACCCCTTTGCCGATCAAGAACCTATCAATCTCTGCCTTAAATACACCCAATGACTTGGCCTCCACAGCCCTCCGTGGCAACGAATTCCACCAATTCACCACCCTCTGGCTGAAGAAATTCCTCCTCGCCTCAGTTTTAAAGGGACATCCCTTTATTCTAAGGCTGTGCCCTCGGATCCTAGACTTGCCTACTACTGGAAACATCCTCTCCACATCCACTCTATCTAGGCCTTTCAGTACCTGGTAGGTTTCAATGAGATTCCCCCGCCCCCCCGCAATCCTTCAGAACTCTATCAATTACAGGCCCAGAGACATCAAACACCTTTCGTTCCTAGGATCATTCTTGTGAACCTCCTCTGGGCGCTTTCCTGGGCCAGCACATCCTTCCTCAGATATGGGGCCCAGTCATAACTATATAACTGCCTTAATAATTGGTCATTCAAGGCTCTGGCCATCATTCAATGCCTTCCATTGCATCCAACTGTCCTCCTTACCAGGGGTAGGTGACTGAACTGCTCGTCATTGCCATCACAGCTGGTGATTTCATAGACAACTGTCTCCCCTCCACCTCCAGTCCATGTCATGTGCTCCTTAATTCTACATCTATGTACTGGAGCACAAAGCAACAAAATGCTGGTGGTCTGATGCAAGTGGCAGAGGCCATGGTAGTGAGGACACCAGGTCGTTAGAAACAGTATAGCAATAATAAAAAAAAGTGGAAGCTGGTAATCCATAGAGAAAAGGTGTGCTCCAGTCCACTAACTATGTTTTTCTCTTTCTACATATGCTGTCTGACCAGCTGACTATTTCTTGCATTTTGTGTTTTTATTCCAACATCTGCAACATCCTGGAATTCAGTGAATTCAAATTAGCAGCTGCCAGGTTGGGATTTGAACTCTTGTCAGTAGATCATTTGTCCAGTCCTTTTGATTACTAGGCCAGTTACATAAACCACTACTCATTCCCGACAACCAAATCCTGTTTTTTTTTTGCCCCATTATTAAGGTTTTGGATTACAAATCTAGCACTGGACACAATTTTTAAGTCTTGCAAAATATGAAAAACTATTCTACAATGCTTCCATTGGTTAAGCAAGCAAGTACTAGGAAATGGGGTAGAGAAGCAGGATTTGGTTGTCGGGAATGGGTAGTGGTTTATGTAACTGGCCTAGTAATCATAAGGACTAGACGAATGATTTAGTGACAAGAGTTCAAATCCCAGCATGGCAGCTGCTAATTTGATTTCAATTAATTCCAGAATTAACAAAAAAAAAGCATTGGTAAAGGAACCTTGGAACTGCTGGATTATCACAAAATCCCCGCCAGACATATGTAAATATGATGAGGTGTCAGCCAAGCAAAACTGCAACGCAGGACTATATGTGTACTAAAAAGCAAAAACTGCATGCATAAGACAGAGCTATGTGACCTCACAATCAATGAACCAGATCCAAGATCTGCAGAGCAACCACATCTCGTTGGTGGGCAATTAAACAGTGAATGGGAGGAGACTCCACAAATGGGCCCAGCACAAGAGTACAAAAGACATAGCTGAAGCATTCACAACTATGTTCGGCCAGAAGTGCCAAGTAGAAGATCCACAGTTCTGCTTCTGAGCACTGCGGTGCAGGGCAAGAAATGAGGAGCCTTGGTCCAAACATGGACCAAAGATCTGAATTCCAGAGGTGGCATTTGGCAGAGGGTGGGCTCAAGAAGCCCTGATAAAGTTGAAGTCATTGGTCAACAAAGGACAGACTATCCAGACAAGACAATATTCAGGCATGGAGCTGTGAGTGGCAAGTAACACTTGTGACACAAAAGTACTAGGTAATGACCAACTCCAACAAGAGACAGTCTAATCATTTACCCTTGACACTTAATGGAATTATCATCAATGAATCTCCCACTATCAATATCTTGGGGTTAACCATTGATGAAAAACTCAACTGGGCCAGCCATAACAATACCGTGGCTGCAAGGGCAGATCAGGAATGGGGTACCCTGTGGCAAATGACTCATTTCCTAGTATACCAAAGCACTTCCACCATCCACAAGGTGAAAGTCAGGAGCAAGATGGGATACTATCCACTTACCTGGATGAATGCAGCTCCAACAATTCTCAATGAGCTCAACACCATCAATGCCGCAGCAGCCTGCTTGACCAGCACCCCAGCCACCACCGTGAACATTTATTCCATCCATCACTGGCACACAGAGGCTGCAGTGTGCACCATTACAAAATACACTATAGTTGCTCAACTAAGCTACTCTGACAGCAGCTCCTGAACCCTTTACCTCATCAAGAAGGACAGAGATAGCAGGCACATGGGATCACCGACGTCCAGAGGTTCCCATTCAAGTCACCCCATCCTGACTCGGGAATATACTGTGCTCCGTGTAGCTGGGTCAGAGTGTTGGAACCTCCTTCCTGACGGCACTGTAGTAATAGCTTCACTATAAGGAATCCAGCACTTCAAGAACGTTGCTCAGCACCTGTCTGGCTGTATCTGATTCCAGATCCATCACTATTTCTTCTTCCAAGCTTCACATGGACAATAAATGTTTTTTTTTCAATACATTTCTGTCAGGTGACTCACTCCCTGCACAATTCACAATAAAATAAATAGGAACACAGAAACACATGGAACAGAAGCAGTAGAAGATCATTTGGCCTACAAAAAGATCATGGCTGATCCTTGACCTCAGTGCCACTTTCCTGCACAAACCCCATATCTCTCGGTCCCATTAATAAAAATTGTGAGACATTCCAAAAAAGTACTTTGTTTCAAAACCTACAGCAGCCAGGAAGGATAATGATCGTAGCGCTTATCACAGTTGCAATATTAAACACATGAACAGATCACAGTCTGAAGCTATTTAGTCAAACAACCCAGATCTGATGAAGGTTGAAGATGTGCACAAAGGACTTACTGACCCTACACACACACCCATCTCCATTCAGTATCAACCAACAGATTGCAGTCTCACCCAGATAACAGCCTCCAACAACATCTCCTAGAGCTGATAGCAGCACTATCTAAAATAAAGACAGCTAATAAAGATTTGCATGACCCGAAACGAGACCGATCAAAGAACAGTTACATACACAGTGACATGAAATGGTGGGCTCTTCAGATGCACCAACTTAGAGATACTTGACGTTCTTGAGAGGTCATTAACCTGCCTCTTCCCATTAGGGGCCAGCCATGCAAATGTATTAAAGTTCTACTTAATGAAGCATATGCCTCTGCTTTTAAAAGTGTTGCAAGAGTTATGAACCCAACAGCATTGTGGCTAACACTAACATCAGTTAAAATAATTGACTTTGTTCCAATATGTTCTTTTCATTCTGTAAAGCAATAGAGAGTGGTTCCATCGTTAGATCAGCATGAACCCAATGCACTGGAAGACAGTGATATTTCCATGAACAAAATGAACACCATTTTTGGAAAGGAATAGTTTTTACATGATGTAAGTACTCAGAAGACAAGTTGCTCACTGAACTCAGAAGACAAGTTGCTCACTGAACTTAATCTCTCAGAAACAGCAGCCAGTGGTAGGGGAGAGTCATCCTAGCAAGAATGACAGACCTTCCTGTCTCAGGCTGAGGAAAGCAGAAGCTTCACCTCAGTTCAGAAACCACCACTCATTCATCTTCAGGATCACAATTAGAGGAAAGTGGAATGTAATTTCTTAAGTGATATCAAATACCAGCAAAGGATCTTTAAAGCCTCCATTAACACCTACAAATCCATACGAGACCTCACTCTGCCCAGCTTCTAAAACGTACTCCTTTCTCAAATGGAGTGATATCAAATACCAGCAAAGGATCTTTAAAGCCTCCATTAACACCTACAAATCCATACGAGACCTCACTCTGCCCAGCTTCTAAAACGTACTCCTTTCTCAAATGGTCCATTTCTCTGTCCTTCAATACTCCAAACAGGATCCTTCTAATGAACAGAGGAGAGCTGGCACATGGCTTCCAATATATTCTCCTGCAAACACATGTCTCAAGTCTCTGGTAACCAGTGGCCAGTCCTGGTGCCAGGTGTGATGGGGAGGTTGAAGAGAATATTAAAATAAGACAGAAACACTACAAAATGCACTTGCTGGCAGCGGTGAGCACATACACTTCTTAAAATTCTGAGGCAAAATACTGGTGGTGCAGATTTACCTGCTGACTTTTGCTTCTACTTACTGATAAACGTCTATCCCCCTGCCACACTTCTGATGGGTCATTTACATTGAGATGCAACTGGAAGTTCAGGGTCACCACTTCAGGCTGAACATAGGTGCTCTACTAATTAGTCCCCAACCTCCCTCTGGTTTCTCCATTGTGAGCACAGAGTACAACGCACTCCAGGTAATGTGAGGATTTGCAGCCTTTGGACCCTCATCCACCGCCAGCTACCTGTGTCCTACCTTTCAGAGATCTCACTTTAAACTCTTCTGTTTCTACATCCATCCCTCTTAACAATTACGTGTCCCCTTCCTGAATAAAAAGAAAGCATACTTTATTTTTGAAGAACACAGAAGAGGACAGCACAGGAACAGGCCCTTCAGTCCACAATGTCTGGGCTGAGCATGTTGCTGAATTAATCTAATCCCTTCTCCCTTCACATGATCCATATCCCTCCATTCCCTGCATATCCATGTATCTATCTAAAAGCCTCTTGAATGCTGCAATTGTACCTGCTTCTGCTACCACCCCTGGCAGCACGTTCCAGGCACATACCACTTTCTGTGTAAAAATCTTGCCCTGCACATCCCCTTTAAACCGTTCCCCCTCTCACCTTAAACCTATGCCCTCTAGTATTCGACATTTCTACCCTGGGAGAAATGTTGACTACTAGATTCTGGCTGTCTGTCCATTGTGAAAATCACTGCGGAGCCACATTTACAATAAGACCTGATTAAACCTCTCACACAGTGATTGTAATCTCCCCATCAGTAAACACATTGCTGTTTCACCATCAGGAACTACTGCAAAAGATTATAAACTGTTCCAATTATCAACATGGAATTAAGAATTTCTTAAGGGAATGTAAATAAGGACAGAATGTACGATTTTAAATTGAGTAATGTCATCACATGCTCTGATCCAATTATCCCTGCTTCTAATCCTTCCTCAACGAAAACTTATACTTACTTGACACTGTGTGTGCACATCTGTGTGTCATGGCTTGGAAAAATCAATAAAATAAATATGCCAATAATATATTAAAAGACTAAAACCCACAAGACTGTAAGGCAGCCCGCATGCACTTAAAGCCACTCCATAGCAGTTGATAAGTTCATGAAGCCAAGCATGTTTGGCACAGTTCAAAGAAAACTGCTGAACTCCAGGAGTAATATTGTTAACTCCTCAACCTCCTCTTCTTTTCTCTATTGAAAAAGAAAGGCAATTTGATTCCATTTGACCAAAGAGAGTTTAGGATAGGAAAAATGCAAAACCATTTTACTTTTAGCTGAAGTAATTGCAATCATCCTCAAGAAACTTCACAATGCACACTGGCCCAAGAAACAACACACACACATATACAGACACACACACAGAGTTGACCTTCTGTTCTTTGATACATAGGAAATTGAAGCCAAGAGCAGTTTTTTGATGAAGAAAGATTAGAACACAAGGATAACTGACTTGGATCACATAGTCCTTGTTATAAAGTTTACGTTCTGTCCTGTCCTGCTCCAAACAGGAAAAAGGAATACAATGATTTGATTCCTGCTGGGTGTCTTATGAATAAAATCACGGCCACAGCCATGAGCAAAGGACACAAAAAAACATGCTTTCAATTCCACTTTCCCTGACCATGTCCTTCAACCCAACTTATTTGGCGCCTTGTCTATGCTGCCGTATAGTCATCACATTGTTCTCCTCCAGCAGACATCTCCTCAACTGAACCCAAATACACGGAAAGCCTGAAGCCTTCAATCTCTAAATAGAAACAGCTCTTAATATACTGTTTGTTTTGCTGAAGATTTCAGTCATGCTGGTCTGGCCCAAGTACAGGCAACCCCCACATTACGGGGGAGGGTCGTGCTCCCAGAAGATGGTCTGTATTGCAGTTTTCCGTAATGTGAAGTCACACCATTTGGACATGCATCAAGAAATGAGTGTTGAAAAAAAAATTGTGTTTATTTATTAACATTTTTCCCCCACATAAATTCCGTGCTGGTGAATTTTATTCTGTAACAAATTTTTGGGTAGTGTTTTGTTAATTTTGTGAGGGTGAATTTACATAACTTGAATGGCCATAATGTGTGTGGGGGGGGGGGGGGGTCACCTGTATCTTGCTTCAGTCAGACTCTCTATCAACACCCTTCAACCGAGTGCACAATAGAAAATTGGTATTGGTTTATTATTGTCACTTGTACAGAGGTACAGTGAAAAACTTGTCTTGCAAACCGATTGTACAGGTCAATTCATTACGCAGTGCAGTTACATTGAGTTAGTACAGAGTGCATTGAGGTAGTACTGGTAAAAACAATAACAGTACAGAGTAAAGTGTCAGAGGAAGTGCATTGAAGGTAGACAATAAGGTGCAAGGTCACAACAAGGTAGGTTGTGAGGTTAGAGTCCATCTCATCGTATAAGGGAACCATTCAATAGTCTTATCACAGTGGGATAGAAGCTGTCCTTGAGCCTGGTGGTACGTGCCCTCAGGCTCCTGTATCTTCTACCTGATGGAAGAGAAGACAAGAGACAATGACCCGGGTGGGTGGGGTCTTTGATTATGCTGGCTGCTTCACCAAGGCAGTGAGAGGTAAAGACAGAGTCCAAGGAGGGGAGGCTGGTTTTCGTGACGCACTGAGCTATGTCCACAACTCTTTGCAGTTTCTTGTGGTCCTGAGCAGAGCAGTTGCCGTGCCAAACTGTGATGCATCCGGATAGGATGCTTTCTATGGTGCATCAATAAAAGTTGGTGAGTGTCAAAGGGGACAAACCGATTTCCTTTACCTTCTGAGGAAGGAGAGGTGCTGGTGAGCTTTCTTGGCCGTGGCATCTACGTGAAATTTCCACAAACTACATCCTCTCCATGCATCCTTCTCTAACAGACTTATAAGGACATACATTTCACGAGTACCTTTCCCATTACTTTCAGGATGACCAAGGAATTTTACAATCAATGAGGCACATTTAGAATGTAATTACAGTTGTTAAATTGGAAACATGACAGCAAATTTATGCACAGCAAGATCCATAGAGAGCAATATAACAATAACTGGAGTCTAGCTTTTTTTCTGATGTATATTCATTGTGACACTGGTGAGAACTCCCATGCTCTTTGTCAGATTAGTATCACAGAATCTCTTGCGTCCATGAGGAAACGAGGTCTGAGAGAATGCCTCATCAGGAAGGCAGCAGCTTTGACAGTACAGCACCCTGTCAGGACACAGAGTAAGAGTGTCAACCAGAACTTTGTGCTCAAGTTTCTAGAGTGGGACTAGAATTCATAACAGGCAACTCTAAGGCAAGAGCACACCCCACCGAGCTTACCTATTTGAATGTCAAATTGTTTTTAACAAAATTGCCCATCTCTAATTGAAGAGCTTGTCTGACAGGAACAGGATACAGTGTAACAAGCTTCATATTTAATCTTATCGCAAAGCATTTGCACGGAAGACTTCTTTTCCTTTTTAAATTATTCTGCTCACATTGAAAAACACTAAGGCAACTATCCAACATCGACAGACGAAATCAGAATCAAACTTATTTGCAAGTAAAATGATTAAATAGAAACAAATCAAAACAGCAACCAACCATCCTGTGCAACATTTGTACCAGTTAAACTAAAATAATTTTAAAAATGTTAAAGTTTCCCTTTAATTATTTGATAACATCCAGCTAAGGCTTCCCACAGATCTCTTCCTCACAACCTCAATTTGGAAATTGGCAAACCGAAAAAGAAACAAGAGATATGGGAAATTTTACACCCATTGTACAGGTCTAGTGGGAACCTAGAGCAGATTATATAACACAAGAGCCAAGAACCTTTGTCTTTGAAGGCAAACAATTATGCTATCAATCAACTTAATAATTCAATCAATTTGATCGCTCAAGCCAAGAACAACATTCACTATTGTTCAGTGGAGACACAAGAAACTGCAGATGCTGGAATCTGGAACAACACACAAAATGCTGGATGAACTCAGCAGGTCAGGCAGCATCCATGGAGGGAAATGGATAGTCGACGTTTTGGGTCAAGACCCTTCATCTGGACTGGAAGTATAGATAGACCCTTTATCTGGACTGGTAGCATAAATAGACTCTATAGGTGCTGCCTGACCCAAAGTCAAGTTTATTATCATAGGCACAAGTACATGTGTGCACAGGTGCAATGAAAAACTTAATTGTAGCAGCATCACAGCATCATATAAGCAGCATTCACAAGAGAAATATAAATAAAACACAATTTTTACAAGAAAGAACACATTTAGAACAAAAAAAGTCCATTTTAGTGCAAAGTGATCACTGAGTTCCTCCAGCGTTTTGTGTGCTGATTCGTTCTTTTTACCGTTTTGCTTTAATGTAACTTTGACATCAAACAGCTAGGTTGCTCACACACTCATTTTGATTGCAACACAACTCTGCCACCTCACATCTCCAAGGGATGATTTCCTATCTACTTCACTATGTATTTCTATATATTTCCAACATAAATCATGTGCTAACATGACTGTGTTTCTGCAGGTTACTGACTGACTAGGTGGGCTTCATTCTACCCTGTGTAAACCTGACATCATCCAAAGCTGTGGTGCTCACACCAAGTCCTGCCTACTCAAGACCCTCTGAACCACCCTGGCTCCACTTCAAGAAATGCCCAAGTTTCAAAATTCACTCTCATTTCCAAATGCCTCTGCGGCCTCACCCCCACCATTTCTGCACTCTCCTCCAGCCCTATAATCCTCCAAAGATACCCATACTCTTCTAATTCTGGTCTCTGTTGTTGGAACTGGGAGAGTGAAAAAAACATTAGTTTCAAGTTGCTGAGAGGGTGGGGGGGAGGATAGGGCCAAGGAAAAATGCCCAGGGAACATCTGTGGAGAGAAAAACTGATTTAATAGTATTGCTCAATAATCTTACAGCAGAACTGACCAGTTTCTGATACAAACAGAAAAAGTGAATTTGCTGAAATTGTTGAATTTGATATTGAGTCTTAATGGCTGCAACGTGCCCAATATAAGTTTGAGAAACAGCACCTCATCTTCTGCTTGGGCACAGTGTAGGTGGGAATCCTTGGTGATTTTGAACTTTGTTTCTTTATTTGTCCTCTGTTACCCCCATTTAATCTTGTCATTTATTCCCTTATCTCTGATCCGCTCATTCCTTGCTTCCCTCACTGTGCAAGAATCAATTGATATCAATCTTCCATATACTCAATGAGAGAAAATTACAAAGATGTACATTTTCCTCATCCTAGTCCTAAATGGCCAAGCATTATCCTGACTATGCCCTAGTTTTGGATTTTCCAGCATGAAGAACAATTGCATACCATCTATGCTCAGACATCTGCCTCACTTTGCCTGTCTTAAAGAGATCACCTCTCATTCTTCTGAACTCCAGTGAGTTTAATCCAATTTTACGCATTCCCTCTTCATTGGACAACCCCATCATCCCTGAAATGTTATAGAGTAATACTGCAAGGAAACAGGCCCTTCGGCCCAACTCGCCCATGCCGACCAAGATGCCCATCTAAGCTAGTCCCATTTGCCTGCATTTGACCCATATCCCTCTAAACCTTGTACAACTGCAACGTAACAGCCCAACTCCTATACTCAGTGCACTGACTGATGAAGGCCAGTGTGCCAAAAGCCTTTTTCACCACCCTGTCTACCTGTGACGCCACTTTCAGGGAACCATGTACTTGCCCTCCTTGGTCCCTCTGTTCTACAACACTGCCCGGGGCCCTACTGTTCACTGTGTAAGTCCTACCCTGATTTGACTTCCCAAAATGCAACACCTTCCACTTATCTGAATTCAACTCCATTTGCCATTCCTCAAGGATCTTTTCATGAGGTATACCCACACCTCAAGGACTGCAGCTGCTCAAGAAGGCAGCTCACCCCCACCTTCTCAAGGGCAACTAGGGACAGGTAATTAAATGCTAGCTCAGCCTGCCAAGCCCAC
The DNA here is from genome assembly GCF_009764475.1 of Pristis pectinata. Taxonomy (NCBI): domain Eukaryota; kingdom Metazoa; phylum Chordata; class Chondrichthyes; order Rhinopristiformes; family Pristidae; genus Pristis; species Pristis pectinata. Next base: position 16,424,943 of record NC_067407.1, read on the forward strand.
ATCCCTTGAATGAATAAAGTACAATTCCACCATCCAGTACTGACCATCTCACAGAATACCTTACACAAGTCACACCCCACACCATTCTCTAACTGGGACCGTATCAGTCCTTGTTTGATCCTGAGGTCAGCACTTGCTTTCTTAAGGACCAAAACAGGTGTGGTCTCAACACACAGGTGTGGTAACTACACAAGACTTCCTCACTTTTGAACTCCAGCCCTCAGGTTACAAAGGTCAAAAACCTGCGTGTCTTCCAAACTTTTGTGTACCTTCTGCATCTCCTGAACCAGCACACCAAAATCCTTTTACATAGCAATGGCCTGGCAAGCCAATTGGTTCATGGGCAAATAGAAGTGGGCAATAAATACCAGCCTTGCCAGCAATGCCTAGCAGATGCAAAGAAATAACTATCAGAATATCAATGCTTGCACAGGACACTAAGTCGTGGGTACAGTTCTTATTTTGCGAACTGGAAGCCAATGCCCAACCATATTCCAAAGCTATCCAAGAAATTTGTTACAGAGTTCATCAGGTTGACACATAACAATCCCATCCGCCTCAAACGTGTTTCAACATCATATGGTGGTAGAGCCAAACTCAATTTTTTCCTTTATCTTCAGAGATAATTATCCTGCAGTATTCATGTGAAACGCTACAAACTGGAGAACAACAATGTGTTTGAGCACAGCCCCAAGCTTCTCACTGTGGCAAATGAATGTCACTTTCCAGTAAAACTGCAAGTGCTGGGAATATAAAACAAGAGGAAGTACTGGAAACGCAGTTAGTGCTTGGATAAACGACAGGCTTGAGTGCAGTTTCTAAAGCCTCAGATACCTGACCTTCAGCAATATCTTCTTTTACGAATCTGCTTCAGCTTCATTCATAACCAAACTTTTCCGAGCTCCACGCTCACAGGGCATCCAGCTTTTCTGGCTATCTGCTTCTTGTTTCTCTAATGCCGTGGCTCAGTGCCTGTGATTCAGTGGGCAGAACTCTTGCATCAAGGTCAGATGTTGCTGGTTCAAGTCCCATTCAGAGGCTTGAGTAACATTCCCTATGCAGTACTAAGGGAGTGCTGCATTATCAACGACACTGTCTTTTGGGCGTGCGTATTCCATTTTGCTTCCAAATGGGATGTAATAGATTCCCATTTCAAAACAGAACAGGGATGTTCAATTTGATTTCCCAGCTAATCCTTTTCCCCTAATTGATATGAATTTAAAAAGTGATGATCTGCTCATTATCACAATGCTCTCTGAGGGACCCTACCAAACACAAATTCGCTGCTGCATATCCTACACTGTAACACCAACTCTGCGTGTCCCTCTCCTCAAACAGTGCCCGATTGGCTGTTTCTATTTAAGAGGCATTTAGACAGGCACATGAACATACAGGGAATGGAGGGATATGGAACACATGCAGGCAGATGGGATCAGTTTAATTTGGCATCATGGTTGGCGCAGACACTGTGGGCCGAAAGGCCTGTTCCTGCGCTATACTATTCTATTTTCTTACCGGTCTGTATATTTTTTCAGCGAAGGTGGCTGCCTCAAAAGTAAGTGCAGGAATCTAGGCCAGCCCCACATTTCACTGGAAGTTATCTGATCCTGGCTACAGTTGCCTTAGTGTTCCAAAAAAAATCAATCACTGATTGTCACCACTGATTGCTAACCAGCGACCTCTGCTGGGTATGCTCATACAGTGCACATCAGACAACATCACCACTGGGCTTAAATTGTGATGACAATTCCTCTACAGATATAATACACAAAGAGGGACCACTGCTGTAGGCTGTAGTTCCAACCCACGCTAACACCTACCTGAGGTTCAGAACCTCCTTCAGTTCTGGCAGCCTCAAGCGTGCGGACCTTGTCTTCACTCATCCTGTCTGTTTCAGCAATGACGTAATGCCTGGGGGCATACGAGGCAGAGAGGCTGCCCACCAGCCTGAGGATCTCCGAGGTGTGTCCTCCTGCAAGACAGAGTCAGGCATGAAGGCAGGAGATGGAACATTAAGTGAGTCACAAACAATCAGTTTTACCATAATTTTTATAATCTATCACAACCAGCATTTCGTTGTAGCACCTATAATTTACTTACCATGTCACGATAGCCTATTGGGTCCACGAAGCTCATGGCAGAGCACTTCCATCAATCCCATTCCTCTTCTTATGTCCCTGTAACCAATTCTCCCTGACACGCCACCAACTCTCCATTGATTCTTTTTGCCTACACTAAGGGATAATTCATTGTGACCAATTCTACTGTACAAGTAGCGGTTAGCGCGATGCTATTACAGCGCCAGCGATTGGGGTTCAATTCCCGTCGCTGTCTGTAAGGAGTTTGTATGTTCTCCCATGTCTGCGTGAGTTTCCTCTGGGGGCTCGGGTTTCCTCCCACATTGCAAAGATGTACGGGTAGGTTAACTGGGTTTAAAACGGGCGGCGCAGACTCGGTGGGCCGGAAGGGTCTGTTACCACGCTGTAAATAAGATTTTAAAAAAAAGTGGTTGGCTAGACCACACTTGGAGTATTGGTCACCCAGCTATAGGAAGGATGTCATTAAGCTGGAAAAGGGTGCAGAAAAGATTCACAAGGATGTTACCAGGACTGAAGGGCTTGAGTTACAAGGAGGGACTGAAAAGGCTGGGGTTTTTTCTCCCCCCTAGAGTGTAGGAGGCTGAGGGGTCACCTTATAGAGGTAGATAAAGTCATAAGGGGCATACATAAGGTGAATGGTCACAGACTTTTTCCCCAGGATAGGGGGCACAGGTTTAAGGTGAGAGGGAAAGATTTAAAAGGGACTTGTGAGGCAACTTTTTCAAACAGAGGGTGGTGGGTATATTGTATGAGCTGCCAGAGGAAGTGGTAGGGGCAAGTACAATTACAATGTTTAAAAAGACATTTGGACAGATGCACAGGAAAGTTTTAGAGGGATATGGACCAAATTCAGGCAAATGGGACAAGCTCAGATAGAAAACTTGGTGGGTATGGATGAGTTGGACCAAAGGGCCTATTTCTATGTATGCAGTATAACTCTCTGACTCTAATTCACCTACTAGTACTTTTGGGATGTGGGATGAAACAGGTGTACCTGGTGGAAACCCTGATGGTCACAGGAAAAAAGGCATAAACACCACAGAAACAGCACCCAAAATTAGGAACAAACCTGCTCCCTGGAGCTATGAGGCAGCAGGACTAACTACTGCACCATGTAACGAATGCACTCATTGTGCTTCACAGGAGCAGATGAAGGAGACAGGTGGTCAGACAGGTAGGTTTTAAGAAGAGTCTTTAAGGAGGAGCTCAGTGAGTGGGGAGTTTCAGGGAGGGAAATTAGAACCTGGGAGACACAAGAGACTGCAGACGTTGGAATCTGGAGCAACAAAAAAATCTGCTGGAAGATCTCAGCAGGTTGAGCAGCATCTGTGAGGCAGGGGATGGGAAGGAACTGTTGATGTTTTGGGATGAAACCTTGCATCAGGACCAAGTCAGTTTAGAGGTGACTGCTGATAATGGAGCAGTTAAAAATGGGGCATGAGTCCCGAAATGCAGGAGTGTAGAGAACTCAGAGTTTTAGGAGTTTGCAGAGATAGAGTGGAGCAAAGTCATGATGGAATCTGAAAACTAGTGTGAGCATTGCTAGGCAGAGAGGCAATGTGGGTTGGCAAGCAGAGATGGGCGAACAGGATCTGGGGCGAGTTACAACAGCAGCAGAGGGTGCACAAGGTGCAAGAAAGGTGACCAGCCAGGAATGATTGAATCAATGGCAGGCAAAGAGTTTCAGCAGCAGATAATTTAAGGTGAGGATCGGAATAAAACCAGCAAGTTTTCAGTAAGGCAGACAACAAGACAACAACAGCAACAGGCTTAATGTTTCAGCTTGACACTCCTGGTGAAAACTCATGAATCAACAATAAAATGTACTGATTATTCACAACCATTCCCTTGAGTGAAGTCAGTAAAGGTTTAAGTCAGCGCAGGATATTCAAATGGACTCCCCACTATCACTGGTGGTGAATTGCTGCAATTTTATGCACTCAGTTGTCTGGAGAAATGTCAATATTTTCCCACAAAGTCAGGCCATTCATTTTTCAATAAATAGTCTTTGCACATTTAATCTCAATGATGCTGAAATTTTATAATACAAAATGTGTAATGTTTACTTGAATATCATACAAGTATTTCAATGCTTAGCACATGCTTTCAATTATGTACAACTATAACAAAGCATGTCCCTGGTACTCATTACTAGTACATGGAAACATGAAAAAAATAGGAGCAGAAGTAGGCTATTTGGTCCTTAGAGCTTGCACCTTCATTCATCAAGAACATGGCTGATCCTCTGTATCAATACATTTTTCCCCCCACACTCTCCCCATACCCTTTGATGCCTTTTGTATTGAGAAATCAATCCAGCTCCCCCCTAATTATATTCAATGACCTGGTCTCCAAAATCTCGGTTTGGAACAGAATTCTACAGGTTCTCCACCTATTGAGCGCAGAATTTTCCCCTGACCTCATTGCTAAATTACTTGCTCTGCATCCTTGAATAGTGACCCTGAGTTCCAGACTCCCCATCCTGCATAAACATCTTCCCTGCAGTCTGTCAAGCTGTGTCCGGATTTTGTGTGTTACAATGAGATCTCCACTCATTTTCCTGAACTCTAGTGAACACAGGTCAAGGGAACCCAATCTCTCCTCCTACAACAATCCTCCCATCCTTGGAGTCAGTCTGATGTGCCTTTGTTACTATCCCCCTAAGGGCAGCCATACACAATACTGCAGGTGTGGTCTCACAAAGCCCTGTGCAATGAGTGATGCTCAAGAATATCTAGATCCCATTTGTACATCAACATTTCCCAATCTAATACCATTAAAGTAATACTTCGCCTTTCTGATTTTCAAACTAAAGTGGATAACATTCATCCACATTTTACCACAGCTGCCATATATTTTCCCACTCACTCAACTTGTCTGAATCACTTTGATACATCCTTGCATCCTCCTCACAACTTTCAATCCGAGCCAGTTTCATCGAACATAGAACAGTACAGTACAGGACCTTCAGCCCATGATATTGAGCTGACCTATATTAACCTTATCCACATTCAATCTATCCCCCTCTCTACTTCACCTCCCATAACCCTATTTTTTTTTCATCCATGTGCCTATCTAAGAGTCTCTTAAATTACCCTATCATATTGGCCCCTATCACCAGCCCCGGCAGTGCATTCCAGGCACCCACAACTCTCTGCGTAAAAAAAACCTACCCCCGACATCTCCCCTGAAATTTCCTCCATGCACATTAAACGGGTGACCTCTAGTATTGGCCATTACCGCCCTGGGGAAAAGATGCTGGCTGTCCAATCCGTCTATACCTCTCATAATCTTATATACCTCTATCAAGTCTCCTCTCATCCTCTGTTACTCCAGAGAAAAGTCCCAACTTGCTCAACCTCTCCTCATAAGACATGTGCTCCAATCCATGCAGCATCCTTGTAACTCTCCTCAGCACCCTCTCCAAAGCTTCCACATCCTTCCTATAATGTGGTGACCAGAACTGAACACAATATTCCAAGTATGGTCTAACCAGAGTCTTATAGAGATGCAATATTACCTCACGGCTCTTGAACTCAATCCCCCAGCTAATGAAGGCCAGCACACCCTATGCCTTCTTAACTGCCCTATCAACTTGTGCAGCAATTCCGAGGGTTCTATGTACTTGGACCCCAAGATCTCTGTACCTCCACACTGCAAAGAATCCTGCCATTAACCATGTACTCTGCCTTCAAGTTTGATCTTCCAAAGTGTATCACTTCACACTTCTCTGGATTGAACTCAATCTGCCACTTCTCTGCCCAGCTCTGCATCCCGTCTAAATCCCGTTGCAACCTACAACAACCTTCTGCACTATCTACTACACCACCTACCTTCGTGTCATCTGCAAACTTACTAACCCAGCTTTCCACTTCTTCATCTGAGTCATTTATAAAAATCACAAAGAGCAGGGGTCCCAGACCAGATCCCTGTGGAACATCACTAGTCACCGATTTCTAGGTTGAATACTCCCTTTCTACAACCACCCTCCGCCTTCTGTAGGCAAGCCAATTTCAACAATACAGGAGCCTGAAGGCACATACCACCAGACTCAAGGACAGCTTCTACCCCACTGTGATAAGACTATTAAACAGTTCCCTTATACAATGAGATGGACTATGACCTCATGATCTACCTTGTTGTGACCTTGCACCTTACTGCACTGCATTTTCTCTGTAGCTGTGACACTTTACTCTGTACTGTTATTGTTTTTACCTGTACTACATCAATGCACTCTGTACTGACTCAATGTAACTGCACTGTGTAATGAATTGACCTGTATGATTGGTTTGTAAGACAAGCTTTTCACTGTACCTCAGTACAAGTGACAATAATAAACCAATACCAATACCACAGCCAATTTTCCACGGATCCCATACCTCATGACTTTCTGCATGAGCCTACCGTGGAGAACCTTGTCAAATGCTTGCTAAAATCCATATATACCACATCACATCCACCACACTACCTTCATCAATTTGTCTTGTCACTTCCTTGAAAAACTCTATTAGGCTAGTGAGGCACGACCTACCCTTCACAAAGCCATGTTTACTATCCCTAATAAGACTATGCTTCTCCAATGCTCATAAATCCTGTCCCTAAGAATCCTCTCCAATAGCTTGCCCACAACTGATGTAATACTCACTGGCCTATAATTCCCAGGATTATCCCTTTTACCCTTCTTGAACAATGGAACAACGTTTGCCATCCTCCAATCATCCAGTACCATTCCTGTGGCCAGGAAGGACTCAAGGATCATTGTTAACATTCCAGCAATCTCTTCCCTTGTTTCCCCACAGTAATCTGGGGTATGTCCTATCTGACCCCGGGGACTTATCTATCCTAATGCTTTTTAGTAGCTCCAACACTGCTTCTTTCTTAACCTCGACAAGCCCCAACACATTTGCCTGTTCTATACTAACTTCACATTTGTCTAATTCCCTCTCACTGGTGACCACTGAAGCAAAATATTCATTCAGGATCTCCCCTACGTACTTCACCTGCAGACACATCTTCCCCCCCTAATCCCTGAGCAGTCATACCCTCACCGTAGTCATCCTCTTGTTCCTCACATATGTGTAGAACGCCTTAGGGTTTTCCTTAACCCTACTTGCCAAGGCCTTCTCGTGTCCCCTTCTAGTTGTCCTAAGTCCCTTCTTAAGCTCCTTCCTGGCCATCTTATAACTCTCAAGAGCCATCTAATTTTTGCTTCCTAAACCTTAAATATGCTTCCTTCTTCCTCTTGACTAAACCTTCCACCTCTCTTATTAACCAAGGTTCCTTCACCCTACCATCCTTTCCTTGTCTCAGTAGAACAAACCTATCTAGAACCCCATGCAAGCGGTCACTAAACAACCTCCACATTTCTGCAGTGCATTTACCAGAGAACATCTGTTCCCAATTTACATCCCAAATTCCTGCCTAATACCATCATAATCTGCCCTCCTCCAATTAAGTACTTTCCCATAATGTCTGCTCCTATCCTCGTCCATGGCTATGCTAAAGGTCAGGGAGTTGTGGTCACCATCTCCGAAATGCTCGCCCACTGAAAGGTCTGTCGCCTGACCAGGTTCATTGCCTAGTACCAGATCCAGCATGGCCTCCTAACAAGTTCTGCCCCATCTAAACCTTTTGCACCAAGGAGGTGTCAATCAATATTAGGGAAGTTGAAGTCACCCATGACAATAACCCTGTTATCTTTGCACCTTTCCAAAATCTGCCTACTTGTCTGCTCTTCAGTGTCCTGGTGGCTATTTGGGGGCCTATACAATACTCCCAATAGAGAGATTGCTGCCTTCCTGTTTCTGTCTTCCACCCACACTGACTCAATAATTGATCCCTCTATGATGTCCTCCCTTCATATTATTCCCAAATTTAGAATTATTACATTCAGTTCCCTTGTCAGAGTCATTCTCTGTCGTGTATAGTTGGAGCCCAAGCACTGATTCCTGCTATCTCCCAAAGACACTTTATTTATTGCTTCCTATGTCAACCAAAACTCAATCCATGCCAGAATAATACCCCAATCTCACAAGGTTTAATTTTGCATACTAACCTCTTACGTGGGACTTTAATAAAGGCCTGAAAATCTAAATACAGTACACTCTCACGTTACGGAGGGATTGCGTTCCTACAAAACTGTCCATATTGCAATTTTCCACAATGCAAACCCTTGATAAAAATGTCAAAATTTGTTGTTTCTTTCACATTAGTGTTTACTTAGTTATTCTTTCCTCAGATAATTTCTGTGAGAGTGAACTTTTATTCTGTACCTCAGACTTTTTGGTAGTGATTTATGAATTCTCTAAGGGCAAGTTTCCATTACCTGAACTGTTGTAACGCAGGGCATATGCTGTATACCACATCCACTGGTTCTTCTTGATCTAGCCCGCCAGTTACCTCATCAAAAAAACTCTAATATGTTTATCAAAAATGATTTCCCTTCCATAAATCCATGTTGACCTCATCTAATCCCACTGATATTTTGTAAATGACGTGTTATCACACCCTGCATTTTCTCTCCTACTTAAATTAGGCTAAATGGTCTGAAGTTGTCAGTTTTCTTTTTTTTAAAATAGTAGGGTTACATTTGTCACCCCCCAATTTGCAGGAACTCAATCACAGAACTGTTCCATAATCTACAGATCTGCGGATTTATCAACTTTCAGTCCCATTAATTTCCCAAACATATTTTTGTTAATACCAATTTTCTTAATTGCATATTTTCATTTGACTTCCAGTTCCCTGGCTTTCTGATAAATCATTTATTTCCTCTTCCACAAATACATTAAGACTTACACAAACAGCAAGTTGCCTACCAAAGGAAATTAAGGTAATGTGCCTTGATGACTATCGCCCAATGTCTCTGACATACACCATCATGGAGTGCTTTGAGAAGCTGGTCATGGCACACATTCACTCCAGGCTCCCAAACAACCTCGACCCACTGTAATTTACCTACCACCAAAACAGGTCCATGGTTTTCGCCATCTCCCTGGCCCTAAACTCACCTCTGGAGCATCTGGATAACAAGGACACCTATATCAGACTACTATTTAGTGATTACAGCTCTGCGTTCAATATCATAATTCCATGCAAACTCACCTCCATACTCCTAGACTTAGGACACAACACTTCCCTTTGCAATTGGATCCTTAACTTCCTGACCAACAGACCGCAATCAGTAAGGATAGGCAGCAACACCTCCATCACGATTATCCTCAACACTGGTGCCCCACAAGGCTGCATCCTCAGCCCTCTACTCTACTCCCTATACACTCACAACTGTGTGGCCAGATTCTGCTCTAACTCCATCTACAAGTTTACAGATGATACCACCGTATTGTGCCAAATCTCAAATAATGACGAGTTGGAGTATAGGAAGGAGATATAGAGCCCAGTGACATGGTGCCATGACAACAACCTTGCCCTCAATGTCAGCAAAACAAAAGAGCTGGTCATTGACTTCAGGAAGCAGAGTGGAGCACATGCTTCTGTTTACATCAATGGTGCTGAGGTAGAGATGATTGAGAGCTTCAAATTCCTAGGTGTAAACATCACCAATAGCTTGTCTTGGTCCAACCACATAGATGCTGTGGCCAAGAAAGCTCACCAATGCCTCTACTTCCTCAGAAGGCTAAGGAAATTTGGCATGTCCCCTTTGACCCTCACCAATTTTTATAGATGTACCATCGAAAGCATTCTATCCAGATGTATCATAGCTTGGTATGGCAACTGCTCTGCCTGTGACTGCAAGAAACTTCAGAGAGTTGTGGACACAGCTCAGCACATCACAGAAACCAGCCTCCCCTCTGTGGACTCTGTCTTTACTTCTCGATGCCTCAGAAAAGCAACAAGCTTAATCGAAGGCCCCTCCCACCTGGGATATTCTCTCTTCTCCCCGTCCCATCAGGCAGAATATGCAAAATCCTGAAAGCACGTACCACCAGGCTCAAGGACAGCTTCTATCCCACTGTTATAGGACCATTGAATGGATTTCTCGTACGATAAGATGGGCTTTTGACCTCACAATCTACCTTGTCACGGCCTTGCACCTTATTGTCTGTCTACACTTCACTTTCCCCGTAACCGTAACACTATATTCCGCATTCTGTTATTGCTTTTCCCTTGTACTACCTCAATGTACTGGTGTTGTGAAATGAACTGTCCAGATAGCATGCAAAACAAAGTTTCTCACTGTACCTCCATACGTGTGACAATAATAAACCAATTACCCACAATAACAACGGGCAGGTAACACGTTCTTTGGTCACGTTAACCAAATGTTGACCAAGACACATGAAATAACTCCCATGTCCTTCGCTCAAACAGTGACATTCTTTCACGTCCACCCAGGAGGTGCGAAAGACCACTTCTGGGGAAAAGAACTCTGGATTCCCTCATTACTGCATTGAAGTCTCAGCCTCGATTCTTTACGCTAAAGACTTTTTGCAAAAGTTACAGCCAACTAACAACGTCTAGTTTTTATTTGCAGAATGGGAGATCACACACGGATGAGCTAACTCGGTCCGAGATCAGTTTCGATGTGTGGAATTATTTTATATTTGCCTTACACGTAACCACAATGCATCAAAGCACAGAAACCTCCCTCGCTTCCGCGTTTCCATTCCTTTACAAACATGGGGGCTGTGCACTGGCCTAATCCTCGCTTCCTGCTGCTGAAGCAAACTTACCCGAGCCGACAACCACCAGGATGCTGGCGGAACCCCGCTTGCGGGGCTCTTGCGTCTCATTTCTCCGGAGTACTAGGAAAATTCGCGCAATGAAAACGCAGACGAGCGCCAACAGCGCAGCGCCCGCTCCGAACCACCAACCCATTGAGCCCGGGACTGGCTGTCAATCAAGCGCTGCGGAGAGCGGCGCCCTGCTCCACACTACGGAGTAGCAGCAACTACAATTCTATGCTTCACCAGAGTTCAAAATCGCAAGCAAACACTTCAATATAGCCGATGCTCTTCTCCTGTGATGGAAATAATTTTTCATCCTCTTTGACCAATAAAAATAATCGACTGCGCAAAACAGTATATAATTCCGCGCTATCCCTCAACATCTGTAAAATTCTTCTTTCTTTATCAGGTCAAAGTTTATGGGAGCTTCCTGTGCACAAATTGGCTGCTGTACTTCCTACATCACAACACTCATTGAGATAATTTATTCGCCGTAAATCACTCCCTAAAATTGCAGGGCTTTTTTCTTTCAAAGTTGCTTACTTACTGAAACACATGCAGATGCCCAAGAGACTGCAGATGCTGGAATCTGGGTGAACACACAATAAACTTGAGGAACTCAGAGGTTCAGGCATCTTCTGTGGAGGGATATGGACAGTTGACCTTTTGGATCAAGAGCCTTCATCTGGAGGCCATTCATCCCATTATTTCTATGATGGTTCCCAACCAAGCAATCCACCAGTCCAATTTCCATCTTCCCTTTATTCCTGTCACACACCCACCAACTCTCCCATTAGAATCTTTTTGCAGCTACCTACATAAAAGGGTCATTTACAGGGGCCAATTAACCTATTGACCTTTCTCTTGAATTAAAGACTGACTCTCTACACTTGGGCAGAGAATTCACCAAACTGAGGGCAAAGAAATTTCTTCTCATCTCTGTCCTGAATGACCAACCCCCTTCTTGATACTGTGGTCCTTTGTTCTAGATGTCCTTCCAGGAGAAATATCATTTTTGCACTTACCCTATCAAGCCTTTCTAAGAATTTTGTATGCTTCACTGTCATCACTTCTTAATCTTCCAGCACAGGAGTGTGCACTGCTAGAGAAACAAAGGACTGCAGATGCTGGAAACTAGATGAAAAACATGATGATGATGGAGGAACTCAGCAGGCCAGGCAACATCTGTGGAGAAAAGCAGGCGGTCAACATTTCAGATCAGGACCCTTCCTCAGGACTGAAGATAGGAAAAGGGGAAGCCCAATATATAGGAGGGAAAAGCAGAGCAGTGATAGGTGGACAAAAGAGGGGAGTCAGGGTGGGCACAAGGTGGTGATAGGTAGATGCAGGTAAGAGATAGTGATAGGCAGGTGTGGGGGAGGAGGGGAGAGCAGATCCACTGGGGGATGGGTCAAAGGTAGGAACAGAGAGAAAAGAAAGAGGCTAGGAAAGGGAAGAAGAAGCATGGTGGGGGGGTATGTGGCGAAGGGGGGAACTGTCATATCGGTGATAGTGTGGGAGGGCGAGTTGAAGTGACTGGCAACGGGAAGATGCAGGTCACAGTTACGGACGGAGCGCAGGTGTTTAGCGAAACAGTCACCTACCCACACCCCCACCCCACCCCACACCATGCTTTTTCTCTTCTTCCCTTTCCTAGCCTCATTCTCTTCCTCTCTCTTCTTACCTTTTACCCATCCCCCGGTGGATCAGCTCTCCCTTCTGTCTCCCCTCTTATGTCCACCTATCACTGCTCTGCTTTTCCCTCCTATATATCGGGCTTCCCCTTTTCCTATCTTCAGTACTGAGGAAGGGTCCTGACCCGAAATGTTGACCGCCTGCTTTTCTCCACGGGTGCTGCCTGGCCTGCTGAGTTCCTCCAGCATCCTTGTGTTTTTCATCAGTGTGTATTGCAAGTCTGCTTAACCTCACCTCATGTGACAAACCAACCACCACACTACATCGTCAAAGGGAAGAAAAATTGTGTTACTTTAAGATCACATCTCAGTTTTCCATTTGGAGAAATAAAAACACTTTCTTTAACATACAGACATCTAATTGATAATCAGGTGCAGAAAGAAAAATGCTCTTAACATACCTGCCAAATCAGTTCTTTTAAAGTTATTGCAATTACAGAGGTAAGCTTTAAAACCAAAGCAGAGTAAGAGGCAGCATTTAGCTTACTTGTGGTTAATCCAAACATGAGTTCTGTTTCTGGACTCTTCTGAAATAAACTGATTAAGAAATGTGGTGATGATTCTATTGAATTCTGTTTATATGTAGTAAATAAATATATTATTTTCCCGTACTGGGGAGCTCTCTAAGTTTGTTCCAAAGGTGGTTAACTGAATGAAAGCCATAAAAAACCTCTATCTGTGCATGCCCAATTACAACTGTTTAAAATTCTGTAGCTTGTATCTGTAGCATCCATTGTGCGAGCTCTGGGCTTAGAATGGGATGGCACCATGCTATAACCCAATCTACATAACAACAATACCACCGCACATCAATTCATTTGGTGTTTCAAACATGAGACAGCAGTGAGGTTGCAAATAGCAAAAAAAAATCAACAAAGAAGCAACGTGCCTCCATCAATCAGGAAACTCTTGTGTTCAGTTCTTTATGCACATATGCAGCGTGTAATCAAGAGTTAAAAGAATAATGGCATGTATTCCATATGATGTTATCTTGAATACTGTTTTAGACATACTACTTGGATGCATGAATGTACTAGAAACTGAAAGGAGTTAATACATTACAAAGCAATTCATGGACACACAGAGAAGGAAAATAGGAAGTTGTAGCGGTTGCTACTGCGGAATGAACACAAGATGCAAGTCGTAGAGTTTCAGAACAGAACTGGTTTATTTTCCCGCCTTGCGTGGGCCTTTTAAGGGAAACTGTTCCCGCCCAATGCAACCGGCAATGACATATATGCTACGTCATCAAGTCTTTCCCGCGCGCGGGTTCTCCCCGTCGCTCGGGGAAGACGAAGGCCCGCCACCATCTTGGGCCTCGCCGCTCCAACGCCGTGCGACCCGACTGCCGAGCCAGTTTGCTTGCCCGGACGGTGAGTTGCTACACAACACCCCCCCCCCCCCACCCCAGAACCGGCGATACAGTCTCCAAGGTCCGCAGGCTATGCCAGCTGCCGCTTAGGGGGTCGGCCTCTGCGTCATGGCGTTGAAACCTCGACCAGTTGTTGCAGATCTAAATGGGCCGGTTTGAGGCGGTCTGTCGTGAAAACCTGTTCCCTGCCCCCAACGTCCAAAATAAAGGTGGATCCATTGTTCCTGATGACTTGGTCCCTCATATGGTCATTGCAACGGCACCCGAGGTGTGCCCCTGTGAACGAAAACAAACTTAGTGTCTCGTAGTTCTTTGGGCTGACAGGATGGGGCTTGACCGTGCCGCGAGGTGGGGATCAGGGCCAAGTTGCCGAGCTTCTCGCGCAGTCTTTGTAGGACTGCTGGGGGTTGTTCCCCTTGGTCTCGAAGGGCAGGTATGAAATCCCCTGGGACAACTAGGGGCGCCCCGTACACAAGCTCAGCTGACGAAGCGCGGAGGTCTTCTTTGGGGGCAGTGCGTATGCCGAGCAGGACCCAAGGCAGTTCGTCAACCCAGTTAAGACCCTTCGGGCGGGCCATCAAGGCTGATTTCATATGGCGGTGAAAACGTTCCACTAACCCGTTCGATTGAGGGTGGTAGGCTGTGGTTTGTGTGCAGCTGCGTCCCCAGCATGTTCGCTAATGCAGACCAGAGGCTGGAGGTAAATTCTGTGCCTCTGTCTGAAGTGATGTGAGCTGGAACACCAAAACGTGAGATCCAAGTTGTGAGCAGTGCCCGGGCACAGGAATCAGTCGTGATGTCAGATAGAGGGGTTGCCTCTGGCCACCTCGTGAACCAGTCCACGATGGTAAGGAGGTACCGAGCCCCTCTTGAAACTGGCAGAGGGCCTACGAGGTTGATGTGGATATGGTCGAACCTTCTACGGGTAGGCTCGAATTGTTGTGGCGGAACCTTGGTGTGTCGTTGGATCTTCAATGTCTGGCAGTGCTGACAATTCCTGGCCCACTCTCTGACCTGTTTGCGCAGGCCATGCCAAATTAACTTGCTGGCGACCAGCCGGACAGTGGATCTGATGGACGGGTGAGCCAACCCATGTATCGAATCGAAAACGCGTTTCTGCCAGGCTGCAGGAACTATAGGGCGGGGTTGACCTACTGCGATGTCGCAAAGGATGGTCTGCTGACCAGGACCAACCAAGAAATCTTGGAGCTGCAGGCCTGAGATTGCGGTTTTGTAGCTGGGCAGTTCGTCGTCAGCTTGCTGTGGGGCAGCCAGGGCCTTGTAGTCGATACCCAGGGACAAGCTGTGGATGGTTGGTCTGGAAAGTGCATCAGCAACGACATTGTCCTTCCCAGAGACATGTTGGACATCCATTGTGACTTCGGAAATATAGGACAAATGTCTCTGCTGACGAACTGACCAGGGATCAGAGGCTTTGGAGAAGGTGAAGGACAAAGGCTCATGGTCGGTGAAGGTGGTGAAAGGCCTGCCTTCCAAAAAGTACCGGAAATGCCGGACCGCCAGGTACAGCGCTAGAAGTTCCTGATCAAAAGCGCTGTATTTTAGTTCGGGTGGTCTAAGGTGCCTGATGAAAAATGCTAAGGGTTACCAACTGCCTTCGATTAGTTGTTCCAGTACCCCACCAACCGCGGTGTTGGATGCGTCCACCGTGAGGGCGGTTGGGCCATCTGTCCTAGGGTGTACAAGCATCGTGGCGTTTGCTAGGGCGTCCTTGGCCTTAACAAAGGCAGCCGCAGCCTCGTCGTTCCAGGCGATGTCCTTGCCCTTACCAGCCATCAGCGCGAACAAAGGGCGCAGGATATGGGGTGCTGCAGGGATGAACCGATGGTAAAA
Source organism: Pristis pectinata (assembly GCF_009764475.1). Lineage (NCBI taxonomy): Eukaryota > Metazoa > Chordata > Chondrichthyes > Rhinopristiformes > Pristidae > Pristis > Pristis pectinata. Next base: position 16,440,649 of record NC_067407.1, read on the forward strand.
GTTGACCTTCCCCAGGAATTCCTGTAGGCCTTTGACCATGCTGGGGTGGGCAAAATGGCGGATAGCGTCCACCTTGGCAGGTAGGGGTGTTGCTCCGTCACTGGTGATTCTGTGGCCGAGGAAATCGATAGAGTCAAGCCTGAATTGGCACTTGGCCGGGTTGATTGTGAGGCCGAAATCACGGAGACGGGAATACAGCTGGCGGAGGTGGGAAAGGTGTTCTTGGTGGTCACGGCTGGCGATTAGTATGTCATCTAAGTAAATGAACACCAAGTTCAGGTCTCGGCCTACTGCGTCCATCAGTCGCTGGAAGCTCTGCGCAGTGTTCTTAAGGCCGAATGGCATTCGAAGGAATTCGAAAAGGCCGAATGGGGTGATAATTGCAGTTTTGGGGACGTCATCCGGATGGACTGGGATTTGGTGGTATCCCCGAACAAGGTCCACTTTGGAAAAGATGCGGGCCCCATGTAGGTTCGCTGCGAAGTCCTGGATGTGAGGGATGGGATAGCGGTCCGGGGTGGTGGCGTCATTCAGCCTGCGGTAGTCGCTGCAGGGCCTCCATCCGCCAGTGGCTTTGGGGACCATGTGCAGGGGGGAGGCCCAGGGGCTGTCTGACCTGCGAACAATCCCCAGCTCCTCCGTGTGACGGAACTCTTCCTTTGCCAGGCGGAGCTTGTCTGGAGGTAGGTGTCGAGCTCGGGTATGAAGTGGTGGCCCTGTGGTAATGATGTGGCGTTTGACCCCGTGTTTGGGCATAAAGTTCGTAAACTGAGGTGCCAAAACTGATGGGAATTCGGCTAGGACCTTGGTGAACTCGTTGCCGGACAGGAAAATGGAGTCCAAGCGCGGGGCTGGTAGGCTGGTTTCTCCCAGGGGGTAGGTCTGGAAGGTTGTGGATTGGACTAGCCGTTTCCCTCGCAGGTCGACTAACAGGTTGTGGGCCCGAAGGAAATCGGCTCCTAGGAGTGGTCGGGCGACGGTGGCAAGGGTAAAGGTCCAGGTGAAACGGCTGCCGCCAAATTGTAACTGAAGTGTACGGGTACCGGAAGTCCGTATCGTTGTGCCGTTTGCGGCATTGAGTACCGGACCTTGTTGCCTGTTATGAGTGTCGCGGCCGGTTGGGGGCAAAATACTGACCTCTGCTCCAGTATCGACGAGGAAACGCCACCTGGACTGCTTGTCCTGAACGAATAGGAGGCTTTTTCGGTGGTCAGCCGCCATAGCTGTTAGCGGTGGCTGGCGCTGGCGTTTCCCTGACTTGCAGGGTAGGTGGCATCGACGGGCCTCCGCGCCCCACCTCTGATGGTAGAAACACAGTTGGTTGGCAGTGTCATCGTCTGTGTTTCTGGGGTATGGTCGCTCAGTTGCTGGGACTGGTTCAGGCGGGCATTGGGCTCGCGACCTGGCGATTTGGCCGAAGGACGAACCGTGCTCGCGTTTGACCTTCCACAGGATGTCTGCCTGAGCAGCCACCTCATGAGGGTTGCTGAAATCAGCGTCGGCCAACAGCAGGTGAATGTCATCGGGTAGTCGTTCGAGGAAAGTCTGTTTGAACATTAGGCAGGGCTTGTGCCCCTCGGCCAATGCCAGCATCTCATTCATTAGCGCGGATGGGGATCTGTCCCCCAGGCCATGGAGATGAAGCAGGCGGGTGGTGCACTCACGATGGGAGAGGCCGAAGGTCCGAATCAGAAGGTTTTTGAAAGCCGGGTAGTTATGTTCCTCCGGAGGGGACTGGATGAAATCACTGACCTGGGCAGCTGTCTCCTGGTCCAGAGAGCTGACCACATGGTAGTACTTTGTGGAGTCGGAGGTGATCCGCCGAAGGTGGAATTGCGCTTCGGCCTGGTGAAACCAGACGCTGGGACGAAGCGTCCAAAAGGTGGGCAGCTTGAGTGCCACTGCGTTGGATGCTGCGTTGCCGTCCATTGTGCAGGTCCAAAATCCGTTTGGACCGTCGGTGTCACCAATGTAGCGGTTGCTAACGTGGAATGAACACAAGGCGCGGGTCGTTGAGTTTCAGAACAGAACTGGTTTATTTTCCCACCTTGCGCGGGCCTTTTAAGGGAGACTGTTCCCGCCCAATGCAACTGGCAATGACGTATATGCTACGTCATCAAGTATTTCCCGCGCGCGGGTTCTCCCCGTCGCTTGGGGAAGACGAAGTCCCGCCGCCATCTTGGGCCTCGCCGCTCCGACGCCGTGCGACCCGACTGCCGAGCCGGTTCGCTTGCCTGGACGGTGAGTCGCTACAAAGTGTTCAAAAAACAGAGAGACACAAGAAACCGCAGATGCTGGAATCCAGAGCAACAAACAATCTGCTGGAGGAACTCAGCGAGTCAAGCATCATCTGTGGGAGGAAAGGAAGTGTAGACATTTCACGCTGAAACTCTGCAGCAGGACTGATGCAGGGTTTCGACCCGAAATGTTAAGAGTTCCTTTCTTCGCACAGATGCTGCTCGACCTGCTGAGTTCCTCCAGCAGATTGTTTGGCATTTAAAAACTTCTTTTTCTTTCCTAGAGAGGAGTAGTAATGCAAAAAATGACTGGCCAATAATTATTGATAGCTTTAGTTATGGGAGGTGTTGTGACTTTGAATGAGTCACATGGAGACCAAAGCCATAGACGTAACAGGTCAAGTAAGCAAACACAAAGGGAGACCTGGTGGAAGCATCACTCTGAACTCAAAATACATCTCATATTCTTTAAGTACAAAGATAACAACAGGTGCTTAAATACAATTCCAGTAGTTACAACTGCACAGTTTACTTCAATATCTTAAGTGTGGACAACTGGTCCATAGAATTACACATTTACATTGTGAGCAGACCCTTAACTGGGAAGACCACCTCTGAATACTTAAACAGCTTTGTTGCGACAGGGTGGTTCACGTTGATAATATGAAGTCTTCCAAGGAAAAAAAAAAACAACATCCAAAATATCCTTCTTTTACCATAGTATTGTGAAAGGTTCTGGATACACAAGCACCCCAAGTATTGTCTTGAAACAGATATGAACATGGCCATGTTTGAGTTGCTAAGTGGCAAAATAGGCATTTTGAAACTCTCTTGATCTCATTTTGGGGTTGGAGACACAAGCTTCGCCTGCCTAATGTATCCCCCTCTCTGTGATACAATGGTGGAAAGCTCAGGATGTGTCACTTCTAATGCCCTGAACTTCATCAATTGTATTGATAGATGTCACATTGTTTAACAGAATAACTTTATACAAGTACTTGTTCAGAGATTGTCTAGTCAGTTTTCAAAGCATAGCTATTAAGTGGCCTCCTGCTGTGAGCTAGTAGCCTGTTCCCTTCACAGACAGCGGTCCTTGTTTATGTAGCTGTACTTGTAACTTGAAAAATGACTGCAGCTTATAGATTACAGTTGAATGCTGTTTGAGGACCGCTCTTGTTCATATTAAAAGCTACTATGCACTTTCATACTCTTTAACTATGGCAGCTATTCAATAACTGGAGGAACGTTGACCACGGTAATGAAAGAAAATTACGATATTAGCAGCACAGTGCTGTCAGTGGCTCTTCTTCAGCCATCTGATTGGCTCACAAACAGTGGAAAGCTGTGAGTTGGGATGGAAATTTAAGACAAGCAGTGAGAAGCAGCTATATATGTAAGTAAATTAATACCAGCTGAACAGCCAGAAAGAAACAAAATACATTCATGTACATTGCACATTCATATTGACACACACACACACACACACACACACACACACACACACACACACACACACACACACACACACACACACACACACACACACACACACAGGTACACTACCTATGCAAGTTAGTGCTCGGAAACTCATGTACTGCACACACATAATGAAGTAAAAAAAAGAATTCAAAGCAATGGTGAAAAAGGAACAATGGTTGAAAGAAATAGTCTGGAAGAATGCAGCTTTCCTACAATTTTAATCATTACCATTGTCTGAGCTTATATGATTTTATTTCATTTTTTTAATGGAGAATAAAAATAAACTGCTGGAGGAAATCAATGGGACAGTCAAAGGGACAGTGGAGACCCTGCATAAGGACTGAGAGTGTAGGGCTGAGATACCCAGTATAAAGAGGTGAGAGGAAGGGGTGAGGCAGGGGCTGGCAGGTGAAAGGTGAAACCAGGTGAGGAGGGAGATGATGAAACAAGTGGGGAAGGGGGAGGGATGGAGTTGGGAGACAGCAACTTGTGGGTGATAGGTAGAGATAGATAAGGAGAGAGAAAAAAAGGAGTAAGCAGACATAGAGAGAGGCTGGAAGGTGATATGGGGAGACACAAGAGGCTGCAGATGCTGGGATCCGTAAGCAAGAACAGTGATAAGTAGAACCAGATAAGGAAGGGACGATGGGCAGACTCCAGATTACAGCATCTGCAGTCTCTTGTGTGCCTTAAGTTTTTTTAATGTTTAGTGTGGGGCAAAATCATGGTGTGCAGCACTGAAATAAAATGGTATCAACTTATTTGTATGAAACTTTCTTGTCCACAATTGCAAATTAAAATTTCTCATAAATTGGTGATACAAATGCTGCCCAAAGGTATGTGTAACCAAAGCAATCCATGAAACTTGTAAGGAAACTTTATACAATCTGCTGGAGGATCCAAGCAAGTCGAGCAGCATCTGTGGGGAAAAAGGAATTGTTGACATTTTGGGTCGAAACCCTGCATCAGGATGGAGGGTTTCAACCTGAAACATCAACAATTCCTTTCCCCTCACAGATGCTGCTCGACCCGCTGAGTTCCTCCAGCAGAATGTTTGTTACTCCAGATTCCAGCATCTGCAGTCTCTTGTTTCTCCAAGGAAACTTCATAATATCAGATGCAACACTGTGAAGGGGCAAGTGGACAGAGAGACATTATGAATTTTGCTGTTACATGTGAAATCGAGTAGTGTCAATGCAACTTTTTTAACCTGACTACCTGCAAATATTGGCACATTTCTTCATTATTTGACTGAAACTGTATCAACTGAACAAAGTAGCGTCAATACAACAGAGTGCAGAAGAAAAATAAATGGCTAATAAATCAGTGGCTACAGAAATCAGGTGAGAGACAATATAAAGTCTGATGATTTCGTGGACACCCCAGAAAGAATTCCCAGATTCTGAAATCTGAATTTATAAATCTATAACTCCCTTGACATAAATTTGGGCAGTTTACTTAAATGTTTGGTAGTTTCTAAAATCAACTTCAATTTTTGTAAATTGTTATTAAAGCTACACTAAGTATTTTTTTCATCAAAATTCCTGTAACCTTTCAATGCACTTGACACAATCAATTTAGTTTTTAGAAACTTTCAAAACGATTTTATATAATCTAAGGGTAAGGAGATTCACATGAATTTTACAGGCACAGTTTACCTAAGTATTGATCTGCCTGACTTACACACTTGGGAGAACATATCCAATATAACATTGCTGACTTGGCGTTAATGATTGATTTACAGCCAGAGGGTAAGTCATACTGATATGATATAAAATTCGGAGCACTGCTGTGTTAATATTGTTACAAATTCAGAACAAATGTGTAAATAATCTTTAAAAAGTTTATGCAATCTGAGTAGTCCAGATCTACTCAGCTGGCATCACGACACGTTACTACATTGTTCCTTCCACCACCAACCCCCTCCCCTCCAAAGTAAGCTCGAGTTCTTTCTTTCTTTTTACAATATTTTTATTAATTCCCCATAGAAAATACAGAGTACATGAATCATAAAAAAAGACAAATTACTACAGAATACATTGTGTTAAATCATACATAAAATCACAATACCCTATATTGATAAACAAAAATGATAGTTAATTAATAACAATTAAGTTGGAATAATTTGGAATAATTTTATTATTAAAAAAAATCTAAACCCACTATCAAGACCGAAGCTGTTTGGTTAAAAAAAGACAAAAAAACCCATCCTAAACAGGTAATAGTAATTAGCCAATATCTGTACTTTAACCACCAAGTCAAAGGCTTTGAAAATAGTTCAAAAAAGGTCCCCACAATGTTTGAAAGTCTAAATTAGATTCAGAAATTGAACAACGGATCTTTTCTAAATTTAGGTATGACATAACATCCCGTAGCCATTGGACATGAGTAGGGGGAGTAACTTCCTTCCATTTAAGCAACACAGCCTTCCTGGCTATAAGAGAAACAAAGGCCAATATGTGTAGCTCAGAAGTCTCCAAAATTATATCTTTTTCTCCTACAATCCCAAATAATGCAGTCAGAGGATTAGGCTTAAAATTTATTTTAAAAAGCACAGAAAATGTTTGAAATACCTCTATCCAGTATTTTTTAAGACTCGGACATGTCCAAAACATGTGGATTAAAGAAGCCTCTCCATTATTGCATTTATCACAATAAGGAGATACTGTATATCCAAATAAAAACAAGATAGCTTGTCTTTGGAGCTCTAGTTCTGTATGCAACCTAAGTTAATTCAAAAGTCAAATATAGGCAAGACTGCAAAGTTGCTTTTGGCATCACTTACACATTGTTAGGCATGCTACCTGTTATCTGACAGGGCAGAGGTATTCTGTTAGTTTCACTGCAATAAATCTACCAAAAATATGAAACTGGGCTCTGGAGTCTGTGAATGTTGAATGGAGAGGATTCTGAGGGATAAGATAAACGTGCATCTGGAAAGACAGGGGTTGATTAGGGATAGTCAGCATGGCTTTGTGCATGGGAGATCATGTCTTACGAACGATGGAGTTTTTTGATAATGTGACCAAGAAAATTGATGAGGGCAGGGCAGTAGATATGGTTTATATGGACTTCAGTAAGGCCTTTGATAAGGTTCCACATGGTAGGCTGCCCTGGAAGGTTAGAATGGAGAGTTGGCTAATTGAATACACAATTGGCTTGATGGTAGAAAGCAGAGGGTGTTGGTGGAAGGTTGTTTCCTGGACTGGAGGCCCGTGACTAGTGGTGTGCCTCAGGGGTCAGTGCTGGGCCCATTGTTGCTTGTCATCTTTATCAAAGATTTGGATAAGAATGTACAAGGCATGGTTGGTAAGTTTGCAGATGACACTAAAAGAGGCGTAATAGTGAACAATGAAGAAGGTTATCAATAATTGCAGGGGGATCTTGATCAGCTGAGCAAGTAAGCCGAGGAATGGCAAATGGAGTTTAATTCAGATAGGTGCGAGGTGTTCCATTTTGGAAAGTCAAATCCAGGTCAGACATTTCACAGTGAACAGCAGGCTCCTGGGGAGTGTTGCAGAACAGAGGGACTTTAGCATACATGGCTCCCTGAAAGTGGAGTCACAGGTAGACAGGGTGGTGAAGAAGGTTTTTGGTATGCTGGCCTTCATCAATCAGGGCACTGAGTATAAAAGTTGGAAGATCATGGTGCAGTTGTACAGGATGCTGGTGCAGCCACACTTGGAGTATTGTGTTCAGTTTTGATCACTCTGCGATCGGAAAGATGTTATTAAACTGGAAAGAGTGCAGAAAAGATTTACAAGGATGTTGCCAGGACTAGAGTGACTGAGTTATAGGGAGAGGTTGGACAGGCTAGGACTTCATTCCTTGAAGTGTAGGAGACTGAGGGGTGATCTTATAGAGGTGTAATAAATCATGAGGGGCATAGATAGGGCAAATGCACTCAGTATTTTCCCTAGAACTAGAGGGCATAGGTTTAAGGTGAGAGGAGAGAGAATTAAAAGGAACTTGGAGGGAAACTTTTTCACACAAATGGTGGTAAGTATGTGGAATGAGCTGCCAGAGGAAATGCTTGACGCAGGTACAATAACAACTTTAAAAGGACGACTAGACAGATACATGGATTGGAAAGGTTTAGAAGGTTCTGGGCCAAACACAAGCAAATGGAACTAGCTTGGATGGTGCATCTTGGTCAGCATGGACCAGTTGAGCCGAAGGGTCTGTTTCCATGCTGTATAACTCCATGAACTTTATAAGACAGGTGAGCCGACAATACTACCCTCTTCTAAAGCGATAGGAACATTGAAACAATGTTCATCCAACCTCAAATGTGCAAAGTTATGACATTTGCTTGCAAAACCAATAATTGACATCCATGAGTACTTCTGCTGAAGTTCCATTCAGCTTTTTCCTGAAAGCAGCTGGGAGGATCTATTTATCACTAGAAATGGCCCAGATCCAATTTGAATCAGCCAATGGCCAAATTCCAAATTTGTTGGTGATTGGGGGCAGCAACTGGTGACAGTTGGGATAGCTGAGAGGAAAGTGGTATCAAGGTCTTCACACCATTCATTTGAACCAATCCCATGTATGAATCCTCTGTCAGCTTCTGAAGGGAACTCCAGCTGCTAGAAGCAGTTCTGATGATGCAATACTCCAGTGCAGGAGGGTATTGCATCAACAGAGCCACTGACCTCCAACTGAAAATTGCACACGTAAAAGAATCTACACTAAAGATCAGCAGAGATGCTCCCACTGGTGTGCTGGCCAGCAGTCATCACTTGATCAGCAACATCTTCTGGTCTTTACAACATAGAAACTGTAGAGTTGAACAGCATAGAAACGAGCTCTTCAGCTCACTGCCTCTGTGCTGACCATCATGCCTATCTATACTAATCCCACTTAACTTCTTTAGTTCCATATCCCCCTATGCCCTGCTCATTCAAATACCTGTCCAAATACCTGGACAACTCCAGCCTCCACCACCTCCTCTGGCAACTCATTCCAGACACCAACTACTCTTTGTGTGAAAAAATTACCCTTCAGATCCTCTTTAAACCTTCTCCCTCTCACCTTAAATCTCTACCCTCTAGTTTCAGACACCCCTACCATGGGAAACAGACATTGGCCATCTACCCTATCTATTCCTCACATAATTTTATATACCTCTGTAATGTCACCTCTCAGCTTCCTTTGCTCCGGGGAAAACAGGCTTGCTGTAGTTCCCAAATTATGCAGTGACCACACTGCAAAATACTCCACTGGGTGTGGAATGCTTTCGGGTGCCCTGAGATTAGCAAATATAAATGCAATTTCTTCCCTTTATTAACATCACTTAATACCTCACCTGCAATCTCCTTTCTTTTGCTTGGTCAGTAATGCAAGATCTGTGCACAGGTAAAGCAATATTGCACTCACGGAAACCAGTGATTTAATAAGAGTAGTAATGTCAAGACAGGATCAAAACTCAATCCAATAGTGTGGCCATTGCTTATTATGTATTTAAATCTGGATGTGAATAGAACTAAAAGTAACCCTTAATTCTCTGCCTATTGCATTAATACCTTCTGGTACTTAGTCACCAGTAATCTGCTCATCAGCGCCCATTTTGGGTTTCTCCAGCTGCACATGGCTCCAGATCTCATCTCAGACTTGGTCCAAACATAGACTAAAGAGTTGATTTCTTGTGGTGAAGTGAGAGGAAGTGCCTTGACATCATGGCAGCATTTGGATGGCATCACTCATTCTCCCCTCTGCTGGTGCACGGAGATTATAACGTGTATCATTCATAAAATGCACTGCAGTTACTTGTCTATGTTACTCAGGTAGCATCATCTAAACCCATAACCTCTAGAACCAAGAAAGAAAAATGCAGACACATGGGAACACCACCACCTGATGTTCCCCTTCAAACTGCATGCCTTCCTCACTGAGAAATACATCAACATTTCTTCATCTTCATCGTGGCTAAATCTTGGACTACCTTCACTTGAAGGACAGCATCAGTTCGTGAAGATACCTGACCATGACTTTCTTAAGGGCAATTAGGGATGGGCAATTAATGCTGGCCTTGCTGGTGATTCTTTCATTGTGGAAAATGAATAGAGAAACTATTCAATATTTGCAGGTGAATTTCCTGCATCTATTATGCTGCTAATCTTCTAAAACATTATAGTTTATACAAACGCTGGTCAAAATATTGTATTTTGAATCTCTAGCCATTAGGGCAGCAAAAGCCATTCCAGTGACAGAGTGCGTACAGTTGGGACTGAGAGAGATGATTCGGATGGAAAAGTGGTTAGGAAGGTTAGTCTTCAGCAGGTACATTAGGCAGGATGGAGAGTAAGAGAGTAAGATGGAAAAGAGATCTGGTTGCTCTTTAAGAGGCAGTCATGGGTGTCGGCCTAACCCTATGAAAGTAAGCCTTAGGGAATAACCCTAAGGAAATAAGTGTGGGAAGGGAAATGATAGGATTGCTCCGGAGGAGGGCATAGGCTTGGTGGGGCAAATGGCTTCCTGATAATATGATAAGGAAATATAAAATAAAATGGAATAGCTGTGATAGGGTGGAAGCCAAGAGAAAGTGAATGACACAAGTTCTGACCACTGCCTATGAGGAGTTTGCACATTCTCCCCACATCTGCGTGGGTTTCCGCTGGGTGTTCCAGTTTCCTCCCACATTCCAAAGACGTACGGGTTAGGAAGTTGTGGGCATGCTATGTTGGCGCCGGAAGTGTGGCGACACTTGCCGACTGCCCCCAGAACACTCTACGCAAAAGATGCATTTCACTGTGTGTTTTGATGAACATGTGACTAATAAAGATATCTTATCTTATCTATGGAGCACTGCGGACCTGTGGTGTATCGGAGAAAAATATAAACTTGGAATGGCAGCAGGTCATGGTGTAGTGGAATGCAGCTGGGATATGGCAGCGCAGAGTACATTAAGGCATCTTAAGGTATCTTTATTAGTCACATGTATATCGAAACACACAGTGAAATGCATCTATTGCATAGAGTGTTCTGGGGACAGCCTGCAAGTGTCGCCACGCTTCCGGCGCCAACATAGCATGCCCACAACTTCCTAACCCGTACGTCTTTGGAACGTGGGAGGAAACTGGAGCATCTGGAGGAAACCCACACCGAGAAATAAGAGGAGACACGATGGCAGAGAAGAGAAGTCTAAAGGGGGTGAAAAGGAATTAACTCAAAAAGAGGGAAAGGAAAGTGGTGGAATTAGGGGTGTTGGAAGGTTGCCCAGAGTGACAGTCACAAAGCTCTGGAGAACAAACTCAAGTAACATAGGCTTGGTTAGCTAGAGATTATTCCAGTGATCTGGTTTCGATCCTGACCTCTGGTGCTGTCTGTGCAGAGTTTACATGTTCTCCCTATGACCACTGGGGTTTCCTCTGGGTGCTTCAGTTTCCTCCGGGTGCTTCAGTTTCCTCCCATATCGCAAATACAAATTGGCTACTGTAAATTATCTCTAGTGTAGGCAGTTGGTAGGACAATCAGAAGGAAGTTAGAGTGAAGGAGAATCATTCACAAGAAAATGTGAGGGAAGGGAAATTATAGGATTGCTCTGGAGGAGGGCATAGGCTTGGTGGGGTAAATGGCTTCCTGATATATGATAAGGAAATATAACATAAGATAGAATAGCTGTGACAGAGAAATACAAAATTAAATGGAATAGCAGTGATCGACACACGAATGATAGAGAAATGGAGGGCTATGTGGGAGGGAAGAGTTAGATAGATCTTAGAGCGGGATAAAACGTCAGCACAACATTGTGGGCCAAAAGGCCTGTACTCTGCTGTAATGTTCTATGTTCTATAGGGTGGAATCCAAGAGAAACTGACTGACACTGGTGGTGGTGCTGGCTGAGAGAATGATGAGGGTTTGTGAATCACAAATGATTTAATTGGATGAGGTACAAGTAGAAGAAGATAAATGGGAACAGAGTTACTATGAGATATAAAACACTGCAGTTGCTGGAAAGCGGAAATAAAGGAGAATGCTCGGCAGGTCAGGCATTATCTGTGGAGAGAGAAAATTTGAGTTATTATTACAGGCTGATGACCAGAACTGGCTAGTTCTGATCTAAGTTGGAAGGGCTGGTTTTCTGAAATTGTTGAATTCAATATTGAGGTCTGAGGGCTGTCAGAAGATGAGATGTTATTCCTCAAACTTACTTTGGGACCTTGTAGGGATACTGTGGGAGGCCAAAGACTGAGAGGTTAGATTGGAAGGGGGATGGAAAATTAAAGTGGCAGGCAACTACAAACATGAGGAGAAATGTACTTCAACCGAGAAATTCCAGTCAGCAACCAGAATGTGGGTGCCAATTACAGTAGCTTAAAATGTAAGCAACTTGGATAGCAGAAAAAAGGTGTGGCAACTGAAACTTAAAATGTCGCCCTGTGCAGAAAAGTTGTCATGATGTCCGGGAATGTGGCAAATATGATTAGTAAGGTTGCAGAAGACACAGAATTTGGTGGTGTTGATATTGAGGGGCAGTGAATTAGGGTTCAGAATGATATTGATCAGCTGATAATTTGAGCAGAGCAATGGCTGATGGAAATTAATCCCAATAAGTGCGAGGTGCTGCATTTTGGAAGATCTAATAAGATCTGATAAGACATACATCATGAATGTTAGGGCCTGGGGGAGTACCGAGGAACAAAGGGGCCTAGGCGTACAGGCCCATAGATCCCTAAAGATGGTAGCACAGGTAGATAAAGTGGTGAAGAAAGCATATGGGATGCTGGCCTTCATTAGGTGGGGCATAGAATATAAGAGCATGAAGGTCACGGCACAACTTTATAAAACTTTGTTTATGCTACAGCTGGAGTACTGTGTGCCATTCTGGTTTCCACATGATAGGAAGGATGTGATTGCACTGGAACGGATGCAGAGGTGATTTACCAGGATGTTCCCTGGGATGGAACGTTTCAGTTATGAAGAGAGACTGGGTTTGTTTTCCTTGGAGCAGAGAAGGCTGAGGGGTGGGTATACAAAATTATGAGAGGTACAGGCAGTCCCCGGGTTACGTAAGGGTTCCACTCCTGACAACTGTCTCTCTGTAAGAACCGATTTCTCTGTAAGTCAGAAACGTCCATCTTCTATAACTATCCATATTGTATTGCTCTTCATATACTTGCTATAATTCTTTCATTCCTTTGAATATTCGTCCTAACACTACCCATAATTAAACCAGGGGATTATATACTGTATCCAATCATTAATGAATAACACAAAATATTTTACTATTATTATCATTATTACTACAGGAGGCGCTGCCTCAAGAAGGCAAGATCTATCATCAGAGATCCCCACCATCCAGGCTATGCCATCTTCTCACAGCTACCATCGGGCAGGTGGTACAGAAGCCTGAAGTCTCACCACTGGGTTCAAGAACAGCTACTTCATTCGGTTCTTGCCCCGATGGGCAAAACCCTAATCACTACAGTTTAGCACTTTGATCACTTTGCACTAAGATGGGACTTCATTTTTTTTTGTTCTAATTGTGCTTTCTTGTAAAAATTGTGTGTAATTTATGTTTTTCTTGTGAATGCTGCTTATATGATATTCTGTGTATGTGATGCTGCTGCAACTAAGTTTTTCATTGCACCTGTGCATAGATGTATTTGTGCATATGACAATAAGCTTGACTTGGCTATTACTATCTTAAAAAGTACTTCAAAAGTGTATGGGAGAATTTGCATAAAGTAGGATTTCCATAAGTCAGGTCAACTGCTTTAGAACTTTTTTTCCTATAATGAACACATTCAAAACCAAAGGGCAGAGGTTTAAGGTGAAGGGTAAGAGGGTGAGAGGGGATCGGAGGGAAAAAATATTCACCCAGAGGTTGGCTGGAATCAGGAACGCACTGCCTGTATAGGTGGTGGAGGCACGTATTCTCACAACTTTTAAAAATTACCTGGACAAGCATTTCAGTCACCAAGGCATAGAAGGTGAAGTACTGGTAAGTGGTGTTAGTATAGCTGGGTACTTGATGGTCAACGAGACATGGTTGGTTGCAGGGTCTGTTTCTGTGCTGTATGATTCCATGAAATGTCCAGAAATTTGGAAGCTAATTTTATGAACTGATCCAGATACTGTGGAAATTAATGAGTAGATGTAGTTGGAGGCTGGGCTGGGTAGAAAAGTTTTAACAGATAATTTGCAGAAAGAATTAAAATGCATTCTTTTTTTTAGGGATATGAGTACTTAAATGGATGAGGGAGAAAGATGAAAAGATACTCTCTGGAATTTAGAAGAAAGAGAGGTAATCATATGAAAGATATATGGTTCTGAAGGAGCCTGAGAGGATAGGGTAGATATTGAAAGGATCCACTAAGGGGTTCTCGACCTAGGGGTACAATTTTACTATAAGGAATCAGCCATTCAGAATGGCAATGAGAAGGAACTTTTTCTCTCAGAGAATCATGATTCCTTGGAATTCCTTATTCCGAAGTCAGAAGAAGTTGAGTCACTGAATATATTTGAGGTTGAAATAGATTTTTGGGCTACAGTGTAAATAAGAGTTATGGAGATCATACTGGTATGAATTTGAAGCCAAGATTAGACCAGCTATGGACATTGAATGATGGAGCAGGCTCAAGGAGTCTAGTAGGGTATTCCTGCTCACATTTCTTATGTATTTTTATGTAGCATGACAGAGTAGAGATGCATAACAAAAAGCTCCCAAGGGAACTTGTTACCTTGACTGCTACACTCCACCAATCAAACCCTACATTAAACAGTAAACAAAAATATTATTTTATACCTATCCCTGCTGTGCAGGATTACATGATAATTTTGAAATTATTTGTTCATTTTATATTTGTAATGGTTGCCTAGTTTTGAATTATATTCAAGATGAAAGCGTTTCTTTTAATATATGCTTATCTGACTCCCATAGCCAACTAACAGAGAATGAGAGAAAACTGAGGTGTTGTTAGGGACATGCAACCATAGTCAAAGTATAAAGTTTAAGATAAAGTGGTCATTAATACAAACAAGAACCAGTCTTCACAAACTATTTCAAAATATAAACTAAACAAGCAGTAATCACTTTTGAAATTAAAAGCAGAGCTGCATGAATACTAAGATGTGGCTAAGTTGTTTCACTTGGTGGGTGAGTCCAGGGCAAGAGGGCACAGTCTTAGAATTAGAGGGTACCCATTTAGTACAGAGATGAGGAGAAATTTCTTTAGCCAGAGGGTCGTGGATTTATGGAATTTGTTGCCACGTACAGCTGTGGAGGCCCGATCATTGGGGGTGTTTAAGGAGAAGATTGATAGGTATCTAATTAGTCAAGGTACCAAGGGATATGGGGAAAAGGCCAGGATTTGGGGCTAGATGGGAGAATAGTTTAGCTCATGGTGAAATGGCAGAGCAGACTCGATGGGCCGAATGGCCTACTTCTGCTCTTCTGTCTTGTGATCTTGTGAATACAATAATACCTAATAAGCTCGGCGCTACACTCTTGGACCTTGGCCTTGGGCCCCCATCTGTATATGGCTTCTGGACTTTCTGACTGGCAGACCTCAGTTAGAATTGGTCATAACATTTCATCCACCCTGACCCTCAAAATGGTGCTCCCCAGGGTTGCGTGTTCAGTCCCCTGCTCTACTCTCTGTATATCCATGACTGTGTGGCCAAATACAGTGCCAACTCGATCTTCAAGTTTGCTGGTGACATCACTGCTATCAGCTGGATCAACAACAATGATGAGATGAAGTACAGGAAAGAGATACAAACCTTGTGCCATGGTGTCAGAATAACAACCTAGCACTTTAGCATTTCTTTTTGCACTCGTTCAGTTTGCACTAATATACTTTGCACCATTCTGGTGTTTTACATTCATTGCTATATTTATTATTACCATGTGTACTGTACACACTGTGAGCTTCAGGCAAGCAAGGAATTTCATTACACTCTGGTCTGTATGACAGCAAACTAATCTGAATCTGAAGCACCACTGTCTAAAGAGAGCTTACTGCTTGCTCACAGCAGGAGGCCACTCAAGAGCTATGGTTTGTACACTGACACAAGCACTAGACATTCTTGTATGCATCGGCCAAACATACAGACAATGGGGCCATGTTAATTGGCCGACATCAAACCAGGCATCCTCAGCTAAACAATCAATAATTGGGGTATTTGTGACCCAGAGAGTCTGCCTTCACACACCAATTTCGAATGTCTTGTGCTTCTGTCCTCAGAAGCTTTAAGAACATCCATGTGAATTACCTTGTCCCAGCAAAGGTGTATGAATGTTCAGAGGCGTTGTGTCAGTTACGATGTGTTCCCATATGAAATTCAATGGAACCTTTGTCTGCACATGAAATACTGAAGTAAACAATGCGACTGTAATTATTCAATCACCTGCTGTTATCTTTGTTCTTACGAGTATAAAAACACGATTTATTTTGAGTTGAGAGCTTCTCCTGATAGAGAATCTTCCAGCAAGTCTCCTCCTGCATGACTGCCTGTCGTGCTGAATAAAGACCTTTTACATCTCCATGTGGGTCATTCAATATCACAACAGAGATGTGAAATTGAACAAAGAAACAAAGATAATGTAATAACTCCAGTAACTTCAAAGAGGCAAAACGCGGGACATCTGCAATGAGAGCATTCAAATCCCTGACTCCATCCTCCCTTACCCCTGGCTAATTAAGACTAAATACCTCTCTAATTTTGTGAAGGAAGTTATATTGTTATTGTGCCTTTTCTACCACAAATATCATTGTTGAGCTCAAACTAGTCCAACAAGGGTCTGTGGACCCCAATCATGAGTGTGAATCCTTTGCAGATTTATCCCATGTTGACCCATTGGGAAGGAGAAAATGTTTATCAAGTACTTAAAATACCCAAGTCATTGAAAGGGTTCTTCGTGGAAAATTGTATAGCTCTGTTTCTGAACATAACCACGTCAAACAAAATACAGTTCTATCCATGTCTAACTGATGCAAATTTAATTAAGGACTTGAGTTCTAATTTGGGCAAGTGATGAAAACAAATGGCTCAGGTTTCACCAGCTCCAGGCTTCTGTTAGACTGGTGGGGGAATTTCCCAACCAACAGACTTAGTTCTTAAGTTAAACTGATCTATGTTTGTTACAGAAGATTTGATCCTTGTAGTAAGCACTTTGCTCTCTAATAATAATTTCCCCAGCTGCATGAATATATCAGATGTAATTTTACTTTACTTTTAAAGAAAGTATACTTGGTTATGGGCAAGAAAATGCCAGAAAATGGGCACATTTTTCATTCATTTGTGACTTTTACAAAGCTTGCATGGCTGAAACATAATGTCGGCGTCCTAGAGGTACTCTGTTTTGCAATAATAGGTATTAATTTTATTAGAGTTACTCCGTATTTTGTGAATTGTCAAGATAATTGGTGATCAAGAAGAGGAATGTAGAGCATCATTGGGAGCTCTGAAGACATGTGAAAAACAAAGTACACATGATCGATACAAGGCAGAGCAGGCGACCTGATCCAAGCCCAATGCAGCCTGCGTAGGACTTAAATTTTACATTTTTAAAAAAAATTTTATTTACAGTGTGGTAACAGGCCCTGCTGGCCCAACGAGTCCATGCCGCCCATTTTAAACCCAAATTAACCTACCCGTACGTCTTTGCAATGTGGGAGGAAACCGGAGCACCTGGAAGAAACCCACGCAGACACGGGAGAATGTACAAACTCCTTACAGACAGTGACGGGAATCGAACCCCGATCGCTGGCGCTGTAATAGCATTGTGCTAACCGCTACGCTACCGTGCCGTGTTTTGTTCAGGTGAACGTTTTAATAATACTGTCAGGTTTTGACGGAGTCGGATCCTGCAATACCAGCCCAGTTCTGTACTGTATCTAGGTCATGATGATTGCTTACTATTAACACTTGTTGTCTGTTCTTGATCAATATTTGCTGTTTCCTCATCAAGCAGGTCAATGTTACTTCAAGATTGCAGAAACTCCATTTCAAGTGCATGAAAATCAAAAAAAACTGCAAACGCTGGAAATCTGAAATAAAAACAAAATAAAAATTCTGTAAAAATAGACCTTTAAAATTCTGCTTTTTACACAATTGTGTGAGCTATGCTGAAAAATGCTTCAGGAATCATTTATACTGATGGCCAAATGCCTTTAAAATAGATTTATATTTTTAGACTGTCATGTCCAAATGATCAACCCTCTTGGGATTAGCATGTATATTTCAGTTCCCAACACTTCAATAAGGTTCACCTGCCAGCATTAACTTGCATTTGAAAGAGTTTGTAAATAAAACCTTACCTTGATAAGATAAACTTTCAACCAGGATAATTCACTTATGTTGGTGAACTGTATCACAAGCTGGATAATTAGAACATAGAACAGTACAACACAAGAACAGGCCCTACAGCCTACAATGTCTACACCAAACATGAAGCCGAATTAAATGAAATCTCTTCTGCCTGTACATGACCCAAATCCTTTCCCTGTCTTTTCATGTGACTAACAGCTTCTTAAACACCACTATGGTATCTGCTTCCACCACTGCCCCTGGCAACCTGTTCCAGGCATTTACCATGGAGACACAAGACTACAGGATCTGGAGATAGAGATGGAGATAGATAGGTGTCATGACAACAACCTTCCTTCAATGTCAACAAAACAAAAGAGCTGGTCATTGACTTCAGGAAAGGGGGCGGTGTACACGCACCTGTCTACATCAATGGTACTGAGGTCGAGAGGGTTGAGAGCTTCAAGTTCCTGGGAGTGAACATCACCAACAGCCTGTCCTGGTCAAATCATGTAGATGCCACAGCCAAGAAAGCTCACCAGCGCCTCTACTTCCTCAGGAGGCTAAAGAAATTTGGTTTGTCCCCTTTGACTCTTACCAACTTTTACCGATGCACCATAGAAAGCATCCTATCTGGATGTATCATGGCTTGGTACAGCAACTGCTCTGCCCAAGTCTGCAAGAAACTGCAGAGAGTTGTGGACACAGCCCAGCACATCACAGACACCAGTCTCCCCTCCTTGGACTCTGCCTTTACCTCTCGTTGTCTTGGTGAAGCAGCCAGCATAATCAAAGACCCCACCCACCCGGGTCATTCTCTCTTCCCTCCTCTTCCATCGGGCAGAAGATACAAGGGCCTGAAGGCACGTACCACCAGACTTCAGGACAGCTTCTACCCCACTGTGATAAAACTATTGAACAGTTCCCTTATATGATGAGATAGACTATGACCTCAGGATCTACCTTGTTGTGACCTTGCACCTTATTGCACTGCACTTTCTCTGTAGCTGTGACACTTTACTCTGTAATGTTACTGTTTTTACCTGTACTACATCAATGCACTCTGTACTGACTCAATGTAGGGTGGCACGGTAGCGTAGCAGCTAGCGCAACGCTATTTCAGTGCCAGTGATCGGGGTTTTGATTCCCGTCGCTGTCTGTAAGGAGTTTGTACGTTCTCCCATGTCTGTGTGGGTTTCCTCTGGGTGCTCCAGTTTCCTCCCACATTCCAAAGACGTACAGGTAGGTTAATATGGGTTTAAATTGGGCGGATTGGACTCGTTGGGCCGAAAGGGCCTGTTACCACGCTGTAAATAAAATATATTAAAAAAATATAATAGTAACTGCACTTTGTAATGAATTGACCTGTACGATCGGTATGCAAGACAAGCTTTTCACTGTACCTCGGTACAAGTGGCAATGATAAACCAATACCAATACAGGTGCTGGAATCTGGATCAAATCTGGAATTTGTCCTGGTGCAAAGTTTCAACCCGAAACATCAACAATTCCTTTCCTCCTACCAGTGCTACTCGACCTGCTGAGTTCTTCCAGTCATCTATAAATTCGCCGATGGTACCACCGTTGTTGGCAGAATCTCAGAAAGTGATGAGGAGGCGTACTGGAGTGAGATAGATCTGCTGGTTGAGTGATGTCACAACAACAATCTTGCATTCAATGTCAGCAAGACCAAGGAATTGATTGTGGACTTCAGGAAGGGGAAATCGGGAGAACAAGCACTAGTCTTCATTGAGGCGTCAGTGGTGGGAGGGGTGAGCAGCCCAAGTTCCTAGGCATCAACATCTCAGAGGATCTACCTTGGGCCCAACACATTGATGCAATCATGAAGAAGGCACGCCAGTGGCTCTACTTCATTAGAAGTTTGAGGAGATTTGGTATGTCACAGATTTCTACAGATGTACAGTGGACAGCATTCTGACTAGTTGCATCACCAATGTGCAGGATCAAAAGAGGCTGCAGAGGGTTGTAGACTCAGCCAGCTCCATCATTCTCACAACCCTTCCCACCATTGAGGACATCTTCAAGAGGCGGTGCCTCAAAAAGGCGGCATCCATCATTAAGGGCCCTCACCACCTAGGACATGCCCTCTTCACAGTACTACCATCAAGGAGGAGGAGGTACAGGAGCCTGAAGACCCACACTCAACGATTCAGGAACAGCTTCTTCCCCTCCGCCATAGGATTTCTGAACGGTCCATGAATACCTCGTTATTCCTCTTTTGCACTATTTATTTTTGTAACTTAGTCAATTTTATATCTTCATGTCTCGCACTGTACTGCTGCCACAAAACAACAAATTTCACAACACACGTCAGTGATAATAAACCTGATTCCGATTGTTTGTTGCTCCAGGCACTCTAAACTTTTCCCTCCTTTCACCTCAATTGCATGTCCTCCAGTACTTGACATCATTACCCTGAGAAAAAAAAGATTTTGACTGTCTAATTCACAGTTATATAAATTCACAGTTATATAAATAAACAGTTTTTTTAAAAACTTCCTACCCCATTTCCAGGCGACCAGTAAAGTAAGCAGACCTGGTTTTTTTTTGGCTGGAGGGAAAGTCGTTGAGATTGAGAGGGGTTCTTGTGGGTGGTGAGGCTGAGAAGGGATGCGTTTTAACGAGAGGACGGGCTTCCTGTTGAGATGACAGAGATCCTGGTGGTGGAGGAGGACAGAAGGAGCTCAGCATGCAGAGAAGGTGAGGCTCAGGGGCTGACTGGATGGGGAGGGGGCTGACTGGGGTGGGGAGGGGAGAGTCTCACAACTTTCGTTGACTTTTTTGAGTCCCTTTCACCGGCAGCGTGGCTGGGAGGAGGGCGGCTGGGCGGCGCGGCTGAGCTGGGGAACCGGGAGGGGTCTCCTCTCCCCTCCCCTCATCCCGGACTGGGAAGGCCCGCGGCGGCCTTTGAAGTGACAGGCCCCGAGGTGAGGGACACGCCGCCTCACCACAGTACCGGCCCCGGCCTCACCGGCTGCTGCCTCGGCCCCCCCCCCCCCGGTGAAGGCCGCGCCTTTCGAAGGAGGTGGTTTCGGGCGGGGGGGGGGGAGGATGAGGGGGGAGGTAGAGGGGGCCTGGGGTTAGGGAGGGACGTGAAGGGAGGTAGAAAGGGAGGGTAGGAAGGGATGAGGGAGGGATGAGAGGTGGGTAAGGGAGGGTTAAGTAGGGGGTGTTGGGGTAGGGAGGGATGAGGGGGGTGTGGGGGGGTGGGGAGGGATGAGGGGGGTGTGGGGGGTGGGGAGGGATGAGGGGGGTGTGGGGGGAGGGATGAGGGGGGTTGTGGGGGGGACAGATGAGGGGTGTGGGGGGAAGGGTGTGGGGAGGGATGTGGGGGGTGTGGGGGGGAGGGGTGAGGGAGGGATGAGGGGGTGGGGAGGGTGAGGGGGGTGTGGGGGGTGGGGAGGGATGAGGGGCTGTGGGGGGGAAGGGTGTGGGGAGGGGTGTGGGGGGGAGGGGTGAGGGGAGGGGTGAGAGGGGGTGTGGGGGGTGGGGAGGGATGAGGGGAGGGGTGAGGGGGGTGGTGAGGGGTGAGAGGAGGGATGAGGGGAGGGGTGAGGGGGGTGGTGAGGGGTGAGAGGAGGGGTGAGGGGAGGGATGAGGGGGTGGTGAGGGGTGAGGTGAGGGAGAGGGGGGGGGTGGAGAGATGAGGGGGGTGGGGGAGGGAGGGGAGTGGGGAGGGTATGAGGGGGGTGGGGGAGGGAGGGGGTGGGGAAGGATGAGGGGGGTGTGGGGAGGGGGGTGGGGAGGGATGAGGGGGTGTGGGAGGTAGGGAGGGGGAGGAGGTGTTAGTGAGGGATGGGGGTTGAAAGGTCTGGTGGTGGGGTGAGGGTAGGAAGGTCTGGTGGTGGGGGAAGTGAGGGGGAGGTAGGAAGGTCTTGGTGGTGGGGGAGTATTTCTTGTGCAGCACATCAGGAAAGTGTTCATTTTTCTCTCTGGAAAAGAATCTCTTGCTCAAATGGAATGCATGAGATGAACTGAGTTAAAACAGACTGATGCTGAAATGAGAAAAAGAATGAACATTCCCTGAACAAGAAAGGTCACTGTGCTTGAAGCACTTTTCATTTTATGAGAGGGAAGATGATAGAGTTATTTGATTTATTGAAATGGTAACAGCAGATTGCAGTTCCCCTCTGCTTCTGTGTTGAAAAGGAAGCTGGTTCATCATGAAGTCATTTATGTTAAACCAGACTTGGGTTCTTAAAAGTTGAAAATGGAAGATACTGAGATTAGAGTTGCACTGTGGGTGCTTTGAAAATAGAAGATTGCTTGAGGAGTTCACGTGTTGATTCAAATGCATTGGGAGGTGCAAGGTATTCGTAATGAGTACTATAAATATGCAGTGATGTTATAGTTTAGGTGTTGATTCAAGCCTGGAATGAATTCTTCAGTTGTTTTTATTCTATAATTCCTCATCTGATTAAACAGAAGCTTTCTGTATAAAATGTGTCTTCTTTTTATTACACTGTTTGTAATGTGGGTGAAAATCTGTGCAAGGCAGCACATTTGGTAGTCTTGATGTGGACGTAAGACCATTTGCTTTTACAGCACTACCCTAATGCATTATTCATTTTCATTTTTTAAGTACGGTTCCTGCAGGCCAAATACTTTTTTGAGTGCTTGTATTGCTATGCTGACTACATAGTTTTTAGACTATGACTTTGTGCCCATACAAGTTTGCTGTAATTTTCAAATTTTTTGTCTCAATTGCAAAAAGTAAACACAAAGCTCAATTCATATGAACCCACTCATCATTTGGTGTGTTTCCGAAGACCCTTTTCAGTCTGCAAGTGATGTTCCTTATTTCTGATAGAAATGGAAGCTGTTATTGGAATACTGTGTGTTTAAGCAGCAGTGTTTCATTCATCAATTGAGAGTCTAACTCACCTCCTGTCTTGGTTTAAGACATTTAGCTGCTGAAATTGTTTTGTTATTCAATGGTAAACCATCTAGAACAACATGGGGTAATGAGAAAAGGAAGCCTAAGTAAGTGACAATTA
This sequence comes from Pristis pectinata, assembly GCF_009764475.1. Classification (NCBI taxonomy): domain Eukaryota; kingdom Metazoa; phylum Chordata; class Chondrichthyes; order Rhinopristiformes; family Pristidae; genus Pristis; species Pristis pectinata. The sequence goes on from NC_067407.1 coordinate 16,463,639, forward strand.
TGTGCCTGCCTGGCTGATATAATTCACAATTATATTGTGCCCCCAGAACACTCTACACAAAAGATGCATTTTCACTGTGTTTTGATGTACGTCCGGTGACTAATAAAAATATCTTATCCTAATAGATATTTCAGATTAAAGTGTCTTCAGTGATTATGATGGGCTTGTACTTAGAACCAGTTTGCACTGCTATTTCAACTACTAATTTTCAGATTTGTTCAGTGATCATATTGGTACACTGTAGTATCATATTACTGTGGGGAGGAGGGCAGGACAAGGGGGAGGCATGCTATTTTGTACTATTTGCAAAACATGGGACCCACATACAAGGGATAAAAGGCATCCACCCAGTTATTCTGGGTGAATTGAACTTGAAGATTTCTGTTCAATTCAGAATAAAAACAAAATGCTGGAAGCAGTCAGCGGGTCAGGCAGCATCTGTGGAAAGAGAAACAGTTAATAGTTCAGGCTGTGGACCATTTGTCGGAACACTGATGTTTTATTTTAATTTCCAGCTTTGGCAGATTTTTTAAATTGTTTTTCAGTTCAGTTCAAGGTTGGGTCAAGTCTGATCTACAAAGTTTTTTGGTTCATAGTGTTACACCATAAGAAATAGGAACAAGATTAGGCCATTGGGCCCTTGAGCCTGCCCTGCCATTCACTAAGATTTTGGCAAATCCAACATTTTCCTAGGGTTCATTTTCTCACCTTATCTCTATAACCCTCATTTTCCTCACCGACTTTTCAAATAAAAATCTATCAGTATCAGCTTTGAATGTATTCAAGGAATCATAAGATAGTCTCCTCATACCCAGGATCATCCTGGTGAACCTTCCCTGAACTGCCAACAATAATATACAGTGGCATGCAAAAATTTGGGCACCCCCGGTCAAAATTTATGTTACTGTGAATAGTTAAGTGAGTAGAAGAAGAAACTGATCTCCAAAAGTCATAAGTTAAAGATGAAACATTCTTCTCAACATTTTTAAGCAAGATTAATGTATTTGTTCTCTACAATTTTAGAGTGAAAAAAGGAAAGGAGCACCATGCAAAAGTTTAGGCAACCCAAGAGATTTGAGCTCTCAGATAACTTTTACCAAGGTCTCAGACCTTCATTCGCTTGGTAGGGCTATGGCTTGTTCACAGTCATCATTAGGAAAGGTGATGCAAATTCCAAAGCTTTATATATATCCTGACTCCTCAAACCTTGTCCCAACAATTAGCAGCCATGAGCTCCTCCAAGCAGATGCCTAACACTCTGAAAATTAAAATAAATGATGCCCACAAAGCAGGAGAAGTCTATAAGAAGATAGCAAAGCGTTTTCAGGCAGCCGTTTCCTCAGTCTGTAACGTAATTAAGAACTGGCAGTTAATAGGAACGGTGGAGGTCAAGTTGAGGTCTGGAAGACCAAGAAAACTTTGAGGGAACTGCTCGTAGGATTGCTAGAAAGGCAAAGCAAAATCCCCGTTGACTGCAAAAGACCTTCAGGTAGATTTAGCAGACTCTGGGAGTGGTGGTGCACTGTTCTACTGTGCAGTGACACCTGCACGAATATGACCTTCATGGAAGAGTCATCAGAAGAAATCCTTTCCTGCGTCCTCACCACAAAATTCAGCATCAGAAATTTGCAAAGGAACATCTAAGCAGCCTGATGCATTTTGGAAACAAGTCCTGTGGACTGATGAAGTTAAATAGAACTTTTTGGCTGCAATGAGCAAAGGTATGTTTGGAGAAAAAGGGTGCAGAATTTCACGAAAAGAACACCTTTCCAACTGTTAAGCACAGGGGTGGATCGATCATGCTTTGGTGCTTGTGTTGCAGCCAGTGGCACGGGGAACATTAACTGATAGAGGGAAGAATGAATTCAATTAAATAGCAGCAAATTCTGGAAGCAAACATCACACCGTCTGTAAAAAGCTGAAGATGAAAAGAGGACGGCTTCTACAACAGGATAACGATCCTAAACACACCTCAAAATCCACAATGGATGACCTCAAGAGGCACAAGCTGAAGGCTTTGCCATGGCCCTCACAGTCCCCTGACCTAAACATCATCGAAATCTGTGGACAGACCTCAAAAGAGCAGTGCATGCAAGACGGCCCAAGAATCTCACAGAACTAGAAGCCTTTTGCAAGGAAGAATGGGTGAAAATCCCCCAAAAAAGAGACTCTTAGCTGGCTACAGAAAGCGTTACAAGCTGTGATACTAAGTACTGACCATGCAGGGTGCCCAAACTTTTGTTTTCGGACCCTTTTCCTTTTTGTTATTTTGAAACTGTAAAGGATGGAAATAGAAAAGTAATCTTGCTTAAAATATTAAGAAATGTTTCATCTTTATCTTTATGCCTTTTGGAAATCAGGTCATCTTTACTCGCTTAGCTATTCACAGTAACAGAAATTTTGACCGGGGGTGCCCAAACTTTTGCATGCCACTGATCTTTCCATTGTAAGCAGGTCATAATTGTATCTAGTAGATGAGGTCCACTAATGCCTTGTACAGCTCAATAAGACTTCTTGCTTTTATACTCCACCCATTGGCAGCATGTATGGAAACGTTTTGGGTCATCAGAACTGAGCAAGAGAGAGAACAAGTTAGTCGAGGTAGCAGAGAAAGTGGGGCAGGACAATAGGCAAAGGGAATGTTTGCAAAAGGGTGCCATGTCCAGCAGACCAGAATATACAATGAAAGGAAAAAGAACAGAGGAATGGCAGAGATGGATCCTGCCTGCCCTGCTGAGTTTTACCAGTATTTTCTGTTCAATTATCATTTGAAATAAAATCCAACTTCCCATTAACCTTTCTGATTACCAGCAGCATCTATGTGCCAGCTTTCTTTGTTTCATGTATGAGGACCTATAAATCTCTGAATCTTTCTGCAGTCTCCCATTTAAATAATAATCTGTTTCCTCATTCTTCCTTCCAATTTGAACACATTTTCCCATATAATACTCCATTTGTTAACTTTTTGCCCATCATTAAACTGTCAGTACCTCTCTGCTAAACGGTTGCACTTTTGTCACAGCTTGCCTTCACCCTACTCATTCATCTACAAATTTAGCAAAGTACATTTGCTTCCTCTTTCTAAATCAGTAAAATGTATCGTAAACGACCATAGTCCCTGCCACTGATCTCTGTGCACTCACTGGTTGCGGGTTGCTGTCCTGAAAATGACCCTTTATACATGGTCATTGCTTCCTGCTGGTTAGTCAATTCTTCTGTCTGTGCTAATATATTACTTCTGATGCCTTGAGCTCTTACAATGCAAAGTAGGTTTTCATGTGGCATTTTGTAGAATGTCTTTTGAAAATCCAAATTTACACCTATTTATGAAATATCCTAATTTACTAATATATTTGCTATTTATTAAATATCCAAATTTACCTGTCTGCCATGAACTTTGGCTGACACTTTCTCAAAGAACTCTAATAAACTTGTCAGACACGATTTCCTTTTCATGAAACCACACTGACTCTGCTTGATCAGATTATGACTTTCCAAATGTTACACTATTATTTAATAATTCTAACATTATTCCTATAATAGATGTTGGGCAAACCAGCCCATTGTTATTTACTTTCTTCTCCTACCCTTTAAATAAATGTATCACATTGGCAATTCTTTGGTATCTCTCCCGAATCCACTACCAATATATCCATCATTTCTGTATCCACTCCTTTTAGGATCCTACAATGTAAACTATGAAGTTCAGAAGAATATCTTTAGTCCCATCAGTTTGTCAAATACTATCCTGAAAGTAGTGTCATAGGTAGACAGGGTGGTGAAGAAGGCTTCTGGCACGTTGGCCTTTTGTCAGCCAGGCATGAAGTATAGATGTTGGGAGGTTACGGTGAGGTTGTATAAGACACTGGTGAGGCTGCTCTTGGAGTATGTGTTCAGTTTTGGTCTCCCTGCTATAGGAAAGATGTTATAAACTGGAAAGAGTGCAGAAAAGATTTACAACGATGTTGTCAGAACTTGAGGGACTGGGTTATAGGGAGAGGTTAGACAGGCTAGGACTTTTTTTCTGTGGAGGGTAGGTGACTGAGAGGTGATCTTATAGAGGTGTAAGCAATCATGAGGGTGTGGCGACTCACGTCTAGTCGGGCGAACCGGCTCGGCAGTCGGGTCGCGCGGTTGTCGGAGCGACGAGGCCCAAGATGGCGGCGGGCCTCGTCTTTCCGAGCGACAGGGAGAACCCGCGCGTGAGAAAGTCCTGATGACGTAGGACTTACGTCATTGCCGGTTTTTTGGGCGGGAGTTTTCTCCCTTAAAGGGCCCGCGCAAGGCAGGAAAATAAATCAGTTCTGTTTGGCAATCCTCTGAGTGAGTCTTGTTTTATTCCGCGGTAGCAACCGCTACAAGGGCATAGATTGGGTGAATGCACTCAGTCTTTTTCCCAGGGTTGGGGAATCATGAATTAGAGGATATTGGTTTAGGGTGAGGGGGAGAGATTTAATAGGAACTTGAGGGGCAACTTTTTTTATACGAAAGGTTGTATCTATGTGGAATGAGCTGCTAGAGGAAGTAGTTGAGGCAGGTACATTAACAACATTTAAAAAACACTTGTACATGGATAGGAAAGGCTTAGAGGGATATAGGCCAAATGCAGGCAAATGGGACTAGCGTAGGTGGGAATCTTGGTCGGCAGCGGGCCGAAGGGTCTGATTCTGTGCTGTATGATTCTGTGACTAATTCTCAAGTGATGGTAGTGGTATTTAATCCCTTCCTTTTTTAGTATAACATTTATGGAACACACATTGTATCTTCCATTTAAAAAAAATGCAGAATATCAGTTTTGCTCTACCATTTTCCCAGCCTCATTTTCTAAGGGGCCTGTTTTCACTTTGACCATATCTTTTTAATGTACCTGTAGTTACTCTTATTGTCAGCTTTAAAATATTTTCTTAGTTTGCCCTCATAGTTTATTTTCTCCTCCTTGATTTTCTTTTGAAGTCCTCTTTTGCTGGTTTCTGAATTTATCTCATCTTTGGGCCTATGACCAACTCTTGTTTTGGTATAGAATGAGATCCTTTTCTGAATACAGCATAATTTAAGGGCATTTGAAAATTAGAGATTTCGGATGAGCATTTGAGATTTGTAAACTGGTGCCCTTAAAGAAGTCTAACATTTTAATGCTGTATAGGAATTGGAGAGGTGGTAGGATGTGTGGCACCTTATAATTTTCTTTTTCCCCAATTCTGCTTATTTTAGCTGACATATGTACACAGAGAGCTGCTTGGATCTACAGGAACCAGAACTGCTGACAGCAATCAAAATCTTGACTTATTTTAGTTAATCTGGACAAGTGTGTAACTTCTAATCAGTGCTCAGGTAATATAATTATTTCCTATTATGTTTGTTTTATAGCAAGGCAAATCAGAAGCAAAGTAGGTGAATAACATTTCACCTTTTTCTATTTTTTCTTGGAAGCCCCTGCTCTTTTCTCCCACCCCAAATAAAATAAATGGTTGTGCTCTTGTTTGGTTAATCCAATTTGCTGATCTGTACATGTAATGTTGATATCATAGGTGATGAGTGAAGTCTAAGACTTTTCTGGTCTTCAGTCTATTAGTGTTTTCTTATGATTTGTGTAGATATCAAACAGTAACTATGAATTCAATCTCAGATGGTCAAAGCAGATATTCTCTTCTTAGATCCTTTGGGGTTGAGGATGACTTGTTTCAATCTCATTTCTGAGGAGATGGAGATGTGTGATTTCTAATAAAGCATAGTGGTCATTGTGCACCAGCTAACATATGGTCCTGGCCAAGTGAAGTCCTGGTCCTGATGGACCAATGGTAAGGAGATCCAGGATTTTTGGAGATCAGGTTGCGCTGCACAGAGTTAGCACATACAATTATGAGCAAGGCTGATTGTAGAAGGAGTATTGAAGTATGTTGCTGTGGTATGTCATGTGTTTAGAAAGTATTAAGTCGTTACTTGCTCCATAGCCTGTTCAGAGTAACCACAGTCGCACATTGGAGAGCTTTCAAATTGCCACTTTTGTATTTGTGTCTGGCATGTTTGGATTGCCCATGAGTTTTTTTTTGAATGATCAAAGGGATGTTGAGCTTTATGGAAGATCAAAAAATCCTCTGTATTGGCCTTTACAAGAAACTGCAAAACAATTGCTAGTTCTATTTGGTTTCCAAGTTTCAGGATTGAACTTGCTAAAATTTAAGTTAAAGGTCCAATAGGACTTGGAGCAACAAACACGCTGCTGGAGGAACTCAGCAGGTCGAGCAGCATCTGTAGGGGGAAAGGAATTTTCGTCATTCCGGGTCGAAACCCTGTATCAGGAATGTCAACAATTCCTTTCCCCCTACAGATCTTGCTCGACTGCTGAGTTCCTCCAGCAGAATGTTTGTTGCTCCAGATTCCAGCATCTGCAGTCTCTTGTGTTTCCAAAAGAACTAGCATGGCTTTAGTTGATGTCTTGGTTTGTCGGAAATCGTTCATTTTCCTTTACTTGTTGAACTTTATAGGGAGTGATATTCTTGGTGATTGGATAGGGGAGTCATGTGCAACACTGATTTTTTTTTCTCCAGCACTTGTTTCTGGAAGAATTTTTTGGAGATACTGTGGCAGAGAGCAAATGCCGGCTGCTTAATGAAAACTTGAACTCTGAGAAATTTAATTCTTAAAATATATCTTTGGAGTCTGGAGTCTTGCTGTGTAATATTGCAATTTTCTTGCTATCTGAGATTTTAAGAAATGGCTGAAGCTGTGTGTTGCCTCTGTGTCCTGTTGCAGGATCTTGCCTGAGTTGCTAATTCCCAGAATTTCAAAAAAGTACTGACTTATAATGGTTGCATGTCAATCCTTGATTGGCAAGTTGAATTTGATTAAGCTCTGTGTCTGTGTGTAGATATATTTTTATGTGATTATTTGCTTACCAGTGTTCAATGACTAATTTAACTTTTTTAAGATTAGCACTTACAGGATAGTAGCTTGGTTCAAACCAGGGATTAGAATTTAAAGAGTTACCTGGAAGCATTTTAAGTTGTTGCACCTGCTATAGTTACCCTGTTTAAATTGGCTCTGAATGCATGGGTTTGGTTTTCCTTTAAAAACATTCAGATTTTTGGTTGAGGACTGAGGCAGTGGAATCGGCACAGTTATCAGAAGAGGAAAAATCTGTGCTTGTTTACTGTCGAGTTGTTGGCAGCAGCTGTGAGGACAGCTGTTATTCCTTGGGTCAAGGTTAGAAGCCTAGCTCTGTGATCTTAAATTGTTGGATAATGAGCCAAATATAAATAGAAATTGTTAAAACCAATTATACTTTATCTTATTGCAAACAAGTGTCACTGTCAAATGCTCCAGATAGTAAATATCTGTTCAGCTTGGAAGGGGTAATGTGAATGTCCTTGTGGATAATCAGGTTTGTTAGATAAACATCTTTCACCAACATTTTATTGTGGATACATACGAATGCATAAGGAATGGGAGGGAGCAAGCCACTCAGCCCTTGGGCTTGCTTTGTGACTGAATAAGATCTGAGCTGAGCTGATGGCAAACTCAAAACCACATTCCTGTCTACCTGCGACAACCTTTCACCTCCTTGCTTTATCAAGTATCCATCTACCTCTGCCTTAAAATATTTGAAAACTGTTTTCATCTCCCTCTGTGGAAGAGAGTTCCTGTGATTCACAAACCTCTTGGAGAAAAAAGATGCCTCTTCTGTCTTAAATGAGCGGCCCCTTATTTTTAATCAGTACTCTGTAGTTTGAGTCTCTCACATGAAGAAACATCTCCTCACATTTGCCCTGATAAAATTCCTTAATCTTGTGTTTCAATCAACTTTCATCTAATTTTTCTCAACTCCAGCTGATACAGGTCAAAACTATCCAACCTTTCCTCATAAGACAACCCCCCCATTCCAAGTGTTCGTCTAGTAAACCTTCTCCAAACTGCTTCTGATACCTTAGAATAAAAATATGAATACTGTACCCAGTACTAGTGCATATGTTCTCACCAATGCCTTGTATAACTAACGCACAATCTCCTACTTTTGTATTCAGTTTGGTTCACAATAGACAGACATTCCGTTAGTTTTCCCAATTGCTTTCTGTGGTCCTTTTGTAAATTGTGCACGAGGACACCCAGATCCCTTGTTTACTTTTCCTGCCAAAATAGACAGTTTCATATTTTCTTGCATTATATTCCATTTGCCAGATATTTGACTACTCACTTAACCTCAATGTAACCCTTTGTGGCCTCCATATGTCTTCTTCGTAACTTATGTTGGATTTGACTGTTTTAATTAGTTTTTTTTTTAACATGTATAGTGTTTAATACACCTCAAGTGGCTGCACAAGGAATGGCCGCTTCCTAGCTTATTGGTTCGTCCATCAGGTGAATGTGTGTTCTCATTGGTTGGTTTGGCCACAGGTATCTAATAGGTTTCCTAATTGGACTGTTGTTAGCTAAGGAGTACCTCTTATCTCAGGTATAAAAGGTGTCGCTTTTTATTAATCTCCTCCCTCCTCTCCCCCCGTTCCCCACCTACCCCCCCCCCCCCCCCCCCCCCCCCCCCCCCCCCAACCCAAACCCTAGCTCATCTTCAGTTCCTTTTGTCTCGGCTCATCTCCTAGTAGGAAAGCTAGTGCCATGTGCTCTGTGACTGTTTCTTTGTTTTAAGCTTTTCCAATAAAACTTTGTGAAGCACCAAGTTGTTGTCAAGTGTTTTCAACTCATTCCTGGACTCCTGAAAGAACTGCAGATTCGAAAATAACTGGATCTGACCATTAGAAGACTTAACTTTTTGAATTGTACTTTGTTATTGGCTAAGACAAGTTATAAAATTGCAAGAAATTTTTGGTAAGACCTGATTTGTAGAGTTAGTGAAATTGGGTTTTTTAATGGTATTTAGATATTATTTATCTTGTGTTCCAAATTTGATTAATAATTTACAATTCATCTTTGAAACTTTTCTATCCTATGAAATCAATATTGAATTATTTTATTCAGAGCTGTGTGATACTGAGACTAAATTATGTGCAGATGTGATGAATTGTTTATAGCCACAGGGCTGAAGGAGGTTATGGAGCTTGGAGTAAGTGATAACAGAGGTGGGGAGAGGCAAGAGCTGGGAGGGACTTGTAGATGTGTGAGAACTTTTAGAATGGACAAGTACTGCTAATTGATACTAGGGCATAAATTGAATGCAAAGTTTTCATGTCCCTGTGTGGTACTGCATGAATCCAAATTTTTTGAGGAGTAAGATAATTCTGTAGGTTTTCTGTATTTAACTGAGTACATTAACACTTCCAGTTTACCTCCTGACAATAATGAGATCAATTAACTTAATTGTTGAACTCCATGCAGGATCTGCACTTTGTGTTGCCAAGCCTCACATTGTTTGGAAGTCTCTGGAAATTACTGAGTGCAAACCAGTAGATGTGGATGACTGTACATGTTTAGGCCAGAGATTGAATGAGTCAGCTTAGTGAATTTGTTGGGTCGGGGTTGGTGGTTGAATCTTCTTGCCTGATGCATATTCTGTTGAGGCAGTACTGTTGTGCACATGTGGAGATAATGTATCCCCTCCTCTTCACTAGTGCATGAGGTGCTGGCAGGGCAGATACTCTTATGGAAATTCATCAATGAAGCAGATGCCCAGTTTAAACTGAGGACCAGCTTGGTTGCCCTTCCTGATTTGGCTCTGGCTACTCAGCTATTGGTTGGAGGTCTGTCATTTTATGTGATTTCTGACACAACACCTTAAAATGAAATCTCCCAGAATAGAGTTGCCAACTCTTTGTGCACCGATGTTCTTTCTCTCTCTCTGGAACAGAGAGATAGGAGATTTTCACTCTCCTTGTAGTCCACTCGGGTTGTTGAACATGTTCACGTGGTGGATGTTTTTACTCTTCCAATATCACCAAAGGAACTTTGGAGCAGCGGAGTATTTTTTTCCTAGGTTGCTGGCAACAATGTCTAGGATAGTTCCAAGAGGTTCACAGATAATCTGGCAAATTTATCAACCTTGGTTTCTGCTGTGCTTTGCCAAATACAGCAATAGAGTAAGAAGGATGGACTAATGACTGTACTGGGTTAGGTTCATGTTAACATGAGCTAGAGAGTCATGAGATGTTCGCTTATCTACATGGGGAGTTGTTGAGCCATCAAGCTGGCTCATTCTTCATTGCAAGACCCACCCAATATGTTCTCCTGCAGCTTTTCCTTCCAGAGAAAGGTATACCCACCACTTGGTTGTTTGAGTTGGCCGTTCCCTGCCTGTGTCTATCTTGATGGAGGCTATATCAGGTTCTCTTAGTTCCTGGACTTTGATAGCAGGGTAGTGTTCAGATTTGTTGCTGCTGGGGTTGTCCATGATGTTCCAGTCCTGAATTCATATTGAGGACTGCACTGGAAGTTGCCTGTTTGTGACTTAATGAGGGATGGCCATTACATTTCAGCTAGGTCTTGGTCTAGTCACGTGGAGTATCTCTCTTTCCCATCCTCCCTCAGACTCCCTCTCTGTCGTCCTGTTGAATTGTGTTGCTCAGCCCCCCCTTTATCTTTTGCTGCTCTAGATATCTCGCTTTCCCCTCTGTCAGAAAGATGGTAGCTGTGAGAGGTTCCAGCAGGATGAATCTGCCTCTGTTGTCTGGAAGCCTACGTGCTGGGACCCACTAATCTGTCTACAGAGTACCACAAAACCTCTTTCTGCTTGCTCTATTATGGAACCAGGATGCAATGATCATCACATACACCACAGCCCTGGAATTATGGAAGAGCCCAAATAGGTCTTCTACCTTAGAGAAAACTTTTGCCTTTTTCCCAAAGGGAGACAAAATTCTCCTGGATGAATTCAATGGCAGAGTTGGAAAGATTGCAATCTTTTTAAGAGGTGTGATTGGCAAGACAGGTATAGGGAAAGTAAATTCAACATACTTCTCCTACTGATAAAATGTTTGGAACATTGCCTTGTCATAACCAATGCCCTGATTTATCAGAGAGGCACGTACAAGACCTTCTTGAAGCTTTCTGATCCAGGTACTGGTACATGTTAGATTATGTCAGTATTCAAGTAAGTGACTGCAAATATGTATGCATCATCTGCACCATGGTAGATGTCAATGATATTTGCACTGACCACTGCCTACTCTTTATTTCTAAAATCCTGCCCCAAAACAATGGCAGCAACAGAAATGCTGCTGCAAGAAATTATTGCTGAAGGTTCGGGACTCCATCCCACTGCAAACTACGCTTTCGGCCGCCCTGTCACTACTGACTGATGAGGTCTAAGCCCGTTTGTCATCTGAAAAACACGTTCTCTAGAGCAGATGATATCACTACTGAAGTTTTAACACGTGTTGAACTTCAGTCACAAATCCACAACCATATCTCCCACATCTGAGGGGAAATGTGCAACATCTCCACTAAGTAGTGAGAATCCTTAGCACATGACTGTTCAAAAGGAGCATTCAGAATGGTACTGAGAACATCCGAGTGCCTTTCGCCTCCCACACTACCTACCACCTCTCCCATCTGTGGAAGAATCTGTGGGTTCCTCATTGACCTCATCTACCTCAGAATCCACTGAGTGGTAGCAAGTCATCCTTGATTCCAAGGGACTGCTGAACATCTGCTGATCATTGTTGGATTCCAAATTTTCTTTCTTAGAAAATTAATTTCATTTTCTTTGGCCTTTTTTAAAAGAAAGGGACTTTTTGTTTTATTATTTATTCGTTCGATATGTACGCCATAAGGCCAAAATTTATTATTGGTTCTTAATCACCCCTTGAGTTTCATACAGGAGTTGTGTGTCAACCACATCACTAGGCCAGGATCGATCACATGATCTACCATACAGTGAGGTTAGAGGATTTCCTTCCATATAAGGCATTTCTGAAGCTGATGAGTTTGTGACAATTAATAGCTTTTGATTTCCATTACTGATCCCAAACTTTTATTTAAAATTCCAGATTTAATTAATTAATTAATTGGATTTCTATTCCCCAGTTGCCATGGTGGATTTCAAACTTTTATCCACATAACTAGCCGAAGTCTATAGATACTAGTCTTGGAACTTAACTTCTGTGCTGTGTTTGGAGAGGTCTGAAATGTGAACATAAACTTGGGTAATTGAATGAATTTGTTAGTTGTCTTAATTTTACTCAGAATATTTTATCGTTTTTATTTCCTTACAGAGGTCCAGTTGTAATGGCTTCACTTGACTGGCTGGTTGTTGCAGTAACTAGTTTCACGATATTTCAAATTCTGTTCCATTACTTAAGTGCAAAGATATCTGTTTGTTTCTGCAATGGTTACCGAACACTGACTGACATTCAGAAGGTTGAATGGAACTCCAGGTATGTAGTCTGGTGATTTGATTTGAAAAGGCAAATTTAAACAAAGGCATGTTTGAAATGTTTTGCATTTGTTTTATAACTACAGTCCTGACACTCTTTCAGATAAATCTTAAAACAAATATGAAAACTTCTGCCTTTCTTCTGAAATTTCTCTTGAGACACACCAACTTTTGGCCTTCCAGAGGTCATCTGTTCATTGACATTCAGTGCTAGTGCTTCTACATGCCCAACCATTTGGAGGTCCATGAGTATAGCAAGGCTGGAAATCAGGAAGTTTGATCATACCAGGGAGTGAAAGGTTGCCACAGGTAGGCAGGATTCCAGAGTTGAGGTTACAATTGGATCACCTGTGTTCTTATTAAATGCTGGAGCAAGCAGAAGGACATGGATGATAATGAGATTAAGTAGGGGTATGTTGATAACCAAGGGCATCTTGATTTGAAGAAGGATGAGGTTTTGGGAGTCTTGAAAAACATTAAGGTGGATAAGTTTCCAGGGACTGATGGAGTCTATCCCAGGATACTGAGGGAAGCAAGGGAGGAGATTGCTGGGGTCTTGACAGAGATCTTTGATTCCTATTCAGCCAAGGGTGAGGTGCTAGAAGACAGGAGAATAGCCAATGCTGTTCCTTTGGTTAAGAAAGGCATTAAGGACAAACAAGGAAATTATAGGGTGGTGAACATTGCGTCAGTGGTAGAGGAATTAGTGGAGAAAATTCGCAGGGATGGGATTTACTTGCATTCAGAAAACCAAGGATAGTCAGCATGGTTTTGTGAGGGAGGCCCTATCTCACAAATTTGATCGAATTTTTTGAGGAAGTGAAGAAGTTAATGAGGGCAGGGAAGTGGATATTGTCTACATGGATTTCACTAAAGCATTTGATAGGGTCCTTCATGGTAAGCAGGTCCAGAAGATTAAGTCATATGAGTTGATAAGCTGGATACAAAATTGGCTTGATTGTAAGAGATAGAGGGTGGTGGTAGAGGGGTGTTTTTCTGACTGAAGGTCTGTGACCAGTGGTATTCTGCAAGGATTAGTGCTGGTACCTCTGTTTGTAATATATATTAATGGTTTGGATGAAATTCCAAGTGGTCTGATTAGTAAGCTTGCAGATGACACAAAAATTGGTGGAGCTGTGAATAGTGAGGAAGATTGTCAAAGGATACAGCAGGATATGGATCAGTTAGATATTTAGGCAGAGAAGTGGCAGATGGAGTTTAATCCAGACGTGTGAGGTAATTACTTGGAATATTTTATCGGCTGAAGGGCCTGTATTGTGCTGTACTGTTCTATGATAATACATTATGGGAGGTCAAGTGCAAGAGGAAGGTATACAGTAATTGACAGGACCGTTGGGAGCATTGATATACAGAGGGACTTCGGGGTGTAAGTCCATAGCTTCCTGGAAGTGGTAACACTGGTAGATAGGGTGATAAAGAAGGCGTATGGCATTTTTGCATTCATTGTTCTGGATGTTAAGCCTTAAAGTTGAGAAGTTGTGTTGCAACTGCTTAAAACATTGGTTAGGCTACATTTGGAGTATTGTGTGCAGTTCTCATCACTGCATTGCAGGAAGAATGTGAAGGTTTTGGAGAAGGTGCAGAAGAGATTCACCAGGATGTTGCCTGGGTTGGAATGCATTAGCTATAAGGAGAGGTTGGACAAACTTAAATTGTTTTCTCCAGGGTGTTGGGGGCTGAGGGGAGACTAAATAGAAGTATATAAAGTTATGATAAGATATTTCTTTACTAGTCACATGTACATCAAAACAGTGAAATGCATCTTTTGCGTAGAGTGTTCTGAGGGGAACAGTCAAGTGTCGCCACACTTCCAGCGTCAACACAGCATGCCCACAACTTCCTAACCTATACGTCTTTGGAATGTGGGAGGGAACCGGAGCACCTGGAGGAAACCCATGCAGTTACGGGGAGAACGTACAAACTCCTTACAGACAGTGGCTGGAATTGATCCCGGATCACTGGCGCTGTAATAGCATTACGCTAACTGCTACACCACTGACGCATAGGCGGGATAGATAGTGTCTTTTTCCCATGGTGGAAATGTCAAATACTAAAGGGCATAGGTTTAAGGTAAGAGGGGTAAAGTTTAAAGGAGATGTGTGAGGCAAGCTTTTTGCATAGAGTGGAGTAGGTGCCTGGAATGAGCTGTCAGAGAAGGTGGTAGAAACAGATATGATAACAAAGGTTGAGGCATTTAGACAGACATATGAACAGGCAGGGAATAGTGGGATATGGCCATGTGCAGGCAGACAGGATTAATTTAACTTGGTGTTGTGATTGGCGCAGACATGGTGGGCCGAAGGGCCTGTTTCTGTGCTGTACTGTTCTATGTTTCAGGTTCAAGTGGCTGAACGGCCTACTCCTGCTCTGAATTTGTATTGGGGTACCTTCTTCCTCTGCTTGCGATCTTTGTTTCTCACTTTGGAATTCCTTGATGAAAATGTTATTTTTCACCACTCATGTACTGCCTACGTTAATTAATCTTGAAGTAATGGAAGTAGGCTGGGACAATTTTTCTAAGGTACAGTATCCTCTCTGTCAGCTTTTCCGTAGTAGTTTGGTTGAAAAAAATTATAAGTTAGCTCAGATAATAAATGGTAATTTTCAGGGTGGAGTTGCAAAATGATTGAACCAGATGTACTCCTAAAATCAAACTTCATTTAAGAACTGCACTTCATGCATAATTTTTTTTTACAAAATCCTTTTGATCTAATGGTTAAAAATAGTAAAGTAAGCTTGCTTTGCTTTGAACATTATTATTTTTGGGATGTCAGTATTGCTAGACGGCTGCATTTATTGTCTATTCCAAGATGTGATCTTGTGATAGCTCTTCCATTAGACATTTGGAATTGACTATGTAATGTATATTGAGGCTGTATAGGCCAGGGCTACACATAAGGGATAGATTCCCATTCCCAAGGGAGACTTTTAAACTCCATCAGAGATGGGAACCTATTGTTCTCACATAAAGGAATTGAAAGCTAGTTGCTGTTTACAATATTTTGCTGGTGCTAATGCACAAGTGATCAGATTTACTGAATTTCTTACCTTAATTTGCCATGGGCGGATATCTAAGTTCACATCTTTTAAATTTCCGGTTTAGTTGCAAATAGAGTGCACTAATTGTGCTTGTTTGTCACCAAGTATTATTTTTAAAGAAATGCTATCATTGCGAAATACTTTAAAAAAAAAAGGAAATTTTATGGAATCAATGTAAAGAACTTTATTTAGTTGGCAAAGATCTATGCTTCATGTAGCTAAAAGAAAATTGAATATTTAGAATAGGCACTGGTTTTCTAATTGGATTTTCAGTTTTATAAATAAAGCTTCTGGAATGCTGTTAACCAAGTACTAAAGTTCATGTGTAGATCTTAATTTGTAGAATACACTGGATGATGTGAGATAAGAACTAGAAATAGCATGATGTTTTATGACCTGGTGTTTCCTGCAGTAAACAAGACCTCAGTTGTTTTATATCCTCTCCTTTGATTGGGGAAAAAGGGCTCCATAGTTGGAAGCGTCAAGCTTGTAATATGTATTTGATTCTGCCTGAAATTGCCACATTTCTCATCAATTGTTCTATTTATAAATACTGAGTTTATCCTGCAGGATCATTTTCCCTCACTGGGGCAAATGAGTGGTTTAAATCAAACTCCTATTGTTAGTTGTGTAACATTTGTAGAGTTAAAGCAGTTCCAAACTATTTGTGAGCAGAATTGAATAGACTGGGGTTCTTTTCATTGGAGAAGAGAGTTAGAATAGATCTGACTTTTTAAGATTGTGGCAGAGAGATTGTTTTTTTGGAAACAATTCCAGGACAAGGGAACAGAACTGATCATTGTCGCCATGCAATGATCATAGTTGATAGCAGTTTAGTTATAGAGTAGCTAGATGTACATGTCAGGGAAGAAGGGAGTGGTGTTACAATGTGGGAAGGGATAATTATAATAAGAAATTGCTTGCATGGAATAATATGACCAAATGATCCACAGGGTATATTGCACATTGTTTTACTTAACTTTAAGCAATAAACACTACTTGAAAATACCTTAATTTTGGGATTAAGGGGAAGGGTTCCTGCTTGGTTTTACTGAAATTTTGTAGCAACAAATTTGGCATTCATCCTCAAACGTAATGAAGCATTGGGAGTGGGTTGAGTGGAATAATGCTTTAAAATAAGGACCATTTAACAATATCAACCAACATTGGTCCAGGAAGAGTGATCAACTATTTACTTGTATAAGAAAGAGTGAACAGGAAGTGAGTCTAGTTGATAAATTGAGTTTGGAGAGAGCAGTCAGACTATAATTTGGATAAATAGCTTTTCAGATTTGGGACAGTACGTAACATTTCCTGAGGTTGGGATTAAAATGGGAGGGAGGGATATGAAACTTCGGTGCCAGAAGTATCAAATTCTCTGTAAACCCAAAAAAGTCCATCAATGTGCAATCAATGATGCCTCACCTGACTTTTCACTTTTTTATTTTTTTTTTGTAGGGTAGTGTCCACATTCCATGCTTTGCTGGTTGGGCTATTGTGTCTGTACTTGCTGTGGTTTGATGATGCAGTCAATGCAGATCCAATCTGGTAAGAAATCTTTTAATTTCACTGATCAGAAACTTGAGTTGAAAATGTATTCAATAAAATAATTACACTTTAAAGGGATACATAAACTTACTCTGATCCAATCACCATTATATAAACATCGTGATCTCTTCTATTCTCATAATCACAAAAAAGAGATTGGCCTTTATAATCAAAAACTATTGCATACAAAAGGAGGAAGCATTTCTCCAGCAATACAAATCTCTATTTAAAATTATATCTAGACTACTGTGTGCAATTCTTCACACTGTATTTTGGGGATTGCATTAACTAGGCTTATATCCTTGGAATATGTAAGATTCAGGTGGGTGGTCAATTTGTAGTTCTCAAGATTTTGAAAAGAATTGATTGGATAACTAGGTCAGCTGATGGAGGAATCCGAGGCAGAGTGACCTAACTTTAAAATCAGGATCAAGGCAATTCAATAATTGTAAATCTGAGATTGATAGGTTTTTGCTAGCCAAGGTTGTTACTAAGGGGTATGAACCAAGGCAGGTGGATAGAGGAAAAATATAAATCAGCCTGTTAAAGGTGAATTGTCCCAAGGGACTTAATAGGCGCTTTTCTTGTTCAGATTCTCCCAAATGAGAAAACGAGTATGTAATTTAACATTGACAGTAGCCAGGGACTGCTGCTTAGAAACAATGAGTAGTGCCTGTATGAGATGGGAAAAGGAGCATGTTTTACTTACTCTCGGGTACAAAACCTTATTGGAAGTTGTCTGCCTTCAGCATATTGGCTAAAATTGTTTGTGTGACCAGGGATAGGAAGATAATTTTCTGAGCGACATGCTACTAATTTATTTTTGTACTGTGGAATAGCAAATTGGTTAAGTATTCTGAGATTTCCTTTGCAATGTGGAACCTGTCCTAAATTTGCTAGGACTTCAAACAAATGGATAATTTACAGGCTGCAGAATCATATGAGGCCATTTAGCCTATTTGAGTCTGTGACATGTCTATGCAGCAGCAATCCACCTACTCCTCTACCCTCTCTCCTAAGCATTACAAATATTTTAACACCATAGTTGAATCTGTGTCCCACTACAGTGCACTGGCAGTGCATTCCAGATCCTAACCAAAGCAGAAAAAAAAACCTTTGTCATGTCACTTGGTTCTTTTTGCCACCTTCATTCCATGACCTGTATCTCTTGACCTTTTTCAATGTCTTTCTTTCTGTGCTGTTTAGATGTTTCAGGATTCCTTCCTGATTTCAAATGCCTGTGTCAGATCCCTATCTTAACTTCCTCTCTTTCAAGGAGAACAATCCCATTTTCTCCACACTTTCTAAGTAGGTCCCTGATCCCAAGAAGTATTCCTATTGATCTTTTCTCACTTACTGTAAGACCTTCATTTTCCTCAAGTGTGCTCAGAACTGGGAATATTAGTCCAGCTGTGGCCAAGCCTGGGTTTTATAAAAGTTCATTATGCTCTTGTACTCACTGCCGATGTTTCTAAAGCCTTGGATCCTGTCTGCTTTTTCAACTGTTTACCAACTTATCCAGGCACTTTCAGCGATCTATACACATGTATCTCTTGATCTTTGTTCCTGTATCCTTTTGGAATAGTGCCATCTGACTTATGTGGCTTTTCCTTGTTCTTCCTCTAAAATGTAATTAATTAGCATTTTCACCAGCCTGTCTATAATCGGTTGAAGTCTATTCCTACTCTCCTCACAGTTCATTGCAGTTGCAAGTTTTGACTAATTTCAGTATCAGACATATTCACATTGACTTATAGTAATTAAAAAAATGTTAAGGACCTCTTTATTCTGTGTGTTTTAACTTCAAGCAATAAATTTAAAAAATAAATAAATTACTAGTATTTGCCCAGGAAATGTAGGATTTGATGCTTGCAGAGAATGTTGATTAAGCATAAAATTATAAATGAAGTCTCAAAATTATAATGTGGAATTAATTTCCATGTAGAATTGTTGTGAAGGTTCCATTGCATTTGCCATGTGCTACTCTTAACTGCATTTTCCTGTTCAATTTCCCCATCTCCATCTTTTTTGCAGTCACTGTCCCCTTAATAGGAATACAATTGCTAGTTGAAATTATTTATGATTTTTGATGTTTTTGGCAAGCTGTGTATTTGCAAAGACATCACAATTGGTCTCAGTATCTGAACACCTACAGTATCTGGGATGGGCTTTCTGGTTGGTGAGTCTGCTTTGATTACTGGACGAACCACAGACTACCTGGACTATTTTGACTCGGTAAAGGGTTTCATGCTGCGAGCACTGATTATTGTTTCTGTTTAAATGTAAATTTCTGCTTCTTGGTATTTACAGGGGGACCCTACACTGGTAAAATTAAATGTTGGTCTTGCCGCAGGCTACTTCATTCAGGTGAGTGTCCTTTTTAGTCAAGTCATTCTTTCAGATTTATGTTAACTAGAGTACAGTTTCTTTGAATTCAACTAGGAACAAGATAAGAAATATCTTTTGCTTCAAGTCTGCGCAAGATATATACATTGAAATTGTTTGATGTGGTAATGGTAGTTTCATCATCTTTCTCTGCACATGAAGACCCAGTGGAGACAAAAGACTTTTAGGAGTCCCATCATGAGAAATATAAGTCAGAATTTTGTTTGGATGGGGCTGCTACTACTAGACTAATCTAAGTAGAAACGCACAAATGCCATTTAAATTGTACTGATCCATCATCCATCAGCTGAAGGTAGGGAAGAACATGATCACATTTTGAGCTTAGTATCTGATGAAGGACCTAGAGTCGTAGAGTTGTACAGTACAGAAACGGGTCTTTCAGGCCAACTTGTCCGTGCTGACCAAGTTGCCTATGAGGGTTAGTCCCATTTGCCTGAGTTTGGCTCATATCCCTTTAAGCCTTTCCTATTCATGTAACTGTCTAAATGTCTTAAATGTAATTGTACTTGCCTCTACCATTTCCTCTGGCAGCTTGTTCCACATACCCACCAACTTCTGTGTGGAAGAAGTTGCCTCTCGGGTCCCTTTTAATTCTTTCTCCTCTCATCTTAAATCTATGCCCTCTAGTTTTGGACTTCCCTACGCTGGGAAAAAAAGACTGACCATTACATCCCAGGAAATGAATCGGCCTCTCCTACTTCAGATTTATTGGATCTGCTGGGCATTTTCATTATCTACCTTCCTTTTTCTTCCTAAGGATATATATCCTGTTGACTTCAGAAAATTAGGCCTCTTTCATAATTAATGTTTCTGTTGTGAATAGATATTTTATATCCATATTTATTTGGGCTTTCTTTTTTTTGATCAATTTTTACCGAGCCTTTGTAAGCAACTTTGCAAGAGAATTTTGCCTCTTTCTAAGAATTATTTTGCAATAGAAATCTCAAAGTCCTTGCTTTGGTTTTTGAATAGATTCAAAGTAACCCTTGTTACTTATTACTGTTTTGTGAATGGGTTGTATGATTTTTTCCAAATTAGAAAGCTGAAACTAGTGTACCCTGGGCCCCTGTTTTTTCTGAAGGTCCTGTGAGATTAAACATTATTGTGTTTCATCTTCAGAAATTTGGCTAGAGTCTTTGAGTGGGAGGAGAGTATTTTGCAGTGAATATTTTGACTCTAGCGGTGATTTTGAGCCGTGTGATTAGGTTAAGAAATATAATTGGAGTTCCTAAGTTATAAATAACCACTAAAAACAGAAAATGCTGGAAGCACACTCAACATTGTAGATAATCTGTGGAAAAGGAATCAATTAACATTTCAGGTCAAGCCCAGTTTTGAAGACAAGTGCTAGAAATATTAACATGTCTCTGTAGACCTGTTAGTTTATATAGGCACTATTTGACTGTCAAAATATGCAAACTTTCCAATATACCATTTGAGGAAATGCTTTCAAAGCAACATATGCTATCATTAAATAATTTAATGTTTTGAAATACAGAAATATTAGGATCACTTACTGAAAATAGTAAAGTATGGGAAAAGTATTTAGTTATTGTTGCAAGGGGAATCAGTATGACTTAATATCTAAATCAAGAGACAGTGATGCCAATATAATGGAATTATAGTAAAACTCTGATTAATTGGCCACATTTAGGACTTTTGGGTGGTGCTGGATGAGAAAATTTTTCCCATTTTTATTTTACTTTTGTTTACATGTGATAAATTTTCCTGTGAACCCAATGAGTTTAAAAGGAGAGGGGAAATACATGACCACCCCAGACCCCGGCTTTGGCTGCAAACCTACCCATGTTTCTGATCTCTGGTATTCCAGAACCACCACCCCCCCCCCCCCCCCCCCCCCCCCCCCCCCCCCCCCCCCCCCCCCCCCCCCCAACCCTAGCTCTGGCTGCATAACTGGCCTGCAGTCTGGGCCTCTGTCACACTCTGGATCCTAGGCTCATACTCTGAACAATCAGGATTTCTGGACTATCAGATTTGAGGTTTTTATTTTGGAGTTTTACTGTAATGTGCTTGCAAAGTGATCCCTTTGATATTGCCTGGGTGTACCCACCTAATTTACCCGACTTTGGTGGAAGGCACACAAGGTTGCACAAAATGAAACTGCTTTTAAAAACAGGATTGCTGTCTGCAAATTGTCACTTGCCTTTAAATTTGTTCTCTAATTTAAGTACTTCGAAAGGTTTGTATAGTTGGGTACATCAGACATGAAGACACTCAATGAGACACCCAATTCTACCTGCTGTATTAACAAATACAGAACTTTATTGTGTTGGCTAACTTGTGTTGAATGCATTTTTAAGGAACATGCAAAAAAAAAAGTTCGCTTAAAGAAATTGAATGCTTGGTCAATTTTAACAAAATTGTTCATAACTTGTTTCACTAGAACCAATTTGCAAGTATGATTTTCAAATGACAGTCATGTTTATGGATTATGTAACATTTGTTATAGCTTAATGTGAGTAACTGAATAAACTCTCACTTCACACCTATTTCTAATTTTATGTTCTGTGTTGCTTTTTTAGATTTCCTCCTTATTTTGTGGTATTGGAAAGCAATTGGGGACATTTACTTTGTAATCCACCATTTGACAGCGCTGTATGCCTACTATTATGTACTGGTGAGTGCTGTATTAGACAATAGCTGTACTTGTAGGCAAGAAAGGACCAAGAGGAAACAGCAATAGGTCTGTGCTTTAGCCAGGTAGATGTTAGCGGTTCAAATTAATAGGATAATATTGAGAAAATAAGTCATTACTCACACTGAAGTAATAAATGTTATGGTTCATCATTGAATTATATTTAGTTAACAAGTGAATTAACAAATGAGCGTACTTTACCCTTGTGTTATCGTGATTTGTGTATAATAAGAACTAGCATTTAAACACTAGCTAGTTCACACAACCCTTCATTTCATGGACAATGAAATCACTTGTGGGTAAGCTCTGAAGTAAGATGGAGACATGAGAGACAGCAGATGCTGGTATCTGGAGCAACACACAATCTGCTGGAGGAACTCAGTAGGTCGAGCAACATCTGTTGGGGGGGGAGGAAGGATAATATTGAGAAAATAAGTAATTACTCGCACTGAAGTAATAAATGTTATGGTTCACCATTGAATTATATTTAGTTAACAAGTTAAACACTAGGTAGTTCACACAACCCTTCATTTCACAGACAATCAGTGATAGTATAATGGCTTTAAGTTGCAGAGAAAGTGGGGGAGGGCTGATTAGAACAAACGGAGCATCTCTGATGGGGTATGGCCAAATCAAGTCGGTTAATGGATGCTGTTGAAGGCTAAGCATACTACTTTGTCTGTGTTGTGTTGCTAGCAACAGGACTTATGAGACATGCCCAGCAGGTCAAAAGGACTAATGGAGAGAGAGAAAAACTGAACTAATGATGTGCAGCAGTTTTGTTACATAGTGTGCTAACTTGCCAATAACTTGCCCAGTTTTCAATGGTTTATGACAATATAGTTCAGTTTCAAAACTTGTGTCAGACAGCTTAGGTCCAAGCATAGATAAAAGAGCTGAATTCCAGAGGTGAAATGAAAATGACTGCCCTGTATCAGGGCTCGGGATGAGTTGGGGTGTAACTCTCGGAAGCTGGAAACCATACCTAGCACAATGGAAGATGATTGTGATTGATGGAATTCCTCAGTGCAATTTCCTTGAACCAGGTATCATCAACCATTTAACTCTTTCCTTTCCTCCCAGCAAATATCAGAAATGGGACAGTTTGATTATACAGAAGTTCTCACATTGCCTTAAAACTACCTAACTTCTCTGAATTTAAAACTTGGTATACTGAAGTTTAACTGTGAGTAGTTGTGCTGAAATCTCTTAAATGGCTGTAGATAGGCAGATCTGTATTTTAAAATGTCAGGCCATATTGGAATTGTGGGAAGTCACTTTGGCTTCAGGCTGGCCTCTGGCTGTTCACTCTTGGTCCAAAGATTTGGGAGATTTGCATCACTGGGTTAGATGATTTTTCTCACTGTATTTTTGCATGCAGTATTTGCTTGTAATTGGGACATTCTTTATCCGCCTTTTACTATTACAACAATGCATGTTCTTGCTCTTCTATTTTCAAGGTAGCATGTGCCTTTCTGCTTCTGAGGATTTAACTTTGCTTGTACTGTCATCTTAAATAAAATGCACTTCCCAATTTAAGACCCCTGTGTTGTCCTAATTTTGTTTTCCCTGCCATTCCTTTGAAATTTATCTCATGTCTGAATGTAGTTCCACAAGTGGGTCAGGCCTAGGTGGTATTATGAGCACTAACCCAAAGGGTTACTCGGTAGGGATTCACCTGTATTTTTCCAAGGAGCACATTTCCAGTGTCACTGAACAAAGTCCAAATTTCTGCTCTTTCTCCTCTCAACTGGAGCTATGAATGCTGATGTTGTGTTGTACTTGGCTCAATCCCACACTGATAGAGATATCAAATGAACCAAAGAGAATCTTGCTTCTAAGATGTTTTTTTGACCTAATAGTTTGACAACACCTCTAAATGAGAACAGTAATATAGGACAGATAGTGAACATCATATTTTCCATTGTAATCAATTGAATGATGAGCATGGAAGTATAAAAAAAAGGCTCATTGAAAAGCTGTTGTATTGATCAACTTTTAATGCTGATATTTGCATCAAAAATCAAACAAGTGCATACTGCTTTATCATTGTGTGCATAACCAGGATATTATTCTGAATTGAACCCACACTAGCAAACCAGTAATAACTCACTACCAGAGTTTAGTATGAATAAAAACTTATCAATGAATCGCTGTCCTAATTTTGGCATTATTGTTGTCTAATTGAAAGCTTTGAATACTGCTACTTTTGAAAACCTTTTGCCATTGGCTTTTGCAGATCCATTGTTCTGTGTGCAGGCATCTACTTTTAAAATTATGAACCCAAAACTGTGAAACAGGATGTAGCTACGCAAATGCTGAAAGGATTTCTGCAGCAAAACTAAATGAGAAATAAAATTCTACGGTTCTTGTTTGCAACAACAGTGCAGTTTGCAGACAAATATTGCAACTAAACCTGCTGACATGAATCCTTATTTTGCACTTTTAACATCATAATACAACTGAAGCCAATTTAGCTTGTTTTTAAAAGAAAATTTTCCATTCATGTTGCTAATAAAGAAAATTGTCCACTATTCATTCTGACTTCTGATGCAGAATTTTTTTTCTTGCATGTGCTGGCGGTCAAAAGCTCTTACAAGTGTTTTTTTCCCACTATTAGAAAGCTAAAAAAAAAATTGAAACAATGTGCAAAGTTTTTTTTCTTTTTATTTCAAACATAGGTTCTGATGGAATTAAACCTCCTGGTTGTTGTTCTTAATGGCAGTGGGTAAAACCCCACTCTGAGTGCTGAAAATCCAAAATGAACTGAATACAATCTTTCATAATAAAAGTGTTGTTTAAAGTAAGCTATATGGAGGAGCAACAATGTGAGTTTTAAATTTATTTGATTTGAGCATGTGCTATTGGATAAGAAATCCCTACAATATTGCTTTTTATTTTTTTTTTACAAACTATTAATGAATTCTACTGGAGGAATGGCCAATTTGCACAAAATTACCGGAAGATTTTTTTTTTGAATAAAATGACACCACTTGTTGCCTTCTAAATGATCTAATGGGAATTACTTATATTCTTGCATTTACTGTGCTGTGGAGATTGGTAGCTGCTTTCCTGTAATTTCTTGAAAGCATGCTCTGTTTTTCTTTCTATGTTGCAAGTGTGAATCTGTAGAAGCAAATGTGGACATAAGTGAAACCTGTATTTTGTGTTCACCTGTACTGTCACTGATTCTTATCTACTAGCAATGGCTTCTGTTTTCCTGGATTCTCTGTTTAAACATATAGTCTGCACTTAATGTTGTGTCTTTCCTTTCACAGTGCTGGATGCATGACGGTGTTGCTTTTCTGCCAGTTGATAGATCTCTGTAATCATTTACCTTTATCCTTTTTCTCTAACTTGCCTAACTTACGTTATAACTACTTTCCTTCCCAAGCTGAAAATGCAAAATTACAAAATGATGAGGAAGTCAATTGACCTAGTGAGCTTCTGTACCTCCTTGCCTGCATTTAGATGCTATTGATGTACATTGAACAATTATATTGTCTAGTAATAATATGGACTTACCAGAATGTAATAGTACTAGTATACAATGCTTCAACCTTGGGTTTGTGTTTTTTTTTGCTGTTATTTGAGTTCTTGGATTCATAACACAGTAAGTACACTTTTAATTATCTGGTAAGATTTTTCCTCCCGGATGTAAAAGTGCATTTGTTATAAACAAATTGTCTTTATTTTCTATTTGTTAGGATGTAAGGAGTGGCAGGAATCAAAAAGTGTATGTCCAGTACTGCAAATTACACAAGGGTGCTTGTTTCTTATTTAGTCATACTTTTGTTTTTAGTCATTCTTTTGCATGATTTCTAGTTCCTGAGTTGGAAGAATTGGTCCTCATGTGTTGGAACCAGTTTGCAATTGGCTGTTCAGAACTGCAATAGGAGCAGCCTGCTGGGTGTAGCTTCCCCACAGGTGCCTGCTTACTGCTCTGGGGTTTGTAGGGATGGAGAGGAAGGGGAAGGCCCCACATCCTGTGGTGCCCCGGTGCAGCACATCAATGTTGTCTAACAAAAATGCTTTTTTCTACTGAGAATTTCCTGCTGACTTTTTTTACGTGCTCAGTTGTCGGGTACATCATGGTCAGCTGCCGTATCAAGCCAATGTCATGTTAAGTTTCCTCACACTTCCTGTATTGTTGCATTCTCCTTTCGAAGGAAGAAACTTCCCAGAATTTGGGTTCTCTCATATGTGCCATATTTTCAGCTAATGTCTCTGCAGAATCCATGTCAACTGAATTTGCTACTACTTTGAGATTTTTCCATGAATTACCACTTTTGATAAGTTTATTACTTTGATAAAAAATAAGTTTTCTTAAGAAGTAAGTCAGTTGTATCATCAGTGGTAATTCTCATCAGTGGCAACTTTCTTTGGCAAACTTGTCCCTTGATGATACTGTGAGGTTAATTTATAATTCCAGAATAGAAGAAAGAACAATAATCCTGCATTTAACAGACTTGGCAGATTGTGGAGAAAGCTGCAATTGCTAAATGAATTGTATTTTTTTTTAAATGGTAGCTGTTTGGAAGTATTACTACTGAGATGCATGGAGAAAATGTAGGGGATTGCCGTTGAAATGATAAACTGCAATGGCTGACGATGCTGAATACAGCACATAGCATATTTGTGTTACCATGATGGCAATTGATACAAAAACAAAGAAATGTGAAGTTTATATTCTCTTGGTATAACAATTTAAGATGTTTATTCCTGCCCCATCCCTATCTTTTTCCATTATCTTTTTGAAATGCACAGAGTTACGGTCAGTGTCTCCAAAATGTTCACCCACTGACGTTCCCTCTACTTGACTGGCTACATTCACCAAGATAAGGTCCAGTAATGCTCCTTCCCTCTTTGGCCTATCTATATACTGTTTCAAAAAGCTCACATCAAAAAAAAACTTTCTGACCCTTTTATGCTAAGACAATCCCAGTTAATATTTGGGGAAATTGGAATTACCTGGTACTATAACCCTATATTACATTTCTCTGATATTTGTCTGTGATAATTTATGTAGTAATTACGTTTTCCAGCTGGCTGTTCATAATTTTTGTAATTTAATCTTATTTCAAGCTGCCAATTTTAGTTTTGCTGGATTATAATTTAGTGTGAATTGCTTTAAGATGGGGGGCGGGGAGAGGGGGAATGGGAAGCTGCAAAACTCACCAGCCAGTTACTTTCCTGTGTTCCTGTAATGTCTGGTGCTGGTGCTTACTCATTCAACTTTGATTTTATTTAAATACAAATGCACAGTCTCTTTCACCCACTTCATTAGATTTCCCCACCCCCCCCTCATCGAAATCCCAATTTCATTCTTTGTAGAGTTCATACAGTGTGAAAAATGGAAATGGATCTTGCGCCACTTATTATGTGCATTAACAAAAGCATTCTGTATTTGTGCTAGCTAAAATTCCAAAATCCTGAGTCAGTATCTGCTGAGCTTGATGACTAGACAACTGGTTCTAGTCAGCCATTTAGTTGGCAGATGTCTTGTTTATCACTGACTAATGCTGTTTTTCTGTAAAATATTGCATTTAAAGTTAAATGCTAAAATCCCCTCGCCAAAATCTTGAGTTTTCTACTCTGTATAATTTGTACTTGGTGGAACTGCACTCTGCTGTTTACTCCTGACCAAACAGTTGAGCCATAAAGCAATACAGCACAGATACAGGCTCTTTGGCTCAACCAGTCCACGCTACCCTCAGCTAGTCCCAATTTCCTGTGTTTGGCCTGTGGCCCTCTAAGCCCCGCCCTTCCTTGTACCTATTCGAGTGCTTCTTGAATGATACTACTGTACCTGCCTCAGCAGGAGCCTTGGATATCACTGGAGAGCAAGTTTATTTTTGTTTCCCCAATGGTTTAAACCTCAACCATGAGAGCTAGAAGTCAATGCAGTTCAGCAGTAGATGTTCCAGCTATTTTACTGAAATTTTCATGACTCTTGGTAAATCATAATTTCAAGTATAAGAATTTAAACACAGGTACAAGTAGACCTGAAAATATTTAGTAAGATCGTGGCTGATCCTCCATCTCAAATTGACTGTCATGCCTGAACACCATAACTCTGGAACCCCTCAGCTGAAGGTCTGCTAAACTCAGCCTGGAATGTATTCAATGACTGGGAAGAGAAACACAAAGATTTATAACCCTCTGAACAAAGAAATTGAACAAAGTTTATAAAATTGCATGTTCTGCCTCTCAGTTTCACAAACTTCTAAATGTTGTATTGATAGCTCAACTGGGAGAACAAATTGCTGAGTTTTTTGTTTGGAAATGTTTTGTTACACTGATGAAAAATGCAACCACCATAATTATAGGCCTGAAACCACAACGACTGAATTAAACTTGAAGCGCCAAGGTCTATTGGAAACTTTCAAGAAAAAAACATTTCTTAAAGGTGAAATGTAAAAATTCAAAGAATTTTGTTTCAAAGAATATTTGCAACACTGTCTGTTTTGGAACTTACTGAGGGGGGAAATAATTATTTCCTCCTGTCAGGCGGCACCTCTACTTTTCCACTGGTTGCCCACCCCTTTTCAAGATTTGATACTTGCCCAAATTTGAAAATAACTTTCCTTAACGTAAGAATATAAGAAGCAGAGGTAGGCCAATTGGCCCTTTGAGCCTGAGTGATCTATAGCTGATTCATTCTTGGCCTCAACTTCACTTTACAGCTCTCTCCCCATACCCCTTAACTGCCTTGTAGTTCAAATATTAGTTAATCTCTCCTTGAATATATTCATCTGCTCTGCTCTTGCAGCTCTCTGGGGTAGAGAAAGGTTCATGACGCTCAGTGAAGAAATTCCTCAATTCTGACATGAATAGATGAGACCTTTATTCTGAAACCATGACTGGTTCTAGATACCACCACTAGGAGATACATCTGCTCGGCATTCACCCTGTCAATCTCTCTCAAAAACTGACATTTCCATAAGTTCAACTCTCATTCTTCTGTACTTGAATATACATGTCCAGCCTGCTCATGTATTGATGCACATGTCTTCGTGCATCAAGCCCTTCATACCAGGAATCAACTCAGTGAACCTTTTCTGCACTGCCTTCAATGCAAGGATATCCTTCCTTAACTACAGAGGCAAAAACTGCAAGCGGAACTCCAGGTGTGGCCTCGCTGGTGCCCTTTGAATTTGCATTAAAGATTACACTCATTTTCCCTCCCCCACCCCCCATAAACACCAGGGTTCCATTAATCTTCCCAAGTACTGCTGCACCTGCATGCTAACTTTTTCAGTTTCAAGGACTAGGACCCCCCGCCCCAGATCCTGTTGCACCACGACATTTTCAAGTCTCTATTTGAATAATGATTTTTTTTCATTCTTCCTTCTAGAGTGGATTACCTCATTTTTTTCACTTTTATACTTTATTTGCCAACTTCTTGCCATTCAGTTAACTTTTGCAGGTTCTTGGTGTCCTCTTAAGAACTTGCTAACCTGCTTATCTTTTTATCATCAGAAAAGGTGGCTACACTTGGTCCAAAATCATTTTAGGCCTAGATCGTAATTGGCTGAAGCCCTGGTACTGTGGCACCCCTTTGGTTACTAATTACCAATCTGAAAATCACCCATTTATCACAAGATCACAAGACGAGGGAGCAGAAGTAGGCCATTCGGCCGATCGAGTCTGCTCCAAAGAAAAGGGGGGAGAAAATAAAATAAAAGAGAAATGGGGGGGGGGCAACAAAAAAAATCTAACCCCAATTTCTGGCCTTATCCCCATATCCCTTGATACCTTGACTAATTAGATATCTACCTATCTCCTTCTCAAATGCCTCCAATGATCTGGCCTCCACTGCTGTACGTGGCAAGGAAGGAATTCCATAAATTCACTTCTGGCTAAAGAAATTTCTCATCTCTGTTTTAAATCTGTACCCTCTAATTCTCAGATTGTGCCCTCTGGTCCTGGACTCACCCACCAAGGGAAACAGCTTGGCCACATCTACTCTGTCCAGTCCTTTCAACATTTTAAATGATCTATGAGGTCCCCTCTCATTCTTCTGTACTCCAGTGAGTACAGTCCAAGAGCTGACAAACGCTCATCATTTGTAAGCCCTTTCATTCCGGGAATCATCCTCGTAAATCTCCTCTGAACCCTCTCCAACATCAGCACATCCTTCCTAAGATATGGGGCCCAAAACTGTACACAGTATTCCAAATGAGGCCTCACTAGTGCCCCGTAGAGCCTCATCAACACTTTCCTACTTTTATACACTATACCTCTCGAAATGAATGCCAACATAGCATTTCTTTGCCACTGATCCGACCTGGTGGTTAACCTTTAGGGTATCCTGCATGAGTACTCCCAAGTCCCTTTGTACTTCTGTACTTTGAATTTTCTTCCCTTCTAGATAATAATCTGCCCATTTATTTCTGTTTCCAAAGTGTACAACTGCACATTTCTCAACATTGAATCTCATCTGCCATTTCCTTGCCTATTCTCCTATACCATCTAGGTCTCTCTGCAACCTTCCTGTCTCCTCAATACTCTCTACTCCTCCACCTATCTTGGTGTCATCCGCAAACTTAGCCACAAAACCATTTACTTCATCATCCAAATCGTTAATGTACAGGGTAAAAAGAAGCGGCCCCAACACCGACCCCTGCAGAAGACCACTAGTAACTGGTGGCCAACCAGAACAGGATCCTTTTATTCCCACCCTTTGCTTCCTGCCAACCAGCCAATGCTTCACTCATTCTGTTATCCTACCTGTAATTCCATGACCTCTCGTCTTATTAATCAGTCTCTTGTGCGGCACCTTGTCGAAGGCCTTTTGAAAGTCTAAATACACAACATCTACTACCTCTCCCTTATCCACCCTACCTGAGATTTCTTCAAAAAACTCCAATAGGTTGGTCAGGCAGGATCTTCCCTTCACAAAACCATGTTGGCTTGGACCTATCTTGCCTTGCACCTCTAGGTATTCCATAACCTCATCCTTGAGGATCGATTCCAATAACTTACCCACCACCGACGTCAGACTAATAAGTCTGTAATTTCCTTTATGCTGCCTCCCACCTTTCTTATACAGCGGAACTACATTTGCGACCCTCCAGTCCTCCGGAACCATGCCGGAGTCTATCGATTCCTGGAAAATTATCACCAATGCCTCCGCTATCTCTAAAGCCACCTCCTTCAGAACCCGGGGATGCACCTCATCCTGTCCGGGAGACTTATCAGTCTTAAGTCCATTTAGTTTTCCTAGCACCTCCTCTCTAGTAATCTTAACTGAACTCAGTTCCATTCCTTGAGACCCCTGATTAACCGGTATATTGCTGATGTCCTCCACAATGAAGACCGATGCAAAATACTCATTTAGTTCCTCTGCCATCTCTTTATCAACCCGTGTCTTTCTTTTACTCCTTATATATTTAAAAAAACTCTTAGTATCCTTTCGGATGTTACCTGCCAACTTCCTTTCATAATTCATCTTTTCTTTCCTAATGACCTTCTTAGTTTTTTTCTGCAGGTTTTTAAAAGTTTCCCAGTCTTCTGTTTTCCCACTAATTTTTGCTTCCTTGTATGCCCTCCCTTTTGATTTTATTGTAGCCTTCTCCTCTCTCGTTATCCACATTTGTGCCTTTTTTCTATTCAAAACCACCTTTTTTCTTGGAATATATCTATCCTGCATCTTCCTTATTGCAGAAATTCCATCCATTTCTGCTCTGCCGTCCCTCCAGCTAGCTTACTCTTCCAATCAATTTGGGCCAGCTCCTCTCTCATGCCACTGTAATTTCCTTTGTTCCACTGAAATATCGATACACCAGTTATCAGCTTCTCCTTCTCGAATTTGAAACTGAACTCAATCATATTGTGATCACTAGTTCCTAATGGTTCCTTTACCTTTAGTTCCCTATACACCTCCGGTTCATTACACAGCACTCAATCCAAAACAGCCGATTCCCCTGGTGGGCTCATCAACAAGTTGCTCCAAAAAGCCGTCCTGTAGACATTCCACAAACTCACTCTCCTGAGATCTACTGCCTTGCTGGATTTCCCAGTCCACCTTCATGTTAAAACCCCCCATAATTATCTTAACATTGTCACTCTGACACACTTTTTCTATTTCTAACTGCAACTTATAGTCCACTCCTGACTGCTATTAGGGGGCCTATATATAACTGCTACTATTGTCTTTTTACCCTTGCTATTTCTTAGCTCCACCCATAAGGATTCCACCTCTTCTGACCCAATGTCCTTCCTTTCTATTGATTTTATATCATTACTAACCATCATGGCCACACCACCCCCTCTGCCTACCCGCCTATCCTTCCTATACACTGTGTACTCCTGGACATTTGGTTCCCAGTCACATTCGTCATAAAGCCATGACTCAGTGATTGCCACAATGTCGTATTTATTAATCTGTAGTTGTGCCATTAGGTCATCTACTTTATTCCTAATGCTATGTGCATTTAAATATAGTACATTTAGTTCAGTATCTGCTATTGATTTTGTTGTACTTCTATTGTTCAGCAAATTATCCTGACTTTTCACCTGCCTGTCCTTCTTGCCATCCTCACTCCTGACTATTTTCTGTCTAATTAGCCACTCCCCTATCCATGCCAATATATTATCCATGCCAATATATTACCCACACCCTTGTGCAGTACCTTTTTACACAGCACCTTATTTGAATGCCTTTTGTAAATACAAATATATCTTCTGGTTCCCTTCTATCCACCCTGCTTGCTATATCCTCAAAGAGCTCTAGCGAACTTGTCAAAAGTAATTTCCCTTTCATAAAACCACATTGACTGATCGCCTCATGGTTTTCAAAATGTTCAGCAGTTTCCCAATGACAGATATTCTGCTAACTGGTTCCTGCTTTCTGTCTGCCTCCTTTCTTGACTAGTGGCGTTACATTTGCAGTTTTCCAGTCCTCTGGGACCTCCTCCAAAATCAATGGAATTTTTGTCATCCTTCGACGTATCCACTCTTTGCAGCCATTTCCTTTAAGACCCAATGATGCAGGCTTTTAGCCTCGTTTGTTTGCCTATCAATAGATTGTTGTGTGTTCCTCCCTCCCCATAGCCTCTTGATTATCTATTATTATTGGGGTATCTGCCTTCTACCATGAAGACTGATCCAAACTAATTATTTAGAATCAAGAATCCATAATTATTTAGACCTCAGACCCTACTTGGAAATTAAAAATTGGATTTAATTCTCAGTTTCAACCTGTAAGGGATTAATATTTACTTTGGCTACTCTGTTCCTTTTTATTTACTTGTAAAGGTTTTTATTGTCTTTTTTAAAATTATTTGATAGTTTATGCTTGTACTCCTGTCTTCTCCTTCTCCATGCTCCCTCAAATGTGATGAAGATATTATGTGAGCTGAAACCTGTTTTGTGCCCATACACACAGCTATAGAATTATACAGCCCACACTATCCTTGCTGAGCATCAAGCACCCATTTATACTTGCTCCATTCAGTTTAATACTTGGTCCGTTGCCTTCCATACATTGGCGATTCAAGAGTTTGCCTCCACCACTCCCCCAGGCAGTGTGTTCCAAATTTCAGATGCCCTCTTAAACTTTCTGCCCCTTACCTTAAACCTATCCTCTCTGGTTTTATTCTAACAAGCTGTACATTCAATATTTACAAGGCAAAACTTAATCCCTGCCCTAGACTCCCTGACAAGTCAGATCAGAGGCAGGCTGGGAATTCACTGGGTTGAGGCTGTGCAGCAGACTAATATTTCAGGTAATCCTCGATTGGCTTCAGGAGCCTGAAGGTATGAATGAATGTCCTCAAATTGGAACCTTGGATCGAGGCTCAACAAAGGGTCAATACCAACACATTTGCTGGTTAATTTCTTTCCTGGCTCTTGTTAGTTTGGCGGTGTATTCAAAAATGTGAGTTACTTTCAAAGCTTTAAAGATATTACTGGCAGAGTCAGGCACAACAGGTTTGCCAGCAGCTGTTGTGACACTTCTTCATCTGTGACATTTAATTGCGGTATGAAACTATTCATTCTATTGAAATGATAGACAATGAGGGGAATGTTGAATTACCATGCTGAATTTCCTATAGTCATGCTCCAAGCAGTGAGTAAGCCTGTCAAGGGCATTTAAAATTGATTTTAAATGTCTTTAATAGTCAGAGGCATTTGAAAATTACTCATTGATTTATATTTGAAGTAAAAATTAAACTATAGAATACTAACGTAATTAAAAGCATTAAATAAAGAGAAATAAGTAAAAGGTCAACACTTGCTTTTTTCCCCCTGGATTAGTGATCTCTTTCAGATGAATTGGGTTGGTATTCGTAAACCAGTTCTTCCAGCCATAAAGCCGAGAGCTGCATGCAGTGCATTTGTGTAGCTGAAACACATGCTTATGTCATGTGGCAGAAGATATGTAAAAAAAAATTAAAGATTTGTGGTTTAATCTAATTTTTGTTGTTAATGGGGATGATCACAAGGTTGGCACTGTGGTCTAGGATTGTGGTTGATGCAGGTAAGGCCTAGACTAAAGCAAATTAATTCCCTTCTGTTCAAATACCTGTGGTTGTTGAGAACCAGATATGGTGGTTTTGGGAATAGGAGGCACGGTGAAGGGGGATGGAGGGGGACTGAAGTAAAGTTTGGGGGAAAGGATAGAATAAAAAAACTATTTGCAGTTTAACCAGATGCCGCAGTTGTACTATTCCTTGTATTTAGGAATAAAAGTCTATTCTTTTTAACCTGCTGTTTTCCAATTGAAGAATGGAGTGTTGTCCAGATTTTCCAAGTTTATGGCTAGCACTAAACGGGACCTGGTTGTGGCAATTATTTCAACAAATGTGCAGTAATAGGAAGGACAAGAAAACAAAACTGGAAAAATGGAGCAGCACACACGCACACACACACAATGCTGGAGGAACTCAGCAGATCAGGCAGCTTCTATGGAGGGAGATGAACAGTTGACATTTCAAGTCAGGACCTTTCATCAGGACTGGAAAGGAAGAGGGCAGAAGCCTGAATAAAAAGGTCGGGGGAGGGAGAGGGGCAGAAGTTGACATGTGATAAGCAAGTCCAGGTGAAAGGGGAGGAAGATGGGAGGGGGGATGAAAGGGAGTGAGGTAAGAAGCTAAGAGGTAGAAGAGGCAGAGGGCTGAAGAACAAGGAATCCAGTAGGAAAGGACAGTAGACCATGGAATAAAGGGAAGCAGGTGGGGAACAGATGGGCAGGTCATGAGGGCAGGGGAGGGGAAAGAGAAGGGGTGAGGGGGTCACAGGAATGAGGGAAAACAAAGGGGGGTCGGAGAGGGGAGGGATTACTGGTACTGATGACCCCTTCTCCTGCCTTAAGCCCTCTTCCTCCTCTTGGACACCTCATCCTGGCCTTCTGCTCCCTCTGGATCTTTTCATCTCTAACTGCTGATGGAACATTAACCATCTCAACTTCCCTCCTGTTACCTATTGCAACCTCACCCCCTCGGAACGCACTGCCCTTCACTCTCTGTACTGATCCTAATCTTACCATCAAACCTGCAGGCAAGGATGGTGTTGTTGTAGTCTGGCGAACTGACCTTTACCTTGCCAAGGCCAGTCATTAACTCTCGGACACCTCTTACTTACCCCTCAAACAGGAACGCACCAAGGAGCATCAGGCCATTGTCTCTCGCACCATCACCGACCTCATCACCTCCGGAGATATTCCCTCTACAGCCTCCAACCTCATAGGTTCCCCTATCCGGCACTGCCTGTTTCTACCTCCTACCCAAGATCCACAAACCTAACTGCCCCGGTAGGCCCATTGCTTCTACCTGCTCCTGCCCCACT
Source organism: Pristis pectinata (assembly GCF_009764475.1). NCBI lineage: Eukaryota > Metazoa > Chordata > Chondrichthyes > Rhinopristiformes > Pristidae > Pristis > Pristis pectinata. The sequence goes on from NC_067407.1 coordinate 16,499,422, forward strand.
GAACTCATGTCCTCATATCTTGACTCCATTTTGTACCGTGAGTTCAGTCCCTTCCTGCCTGCATCCGTGTCACTTCACATGCTCTCCATCACTTCAACAACTTTCAGTTCCCCGGCCCTCACCACCTCATTTTCACCATGGACGTCCAGTCCCTGTACACTTCCATTCCCCATCAGGAAGGCCTTAAGGCTCTCTGTTTCTTTCTGGACAACAGACCTAACCAGTTCCCCTCCACCACCACCCACCTCCGTCTGGCAGAACTGGTACTCACCCTCAACAACTTCTCTTTCAGCTCTTCCCACTTTCTCCAAAACAAAGGTGTAGCCATGGGCACTCACGTGGGCCCCAGCTATGCCTGGCTTTTCGTCGGCTACGTGGAACAGTCCATGTTCCAAGCCTACACCGGTAACACCCCCCAACTCTTTCTCCACTACATTGACGGCTACATTGGTGCTGCTTCCTGTGCCCATGTTGAGCTCGTAAAAGCCCGTAACCCCTCCCCTCCCCTCCTCCCCCTTTGTTTTCCCTCATTCCCATAGCCCCTTCACCCCTTCTCTTCCCCTCCCCCACCCTCATGACCTGCCCACCTATTCCCCACCTCCTTCCCTTTATTCCATGGTCTACTGTTCTCTCCTGCCAGATTCCTCCTCCTTTGCCTCTTCTACCTATCACCTCTCAGCTTCTTACAAGACTCCCTTTCATTCCCCCTCCCCCACCCATCTACTTTCCCCCCTCACCTGGACTTGCCTATCACCTGTCAACTTCTGCTCCTCCCCCTCCCCTGACCTTCTTATTCCGGATTCTGCCCTCTTTCTTTCCGGTCCTGATGAAGGGTCTCAACCCGAAACGTCAGCTGTTCATTTCCCTCCATAGATGCTGCCTGACCTGCTGAGTTCCTCCAGCATTTTGTGTGTGTTGCTCCAGGTTCCAGCATCTGCAGAATCTCTTGTGTAACCAAAACTGGAAAAATGTAGAGTTTTCAAAGGGTTATGTGGCTAAAGGAGGTTGCAAAGGATAGGAACAAGAATTTTAGAGTCACGGATAAGGAAATGAGGCCCTTCAGCCCACCAACATCACATTGATTATTAACCAGCCATTTAAACTAATCCTACATTAGCAGAATGGCACAGTGGAGCAGCTAATAGAGCCGCTACTTCACGGTACCAGAGACACAGGTTCAATCCTGACCTTGGGTGCTACATCTGTGGAGTTGCACATTCTCCCTGTGATCGTGTGGGCTTCCTCCAGGTACTCTGGTTTCCTCCCATATCCCATGGATGTGTGGGTTAATTTGGGCACTGTAAATTTCTGCCTACTGTGTAGGTGAGTGGGAAATTCTGGGGAGAATCAAATGGGATCAAGGAATTTTAAAAGAGGCTAGTGAGCAATGATGCAAATGGGAATTGGAGCAAGATTGCAGCAGATTTTTAGATAAACCGATATCTGTAGAGATCAGCTGAGAGGCCATTCGAGTATTTAAGTCAATAGGCAACAAGAGCGTGTTTGAGGATTTCAGTAGCTGATATTGGGGGAGAGATGGATAATGTGACAGATGAAGCCAGAGCCTCTAGGTGATAAAGGTGATGTGGAGGCAGAAGTTTGCTTGAGTCAGGTAGAACACCCAAACTGCAAAAAATCTGTTAGCCTGATGGTACCTATTGGAGGGCAATGGAATCTGTTGCCAGACAATGCATTTTATGTCAAGGATTAACGATGATAGCTTTGTTCACTTGCATGTTCAAATGGGGGACTTTTCTGCTCACCCAGGACTGGATGTCAGATGAGAAGCTCCCTAATAGAGTCATACAGCATGGAAACAGGCCCTTCAGCCCAACTGGTCCATGCCGACCAAGATTCCCATCTAAGCTGGCCCATATCCCTCTAAACCTTTCCTATCCATGTACCTGTCCAAGTACCTTTTAAATGTTGTTAATGTACCTGCCTCAACCACTTCCTCTGGCAGCTTATTCCATATACTGACCACTCTCTGGGTGAAAAAGGTTGCCCCTCAGGTTCCATTAAGTCTCTCCCCTCTCACCTTAAACCTATGCTCTCATTCTTGATTCCCCAACCCTGGGGAAAAAGACTGAAAGATGCAGCAGTGCAGAAGTTGAGAATGTTAGTGCTAAGGTGAAGATGGGTATCATCAGTATGGATAAGGAACCTGATGTTTTTTTAAATACTTTTAAAACCAATGTTTCTATTCCTTTGTTGAAGATGTTTGTGTTACTTTTGTCTCTAAATAGCCTGCTATGTTTGAACATTTATTTTGCCTGAAAGAATAAGGATCAAATCACACTTGTATCATACTTTAACTTCAGCATGATGGATATCATCATTTTTTTACTTGTGGGTGTGTTTACATTGTTACTTCATGGCTTGTTATACTGACATAGGTAACTGTCTCCAGTGTCACCAGCTTGATCATGGCATGATCCTGAAATGGGGACAGAGAGCCTGAAAGGATAGGAAAAATATTTTCCCATGACACTGATGAAATCCTAATCCTAGCACATAAAATGGACATAAGCATGAAAATAAAAAAAAAGCTCAAATAAAAAACAGAAAATGCTGGAAATATTCAGCAGGTCAGGCAGCATCTGTGGAAAGGGAAACCGTTAACGTTTTGGGTCAAAGGCCCTTGAAAGAAAACAGGTTAGTTTTGGGTTGCAGAGAGGGTGGGGGAGGGATCAATAAGATAGAGGGAATATCTGTGACAGAGTAAGGTCAGGGTTGCTATGGGGTTAAGCTGTGGATGAAGTCATCTAGTTTGCTTTAGGTAAAGGATGCCAGTTAGAGAAATGGAATGCAAACAAAAGAACACAAAAGCTGCAAAATGCAGAGCGGTGGTAAGTGTACAGCAGATCAGGCTGTGCTAGTGGAGAGAGAAAAATTGAGACAATGTTATAGATGGATGACTTACAAAAGAATTAAACAGTTCCAGTACTAACAGAGAAAGCAAGTTAACTAAAGTTGTTGAATTCAATATTGTGTTTCCCAAGCTTACATAGGGGGTTATTATAACAGTGACATAAACGCTGCAGATATATGGGTTCATGTGGAATGGAGAATTAAAGTGGCAGGCAACATGAAACTCAGGGTCGCTCTTCTGGATTGAATGCAGGTGCTCTGCAAAGTGGCCACCCAATCTGCATTTAGTTGCTTTATTGTAGAGGAGACCACATTATAAACATCAAATGCAGTACACCAGACTGGAAGAAGTGCAAGCAAAATGTTTCTTGACCTGGAAGGATGTTTTGGCTTCCTTGATGATGGAAAGGGAAGGCATAAAAAGACGGGTGTTTTATCTTCTGCAGTTATGTGGGAAAGTGCCAGGTCAAGGGGAGTGATTGGTGGAGAGGGAAGAGTGGACAAGGCAGTTGCAAAAGGAATGTTCCCTTTGGAATGCTGAAGGGGAAGGGGAGTGGAAATGTCTGGTGGTTTGGGAGTGCTGGTGCATGAATCGCCAAAGGTTGGTTTGCAGGTGCAACAGGTTATTAAGAAGGCAAGTGGAATGTTACCCTTCATTGCTGGAGGGATTGAATTTAAGAGCAGGGAGGTTATGCTGCAACTGTACAGAGTACTGGTGAGGCCGCACCTGGAGTAATGCGTGCAGTTCTGGTCTCCTTACTTGAGAAGAGATATACTGGCTTTGGAGGCGGTACAGAGGAGGTTCATCAGGTTGATTCCGGAGATGAGGGGGTTAGCCTATGAGGAGAGATTGAGTCGCCTGGGACTATACTTGCTGGAATTCAGAAGAATGAGTGGGGATTTTATAGAAACGTAAAATTATGAAAGGGATAGATAATATAGAGGCAGGAAAGTTGTTTTCACTGGTGGGTGAGACCAGAACAAGGGGACAGAGCCTCAAGATTCTGGGGAGTAGATTTAGGACGGAGATGAGGAGAAACTGATTTTCCCAGAGATTAGTGAGTCTCTGGAATTCTCTGCCCAAGGAAGTAGTAGAGGCGACGTCATTAAATATATTTAATACACAGTTAGGTAGATTTTTGCATAATAGGGGAATTAAGGGTTATAGGGAAAAGGCAGGTAGGTGGAGCTGAGTCCACAGCCTGATCAGCCATGATGTTATTGAATGGCAGAGCAGGCTCGATGGATCAGATGGCCTACTCCTCCTGTTTCTTATGATCTCATTGGAAATTGTATAGAACATGTCACAAACCAGCAACAAAAGAAACACACTGAGCATGATTCAGTGTTAAAAACTATTTTATTAATCACTACTTATGATACTACGTAAAATAAAAGTAAAAAATGTTAGTATGTTAGAATTCAAAAATGTTAAACCTCGAACGTTAACCCCAAAACTAAACTCGTCGTGTGTGTGTGTGACAAAGTCCAAAACTCCCAGTTCCTGAATGGTTCTTAAAGTTCAGTTCCGCAAGCCATAAGGTGAAACATGAGCAAGGGCTTCTTCAACAACCACCGTTGTCTGAAGATAAGATGTAGATGTAGAAAAACATAGAGAGAGTACATACGAAATCCAAATGTTCCACGATGGAACCCAAACGACACTTCAGTGTTTACTCGGTAGTGACTTCCTCACCCCGAAAAGCATCCGAACCATGGTCGTCCACACACAAATACCTGTTTCCTTCTACAGGTCAGCAACAAAGTGAACTCCACCGGATTACTTCCAACTTCCATACATGGATTTCAGTGGCAAACACAGTTATTGTTTCTCATCCATCGATAGAGAAAACAAGCAGGCTGGTGTCTCTCTCCCTTCTCTCTCTCTCTCCTTCTTCTTCTGCCTTCTTCAACAACGTCATTACGTCCTTTATCTTCTATTGACGTAAGCACGCCCCACACACACATACACACACACTCTCTATCTTAAAGGGACTTTCACTGAGTCCGTAACAAACATTAGTATGACGTGGTAAGTTATTTTTACTGCAGGTAATTTTTTTTTAAAGATTTGAGATCACATAGTGAAATATACTCTACAATGCAAGTTGCTGGCTTTTTAATGTCTTTTGGCTTCAACAGATATCTCATCTTGTGCTACAGTTCCCAGTAAGTGTACAAGCCAATTTTCTTTAATTGGTTTGGTGTTGTATCACTTCATGGAAGTCTCCAATTGGATTAAACAATTTTGCCTCTTCAATGCACTTGCAGAATAATGCTTAATATTTTCGTCAAAAGACTTTTGCATTTCAGCTGTTGTGTCCATCTGTTCCTACTAAGAATTAAATTCATCTTTCTCTTGTTCCATTTCCACACTATTGTATTACCTACAAGTTGTCCCACTGGTATGGATGAAAGTATCTTCTTGCACCATATGAACTAGCTTTCTGTTTATGTATAACATTTTCTGTATGGTTCAACAGTTCATAAAGGTTTTTGATGAAAAATGGGTTTGGGGGGAGAACTGGAATCCCACTTTCCACAATTAACTCTGGAATTGGACATAATAAGGCCATCGTAAGGGCATGAGTCAATGTAATGTGTACAATTGACTAGTCAGAGCATGCAGGAAAAGTAACGCAAGAACCAAAGTTTACTTCTGTAACAGGATTGCACACGAGGCTGTTTTTTTTTTCAGCAACAATGATTAGATTTGTGGGTGCATTAAACGGACCAATATGTGACTAACTGCTTTTCCCTTTGTTCTGGTTTAGAGTTCCTTCAAGTATTCAAACAATGTAACATGTGCTTTATTGGTACACTTATCTTAGTATTAACTTTTATACTTGCAAACTGGGAATAAAAATTACAATATACCATTAACATTCCTTTTTTTTGCACACAAAGCATAGTGATTGTTATATTTATGGAAAATAATTGACAGAAGTATTTTTTTTATCAATTTTAGTTTTCCAACCAGTGCTTTGAATAATCTAATTTGTTTAATGATGTGGATTATAGGTAAACTTTGAATTTTTAACTTGTTGTTTTAGGGTGAAGGAATGCTGCCTTATTTTGCTAACTTTCGTCTGATTGCAGAGTTTTCAACTCCTTTTGTTAACCAGCGGTAGGTATAGTAGTATTCTTTCTTTTTACAATATTTTTATTAAATCCATGAAAAAAAATAGTGTACATGCATCAAAAAAGAGAGTAAAAATACTGAATACATTGTGTTAAATCATACTTAAGATCACAATACTCTAGTAATCACATATAATAGTTAATAAAGGAAAAAAAATTGAAATATTTTATTATAAAAAAAATCTACTCACACTACCAAAAACCAAAGCTGTTTGATGGAAAAAAACAAGGAAAAACCCTTAAAAACGTAACAGTGTCAGCCAATATCTGTGTTTCAGTCACCAAATAAGAGATTTTGAAAATAATTCAAAAAAGGTCCCCACAAGGTTTGAAAGTCTAAGTTAGATTCAAATACTGAACACCGAATCTTCTGTAGATTCAGGTATGACATAACATCCCGTAACCATTGAGCATGAGTAGGCGGAGTAACTTTCTTCCATTTAAGCAATACAGCTCTCCTGGCTATAAGAGAAATAAAAGTTGAATGTGTAAGTCAGAAGCCTTCAAAGTTATATCTTTTTCTCCAACGATCCCAAATAGTGCAGTCAAAGGATTAAGTTTAAAATTTATTTTGAAGAGTAGAGAAAAAGTATGAAAGACCTCTGTCCAATATTTTTTAAGACTCTGACACGTCCAGAACATGTGAATTAAAGAAGCCACTCCGTTATTACATTTGTCACAGTAAGGAGATATATCGGAATAAAAAAGGGATAGTTTATCTTTAGACAAGTGAGCTTTGTGGACCACTTTAAATTGAAGGAGAGAATGACGGGCACATAATGACGAAGTATTAACCAACTTGAAAATTTCATTCCAAGTTTCCTCAGAAATTGACATCTGCAAATCTTGTTCCCAAGCGTTTTTAATTTTATCTAGTGGCACCTTACTCATTCCTAGTAATAAATATTAGATATTGAGCCATCCTGAAAGGGTTCCAAATTAAAAATTACGTCTAATAAATTTTTATCAGGACTCAAAGGAAAAGAATGTAATTGAGATCAAAGAAAATCTAATTTGCAAATATCTAAAAAAATGAGTTTTTGGTAACTTATACTTGGTAGACAATTGTTCAAACGAAGAAAGGTTTCCTCCAACAAACAGACCTAATTTGTCCCACTCTTTAAAAACTACATCAGTCATAAAAGGTTTAAAAAAATAATTAGAGAAAATGGGACTGGACAAAAAAACTCAATAAACCAAAATATTTTGTAAATTGTAACCAAAGCCTCAAAGCATGTTTAACTACTAAATTATCTGTTAGTTTATTTAATGATATTGGAAGTGAAGAACCAAGCAGAGAAATAATAGAACATTTTTTTAACAGAGCTTCCGAAGAAACCAATACTGGACAAGCCTCTTGATTAATGTAATGTAACCAAAACATAAGATTTCGTATATTGACTGCCCAGTAATAAAATAAAATCTAAAAATTAGGTAAGGCTAGACCTCCATTCTTTTTAACCTTCTGAAGGTGAACTGTATTTAGTCCAGGATGTTTATTATTCCATATGTAGGAAGATATAATTGAGTCAAGAGAGTCAAAGAAAGACTTAGGAATAAAAACAGGTAAAGCCTGAAAAAGATATATAAATTTAGGTAAAATATTCATTTTAATAGTATTAATTTGGCCAATCAATGATATAGAAAGGGGAGACCAACTTGATAAAACCCTTTTCACATGATGCAGTAAGGTGAAAAAATTTTCTTTAAATAAGTGTTTATAATTTTTAGTAATTGACACCCCCAGATAGGTAAAATGATTTCTTACAATTTTAAAAGGAATGTTAATATCAGATGGTACCAGGTTATTCAGAGGAAAAAGTTCACTCTTGTACAAGTTTAATTTGTAGCCTGAAAAATGACTAAAGCGAGAAAGTAAAGAAAGCATAGGAGGTAACGAGGCTTCAACATTAGATATAAAAAGTAATAAATTATCAGCATATAAAGAAGCTTTGTGGTTAATGCCTCTTCTGGAAATACTAAGGATACCTAGATTCTCAGAGAGAAATAGCCAAAGGTTCTAAGGCCAAATCAAAGAGCAAAGGGCTCAAAGGACATCCCTGTCTGGTTCCACGCTGAAGTTTAAAAGATTTAGAATTTTGAAAATTAGTAAGAACTCGAGCAGAAGGGGATAAATAAAGTAATTTAATCCGTTGGATAAAATCAGGCCCAAAATTAAATTTCTCTAAAGTTTTAAATAAGTAATTCCATTCAATCTGATCAAAGGCCTTCTCAGCATCTAGAGATATCACACATTCCGATATTTCCTTAGAGGGAGAATAGATAATATTCAGTAAACGATGAATATTAAAATGAGAATATTGATTTTTTTAATAAAACCAGTCTGATCATCGGATATAATTGAAGGTAAAATATTTTCCAATCTACGAGCTGGAACTTTAGATAAAATTTTAACATCCACGTTAAGTAGCGAAATTGGTCTGTACGAAGCACATTCTGTTGGGTTCTTATTTTTCTTAAGAATAAGTGAGATAGAGGCTTCATAAAAAGATCGTGGTACTCTACCCAATTTAAAAGAAGCAAAAAAAAAGCACATAAATGAGGTATAAGCAAAGAGGAAAAGGCCTTATAGAATTCTCCAGGAAATCCATCAGGACCTGGAGTCTTTCCAGAATGTAAAGACCGCACAACCTTGGCGATTTCCTTGTATGTAATAGATTGATCCAACTGTTTTCAGTTTTCAGTGGAAAGTATAGGAACGTTTAATTGGTCAAAGACATTATTCATTACAGTATTATCTTTAGGAAAATTAGAACTGTAAAGTTTAGAATAGAATTCTCTAAAAGTATCATTTATTTCTAAAAGATCAGTTGTCCTCTCACCATTGGCTTTTGAAATTTCTTTAATTTGCCATCTAGCTCTGGAGATTTTTAATTGGTTAGTCAGTAATTTACCTGTTTTATCTCCATGAATATAAAATTGACTTATCTTTTAGAAGTTGACTTTCAGTTGGATATGTTAAAAGAAGATCATATTTAGTTTTAATTTCAACTCACCTTTTATATAAAGCCGGATCTGGATCCAAAGCATATTTTTGATCTAATAGTTTCAGTTGATCAACTAGATCAGCTCTTTCTCTGTTTTTTCCTAATGCTTGCCGTATAAGAAATAATTTGACCTCTAATAAAGGCTTTGAAAGTATCCCAAACGATAAGACTAGAAATTTTCTTTTTTAAAAAAAAGAGTAATTTGTTTCTCTATAAATTTTTAAAATTTTTTATCAGATAACAAGGTTAGGTTAAAACGCCAAAATCTATTTGTCTGAGGGAGCCCAGGGAAATTTAAAGATAGAAGCACAGGAGCATGATGTGAAAGAGTAGGTATAGTAGTATTTATGAATAAAATGTCACATATAATGCTTTTGGCATGCCAAAAAATAAAACACTTGTATTTTGATTTTAGTTGTGGAATCCTAAAATGGTCTTTAATTGTTCATATGTGACCCTTACGTAGGATCAGGTGTTAGCATGTACAGTAAATCATCCAATGACTTGCAGCAAGGAAGTAATCCGCCAATCAAGACAAGTTTCTGAATGATTTACACCCTTCTGCTCTTAGCTTAATGAAAATCTTCCTGTGTGTTTTCAGAAATTATTGCATTTTCACATAAACTGTCAACTAACTTCACCATAGAAAGTTACAGTTTCTATTGAATAAATTACTTTGTGTTGCTTCAATGCAAATCAATACCCTGGCCCAGAAAAATAATAATATAAACATTCCTTCATGCAGTAAGTTCTTGTTAGATTTTAACTTTAAGTATCTTTTCTTTTGTCTCTCCTGCCTTTCAATCCAAATTTCCTTTCCCTCTTTTTGTAGCTGATATGACTTCAGTTCACCATGTTTCCTCCTTTCTATTGTTGATCCTGTAGTCGGATGTGGCGTGTTTCTGAAGGAAAAACTCGGAGACGAGGAGGTTGAATTCAAGACACACTTTACTCACACAGACAAAACGCACGCACGCCCAAGTACCCGAGAGCCTCTCCGGGCCCACGTGGGGCGGACATGACGTAAGGTTCCCACCTCCCACCGGAAGGCCCGCCCCGCAGTTCATTCACGACGCGCTCCCGTGCATCCGCCTGCGGCCGCCGATGACAATTTGAGTCCCGTGTGTACGGGCCGCTACACCACCCCCCCAGAAACTTCCATCGGGGGCATGGGGCCCCCAGTCTGTGTGTCCCGCTTGGGTGGCCTGCCCCTCCGGCGCGGTGCGAATACCCTCACCGGTTGCCCAATGTCCAAATGCGCCAGTTTGAGGCGGTCCACTGTAAAAGTCTCCTCACGGCCACCCACCTCCACGACACACGTAGACCCATTGTGCTGGATCACCTTGAAGGGTCCTTCATACGGCCGCTGTAGGGGTGACTTGTGCATGCCCCTGCGAATGAAAACGTACCCGCAATCACGGAAGTCCTTAGGGATAAAGGACAGTGTAGTGCCACGCCTGGAGGTTGGAACTGGTGCCAGGGTCCCTACCTTGTCCCGCAGCCCTGTCAGCACCTCTGCTGGCCTCCCTGCTTGACCTCGGGCCTCTGGCACGAACTCAGCTGGGACCGTCAGGGGGGTTCTGTAAACCAACTCCGCCGAGGAAGTGCCCAGGTCCTCCTTGGGGGCCATGCAGATGCCCAGTAAGACCCAGGGGAGCTCATCTGTCCAGTTGGGGCCCCTGAGGCGCGCCATCAGGGCCGACTTGAGGTGCCTGTGGAACCGCTCGACCAGACCGTTGGACTGTGGATGGTACACTGTGGTGTGATGTAGCCGGGTGCCCAGGAGTTGCACCAGTGCTGTCCACAAACCTGATGTGAACTGTGCTCCTCTGTCAGAGGTGATGTCCGCTGGGAGTCCGAACCTGGCAATCCAGTTTGTGATGAGCGTCCTGGCGCAGGATTTGGTGGACGTGTCTGCTAGCGGCATGGCCTTCGGCCATCTGGTGAACCTGTCGACCATTGTAAAGATATACCTGGCACCCGGGAGACAGGCAGGGGGCCGATGATGTCCACGTGGATGTGCTGAAACCTCCCGAGCGTCGGCTGGAACTGCTGGAGGGGGGCCTTCACATGCCGCTGGACTTTGGCGGTCTGGCAGTGTACGCAGGTCCTGGCCCAGTGCCTGACCTGCTTGCGCAAACCGTGCCAGACGAATTTGTCCGCTACCAATTTGATGGACGCCCGGATGGACAGGTGGGCCAGGTCATGTAGCGTGTCGAACACCCAGCGCCTCCGTGATGCTGGTACCACTGGCCGGGGTTTGCCAGTAGACGTGTCGCACAGGAGCCGAGCTGCTGTCGGGCCGACAGGGACGTCCTCCAACTGGAGTCCCGAAACGGCGGTGCAGTAAGCTGGGATCTCGGTGTCCACCTGTTGCGCCTGCGCCAGCGCCGTGTAGTCGATCCCTGGGGACGAGATGGTTGCTGAGTGAATGTGGGGGTGGGACAGCGTGTCGGTGACCACCTTGTTCTTCCCTGCAATGTGGCGGACGTCTGTGGTGAACTCCGAAATAAAGGAGAGGTGCCTCTGCTGCCAAGCTGACCATGAGTCCGATACCTTTGCAATGGCGAAGGTGGGGGGGGGGCTTGTGGTCTGTATACATGGTGAAATCCCTTCCTTCGAGGAAATACTGGAAACGCTGGATAGCCAGGTAGAGCGCTAACAACTTCCTGTCGAAAGCGCTGTACTTAACCTCTGGCGGTCACAGGTGTTGGCTGAAAAAGGCGAGTGGTTGCCACTGGCCCTCGACGAGTTGCTCCAGGACTCCGCCGACCGCCGTGTCGGAAGCGTCGACTGTGAGCACTGTGGATACATTGACTCTTGGGTGTACCAGGAGGGTCGCCTTTGCCAATGCCTCTTTGGCCCGCTCGAAAGCCTCCGTGGACTCCGCATCCCATGCCACCTCTTTGGCCTTGCCGGCCATTAGACTGAACGAGGGCCTCATGATGCGTGCTGCCGCCGGCACGAAACGATGGTAGAAGTTTACCATCCCCACGAATTCCTGCAGGCCCTTGACCGTGCTGGGTTTGGGAAACTGGCGGATGGCCTGGACCTTGTCCGGTAGAGGGGCGGCGCCATGCCGATTGACTCTGTGGCCCAAGAAGTCGATCTCCGTCTGCCTGAACTGGCACTACGCCAGGTTGATTGCCAGTCTGTGGTTGCTCAGGCATTGGCAGAGTTGGCACAAATGTGCCACGTGCTCTTGATGTGACTTGCTGACCACCAGGATATCGTCTAAGTAGATGAAGACGAAATCCAGGCCTCGCTCCACCGAGTCCATGAGCCTCTGGAAAGTCTGGGCGGTGTTCTTGAGGCCGAAAGGCATCCTCAGAAATTCGAACAACCCGAAGGGGGTGATGAGGGCTGTGTTGGGCACATCATCGGGGTGCACGGGGATCTAATGGTACCCCCGGACCAGATCGATTTTCGAAAAGATGGTCGCCCCGTGTAGGTTCACCGTGAAATCCTGGATGTGAGGCACCAGGTATCGGTCGGCGGTCGTGGCGTCATTGAGCCTTCTGTAGTCCCCGCAGGGCCTCCAACCTCCTGCGGACTTGGGCACAATGTGCAGCGGGGATGCCCACGGGTTGTCCGAGTGATGGATAATCCTCATCTCCTCCATCTTCCGGAACTCCTCCTTGGCGAGGTGGAGCTTGTAGGGTGGGAGCCTACGGGCTCGGGTGTGCAGCAGTGGTCCTTGTGTGGGAATGTGGTGCTGCACGCCGTGCTTGGGATCGGTTGTGGAGAACTGCAGGGTGATGTTGGAGGGGAAATCTGCCAGCACCCTGGTGAACTCGTCACCCGAGAGCATGACGGAGTCCAGGTGGAGGGCCCGTAGCTGGGCTTCCCCGAGCTGGAAAGTCTGGAATGTCTCGGTGTGGACCAAATGCCGGCCCTTCAGGTCGACCAGAAGACGGCCCATAGGAAATCCGCCCCCAGTAACGGCCGTGATACCACTGCCACTGTGAAGGTCCAAGTGAAGCAGCTGGGCCCGAAATGCAGCGGGATGGTTCGCGAGCCGTACGTTCGGATAGTGGTGCCATTTGCAGCAGTGAGATCAGGACCTGGGGCAGCGTTACGGGTGTCCATGTTGGAGGGGGGAAGAATGCTGATTTCAGCCCCGGTGTCTACCAGGAAACGTCGCCTGGAGTGTGGGTCCCAGAGGAATAGGAGGCTGTCGCGATGGCCAGCCGTTGAAGCCACTAGCGACGGCCAGCCCCGGCGTTTCCCGGAAAGGCACATAGTGGGCGGCAGTGGCACGTGTTCGAACCCCATCTCTGGTGATAAAAACACCAGTGGTCCGAACCCTCATCCTTGTCCCCCATGGGTCTCAGCGGCTTTGGTTGTGGGGCCTTGGCCTTGGGCTGTGCAGTTGTGATTAGGCAGATGGAGGCTGCTCCCCGCTGTTTACTCTGCCACAGAATGTCCGCCCTGGCCACGAGCCTGCGTGGGTTGCTGAAATCTTCAGCTGCAAGGAGGAGGCGAATGTCCTCTGGCAGTTGCTCGAGGAACAACTGCTTGAATAGAAGGCACGGCTTATGGCCGTCCATGAGCGCCAGCATATCGTTCATCAGCTCGGATGGCTGGCGGTCGCCCAGGCCATCCATGTGCAGGAACCGCGCGGCTCGCTCGCAGCGGGAGAGTCCGAAAGTATGGATTAGGAGCTCCTTGATCTTAGCGTACCTGTCCTCCGTTGGTGGCTGGTGCAGGAAGTCGATAATCTGGCCTGCCGTGTCCTGGTCGAGCGCGCTGACCACATAGTAGTACTGTGTGGCGTCAGCTGTAATGTCTCTGAGGCTGAACTGAGCCTCAGCCTGCTCGAACCAAACATGGGGCTGAGCGGCCCAGAAAGTTGGGAGCTTGAGCGAGACTGCGTTGTGCGAGTTGTTGGAATGCATGTCGCGGGTTCCAGATGCCGTCTGGAAGCGTCCGGGTCACCAAATGTAGTCGGACGCGGCGCTTTTCCAAAGGAAAAACTCGGAGACGAGGAGGTTGAATTCAAGACGCACTTTCACAGACAAAACGTGCGCGCGCCAAGTACCCGAGAGCCTCTCCGGGCCCCCGTGGGGTGGACGTGACGCAAGGTTCCTGCTGGAAGGCCCGCCCCACGGTTCGTTCATGACGCACTCCTGCGCGTCTGCCTGTGGCTGCTGATGGCATTTCGAGTCCCGTGTGTACGGGCCGCTACAATCCTTTCTTTTGTTGGTTTGGAATGTGCAGTGTTAATCCTGTCTTTCAGGAAAATTCCTTAGTATTAACAGGTTACACCTCCAGCAAACAATGGGACAACAGTTGTGCCAAGGGGCGAGAGGGGAAAAAGTCAACAAATGGGGCATTCACTGGGAAACCCTGGGCCAGTATAATTGAAATTATTTAAAAAACAAGCAAGAATGAATTTCAAACATCATCATTGATTTAATATTTTATATTTATTAGGACCTGAGCCCCTTTTTTTCAGGTTATGTATTTGGCCATTTGTAATTATTTTATTTTCAGTGTTACTTGTAGCCCTCTATTTCTGTTTTCTGGTAGTTGCTGGGAGTAATTTTTGCAACCTTTCAACAGTATCAGATTGTGTAAATTTATACATTTAAAAATAGGAAATGCTCAAAACACTCAGCAGGTGAAGCAGTGTTTGTGGAAAGAACTGCAGAGTTAACATTTTCGATTGAAGAACAGAAATAGTTGTGATGAAGGGTTTTCGACTTGAAACATTAACTCAGTAGCTCTTTCCACAGAAGCAGTGTGAACTGCTAAGTGTTTACAGCAACTGCATTTTTTCTTACTGTAGAAGTTTGTGCATCTGGTTTATGTGCAAACTGACCAAGATGTCCCTTTAGTGATCCTCTAAATACTTGAGGTGGCTTTGCCAAGCACCGCCCTTACATGGAGTCAGAGTTGTACAGTACAGGAACAGGCTTTTCAGCCCAACTTGTCCACGCTGACTAAGGTGCCTACCCAAGCTAGTACTATTTGCCAGCACTTGACCCATCCCTCTAAACCTTTCCTATCCATGTACTTGTCCAAATGCCTTTTAAATGTTGTAATTGATCTGCCTTTACCACTTCCTCTGGCAGCTCATGTAATATGCCCACTAATCCCCTGTGTTGGAAAAAGTTGCCCCTCAGATCTCAGAGAAAGACTATGACAATCTACCCTATCTCTGCCCCTCATGATTTTATAAACCTCTATAAGGTCACTCCTCGGCCTCCTTCACTTGAGGGAAAACGGACCCTACCGATCCAATCTCTCCTGATGACTCAAGTCCTAAAGTCCAGGCAACATTCCTGTGAATCTTTTCTGCACCTTCTCTGTTGCGTGGTGACTGGAACTGCACACAGTCCTCCAAGTGCAGTTGCACCAGTGTCTTGTACAGGTGATGTCCCAACTCCTATACTCAATGCCTCAGCCAGTGAAGGTAAGCATGCTATATGCTGCCTTAACCACCCTTTCTAACTGTGCTGCCGCTTTTGGGGAAACTATGTACTTGTACCCCTAGGGCTCTGTTCAACAACACAGCCCTGCCGTTCAGTGTGCACATCCTGCCCTAGTTTATCTGCCCAAAATGCATCACTTCACACTTTATTCTGCTCTGTGGTTTTGGTCTCGCTCTTGGTTTTCATATTCACCCTCCTGGAAAAGGAATCCAGGGCAAGGTTTGCAGTCAGCTGAAACTGTTTTTCTCTTCTCCCAAAAATATGGATCTTATTAGTCCCAATGGTCTTTGTTCTTGTATCCAGGTAGATGTTAGGTTTGTTGCTTAAAAACAATGAAACCTGTAGCTTATGTTGGATGTATTAAGCATCTTTGCTATTCATTCTGTTTGATTTAACGGGTAGTGGCCACAAGCTACTCATCTAAGAAATGTATTTGAAATTGGGAATAGAGAGGGATGAATACTGAAGTCCATGCCAGTACCCAGGAACCAATATTAGTTTTGTTCACAAACTTGCACATTGGCTGCAGAGCATTATTTTATCATCTGAGTATCATCCTGGCACACTGATTGGTAGCTGTGGTCCCAGTGTATTCAAGACAGTTCCTTGGTAGTGTCAACTCCATTGAGCTATGTTTAGCTCTTCGCTAAGTGACCTTCCACTAGTTATGAAGGCAGAATTCACCCCATTTGCAGTTCCTCTATAGTTAGTCCTCCCTGATATCCATCATTTGTGTTCAGCACTGAACCCATCCATGTAAAGTTGACCAATTCTCATTGAGTAGTACAACTCAAAACTTTAAAGTTTATTGAAATGAAATAACTTTACTCTTAAAATACTAAAAATAATATAACCTAAGATATCCTAAAAATACTAAAGAATTCTATGATACAAGATTATGTGAATAGAAAAATTTACAAACTATAATAAAGTACCATGCATTGTTGCAGTCTTTGTACTCTAACAATCTTACACAGTTCATAACTCGTATTCATTCAAATCCCATTTAATTAGCTCAAACTCTAAATCTGGAAGCAGCTCACTGGAGTTACCGTATATACGGGTTGATCAGACCTGTCTGTAGTTCCTCTGCAAAACTGTCCATGTTTGTCCCCAGATCTCCCACTTTCTATAATAAAAAGAGTTATGATCATGACATTTGATTGATGCAAGACCCTCCCTTTGTGATTATCCTTCCTGTACACAGTTTATTCCTTGTAAGGCCACGCACCTCACCCAATTAGTCTTATGTCATTGAAAGTTGTTTTGCTGTCAACACCTTGAAAAGTTTCTACTCTACTGAAATTCAGGAGACAGACTGTGGATAAAATGGAACTTAACTTGTGTCCTTGGGTAAATCTTGTTTGGTGAACGGGAAGAACTTCTTCTCACATCTTCAACTTACAGACTGACTTTTTAAAATTACTTTCAACAAAGGACCTGTGGCCTCAGAATGCTGGGTTGAATTTTGATCAATTGTTAGTCAGTATTTGGTCAAACTGGAGTTAAATGCACACTTAATTGAAGGTACTTCCTCTGCCTATGATAGGAAAATATCTTGTGCCACAACCTGGATGACATTTGGGCTTGAGCTGACAAGTTATCTGGCAATGTTTGCCCCATGTGAATGCTGTACAGCAACAACTTCCTCCTGACTTTCAATGTCAATTCTCTCACAATCAACACCCTGAGGTGGGAGTTGACTGACAGTGTAATTGGATTAGCCATGACTATGAGGTTAGGCCATAAAACATAGGAGCAGAATTAGCCATTTGATCATGGCTGATTTATTATTCCCTCTCAGCCCCATTCTCCTGCCTTCTCCCCATAACCTATGATGCCCTTACTAATCAAGAACCTGTCAACCTCTGCTTTAAATGTACCCAATGACTTGGCCTCCACAGCCGTCTGTGGCAGTGAATTCCACAGATTCGCCACTCCCTGGCTAAAGAAATTCCTCCTTATTTCTGTTCTAAAGGGATGTCCTTTTATTCTGAGGCTGTGCCCTCTGGTCCTAGCCTCTCCCACTACCGGAAACATCCTCTCCACATCCACTCTATCCAGGCCTTTCAATCTTCGGTAGGTTTCAATGAGATCCCCCCTCATTCTTCTAAACTCCAGCAAGTACAGGCCCAGAGCCATCAAACACTCCTCGTACATTAGCCTTTTTATCCCTGGGATAATTGTTGTAAACCTCCTCTGGACCCTCTCCAACATCAGCTCATCCTTCCTTAGAAATGGGGCCCAAAACTGCTCTGACCAACGCCTTATAAAGCCTCAGCATTATGTCCTTGCTTTTATATTCTGGTCCTCTCAAAATGAATGCTAACATTGCATTTACCTTTCTTACTACTGAATCAATAATTGAGGATAGTCTGAGTAATTTACCATGAGACGGGAGTTTGGTGGACTATTTACCATTTGCCTGTTCTGTTGTAGGTGCAACATTCAGCTTCATATTATTTGGGTTGAAACAGTCTATTTTATGGGTACCTTTTGTCCTGCTCTCTGTATTGACTGCTTTTACCACTGCAGAATGCACAGCAACAACTTGCCAAGCTTCCCAGCCTTATAGCATCTTCCATTGAAAAGGACAAGAGTTGTTGTACTGCACTGGGATTGCACACACCATCTACTCAAACATACGTCATTACTCTTTGTCAATATCCTGCAGTTCTTGGCCAAATGCCTCTGTAAAAATGCCATTATCAAAAATACCAGAACCATTTCAGAAGGACCATCGCTGCTTAATTATGTTTTAATATGCTTTTAAAGTGTGGTGGTTTCATTCAAGCAGGATACCATGCGAGGTGAAAAGAGAGTGAGAGTGTTAGACAGTGACAAACTGAGAACTTTGAACCCATAATGCTTATATATCTGAATACAAGTCTGCTTTCTTAGTGCCAATTTGGCTTGGTAGCAAATTAGTTAATGTGTGAACCCCTCAGTCTTGTGGTCAAGATAAATATTCCATCAAATTTGAACCCAAAATTAGAGCAGCAGTTTTTAATATTAGTTGAACTTATACTGGCGTGCAGATGGTTAGGAGTGTGACAGACTTTTCTGTGACTTTAGCCAGTTGGATGAACAAAGATAGGGTCAATGGCCTTCCTTGTTTCTAAACAATCGTTGTATAAATTTAATTTTTTCCCCTATGCTCTAATGGTTGTCATCAAAATTGAATGTCAAAAATGACTTGCTATTACTCCTTTTTATATATTAAAAAAAAGTGCACCAATCAATCCACTGGAGAGAAGTATAGATTAATGCACAATTTAACTGTCTGATTTTTCTTTAGTGCCAGTGTGGGTGGGTGAAAAATCTATCAAGGTTGACAAAGAAGTTCCTCGATGTAAAGAGACAGGTTCTTATCATTTACAACACCATAGCTCTGTGGATAGCTTACTACAAAAGGGAACTGATGACTGTCACATCAAATTTTGATGTTATCCACCCAGGCATCAGGAAGATTGTGGAAAAATTTGTGCAAAATCTTGTGCCTCTGTATTTATGCCAGCTGTTCCAGTTTGATTATGACTTTGTATTGATTATAAAACTGCATGTATTGTCAGGAATTATGGTTTCCATACTGGTAATCTTGATTGCAGGAAAACTTGCAGAAATGCTATTACCCAGAACTTTACCTCTCGGATGGGAAAGTTTGAAAAGAGAGGATGGGAAAGAGAAATTCCTAATTGCTATACCAGTAGAATTTATTTTGTGTTTTTAGCAACCAACACAATCACATTAGTGAGATTTTAATTCTTTAGTCCTGATTTTACTCAGTTTTACATGAATATCGCCCCTTTAATGAACTTCTAGCTATTACAATTGGGAAAAGAGAGAGTGACTTAAACATGTGGCCTGGACCACAATTTCAGTTCTTGGTCATTAAAATATGTTATTAATTTGGTTGTCAGTTTATGGTTGAATTGTCATGTGATAATGAAGATGCAAAAGCATAAATTGTATTTTTGTTATGTGTTAGATTCAAAGTGTCTCTTATCATTGTGTTTGCTTTTCAGGTGGTTTTTTGAAGTATTAGGTTATCCAAAAACTTCCAAACCAAATATTATTAATGGGTTTCTGATGGCACTGATATTCTTCCTGGTGAGAATTGCTGTCATGCCCCCATACTATAACAAAATGATTTCCACATTTGGAACGGAGGCCTTTAACAAGCTTGGACTACAAGCACAACTTACTTGGATCATTGCTAGTATTTGCTTAGATGTTATGAATTTAATGTGGATGCATAAAATCGGAAAGGGATGCCACAAAGTTTTGCTTGCGTGCAAGAAGGAAAAGGCGGACATCCAAGAAAATGGAAAACAACAGTAGAGACTCCCTTTTACTTTGTCATCCTTAGGTTTTTCTCTGAAGGTACTTATAGTTGGGATCTTGTGCACATAAGCCAACAATGTACTGTATTAGTTCAAAGTACTGTACATAAATACAGGCGACCATTGCATTTTGGAACTTATAAACCCATAACATTTATGACCATGCAAAGATGAAGTATGCAAACTGAATATTCACTGAATAACTGCTGCTTGATATGTTTTCTTGCGTATGAAAGAGTAAATGGAGGCACCTGAGTTGCATGCAAGTTACATCCAACCCTGGGATATCTCCATAAAAGCACGACTTTAGGTTTGCACTGTTTATTTTGGAAAACTTTGTGATGCTCTGAATGTTGCGAGCCAATTGTACACCTTCATCAGAATTTTTTCTTGCCATGAAGAAAGTTATGATTTTTATTTTGGAAACTTGCAAACAAAAGCCTTTGAAGACACTCATGCCATCAACCTACAACAACGTTCCTCTTTTGGAAACTTGCTAGATAATGATTTGCATTTATATAGTGCCTTCTGTCTAGAAAAAAAGTAAAGATGCTTTGCGCATCCATGAGAAAGACAGTCCTGCAGGCTGGGAAGATCAAATGTGTCTAAATGCATGCAGAAATGAAATTCCTGTTAATAATTTTTTATCTGTATTTCACTGTCCAATTTCAAGAAATTTCATCATGAGAAGTCAAAGTTGATCTGCTGGCGATCTGGAACATTTATTGTGCACAATAGATTGTTGGTTGTCTTGATTATTAGTAACAGTGTACTAGATATATAGGAATTTTTATATGTCAAACCTCAAAATTGTTAATAGTTTTACACATTCACAGAAATTGTAGCCGCTGTAATTTTAAGATTTAACCTTGTAAAATATTTACTAGTAATGCTGAATTTTTATTAATTTCTTGTTTCGAGTAATGTTCAGGTTGAATATAAATTTGGGCAAAAATGTATTGTAGGTTTTAACAGACCTGTGAATCTGGTTTCTTTTAGGAACAAGGAATAGGCATTAAGACCTTAGTTGATAAGAGTATATTAAGTGTATCTTGAATATAGCAATAACACCTGATCCAGAGTCTACTTTGACGTATTGTTAGTCTTGTCAATCTCACGTTTTAATATTGATAAAAACTGTTTAAATCATGACCTCAATGCCCTCCAAGGCATTGGCACTTCTGTGTTTACAATACAGAATTGATACAAAGGTTTGTTCCACTCTAATGCTTATCCATTGTGGAGGCTGGTTTGAAACTGCAGGTTTTTTAATTGTACAGTTTGTAGGGTATTAGTTATATTATTAGATAATATAAGTGTGGAAGGTTGGTGAAACTGTCCATACAATAGGACATCACCTGATGCCAAAAATCCTATTTTGTAAATAATTGTGCCACTAAATCTTGCAGGCAACACCCATTGGTACTTTAAGGTTCATTAATTATTATAGAGGTTCTGTGGAAGAAGTCAGTTAAATTACAGTGAACTAAGTTTCAACCTGAGTTTTGGTGGCACACTAACAGGTAGTGGAGCTGCTGCTCAGCTTCAGTGACCCAGGCTCAATCCTGATCTCTGTGGGTTGACCATGTGGGTTTCCTCCAGGTGAGCCAGTTTCCTTCCCCGTTCCAAAGAGGTGCGTGTTGGTATGGTAATTGGTCACTGGAAATGGTCCCCAGAGTGAGGGTGAATGTAGTATCTGGTGGGGAGAATAAAATGGATTAGGGTAGGAAGGGTGCTTGATGGTCGGTGTGGTCTTGGTGCGACAAAGGGCCTGTTTCCGTGCTGTATCTCTCTTTGACACATTTGTTTTCATTTTCACCAAGGTTAAATGAATGAGTACACAGAGCCTCAATGGGCAGCTAAGAATGGGTTTAACCTACTGAGTCAAATCAGATAGGTAATGCTTATTGTTTGTATTTTATATATTGATATACTTATGGTTCTGCTACTCTTTGTAAGATCATGCAATGCAACTGAGTACTAAACTAGAATGAGAATAGTGCAGTGTTTATGCTCATAAGAGTTCTTAAATCTATCCTAAAACACACTTGATTAGACCCTGTGATCAGTCTGCTGTTCAGATCCACTAAGTCTGCTTTAGCACTTGCACAGTAACTGAAGCACACCCCTGGGACATGCATCTTTAAACTTTAAAAACATTTGTGTTAGTTTATCAAACCTTAATTTATTTGTATATTTTCCTACACATCAAATTGTTGCTTGTGCCTTTGTATATCTGATTTTTAAGAACATTTTTCACCATGTCAGTCAAGCTAGCTGGAGGGGTGAATTGCCTTATTTATTATCACCAAAGTATGGTTGTACATTCCTTTTCATCAATAACTCCTTTTCTAGTAAGTCAAAGGACACAAAGGAGTCACAATTTATGTAAAAAGCTATTAGCTTATATTGGAATTTGATTGTATGTTGCAAATGAAACTATTGCAAAGTTAAAGAACACCCGACTGAGTTGAGGGCACTGTTTATCTGTTGTCATTTAAAGATGCTGACCCAAAACTATATTGCCCAGCAAACCCAGCCCCCCAATGTTCAAGCTGTGTGATTCAGCAGTCTTTATTTTTGGGAAAGAATGGTCTAACTACTTTGCTGTAAGTACCATTGTTTAAAATTATTTTAAGCCTGTAGTTTTAAGTAAAATACCTAGCATTGAAGGCTCTTTTAAGTTCCATATCAAATTATGGGCTTGTATATGAAGAAACTAAGTTTTTGAACTATATAGCTCATTATATACCAAATTATCTGTGAATTCTTGTACATGATAAATAGCTTCTAGTTTATTATTTCAGCAACTCTTTTGACGCATGGATATATACATGTGTAATATTTTTATAACTGACAAAGTTAAGGATCAAAAAAAAATTTGAGCTTTGAAAAATTGTTTGATTTTCCACCACATTGGGGGTGGCATGGTAGCATAGCAGTTAGCTATTATAGCGCCAGCGATTGGGATTCAATTCCTGCCACTGTCTGTAAGGAGTTTGTACGTTATCCCCATGACTGCATGGGCTTCCTCCGGGTGCTCCGGTTTCCTCCCACATTCCAAAGACATATGGGTTAGTAGGTTAACATGGGTATAATTGGGCGGTGTGAGCTTGTTGGGTCAGAGGGGCCTGTTACTGTGCTGTATAAATAAAGTTTTACATTGCCTCTACTGTTTTATGTTAGTCTTGGTGATTTAAGAGTAGCAATTAGTCTTGGATATATAACATTGCAAACTTTTTATTTTTCCATTTGAAGTCCCATTGAAATTTTGAGCATATATAAAATTACCTTGGAATATAAAAACTGTAGGGCCTCATAATTTGGACAAACTAGTTCCAGGTTTGATTTCTGTTCTGTGAAT
Organism: Pristis pectinata; assembly: GCF_009764475.1. Classification (NCBI taxonomy): domain Eukaryota; kingdom Metazoa; phylum Chordata; class Chondrichthyes; order Rhinopristiformes; family Pristidae; genus Pristis; species Pristis pectinata. The sequence continues at coordinate 16,522,586 of NC_067407.1, forward strand.
TTCTTAATCTCAGCTGAATGTGGCATTTAAACTACCAAAGATTGCATAAGCCTTTACTAGTCAATGAAGGAGAAAACCTATGAGGGTTCGGAGTCCTTATCGATGCCTTCTCCTGAAAAGTGTACCATTGCGAATGTCTGGTATGTTAGGGTTGCTAGTGATGTTCTCATTGATCAAATAGCTGGTTGAAATTTTGCTGTCCAAAACCCACATATGGATTTGATACAATTGTTACATGTTGGGTGCTATTGTACCTGCAGCTGTACCCTAGCAAGAGCCAGCATCTTCATAATGCAAAAGGAAAATTGTTCTTTTTTTACTAAAATTATATATGTATTTATAGCTTATTTAAAAGTACACTCCAGGTGGACTGTGTATAAATTTTTCCAAAATTCCAAGAACTATTTATTCTAATCGAGGAAAGCTTGTTACAGGTCATACGTTCGTATATGATAAGGTGTTTATTTTTTGACTAGTAGCTATATTTAATGCATATATTGTTTTAATGCATTTGGCCTTTGTGATAAAAATGGTTAAATATTATTTAAGAATTGTTTTTATCGTGAAAGGACTATGTAGTTGTACTTGTGCTTCTGTTTTCTCTTTGCCTACTTTTTTATCCGTACGTTTTGTTTATGAACCAGAAAGTGGCTTTTTTGTAAATTATTTTGAGGCATGTTTCCTTCAAGTGCTGATTAGTCCTAAATCTCATTTTAAAAACTTATTTTTTGAGACTTTTTAAGGAGGACAATGGTTGCATTTGTAATGCCAACAGGATTGTCAATAAATGTAGTCAAATAACATCATACTAAGAAAAGCTAATATAATGAGGCAATACCAATAACTAATGTTTAGATGTTTAATGTTATCAATCTTAATGTTGTGAAACTGTTGAATATTAGCACAATGTAGTTGATATTGTTTGCTAGTTAAAATCTATGCAAAATATTTGCAAGTTACAGGAAGGTTTTGATGAGTATGGGGTAAGTGATTCCAGTGACTATAAAAGAGATTACAGACTTAACATGGGTGACATGAGAAAAAAATGGAGGCAATTTGTCATGACCTGCCTGACAGGGTGGTGAGAACAGATTCAGCAGTAATTTTCAAAAGAAATTTGAATAAATACTCCAAGGGGAAATACTTGATGGAAAGAAGCATGGAAGTGGGTTGAATCGAATTTCCAAGAGTCACTGTGACAAGATGGGATAGTCGGCCACATGCCCTTATTTTGTGTCATATCTTTCGAAGTGATTAAAGATTTCCTATTTAAAAATTGCAAGTTAACACAATGTCCTAAGTAAGAATTTTGGTGAATTCAGTTCACTTTATCAAATGTAAATATCATTTGCATATAATTTTGCATTTCTCATGCTGCTGAAAACTATACCTCAGTTGATACTGAAAGCATTGTACCTTATTGCTTTTGCAGTTTTTAATTCTGATTTAAATTTATCTCACACGATCCAGCTGTAGAGGCCTTTGCTTAAGATTTGAACAATTTACTGAAAGATCCTATTATAAATGAAAATAAAGGATATGTTCTGGTCATTGGTTTTCTGAAAAATTATTTGTATCAATTCCAACATGAAGTTTTTTGTCACAGTTGAGTTTGTTGTCATATGCACAAGTGCGTATTTGCACAGGTACAATGAAAAACTTACTTGCAGCAGCATCACAGGCACATAGCATCAGATACACAACATTCACCAGAAAAACATGATTATAAGATGTACATCATTTTTACAAGAAAGAACACAATTAAAACAAAAAAAAACAAAGTCCGTTGTAGTGCAAGGTGATCGTAGTGTTGCTATACCGTGGTAGTGATTAGGGTTGTGCCGGTTGGTTCAAGAACCAAATAGTTGAAGGGAACTAGCTGTTCTTGAATCTGGTGGTGTGGGACTTAAGACTTATGTAGCTCTTACCCAATGGTAGCTGTGAAGATGGTATGGCCCAGATGGTGGGGATCTTTGATGTTGCTGCCTTGAGGCAGTGCCTCATGTGGATACTACCGATAGTGGAGAGAGATATGCCCGTGATATATTGGGCTGAGTCCACTGCTCTCTGCAGCTGCTTGCATTCCTGTGCATTCAAATTCCCATACCAGGCCATGATGCAACCACTATATGTGCCTAAATAATAAGTGGCAGTAGGCTTTGTGCTGGGAATGCCTGACTGACTATCAGGTGAGAACAAGATCATAAATACAAAATGCTGAGATATGGGGAGATTAACTGCTTCATGGTGGGTAGAGTTTTCTGCTTGTTTAAAAGTGATATGCAATCTTTATCCTGACAAACTTGGTACTAACTGGTATCAGGGTTGGAATCTTCTTGTTCAAACACGCACAGCTCCAGAAAGTGGTTATGAAGTGACAATGGCTGACCATTTACCTGCTTACTAATGTGCACTTTAGGTTCTACTGGGATCACTCATTTCCCAACCTTGGTCCAGATATGGTCAGAATAACTTAATTCCAAAGGCAAGGTGAAAGTTTGACACTGAGGTAGTGTTTGAATTGAGTGTGACTTCTGGGATCCTCAGCAAAACTGAAGTCGATTAGAATTATGTGAAAAATTCTAAAGTCCTAATGAGAGTTTTGAACAAAGGAAGATGATTGTGATTGTTGTGGGCAAGTCATTTTAACACCAGGATATCACTTAGTTCCCAAGCCCAATAATCTTCAGCTGCACCACTTCCATCATGAGGTCAGAAGAGGTAACCTTTAATGCTTTCGGTGTTAATTTCTATTTGCAATTTCCCAGACAACAAAACAAAGCCTGGAGAACTTTTAAAACTTGGGCTGATGTGCAAATGGCAAGTAAAGATTACCTGCTCCTATCATTCAAGGGGATTATTGTTGTCTTGGCTCATAGATGATTGGTGGGGCTATTGTTTAGTAGAAGCTTAACTAATTCAGCCACATAGATGCTTGGAGCAATTTAGAAGTACAGTTTTATGCAGGAAGGACTAGATTCCTGGCACCTTCAAAACTTGCACTCTCTCTACTAGACACGAGTCAGGTGTGGGATGCAATATTCTCCATGTGCCTGCATAAAAGCAGTTAACATACGAGGAGCTCCGTACCATGTAGGACAAAGCAATCTGATCAGCATTTCATCCACTCCACCTTTGCTACATCTCCCACGGTGTTTACCATCAATAGGAGACACTGCAGCAAATGGTGTCATGACAACAATCTTTCCCTCAGTGTCAGCAAGACAAAAGAGCTGGTCATTGACTTAAGGAAAAGGGGTGGTGTACATGCACCTGTTTACATCAATGGTGCTGAGGTCAAGACGGTTGAGAGCTTCAAGTTCCTGGGAGTGAACATCACCAACAGCCTGTCCTGGTCAAATCACATAGATGCCACGGCCAAGTAAACTCACCAGTGCCTCTACTTCCTCAGGAGGCTAAAGAAATTCTGTTTGTCCCCTTTGACTCTCACCAACTTTTACAGATGCACCATAGAAAGCATTCTATCTGGATGTATCACGGCTTGGTACGGCCACTGCTCTGCCCAGGACCACAAGAAGCTGCAGAGAGTTGTGGACACAGCCCAGCATATCACGGATACCAGTCTCCCCTCCTTGGACTCTGTCTTTACCTCTCGTTGTCTTGGTGAAGCAGCCAGCATAATCAAAGACCCCACCCACCCGGGACATTCTCTCTTCTCTCCTCTTCCATCGGGTAGAAGATACAGGAGCCTGAGGGCACGTACCACCAGACTGCTTCTAACCCCACCGTGATAAGACTATTGAATGGTTCCCTTATACAATGAGATGGACTATGACCTCATGATCTACCTTGTTGTGACCTTGCACCTTATTGCACTGCACTTTCTCTGTAGCTGTGACACTTTACTCTGTACTGTTATTGCTTTTACCTGTACTACATCAATGCACTCTGTACTAACTCAATGTAACTGCACTGTGTAATGAATTGACCTGTACGATCGGTTTGTAAGACAAGCTTTTCACTATACCTCGGTACAAGTGACAATAATAAACCCATACCAATACCAACTTGGCAAGGTTTTTCATGAGCTGCCAAATCCATAAACTCTACCGTGAAAATGCTGGAAATAATCAGCAGATAAGGCAGTATCTGCAGAGAGAGTGTAGCTTCCTTCTGTACTGTAAACAACCAGCCCATCAAATCCATACTGGCTTTGTGTTAGAGTGATCTAATTGGTCTCACTCCCTCAGCTTCTCCCATAGATGTGCAAATTCTTTACTTTCAGATACTCCTCCAGGTCTTTTTTGAACGCTATTACTGAATTTTCCTCTACCCCTGGCTATGCATTCCATACCCTAACTGTTCCCTTGTCCTTTTGCCATTCCACCATTACTTCTTGAGTCTTTCACCAACAAAAGTTTCTCTCCATATATTCAGTCCAAACCTTTCATGACTCTAAATGCCTTTATCAGATCCCCTTATAAATTCCTTTTTCAGGAAAAACAACTCCATTTTATCCTCAGTCTATAAGTATAATTAAAGCCCCTCATCCCTAAAATCATTTTAATCAATCTCTTTTGCACTCTATAAAGCCTTTACATTTTTCCTAAAATTCAGTGCCCAAAACTGGATACGATATTCTAGTTATGACAAAACCAGTGTATTATAAAGGTTCATTATGACTTCCTTGCTCACTTATTCCATGTCTAAAGTCTGGGATCATGTATGCCTTCTGGTCTATATCAACCTGACCTATCATTTTCAATGAGTTATGAATGTATACCTTCCCTTCTCTCTTAGTTTTAAAATTGTGCTCTCTAGTTTACGTTGGTTCACCTTTCTCAGCATTAAATTTCATTTTCCACCTCTCCATAGTGTCTGCCTAAATCTCTCATTGCTGTCCTCTGCACAGTTCAGTGTGCCTCCAAATTTCATGAACAGAGTATAACTGAGTTCATGTTGAACCTTCATGAAACATGGGCGCTGCTGCATTGGAACGATGAACCCACATTTGGCCATGGATAGATGTAAAAGATTAAAATAGGATACAGAAAAGATTTAGTGGAACGAGCTCGAGATGAGGAAATTCAGTTAAACGGATGGACTGTAGGATAAGAGATTGTTCTCCCTAGAACACAAAACTGAAATTAGATTAAAGAGTTCAAAATTACGAAGGGTCCAGCCAAAGTGAATAAAGGAAAACTACTCCTATTGGCTTAGGAACTGAGAATGAGCGAACATAGATTTCAAATATTTAGGGTCACCCAGGGGCATGAGGAAAAACAGTTTCGCGTAGCAGTAATAATGATTTGGAATTTACGACGTTAAAAAGCACAAGTTGCTTTCATAACAACGTTTCATAATGTGCTTTCATAACGGATTGGATAGCTATGGATGACTGAAGGAGAAAAGTGCCGAGGTACGGGAGAAGAGAAATGGGGCTGATAATATTGTTAGAATATTTAAAAAAATGCTGAGATAAAATGTCTTCGGCCTGAAACGTTAACGTTTCTCTTTCCAAAAGTGGTGTCTGATCTAGTAAGCGTTTCCAGCACTTTTTGATATGATTGCTCTTGCAGAATACCATGTTGGGTTTCATTGGGCAGATGGTCTCCTTATATGTCGTAGCGATTCGATGATCCTACCGTATAATTATATTTTCCACTGGGCAGTGTAACGGCACAGATGGTTGTGAGCAAGATTTAAATACCTCGCAGCCCACGGACCTGTGATGAAAGCAATCATCGACCGCGGGAGAGAGCATAATAAGAAGAACATTGGATGTGCCTTTACCACAAGGGCTGCAAGCGACTCAGTAAGGCGGCTCACAGCCACCTTTTCAAGGGGAAGCAGGTGCTGCGCAATAAATCGCTGTGTTTGCCAGTAGTCAGGTGAGAAGCTGGCGGCACAAGGTCTGAGGCTGCGGGATAAACAAACCTTGAACTCGGAACAACGGCCCGAAACAATCGGAGGAAGTGACGTTACCTGGAAAGCGGTCTATTGGCGCAGCGGGCGCGGGGGGTTGTGGGAGTGGTGTGTGCCCTCACCTTGAGGACAGTCGGAGGACGGGCGGCGCGGCCCGGGAAGGGTGAGGGGTCCGGTCCGGTCCGGCCCGGCCGGGGAGGGAGGAGGGTGAGGGGTCCGGTCCGGTCCGGTCCGGCCCGGCCCGGCCCGGCCGGGGAGGGAGGAGGGTGAGGGGTCCGGTCCGGTCCGGCCGGGGAGGGAGGAGGGTGAGGGGTCCGGTCCGGTCCGGCCGGGGAGGGAGGGGGGTGAGCGGTCCGGCCGGGGAGGGAGGGGGGTGAGGGGTCCGGCCGGGGAGGGAGGGGGGTGAGGGGTGCGGCCGGGGAGGGAGGGGGGTGAGGGGTGCGGCCGGGGAGGGAGGGGGGTGAGGGGTGCGGCCCGGGAGGGAGGGGGGTGAGGGGTGCGGCCCGGGAGGGAGGGGAGGGAGGGGGGTGAGGGGTGAAGGGTGCGGCCCGGGAGGGAGGGGGGGGTGAGGGGTGCGGCCCGGGAGGGAGGGGGGGTGAGGGGTGCGGCCCGGGAGGGAGGGGGGGTGAGGGGTGACGGGTCCGGCCCGGGAGCGAGGGGGGGGGTGGGGGGTCCGGCCCGGGAGCGAGGGGGGGGTGGGGGGTCCGGCCCGGGAGCGAGGGGGGGGTGGGGGGTCCGGCCCGGGAGCGTGGGGGGGGTGGGGGGTCCGGCCCGGGAGGGGTGAGCGGGCCGGTCCGGGAGGGAGGGAGGGAGGGGTGAGGGGTCCAGCCGGGACGGTGGTCCGGAGTCGGGGGAGGGGGCTGGAGCCGGCTCATTGTGGTGGAGCCGGTGACGTGGACGGGAGACACGGGGGTGGGTGGACGGGAGACGTGGGGGGGGGGGGGTGGACGGGAGACACGGGACACGAGAGGGACATGGGCGGGGGGCAGACGGGGGGGGTGGGAGGGGAGAGACGGGCAGTTCGGGGCTGGCTGTTCGGGGGCGGAGGGGTGACCTGGGGGGTGCCAATGCCGGGCAGTCTCGGTGTGTCCGGCCAAGGTGGGGGTACTTCTCCCACCACCTGGGACATCACTAAACATTAAACACCCTGGATCAGGTCTTCATCCCCACCCCACCACCTGATCAGACTAGAGGAGGGAGGAGGAGGAGGGCAGGGGTTGCGTGTAGGTCAGGGCTTCTCCTACCACTTGGATCAGCCAGGCCTTCTGTTTTTTTAACTGCCTACCTCTGCACCCTGGAATCAGTTTAATTATCACTGACATATGTTGTGAAATTTGTTTTGTGGCAGCAGTACAGTGCAAGACAAAAATTAATATAAATTACCAAATTAAATAGTGCAAAAGAGGAATAATGAGATAGTGTTCATGGACAGTTCAGAAATCTGATGATGGAGGGGAAGAAGCTGTTCCTGAAACATTGAGTGTGGGTCTTCAGGCTCCTGTACCTCCTCCCTGATGGTAGTAACGTGAAGAGAGCATGTCCTCGATGGTGAGGGTCCTTAATGATGGATGCCACCACCTTGAGGCACTGCCCCTTCAAGATGTCGTGGATGGCGGGGAGGGTTGTGCCTGTGATGCAGCTAGCTGAGTCTACAACCCTCTGCAGCTTCTTTCAACCCTGTGCATTGGAACCTCCATCCCAGGCAGTGATGCAGCAGGTCAGAATGCTCTCCACCGTACTTCTAGAATTTTTTTGGAGTCTTTGGTGACGTACCAAATCTCAAACTTTCTTGGAGATGGTTATTGGCATGTTTGTGGCGTAAATGTTACTTGCCACTAACCACCTCTTGTGATCTGGGTCTTGCTGCCTGCTGGAATGGACTGCTTCATGCGCTGTGGAAATGCAAATTGAACACCGCAATTGTCAGCAAATATCACTGCTTCTGGCTTTATGACTGAAGAGAAGGAATTGATGAAGATACTTGGGTTACTGCCCTGAAAAACTTCTGCAGTGATGTCCAAGGGCTGGGATTGTTGACTTCTGATAAGCACAACCATCTTCCTTCGTGTGATGCAACAAACATCTGGTGGAGGAACTCAGCAGATTGAACTGTTTGGGGTGTGGGGGGAGGGAGGAATTGTCAACGTTTCAGGTCAAAACCCTGCATCGTTCAGGTTTTGACCTGAAACATTGATAATTCCTTTAACCCCGTGGATGCTGCTCAACCTGCTGTGTCCCTCCAGCAGATTGTTTGTTGCTTCAGACTACAGCTTCTGCAGTCTCGTCTTCCTTTGTGCAGTGAACGATTCCAGCCACTGGAGTATTTTGATGCCTGGTAACTTCAGTTTTTCCAAGCCACCATGATGCTACATTTGGTCAAATGCTGCCTTGATGTCAATGACAGTCCCCCTCACCTTCAGAATTCAGCTGCTTGGTCCATATTTGGACACTACCGGGTTATTCCTATTTTTTTTTATCTATTGCACTATTTATTTAATTTTGTAATTTATAGTAATTTTATGACTTTGCACTGTACTGCTGCTGCAAAACAAATTTCACGTCAGTGATAATGAATCTAAATCTGATCTGCTTCTGAATTTGATTTTGAATGTTGTGATGAGCAAAGTGGTCCTGATGAAGCTCAAACTGGGTATCAGTGAATAGGTTATTAGTGAGTAAGTGCCACTTTATAGCACTGACAATGGCTTCCACTGCTTTATTGTTGATTGAGAATTGACTGATGGTAGTTAGCTGGGCTGGATTTGTCCTTTTTGTCACTGGATCATACCTGTGCCATTTACTTTAGGGTTAGTGTAGATTCTAGAGTTGTAACTGTATTGGAACAGCGAGGCCAGAAAGTTGATGAAGGTCGTCATTTGGAAAAAATGTTTTTTGATTGAGCTGTCTACCTCAATATAGCATTATTTCTGATACTGTGCGCTGCAATTAATAATGTCAAATATCACTACCTTTCAATTGTAGATGTTAATATGATAGTAGAAACAGTTCAGCAGGAAAATTCCAGTAAATATGTCAAATCATTTGCTTCTTTTCCATATGGCATGAATGGCCGAAACATGAGCCTTTTGCTCTTTTAAAAATTGACATTTTGTATTATTACAAGTTGGTATAGTGTCTGAAGTGTCCTCAATAAGCCATGATTATGAAATTCACTTGCAATAACTTTTTCATACCCCTTGTCACTCCCCAAGCACCCTTCAGTTACTGATGCCAGTGATTAACTTCTAATGTGCATGGTCTTAAGCTTGCATGTAATAAGCTGTATAAAGAGGTGACTCTAAATTGTTTACTGCTATTGATTGCAGGATGAAAATTGTCTAGCAATCAATTTTCCAATTATCCTGCTCCTCAAATACAATTTTTATGCCCATCTGTGGAGACAAACATGCCCTCAATTTAATACATCTTTGGAAAGATGACGCCTTAGAAAGAGTACCCTGCCTCAGTACCACATAAGTCATACAGTGTCTTTCAGCCCTTCAGGTCCATGCTGATCATCGGCTATGCATTTACACTAATCCCATTTTATTCTCCCCTCATTCCCTTCAATTCATTCCAGATTCTACTACTTGCCTGTACATTGGGGGTAGTTTAAAGTGACTAATTAACCCACCAACTCAAGTCTTTGTGATGTGGGAGGAAACTGGAACACCTGGAGTAAACCCTTGTGGTCACAAGGAGAATGTGCAAACCACTAAGAGAGCACCAGAGGTCAGGATTGAACCTCCCTCCCTCCCTCCCTCCCTCACTCACTCATTCCCGTACCTAAACAACCCTTACAGGTCAGGTAAAGATTAACATGCACCTTCTCCAACCTCGACTACTGCATTCAGTGTTCTTTATGTGGCCTCTACAATGGCAAGGCTAGGTGGCCATTTTACAGAGCTCCATCTGCCCACCATGTCCTCCTCACCTGGTTCTACCTTTTGCCTGCCAGGCCCTCCCTCATCAGTCTCACCTCTTTATACTGGCTCTCTCCCCTTCCTCCACAGCTGCTGCCTGATCCACTGAGTTCCTCCAGCAATTTGGTTTTGCTCCAGACTACATTATCTCCAGTATATTGTCTCCATGCACTGCTCTTGTTAGGTTGATTTCCTTTTAATTACAGAATAACAGAATGTGATGTTGTCTATTTGGACTTTAGCAAGGCCTTCGACAAGGTCCCTCATGGTGGGCTGGGCTGAAAGGTTAGGTCCCAAGGAGAGCTAATTAGGTGGATGGAAAATTGGCTCAGAGGTAGTTAGCAGATGGTGGTGGTTGAAGGTTGTTTCTCGGGATGGAGGACGGTGACTAGTGGTGTGCTGCAGGGGTCGGTGTTGGGACCCTTGTTATGTAAATAATTTGGATGCGAATGCACAAGGCTTAATCAGTAAACTTGTGGATGACACAAAATTAGGTGGTGTTGATAGTGAAGAAGGTTTTCATAGATTACAGGGGGATCTTGATCAGTTAGGGAAGTGGCTGAGGAGTGGCAAATGGATTTCAATATAGATGAGTGTGAGGTGATGCACTTTGGAAAGTCAAACCAGTGTAGGACTTGTACTATGAATGGTAGGGTACAAGGGAGTATAATGGGACATAGGAATAGAAGAGCATAGTTCGTTGAAAGTGACGTCACAGGTAGATGGGGTGGTGAAAAAGGTGTTTAGCATGTTGGCCTTCATCAGTCAAAGTGCTGAGTATAGGAGTTGGGACATTACTTTGCAGTAGTTGTTGGTGAGGCTGCACTTGGAGTACTGTGTACCGTATTGGTCACCCTGTTCTACGAAAGATGTGGTTAAACTGGAAAGAGTGCAGAAAAGACTTAGGACGATGTTGCCAGGACTAGAGGGCCTGAGTTATAGGGATAGATTGGCCAGGATAGATCTTTATTCCTTGGAAAGTAGAAGAATGAGAGGCGACCTTATAGAACTGTTTAAAATTATGAGAGGGACAGATAAGGTGGACGGTGAATGGTCTTTTCCCCAGGGTAGGGGAGTCAAAAACTAGGGGGCATTGATTTCGGATGAGAGGGGAGAGATTTAAAAGGGACCTGAGGGGCAACTTTCTCATGTAGAGGGTGGTGAGTATATGGAACGAGCTGCCAGAAGAAGTAGTTGAGGCAGGTACAATAGTATCATTTAAGAAGCACTTGGATAGGTACGTGGAGGGGAGGGGCTTGGAGGGATATAGACTGAAAGCAGGAAATTGGGACTAGCTGGGTGGGCACCATGGTTAGTATGGACTCGTTGGGCTGAAGGGCCTGTATCCGTGCTGTATTGCCTATGACTCTGTTGATTAAATGCTGACATTCTGATACTTGAACCATTCATGAAGCTGTAGGTTTAGTACAGCATTCAGCTAAATAATAGGATTATTTGCTTTTTCACATTTTTTTTATAAAAGGTTTACACATCTCTTGGAACTTAACTGAGGCCTTAGCTGATTCAAAGTATGGGAGCATCCACTTCAACACCATCTAGTGATGTGCAAACAGCTTCTGTTGCACCACAGGCAAAGTCCACATTGTCGGAATGCCCGATGCATCAAACCAAGAAGGAAGGTAAATGTTTTAATGTAATAGACTGAGTTCGAGTGTTTTACCTGAAACCAACCAGCAACTTCTATGAAGTTAGTGTTTTATTTTCAACTATTTTGAAGACAGGATCTTATAATTAAAAATTTTAAGGTGTATCTTGGCATTTGTGTATAGTCTTCAGATATTCTACACATACCATTTGTCTTCAACATGAATGAGTATTTTGCACATCTTAGCCTTGAGGTTACTGTGTGAACATTATTGTGCAAACGCTTAAATACTTAATGCTTTTGTCACAACCATTTTCATGACTTTTAACTGAATAAAAGAACTTAGCGTTGTACTCTAAAATGCAAACGAAAGAATTTCAAGGCCATCACAAAATTGCATTGACATCTTTAATTGCATTGTTTCGTTTATATTTTTTTATCATTGTGCATCCCATCAGGTTGTCCAATGCATCAGGCGACTGCAGCAGCCACTTCGGCAGAGAATGTATCTTGTCCAACACCATCACATCAAGAGAGGGCGTATGAATACGTGGAGTGCCCCATGAGAATGGGTGACAGACCGGAAACAGATCCAGTTGATCCCAGTAATATGGTAAGAAGGAATGGGTTCATTTTAGTCAATCAAATATTATTCCCTGCGATATAGTTCAGTCAGTTTGTTTTGCAGTTACCCTTACTAAGTTTTCCACCATAGTCAAGCATTTAGTCAAAAGTTCCCTGGTCAGTTTTAAGTCCCTTTGGTAAAAAGGATTCAATGAATACCTTATGTAGACTACAATATACTGTTTCCATCATAATTTGCTTATGTTCTGCTCTATTTATTTGTGAGACCTGTTTGGCTGCACAACTGAAACCATCTTCAGTTAGTTGAACTGACTAAGCACACCTAGGGCATATTACATACTGATATTCACAAAACAATTGTGGCATTAAAAGTTTATTAATGAATTTTTGTAAATTTTTTCATGTACAAATAAGTCGTGAAATTAAATATAAGTTCGCAGCTTATTTTAGAAAAGATAAATCAGGATGTGTCTGGGGAAAATTAAACTACAACTGAAATTAGCATTAAAGCAGTATAGATGGTGATTTTAGATTTTTATTTCCTTCTATGATTGTCAAGCCAAATCCAACTTTTTGTGTAGTAGCTGCATTAACTTTTGTTCAAATAATGGATAATATCAAGCATTTTTCAGTTGCTATTAGAAACTTATCACTTTTGTTTTGTAGATGCCACCACCTAACCAGCAGCCAGCACCAGATCAGCCATTCCCCCTTTCTGTAGTCAGAGAGGAGTCTTCCATTCCTCGAGCTCAGTCAGACAAGCATTGGGTGTACCCTTCTGAACAGATGTTTTGGAATGCAATGCTTAGGAAAGGGTATGTAGATGCTCTCCGGTTTGTATTACACAGATATGCTGTTTTTTAAAATGCCTTCATTTTTCTGTGGAGCTCCATAAGAAGGGTATTTAAACAGGAGAATTGAAACTGAAGCACTGTGAGCACTCTGGTTGAAGATTATAACTGCAGTAGTATATTTAGAATTCGGAACTAATTTTGTTCAAATTGGGTATATTTTTAAAAAGACAAAGCTTCATGTTTCAAACTATGCAATTGGCTCGAGTTTTATGACAAAAAACATGAGGAGTAGACCGTACAGCCCCACGAGACTGCTCTGTCGATCTGATCGTGGTCACGGCTCTATTTAAGTCTTGTTTTCCCCTGCAGTACAAAATCTTGTTCTAGGTTGCCCTTCGATTACCTCTGGCAGGTGTGGATGTAAAGACAATTGTAGCTACCTGGAGAATAATCCCTTGACATGAATTGTTTAAACTGCCATAGTTACAGGATATATGAGATTGAGCCTTCAGGAAAAGCTCCATTTTAAAAAATAGAATTGAGGCTTTTAATTTTTTAAACCTGTTGTAGAAGCATGTTTTAAGAAAAAGTATTTACCAAATCTGATACCTGTTTTGTAATGCTGTCGGTATGTTAAAGTACCGACAGCTAGTTCACATTAAAGAACAGAGGTTATGTAGTTGCAATCAATTACGTAGTTGCATTCTGGCTCAAAGTGCTGAATATGTCAAGCATTAGTTTTATGTTTTGTGGTTGAATGTTCATTTTGCTTATAAAGAATCTCTATGGTTGTAATATCTGGATTACTTCTGGCACCATATGTTAACGAGTATAGGAAAAGGGAGATGGGCCAGATGATTGTACAGCTAAAGGGATGGTGTAAGAGGAAGGGCTTTAGATTTCTGGATCTCTGGGACCATTTCTGGGGAACCATAGAACCATACAGCACAAAACAGGCCCTTCGGCCCACCATGTTGTGCCATCCATCAAACCACCCTCACACTATCTAATCCTTTCCTCCCGCATATCCCTCTATCTCACATTCCTCCAAATGCCTATTCAACAAACTCTTGAACCTGTCCAATTTATCTGCCTCCACCACCACCCCAGGCAGTGCATTCCATGAACCAACCACTCTCTGGGTGAAAAATCTCCCCTGAACCTCCCACCCATAACCTTAAAGCCATGCCCTCTTGTCTTGAGCATTGGTGCCCTGGGAAGGGGGTGCTGACTGTCTACTCTATCTATTCCTCTCAATATTTTATATACCTCTATCATGTCTCCTCTCATCCTCCTCCTTTCCAGTGAATAAAGCCCTAGCACCTTAAGCCTCTCCTCGTATTCCATACGCTCTAATCCAGGCAGGGAAGATGGAATGTTTGCAATCTGGGCAGATTGCATTTGATCTGGAATATTTCCAACATCCTTGCAGGGAGCTTTGGAAGGGACTTAAACTAATTTGGCAGGGGAATGGGGGAATAAATATATGCATAGTTGGGAAGGCGCAGTCAAATATAGAAGGAAAACAGTACAGCAGGCAGAACTTGCATACAAAACTGAACTGCATCTATTTTAATGTACAGAATCTTACTAAAAAGGTGTGTTGATCAGCACTCAGGATTATGATATTGTTGCTATCACAGGGACATGGTTGAAAGGAGGGCAGGACTTGCAAATCAGCATTTGAGTATAGAATTTTCAGGTGTGACAGGAGGGTATTAAAAGAATACATTGAATAAGCAATCAAATACTTCTGTAATGAGGGGAAAATATAGAGTTGTACAGCTTAGAAACAGGCTCTTTGGTCCACCGGGTCCATGCTGACCATTATGCATACCTATACTGATCCTATTTGCCCCCATTAATTCTATGCTTTGCTCATTCAAGTACCTGTCCGGATGCCTCTTCAATGTTGTTACTGTTCTAGTCTCCTCCATCTCTGGCAGCTCATTCCAGATACCAACTACTCTTTGTGTGGGAAAAATTTGCCCCTCAGATCCCCTCTAAACCTCCTCCCTCACCTTAAACCTATGCATGATTAGTAAATTTGTGGGATCCAGAATAAGTTGGCAAATTGGATCCAAACTTGGCTTGGTAATCGGAGGCAGAGGAAGATAGTGGATGTTTGTTTCTTCGATTGGAAGCCTGTGACAAGTAATGTGCCACAGGGACCAATGCTGGGGCTCTTACTGTTTTTAATATATAGTAAGATGGGCAGAGCAATAGCAGGTGGAACTTAATCCTGATGTGCAAGGAAATGTACTTTGGGAATACTGATAAAGGTAGGACATACACAATAATGATGGGGCCTTGGCAAAGTATTGAGGAACAGAGTCACCTCAGTGTACGAGTGCAAGGATTCCTGAAGGTGGCAGCACAGATAGAAAAGGTGATGTAGAACGCTTATGGGATATTTGCCTTCCTTAGCTGGGGTATAGAATATAAGAGCAGGGAGGGTATAGTGCAGCTTTATAGGAAACATTTGCAGTACTCTACTGTGTACATTTCTGTTTGTCACACTAGGAAGGATATGACTGCACTGGAGAAGATGCAGGGGAGATTACCTTGCCTGGGAGGGAGCATTGCAGAGGAGGCTGAATGGGACCTGATGGTTTTACAAAATTAGAAGGGGCATTGCTAGTAGGATCTTTTCCTTGTAGAAGAGATCTAAAACTAGAGGGCAAAGGATATAAGGGTTGGAATTTGGAACATACTACCTGAGTAGAGGCAGAGAGACTCGCAACACTTAAAAATTATCTAGATGCGCCCATGAATTGCTAAGGCATAGAATACTATGGACTGAGTACTGGTAAATAGGATTGGAATAGATAGGTACTTAATGGTTGACATGGATGTAGTTGGCCAAAGGGCCTGTTTCTTGCTGCATGACTGACTTTAAGAAAGTTGTGTTTTTGAGCAGTGACAAAACCACTATTTCTACATTTTCAAGGCTGTATTTCATTTCAAATTCTTTTACAGGTGGCGTTGGCGTAATGAAGACATTACACCTAATGATATGACAAATATTATCAAGATTCATAATCAGAACAATGAACAGGCCTGGAATGAAATACTCAAGTGGGAAGCGCTCCATGCCAAGTTAGTTCAACTGCTGAAAGTAGACACACCAATTGAATAGCACGGTGATTGCTGTCTAAGTTTGGATTATTTTACTTAACGAATGAAGTTGACCTTCAAATGATCAAACTTCAGTTTATTGCATTGAAGATTGAATGTCCACTGATCTCCTTGGAGGGCTAATAGGATCTTGGTTATGAATGTGTGTTATTTACTGTCAGCTGTCTGAAGTAAGATTTTTCTTTTTCATATGATGCAGCAATGTAAGAAGGTTAGAAAGAAATGCTGTGGGTTTTGTGGTCACCAGCTTACTAATACAATTGGGGCAGTAGAGTGTGCAAAAGGCAAATTACCCACTAGGATATCTTAGCTCCTATGATAAAAGCCCTGCTATACAATTTTTAGTCTCTTTTCTAGAATACACAAGTGAACTAAAATACTACCTTCAATCCTTGCAGCCACTGAACACTATTTTCAACACTACAGCTGAATAGCCCATTATGTCCTGTGAGCGCACTTTATCTTGCACCTAATAATTCATTGTATTCTATTATGTGCACTAGTATATTTTAGTCAGCTGTGATATTGTAAACAACTGTTTAAAGTGGCATGAATAGCAGAATCGATGAAGGGTGGGGTGGTGGAATATAATTGATATAATTCGGTAACAGTCTAGTTGAACAGATTCCACAAAACAGTTTTTACAAATTTGTCTTTGTGTTCGTTGCAGTGTCAGTCAGATTATCTGGTCATTGATATGATTTAGCAGTGTAGACAAAACAATTAATTCAACAGGATGGACTTGAGACTGGAAGAGACCATTTAGCTCCTTGAGATTCTGCTATGTTTGATATGTGACCTAATTCTGTATACCTGCTTCTGCTATATTATTTCCTTTATACCTTCTGGTTAACACAAATGTTCATTTCTAAAATGAAAATTAGTAATTGAAACAGCCTTGATTACATTTTGTTGAAGAGTACCAAGCATGGATCACTTGGCATGTTGAAATGTTTCCTAACTACGAACCCGAAAGGCCTGGCTCTTTTTTTTCAAATATACAATGTCGCCTATTTTTAGACTCTCCTGCCAGCATTAGAAAGGGCTTGTGAGATGTGGGCACCT
The DNA here is from genome assembly GCF_009764475.1 of Pristis pectinata. Classification (NCBI taxonomy): domain Eukaryota; kingdom Metazoa; phylum Chordata; class Chondrichthyes; order Rhinopristiformes; family Pristidae; genus Pristis; species Pristis pectinata. The sequence continues at coordinate 16,539,583 of NC_067407.1, forward strand.
CTTTGCAAGATTAGTGACAGGAATATATTTTAAAGAACCTTATTCATGAAGCATGAATTCATGGACACTTGCCATATCAATGTGGGTAGTAATATTGGGTATAAACGTTAGTTATACAAATTTAAAATCAATATATTTTTGTGTTTGGTATTCTAGAGAATGTCCCTGTGGGCCTTCACTAATTCGCTTTGGAGGGAAAGCTAAAGAATATTCACCGAGAGCTCGAATTCGTTCTTTAATGGGGTATGTTTCAAACTGTGTATTGAAATTATTTAATTGTTAGACAATGCAGCACGTTTTAGTTTGCCTTGCTTGATGTAATGTATGTTTTTGGATATTCTCTTTGAGAAATTGGTGATTTTTGGAGGATGTGTTGATGAGTGGAAAAAGATACCCTTCTAAATGCAATCAATGCATGAGGTTGATGTGTAAAATAATTCCAAGTACTTCCATTTTTATAGTACTTTTTCAAGATAGCAAAATTTTGGTAGACTATGCATTTCCATAGCAGAAATATCACACAGCACTTCACCGGAGTGTCGACAAACCAAAAAGTTGTCTCCAGCCTTGAGATATGAGATAAGTAACCAAAAAATTGGGCTGCTTTTAAGTAGTGCCTTTAAGCAAGTAGGGAGAAGTGAGTGGGTATGGAAAGAATTCCAGAGTCTGGTTATTCCATGCCAACTGAGTTGTCCTTCTATGCTAACCCCACTTTCCTGTGGGTGGTAGGGGAGAGGGGAGAAACTATGAGTATCTACCCTATATATGCCCCTCATTATTTTATAAACCTCTATAATGTCACTCTTCAGCCTCCTTTGGTCCAAGGAAAATAGTCCCAACCAATTCAATCTCTCTTTGCAACTCAACCCCTCCATTCCAGGTAACATTGTGGTGAATCCCTTTTGCACTCTTTCTGGCGCTACTATAGTGTGGCAACCAGAACTGCACAAAATATTTCAAGTGTCGCCTTACTAATGTCTTGTACAACTGCAACATGATGCCCCAACTCTCAAACTCAATAACCCTGACTATGAAGGCAAGCAAGCTAAATGCTGCCTTCACTACTTTATCCACCCATGTTGCCATCTTCAGGGAGCTATGGGCTTGCACCCCAATGTTCCTCTGTACATTAACATTCCTAAGGTCCCACTCTTTACATGTCCAGCCAGTGTTAGAGACCTAAAATGCATTATCTCACACTTGTCTGAATTAAATTCAGTCTGCCACTGCTCATCCCAAATTTCCAGCTGATCTATGTTCCTCTTGTATCCTTGGGCAACCATCCTTGCTATCTACAACTCCACAAAGCTTTGTCATCAGCAAACTAAACAGACCACAGGCATTCTCATCCATCACATGACAAACAACAAAAGTCCCAGCACTGATCCCTGTGGTACACCACTGATTACTGACTTCCAGTCAGAAAAACAACCCTCTGCCTTATCACCAAGCCAAGTTTGGATCCTGTGAGCACCCAAAGCACCTTGGATTCCATGTGCCCAAACTTTCTGATCTTCTCAAAAGCCTTGCTAAATTCCATGCATATTGCATCTCATCTGCCACCTTGGTAGATGCAACCTTCTTCCAAAAAAAAACTCATTTGTGTGGCAGGACTTCCCATGTACAATGTGCAAAACCATGCTGACCTGATTTTTTTTTCCCCCACTTACACCCCCCCCCCCCCCCCAAAATCAGTCCCTGCTTTTCCAAGTGATCATGAATTCTATCCCTAAAAATTTTTTCCAGTAGTTTTCTGGGTTATCCTTACTGCCCTTCTTGAATATGGGAACAACATTAGCTTGCTTCCAGTTTTCCGGAACCTCGCCCATTGCTAAAGAAGATGCAAAGATGTCTATTGGAGTCCCAGCAATCTTCTCCCTTGCTTCCCATAATCCCCTGGGATAGACTTCATCTGAAGCGGGGGGCGGGGTGGGCAGGAAGATAGAAGAAAATTTTGCCTTTTTAAAAGGAGCAAAGTGGAAAACCAGGATTTGGAGAAGATGAGGACAGGTGTCAGGGTCACTGCACTTGTAAACCAATTTTTTAACAAATACTTGAAAAGTGCAGTATTTATGTTAAACTCCAGGTTCACTTTTTTTAAACAATCATTTGATTGTTACATAATGAGGCATTGAAACAGATTGAAATTTGGTCGTCAAAAGATGTGATGTCATGGAGGATGGTTATTTAAATTGACTTCCTTTTTTTTTTGTTTGTTTTTTTTAAATAAGGAATGCATTTTTCTCCTAATTTTGTCTGCCTAGTGGTTTGCCAAAACCTTAATTTTTTTTTATTGGTGGATTTAAGATTTAATAATAAATAAACTTCCAAAGCACCAGATGTGGGTAACTCTATTTGGAGAGACCTAGCAAAGCAAGAACATAGAACATTACAGCACAGTACAGATCCTTTGGGCTGCGATGTTGTGCCAACATTTTATCCTGCTCTGAGATCTATCTAACCCTTCCCTTCCACGTAACCCTTCATTTTTCTATCATTTATGTGGCTATCCAAGTGTCTTTTAAATGTCCCTAATGTATCTGCCTCCACCACCTCTGCTGGCAGTGCATTCCACACACCCACCGCTGTATGTATATAAACAAAAACACCTATCTGTGACATCCCCCCCCCATACCTTCCTCCAATCACCTTAAAATTATGCCCCCTCATGTTAGCCATTTTCTCCCTGGGGAAAAAGTCTCTGACTGTCCACTCAATCTATGCCTCTTATTTTGTACACCTCTATCAAGTCCCCTTGAGAAAAACCCTAGCTCGCTCAACCTATCCTCATAAGACGTGCTCTCCAATCTAGGCAGCATCCTGCTAAATCTCCTCTGCACCCTCTCTAAAGTTTCTAAATCCTTCCTATAATGAGATGACCAGAACTGAACACACTACTCCAAGTGTGGTCTAATGAGAATTTTATAGAGCTGCAACATTACCTTGTGGCTCTTGAACTCAATACCCCAACTAATGAAGGCCAACATGCCGTACACCTTCTTAACAACCCTATCAACCTGCGCAGCAACCTTGAGCTCCCATTCTGTTTCTGACTTCCACCCACACTGACTCAGTAGACGATCCCTCCAGGACATCCTCCCTTTCTGCAGCTGTGACACTGTCCCTGATCAGCAAAGCCACCCCCCCCACCTCTTACCTCTGTCCCTCTAAACCCTGCAATATCCAGCAGCCATTCCTGCCCTTGCGATAGCCAAGCCACTGTAATGGCCACAATGTTGTAGTTTCCGATGCTCTAAGTTCATCAGCCTTATTCCTGATACTTCTCAAATTAAAGTGGACACACTTCAGCCCATCCAACTGACTGCAATTTTGCCCTTTCAACTGCCTGTCCTTCCTCGCAGTCTTTCTACACGCTGCATCTACTCGTATACTAAATGCACCAACCTCTGACCTATCACTCAGGGTTCCCATCCCCCTGCCAAACCAGTTTAAACCCTCCCCAATAGCTCTAGCAAACTTGCCTGCAAGAATATTGGTCCCCCTCCAGTTAAGGTGTAACCCGTCCCTTTTGTACAGGTCATACCTTCCTCAGAAGAGATCCCAATGATCCACAAATCTGAAACCCTGCCCCCTGCACTAACTCCTCAGCCATGCATTCATCTGCCAGATCAACCAACTCTTATTGGTATTGGTTTATTATTGTCACTTGTACCGAGGTACAGTGAAAAGCTTGTCTTACAAACCGATCGTACAGGTCAATTCATTACACCCTCACTGGTGCGTGGCACAGGCAGCAATCCAGAGATTGTTACCCTTGAGGTCCTGCTTTTCAGCTTCCTACCCAGCTCCCTATATTCCCTCTTCAGGACCTCATCTCTTTTCCTACCTATGTCATTGGTACCAATACGTACCACGACCTCTGGCTGTTCGCAGTCTCCCTTCAGAATGCTGTGGACCCGATCTGAGACGTCCCTGACCCTGGTACCTGGGAGGCAACATACCATTTGGGAGTCTCTTTCACTTCCACAGAATCTCCTGTCTGCCCCCTTACTGTTGAATCCCCTATCACTACTGCTCTCCTCTTCTCCCCCCTTTCCCTTCTGCACCACATAACCAGGCTCTGTGCCAGAGACCTGGTCATGGAGGCTTTCCCCTGGTAGGTTGTTTCCCCAACAGTATCCAAAGCGTTATACCTGTTATTTAGGGGAATGGCCGCAGGGATACTCTGCACTACCTGCCTATTCTCCTTCCTTCTGACAGTCACTCAGCTACCTGCTTCCTGCAGCTCAGAAGTGACTGCTTTCCCGTAGCTCTTATCTATGAACACCTCGTTCTCCTGTAGGAGCCAAAGGTCATCCAGCTGCAGCTCCAGTTCCTTAACACGGTCTGTAAGGAGCTGTAGCTGGATGCACCTTGTGCAGATGTTGCTATCAGTGAGACTAGAGGTCTCCCAGAACTCCCATATCACAAAATGAACACACCATTGACCCTGGAGCCATTCTAACTAAAGAATAATTTTGGATAGACGCAGGTCAGCCCTCTGGAGAGGGAGTGCTTTATGGGAAACGGAAGGAGAAAACATTTTAGTTTTAATCTGAAGGAATGTTTAGAAGTTGTATTAAATACATGTTTCTCTATTAGCTGAGCGATATGAATTTTAAAGGACAAAATAACATGAGATACTGACTAAAATGCTTATGAAATTAATATTTTGAAAAATTTCATAAATTTGATGTTTAATGTCCATGTCACTTCCATGTCATTGCAGGTAACTAAGCTACTATAACTCAAAACTAATGACAAATTTAAATGGCTTTTAAAAAAAAAATGAATGTTTAATATTATAAGATAATGTGCATTATTTATACAGTTGATTTACTTTAAAATCCCACTAGGTATGACCTACCATTTGATCGGCATGATTGGGTTGTGGACCGTTGTGGAAAAGAAGTACGATATGTAATTGATTACTACGATGGAGGAGAGGTTGACAAGGCAACTTACAAGTTCACTGCTTTGGATGTGCGTCCAGCTCTGGATTCCCTTACTGCCGTGTGGGACAGAATGAAAGTGGCATGGTGGCGCTTGACTTCATAAACTTTATTTGGATTGTATTATTTACTGTACATGCATAACTTTTTAAAATTAAAGCAGAATTAACTAATGAATAATAACTGGATACAGTTGAATACAGCCTGCACTGCCTTCGACCAGATATTTCTCATTTGAAAGCTCACCTATTTTACACTCTTTGCTATTGCTGTGCATACAGCTGGTCATTATCCATATACATTGTATATGGTTTGTAGTTTTTTTTTGCTGTATTGAATTCTACATGTGAAGTAATTGATCGGATAGGTTGAAGAAACCATCTCATTTACTGTGAAGTTGTTGAAGAAAATACTCCTGGGAATTGCTTTTATAAATAGTCCAATTTTAGTTTCAAAAGTTGTACTTGATTGCATTTCATTTTTTTTTGCTTTTGAGGCTAGATGGGATATCAGGAATATGTGGCCATTAGATTGTTCATGTGATTTGCATGGAGTAATATAAAATTGTTGCATTTTCACGGATGAGCCCAGCACTCTCTCGCCTGCGGCATTAAGCTAAAGCACTCTAAAATCCTGATGGAAATGGTTGAACTTTAGTAACTGTCTACGTGTACCAGGCTGCTGATGTGTTTTGAAAAATGGAGATTACAGCTACCATTTTTTAGGTTTTCAAAGAAAGCTTCAGAAAACCACTAGTCTGCCTTGTTAATTTTTTGGGGATGTTCTTGTTGCCTTTATGCAGACAATAAACTTATTAATATCTCTAATCCCGATTATCCCATGGCTGATTTGTTTATAGTTGGCATTCTAACTATCCCTGTACTGGTAGTGAAATTGACTTGATTGTCTTTGAAGCTAATTTCCACCCTGTTATGTTCCTAGTTGAGTATGGATTATGAGGAGTGACTAAGGGAGCTAGGGCTTTACTCTTTGGAGAGGAGGATGAGGGGAGACATGATAGAGGTATACAAAATATTAAGAGGAATAGATAGACAGCCAGTGCCTCTTTCCCAGGGCACCAGTGCCCAATACAAGAGGGCATAGCTTTAAAGTAATGGGTGGGAAGTTCAAGGGAGATATCAGAGGGAGGTTTTTTACCCAGAGTGTGGTTGGGGCATGGAATGCGCTGCCTGGGGTGGTGGAGGCAGGTACATTGGTCAAATTCAAGAGATTACTGGATAGGCATATGGAGGAATTTAAAACAAGGGGATATGTGGGAGGAAGGGCTTAGATAGTCTTAGGCATGGCTTAGAGGTCGGCACAACATGGTGGGCCGAAGGGCCTGTATTGTGCTGTACTGTTCTATGGTTCCCTTTTGATATCTTAGGTCATCTATTAGTATTTATCACAAGCACAAAAACTCCCACATCTACCTCAACTACACCAACTTTCACCTTGCTGCCTGTAGTGACTCCTTTGCAATCTTCCAATTTGTTTCTCCATATGTCATATATGCTCTGGCAAGACTTCCCATAGCAGTGACTTCATTGTGTCTTCCTTTTACCTTCCCCCTACCATATTCAACAAGGCTGCCTCCTCTTTATCCTACTTCTCTCACCCCCTTCCCTGTCAGAAGAAGAATAGGTTTCCTCACCTTCCAGTCCACTAGTTTCCATATTCAGTACATCATACATCATAATTTCTGCCACTTTCAACAGGATTCCACCACCAGGTACATCTTCCCCACCTCTCCCTTTCCAGCATTCTGGAGGGATGATCCACTCTTCTGTTCTACCAACTACCCTTTTTTGTGGTGCTTTCTTGGGCAACTATGGGAGATGCAATGGCTGCCCTTGTACCAGTCCCCACCATTCAAGGGCTCAACCTTTTCAGCTGAAGAAAGTTTCCAATGGAGTGCATTGTGTTTGGTACAATGTGGTGCCCTCAACACTGGAGAAACCAAATGCAGATTGGGTGACAGCTACAAGGGATATCCCAAGCTTCCAGTTTACCTATCACTTTAGTCTTACATTTCATTTTCACTCTGACCCTGTATATATTTTCAATTAAGCAAGAAAAGCAATGCATCTCCTGTCTGGGTATTTTGCAGCCCATGGTGAGGTATTTCCTTGGGTTCAACTTAAACCACCTCACATCAATGGACTTTTTGAGGAATGACACATTTTGGCAATTGAATAGCGCTGTACAGAAATTAGAACAAGATTATAATGTGCCAATAAATAGATCCTGTTGAAAAGCAATCTGTTTTTCAAAAATGGCTGCCTCTGTTCTGTGTCAGTTCCCTGCCCTTTCAATAAAAAAAGATTTAATTCTTTAAGTACTCCTAATGTCTAGCCTCTACAATCCTCTGGGGTAGAAAATTAGAGATTTGCCACCATCTGAGAAGTTTTAAATGGCTAATCTTGTAACTGAGATTCTCCCACTAGTGGAAGCATTTCAGCATCATTGTTTCAAGTGTTGCTGGTATCCTCTTGAAATGCCCCTATTTTGTTGAGTGGTTGAGAGCATACTTTTGCTTACAGTACTTTAGCTATAATATTTTGTTTAGTTTCCATAAATGGTGTTTCTGTCAGCCTATCACTTTTGTTTATTTCTGTTGCTTTGATGACTTTTATTCATGGGTGGTGTCAGCATTTAAAATCCATTTCTAACTGCCCTTGAAGAGATGCTGAAGGCACCTTTTTGAACCCTTGGAGGTAGGAAGTTATAGGACTTTGCAAAGAAAATTTAAGAGCACTGATGTGTGTCCAAGCCAAAGGGGTATGAGCTGGTGGAGTATTTGCAGGTGATTGTGTTCACATGTGTAAACTGCCCTGGTTCGAGATGGCAGAGGATGTAGGTTAGACAATCCTGTTGGGAAAAGCATTGATAAGCTGTTGTAGAGCGTTCTATAATGTATGCTTTTAATATATTAGCCAAGACAAATCAATGGTGGAAGGAGTGACCTTTTAGAATTATAAATGGGATGCCAATCAAGCAGGCTGCTTTGTTTGGGATATTGTAATTGCAGTCAATGGAAAGTATTGCATCATATTCTTGACTTGTGCCTTCTAATTAGTGAAAAGCTTTTGGGAGTCAGCACAAGTCATTGCAATTGTATTTTCATTTTATATCCAATTAGCAACATCAGTGGGATAAAGTTGGCAAGGGTAACGTCAATGGGAGGTGGTCAGACTCTTTGAAGATCGAGTGTCATTGTTTGGCACTGCTGTGGCATGAATGTGTGCATCATTTCAAGCCTGATTGTTGCTGGATCCTGAAGAATGTATGCACAGGGCAAATGGAACTCGAAGGTATCAGATGCAAATCTGAGGCAAAAATTAGACGCAAAAAGACCTGAAAATTATTGTCTAGGCTACTGCCCTGAAGAACTCCTGTAATGATCCCCGAGGCCGAGCTGATTGGCCTCAAACACCAACGATGTATTCCTTTGTTCTCTATAAGCACATTGAAAGCTTGCAAACTGAAGTCAATGGGAATCAGTGTGTAAGGTTTGTTTGATCCATTGCCTGGCCAAATGATGTCCAGGGTGGTGACTTTCACCTGTTGAGGCTGTACTTGAATAGCTTGCCTAAAGACTTGGCTGGAGCCCAAGGCTTAAGCACTACAGCTAAGATGTGGTTAGGTACCAAAGTCTTTGCCGTAATCCAATGAGTTCAGTTATTTCTTGATGTCATAGGGAGTGAACTGACTTGGCTTAAAACTGGCTGTTATCACCTAGGGAGGAGATCTCTATGTATCATCTTTTTAGAAACTGGGCTAATCTGGTGGGTTTTTTTTCTCTTTAGGACTTGGTCAGTAGTTGTACCAATGAGCCACTCTTGGTGGTGTATGTTGAAGTCTCCGACAGTGCATTCTGTGCTCTTGTTGTCAATGCCTTTTTCCAAGAGACTTTCAAAATGTTGAAATACTGATTCATCAGCTGATGGAGGGTAAGAGATGGTAACCGGCAGACTTTATTGCCATTGTTTGACCTGATGCCACACAGCTGTCTGGAGTCCATATGTGGACTCGCAGAGCCATTCCCTCCTCATCACATGGCTGGGCTCTCATCTCCAGTGAATCAATGCTGCTGGCAGGACAAGATGTTTTCACAAATGAATTATCAGAGTATTGAATGTTGGCTGCACGTTATGATTCTGTGGTGAATCACACTATTGCTTGAATAGTCTAAGGTAGCTTTCCCAACTTTTGGCATAATGTCCATATTGAAAGACTTGCCATAATAGACCAGACTGGATAACCCCATCTTTCCCACCTCTGTGGTATCACTTAATTCTGCCTCTGTCTAAACTGGTCTGCTGCTGAACTCCTCATGCATAGTGTTGTTACTTCTACATTTCAGCATTTTACTGAACCTTGAACTGACCTCCTCCCTCTTCTGTAAACTTCCAAAATTCACTGGGGATCCCTTTGCCCTTTTTACTAGCTGACTCTGGGCTAGACATTGCCTCATTTGTAAAATGCCTAGCCTTGACTTCAGATCCCTTGATGAGCTTGTCCCTTCATATATCTGTAACATCAAGTCTGCTAACCTCCTGAGATATTTGCTTTCTAATTCTGGCTTCTTTGTCAGATCCAGATTTAATTGCACCACCATTGGTAACCATGGTTCTAGCTGTCAAAGCTCTAGTCTGTGGAGTTCCCTCCCTAAACTCTTTGCCTGTCATTCTTCCTTTATGTGATAAAACCTGCCTTTCTGACCAAGATCTTCTCCAATAAGGTGTCCTTTCGGGCTTGGCATCTCTTTATTTATGAAGCACCTTAGAATGTTTAGCTACAAATATTGATCCCAATGCCTATAGAATGGTCCATCTTCTTACTACGCTTTGCCGTTGTGGCTTGAAATGATTGTGTAGTTTGCTGGGCTCAGGGCCAACTTTGCGTCTGAAGTCACATACAGGTCAGCCTAGAATGGCTGGCAGATTTCCTTCCCTAGAGGGAATTTGAAATCCACATGGGTTTTTATAACAATAGTTTCATGGTCACCATTACTAAGGTTTTTAATTCAAGACTTACTAACTGCATTTAAATTCCCCAGCTGTCCAGAGTTTTGAACACGCATCTCTGGATCATTAGTGCAGACCTCCTGGATTATAGTTGAGTAACATAACCACTATGGTACCAGAGACACTATCTGATATATTGTTTTATTGGCACTGAAGGGTGATTATCACTTAATCATTTCACTAAGTCTAAAATTAATGTTAACATTTATCAGTTTTCTTATAGAGAGCAGTTTATTCCTTTCATTAATTCAGTTTTACCATGTAATACTTTCATTTCTCAGCAGCAATAAAGATAGCTGCAGTGAAGATGGATGAGCTGCAATTGCAGGTGATTATCACCAAACGGCCACAACCCATTGTACAGTTGTTTAAAATGTTGCATTATCCTCTGAACAAGAGAAATGTTTTGAAAAAAAACAAAGCTATTTCATGCTATGCCCAATCACGGAATTACAGGTGAGATTGAAGAACATTCTTCAAAGTCGGATTGCATGAATTCAAAGGAAAAAAGTTCACAATGCCACCTTCTGGAGGCAGGAAGATTGGGGATGGGAAATTAAGCAAAGCAGGACCAAGACATTGGTCCTCCTTCCTACCTAATGAGACTAGCTGAGTTAGGCAACTTGGATGGCACAGACAAGTTGGGCCGAAGGGCCTTTCTCCATGCTGTACAACTCTGACTCTAAGGAAGGATATACTTGGGCAGGCACGGTGGTGTAGTGGTTAGCGTAATGCTTTACAGCACCAGCGACCCGGGTTCAATTCCCGCTGCTGTCTGTAAGGAGTTTGTACGTTCTCCCCGTGTCTGCGTGGGTTTCCTCCGGGTGCTCCGGTTTCCTCCCACATTCCAAAGACGTACAGGTTAGGAAGTTGTGGGCATGCTATGTTGGCGCCGGCAGCGTGGCGACACTTACGGGCTGCCCCCAGAACACGCTACGCAAAAGATGTATTTCACTGTGTGTTTGGATGTACATGTGACTAATAAAGATATCTCTGATGGAGGGAGTGTGTGAAGGTTCGCCAGACTGATACAGAGGATGGCAAGTTCGTTGTAGGAAGATTTGATTAAGAAGATTGCACCTATTCTCTAGACTAGAAGAAAGAGAGATGATCTCATTTGAAACATTCAAAATCCTTAAGGGGCTTGATAGGGTGGATGGGAAGTATTTCCCCTGCTTGGGTGTCTAGAAATGGGCCACAATCTCAAACTAAGGTTCAGCCATTCAGAACAGAAATGAGAAGAAATTCCTTCATTCAGAGCTAGTGAATCTTTGGAACCTTCTATTCAAGTGGACTCTGGAGGCTCTGTCACTGAGTATATTCAGAAAAGGGATTAATACATTTTTAGATATTAAAAGCATCAAGGGATATGAAGTTAATGCAGGAAAGTGTGCTGTGATAGATCAGCCATAATGGCAGAAAAGCCACCAAGAGCTGAATGACCTACTCCTATTTCTAAAATAAAACAAGAGAAACAAAGGATTGCAGATGCTGGAATCTAGATGAAAAGCACTATGAAGCTGGAGGAACTCAGCAGGCCAGGCAGCATCCGTGGAGAAAAGCAGGCAGTTGATGTTTCAGGTCAGGACCCTTCTTCAGGACTGAAGATAGGAAAAGGGGAAGCACGATATATAGAAGGGAAAAGCAGAGACGTGATGGGTGGACAAAAGAGGCGGGGTGGGCACATGGTGGTGATAGGTAGGTTTGGGGAGGAGGGGAGAGCAGATCCACCAGCGGATGGGCCAAAGGTAAGGAGAGAAAGGTGAAAAAAGGGGGGTAGAAAAAAGAGAGAGGCTAGGAAAAGGAAGAAGAGGAGAAGCATGGTGGCTGGGGGGGAGTTACTTAATGTAGGAGAATTCAATGTTCATGCCGTTAGGCTGCAAGGTTCCAAGACTGAAAATGAGGTGCTGTTCCTCCAGTTTGCGTTTGGAATTCTCCTGGCAATGGAGGAGGCCGAGGGCTGACATATCAGTGATAGTGTGGGAGGGGGAAGTTGAAATGACTGCATCTCCCCGTTGCTAGTCACTTGCTGGCTGCCCCCAGAACATTCTAAGCAAAGGTGCATTTCACTGTGTGTTTTGATGCACATGTGATTAATAAAGAAATCTTATCTCATCTTAACATAGACAACCCCTACTATGATTTTTGTTTTAAAACTAATCCTCTGACTTTCTTGCCTTATGCTGCCACAATTTATTGACTCGTGGATTCGTACATAGTCATAATTATCTAACATTCTGCCTAAACACCTTCTGTGCGTGTTTGCCACTGAACTTTGAGTATCGCCATTGTGTCTTTCCTGGGGTCATCACATGTCCAGTCTTTTATTTACACGGTCTTCCAGCTGGGGTTGGTGATAAATATAAGAGATGAGGAGCTGCATTTGATTTTGTTCTTGTTTCTGCTTCTAGACATTGAAATTGACTGTGAGGCTCTAGAAACGATTGAAAAGCTTATCAGCCAATGCTAGGGATTCAATGTGGAATCTTGCTGAGCTGTAAGGTATCATATCATTGGATGCTATTATTCATAATGTCAGCAGGGGGAGCTGAAACCATGTGGTTGGAAACAATGCAGGGAAATAAACATTTGAATGATCTTTTGAATGAGTCATTTAAACACTTCCTGTAAATGAATACCTTTTTCTAGTAAATGCATGTTCAATAGCTGCAAGTAGAAGAAGTAATGTAAATGAACAGTAAAATATTTTAAATGTATAAGCCTATTAAAGTATTCCTAGTGTGTCTTATTGATTTAATATCATTTCTGTAACAGATTTGTGTTGTAAAGATGGTAAAGCAAATACATTAACTGTATTAAATTGGTGTAAGGCTGAGAAGCAAAGCATCCTGATCAGTTAAATCAAGAAAATAACGCAATGAATGTGCTGAAGCAGGGGTATGTTTAAAGCTTGCAAGATGTAATGTTGGGGGCGCTAATGTGTATTGTGGTGTGTTGAAGCAGCTTTGCATTGTAACCATCATTGGAGAGGTCCATAACTTGGGTAGATGGACCCAGAGAAGAAGTAGTTGTTGCAAATAAGACCAGAGATACACAGTCTTGTAGAGAGACATCTGCAGATGCTGGAATCTGGAGCAACAAATAAGAAGCTGGAGGAATTTGGCAGGTCATGCAGCATCTGTGGTTGGAAATGGACAGTCGACGTTTCGGGTCACGGCCCTTTATCTGGAATGAAAGCTAGAGGGGTGAAAGCCAGTTTAAAGAAGTGAAGTGAATGGGTGGAGCAAGAGACGGCAAGTGATAGCTAGCCATTTTACTTCCCCTCCCCATTCCCACACCGACCTGTCTGTCCTCGACCTCCTCCACTGCCAGGGTGAGGCCAAACACAAACTAGAGAGACACCACCTCACATTCCGCCTGGGTAATCTACAAGCAAACGGCATGAATATTGAATTCTCTAATGTCAGGTAAAGCCCTCCTGTTCTGTTCCTTTGCTCTCTCCTCCCATCTAGCTCCCCATCATCCTGTTTCTTTCCCCTTCTTCCCATCCACTGTGCAGTTTCACCAAGGGGAGGGGAGGAGAAGGCCATTTCCTGCATTTCTGCTCTCACCCCCACCCCTCCCAGACCCAACAGGGATCGGGTACCCCTTGTCCTCGCATTTCATCTGACCAGCCCAAGTATCCAACACGTCATTCTCTGCCACTTCTGCCATCTCCAACTGGACCCCACCACCAAGCACATCTTCCCCCCCCCCCCCCACCCCTTTCTGCCTTTCGCACGGACCACTCTCTCCACAACTCCCTCGTTCACTTCTTCCCCAATCCCCACCCATCCAGCTCTCACCCCGGGAACTTTCCACTGCCCCCGCCATAGGTGCAACACCTGCCCCTACACCACCTCCATCCACGGACCCAAACAGTCCTTTCAGGTGAGACAGGGATTCACCTGCACCTCCATTAATATCATCTACTGCATTCGGTGCTCCAAGTGTGGCCTCCTCTACATTGGTGAGACCAAACGCAGACTTAGGTGACCGTTTCGCAGAACACCTGCGCTCCGTCCGTAACCACGATCTGCATCTCCCCGTTGCCAGTCACTTCAACTCCCCCTCCCACACTATCACAGATATGTCAGTCCTCGGCATCCTCCACTACCAGGAGAAGTCCAAGTGCAAACTGGAGGAACAGCACCTCATTTTCTGTCTTGGTACCTTGCAGCATGAACATTGAATTCTCCCAATTTAAGTACTCCCCTCTCCCCTTCCCCACACCACCCCCAACCATGCTTCTCTTCTTCCTTTTCCTAGCCTATCTCTCTTTTCTCTATCCCTTTTTTTTCCTTTCTCTCCTTACCTTTGACCCATCCCCCGGTGGATCTGCTCTCCCCTCCTCCCCCGCACCTGCCTATCACTATCTCTTACCGGCATCTACCTATCACCACCTTGTGCCCACCCCACTTCCCCTCTACTTTTCCCTCCTATATATTGGGCTTCCCCTTTTCCTATCTTCAGTCCTGAAGAAGAGTCCTGACCTGAAACATTGACTGCCTGCTTTCCTCCACGGATGCTGCCTGGCCTGCTGAGTTCCTCCAGCATCATAGTGTGCAACTTGGAGGGGAACCTGCACATGGTGTTTCCATGCACCTGCTACCCTTATTCTTTTATGGTGGTGGAAGTTGTGGGTTTTGGGAGATGGTGTCAGAAGAATAAGGTTTTCAGTAACAGTGGGTGAGATTGCTGGTTGCTGCATTGTTTTGGTGTGGAACTTGCCAGAATGGCTTTCTTTCTCTGTCGAGCTGCATTGCATAACTTAAATTGTTTACTTATGGTTTTACTTGTTTATTAAATTTAATAAATAAAGTACTTTTGTTTGTAAGTTTAAATCACTAGGCACAAAGCAAGAGCAGGCTGCCTGGCTCTGCCATTCACTATGATCATAGCTGATCTGCCCCAGACCTCAAATCCTTTTTAAATAACTCCAATGATTTAGACATGACAATCCTTGAGGCTAGCAAATTCCAGAGTCAACCCCTTCCATTAATGTGAGTGAATAAGACAGGTGCCTGAAACATGGCAACAGAAATGCTGATTGATGTAACTATAAAATTTAGATGATATGTCTGAATTCAGTTGCCAGATATTGGGCCTAATCTCTCCCAACTGAGATAACTCATGGACAGGTGGTGACAGACATCGATTGAGATTGTATATCTCAGACCAAATAAGGATATCTGTGCCAAAGGATTTCCAGGCAAGTAATCTTTCCAAAGAATGGAGACAACGGTAGAAAGAGTTTACACTCCATATTAGGCAAGCTAGACCACACAACATTGAAGATGTTATTGCATCTCATAGGTTTTAAGGGAGGAGAATGTCATAATGCCCTCAAATGAAACCCTGGAGAATGCATTAGATGTATTGCAAGCACATTGCAACAACTTAGAGATGAAACATTTCACCTTTATCCATTTTTTCACTCACTATAAGGGACGGGGAATACTTGATAAAAACAGAAAAGGCTGCAAGTACTCAGTAGTCAGGCAGCGTCTGTGGAAAGGGAAACAGAGTTAATAAAGATTTGAAAGATTAACTCTCTTTCCACAGACGCTGCCTGACCTGCAAAGACTTTCCAGCATTTTCTGTTTCTACTTCAGATTTTAAGTGTCTTCAGTTTTTTTTTCAGGGAGAATATTACTTTCTTAACAGAGCTAAGATTGTGGTTGAGATGAGCTGTGTGGGAGTTGAGGCAGGATCAGATTACTGTACCAATTGAACACAATGGGCTGGAACATCAGCTGGCTTCCTACTGTGAGAAACAGCTGTAATATGGACTTCTGTGACCCTGCTGAACTCCCCTGAAACATTGACCATCCATTTTCCCCCACAGATGCTGCCTGACTTGCTGAGTTCCTCCAGCAGGTTGTTTTCTTTTACCTCTACTGTCTCTCCCTCTGTTACATTATGCACAATAATGTGCATGGTAGTGTGCATGGGAGGTCGCATCACTGGACCTTGAACATGCTGATGTCATCAGCATTAAAGGCACTCCCCACCGCAATTTATTTTTCAAGTTCCAAAGTGTGGCTGTGCTTGATATCCTTGCTGCTGTGCCACAGCTTACAGCCTAAACAAATACAACCACATCTTCTAATCATTCAATTCAATTATTTGCATTTATCACCAATATTCCTAAAGGAAAATACTTCTTAAAAATCAATCCTATTAAGTACTAAATTTTTAAAATGAGTTTATAAAGTCATATAAGCGCAGTTTTACTCCATTCCTGGAATTTTTCATCCTTCCCTATTAGTTCACAACCTTGTGCTAATTTTTAAAATATGCTTTATTTCTGTTTATTTGCTTGTTAATAAAAAAAACTTGTTGTACTATCAGCCTAGTTACAACTGAGTAGGAGTGGAGTGATGGTCCATGGATGTTTATGAGGATAAACCCAAAATTTATTCAACAATAAAATTCCAGCTTTGGCAATATATCTGCTTGTTCCAAATCACATTTAATTTTTAGACTTAATTGTGCATTAGGTTATAATTACCTGTTTATGTTGTGAATGCACAAGAACATAGCAAATGGAACATAATGTGGAAAATATCCACTTTGATGCACAAAACAGAATAACAGATCATTTTTATATGATTGAGAAATGTTGATGCCCAAAGGTACCTAGGTGGCCTTATACACAGGTCACTGTAAGCTAAGATATAGGTGCAGCAAGCAATTAGGAAAGCAAGTGATGTGTTGGCCTTTTTTATAAGAGGATGTGGGTACAGAAGTAAAACTATCTGACTGTGATAGTGTTTTGATGAGACTGCACCTGGAGTATTGCATACAGTTTTGGTCTCCTTGCATAAAAAATGGCTATACTTGCCATAGAGGGAATACAACAAAGATTCACCAGCTTGGTTCCTGAGCTGGCAAGTTTCCTTTATGAGGAGAGATTCAGTAGAGTCAACTTTAGAAGAATGAGGGGCAATCTCATTGAAGGTTACAAAATTCTTACAGGGTTTGAAATGGTGGATGCAGGGAAGATGTGTCCTGTGACAGTGGAGTCCAGAACCAGGGGTCACAGAGTCAGACTAAGGAATAGTCCAATAAGGACTGAGATGAGGAGAGGTTTCTTCATACAGAGGATGGTGAATCTTCAGAGGATTATGGAGGCTCAGTCAATGAATTTATTAAAAATAGAGATTGATAGGTTTCTTGATGTCAAGGCAATCAATGGAGATGATACAAGAAAATGGAGCTGAGCTTAGCTTAGCAATTTTCTTTGTAAATGGCAAACAGACTTAAAAGAATGAGATAGCCTACTCCAGCTCCTAGTTCTTATGTTCTTATGTGGTACCTTTTTCAGTTGCTTGATTCTTGAGGATAATGATGTAAAAATTGATTCATCTTTGCCAACGTTAATGTGTTTTGCAACCATAAGCATGGAATAGTCATTCATTTTTGCACAAAAAATATACCCACACTTAGCATATTATTGATCCCCATCCTGTGTCTTGCTGTTATGTAGGAGAAATAAAGGGCAACCTGGAAAGGTGTGATAGCACTGGCTAGGGTGTAGACGAGATTCACCAGGATGTTGTCTGGGAATGAGTGTTTCAGTTATGAGGAGAGACTGGGGAGGCTGAGTCTGTTCTCCTTGGGGTGGAGGAGGTTAAGAGGGGACATGATTGAGGGATAGGAAATTATGAGGGGTTAGATAGACTGCCGGAAACTTTTCCCTATATCCAAGGTGAATAAAACTAAAGGACACAGATTTAGGGTAAGGATTAAGAGATTTGGAGGGGATCTGTGGGGGACCTTTTTCACCCAGAGAGTGGTGAGTACTTGAATACACTGCCTGGGAGAGTGGTGGAAGCAGGGTCACTGACAGCACTTGTCTAGACAAGCACTTGAATCGTCCAGGTGTAGAAAGCTATGGGCCAAGAGCTGGAAGATGGGATGAATGCAGATGGGTACCCACTGGTCGGCATGGACATGGTGGGCTGAATGGCCTGTTTCCATGTTGTATAACTTGATAGATCTATGACTCTACTGAGGTTCACACAATCCTAATTTGCGAGTGGTGCTCCTTTCTCAGGTTCTGTGATCTTCATGATGGGCAACGTGGAGACTTTCTGGTGGCTTCTTGCCTTGCGCAGTCCAGGTGATAACATTGGAGATGTTGTGGTCTCATACGAATGCAAGCAATCCCTTAAAGACCAAGGTGATTTAGCGACGTGCTTAAATGATGCATTTAGTTTGTCTCCAATTTTTAATGCTTCATGTGTGTGATTTGTTACTGTATAAATAAATGAAAATTATAATACAAATCATATATTTTTGAAAACAGGTATACTATTCCAGCAATACATGTGATAAGAAATATTTTGATAGATTTAACAAAATAAGATTGCATTTTTATTGTAGGCAATCTGAATGACTGGTCAACACAGTGGTCAGCTGCACAAAATGAAAACATTTTAATTACCTTTTAAGTTTTATTAGTGTTATCATAGTGAAGATTGTACCAGCAATACAGCAGCATTTTGTTAATTCAGGTTTTCTGATTGCTGAGCTATTACTAATTGTTATGGTTTGTTTCACTTTGCTCTGTTCCTTCTTACAATCTTTTTATTTCTCTTTCCTCGCAGATCACAATAGAATGAATATCATACCAGCTTTATTCTTAATGTCTAAAAATCTTTAACATTTGGAGTAAGTTTTGATCGAATAATAATTAGTTATACCAACCTTCATGCCTAGACAGAGCCAGAGACCCTATTCCTTCCTAAATCTGTAATATTGATACCATCCTTCCCTCCCCCACCTGACTCCATCTGCCAATCAACCCCTCCTCACCTGAATTCACCTATTACTTGCCAGCTCTTGCACCACACCTCTCCCTCACCTCCTTATACTGGCTGTCTGCCCAGTCTGCTCTTTCAGTCCAGATGAAAAGTCTCGACCTGAAAAGTTGACTGTCCATTTCTCTCTAAGGATGCTGCCTGACCCACTGAGTTCCTCCAGCAGCTCGTTTTTATTTTATTACAAATCCTGGGAACTTGTCTTAACCTGAAGGTCTTGCAATAATAGTCAGAACATCACAAATTCTTATGCATCACTACTCATTGGCAAAAGCAGCTGTCGTGTGTAGTGGGTGACATTGGCGGTTATGACATTGTGTCATTAATACAGAGGCTTAAACTTATGATCCACAAAAATATAATTTCTACCACGGCAGTTTGAAAATTGAAGCTCACTTAAAAAATTAGAAATATAAAAATGGAATCATCAAAAGAGACATTGAGTTTTTCAAATCATCACTAAAAAAACACAACCTGCGCACTGAAGTCCTTTAGGGAAGAAATGTCTTTCTTCGGGTAAAAAAATTATATGGCTCCAGTCCCACACCCAACCACTGAAGAAACTAACATATACTCTAAACGTGTTGGTATCATGGGATCCATCTGCCCATCATCTCTCCCTCATTTGGTTCCACCTATTACCTACCAACCTCTGTCTTACCCCCTCCCTCTCACTTCTACATACCAGCTATCTTCCCTCTACACTCTCAGTCCTGATGCAGGATCTCCACCCGAAACGTCGACTATCGCTTTGCCTCCGCAGATGTTGTTTGGCCTGCTGAGTTCTCCCAACAGTTTGTTTTTTGCTCTGGATTCCTGCATCTGCATTTTCTTGTGTCTCCCTCCTATCACTGTGGTCAATTGTGACATTATCCACTTATTGTTCTCTAGGCATCTATCAATGTGATCAATTATCTGCTGTGTGTACTTTATTCAAGCTCATTCTTCTTACCAAAGGCTTTGACACCTGTGAGCAACTATGTTTCATTCTCAAATTATTCATATTTCTTTCTATGTGCAAAGTGCAACTTTACCCTTGTCTGCTGCCCCTTCCTTCCTAGGAAGCTACATGCTGATCTCTATTCTACACAGCTTCCCGAGCCTTACTCTTTTTCTTCATTTTAAGCCTGTCTCTCAATCACAATAGAAGGTGGCGAGTTTGCAGTTGGTTTTGGATCTCTACCAATAATTCTTTTTCTGGCTGAGTTGTGTGCCGAGTACATTAGCCTCACTGAAATTGTTTTTTTTATTATTTATTTTTGGGTCATTTATTTATGTGGTCCCCATTCAGTGCAAATCACCCGATTTGATTGCAGTAACTGCCACTGATGTCAACATCCAGCCCTTCCGTCACTAACAGACTGTGAATGCAGCAAGGACTAGTTACAGGATGAACTATTAGTAATTTGTTGAGATTGTATTCACAGCACATCCCAGCCCTACAACCTGCACGACCAAGAAGTTTAAGTAAACACCGTGGAAAAACCGTCACCTCCAAGTTGCACAGAATTCTGATTTGCATATTATTCCCTAATTCAGGCTGGAATTCCCAATGAAAATCCTAGGCACAGATGTTCTCCTTGTGTCTGCCCACCAAAGTCATAGATCCTTCTTGGTATCGGTCTACTTGATGAGTGATGAAAGCAGGAGCAGCAGTTAAAAAGATTCCCAGGTCCACAATGTGGACTCTCCTGATGGGACTGAAACAGTTTCGAGAGATGGCTCAATGCACTGACTTAATTAACTTGGGTAGTATGTTAAGTCGCTTTTTTTCAAGTGTCTCCAAATGCATTGAATATAAACAATATCCTGATTGTTGTTTTACTGCTTGTGATTTATGCAATTTTGGTGCAGATTTGCTAACTTCTAGATAATGTTAGGAGGTCACACATACAGCTTATGGAAATTTGTCCTTCCAAACCTTACTCTGTCTTCACAGTGGGTTTCATTAAATTTTTAGCAACAGATCTTATGTGTGTTAAAAGCTTTTACAGGAAATTTAGTCAATTCATCACCTTGCAAGATTCTCACTCACAGACAAGTAGTTATATGTCTTTTTGTCTATTTTTTTCCTTGCATCATTCCATTATTAAAAACATGCCCTCTTCGCAGAATCCATGTTTTATTTATAGGAATGACAATGTGTTTGGTAAAGTCCTTATATGCGATTTCTGTAATTCTACGGGTCTAAATGACTTTCATATAAGCAATGTAAATTCCAACTGTACCTTTGAGAATAAAATGAAGAGTTTAATATCCTTGCATTTACCTTTTGGAAAGATGTTTTTGTTCTCTCACTGCCTTCAGTATTTTGAAATGGCTCCTTGCACTGACAAATGCTGCTCTACAATTTAATGTATATTTTATAGCTTAATGTTAAACTCAGTACAGATCTGCCAAGTTTTGTAAAAAAAAGTGAGATTCACAAATCTTTTTCACTAGTTCACAGAAGACATTCAGGCTGTTGTGGATTTTCCCTGTGATGCCATTTTCCAGCTTAGTCAGAATGCAATTATCAAGTGGCTATGTATGCAAGGCTTACTTTCCATTTTAAATAACTGTGTTAAATATGTCGACCAGCATTTCGCCTCCACAGATACTGCTGACCAGCTGAGTTCTTCAAGCAGTTTATGTTTTGCTCCAGATTCCAGTATCTGCAGTCCCTTGTGTCTCTGTTTCTTAAATTAACCTTTATCTTGCAGGATTGAAGAATAGTTTATAGAATTAGATGAGGAAAGACAGGAGGAGGTTTGAGTGGAGCATAAATGTCAGTATGGACTTGTCAGGCTGATTGATTGTTCCTTTATTGTCACTTTGTCTAAATCCAGGAATTCCCTCCCAACAACACCGTGGGAGTAAATTTATCTGAATGACTGCAGTGGTTCAGGAAAGCAGCTCATCGGCATGGTAGTGTAGCAGCAGCACTGGCAAGCTGGGTTCAATTCCGGCCGCTGTCTGTAAGGAGTTTGTACGTTCTCCCCCTGTCTGCGTGGGTTTCCTCCAGGTGCTCTTGTTCCCTCCCACATTCCAAAGACATACGGGTTAGGAGTTGTGGGCATGCTATGTTGGCGCCAGAAGCGTGGTGACACCTGCGGGCTCTCCCCAGCACATTCTCAGTAAACGCAAAAAGACACATTTCACAGTGTGCTTTGGTGTACATGTGACTAATAAATAAATATTTTATAAATAAATATCAAGGGCAATTATGGGCAAGAAACACTTCCCTTGCCAATCATGTTTAGGGTTAACCCTAACCCTAACCCTAAAGCACGCCTACATCCTGCAAATATCAAACTCATTTGAAAACTGTGTCACTCCTATGGTCACTGCTGAACTCAATGACTACTAAAGCAACAAATTGTCAGGGACCCTTTCAGGACTAGAATCACCCCACAGCCAGTTAATTACTTTTGATCACTGTTGTGTCAAAGGAAGCATTGCAGATTATCCCCCTTTCTGCTGATGTTGGTTGAGGAGTAAATGTTGGCCAGATCAAAGAAGAAGCCCAAAGCACAAACCAATACAGAACACTGAAGCTACCCAGCAGGTCAGATGGAGAAACAGAATTAATATTTCAGCTCAGTGACTTTATTGCTGTTCAAAATATTCTTGTAGGATGCTTTATGTCTCACCTGAGAGGCATTTCAGAGTTCACTTACCTTATGGAAATTCAGTATCACAACTGTAGCTATTGGCCCGGATATGGCTGGACGGTAGATTGTTCTATACTATCTGGGTCCAGCTGAAGTTCTCCTACCTAAAGAGAGACCTCTATTTGCAATATTAAAGTCACTATTGTATGAAAAGCCAGATATACAGTGGCTGTATTAGTGCAATAAGTCTCAAAATGCTTCACAGGTGCATTATCAAATAAAGTATTGATGTCTGGAACATAAAGAGATAATAGGGTAGATGGCCAATAGTTGGCTAAAGAGAGGCATTACAAAGAAGGAAAGAGTGGCGGTGACGTAATTAGCAATTATGTGTGTCCACTGAGTGCATCCTGAGTAATTTATATTTTTTATATGCTGCAGATGCTTAACATATGAAAGGATATAACAAACTGCAGTGCTCCTTGCTTGCTTGTTTTTTTAGGCTACAAGAAGGTTCTGCTTCGAAAACTTCCTCCAGTGCAGTTCGCTCCCTAAACATTTTTCTAACAATCCCATTCCCCACCCCTGCCTTTTTCTAACTTCAGGCATTCCTTAAAACCTACCTCTTTTGCCAAGCTTTTGAACATTTACCCTAAAAGTATGTTGTCATGATACATCTGTTTTTGTTTGATAATATGAAAGGGCTTGCGATATCTGTTTCTCTTCGAAAAGCACGCCATCAGAGTGCCATTGGACTTGAGGAGACCACTTCTTGTAGAACGTTTTGTGTATGTTTGGTGACTGTTTTATCTAGCAGATCCTTGGCATATAATTTCAACAGACAATTATCCTTTCCAACAACAATCAAGATCACTGCAAACTCTAATGCCTCTTTCAGGACCCTCTTTTAACTTCTATCTGGAATCTTATAAAATTGTCAAATTTATGCAGTTCTAGTCTCTATAGACAAAGGGTACTGTAAAATCTAGAGTGCCTGTCTAAGAGAACCAGGGGGAGGAAGCTAATGATCAGAGTCTGGAGTGGAAAATTTGAGGAAACTCGTGATGGGGCATGGGGTGGTAGTAGAAATGATTGGTCACTTCAGCAGGTACCAGGTTATTATGTATTCACTACTATTACATTAGCTATGTGTTTTCCACTAAACAGTCAGAGCCTAATGAACAAAACTTCAGTCGATGCCCCTGGTTAAGGTAACCAATGCGTGGAACAGGCCTACTTGTCTTCGCCAGACTACTTATAGAAACATAGAAAACCTACAGCACAATTCAGGCCCTTCAGCCCACAAAGCTGTGCCGAACATGTCCCTACCTTAGAAATTACTAGGCTTACCCATAGCCCTCTATTTTTCTCAGCATAATTCTATCTCCTTTACAATAACATTGAAGAGAGATAGGAACAGACAGATTAGAAAGGCATTTACTTGGAGTAAAGGGAATTATGAGGCTCTCAAGCAGGAAATTGGAAGCTAAAATTGGGAACAGATGTTCTCAGGGAAAAGTACAGAAGAAATGTGGCAAATATTCAGGGGATATTTGTGTGGAGTTCTGCATAGGCATGTTCCAATGAGACAGGGAGGTTACGGTAGGATACACGAACTGTGATGTACAAAGGCTGTAATAAATCTAGTCAAAAGGAAAAGAAAAGCTTACAAAAGGTTCAGAGAGCTAGGTAATGTTAGAGATCTGGAAGACTATAAGGCTAACAGGAAGGACCTTAAGAAGGAAATTAGGAGAGCTAGAAAGGGACATGAGAAGGCCTTGGCGGGCAGGATTAAGGAAAACCCCAAGACATTCTACCAGTATGTGAAGAACAAGAGGATAAGATGCGAAAGAATAGGACTTATCAAGTGCAACAGTGAGAAAGTGTGTATGGATCCAGAAGAAATAGCAGATGTACTTAATGAATACTTTACATCAGTATTCACTACGAAAAAAGATCTTGGTGATTGTAGTGAGGACTTGCAGCAGGCTGAAAAGCTTGAGCATGTAGATATTAAGGAAGAGGAGGTGCTGGAACTTTTGGAAAGCATCAAGTTGGATAAGTTACTGGGACCGGATGAGATGTACCTCAGGCTACTGTGGGGGGCGAGGGAGGAGACTGTGGAGCCTCTGATGATGATCTTTGCATCATCAGTGGAGACGGGAGAGGTTCTGGAGGATTGGAGGGTTGCAGATGTTGTTCCTTTATTCAAGAAAGGGAGATAGCCCAGAAAATTATAGACCAGTGAGTCTTACTTCAGTGGTTGGTAAGCTGATGGAAAAGATCCTGAGAGGCAGGATTTATGAACATTTGGAGAGGTAGCGTAGCGGTTAGCGTGACGCTATTACAGCGCCAGCGATCGGGGTTCGATTGCCGTCGCTGTCTATAAGAAGTTTGTACATTCTCCTGTGTCTGCGTGGGTTTCCTCCGGGTGCTCTAGTTTCCGCCCACATTCCAAAGACGTACGGGTAGGTTAATTTGGATTTTAAAAAAAAATGGGCGGCGTGGACTCGTTGGGCCGAAAGGGCCTGTTACCACGCTGTAAATAAAAAATCAAAAAAAAAATAATATGATTAGGAATAGTCACCATGGCTTTGTCAAGGGCAGATCCTGCCTTACGAGCCTGATTGAATCTTTTGAGGATGTGACTAAACACATCGATGAAGGGAGAGCAGTAGATGTAGTGTATATGGATTTCAGCAAAGCATTTGATAAGGTACCCCATACAAGGCTTATTGAGGAAGTAAGGAGGCATGGGATCCAAGGGGACATTGCAGTGTGGATCCAGAACTGGCTGGCCCACAGAAGGCAAAGAGTGGTTGTTGAAGGGTCATATTCTGCATGAAGATCGGTGACCAGTGGTGTACCTCAGGGATCTGTTCTGGGACCCTTACTCTTTGTGATTTTTATAAAAGACCTGGATGAGGAAGTGGAGAGATGGGTTAGTAAGTTTGCAGATGACATAATGGTTGGAGGTGTTGTGGATAGTATGGAGGGCTGTCAGAGGTTACAGCGGGACATAGATAGGATGCAAAACTGGGCTGAGAAGTGGCAGATGGAGTTCAACCCAGATAAGTGTGAAGTGGTTCATTTTGGTAGGTCAAATATGATGGCAGAGTATAGTGTTAATGGTAGGACTCTTGGCAGTGTGGAGGATCAGAGGGATCTTGGGGTCTGAGTCCATAGGATGCTCAAAGCAGCTGCACAGATTGATTCTGTGGTTAAGAAGGCATATGGTGTATTGTCCTTCATCAATCGTGGAATTGAATTTAGGAGCTGAGAGGTAATGTTGCAGCTATATAGGACCCTGGTTAGACTCCACTTGGAGTACTGTGCTCAGTCTGGTCGCCTCACTACAGGAAGGATGTGGAAGCCATACAAAGGGTGCAGAGAAGATTTACAAGGATGCTCCTTGGATTGGGGAGCATGCCTTATGAAAACAGGTTGAGGGAACTCGGCCTTTTCTCCTTGGAGAGACGGAGGATGAGGGGGAATCTGATAGAGGTGTATAAGATGATGAGAGGCGTTGATCTGGTAGATAGTCAGTGGCTTTTTCCCAGGGCTGAAATGGTTGCCACAAGAGGACATAGGTTTAAGGTGATGGGGAGTGGGCATAGAGGAGGTGTCAGGGGTAAGTTTTTTACTCAGAGAATGGTGAGTGATAGTGATCATAATTCTAATTCTACTTATTGCAGATGCATTTGTCCATGATGGTGCTGGCAGGAGTGACAAACCAACTGCAGGAGGAACTTGGTGGGTCAGGCAGCATCTGTGGAGGCAGAGGGATGGTTGATGTTTCAGGTCCAGAACCTGCACCCGGACTGAGAGTGTAGAGGTGAGAGGGAGGGGTGAGGCAGGGGCTGGCAGCTGATAGGTGGAACCAGGTGAGGAGGGAGATGATGGGCGGATGGAGCCAGCCGGTCCTGATGCAGGGTCTCGATCTGAAATGCTGACCATCCCTCTGCTCAGAGAACCTTTATCTTTAGAGGTAAAATTCTGAGTATCTTGAAGTTGTGTGAGGGAGTATTCCACTTGCATCAGCATAAACAAAGTTTTAAAGCCCTTTCAAACAAGGTTTGATACCATAGTGATATTTCAGTGTAAACCTTGAGTGAGATCTGCTTTGTTGCAACATTATAATGCCCTATAACCTTTGGGGATGCCATGTGTTTCTCCAACTCTAGGCACCTGAATTTAATCCTTCTAATATTTGGTGATCATGACTTCAATTGCCAAGGCCTTGAGCTGGGAATTTTCTCCATTTGGGTGGCACAGCCGTGCACCTGGTAAAGCCGCTGCCTCACAGCTCCAGCGACCCAGGTTCGATCCATAGCTCTGGTGCTGTCTGTATAAGGTTTGTACATTCTCCCTGTGACTACGTGGGTTTCCTCTGGGCTCTCCAGTTTGCTTCCACATAACAAATATGTGCCAGTTTGTAGGTTAATTAACCACTATAAATTTCCCCTAGTGAGTAGGTGAGTGGTAGAATCTGGGGGGAGTTGATGGGAATGTGCGAAGTAAAGGTTACAGGGATAATTAGTGGGGAATAGATCTCTTTATTAGTCACATGTACATCGAAACACACAGTGAAATGAATCTTTTGCTAGAATGGTTCTGGGGGGCAGCCCGCAAATGTTGCCACACTTCCGGCGCCAACATAGCATGCCCACAACTTCCTAACCCGTACGTCTTTGGAATGTGGGAGGAAACCGGAGCACCTGGAGGTAGCCCATGCAGACACGGGGAGGACGTACAAACTCCTCACAGACAGCAGCCGGAATTGAACCCGGGTCACTGGCGCTGTAATAGTGTTACCCTAACCGCTACACTACTGTGCCTGCTTGTAAGTCTGCTCTGTAAACTGGCATAGATTTGATGGGCTGATGGTGCCATCAGGTAGGAGGTACAGGAGCCTGAAGACCCACACCTCAAGGTTCAACAACAGTTTCTTCCCCACTGCCATCAGATTCTTGAACCGACCTGAAAAACCCTAACACTACATTGGACTAGATTTCTTTTTCTCTCTGTCTGTAAGGAGTTTGTATGTTCTCCCCATGTGTCTGCATGGATTTCCTCCCGGTACTCCAGTTTCCTCCCACATTCCAAAGACGGACAGGTTATGAGCTGTGGGCATGCTATTTTGGCGCCAGAAGAGTGGTGACACTTGCAGGCTGCCCCCAGCACGTTCTCAGTAACACAAAAAGATGCATTTCACTGTGTGTTTCGATGTACATGTGACTAATAAATAAATATCTAAACAAATATCAACTTGTACTGATGTTATGTTTATTTTGTTGTGCAAGTTATGAATAATTTATGTTAAGTTTATGTTAACTTACGTTTGCCAGGTTGTGTTGCTGCTGCAAAGAGCTAATTTTCATGGCATTTATACCCTGGGTATGTATGCCTATGACAATAAACTTGAAATGGCCCCCTTCTATATCGTAAGGAAATATAATAATGATAAAGCTCTTTGCTTCTCCTTCACTTTTGAAAATTACCCTAAAATCTTTTGGCCAAGCTAATCTAAACGAACTTTTTAGCCATCTGCTCTAATACCTCACACCATTTCCTCACGCTCAACTGAAGCACCTGGCAATGATTTTGGTGAACTCAAGCCCTTTGTACAAACGGCAGCGTTCGCTGCTGCAGGAGGAGTGAGTTATGCCAACTCCCACTGCACCTACATTACAAATCGTGCATTTCCCACAAATATCAAAATAGACCCCCATTTGTTTGCAAATTCCATTCAGTGTTTAAGCGTTTTTTGGTACTGGTGAAACAAGCAGCATTGATCGGCAGCAGTCCGGCCGGTCGCCCTCTCTCACCGACACCCCGCACTGCAGCTGCTCCAGCGCTCGCCGAGCCTTGAGCGGCGGAAGAGCTCTCCAGCCCCCGCCCCGGAACCCACTCCATGGCCGCCGAGGAGGAGGCGGCCGCCCTCCGGGCCATTTACAACGGCGACTTCCAACTTCTCTCCCAGTCAGGTGAGGGACTGCAGGCCCTGAGGATGCACCCGGCGCTGCTGCAAGGAACCAAAACCAAAAGAGGCTGCTCCCTCCCCTTCTTCCCGGGGATGTGTTCAAGGCCAAGATCCTTGCATTCAGTGTTGGTGCAAGGGAACTGTCACCCCCACCTCCCTCCCCTCCCCCTCCCCTCCCTCCCCCTCCCCCCTCCCCTCCCTCCCCCTCCCCCCTCCCCTCCTCCCCCTCCCCCCTCCCCCCTCCCCTCCTCCCCCCTCCCCCTCCCCTCCTCCCCCCTCCCCCTCCCCCTCCCCCCATCCCCCCTCCCCCTCCCCTCCCCCCCATCCCCCCTCCCCCTCCCCTCCCCCATCCCCCCTCCCCCTCCCCTCCCTCCCCCCTCCCCCCTCCCCTCCCCCCTCCCCCCTCCCCCTCCCCACTCCCCACTCCCCCTCCCCCCTCCCCCTCCCCCCTCCCCCCCCTCCCCCCCCTCCCCCCCCCTCCCCCCCCTCCCCCCCCCCTCCCCCCCCTCCCCCCCTCCCTCCCCCCTCCCTCCCCCCCCCTCCCTCCCTCCCTCCCCTTCCCCCCTCCCTCCCCCCTCCCTCCCCCCCCTCCCTCCCTCCCTCCCTCCCCCCCCCCCCTCCCTCACTCCCTCCCCCCCCTCCCTCCCTCCCCTTCCCCCTCCCTCCCTCCCCTTCCCCCCTCCCTCCCTCCCCTTCCCCCCTCCCTCCCTCCCCTTCCCCCCTCCCTCCCTCCCCTTCCCCCCTCCTCCCCCCCCTCCCTCCCTCCCCTTCCCCCCTCCCTCCCCTTCCCCCCTCCCTCCCCTTCCCCCTCCCTCCCCTTCCCCCCTCCCCCCTCCCCCTCCCCCCTCCCCCCCTCCCTCCCCTTCCCCCTCCCCCCCTCCCCCCCCTCCCCCCTCCCTCCCCCCTCCCCCTCCCCCTCCCCTCCCCCCCTCCCCCTCCCCTTCCTCCCCCTCCCCCTCCCCTTCCTCCCCCTCCCCCTCCCCTTCCTCCCCCTCCCCCTCCCCTTCCTCCCCCCTCCCCTTCCTCCCCCCTCCCCTTCCTCCCCCCTCCCCTTCCTCCCCCCTCCCCCTCCCCTTCCTCCCCCCTCCCCCTCCCCTTCCTCCCCTCTCCCCCTCCCCTTCCTCCCCCCCTCCCCCTCCCCTTCCTCCCCCCCTCCCCCTCCCCTTCCTCCCCCCCTCCCCCTCCCCTTCCTCCCCCCCTCCCCCTCCCCTTCCTCCCCCCCTCCCCCTCCCCTTCCTCCCCCCCTCCCCCTCCCCTTCCTCCCCCCCTCCCCCTCCCCTTCCTCTCCCCTTCCTCCCCTTCCTCCCCTCCTCCCCCTCCCCCCCTCCTCCCCCTCCCCCTCCCCCCTCCTCCCCCTCCCCCTCCCCCCCTCCTCCCCCTCCCCCCCTCCTCCCCCTCCCCTTCCTCCCCTCCTCCCCCTCCCCTTCCTCCCCTCCTCCCCTCCTCCCCTCCTCCCCTTCCTCCCCTCCTCCCCTTCCTCCCCTCCTCCCCTCCTCCCCTTCCTCCCCTCCTCCCCTCCTCCCCTCCTCCCCTCCTCCCCTTCCTCCCCTCCTCCCCTTCCTCCCCTCCTCCCCTCCTCCCCTCCTCCCCTCCTCCCCTTCCTCCCCCTCCCCTTCCTCCCCCCCCTCCCCTTCCTCCCCCCCTCCCCTTCCTCCCCCCCTCCCCTTCCTCCCCCCCTCCCCTCCCCTTCCTCCCCCCCTCCCCTCCCCTTCCTCCCCCCTCCCTCCCCTTCCTCCCCCCCTCCCCCTCCCCTTCCTCCCCCCCTCCCCTTCCTCCCCCCCTCCCCCTCCCCTTCCTCCCCCCTCCCCCTCCCCTTCCTCCCCCCCCTCCCCTTCCTCCCCCCCTCCCCCTCCCCTTCCTCCCCCCTCCCCCTCCCCTTCCTCCCCCCTCCCCCTCCCCTTCCTCCCCCCCTCCCCCTCCCCTTCCTCCCCCCCTCCCCCTCCCCTTCCTCCCCCCCTCCCCCTCCCCGTCCTCCCCCCCTCCCCCTCCCCGTCCTCCCCCCCTCCCCCTCCCCTTCCTCCCCCCCTCCTTCCTCCCCTTCCTCCCCCTCCCCTTCCTCCCCCTCCCCTCCCTCCCCCTCCCCTCCCTCCCCCTCCCCTCCCTCCCCCTCCCCTCCCTCCCCCTCCCCCCCCTCCCCCTCCCCTCCCTCACCCCTCCCTCACCCTCCTCTCCCCCTCCCCTCCCTCCCCCCTCCCCCTCCCCTCCCTCCTCCCCTCCCTCCCCCCTCCCTCCCCCCTCCCTCCCTCCCCCCCTCCCTCCCCCTCCCCCTCCCTCCCTCCCCCTCCCCCTCCCTCCCTCCCCCTCCCCCTCCCTCCCTCCCCCTCCCTCCCCCTCCCTCCCTCCCCCTCCCTCCCCCTCCCTCCCTCCCCCTCCCTCCCCCCTCCCTCCCTCCCCCTCCCTCCCCCCTCCCTCCCTCCCCCTCCCTCCCCCCTCCCTCCCCCCTCCCTCCCTCCCCCTCCCTCCCCCTCCCTCGTTCTCCCTCCCTCCCCCTCCCTCCCCCTCCCTCCCCCTCCCTCCCCCTCCCTCCCCCTCCCTCCCTCCCCCTCCCTCCCTCCCCCTCCCTCCCCCTCCCTCCCCCCCCTCCCTCCCTCCCTCCCTCCCCCTCCCTCCCTCCCTCCCTCTCCCTCCCTCCCTCCCTCCCCCCCCCCTCCCTCCCTCCCTCCCCCCCCCCTCCCTCCCCCCCCTCCCTCCCTCCCCCCCCTCCCCCCCCCCTCCCTCCCCCCCCTCCCCCCCCCCTCCCTCCCTCCCCCCCCTCCCCCCTCCCTCCCCCCTTCCCCCCCTCCCTCCCCCCTCCCTCCCCCCTTCCCCCCCTCCCTCCCCCCCCTCCCTCCCCCCTCCCCCTCCCCCCCTCCCTCCCCCTCCCCCTCCCCCTCCCCCCTCCCTCCCTCCCTCCCCCCCCCCCCCTCCCCCCTCCCCCTCCCCCTCCCCCCCCCCCCACTCCCCCCCCCCCCCCCACTCCCCCCCTCCCCCCTCCCCCCTCCCCCCCCCAACTCCCCCCTCCCCCCCCCCAACTCCCCCTCCCCCCTCCCCCTCCCCCTCCCCCTCCAAATCAATTAATTTCCTACTGCTATATGGGGGACTTTACTTTGATCAACTTGACTCCAGGATTTGCCTACATGATAGCTGCAATTAAAATGTTCTCTGTCACTAACACATTTTGGGTGATCCCAAAATCATGAAAGATGCCTTATTATGAATTTGTACTTTTATATTCTGAAAATGTACAACAGTCTTACATTCGTTATATTAACTGATCTAATCTGGGAATTATCCATCAACGTTGGAGCAACCATGAGATTGACTCAGTTTTCAAAGCCTGGAGATTTCAAATGGGAGCAATCAGTGACTAAGTAACAGGACTAGAGTTTCCTGGCCTAGAGTGTTGAATTATTGGGGTGGCTTCAGGCTGTCTTAGAATTGCAAGGGGTACACCTTATGTCTGTGTCTGCTTCAGTGCCATTCCTGTGTGCAATCTGAGTAAGCTGTTTCCACCTGGTTTTTGAATGCACGGGGAAAAAAAAGAAATAATTAAGAAGTTGAAAATAACAGAGTATTTATCTGTCTGAGAAATCCCTGCCATTTTTTTATTTTGAGAAAGATGTATGTGGGAAAGTTTCAGATATCAGTGTTAACTTTAGGAAATCAGTGCTAACTTCATAATTTTTCCAATGTATTGCAGAATCTGAAGGGATTACTTTCCAAATCTGTGACATCTGTGAACACCACACAAAGAAAATGCAGTTCAAAGTTACTTTTCAGTTATCCCCTGGCTACCCATACTGTCTGCCAGATATCTCCATCAGCTCAGATCAACTTAGTCGCAAGCAGTGCTCTGATTTGAAACAAAACTTGCTGCGGTACGCAGAGACCCTTCTCTCCCAGCCCATGGTCTATGAGCTGATGACGTGGCTCCAGCAGAACACTGAGAACAGCCTGGGTCAGCCAACAGTGGGTGAGGCTGATGAAGGAGACAACCAACAGCACCAGACCAATGCTGATGATGGTACATGGATGGCCCTTTTGCATTTAGATCACATGAGAGCCAAAGGAAAGTACATCAGAAGCATAGAAAAGTGGACTTCTGACCTAAGACTCACAGGAAGACTGATGTTCATGGGCAAACTTATATTAATTCTTCTACAAGGGGAGAAGAAAGATATCAAGGTATTACCATTTCATTTTCAGTGATGTGATTTAACATGTATCTTTTCTTCAGTTATGCTCCGTTCTTTTTCTCGCCAATATTCTCAACCAGACAGTCCTCCAAGGATGTTGTTTCCTTGCTGGTTCAGGTGCCACTAGATTCACTATGAGATTCATGTCTAGTTAAGTCCAGGTTCTGCACTTCCCTGACACAGGGTCTTTGAGAAGTTCCACTTGATAACAAACCCTTTCTTCAAACCCGAGGATGTTGAAGTCACTTGTTGCCCTAGTACCAATCCAGCCAAGATCAGTAAAATCGGTACCAACCAGGTTTCAAATCTGAGATCTTCCTGGCCTTCAAACTTGATGTAAGCATGTGATAAACTTGTTGAATTATTGGGAATTTATTTCTGCCTGCCATTTTGAGTTTGATACTTGTACATCTGCTGGAGATGAGTGCATGCTCTGCAGATCAGTGTGATGCTCTGTTACGCTAAATTCCTATGAAATAGCCTTTCAGTTAAAAATGATCTAATAAAGGCCAAAAGTTGAGAAAATTCACTATAACAGACTGTTTTCAAAATTACATTGCTCAAATACTGTCTGCACTGTCTGCTTTGTAACTTAACTCATGTTTTTATTTTGTTCTTTAAATGGAAGGATTATCTAGTTCTCCAGAAAACCACCAAGGTGGATGTGGACTCCAGTGGAAAAAGATGCAAAGAAAAGATGATAAGTGTTCTTTGTGAAGAAAAACTTCAAGCAGGCCAGCAGAGGTAAAACCCATCAATGGTCGTCACATTCTGGAGTGTCAGACCAGATTAATAGGGACATTCTGAACATTGGGTGAGAGTTATGGATTTTAAAAAAATCTATTTCTGTTTTAGGCTTACAGACTTTGCCGTGAAAGAATTTACATCAGGGTGTGAGTTACACCAAGAATTTGAAGCTCTGGGCTTATCTGACCTCTATGACAAGTTTGTACAGTTTTAAAATGTCCCTTCAACCTGGATAGAAAGAAGAAAATAAAACCAAGGTCTCTGACTTTCTGGGGAAATTGGGAATTCAGCACTACTCTGCTTCAGCTGGTTTAGCCAATGCTTGAGTAATACATGCGGCCACTGAAATCCATGACGTGTGGACATAAGCTCTGGTATAAATCTTTACAGGATACATTAAGAAATCATTAAGAAATCTGTCAACTAGTTTTTTTTTCCTTGTCTGAATCTATTAATAAAATGAATGGACTTAAATGAATGCTATTTGGTATAAGCAGATCTATAATCTTCATTGAATTGATATTTACGGAATAATTTCTTTTAAAGTTGAATTATTGAAAACAGATATAATAGTTTCTTGAGACTGCAGTCTAGTCAGTTATCATATGTGTACAATAAAGCACTTGACAATCGTGAACATTTTGATCAATGGCAATATTTTTAATTGTGGTTGTCTAAAATTAGTGAGTGAAAATGGACTCAGTCTGTGTTGGTGCTGGCAGCGCATCTGAGGGAAAGTAGCACAAGGGAAGTACATTGTGGCCAACAACCAGAGGTCAAAGATTCAAGATTGTTCAATGCTGGATTACCACTGTTTAGCATCATACTGCCTCACTCTCACCAGGGTAACTCTGGCTGACTCTGATCCCAGGCAAAAATGTCATTAAACAACGATATCCCCTGACAGGAAGGCGCAGAAGTGTGGCTTGTTTCGTGAGCCATTGGGCCATTGTGTGCCAGAGAGGAAAGACAGGTGGATGAGCCATAGAGTTATGTGGCATGGAAACAGGACCTTTGGCCCACTGGGTTCATGCTGCCCATCAGGCACTCATTGACATTGGATCCATTTTTTAATTCTCTTTACATTCCCATCGACTCTCCCCAGATTCAATCATCCACCTATACTAGAGGCAACTTACAATGGCCAATTAACCTACCAACTCGCAAGTTTTTGGGATGTGGGAGGAGAAAATGGAGCACATAGAGGAAATCCATGTTGAAGGGAGAATGTGAAAACACCACGCAGTCAGTACTTGAAGTCAGGATTGAACCCAGGTCATGAGCTGTACCATCCTAGGCACTTCCCTCAAACATTTTTCGTTTGTTGGTATTGACATAGATGCTTTGGCTGTTGTCTCACTGGCAACCTGTGCAGAAGAAAGCAAAGATAGCGGTAAAAAAAGATTTGTTACACTGTGAGTTATATTTTTCACCTTGGTTACCATGCTGAGTGGATTTTCCCAGTTCTCAGCTAGTTATTTACATGGAGGATTGTCTGCAATGACATTAGAGCATTCAGATTGAGAGACTGGAAGGAAATGCAAACCTCTAAGAAGCAAAGGCTGAGAAACTTCCAAACATTCAGAAAGATAATTAAAGTGAGAAATGTTGAAATATTAGTCTCCGTTTGACTGGCAAGCAACTCTCAACTGCAACTTTATCATTGGTAATATAAAATTCATTTTGAAACTCATGCACAAGAATTTGTTTAAATTGATACACAATATGGAGATAAATTTTTGAGATCGTATTGATTCACGTGCCTTCAAGAATTTACCGTTGATAGGAGACATATCCTCAAATCAAGTTTTTCAGTGGTGAAGTAAGGAATCACGAGTGTGGGAGACCATAAGACATAGGAGCAGAATTAGGCCAGTCAGCCCATCAAGTCTGCTCTGCCATTCGATCATGGCTGATTTATTTTTCCCTCTCAACCCCGTTCTCCTGCCTACTCCCTATAACCTTTGTCGCCCTTACTAATCAAGAACCTATCAACCTCCGCTTTAAATATACCCAATGACTTGGCCTCCACAGCCATCTGTGGTGATGTATTCCACAGATTTACTACTCTCTGCCAAAAGAAATTCCTGCTCGTCTCTATTCTAAAGGGGCATCCTTTTATTCTGGGGCACAGTGAGGCTGTGCCCCCTGGTCTTAGACTCTCCCACAATTAGAAACATCTTCTCCACGTCCACTCTATCCAGGCCTTTCAATATTTGGTAGGTTTCAATGAGATCCCCCCTCATTCTTCTAAACTCCAGTGAGTACAGGCCCAGAGCCATCAAACGCTCCTAATATGTTAACCCTTTCATCCCTGGGATAATTGTTGTAAACCTCCTCTGGACCCTATCCAATGCCAGCACATCCTTCCTTAGATATGAGGCACAAAATTGCTTACAATATTTCAAACGTGATCTGACCAACGCTTTATAAAGCCTCAGCATTACATCCTTGCTTTTATATTCTAGTCCTCTCGAAATGAATGCTAGCATTGCATTTGCCTTCCTCACTACCGACTCAACCTGCAAGTTAACCTTTAGCGAGTCCTGCACTGGGACTCCCAAGTCCCTTTGCACTTCCGATTTCTGAATTTGCTCCCCATTTAGAAAATAGGTTACACCTTTATCCCTTCTACCAAAGTGCATGACCGTACACTTCCCTACACTGTATTCCATCTGCCACTTCGTTATCCATTCTCCCGCCCTGTCCAAGTCCTTCTGCAGACTCCCTGCTTCCCCAACACTACCTGCTCCTCCACCTATCTTAGTATCATCTGTAAACTTGGCCACAAAGCCATCAATTCCATTATCCAGATCATTAACATATGAAAGACTGAAGGACAAGTCTGAAATTTTCATTTGTAAATGATGGTTGATGTTAAGTCAGCATTAATCTAAAATCTGAGAGAGGGAGATTTTTATTAATCTAACATACTTTGGGATAAGGCCAAAGCTGGAGCTAGGTCAGAGATCAGGTGCAATCTCATTGAATGGCTGAACAGTCCTCTGGGGCTAAATGGTCTGTCCTTGTGCCCATGAGTGAACGCAGTCATCTGTTTTTGTTCCGTGTTGTAACTTGACTAGAAGTCCAAATTTTCTGGGCAGGCTCAGCTGGGGAAAAATATTCCGTGTCATTCTGGGAGATGGAAGATGGCAGAGAAAGCCATCCAGGCAGGTTTTGACATTTTATACCTTTGAAAATGGCACCTGCAGATTTTAAAAAAGTCTAAATAAACCCATGTGTAATTCAGGTTATAGATTATAAAGACAAATTGGTAAAAGAAAATTGATGTAAAATAAACTGCTTTCATATCAAAGAAATTCCAACATATGCTATGCTTGTTAATGGTTGTCATAGAGTTCAGGGTGAGAGCTCCCTTTTGCATTGCGATTTGATGATACTCCTGTATCGTCAAAGGCCTTGGTATGACAGATCTAATTGAACATTGACTTTGCTGTTGGCTTGCTTTTTACCCCAGGTTGTGTTTTGCTTGGGGACCACACAAAATTTCTTTAACCTGGGGAATTAAGTACGGATGTGGTTTGCCTGCAGTTCCACACAATTCACACATATACAGCACGGAAATAGGCCCTTCAGCCCAACTTGTCTATGCTAACCAAGGGATAGCGAGAGGAGAGAGACTGGAACGATAAATATTGGCTCTGGCAACTTAGCACAAGCAGATGGGCTATGAATGGATGCTATGAGATGTCTGGAGATGTCTATCTAAGCTAAGCCCATTTGTCTGCGTTTGGCCCATTTTGCTCCAAACCTTTCCAATCCATGTACTCTGCAAATGTTTGTTAAACATTGTAATTGTATCTGCCTCTGCCAACTCCTCTGGCAGCTAGTTCTATGTTCCCACCACCCTCTGTCTAAACAACGTCCCTCAGGTCCCCTTTAAATCTTTCCCCTCTCACCTTAAACCTATGCCTTCTAGTTTTAGACTTCCCTACCCTTGTGGGTGGGAGGGGGCGGTGGGGAAATTGTGAGTATCTATCTATGCCCTTCATGATTTTATATACCTCTCAGTTCTACCTCTCAGCCTCCTTCGCTTCAGGGAAAACAGTCCCAGCCTATCCAGTTACTCCTAATAACTCAGGCCCTCCAGTCCAGACAACGTTCCTGTGAATCTTTTCCGCACCTTCTCTAGCTTAATCATATTCTTCTTAGACCAAAACAGCACGCAATACTCCAAGTGTGGCCTAACCAACGATTTGTACAAGTGTAACATAATGTCCCAACTCCTATGCTCAACGTCTCACCCAATGAAGGCAAGCAGATCATATGTCTTCTTCAACACTCTGTTTACTTATGTCACCACTTTCAGGAAACGATGTACTTATATCCCAAGGTCTCGCTGTTCAATAACATTCCCCAGGGCCCTGCCATTCACTGTGTTAGTCCCGCTCTGGTTTAACTTCCCAAAACACATTACTTCACAATTGTCTGAATTAAGTTCTATCTGCCATTCCCTTGCCCACTTTCCCAGTTGATCTAGAAGCTGTTGTAACCTTAGACAAACTTCTTCACTGTCTACTACACCACCAATTTTGATGTTACCTGCAAACTTATTAATCATGCCATTCTCTTCCAAAAAATTAATATATCTGACAAATATGGTGAAAATATGATCTCAAAAGGAGCACAGTGAACATTTGTTCCTGTGCTTTACTGCTGAAAGTTGAAGTGGAACAACTAGACTGACAGTTTCCAGACACTTTTTCCATTTGTTTTGTAGCCTTAGAAATGTAATTCAGAGTGCTCTGCTTCAAGGGATAGCGAGAGGAGAGAGACTGGAACGATAAATATTGGCTCTGGCAACTTAGCACAAGCAGATGGACTATGAATGGATGCTATGAGATGTCTGGAGATGCAACTTAGAGTGTAGAGATAACAGTGTGGTGAGACCACAGGAGGGTAGTAGCAGGAACATAAGAAACAGGGGCAGGAGAAGGCCCACGTGACCTTTTCCAGCTTCCTCGGTGACAAGCTGGCAGAACTGGCTGTGAAGGCTACTGAGAGGACTACATGGGATGCTGGCTTTGTAAACGGACACAGGCAGTCCAAAACCAAGGTGCAGTCTGTTAAACCTTTATTGATCCTGATTGGACTGTTAAGTATGCACATTAGGGAGGGTGACAAGGATTCAAGAGGTTGTGGTAGGAATTGGCTTGAATTGAACCAGGGTTGAATGGCGTCAGTTATATGAAGAGCTCTGAGAAGCTGTGGGTGCTCTTCCTAGGGGAGGGACCCGGGGAAGGTCAGAATAGAAATTATGAATCACGAGTGGTTTCAATGGAGTAAAATAAAATTGAGAAATTATTGCTGATGGCAGAAAGGCACAGATTTAAGGTAATCTGCATAAGCGTTGGAGACGAAGTAGGAGTTGACACAGTGAGTTGTCTGGTCTGAATGTAAACAGCTTCAGTTATGACCTTCAAAGGGGAGTTGGATAACTAATTGATTGGGAACCATTTGCAGAGCTGTGGTGAGAAGGTGAGGGGATGGGATGAATTGGATAAGCCTTTTAAAAAGCAGCCACAGGTCCTGTGAGCCAGATCGTTCTATTTCTTCTTCCTTTGCTCTATAATTTGGTTGAAGTCCCAAGAGAATGTTTGTCACTGCAATTCCTTTCCCTGGATTTTGTCAAAAACCCTTCCTTTGAATCTGTGTGCCACTGTAAGTAAATTTTTCCATGACATACTCACCGTGTATGCTGTGGGCCGAAGGGTCTGTTTCCATGCTGTATGCCTCTAAACAGTGGCTAGTTTCCACTTTGACCCAACATGCGCAAGTGTAATGGAATTATTCTGTCCACATTCACAATAGACAACACCTTTTCTAACTGCAGTTGAGCACTTGAAATGTCACTAACTCCCACTGCTAGTTTGTCCCTGATTATTTCTTCTGTGGACATATCTTGCCTGTACTGTCTTCTGCTAATCTCCAAGGCTCACTTCTCTAA
Source organism: Pristis pectinata (assembly GCF_009764475.1). Lineage (NCBI taxonomy): Eukaryota > Metazoa > Chordata > Chondrichthyes > Rhinopristiformes > Pristidae > Pristis > Pristis pectinata. Next base: position 16,578,859 of record NC_067407.1, read on the forward strand.
GCTTTCTGACCTACAGTTTTATGAAGTCTTATCCTTGTATAAATAACATTTATTTGGATGGTGAAAGGCCCATCAAATGTACCTATCATTCTTGCCATTTTTTTTACTTTCATTGTCTGTCAGGTTGAATGATGTAAGTATATATTCTTGGCTTTATCACCCATCTCCTAAATCATGCTTATCTAATTCCTAGCCTATGTGTCAATCCTGATTTGATACAACATCATACTCCTAACACTTTCTGTAGCTGTGGTCATCCTTCAGATGTGGGGAAATAAACTTTCGGTCATGGAAGCAGATATAGAACTGAGACACTTACAGCTCAGTAGGCTGTCGTTTGGCCCATTATATCTGTGCCATCTCTTTGCCAGTAATATCTGACACCACTTTCACTGCCCTGTTGTCTCCCCATAGCCGTGTATCGTCCTCTTAATAAGTGACCCACCAGCAGGCCATTTTTCATTTGAACATCTACACTGGTGATCAGCTCAATTTCAAACATGTGTCAACACCCTGTGTGTAAAGAAATTTCATCTAGTCCCTGAACTCACTCTAACAAAGTATTTATGAACCTTTATCACTTGTAATCTAACCAGAGGGAATATGCCTTCTACCTGAGCCATCTAGTACCTGGCACATCGTCCATGGTCTGTGCTCTCCTACATGGGATATGGTCATGGTACAAGTTAAATTAACTGAATTAAATTACTAAACCAATAATCCAGAGGCCTGGACTAAGCAATCCAGAGACCAGAGCTCAAATATTAAGATAAGATCTTTATAGTCACATGTACATCGAAACACGCAGTGAAATACATCTTTTGCGTAGTGATTTTGGGGGGCAGCCCGCAAGTGCCGCCACGCTTCCGGCGCCAACCTAGCATACCCATAACATCCTAACCCGTACGTCTTTGGAATGAGGGAGGAAACCGGAGCACCCGGAGGAAACCCACGCAGACACAGGGAGAACGTACAAACTCCTTACAGACAGTGGCCGGATTTGAACCCGGGTCGCTGGCGCTGTAAAGCGTTGTGCTAACCACTATGCTACCATGCCGCTGTGGAATTTAAATTCAGCTAATAATCTAGATTTAAAAAGAAAATCCCCAGTTATTAGTATAGAAGACCACAAAACTACTGGATTGTTGTAACAACCCATTGGTTCACTAATTTCCTTCATGGGAGGAAACTTGCCATCTTTACCCAGTCTAGACTCCAGTTCACAATTGTGGTTGACTCATAATTGCCCTTTGAGATGACCCAACGAGCTGCTCACTTCAAGGATATGAAGGGATGGGTAATAAATGTTGGTCTTGCAACAATCCCCAGATCCCCAAAAAATGAATGACAGAAAAACCAGGGCCAGAGACTGGCTGAAGTGACGCTCTGCATCTGACAGATGTCCAGTGATGCGGAGCAGGACCCAGTGCATACTGAGGTCCCACTCTTGGCTTACTTGCTGTCAAAGTCTTTTTAAAATGTCTCTGATTCATTTAATAACTGTTCAAGGAGAATTAAATAAATAAAAACTTTAAAATTCTTCCATGAAAATGACTAACAAATAATGAAGTACCAGAGGACATGCATTTAAGGTGAGAAGGGGAAAGTTTAAAGAAGACCTGCAGGGCAAGTTTCTTACACAGAGAGTGGTAGGTGCCTGGAATGGGCTGCCAGGGATGGTGCTGGAAGCAGATACGATAGTGGCATTTTAGATAGGCACATTAATATGCAGGGAAAGGAGGGATATGGATCATGTGCAGGCATTGTGTTCAGCACAGACATCATGGGCCGAAGGTCCTGTTCCTGTGTTTTACTATTCTATGTTCTAAAGCAAAATAAAATAAGTCAAGTGCTTATTGCAGAGTCAGTGAGCTTGCATTTGGATCCAGTGAGTCATTGCTCTGCTTCTAGGCTCATGGGTGAGAAACTATGAAAGATTGCATAATATAAAAAGACTACAAAATACCATGCACTAATGTAACCACTGTACTCAGCATTATGAAGGGCTGAGGTAGGAATTTCACTCCAGTGATGAATTATGTTAACATTTCAAGATGCTTCTGAGGATGACTTCTGACATGGCGGAACCATGGTTGCTGCTTCTCTGTTCATTTGCAGGTCTTTTGAGCACAGAGTTTCAGAGAAGGAAAATTCTGTTGTAGCTATTGTGCCTCTGTAGGAATACATCCTCCAGCATTTCCTTCAATTCACAGCATGCATAAAATTTACTTAAAAGCCCTGTGATTAACGTTTAGTTGGTATTTGGTTATCATGAGTTAAATGCATTCTTGCTGCAGGTTTAGCTCCACTGTAGAGCAGACAGTCAGGTGAGCTGTCATCTGACTTCCAGCTTGTTCTGGACTTCCACCATGCTCACACAAAAGTCTGGGGTGATCTGAGCGGTGCCCGGCTGACGAGCTGGTAGTTCCACACAACCATTGGCATCAGTCAGCAGAATTCAGCCAATCAAATCCTATCGTAATTTTAAAAGAATAATTTAAAGAGATAATAAGCAGAGATGCTATTTGTTTACATGAGAAAATTAGACAAATTTCAGCCACCCAACACATACGGTTAAGTGCAGAGTTTTTTTAAAACATTTCCTACCTCCATTATCTTCTTGACAATGGGGATATTGTTTCCCTCTTTGTTTTGCCTTCTGTATCTGATTTGACATTGGATTCAGTATTATAGCCTTTATTTTCTGGTTCAGAGCCTGTCCAAATCAGGAATGATTCTATGCTCTGGTTCAGGAGGTACACGGTTTTGGACCCTGGTCCCGGTTGCGATGTGGAGGGTGCTGTGTCCTCTGGATGCTTGGTTGACAGCAGCTTCTAGTGCGACAGCCCTTGGCTGTGGGCTGAGAGAAAGCACAATTTCATCGCAGAGAAGGAAATCCCATTCATTAGATCAATTGTCAACCTTTCTGGTCCAAAGTAACTCATTTCTTTCCTGTAACTATACTTCCAATCTTCGACATCCTCCCTGCTAATCCACACAATGGCTTTAATCTCCTTTCTACAATGTAGCACTCAGGACTGGACCCGGTATTCTATGTGTGATTGCCTGCGCTTTGTACAAATTTACCATTCATTATTAATTTATCTTACACTCTACACTTGATACTCATTTGGCTTCATTCTCATTTATGCTGAGAACACTTCAAAAGTTTAATCTAACAGTTTCTTTTTATTTAGGATTTGACATCTGATCCCATGTGAGATTTAGAAAGCACATGGGTTTCAACCAGTGGGAAAGACTGGCCTTAATACAAAGAAACTAAATGCAGATAGAAATGAATTAATCATAGAGAGTGTAAATTCATTGACAGCCTGATCCAACTTTGGTCAAATGGATTTGTTACATCGATTCAGTTACAGTTACATGCTGGAATCAATTAACCAGTGATAAGAAGTACATTTTGGGATAATTAAATCCCGTTAAGTATCTTTGAAGTGAGTCATGGTGCAGAGTGCTGCAAAGTCACTTTGCGATTACTATCAAGTTCCATGAGGAGTGCAGAAGGGCTTGCTGGGAGCAACATCAGGCATACCTGAAAAATGATGAGGTATCAGCAGCTCAGGACTACATTTGTGCCAACCGGCAAAAAGAACATGCAATAGATAGGGCTAAGCTATCTTACAACCAATGGATCAGATCACAGCTCTGCCACATCTAGATACGAATGGTGGTGGATAACTAAACAGCTAACAGGAGGAGAAGGAGGATCCAAGAACAAACCCACCGCCAATAATGGCAGAGGCAGCAAGTGAGTGCAAGAGACGGGGCTGAAGCATTTGTAACCATGTTCAGCTGGGTTACAAGTAGATTGGATCCCCACCATCGCAAAACTCAGATCGATCCATATGATATGAAATGGCTGAGAGCTCTGGATGCATCAAAAGCTATGGGACCCGACAACTTCCCAGCGGAAGTACTGAAGACCTGCACTCCAGAACTAGTTGTGCCTCTAGTCAAGATGTTCCAGTCCAGTTACAAGACTGGCATCTCTGCCACAATATGGAAAATTGCCCAGGTATATCTTGTTCACAAAAAGCAGAGGGATATGGGCATTCTGTCGGTAGGAGGGAATAGCTATGTTGGCACAACATTGTGGGCCGAAGGGCCTGTTCTGTGCTGTACTGTTCTATGTTCTATGTTCTAAATCCCATACAGTTAATTACTAACCAGTTAGTGTACTCCCAATCATCAGCAAAGTGATGGAAGATGTGTTCGATAGTTCTATCAAGCAGCACTTACTTGTCAATAATCTGCTCACTGATGCCCATTTTATGTTCTTCCAGCTCCTGACCTTGATCCAATTGTGAACTACTGAGCTGAATTCCAGAGGTGATTTGAGAGTGAGTATCCTTGGCTTTGAGTGAGGCATCAGGGAGCCCTATTAAATCTGAATGGACACCTGGGGAAAATGTTTCAATCATCTCTGCCTTAGGAGTTTCTCAGTGAAGTCCCTCTGTGAAGGTACATCCATCCTCATCTGATTCATCAGTGACCTTTTTTCTATCTGAAGATCAGAAATGGGGACATTCGCTGATGTTAAATTCTATTTGCATCTCCTGAGCAAATGTAGCAGTCCATGCCTAAATGTAGCAAGACCTAGACAGCGTTCAGGCATGGACCGAAATGTAGCAAATAAGATATGTGGCACAAAAATGCAGGCAATAACTATCTCCAACAAGAGAGAATCTAACTGCATGTCCTTGACATTCAATGGCATTACTACCATCGAGGCTACCACTTACATCCTGGGGTTGCCATTGCTTAGAAACTCAGCTGAAGCATCCACTTAAAGAGTAGGTCAGAGTCTGGGTATTCTGTGGTGATTGACTTAACTCCCAACACCCTAAAACCTTACCACCTCCTGCCAGGCACAAGTCGGGAGTGCGATGGAATACTCTCCACTTGCCTGGATAAATGCAGCTTTAAAAATATCAAAAAAACCTGGCACTATGCAGGACAAAGCAGCCCACTTGATTGGCTCTCCCACAACCACTATAGACATTCATTGCTCCTTCCCCCACCATTGGTGCATAGTAGCTACAATGTGTGCCAACCACAAAAGACACTGTAGTTAATCACCCATGTTGTGAGAATTTGGGCTATATAGGGTAGTAAGACAATGGAAGGATTAGCATGTGAATTAACCCGTGTTTATGCAGAGAATGGAGCTGTTTCTAGTTAGTGAATGGAAATCAAAAAACTGCAGATGCTGTAAATCTGAAATAAAGTAGAAGATGTTGAATACATTCTGCAGTCAGGCAGCATCCTAAAGAATGAATAAACAAATTTTAACATTTGATGGAAGTCTGATAGAAGTTCGATGCAAGGATGTAAGGACAGGACTTTTAGTACAGATGCTAATAAATATTTGTGAGTCATTGATCACAGCTTGGTATCTCAGAGTTACTGATTTGTACTGGCTGAATAAGTCAAACTATGTAATAAAAAAGAAAACACAAGAAACATCCAGCAGGTCAGAAACATCTGTGGAAATGGTGATGGAGTTAATGGTTCAGGTCAAAAATCTTTGTTGGATTTCCAGCATCTGCAGTTTCATTTTTGATTTTCAAGTCAAATTATGTCATTATTACATATTCCAAATGGTGCTTTGAGTGGCAAAATTCCTCAGTTTGGTCCATGTTTTGAAAACAGGTTTACTTGATAGTCATGACCACTCTGACTGGAGAGAACTAGGTCTCTTACTGTCTGGGTGCTGGGATCAGCCATTGATGCCTTGTAAGTGTACAGTTGCTCTGTTAAACATTGCCATCTGGTAAGTTGGCTGAGGGCACAATATGAAGTTGGATTCTGAGTTAAACCTTGGACTAATCAAAGAGTGGATCACGTTACCTGCTGCACAGTGTGATGGACCAGATTGTTAACTATGAAGAGCCCACAATGACTTGATAGCCTGAACCCAAAGACTAAACTCCAGGGCAAATGGTTGACACAGATTGAAGTCTCAGCTTTCCTTCCTGAACAGCAGATCATGAAAACTCAGGACTATGATTTTCAAAGAGTGGGAATTGATTATATGCTCTTTATGTTAAAAAGTAATCTGGGAAAACTAAGGAAGCCTCACTGGTGTGCACAGACTGAAGAGAAGGCGCTGCTTAGCAACCATTTGGCAGTCGGCCAGCCAAATAACTGATCATTACCAGGACCTCCGCTGTCCCTGTTTCATGTGAAGTGGAGCCCAGCTGCAAGCATGAATTTGCATATGAAAATATCACATTGAGGGCTGTCGTAGGTCAGGAAGGACTAGCTCGTTCCTGCTGTTCTTTACATTCTTATATAAGCATATTAGCTGCATCACTTGACTGCAAAAACTACTTCCTAATTGAAATTATGCAGAAATTACTTTGGACACAGATCACATGCAGTATGTGATTGATGTTGGCCTCCTTAATTGCACATTTTGATTTTTTTTAAAGAAAAGTGAGCATTTAAGATGCCATCAAAGAGACATGTTACTTTCTAAAGAAATGGTTAGTTGGTTCGTGTGTGTGTGAGAGACATGATATGGTAAATTCCTGTATGGGGAGGAAATAATAAATAGTAGTATGGGTGCTTTGTAGAAAAGGTGTGCAGATCTTAATTTAAGAAAAAATTAATAACATCTCTCTTATGGAATTCTCCATTGATGGAAGGTACATTATTGTAATTGGAGCTAAACTTTGGTCTGACAGTTTCTAAGTAGTTGTTAACTTGATAATTTTGTCTGCACCCTATCATAGATGTTATCTCTGTTCTCTCCACCCCTCATCTCTGCAGCATAGAATACACTTGTAACTTTCATTTTTCCAGTTCTGATGAAGGAACCTTGATCTGAAATGTTTACTCCGTTTCACTATATATAGATAGATATAGATCGATATACACATATATATAGAGAACATTCTGACTGATTGCATCACCACCTGGTATGGAGGCTCCAATGTGCAGGATCGAAAGAGGCTGCAGAGGGTTGTAGACTCAGCCAGCTCCATCACGGACACAACCCTCCCCACCATCGGGGACATCTTCAAGAAGTGGTGACTCAAGAAGGGAATCCATCCATCATTAAGGACCCTCACCATCCAGGACATGCCCTCTTCATGTTACTGCCATCAGGGAGGAGGTACAGGAGCCTGAAGACATACACTCAATGTTTCAGGAACAGCTTCTTCCCCTCCATCGTCAGATTTCTGAATGGTCCATGAACTCTACCTGGTTATTCCTCTTTTGCACTATTTTATTTTTGTTTTTTTTTGGTAACTTATAGTAATTTTTATGTCTTGCACTGCAGTGCTGCCACAAAACAACAAATTTCACAATGTACGTCGGTGATAATAAACCTGATTCTGATTCTGTTTCTGCAATTTGACCTGCTGAATGCATCCAGCACTTTGTGTTTTTGTCACATTATTGCAGGTTGGGTGTTGGAGTGGGTGACAAAGCATCTGGGCTTTTGGTTAGATTATGACTGCAAACTGGGCAAATGCCACACAGGCTTTGTTGACCATTTCTCGAGGGTAAGTAAATAAAGGGTTTTCTCACCCAAGAGAAAAGTAGTTTTCTCACCCACCATGCTGGGTAAAAGAAGTAAATGTGCTCCCTTCATATACTAAGCTAGCAATAAATAAACATGAACATTGTGTCCTGTAGCTACATAAAAAGCTTTTAAATGTAGTGGCATCATTTTTCCTGTCAGTTACCTCTGATAAAGTTGAAAAGTAACCCCTGCACAATGCATTTACAATTATTTATCTAACAATGGTATGTGAAGGGAGAAAATGTAAAATGTACTTCTCTGTTTAACTCCAGTGGAAACAAAAACACCACTTAATTAGTTTGCAGGAACTAGTTGAAGAAGGATTCATTTCATGGCCTTGGAGTGTTGAAATGCATTTCACCAAAATGCAATCTGTATCCTATCAAGTGGTCTTTCCAGCACACACCTTTAGCAAAGACAAAATCTTGGACTCCCTGTTGAAAAGGTTACGCTTTACATTCCTTTTATAAAGTAAAAAGTTTTTGCACCTTCACAGTCCTAATAATGGCTTCATTGCCTTATGTGGATAGATTTTTGCTCAGCCCTGAACAAGCATAAAGGGCTTAGAAATGAAAAGTACTGATGCAACAGTACCAAACATAGTGTCATTATGATGAAATCCCGGTCTGTTATGCAGCCCCACGTACTTGTGGTGGACTGCAGTGGGTTCAGAGATGGAGAAGCACTCAGTGTATTTGGTGAACAATTTGAAGGAGAGCAGTGGAATATGATGGGGCAGGATTCCTGTGAATTAAATGAACTACAACCAATTTAAGGGACCAATAGAGAACAAAAATAGGTTTTAATATTATTACTCAATAATTGAAGTCTGGGCAAGTACTTCAAATTGTGCCCCAAAGTCCCCAGGCATCTGCAAAGGAGCATTTTCCACTGATTTGCAACATTCCACTGGCATCTCTATGACTGCAGATAAATATTCTGTTTACCTCACTGGTTTTGGAATAGTATAATGTTTCTGGCATTAGTGTATGTTCAGTTACTTGGGAAATAAAGGGACTTCTTTGTCAAATTTGTTAGTTTCAGCTATTTGTTAATTCATGATTGCAGGCCAAGGAATAGTAGAACTTAATTGGTTAGTTTTTTTTTAAAAAGTTTAACTGGCCCTTACATTGATTGAGTCAACCAACATTTGACATTACACTTAGTTGACCCAACTGCTCATTGGTAAGATTGATTGTAGTTCGAGCTTTGTTTCATTTTACTCCTTTGTTCTTCCTCCAGGTGGAGCAGCTGCATTTACCAAGTCTTCACCACCCTCTCTTGGCAGGCACTACTCATGTCATTCAGAGTCTCTTGGTCTCCATCCTCTAACCTTCCTCCTTCTCTGCAACTTAACCATATTTGATATTTTAGCTTTTCCCAGTACCAATGAAAGATCATCATCTGAAATGCTAAATCTGTTTCTCCTCCACAGATACTACCTAACCTGCTAAGTATTCCCAGCAATTTTCTGTTTTCATTTCAGGTTTAGAACGTAGAGCATAGAGCAGGCCGAATTAACCTAAATTTCTTCTGCCTGTACCTGATCTATGTCCCTCCATTCCCTGCATATTCATGTGTCGATCTAGAAGCCTCTTAAATGCCACTATTGTATCTCCTTCCACCACCACACCCGGTAGCCCATTCCAGGCATCTGTCACTGTCTGTGTAAAAAAAAACTTGCCCTGCACATCTCCTTTAAATATTCCCCCTCTCCTTAAATGTATAGTATTTGACATTTCTGCCCTGGGAGAAAGATTCCGACTCTGTGGCACTTCTGTAGCAGTGTGACATTTCAATTTTTGATCCAATCAAGGTTGCAAACATCAGGCAGTTTTTTGCAGCAAAGCTTGGTGGGAGGGACACTCCTTTGTATGTACTTCTCTCACCAAGCTTTAGAGAAGGAATGCCAGAGGTTACTGCCTGTATGATTTAAAGCATCTTGTATCGCTGTGTACACCTATTACGAATATTCTTGTCAATGTTTATTCCGTAATCAGTGCTATCAATGTATCTGTCCATTTGTCTTCCAAATGATTCAGGTAGGTTATTTGATCACCACTTTTAAGTAAACCAACAGCAAAGAAATTTTGAGAACATTTTCAAATAAGACAAGATAGGCTATCTTTATTAGTCACATGTACATCGAAACGCACAGTGAAATGCATCTTTTGCGTAGAGTGTTCTGGGGGCAGCCTGCAAGTGTCGCCACACTTCTGGTGCCAACATAGCATGCCCACAACTTCCTAACCCGTACGTCTTTGGAATGTGGGAGGAAACCGGATCACCCGGACAAAACCCACGCAGACACGGGGAGAATGTACAAACTCCTTGCAGACAGCAGCCGGAATTGAACCTGGGTTGCTGGTGCTGTAATAGTGTTACGATAACTGCTGCACTACTGTGCCTGCCCAATAATGAAGAAAACGATGAATTGAAGAAAACAAACCCCATTAAAGAAAAACCTGTACATGCTATTATTTTTGATCATTAGGTGTATATGCCATATAGGTAAGATTCCATTTTGCTGTTACAATGATAAAGTGAATGTGCTTAAAGTGTAATCCAAAGTTGATGTCTGCTCTCTGATTGGCTCCACTTTGTGTTAACTGCAAAAGAACAATAATTTGAATAAAACAATGGCATTAAATAAAAACAGAATAATATTACATTTATTTAGGCCATTTGATTGTAAGGAAATCCCAAAGCAATTCATAATGAATTACATGCATTTGGAAGTATAGTCACTGTTGTAATATGTACAACAGCTAAATTTCACACAATAACTTAAAATAAATCTCCACAAAATGTGTTTTGTAGCACTGGTTAAGGAAATACACCTGATAGACTCTGCCATCCATCAACAAATGCCATACAATTTACTGTGTACTGGAGACAGCAGTCAGGTCTCAGTAAAAGTTCTCAGAGGGCACACTAACAGTGCAGCATTCCTTCAACTGTCTGACCTGCTGAATATTTCCAGCATTTCCTGTACTTATTTTACATATGGTATGAGCAAAGTGTTGAAGCTGTGGGCTGACAAATCCCCGGATCCTGATAGAGTTTTAAAGGAAGGGGCTAGTGAGATTATTGGAGCAGTTTTCCAAAATTTCTTAGATTCAGGGAAGGTTCCATTAGATTAGCAACTAGCAAACTTAACTCCCTTTTTCAAAAAGCAAGTGTGGCAGAAAGCAGGAAACTGTGGTCTGTTTAGCTCAACACCTGTCATTGGGAAAATGTTAGAAGCTGTCATTAAAAGATGTTATAGCAGGGCACTTAGACACAATCAGAATAATCAGGGAAAATCAACATGGTTTTATTTGACCCAATTTATTTGAAGAACTGGTCTGTGTAATGGATAAAGGGGGAACCGGTGGATGTACTATACTTAGGTTTCCAGAAGGTATTTGATAAGGTGCTGTATCAAAGGTTCGGACTGAAAATAAAGGTTGATTATATAGGAGGCAGAAGACTGGTTGCCTGAAGGAAGTGGAGAGTAGGCATAAATGGGTCTTTTTCTGGTTGGCAAGATGTAAAGATGAATTCTTAACCTCACAATCTACCTCGTCATGGCTCTTGCACCTAATTGTCTACCTGAACTGTACTTCCTCTGTACTGTAACCATAACACTATATTCTGCATTCTGCTATTGCTTTCCCCTTGTTCTACCTCAATGTACTTATGTTTTGAAATGATCTGTAAGGACGGCATGCAAAACAAAGTTTTTGGTATTGGTATTTGTTTATTATTGTCACTTGTACCGAGGTACAGTGAAAAACTTGTCTTGCATACTGATCATACAGATCAATTCATTACACAGTGCAGTTACATTGGGTTAGTACAGAGTGCATTGATGTAGTACAGGTAAAAACAATAACAGTACAGAGTAAAGTGTCACAGCTACAGAGAAAGTGCAGTGCAATAAGGTGCAGGGTCACAACAAGGTGGATCTTGAGGTCATAGTTCATCTCATTGTATAAGGGAACTGTTCAATAGTCTTATCACAGTGGGGTAGAAGCTGTCCTTAAGTCTGGTGGTATGTGCCCTCAGGCCCCTGTATCTCCTACCTGATGGAAGAGGAGAGATGTCCTGGGTGGGTGGGGTCTTTGATTATGCTGGCTGCTTCACCAAGACAGCAAGAGGTAAAGACAGAGTCCAAGGAGGGGAGGCTGGTGTCCATGATGTGCTGGGCTGTGTCCACAACTCTCTGCAGTTTCTTGCGGTCCAGGGCAGAGCAGTTGCCATACCAAGCCATAATGCATCCAGATAGAATGCTTTCTATGGTGCATCAATAAAAGTTGTTGAGTGTCAAAGGGGACAAACCAAATTTCTTTAGCCTCCTGAGGAAGCAGAGGTGTTGGTGAGCTTTCTTGGCCATATCTCACCGTGTCTCGGTATACGTGGCAATAATAAACCAACTACCAATAATTTCGCTGAATGACTGGGATAAGAGGACTGTGGGTATTGTTCTAAAATTTGCTGATGACACAAAGGTAGGTGGGAAAGTAAGTTGTGAAGGGGACATAAAGAGTTAAAAAAGGGATATGGATCTGTTAACCATAGAACCATACAGCACAAAACAGGCTCTTCGGCTCACTATGTCGTGCCGTCCATCAAACCACCCTCACACTATCTAACCCTTTCCTCCCGCCTATCCCCCTATCCCACATTCCTCCATATGCCTATCCAACAAACTCTTGAACCTGTCCAATGTATCTGCCTCCACCACCACCCCGGATAGTGCATTCCATGCACCAACCACTCTCTGGGTGAAAAACCTCCCCCTGACATCTCCCCTGAACCTCCCACCCATAACCTTAGAGCCATGCCCTCTTGTCTTGAGCATTGGTGCCCTGGGAAGGAGGCGCTGGCTGTCTATCTATTCCTCTCAATATTTTATATACCTCCATCATGTCTCCCCTCATCCTCCTCCTTTCCAGTGAATAAAGCCCTAGCACCTTAAGCCTCTCCTCATATTCCATACCCTCTAATCCAGGCAGCATCCTGGTAAATCTCCTCTGCACCCTCTCCAACGCCTCCACATCCTTCCTATAATGCGGCGACCAAAACTGAACACAGTACTCTAAGTGTGGTCTAACTAGAGTTTTGTAAAGCTGCATCATCACTTCGCGGCTCTTAAACTCAATCCCACGACTTATGAAAGCTAACATCCCATAGGCCTTCTTAACTGCTCTATCCACCTGTGAGGCAACTTTCAGTGAACTGTGAATATGAACCCCCAGATCCCTCTGCTCCTCTACACTGCCAAGTAACTTGCCATTTACCCTGTACTCTGCCCTGGAGTTTGTCCTTCCAAAGTGACCACCTCACACTTCTCTGGATTGAACTCCATCTGCCACTTGTCAGCCCAGCTCTGCATCCTATCAATATCCCTCTGTAAGTTCCGACAGCCCTCCACACTATCCACAGCACCACCAATCTTAGTGTCATCCGCAAACTTACTAACCCAGCCTTCCACCCCCTCATCTAAGTCATCTATAAATATCACAAAAAGTAGAGGTCCCAGAACCGATCCCTGCGGGACACCACTAGTCACTGCCTTCCAATCCGAGGGCACTTCTTCCACCACAACCCTCTGCTTTCTACAAGCAAGCCAATTCCTAATCCACACAGCTAAGCTTCCTTGGATCCCTTGGCCTCTGACCTTCTGAAGAAGCCTACCATGAGGAACCTTATCAAACGGCTTACTAAAATCCATATAGACCACATCCACCGCACTACCCTCATCAATCTTCCTGGTCACCTCCTCAAAGAACTCTATCAGGCTTGTGAGGCAAGAACTTCCCTTCACAAATCCATGCTGGCTGTCCCTAATCAGTCCATTATTCTCCAGGTGTTCATAGATCCTATCCCTTAGAATCCTTTCTAACAGCTTACCCACCACAGACGTAAGGCTCACCGGTCTGTAGTTCCCTGGACTATCCCTACTACCTTTTTTGAACAAGGGGACAACATTTGCCACCCTCCAATCCTCCGGCACCATCCCCGTGGACAACGAGGACTCAAAGATTCTTACCAGCGGTTCAGCAATCTCCTCCCTCGCCTCTTGAAGCAGCCTGGGGAAAATCCCGTCAGGCCCCGGAGATTTATCCGTCTTGATATTATCTAACAACTTCAACACATCCTCTCTCTTGATATCTACAACCTCGAGAACATTACCCTTACCAGCACTCCCTTCCACGTCATCAAGACCCCTCTCCCTGGTGAATACCGAAGAGAAATATTCATTGAGAACTTCCCCCACTTCCGCCGCCTCCAGACACATTCTCCCACCTTTGTCTTTAATCGGACCTACCTTTACCCTAGCCATCCTCCTACCCTTCACGTAGGTGAAAAAGGCCTTGGGATTTTCCTTAACCTTACTAGCCAATGCCTTTTCATGTCCCCTTCTAGCTCTCCTCAGCCCTTTCTTAAGTTCCTTCCTTGCTACTCTATATTCCTCACAAGCCCTGTCTGAACTTTGCTGCTTATACCTTATGTATGCTACCTTCTTCTCCCTAACCAGTCATTCAACCTCTCTCGTCACCCACGACTCCTTCACCCTGCCATTCCTTCTCTGCCTCACCGGGACATATTTATCCCTAACATCCTGCATAAGTGAGAGGGCAAAGATCTAACAAAGAGAATATAATGTTGCAACGTGTGAAATTGTCCACTTTGAGAGGAAAATAAAAGCAAAGCATATTATCTAAAGTGACAGATTGCAGAGCTCAGGTACAGAGGCATCTGCATGTCTCAGTGCTTGATTCAAAGAACATTATTATTAAGTTACAGCAAGTAATTAAGAAAGCTATTAAAATGTCTTTGTTTATTGCGAGGGGAGTTGAATTCAAATATAGTGAGGCTATGTTTTGGTTACATAGGGCATTGGTGAAGCCACGTCTGGAGTACTGCATGCAGTATAGGAAGGATGTTAATGCTTTGAAATGTCAGAGAAGGGGTCCCAGACTGATACCTGGATTGTATGAATTGTCTTATGAGGAAAACTTTGGACAAGCTAGGATTTATTTAGTATTTATTTATTTAGAATTTTATCTGGAATTTAGACGAGTGAGTGGGGACTTGATTGATGCATATAAGATCCTAAGGAGTTTTGACAAGGTGGATGTGGAGGCAATGTGTCCTTTTATGAGAGAATCTATAACCAGCGGTCACTGCTTAAAGTTAGAGTCAACCAGATGATGTGAAAGTTTTTCTCTCAGTGCTGTGTGTGTTATTATGTAGTAAAAATAAAGAACTACAGTTCCCAGTAGGCAATGCAAGGGGTCACATGGGGGAACAGGATGTGGCTGTAAAAAAGAGAGGGAAAGCAAGCCAGTCTGGTGTTGGTTAATAAAAATGTTCAGATGTTAAACCCATGTGAAGTTTGTCTCCTGATGAAGAACAAACATAACATGATGTCAGAAGTTGGTGTGAGGTCTGAACAGGGAAAGTAGATGAATACTGTGTGCAATTGAGAAAGAGACTCAGTGAGCACGAAAGAAAAGCTGTAAAAAGACGGAGGAAAAGCTGGCTGGTGTGGCGAGGGAGCACGTTGTTCCTGAAGTTCAGCAGTCACCGGATTTGCCAAGAGAGATTCAGGTGAGAGGCCGAGAGTTCCCCTTATGGATAAGCTAAGTCCTCCCATGCCTACACAGTTTACTGGCAATCTAACCGATAATTGGAAACGCTTCAAATAGTGATTCAACATATATTTGGATGCTAGTAGAGTGGGAGGGAATGATGAAAAATTGAAAGTGTTTATTTTTCTGCACATGATTGGCAAAGATGCTTTGGACATCTATAACAGCTTTCAAACTGATGAGACAGCTTTTGAGTTGGGCACTTTGATGAAAAAATTGAGGAGTATTTTATCCCAAGTAAAAACATCACATTTGAGGGATATACATTTTTTTCCTGTGACCAGAAACAAGGTGTTAGCTTCGACCAATACTTAGCTGGGCTTCACACACTGAGTATGTCTTGTGAATTTGGAGATTTGAGAAACTCACTAGTTAAAACACAGTATAGTTTGTGGAATTCCAGATAATGGACTCAGAGAAAGACTGTTGCGTGAAAAAGATTTGACCCTGGAAAAGGTGGTGAATACGTGTAGGTCAGCGGAAGCCACATGAGCACAAGCTAAGGAGCTGCACAGGGCAGACATAACAGTGCATGCTGTGAAAACAGAGAAGCAGCACACAAGGCATTTCCGAAAATACAGCAAAGCAAAGAGGAAGGCTCAAACAGCAAATGCAGCAGATGTGGAGGTAGACACATTCCAAGGATGTGTCCTGCTTATGGGAAGTCCTGCAATAGCTGTGGGAAGAAGAATCACTTTGCAAGGTGCTGCAAAGCTGGGGCTAACAAGAAAAAGGCGCATACAGTTGATGAGGAAATGGAGGAATTCTCTGTGCATTCTGTACACTGTGGCTGCTGGTAAAACAGCATGGATTGTTCCAGTAACTGTGAATGAGACAGTCATTCCATTCAAGCTTGACACTGGAGCTCAGGTGAATCTGTTAGCCATGGATGATTATAAGACTCTCACAGTAAAGAGTAAGATTTACCCTGTGAAGTTAAAAGTGACAGGCTACACTGGAGAGAAAGTTCCAGTAAAAGGGGGCTGTATGGTGATGTTTAAGACCAAGGGGCATCACTTAAAATCACAGCTACTTATTGTAGAAAAGAGAGTACAGCCGATATTAGGTCTGAGTGCATGTGAAAAGCTCAACCTAGTGAAAAGAGTTTTCATAGTAGCTTCATGTACCAAAGATGACCACACAACACTCATGGAAGAGTATGCAGATGTATTTGAGGGGCTCGGATGCTTACCTAGTGTACACAAAATTCACATAGATGAAGGAGTGGTTCCTGTTGTTCATGCATGCAGGAAAGTTCCGTTTCAACTTAGAAATAAACTTAAACAAGAACTAGCACGCACGGAACGGATGAATGTCACACAGAAATTGAATAACCAACAGATTGGGTGAGTTCACTGGTCATTGTGCAAAAGAAAAATGGAGCATTGCGGATATGTCTAGACCCAAGAGATCTCAATAAAGCCATCAAGAGAGAGCATTTTAAATTGCCAACACGGGAGGAGATCATGTCCCGGTTTTCAGGTGCCAAATGATTTAGCAAGCTCAATGCATCATCTGGGTTTTGGCAGATGAAGCTTGATGAGGCAAGTTTGAGACTTTTAACACACCACAGGGAAGATATCGCTATCTTCACTGCCATATGGGATCCTGTCCGCACCAGAAGTCTACCATAAAACCATCTACATGATTTTTGAGGGCATACCTGGTTCGAGACCATGATGAATGACATCATTATCTGGGGGTCCACCAAGGAGGAACATGATACTCGACTTAGACAAGTCCTTGATGTGACAAGGAATGTCAATTTGAAATTAAATGAATAGAAATGTGAGTTTGGTGTGAAGACACTGACCTTCATAGGAGATGCCACATCTGAAGAGGGAGTGAAGCCTGACCCAAGAAAGACATCAGCCATTAAAAACATGGAGAGGCCTCAAAACAAAGAGGAGGTGAGATGTTTCTTAGGGATGGTGACTTACCTGGCTAAGGTCATCCCTCGACTGTCAACAGTGTCTTCACCACTTAGGTCACTCCTTGAGCAACAAAATGAATGGATTTGGTCTCATGAACAAGAAGAGTGTTTCCAGATGTTGAAAAGGGTCCTAACTGAAGAGCCCATGCTGAAGTTTTATGATCCGGAAAGGTGTATCAGGATATCAGCTGATGCGTCCTGGCACGGCCTTGAATCAGTACTACTGCAGCAGCATGATGGCACATGGCAACCTGTGGCCATGCATCAAGGCCTTTAACAAGTGCGGAAGCCAACTATGCACAGATAAGGAAAGAGCTTCTTGCCAGTACATATGCATGTGAAAGGTTCCATCAGTACATCTATGGGCAAGCTATTGAAGTGGAGACAGATCATAAACCATTGGTCTCAATTATGTTCAAACCACTGAATGACTGTCCCATGAGGATACAGTGCATGTTGATAAGCCTGCAAAAATATGATGTGAAGATGATCTACACACTGGGAAAATATACATTTGCTGCTGATGCTCTGTCTCGAGCAGTCAACAAGACAGAAAAGAGTGACCAACAGGTTAATGCAGATATACAGGCCTATGTTGACATGATTGCCACCTCTCTTCCAGTATCTCTGGATAGAACAGAGCAGATTAGGAAAGCAGCAGAGGCAGATGAAACAATGAAAGTACTCAAGGATACAATGTGGAAAGGATGGCCAGCAACAAAGGATGACTGTCCAATGTGTATTTGGGATTATTGGGCATGCAGAGCTGAACTGTCAGTAGTGAAAGATATGGTCTTCAAAGGGAACAGGTTTGTGATTCCAGTGTCACTACACAAGGAGATGCTCCAGAAGATAGACGAAGGGCATCTTGGGGAGGAAAAATGTAAATGTAGAGCACGTGAAGTGATGTACTGGCCAAGAATGAACCATGACATCAGCCGGACTACTGCTTCATGTGAAATATGCCTTACCTACAGACCAAAGCAGCAAGCAGAACCACTTACAGCACTCCCTGTACCAGACAGGTCATATTTCAAAGCTGGAGTGGATTTGTTTGACTGCAATGGGAAGAGCCATATTGTTGTAACAGACTACTTTTCCCATTACCCAGCGGTTGCGACACTGTAATCAACATCCAGCAAAGCAGTTATCACATTCCTGAAAGCTGTGTTTGCAAGGCATGGAGTTCCATGTGAAGTAGTATCAGACAATGGTCCACAATTTTCGGGCTGTGAATTCGAATCCTTTGCCAATGTTTGGGGGTTTCAACATATAACCTCAAGCCCACATCACCCAAAATCTAATGGCCTAGCAGAGAGTTCAGTTAAGGTGGTGAAGGGTCTCATGAAGAAAGCACAAGATGGACGAGAATATTTCCACAGAAGTCTAATGATTTACAGAAGTGCGCCACTGCAGAACAGCCTTTCACGAGCCCAAGTGCTGATGGGTCGACACATACACATTAACCTTCCAATACATGAAAACCTGTTGACACCTGAAGGAGCACTCAAGGTCAAACAGGCTAAAGAAGAAGGGAAAGAAAAACAGAAACAGTATCACGACACAGTGAAAAGCCGACCAGTCCTGAAGCCTGAGGATCAATTGCGAATCCGAGATCATGATTCTGGCACATGGTCCATGCAAGGAGTTGTGCAAGAGGAAGTAAATCCACATTCATACCAGATCCAGACAGAGCGAGGTACACCTCTGAGGAGGAACCATGTGGATCTACGACCACAAGCTCCAACCCATGGCTGTGACGCGTCCCCTGTCAGTAAACCAAAGGGGCCAGCATATGGAGAAAATGAACAAGTGGACCAGAGTTCCCAGGAAAACACCAATAGTAATGCAGCAAATGAAAGAAACACACCGGCGAAAACAAGTACCAGACCAAAAAGGACCATTAAACCACCTCAGAGACTGATTGAAAGTTGCTGAGTGGACAAAGGTTCTTGGCAGGTTTATAAGGACAAAGTATTGTGTTTGTTTTTCTTTAAAGGGGGAAAATGTGTTATTATGTGTATTTATGTAGTTATAACAAAAAACTACTGTTCCCAGTAGGCAATGCAAGGGGTCACATGGGGGAAATAGGAGGTGGCTATAAAAAGAGAGGGAAAGCAAGCTGGTCTGTTGTTGGTTAACAGAGATGTTTAGATGTTAAACCCACAGAAGGTTTGTCTATTGATGAAGAACAAACAAGTAATTAAGAAAGCTATTAAAATGTCTTTGTTTATTACGAGGGGAGTTGAATACAAATATAGTGAGGCTATGTTTTGGTTACATAGGGCATTGGTGAGGCCTCATCTGGAGTACTGCATATAATATAGGAAGGATGTTAATGCTTTGAAATGTTAGAGAAGGGGTCCTAGACTGGTACCTAGATTGTACAAATTGTCTTATGAGGAAACTTTGGACAAGCTAGGCTTTCATTTAGAATTTATTTATTTAGAATTTTATCTGGAATTTAGACGAGTGAGAGGGGACTTGATTGATGCATATAAGATCCTGAGGAGTTTTGACAAGGTGGATGTGGAGACAATGTGTCCTCTTATGAGAGAATCTATAACCAGCGGTCACTGCTTAAAGTTAGAGTCAACGGGATGATGTGAAAGTTTTTCTCTCAGTACTGTGAGTCATTAGGACTCCATTTCTCAAAGGGAGGTGGAAGCAGGATCTTCATGTATTTTTAAGGCAGAGGTGAATAGATTCTTGAAAAGCATGAGGTGAAAGTATACTGGGTGTTGACAGAAGATGGAATTGAGGTCACAGTCTGATCAACCATGATCTTATTAAGTTGTGTAGCAGGCGCTGGGGCTGAGTGACTTCCCCCTGTTCCTAGTTTGTATGCAGTACAACCATTACAATATGTAGGGCCGAGCTGCTGTTTGAATGAATTACTTATCTGCTTTTTTTTCTTGGAAAGCAGTGGTTGAACAGCTCATATTTAGTTAGTAGTTGGAACCCATGATTTGACACCATGTTACTTTACTAATGGATGAATTGACATGTTCTGTGTGGCTGTATATCTCATGCTTCTTTTAGGATTGTTAATTGGCTGATTATCAGACTACTTACTAAAGTTAGTCTAAGTAATTTTTATCTGGGGAATGATTAATTGCTCACATGTATCCTTGATGACAGTGTGACCCTAGCTGCTATTGTGTGAAAGTACAAACATGTGACTGCTTGGATCTGATTGATATTGTAAGATAAGATTTCTTTATTAGTCACATGTATATCAAAACACACAGTGAAATGCATCCTTTTGCATAGTGTTCTAGGGGCAGCCCGCAAGTGTCGCCACACTTCTAGGCGCCAACATAGCATGCCCACAACTCCTAACTCATATGTCTTTGGAATGTGGGAGGAAACCGGAGCACCCCGGAGGAAACCCACGCAGTCACGGGGAGAACGTACAAACTCCTTATTGACGGCGGCTGGAATTGAACCCGGGTTGCTGGCACTGTAATAGCGTTATGCTAACTGCTACACTACTGTATTGTGTTGTTGAAAGACAAAGTGTGATTTCTAATAATACTGATATAATGGAAGAATTTCAGGTGTGGTGTGTCACGTGCTTAGAGTCAAAAATGGCATATTAGTCCAGATAATTGATACTAAGGATCCTTTTCCCACTCACTGGTAAGTATAATGACTTAATTATAAAAGAAAGAATAAGATGTATTCCTGTAATGGAGACCACCATTTTATTCAAGTCATGCCTGAGCTATTTTTAGTAAAGTGAATGCCTATTGACTTTTTACATATTAATATTCTACAGGTAGCCCACAGCATAGAAACCGGAAAGGCTAGGTATTCCAGTTGAACTCCACATAAGGTTTCTATTTGTATATAGAAGAAATTATTTGGTAGATAACAATATTGATTTATTGCTTCAATAAGTTCAGGTCTTCTCTAATAGCAAATATGATCATTTAACTCTTCGAGTGGTTCCCTTTTATACGTAAAAATAAGTTTTACTGTTTTGGTAACAATCATCAAGCTTTCTTGATCACTTTACATTTTGGATAAAGTCATAGAGCCACAGAATCATACCTCCCCTTTAGCCCATCATACCTATCTGTATTAATCCCACTTACCAGCACTTAGTCCATAGTTATCTCTGCCTTGATGATTCAAGTGCTGGTCTAGAACTTCTTAAATATTGTGAGAATACCTGCCTCCAGTTATTAGAATAATGCCTCCAGTTATTAGAATTTCTAATATTATTAGAAATTTTACCCGTACTACATCAATGCACTTTGTACTAACTCAATGTAACCATACTGTGTAATGAACTGACCTGTACAATTGGTTTGTAAGACAAGCTTTTCACTGTACCTCGGTACAAGTGACAATAATAAACCAATACCACCAACCACTCAGGCAGTGCCTTCCAGACTCTAACACCCTCTAGGAGAAAAAAAATCCTCCTCAGTTCTCCTCTAAACCTCTTACCCTTTACTCTAAACCTATGCCGTCTATTGACCTGAAATGCCAATTTTGCTCCCCTCCTCATGGACACTCCACAAACAATCGGGCACCCCCAAAGTACCCTACTGTTACACCAATAACTGGCTAGTTCTGACACAATTGGAAAGGTTCCTTATCTGAATTTATTTAATTCATTGCTGAGCCCTGAGGAATGACAGATATAAGGTGCTGTTCCTTCGACTTATGTTTGATTTCATTAGGATGGTGTAAAAGAGCAAAGGCAGAGAAGTAGGAGTGGGAGTGGGGTGGAGCGTTAAAGTGACAGGCAATTGGAAACTCAAGGTCACTCTTGTGGACTGAATGGAGATTTTATGCAAAGTGGCCACCCAATTTCTGTTGTTTTCCCCAGTGTAGACCTTATCATGAGCACCAGATATAGTTCAGTAAATTGAAGGAATTGCTGCTTCAACTAGTTGGAGTGTTCCAGGCTCTCCAATCATTGGTTCTTATGAAGGGATCTTGACCTGAAATGTTACCTCTGTGTTTCTTTCCACAGATGCTGCCTGACCCAAAGAGTATCTCCAGCACTCACTGTTTTAATCACCTTCTGATTGTTGGTGCTGCCTTGTTATGGGCAAACAACTGTTGTTCTCCCTGTTTCTTTACCTACATGTTAGCTTTCCTATATCTGAGTGATGCTGTGCTCCATTAATTCCATTGCGTATCCTATTTCACTTATTAATGGTGTTGAAGAAATTGATCAGACCTTCATTTCCCACTTCGGCAGTGGTGACTTTGAACCTTAATCAAGCACTGATGAATATGATGAAAACATTTAAAAGTAGGCCAGAGTGGGTGATTTAAGTGCCATACAATGCATTAGTTCGGCCAAATTTGAAATACTGTATGCAGTTTTGGGCACCCTACCTTCAAAAGGACATTATCGTATTGAAGATGGATGCAGGAATAGTAATGAGGAGGTTATGGTGAAGTTGAAAGAATTAGACTTGTTTGAGATAGGACGTGATTCAGGTCTTTGAAGTGTTCAAAGTCATGGATAATGTATATGTAAGAAGATTTATTTTTAAATCTTGAACTATGAACAAGGAACTGGAGAATACGAATAGAAAATTACAAGCCTCAAGCAGGATTATAACATTTAATTTTCATTCCAACAACATAGTAAATATATAGCTTTACCCAGAACTGAACAAATCCCATTAATCTTCAATCTGGATATTCCACATTAAAAATTCAGATAATCTTCGCAGACACCACAGTTATAATACAAGAGCTGTAGTGTTGTCGGAGGTGACAATCTTTAGATAGGACATTAAATAAAGGCTTTAGTGATAAATTATGTCTGTGCTTTTTGAACCATTATTTAATTCCCCATTAAAATAATTTGTGGAGCCTGATTCAACAATTTGTGACTTAATATTACCATAAAGTATTCTTCTGCGATATTTGTCAAAGAAACTTTTTTTCTTCTCACAGAAGATCAAGTGTGTCTCTGGCCATTTGCCCCTGAATGTTTAGTTCTCCTGTTTGCATTATGTGGTACATTTTCACCATTTATTGAATCAGCAGAAGAATTCAACCTTTCTGGGCTATACTGCCATTCAATTAGATCATAGTTGGTTGATATCTTTAGTCCATTTACTTGCCTTGGTTCCATATCCCTCAATACACTCCAAACAAACAGAATTCAGTAAGTCTCAGTGTTTAGACTTTCTGCTGATCACAGCCTCAGCAGCTTTTTGGGAGAGTCTTCCAGCTCTTCACCATCTGGTAGTGTTGAGATAGAAGTCAGGGTAACCTAGTACATAAAGGAAGATTATTTTTCATAACTGCATAATTTTGGTTCTCATGAATGAAGCTGATTTATAGTTTAGCCTGAACAATGCAGTCCACATGAACATAAATGGTGAAATGAAACTGCTGATTAACAGCATGGTAAAGTATTCACTCCATATATGTTGTCCTTTATTTTAGACTGCAGGCTTGTGTTGAACGATGGAAACCATCTATTGTCACAGCTGTAACATTTATTAATTTGGCATCACAACTCAAGACTGAATGGTTTGGGTTCAAGCCAAGGCTGGCAGTAGATCGAGAGGCAATGGATATAGGTTGCAGCACCTTAGACAGAAGAACAACATAGCCTCACGATTTTAAGCTTTTTATTATTTTAAAGAAACATTAACTTTATTACGTTATAAAAAATGAAAATTTATTGTTCATTTCCTATCCTGTAAATTTTGAATTCTTAAAAAAAACATGTTAGGTAACAGGCTGGACTATGGAGATACTTATTTTTGGGCAATAATGGTTTATTATGAATCCAGTTGATCACTTTGTATTTGGAAAGGGATTTTTACAGTTTGTTACCTTTGCTGTAAGTTTGCATCAGCTTTGACTGGGCTCCTTTGCAGTTGGAATGTTCATACACAGCAAGCTGGAGAGAGTGACACATCAGGAAGACAAATCTCAATTCCATACCTGTGTAGCAATCTTTGACAAGAAGGGATTTAACAACATCATTACTAGAACATGCCCGTGGTCATACAATGTACTCCTTTTCTCTAAAGATCATTGTTGAAGTAATCCTATTGCAGTGCCATCGAGATAAGGCTAGAGTATTACTTTCAGACCTCAAGGTAGGATTTAGTTTCACAAATCAGGCCTACACTGTATTGTCGAACATCTCCACCAAATTATTTTTAATTTAATTTTTTTATTGTCTTGGACAACATGTGTGTGCAGAACTTAATATCCAAACTCATATTTTTGACAGCTACAATAAATGCAAACCATTAGATATAATTAGCTTTTAAAACTGCGCTTAATAATTTCTGTTGCAAGAGCTAAAGCCGATTATGCCCGCAGGATAATTCATTTGTATGCAAATTGTGAAATGCAAACAAAATAATATGATGATATTGTATGTCAACTGGTTTGCAGAGGATTGTGGTACATCTAAAACCCCTCAGTTCCATAATATGAACTGTCATTAATATTCCCTCATATGTCTCCACACTGTTATCAACATTATTTCCAGCCTTTAACCAGGGGTGTGAATTAGCAACAAAATAATTAGCTCCAGGGTGCGGGTCAGGAATTGACTACCTTTCAACTTTCAGTAGCCCAGTTAGCCAGCTATTCTCAATCTGTATAGAATCTTGCATTGATAGCTAATTTCTGTTGCAGTCTGCATGTGGTTTACGTCTGCCTTGAAATCTGTTTTCCATCTACCCCTCAGCAGGGTTCTCAACAGCAGCTGTAAATGATAGGATCTGAAATTTTACTCCCTGTCTCCCTTTGGGGAGTTAGAGAAAAGCTATTCTTTCTGATGGGTTAAGTTCAGAACCAAGGGACTGTCACCTTTAAATTAGAAGTTGGTCCTCTGGGTTGATGTCAGAAAATAATTTTTCACACAAAGTGGAAATCTGCAACTCTCTCCCCCTGAATGTCTGGGGATAAAATTAAAATGTCAAACCTGAGATTGATCATTTTTATTTAAGTAAGAATAGAACTAAAAGAGATAAGATACAGATCAAACATCATCTGGTTGAATGCTAGGATAGGCCCCCTCTGAATGGCCCCCTCTGGTTTCTAAATAATCATGGGTTTGAGTGACTGACCTGCAAGTACCAAAGTTTGAGGCCTTTGTTCTATTTTCTTTAACTACCACAGAATGTCAATGAAAACCTTGTAGTAGGCCTTCCACAATGCCCCAAGCTTGATCATTAGTTATGTAATTGGTTTATTATTGTCACATGTACCGAGATACAGTGGAAAAACTTTGTTTTGCATGTCATCCAGACAGATCATTCCAAAACATATGTACATAGAGGTAGTACAAAGCAATAACAGAATGCAGAATACAGTGTTACAGTTACAGACAAAATGCAGTGCAGGTAGACAAATAAGGTGCAAGGGCCACGACAAGGTAGATTAAGAGATTAAGAGTTCATCTCTATTGTACAAGTGGTCCCTTCAAGAGTCTTATATGGTGGGATAGAACCTGTTCTTGAGCCTGGTCGTGCATGTTTTCAAGCTTTGGTTCCACCCTGAAGTGTTTCTAGCCACTTTCAGCATTTTGTCGGTGGTTATGAAAACATAGTTAGGCCAAGCTCACTGAGTAACAGGCTGCAATGATCACAGCTGGAGCGAATATAAGGAGCCGCACATGATTAATGTTCAGTTGTACAATTTACAACACTGTAAACAAGGGAAAAGATCTCCTTAGCCAAGTGGACCAATGACCAATACTCAATCATAACAAACAATAATTTAAAAAAAAAATATTTCATTGCATTACAAATGTAATTTATGGAGTCCCAGAAGGATATGTCAGAAATATGACAATAATAAACCAGAAATTTATGTTAAAAGTACTTGAATTTTAACATCATCTGTGACATTATGTGCTTGGATAAAAATAGATAATTTTCAGATTTCTGTATCACAGCTCATTTAATAACTTATTCAGCAGTACAATCTAAACAAAAACAGCACTTAACAACGACATGTGTTTGACACAAAAGTGATTAGGCTCCAAGATGTGTCGTAGATTCTAAATAAAATTTGACTGGGGATTGATTGCACTTAGTCTATTGAGCATTAAATACCAGATAATTAGGGAACATTTTAGTCTAGATGTAGGCTTTTTGTACTTTAATTGTTGAGCTTAGATCAGAAATTCACTGCACCAGGATTCAGTAGGAAACAGTTTATCTTCTAGCATGGTGTTCAATGGGATGAATTAAGAAATGCTTCAGCCAGCACTGAAACTGAATGAGAAATGGCCTGATATAGTTTGCTTTAAAATAGAAGTGATTTCTGAAATGTTCCACTTCACTGATATTTTATAGTGGCATCTGGGTCTCTATTGTTGTGAAAATGGCTGTTTTAGTTGGTAGTTTTATTTATTTTACTGACTATATTATAGCAAAGAAGGCTATTCCTTGAGAATTTAACATAACAGAAATAGTTTAATTCATCATAATAATTTGCTAAATGCTTGCAACAGGCTTCATTTGCTTTCAGTTTCATCAATGACCATAAAACACATTGACTGCCCTGTTATTGATGTACATTCTGTGTGGGAGCTATTTGTTGAAAAATGGGCAGACAAAAATAAATTTTTGCTGACGTAGATGTGTTTTCTTATCCGAGTGTCCCCAGTTTTAAAGAAACTATCATTACTCAACACCTGTAAATGTGTTAGGGAATTTCAAATGCACATTCAATGTTTCTTAATTTGGTATATTTAGATCAATACTAGTATCAGTATGTGGTGACAGCAAAGAGATGATTTTTAGATAAGATCTTACTATATTAAAGGATGGCTATCAATGGAAAGCAAAACATAGTTAAAGTATCAGATCTGAGAACCTTTGTCAGATTTGAAGGATCTCAGAACTGAAAAATTAACTCTGTTTCTCTTTCCACAGATGCTGCCTGATCTGATGCATCTTTCCAGCATTTTCAGTTTTTATATCAGATTTCCACTATCTGCAGTTTTCATTTCAACACTTATCAATGTTGATGTATCAGGTAAACAGTAATTTGGCATTGGTAATTGTTAAAATTTGATTTAAAAGTTGTTTGTCTTTCATATTTTTATTTTACGCATCTTGCAACACCCAAGTCTTGTTTATTTGTATCAGATGTATTTTCATTGTTACAAGAACTTGGAGAGTTCCTGCTTTTGGGAAACTCGTCATTTATTGACTAAATCCATTAGCCACATGATGAAAAAATTGAGCTCCAAAAAAGATCTTAAAGAATTTAAGGAACTTTCTAATCAATACGTCTTGGCCATCATAAAGTAGTCACTGCACTCCTGTCACAAGATGCTTTGAAATCCAGAGAAATAATGTGCAATTTGGGCTCTTGCAAGCCAAGGAGATCCAGGTGATGAGGTCAGCTGCTGAGTGACACTCTTCGTTAGATCTTGCATTGGTACCTTTTTGAAGCTTTGTCATTATGAGAGAGTGCTCAGCGATGGCAGCTGCCATGGATAGCCTCAGCCTAAATTCTTTCATCAATGGACAATACCTACATCCTTTGCTCCTCAAAGAACAAATGTCTGGTGTCAAATTTTGGACAAACACTAAAGGAATGTTTGCATACTATTCCAGCTGCTCTACTACCTTTGCTAATAACTTATTTTGTTGCAGATACTATATGGTCTTGATCAATCAGCTGTATTAAAAGATACAAGACAAACGATGACACAAGAGATTCTGCAGATGCTGGAATCTGGAGCAACACACACAAAGTGCTGGAGGAACTCAGCAGGTCAGGCAGCATCCACGGAGGGAAATAAACAGTTGACGTTTTGGGACAAGGACAAGAGGGCTTCTGCCCTCTTCATCAGGACTGGAAAAGAAGAGGGCAGAAGCCAGAGTAAGAAGGTCATGGGAGGGGGAGGAGCATAGGCTGACAGGTGATAGGTGGGCCTAGGTGAGGGAGGAAGGTAGGTGGGCAGGGGAGGGGAGATAAAAGGGGTGTGATGTCTGAAGCTGAGAGGTGATAGGTAGAAGAGGCAACGGGCTGAAGAAGAAGGAATCTGGTGGGAGAGGGCAGTAGATCATGGAATAAAGGGAAGGAGATGGGGACTGGATGGGCAGGTCATGAGGGCGGGGGAGGGGAAAGAGAAGGGGTGAGGGGGCCACAGGAATGAGGGAAAACAAAGGGAAGGGAAAAAAAGGGGGGGAAGAGGTGAGGGGTTACCGGAAGTTAGAGAAATCGATGTTGACGCCGTCAGGTTGGAGACTCCCAAGGCGGAATATGAGGTGTTGTTCCTCCAACCTGCGGCATTGGAGGAATAAAAGAATGCTGACTTGTTTGAATGCTTCAAGGTACTGTTCATTTCAGAAAAAAATGTTGTCAAATACAATTTTCTTTTTAATGAAAAATGCAAGCCTTTAATACTCCTTTACCAGTTCTATCAAGTCATTTTACACAAGGCGTATCACAAGTTTAATACACCCTTACATCTCTGATATAACTGATGTTGTTTATGTTGTAAGAATGCAGCCTCAGAATTAATGATGAACTAGATAATATGAAAGAACTCAGGTGTGCCTCTGGCATCTTCAACAAGCATTGTGTCATGGGACCATTAAACCTTGCCTGGCACTACTCTTAGCACACTGCCTATCTGGTCTCTCTTCCTAAAGGAGAATATACTTGTGATAGAGGTAGTGCAACAAAGGTTCAACAGATTGATTTCTTGGATGAAGGATTGCCAAATGTTGGGAGGCTAGGCATTACTTGTCAGACTAGGTAGATGCAGGGATGATATTTTCCCTGGCTGAGATGTCTAGAACCAGGTGCCACAGTATTAAGATAAGGCATTCAGGACAGAAATTTGAAGACATTTCTTCACCCAGAGGGCAGTGTATCTTTGGAATTCTGTACCCATTAGTGTTGTCGAGGCTCAGTTGTTGAGTACATTCAAAATAGACCTCAATAGGTGTTTAGATAAGATAAGATATCTTTATTAGTCGCATGTACATCGAAACACACAGTGAAATGCATCTTTTGCGTAGATTGCTCTGGGGGCAGCCCGCAAGTGTTGCTACACTTCTGGCACTAACATAGCGTGCCCTCAACTTCCTTACCAGTACGCCTTTGGAATGTGGGAGGAAACTGGAGCACCCGGAGGAAGCCCCCGCAGACACGGGGAGATATCAAGGGAATCAAAAGATATCAGGTTAGTGCAGGTACCTTTCTGAGATTATTGAAGCCTGGATGAAGGTAACAGAGGGTAAATGTTTATCTGTGGCCAAGTGTCTTTCCTTCCTTGGATAAGGAGGGGAGTAAACCAAAAGTCTCAGTAAATTGTCATGGTCAGTATCCACACATTATGACTAACCTTCCAATCTTGCCCTACAATCTCACTGTGGGTTTGCTGGAGCACTTTAGCACTCTGGGGCTTGTCTGTTTCCTTTCCAAATATATTGATGCTTCCAGACTTTAGCATTATACCTTGTGGTGCATCCATGTGGTGCCCTGAAATGTGGCAAGGATCAAACTCCAACCAGCCAACACAAGGTACTCACCAAGCACACTGGGATGAATAGCTGACCAAATGTCGTTCTACTGGCACCTCCATCCTCAATCAACTGAGCAAAGCCATTCTCTTTGTTTTACAACCTTACAGTTAATCTGATTTTGTATTAAGCATTGTATGCAAATAAGTAATTGGGCGAATTGGCATGATAAGAGGACATGCAAGCAGTTCATTTATGCCAAAATAATTCAGTGCTTTTCACTATAAAAGCAAAATACTATGAGGTGAAATAAAAACATTGTTTGCTCGAAAGACTCAAACTCAGGCAGCATCTGTGGAGATGCAGCATTGGTCTGTTGTTGAAGTGATGATGACCTCGCTCCAGGATTTCCCTTTGCGCTGAGCAGTCCAGATGACATTCTTCATCAGTCTCTCCTCTGCACCACTGGCTCATGGGCAGCCAGGTGTGATCTTGTGAAACCTGAGTAATTTGGAAACTTCCTGATGTTATCATAATGGAAGGGTGTCCCATTATGCATCCACACTGTTGCAGAACACCAAATGGCACAAACAAAATCAAATTATGAGATGTTAGCTTTTGTGGGAGCAGAAGTAAAGGATTTAACAATGGAGACTGTACTATAATCATCAGTAACCACAAGCAAATGATTACTATAAGGGCAGGCATGGTAGTGCGGCGGTTAGCGTAACGCTAGGAAGTTGTGGTCTTGCTATGTTGGCACCGGAAGCGTCGCGACACTTGCGGGCTGCCCCAGAACACTCTATGCAAGAGATGGATTTCACTGTGTGTTTCGATGCATGTGTGACTAATAAAGAGATCTAATCTATCTATTCTGGCATTTCTTTGCTGAGTCAGAGTTGGGTCAGTGGAGATAGTTAAAAGGTTTGTTCACAGTGTGTATCAACTGGTGCATTGATTCGCGAGTTGCAAACACGTGGTGCTGTAGAGTGAAATATGTAGTCAGTGCAGATTCGACTTCTATGCAGTTAACATCTAACAGATGTTTCACCAAAAGCTAGTAATTTGTCACCACCATTGTGCAATAAGTGTTTTCTTTCTGCTCTCATCTCTGACTCCAAATCCTGTTGTTCCCTCTTCAGACTGGAGAGGCCACTTTTGCCATTGTGACGGGACCAAGGATGGCTACGTTGAATGGCACAGAGTTAGATATGGGCGTTGTCATTGTGACAGTATGTGAATGCAGTGCAGGGGAACTGAGCCCACTGAGCGTCACTGTTCATTTAAGGTTGAGGTTCATGTTCTGCCTGCAGCTACGGGGTTAAATGGCAGCTGATTCAATGCTGAGTTACAGGTGGAGCATGCAAGTGATCCCACACACTGGATTAAAGATCAACAGCATAAAGTGGTACTCCCACAAAAAGTTCAAAATAACAGCAACTGCTCTGCTAGTTTCTTCATCCTTATTGCCAGTGCAATCTGCGACTGGTAAGCTGTTGGTATGTGTGATTAATTAGACAACTCTCAACTACAGGATGCTGAACAATTGTTGCTTTCTTTATGACCTCACCCAAGACACTTAGTTTGTTTGGAACTATTCAAAGTCAAACACCAGGAGTATATGTGCTTTCGATGATCATATCCTTTATTCTCCAGAATTAACTGGAAGAGAGGAAAGGACAGGTTTATGAGGGTGGGCAGATGGTAAACCACCAATGGTCAGAGTGAGCCCAGTGTGAGCAGGTAGTGATCAGAGTGAGCCCAGTGTGAGCAGGTAGTGATCAGAGTGAGCCCATTGTGAGCAGGTAGTGATCAGAGTCAGGCCAGTGTGAGCAGGTAGTGATCAGAGTCAGGCCAGTGTGAGCAGGTAGTGATCAGAATGAGGCCAGTGTGAATAGATAGTGATCAAAGTGAGGCCATTGTGAGTAGGTAGTGAACAGAGCGAGGCCAGTGTGAGTAGGTCATGATCAGAGTGAGGCCAGTGTGAGCAGGTAGTGATCAGAGTGGGCCCAGTGTGAGCAGGTAGTGATCAGAACGAGGCCAGTGTGAGCAGGTAGTGATCAGAGCGAGGCCAGTGTGAGCAGGTAGTGATCAGAGCGAGGCCAGTGTGAGCAGGTAGTGATCAGAGCGAGGCCAGTGTGAGCAGGTAGTGATCAGAGCGAGGCCAGTGTGAGCAGGTAGTGATCAGAGCGAGGCCAGTGTGAGCAGGTCGTGATCAGAGCGAGGCCAGTGTGAGCAGGTCGTGATCAGAGCGAGGCCAGTGTGAGCAGGTAGTGATCAGAGCGAGGCCAGTGTGAGCAGGTACTGATCAGAGTGAGCCCAGTGAACCCCTTCGCCGGTTATCACAGACAGCAGGAAGAGTCCAGCTCAGGAACCAGAAGGGAAACTCTGTTAAACAGAACACGAAGTTGCTTATCAACTTGCAGTCATTTGTCGTCGTTACTAAATTGACCTTTTAATGAAGAAGAATAGCATTTGGTGTTGCATCTGAAGATATTGTTAAAATCCTGACGCTGACTGATGACCCAATGTGTTAACCTTTTATTTTCAGTTCTTGAATCGTTCAGGTGCCCAGCATAAATTTTTCATCACCAGCAGTAGGAAGCCACCCTCATTTAGGAGGTGGTATCAGTAGCACAGTCAAGGGTTGGCTTGTCCTTCATTTCCTGTACAACTGCACATCAATACTTGGTCCATCTAAAGCCAACATTGCTACTGGCATTACATAACACAAACCATATTTGAGGCAAATATTATAGCAGCTTCATGATTACAACCTAGTTTCATACTCAAGTGCAGGTCTGCTAATCAAGAACCATTTTGCTTTCATCAAATGATTGAGACAGAAGATGCTGGAAATACTCAACGTCAGGCAGTATCTGAGGAGAAAGAAAGAGAGTTAATGTAGGCACAAGAAATTTTGCAGATGCTGGAATTTGGAGCAATACACAAAAATTGCTGGAGGAACTCAGCAGGTCAAGCAGCATCCATGGAGGGAAATAGACAGTCAACGTTTCGGGCCGAGACCCTTCATCAGGTTAACCTTTCAGGTCAATGACCTTCCATTGAAACTGCAGTTCTGAGATTGGATCATTGACTGGGAATGCTAAGTCTGTTTCTCTCTCCACAGATGTTGCCTGACTCTTGAATGTTTCCAACATTTTCATTTTTTAAAAAATTTCAGATTTGCAGCATCTCCAGTTTTTATTTGTTCTTTTGACTGGAGACTGTTCATTTAAAGTAATTTCATTATTTTGATGTAGTGCAGCAGAAGCTAACCGGAGCTAGCTAGCAGCCATTTTGGTTGTTTAAGACAATCAAAGACAAGCTAAATTGTCAAATAGCCTGAACAAAATGTGTATCTGGAAGCTCTCACTATGGGTTTAAAATCTTGGCAAACTAAGTAATGAGGGTTAATGGATGAGCTACTCTGAAGTCTCTGCCAATGCTGCTGAGGATGGTCGTAATTCATTGTCTCATTTTCACTTGCCTGTGGGGATTGCATGGCCTCTGCTTAACTCCTGCCAGGGATCAGCATCGGAAGTCCTGAACTTATTATAAGTGGAGAAACAGGCAGCCAACCTGATCCAATCAGGCTGGCACACACCTGCCTTATGATATTGTACTGAGATAGTACATTTATATTTAACTCTGGTTAAGGATTGTCAATTTTGAAAAAAATTCTCTGTGAAGCATTTTATTCTCAGGTAACAATGCTGCAGAACTAACAACATATAAAGTTCGTATACAGGCTGAATCCCACTTGTGAGCAGTGTCATTAGATTTGTTGGACACATTTTTCCAGGTAGAAAGAAGGTTCAAAGACATGCAATGTGAGAGGTCCTACTAATTTAGACAACAACATCAGCAATGTGCTTGACTTGCCTAAAATGTGCCTCATTGTCATATTCAAGGTGTTTGTTTTGGACTTAACCCAGACATTTCCTTGACCCTCAAACTGTAGACACTTACCTTGTTGTCTCACGGTTAATTGGTTTAAATGCATTGCTACCAGCCATACTTAAAGAGCTCACTGGAGGCCACCATCAAACAGGTACACCTTCTCACTCCACAGTAAAGAGTGGAACGCTGCCTCTCGTCACTTAGCTCTCACATCTTCTTATCACTTCTAAACTCCCTCTTCCACCTCCTGTTCATGACCACACCAGTCAGATGAATTTCCTCCAAATCAGGTCTCTGTACAGCAATCTCTGGAGCCAGTTCAGGTGCCAATGACTATTGGGGCTGCCTTCATGAGGACGACAGACTACCTCGGGACAGATAGCGCACTTTCATATGCAATCTAATTCCTCAGCCAGGCGTGATTGCAGTATGCAGCAGTGCTTGCCATTAGCTATTGGGGAAGGAGGCAGTGTGGAGAATCATTTGGAATGGTCCTTTTAACAGTAGAATCCACTCAACAAGGGAGTTTAACTATAAACAATACAATGCCACACAGTCTCAGCAGAAGAGCCGCTCTGATCATTGCATTCTTTCTATTTAAAGAAAGACATTCATTAATTCAGCACGGCGAACCTAGATATCTATCAACGAAGAAAGTGAGCAGTCATTGATTTAGTTGTCATTTTATCACTGACTGTTAAGAATATAGTGCACTTAGAACAAACACAGTTTCTTTCACTGTGACTGATTTACCTTGTTATTTTGTATGTTTTTCATAGCAGTCTAGCAATGATGGATGAATTTTATTTTCATCCTGTCAACCTCTTGCTTTCCACTGCTGTCATTTATTGTCTGTTAAAATATATAACCAAAGTCTGGTGTGCACACATCACAGGAATAGCCTGTGGCTCGTATGAATTTCCTTTTTGACCAAAGACATAACTGAACTTTTAACACTATATTTAATAAACGTAAGAGCAATAGAAGGAAATATGTGTGTGTCGACGAAAGATGATTTATTTACTGTCAGTTTGGTGTAGTGAAATGGGTTGTGACAACCATGGAGACTTGTGCCTCCTATCCTGATTTCATGCAGGTTGTTAATTTAAATCGAAGAATGTATTCATATTGCAGTTATGAGTTCATAAATCAGCATTTTACTGAAATTGAGCAGGCAAGAGATAAAAAAAAAGTGAAGATTGCAATGATAATGTTAACAGGGATTTAAAATATAGTGTTAACATGCAAATTTAACTATTTTAATTGCTTCAGCATTCATTTGGAGGCTTTGTCAGATTGTCTATTTCCAAAATATAAAATCTGGCCATGTCAATGTATTTTGATTATGCTTTTAACATAAGAAGTTTGCATCACTAAAATTTTATGAAACTATTCTGTGGAAAACCATACTGCAGAGAGGATATTATACTTGTATGTTCCAATAGTGATTGATGAACAGTCACTATTGGAAGTCATGTAAAGTGCATGTATTGTATTAGACCTGTTTAATGATGAAAATCTCTCATAACCAGGAACAGCTTAGGAATTCAAGAAAACATGCTGAGGACTAGGAGTATTTTACCAAACTGCTATTGATTTCATATTAAGTGAGGAGACTTATATTTGTGCAGTACCTTATCACATCCAACAAAAGTGTACATTTATAACCAGCTGGAGAAGTAGCACTAATGTCTATAATTTACACTGTGATTTATTTTATCTGTCAAGTATAATTTTTTTTTCATTTAATGAACATATACTCTATTCTTCAAGGTCCTGATCCAGAAGACATCACCAAATAATTATGGCATAAACGTATAAAAGTTGGGGAAGGCAAGTGGCTGTTTTGAGAATATCCTCAGCGTACATTCTCTGTGTTTTTATAATACCATTAAAAAATTCTTGATCGATGTGACACCAGGATTTAATCTCAAAAGACTGGTACAACTTTCTAAAGTCTGCATTTTTTCTTCTATAAAAATCATTACCTTTGAGTAGAGGAAATTAACTGAGTTGAATAGAGTAGATTGAGTTATGGAGGAAACGGTAACTTTGGAAATTGTACATTAAGTTCTCGTAATGTTCATTGATACTGACATTTTAAGGTTCCATTCACACACACGAGCATTTTAACTAACCTAACAATTGTGACTGAGTTGTACGTGCAGTTGATATCAGTGAGTCCCTTGACATATATCAACACTTTGATCAGGGCTTGTTATGCATGAGATGCACTCATAAACAATATGGTATGGTATTAATGATGCAAATTAAATTGGTAGAAAAAAAGGCAAATGTAAATTCCAAAAAAACCCCCTGAAACCAAAAATGCCGCAAATACTCAGCAGGTCAGGCAGCAACTGTGGAAGGAAAAACAGAGTCAATACTTCAGCTCAATGAGCTGGTAATGTCATGCAAAAAACAGTAACATAGATTAACAAACAATCTGTTGGAGGGACTCAGCGGGTCGAGCAGCATCTGTGGGAGGAAAGGAATTGTTAACGTTTCGGTTCGAGACTCTGCATCAGGACTGAGAGTGGAGAGGTGAGATGGCCAGCTTAGAGAGGAAAGGAGGAGTGGCAAGGAAGGATTCCGAGATGACTGGTGGACTGAGGAGGGGTGCAAGATGACAGGCAGGTGGTGCCAGGTAGGGGAGGAGAGTGGAGGGTGGAGTTGGGAGACAGAGGCAGGTGAGTGATAGATGGAGGCAGACAGAGTGAGGGAGAGGGGGAAAAGAAAAAGACAACAGATGGAGCCAGGTGGAGTGGAGGGGTGTGTGAAGATGGGAGATGGCTGCTGGAGGGAGATGAGCAGGAAAACCACTTTACTGTTTGGATAAGTACAGGAGGTGAGAATGGGAACCATTAGAGGAGAAGGGAGAGGTGAACAACAGTTGGAACCAGATTGGGGGTTGGAGGGGGGGAAAACCTGTTGTGAAGTAGGTGGATGGAGCCAGGAGGGGGAAGGGGACAACCCAATGGCATGAATATTGAGTTTTCCAACTTTAGGCAACCACCCCCCCTCCTTTTTTAATCTTCCCCCCCTTCTGATCCTTCAGTCCTCCCCCTTTTTTGTCCCCCTTCCCATCCTCCCCCCAGCCCCCCTTCACCCATCTTTGTCCCCTTCCCTCTCTTGGCTCCATCCACTCACCTCCCCTACCCGGCACCTCCTGCCTGTCATCTTGCACCCCTCCTCAGTCCATCAGTCACCTTGGAATCCTTCCTCGCCACTCCCCCTTTCCTCTCTAAGCTGGCCATCTCCCCTCTCCACTCTCAGTCCTGATGCAGGGTTTCGACCCAAAATGTCAACAATTCCTTTCCTCCCACAGATGCTGCTCGACCCGTTGAGTTCCTCCAGCAGATATTTTGTTGCTCCAGATTCCAGCATCTGCAGTCTCTTGTGTCTCCAGTAACATGGATTATGTGCTCAATTGCTAGGTTGTTGCTGGAACCCATACTTTGAGAGCTGAGAGTCCTCCTGACTGAGCTATAAACTAGGAATTGACACTTTAATGGAAATAAAAAAAACATATTTGTTAAGCTCTCATCAAAGCAAAGTAACTTTACAATATAAAAAATGCTAGGTTATGATATTATTGTTTATCAGTGTCTAAAATATTGCTGGTTTCAAGAGGGGGCAACAAGTTGTTAAAATCCAGAACTTAGTCCTGATCAATGGGACAGGTTTGGGAGTGCTCTACTATACATAGATATTATCTGGACTTTACCCAATTTGGGAGTGCATGGTCCTGAAAATAAGGGTGCAGAATTGGGAAAAAAAATGTTTGTTCTCCAGCAGAGACAGCCCTTTGTTTCAAATTCACAAGAATTAGAGAAAATTCTCCATGCTAATTTAATCTTTTTTTAAGTGTCAGCACTGCTCATTATAAAGGTCAAATCAGAATGCAACATCTAGCAATCACCCATCAGAAGCAACAAATACCAGGATCGCAATCCTCTGTGTAAATTGTGCAGTGAGTTTTGAAGGTGGCTCATAATAAAAAAGACCAAGATTAATTAGGATTCAGGAACGAACCCCAGTGGTCACATTTGCTCAGGAATTTGTTGTTCATTGAAGGGAAGAGTGTCAGCCTTGAAATCTGAACATTTTTGCACCTTAGAGTCCTTTTGTTAGCATCAAGCAACACCAGCTTAGATGTTTAAAATTATCCAACAGTAGCTGAACAAAGCAGCCTGGATTTTTCAATCCAAAGTAGTTACCTCTTAATTACCTACAGATGTTCTATGGTCTTTTGCTGGAATTTAGGCTGATTTTAAATCCATTCTGGTCCATTGCTTGTCGCGAGAGATCTAGAAAGAAAAAAAATTGTAGGAACTCTAAAAGTAATTAAAATCTAGAAAAATAAGACTCTACAGTTGTAAAGGTAACTTTCCAAGTTCGTAGTTATTGAGAGGTTACTTGGCAATACACAAGGTAAGATGTTATTTAAAGATTTTCACTCATTTACATGGATAAGGCATCCTTTTTTGTTCAATTTAGTTGTTATGGATCACTAAGAATTAATTTCACAGATTTCATGTGTTTCAGTGCTGTTGCAGGCATGGTAGTGTAGTGGTTAGTGTAACGCTATTACAGCCCCAGCGATCCGGTTCAATTCCGGCCACCGTCTGTAAGGAGTGTGTACGTTCCACCTGCGTCTGCATGGGTTTCCTCCAGGTGCTCCGGTTTCCTCCCACATTCCAAAGACGTACGAGTTAGGAAGTTGTGGACATGCTATGTTGGCACCGGAAGCGTGGTGACACTTGCGGGCTGTCCCCAGAACACTCTACTCAAAAGGTGTACTTCACTGTGTGTTTCGATGTACATGTGACTAATAAAGAAATCTTCTCTGGGTGAGATGTTGGAATAGCACAGCTCCTAAAAGGCCAAGGCAACTGGAACCCAAAATTGAGTTCAGTAGTTTCAGACAACAGCCACTCTAGTCTTGGAACTCATATTTACAGCATTCACAGTTAGTTTTCTTTTTCCTTCTGATAATTTCACTGTTCATTCCCCTTCCCCCATTTACAGCTCCTCGGCCATACTTTTGTTGTTCACTGCCCTTTACCACCCTCTTTCAGCTGGCACCAACACCATTATGGAGCAACAAACAAGATCCTGGAGGAACTCTACAGGTCAGGCAGCATCTGTGGAGGGAAATGGACAGTCGGTGTTTCGGCTCGAGACCCTTCATCAGGACGCAAGTTCAGCTGAAGGGTCTGAACTCGAAGCGTCAGCTGTCCCATTTCCCTCCACAGATGCTGCCTGATTTCTGCGTGATTGCCAGAAGTTGCATTCTGATTTGACCTTTATAACGGGCAGTGCTGACAGCCTCGCTGTTGTTTTTATTGCAAGATTTGTTATTTTGTGTGTGCACGGACAGAATGGAGTCACGGAAGGAAAGGATGGTTTGGTTATGAGATCCTTCCTGTTATTGTGAAGATGAGCACATTGGATTAACAAGGTCACTCTGAAGTTGCTGAAGAGGATGAGTGGCTTTGAAGCAGCAAAAGAAATTGTTCAGCTGTCGCTAATGCTGGTGAATGTATTCCGTCACAAATCATCCCAGGTACCAAAGGTGTTTGCACTGTTACAAGACTGTAGCTTTTAATTTCATGAGTGACAGTGCTGTTGCCACGATGACATCAGATCAATACTGTCTGTGGATGACGAGGGATATCAAAGGCTGACTGCTAGTTGGCAGATTTGCCTTTGTTCACATTGCAGCAGCAGTACTGCCTTCTGCTGGAGAGGTAATGCCTATAATACAGCAAAGTTAGTCCCAGAGTTTGTTTGGTCTTGTGGGAATTCCCTGCATCAATGGACAGCCATGGATTCCCAGCTAAATATTGCCACTGCCTGAGAGACTCAAATCCCGATACACTGTTTTGAAGTAGGGAGATCTGGAAAAGTGGGGTTAGAACATAGAAGAGTACAGCACAGGAACAGGCCCTTCAGTCCACGACGTCTGTGCCAGACATGATGCCATATTAAACTAAATCTCTCCTGCCTACACATGATCCATATCCCTTCATTCAATGCATATTCATGTGTCTACCTAAAAGCTTCTTAAATGCCACTATCGTATTGACTTCCACCACTACCCCTGACAGCATATTCACATGTAGCTTTGACATTCACTGGTATTGAATTGGTAAATTGGTTTATAATTTCACATGTACCGAGGTACAGTGAAAACCTTGTCTTGCATACCTTTCATACAGATCAATTCATTACACAGTGCATTGAGGTAGTTCTAGGGAAAACAATAACAGAATACAGAATAAAGTGTAACTGCTACAGAGAAAGTACAGTGCAGGTAGGCAATGAGGTGCAAAAACATAACGAGGTAGATTGTGAGGTCAAAAGTCCATTTTATCGTACTAGGGAACCATTAAATAGTCTTATAACAGCAGGATAGTAGCTGTCCTTGAGCCTGGTGGTATGTGCTTTCAGACT
The DNA here is from genome assembly GCF_009764475.1 of Pristis pectinata. Lineage (NCBI taxonomy): Eukaryota > Metazoa > Chordata > Chondrichthyes > Rhinopristiformes > Pristidae > Pristis > Pristis pectinata. The sequence continues at coordinate 16,618,795 of NC_067407.1, forward strand.
TTCTTATCTTTTGCCCGACGGGAGGGGTGAGAAGAGAGAATGTCCGGGATGGGTGGGGTCTTTGATTATGCTGGCTGCTTTACCAAGGCAGAGAGAAGTATAGAGAGAGTCCATGGAGGGGAGGCTGGTTTCCATGATGTCCTAAGCTATGTCCACAACTCTCTGCAGTTTCTTGCTGTCCTGGGCAGAGCAGTTGCAAAATGATGCATCCAGATAGGATGCTTTCTATGGCACATCGATAAAAATTGGTGAGGGTCAAAGGCGACATGCCAAATTTCTTTAGCCTCCTGAGGAAGTAAAGGTGATGGTGAGCTTTCTTGGCCATGGCGTCTATGTGTTTGGACCAGGGTTGGCTATTGGTGATGTTCACTCCTAGGAACTTGAAGCTCTGAAAGCAACATGGAAAGTGCTATATAAGTGCAAGTCTTTCTTTGCCTAAGTGTTCCCTAAACATACAAATATGAGCTGATAGAAACTTTCTAGCAGTTATGCAATGAGGTAAATGGAATAAAAATAATGTACGGAATTTGAAAAGTGAGCATGTAAGGAAGTGCACAATGTAGATTCATCAGGATGATGTCCATGAAGGGAAATTATAGTTCCTGGAAGGGTCAAGGATTATTTTCACTAGAACCGAGAGCATTTAATGAAAATTTAAACATTTTGAAGAATTTTTAATAGTGAGAAGTGGTTTCATGAGGATTCATGAGTTTAATATGTTTATTCATGAGTTTAATATGTTTATTGCAACAAGGAAGAGAGATTGGTCATGCAGAGGGGATACAGAAAGCCTGCGCATCTAGGTTTACGGCAGACACCATTACATCTTCTGAAGGACAAACTGAATGGAGGAAAGGTCAACACAGGACTTTGAGGAGAAAGAGGAAAGGAAGATTAGTACTGGATTGCTTGAGCAAAGGACTGTCACAGGACTGAATGGTTACCTTGTGCTGTAAATTCTTTTGTTTCAACATTTTTTCTTTCATGTAACAATTATTTTCATTCCATGATGCATTACTTTCCGGCAGCACAAGACGAAAGCTGTTCAAGATGTGAACGCTATCAGAAGTGGTTCAGCAAGAACAGCCAAGAAAGGGTAAACGAGCAAGTTTGTTGTGTTTGCCAAGTTTGCTGTGGCAATCCTTTTCATCTCTGCCAATGTGTATAACATTGGTGAGACCACATCTGGAGTACTTAGTACAGTATTGGCCTCCTTATATAAGAACAGGTATTAATGCATTGGAAGCAGGCAAGAGAAGGCATCCTAGACTAATATCTGAAATGGGTGGGTTGTCTTATAAACCATAACCATAGAACCATACAGCACAAAACAGGCCCTTCGGCCCACCATGTTGTGCCGTCTATCAAACCACCCTCACACTATCTAACCCTTTCCTCCCGCATATCCCTCTATCTCACATTCCTCCATATGCCTATCCAACAAACTCTTGAACCTGTCCAATGTATCTGCCTCCACCACCACCCCAGGCAGTGCATTCCATGAACCAACCACTCTCTGGGTGAAAAACCTCCCCCTGACATCTCCCCTGAACCTCCCACCCATAACCTTAAAGCCATGCCCTCTCGTCTTGAGCATTGGTGCCCTGGGAAGGAGGCGCTGGCTGTCTACTCTATCTATTCCTCTCAATATTTTATATACCTCTATCATGTCTCCTCTCATCCTCCTCCTTTCCAGTGAATAAGGTAAGATTGGACAGGTTAGGCTTGTATCTCCTGGAATTTACAAGAGGTGACTTGAGTAAAACACATAAAATCCTGAGAAGTCTTGACAAGGTCAAAATGGAGAGGATGCTTCCTCCTGTGGAAGAATCAAGAATTAGTGGTCACTGTTTACAGATGAGGGTGAGCCAGTTTTATGCAGAAGTGAATTAAATTTTTTACTCAGAATGTTGTGAGAAATTCTATCAAAGGGAGGTGAAAGATGAGTCTTTAAATATTTTTAAAGCAGAGCTAAATAGATTCTTGATAAACAAGGGAGTGAAAGATTACTGGTGGTGGACAGGATGGCAGAGTTGAGGTTATAATCAGATCTTACTGAATGGCAGTGTAGACTTGAGGGGCTGAATGGCCCCCTATTATTGCTCCTAATTCTTATGTTTGCACATTCACATGTAGTCCTGACATTCAATTACATTAAATTGGTAAATTGGTTTATCATTGTCACATGTACCGAGGTACAGTGAAAAACTTTGTTTTGCATGCCATCTATACCGATCATTTTACTACATCAGTACATAGAGGTAGTACAAGGGTAAAGCCCCATTCTTGAGGTAAAATGACCGCAGTTTTAAAATGTGAAATAAAATTAATTGTGTAAAGCCACAAGAGGGCAGCAGCCATCGCTTTATTGAGATACCACAATCAATGGAAAATGGTGTTCTGCATTGTATTCTATTGAAATAATTGACTAGAAAATTAACTGAATGTTATAGTTTTATATTTCTAACAGTAACCTGAATAATTTGAATCGCCATTGAAAATGCAGTAACGAAAATTGCTGAAGGATCGGACTGGATAAAGGTTAATCACAATTCCTTTAACTATTTTAAAATGACATTTCTCTTCTGTTAACTAAAGGCATGATAATAATAATAGGCTACTCAAGATCTGACATCTGCAGGATAATTACTGCCTTGCAGTATCTGGACATGCTCTGCCTTCTACTCAGCACTGGCCTCTGTATTATTCTCATGTTCCAGCTTCTGACAGGTTTTTCTTCTCAGTCATTGTGTAAAATAGCATTTTGGAGAAAGGCTGTCATTGGAAAGACTGTCATTGATTGCCTGTCCTGAGCTGGTCTTGAGAAGGTTGGGCCTTTTTGATATAACTGAGTGTCCAGGCCGCTTCAGCGAGCTCTTACATTGGTGTGGAACTATAATCACACATTTTCAAGGCAAATAAGGATGGGAGACTTTCTTCCTTAAAGGATGCCAGTAAATCTGTTGGGTTTCTATGACAATATCACAGGTTTTATTTTAATTTCCAGATTACTCTTAAAACTGAGTTCAAATCTTAAACCTTCAATGGTGATCAGATTCTCTGCATTACTAGCCCAATACTCCCAGATTACTAGCCCAATACTCCCAGATTACTAACCCTGGACTCCCAGGTTACTAGCCCGGGACTCCCCAGATTACTAGCCCTGGACTCCTAGATTGCCAGGATCTAATGTGGTGACTTGCACGTTTTTACCACTTTCCTGGTGTGTTCCTCAGTGTAATGCTTCATTGTAAATGGGCAACTTCAGCAACATCCCCACAAAACTTCAGTGATTGAAGAGAGAAAAGAAACTTGTTCTGAACATTTCCCGTGACAAAAATAGCCGTGCATTGGAGCTCTGCACATTTATCTCAAGCTTTGTTGACAACACGTTGATGGGCAGCATAGTGACCGGGAATGAAAGATACATTTTGAAGATGTCCATGTGTTTAGAACATTCAGAGCTCCAGACTGTAGGTTATTATCTCCTTTTATGAACTAGCTTCTGACCATTCTAATTAATGACATCAACACAGAGCAAGGCCAAAGTCTGGGCTGTCTTTGTTATAACATTGCTTGGAAAATATTACACAGAAAGTAACTGCATAGTAAATCATCTGTACACTAGTTTTGTCTTCTATCACACCAGACACTCTCTTTCTTTCCTCTCTACCCACCCTGAGATTGACTTGACTCGAGATATCAGCTGAATATTGAAAGGCCTGGATAGAATGGATGTGGAGAGGATGTTTCCAGTAATGGGAGGGTCTAGGACAAGAGGGCAAAGCCTCAAAATAGAAGGATGTTCCTTTAGAACAGAGATGATGAGGAATTTCTTTAGCCAGAGGGTGGTGAATCTGTGGAATTCATTGCCACAGATGGCTCTGGAGACCAAGTCATTGGGTATATTTAAAGCGGAGGTTGATAGGTTCTTGAGTAATAAGGGAATCAAAGGTCATGGGGAGAAGGCAGAAGAATGGGGTTGAGAGGGAAAAATAAATCAGCCATGATTGAATGTTGGAGCAGACTCAATGGGCCGAATTCTGCTCCCATGTTCTATTGGTATTGGTTTATTATTGTCACTTGTACCGAGGTACAGTGAAAAGCTTGTCTTACAAACCGATCGTACAGGTCAATTCATTACACAGTACAGTTACATTGAGTCAGTACAGAGTGCATTGATGTAGTACAGATAAAAACAATAAAGTACAGAGTAAAGTGTCACAGCTACAGAGGAAGTGCAGTGCAATAAGGTGCGAGGTCACAACAAGGTAGATCATGAGGTCATAGTCCATCTCATTGTATAAAGGAACCATTCAATAGTCTTGTCACAGTGGGGTAGAAGCCGTCCTTAAATCTGGTGGTACGTGCCTTCAGGCTCCTGTATCTTCTACCCGATGGAAGAGGAGAGAAGAGAGAATGTCCCAGGTGGGTGGGGTCTTTGATTATGCTGGCTGCTTCACCAAGACAGTAAGAGGTATAGACAGAGTCCAAGGAGGGGAGGCTGGTGTCCGTAATGCTCTGGGCTGTGTCCACAGCTCTCTGCAGTTTCTTGTGGTCCTGGGCAGAGCAGTTGCCGTACCAAGCCGTGATACATCCAGATAGGATGCTTTCTATGGTGCATCTGTAAAAGTTGGTGAGAGTCAAAGGGGACAAACCAAATTTCTTTAGCCTCCTGAGGAAGTAGAGGCGCTGGTCTTTATGGTCTTATGGAGATAGACTCATTCTGATTCTGATCTGTTTCTTTAAATAACTATAGCGTGGATGGGCAAAAAAGCCAGCATGGACATGATGGACCGAAAGACATTTCAAGTTCAAGTTTATTGTCACAGGCACACATACCCAGGGTAGAAATGCCATGAAAACTAACTTTTTGCAGCAGCAGCACAGTACATTACAAACGTGGCAAACATAAATTACATAAGCTTAAATTAACATCAACTATTACGTGACGCACATGACAAAATAAACAAAAATAAACATAATGCCATTAGTGCAAGTTGAAGGAAGTATAGTCTGAGGTAGAATTCGGGTTATTCAGGTCGGTTCAAGAACCTGATGGCAGTGGGGAAGAAGCTGTTATTGAACCTCGAGATGTGGGTCTTCAGGTTCCTGTACCTCCTGCCTGATGGCAGCAACGGGAAGAAGGCATAGCCCGGATGGTGGCGGTCCTTAATGGTGGATGTTGCCTTCCTGAGACATTGCCTCTTGTAGATGTCCTTGATGATGGGGAGAGCTGTACCCGTGATGGAACTTGCTGAGTCCACCACTTGTAGCCTCTTGTGCATTGGAGTTTCCATACCAGACTGTGATGCAACAAGTCAGGATGCTTTCCATTCTGTGTTGTACGAATCTATGACTCTAAAGAGTTTTGTTCTTGTATCCAGCAGATTCAGTAGACACTTTTCAAAAGGGAATTGGATGTACACTTGAACTGGAAAACTTTTCAGGAGAGTGTGACTGTTGGATGGCAGTAATAAAGATAATAAAAACAGAGAATTAAGAGCAGGAGTAGGAGTCAGCCATTCAGCCCCTCAAGGCCTATTCTGCCATTCTTTAAGGTCATAGCTAATCTGATTATAACCTCAGTGGGTCTGAAGCATCTATGGAAAGAGAAACAGAGTTAACGTTTAAGGTCCAAGACTTCTGTCAGAACTGGGAAAGGGACAACCTAAGTTAGGTTAAGTTGTAGAGAGGGTGGGAGATAAATCGCCATAATGAACTGAATGGTATCCATCTGCTCCATATGGTTCTGCGAACATATTCCAGTCTTATGGCGTCAATTCCATTTAAGCCTGAAGCAATGTAAGTGTCCAAATGTCTAATTGCTTGTCCAGGAATACTGTGGCTGTATTTGAATCATTCTAGCATCAAACTTTGTGTAAACTGAAGATAAAAAAAGGTCAATGGAAACCCCCAGCTCATTTGAGTATCTATTTTAAAATTCACTTTAAACAAAATACTCACAAATATAATGATGACATTCTGCGATCGCTGTGACACATTTTGGCAGAGAAATTGACTGCTTGGTCTGCTTAATATTTGAAGCTAGACCATCTGGTGGCATGTTCTGGTTAGATTGGGAGTTTATATTTAAATACTTTTCTTCAGTCAGCAAGAGTGAGTGAATGTGGCTCTGCACACATCAACTCTGCACTTGCATTGGGTTTGCATCTGTGGTTGAGGCACCACTTAAAATAAGAAAATTAGGCACCGACATCCAACTTCAGCACTACATTTTTACGATTGCCTGAAAGAGTTGTTACTACAGTTGTTCCAGCAGTTGAATAAAGACTCAGATCATTTAACATGGAAAGAGTGCAAAAAGCAGTGGATCCTTAGTAATAAAAGAAATTCCTGTATTTTGATAACCTTGTCTTTTTTGCTTTGCCAGTTGCAATGACATTAATTGCACTAGCTAGACTGTTTCTCCTGTTGTCCTGCCTACTTATATCTTAATCTTATGTTATGGAATCTTTATTGAAACTTAGAAGGGGTTTCAGAATAAAATTCCTGAGCTTTAGAGTATTAGGCTGAAGTTTTTAGTAGCATGAAGCATCATCCATTCAAGTGGTTGTGAGACAGGCAACGTTTTAGTTTTTCTTGGCCATTATTCAAAACCTCACCAAGCAGTTAGTCAGAAGGGACTTTGACCTGAAGCATTAATTCTACATCTCTTTCCACAAATGCTGCCTGACCTGCTGGGCGTGGTGGCATTCTCTGTTTTATTTCAGATTTCCAGCATCTGCAGTGTTTTACCTGCCTATCTGATACCTCAGTGAAGAATTATTTCACATGCTCTGATTTTATGAATTTCTGATGCCAGGTGAACAAATGTATTTATTTTGTGGAATTTTCCGGAAGTGGCAGAAATAGACAAGTGTTGACTGTGTTTCTGAAGGCAGAAAGTGGTTACTGATGCCTGTAGGGTTTACTTGTAGTTCAGTTATCAGTGCTGTCTCATTGGATTAGGAGGTGAAGGTTGGGAGTGTGAAAATGGGGCTAATGGTGCATGGGTCTCCCAGGGGAGGTCCCTCCTGACTAAAGGACCACATGGCTGGGGTTGGTCCCAAGCACCCACCATCCACAGCAATATTGGACTCACAGATCAAAGGATATGGGAGCCACACCCACCTGTTCACAGAAGCATGAATGTTTTCTGGTGAGCACCAGCACTGACATTCTTCTAACAGAAATTTCACAAGAGGATGATATTTTTCAACATGTAAATAATATCCCATGAAGGGGAATGCAGAAAATTTAAGTCATGGTTCACTACTTTCAACGTGATGTGCTCCCTGTTTTATTGAGAATTTATTATGAAGGTTGTAGGGCTTAACCGATTGATCAATTTTCAGTCATTAAATAGTTAAAACTCCACCCATGTTGATGATGTTATCATGTGTGGGAAATGCATTGAGTTGGTGAGATTTCTGTCAAGGTCCAATTTTCTGAAGGTGGGTATTCGTGCTAGAAATTGCAGCAAACACATGAGAAGAGAAAAACTACATGACTTACACAAAAAGACCCTGCACAAATGAGCTCACTTTCTAGGCAGGAGTCTGCAAAGGGATATAATAGGTTAAGTGAGTGGGAAGGAATGTGGAAGCAAGGATATAATGTGGGGAAATGTGAATTATTCAGATTTGTAGGAAAAATAGAACTTCAGGTATTTTAGTATTTGACAGAATCAGAGGATCCTTTTACATAAATTACAATGTTAATATGAGAGCAGGTATATAGGAAAGTAAATAAATATGACAATTATATGGGCTTTTGTTGAGGATAATGCATGCAGTTATGTTGCAGGATAACTGCATACAGTTTTAGTTTATAACTTGGCTTCAGAGGGAGTGGAATGAAGGTTCACTGGACTAGTTCCTGAGATGAGGAGTTTGCCCCACAAGGAGCAATTGAGTAGATTAGGTCTACATCCCTTCGATGTTTGAGCAATGAAGTAATTGAAAAATAAAATGTGAAGGGCTTGAATGAGTAGATGCTGGGAGGATGTATCCACTGGCAGTAAAATAAGGAATTAGGAGTCACAATCTCAAAATGAGAGGATGGGACTGACTTAAAGAAAAACTTCTTCACTCAAAGAATTATGTATCTTTATTTTTCTCCCCACCAGGGTCTGCATGCTCAGTCAAGTATATTGCAGTGATCATTGGATATTAAGGGATAACTGAGGGATATGGGGAAAACACAGGAAGTTGGAGTTACTGAGGGAGATCTGCCATGATCTTATTGAATAGCATAGCAGCTTTGAAGGGCTGATTGGCCTACTCCTATTTCTCGAGTAATTACTTCATTTTGATAAATTGAAAACCAATGTCATAGCAATAGATTATGCAACTGTAGGGCTCAGCAAAATGATATGAAAGTTTTCTCCCTCCCCCATTAGGAGACCTTGGGCGCAAGTCACTAGCTAATGATTAGCCCCTTTAAAAGAGAGCTGGATTGGTTCCTGGCTGAGGCACGAGAAGTTAGTTAAAGTGCAGATAGTGTAAGCATGATCAGTGTGATCATATTTTCATTTGTTTGTTCACAGGATGTAACCTCAGACCCAGTGATCTGGTTGAATAATACTTGCCCTATGAAGTGGCCTCTCAAGTCTCCCTGCACAGGGAGCAGTTAGGGATGGACAATAAATATTGGCTTTGTCAGTTTCTACATTTGTACAGTGATATTGTGACACCAAAGTATCAATTCAGTCAGTGTAGTGTAATTTGGAACCAATATATTATGGTATTTGGAAATTACAAAGCCCACAGTGCAATGTAGACTACAACAGCCTGAGACCTGAATTCTGAGGTTCTGTTGCTGGCAGTAAAAGATTTGGTTGAACTTCTATGTTGCAATCCATTTTCTTTCATGTTTTCTTTTTGTGTGTCTGTATTTGCCTGTGGGGATTTATTACAGTTTCATTTTCAGCTTTCATCTTATGATTAGGCGTGGTTGCTATGGTAACATTAATCTGAAGCCACAGTATAGTGCTGGGGGTTATGGGTACTGAGTTTGAAAGTGGCAAATTGAAGACACTTCTGAATAATTTTCATTATTTTTGAGCTTTCTTTGCACATTATTTCTACTTGTTTATTCAAATGCTTCCATTTTGGGAGTTGTGCTTTAATCAATTTGACTTCCTCAGCCTTTTAAACCCTGCAGAATATAACTCTAAAATCTTGCCAATTGGGTACGGTGGGAAAGAGTCAATTGCCCGAAATGTACTCGCTTTTTGATGATAGGGAACCATCAGTAAGGTGCCTCATACAGGTCAGTGGCAGAAGATTGAATGTCTGGAGGTCAGATGCTGGCAAATCTGGCATCTCACTCTGCCCCGGGACTTAGCAGTGAGGTGCAGTGTTGCATTGTCCAGAACTAGGGAACCGGTTTCTCTCAGTATCAAGTCTTTTGTCTTCATGTCAGTCATGGCTGGTGTATCTAGTACGGCCCCAATCATTTGAATGGGGTCACCAATCTGCATGGAAAAGAAATGTGAAGGTAATTTTTAAAAATTATTTTAATTAATATTAATGTTTCAGTTCATTTACACATAATAGCTTTTGTTTACATTTATTTTAACTTTTAAATGATTTTTGATGTTTAATTTTTAAATATACTTTAAACATATTTAAATGTTTTTGAGCACTAGAGGCACTTAGCAGCAATGAGAAAGCCGTTCAAAACTGTCTGTGGACAGGGCCTCGGGTCGCGCCTCCTGAGGACCAGTTGGAGCTTGAGGACCATTCTGCTTTGTGGGTGGCCGCAGCAGTGAGTCCTTGAACTCGTTAGAAGCTGTGGGAATATCATGGAGTATGTGGACTGGACTAAGCACCAGCACACCAGACTATATGGTAAAATTCCGCTGGTCCAGCATGCTTGGGACTTTAATGGTGCCGGACTAGCAAATTTTCCCAACTATTGAATGTTATTCCTGTTAATACTCCAACATACTTTTAATTTGGATTTTACACATTAGAATAATAAATTTTCTAGTGAGCCTGGAAAGTTCAAAGGCTATGTGGGAAACAGAATCAGGTGAGTTTCAAGTGTACATGGGAAGCAGTTTAAAGTGAACACAGGAATTGGGACCCCAGTGTGTGAAAGGGGGGATGGGAATCAGCACTTAGTGAACTAAGTGGTGAAGCACTTGGATTTTCAAATAGCTGATTATTGAAGTTTTACTGTATATATAGGGCATCTTTTTACTTCAGAACCCCATTGTTAACTATTTTTGGGTTGCTACAGAGATAAAATCACAGCCATTCTCCATTGCAATTCTCTCACAATCAAAGATTCTCTCAGTTCAGGAATTGTTCCTCTAGATTGGAAAATTGCACCTGTCACTCTGCTGTTTAAAGGAAGACAAGCAGGGAAGCTGCAAAATTATAAACCAGTTAGCCTGACATCTGTTTCTGGGAAATCACTGGAGTTTATAAAGAAAGACAGAACGATTGAATGTCCTAAAAACACTCAGCTGATTGGAGAGAGCCAGCATGGATTTGTACAGGGTAGTTTGATCCCAATGAACCTGTTTACATAAGGATACTATTTATATAGACATCTGGACCACAGTGCTACTACTAGTAGAACAACTGACCTGGCAAATGAATTGTCTGAGCATGAGAACCAGGATATTAGGCAAGTACCCAAACTGACAGAATGCACCTCATGGATCCCACAAAGATCTGAGCTGGATCCACAGCCACTCACCATATCCATTACTGGTTTCGACAATGTGACAGAAAGGTGGGATGGCACAGTGGCGCAGGTAGTAGAGCTACTGCCTCACAGCTCCAGCGACCTGGGTTCAATCCTGACCTCCAGTGCTGTGTGTGTGGAGTTTGCACATTCTCCCTGTGATCATTTGCGTTCTGCCAGATTCTCCACTTTTCTCCCACGTTCCAAAGTTGTGCAGGTCAGTAGATTAATTGGCCACTATGAATTGCCCCAAGTGTGTGGGTGAGTGATAGAATCTGGGTGGAGTTAATGCACATGTGTAAGAATAAAGTGGGGCTGTTATTGTGTTGTATATGACTACATATCCAATTTTGATGATTATGCACAGATTGGTGATGTTGCAATCACAGTAGATAGGATTATTAAATTATAAATCGATAAATATATAAAACAAATGACAAATGTATTTCAGTGTGGACAATTACAAGATCATTCACTTTGGACCTAAAAGAGTCAGAACAGAATATTTTCCAAATGGTCAGGAACACCCACTACATCTTTGGAGGAGCATATTGGCCTCCAAGACACTGCAGGTGACATTTCTCAGAGCAACACATGGACTCCAAGGATGAAATTACAAGCAAGCTCATGTTGCAATTGCTGAAACTTATAAGGTTAAGGGATGATTTGATTAAAGTTTTCAAGATATTGAAGGCAACTTAAAGCTTTTCTCCATCCAATCCACCCTATATATTCTAATTATGGAATCTCAGAGGCAGAGTTTAAAATTTAGAACCAGTTGGGAGTGAAATTAGGAAATATTTCTACACACAGAGGGTATTGAAATGTGGAACTGTCCTATACAAAGGGCAATAGATGATTTGTTATTTGTTAATTTAAAAATAAGACTGGCACTCTTCAGGTAACCAAAATATTCAAGGATACAGGAAAAATGCAAGTGTGTGGATACAGTCACAGATCAGCAATAATCTTTTTCAAAGCTGCAACAGAGACTAAATACAAAAGCAACATTTATACTGTGCTGAAAATTTGAAATGAAAACAGTAAGTGCTGGAAATGCTGAGAATTAATCTGTTGATAGGTCACTGATTGGAAATGTTTACTCCTTTTCTATCTCCAAAGATGCTGCTTGATCTGCTGAATATTTTCAACACTTTATTTGAGGGGCTAGAGAGACTAATCTTGTGCTCATGTCCCATGTTCCCAACAGGGATAAGATGAATGTGTGGTATTTGTTTGAAAAAAGTTCTTGACCAGTTTTCCAAGTGTGCCTGCTATGTACTGCCTGAGAGTTCACCACTAATGTAAAATCAATTCAAATCCAGCTTATACTTTACAATTTAAATTTGATTTGGACTACAATTTTTCTCTCACATAGAGTGTAAGTAAAATATTTGATCAATTTAAATTCCAGTGTAACTGGAGATGGATCTCACATTATTACAGCTGTTTGCTAATAACAAAATATTTGAATCTTCATTAACATCACTTGAACTTAATTCCATTCCAAGGTTAGGATATATAGGAGTGATATTTATTGATTGCTGTCTGCTAATCAGCAACATTTAAAAAAAATCAATCTCCACTTATTCCTGGAGCAGTGGGCACCAATCATCCTGTATAATTTGACAACACAAGGAAACTATTGAATTTTAAAATATTGATTCTTTCAGTACTGATGAATGGCTCTGTAAAGAAATTTTGGATTATCAATAATGGATTAATTCCATGATCATTGCTGTTTTAAAACAACAAAAAAAAATCCTTTCCTTTACATGCTTGCCAGTCTTAACTTGGAATATTGGGAAATGTGGTACTTGGAGGCAATCCCCAATGAGGTGATGATATTGAGGGATTCAGGAACTGTCGCTTTCTTGCTTTTCACCTCATCTTCATGATGATTCTTGGAGTTCTGATGTCTTCCACATGGAGTAGCCAAAATACAAATGTAAGCTGTCCTTTCTATGCTACAAGTTGTGCAATTGGTTAACTGAGCCCCTGTGGCTGGAAGTGTGCCAATCGTGGAGTCTGCTATGCATTTTCCTGCACTGCTGGTTGCTTTCAGTATGACTTGATACAGGGCACACTCAGTTGCTAATTGCTTCCTGAAAGCACTCAAATGCTGGTGGGGTTTGGGAGTCAGAACATAAAGTAAATGATTAGAGAGCATTGTGGTTCATGGTGGGGGAATTATAATTGTGTGCTCCCCCATGTTCCACAACATTTGTAGTTTTGGGTTGAAATCCTGACAGGGTCATGAAAGGAGGATGATAAAGATCTGAATCTTTACTCAAACCCCCCATTTCTGGGACAAGGTGATTTTATTCCAGCACTTGTTACTCTGAACTTGTTGGGTCCCAGAATTCCTGAGGATTCTTCTCCAGAAGTGGATTGGGTGGAAAATGGCAGGAACTCAGTAATCATCCCACAATCTCCTTTGTTCCAGAAAACAGCCCCAATCTTTTGAGTCTTTCGATTATGTTTCGTATTTCTTCATACCAAGCAGTAATATGGTGAATCTACACAGCAGCAGCCTGAAGAAGGGTCCTGACCCAAAATGTTGACTGCCTGCTTTTCTCCGCGGATGCTGCCTGGCCTGCTGAGTTCCTCCAGCATCATCGTGTTTTTCAGCAGCTTTTTGGAAGTTGTTTTCAGTTGGGAGCTTGTTCTTCCAGTTGCAGCAGCCAGAGCAGCAGAGGGGACAAGCCAGCAGCTTTTCAAAAGTTGTTTCTCTGCAGGTACAGAAGGGAAGCAGGCTCGAGCAGAGCAGCCATTTTTGGCTGTGTTTGAGCTGTTAAGTGCCATGCTTGAGTTTAAGTGCTGAGGCTTTGGTTCAGGAGGCTTTGGTGAGAGCAGGCTGAGCAGGTAAATCCAGGTAAGGTTTTCCTTAGAATTACTCTCCCTATTAGAGCAGCTGGGATGGCAGTTAGGGGTAGTAGCATGCTCCTCCTGCAGGATGTGGGACATCAGGGACACTGCCAGTGTTCCCGATGACTTCACCTGTTGGGAGTGTGCAGCTGCTGGCCGACTGAGTGAAGGAACTGGAGCTGGAGTCGGATCGTCTGGGACGCTGAGAGCATCATAGACAAGAGCTTCAGTAAGGTGGTCACACCTAAGGTGCAGGCTGCAGATAGTTGGGTGACTGCCAGGAGAGGTAAAGGGAAGAGAAAGACAGTCAGAGTCCCCCTGTGGTCGTTCCCCTCAGCAACAAGTATACCACTTTGGATACTGTTGGAGGGGATAACCTTTTTGGGCACAGCAGCAGTAGCCAGATTGGTGGCACTGAGTCCAGCTCTGAGGCTCAGTGGGTAAGCGAGGAGTCAGGCAGGGCGGTAGTGATAGGAAATTCGATATCTAGGGGGACAGGCAGGAGATTCTGTGGCCACAAAAGAGATGTCAGGATGGTATGTTGCCTCCCGGGTGCCAGGGTCAGGGATGTCTTGGAGCGGCTGCAGAACATTCTCAAGGGGGAGGGTGAGCAGCCAGAGGTTGTGGTGCACATTGGTACCAATGACATCGATAGAAAGAGGGATGAGGTCCTGCACTGTGAATATGGGGGGTTAGGAGAGAATCTAAAAAGGAGGACCTCAAGGGTAGTAATCTCTAGATTACTCCCAGAGCCATGTGCTAGTGAGGATAGGAATAGCAAGATATCTTAGATGAATGCATGGCTGAGGAGCTGGTGCAGGGGGCAGGGATTCAAGTTCTTGGATCACTGGGATCTCTTCTGGGGTAGGGGTGACCTGTACAGGAGAGATGGGTTGCACCTGAATTGGAGGGGGACCAATATCCTGGCTGAGAGATTTGCTGGTGCTACTTGGGTGGGTTTAAACCAGAGTGGCAGGGGTGTGGGCCCTGAGCAGTATAGTGGCTGATGAGAAATCAGGGGATAATACTGTAGCCAATATAGTTGACAGGAGCGCAGTAAAGGGAGAGGAAAGACCATTGGTATAAACTCCATTTATTTCAATGCAAGAGGCTTGACAGGTAAGGCAGATGAACTCAGGGTGTGGATTGGCTCTGAGGACTGGGATATCATAGTCATAACAGAAGAATGACTGAGGAAGGGGCAGGATTGGCAGCTCAGTGTTCCAGGATACAGGTGCTACAGGCGTGACAGAAGTGCAGTTAAGAGGAGGGTGAGTTACCTTCTTGATGAAAGAGGACATAACAATGATCATTAGAGAGGTTAGTTTTGGGGGATCATCCAGTGAGGCCATATGGGTGGAATTTAGAAACATGAAGGGGATGGTCACTCTGATGGGATTGTATTATATTATAGTCAGCGGGAATTGGAGGAACAGATATGTGGAGAGGTTGCAGCTAGTTGTAAACACAATAGGGTGGTATTAGTGGGAGATTTTAACTTCCCTAATATTGACTGGGCCAACCATAGTGTGTGTAAGACAATAGACAATAGGAGCAGAAGTAGACCATTCGGCCCTTCGAGTCTGCACCGCCATTTTGAGATCATGGCTGATCCTCAACAATCAATATCCTGTTCCTGCCTTGTCCCCATATCCCTTGACTCCCCTATCTATAAGAAACCTATCTAGCTCCTTCTTGAAAGTGCCCAGAGAATTGGCCTCCACTGCTCTCTGAGGCAGTGCATTCCACAAATTCACAAATTCAAATTCCACAAATTCTCCCTCTGGGAGAAGAAGTTTTTCCTCACCTCTGTCCTAAATGGCCTAGCCCTTATTCTTAAATCATGCCCCCTGGTCCTGGACTTCCCCAACATCAGAAACATATTTCCTGTCTCTATCTTGTCCAATCCCTTAATAATCCTGTATGTTTCAATCAGATCCCCTCTCAATCTTCTCAATTCCAGCATGTACAATCCCAGTCTCTCCAACCTCTCAGC
Source organism: Pristis pectinata (assembly GCF_009764475.1). NCBI lineage: Eukaryota > Metazoa > Chordata > Chondrichthyes > Rhinopristiformes > Pristidae > Pristis > Pristis pectinata. The sequence goes on from NC_067407.1 coordinate 16,634,363, forward strand.
ATAAGGCAGTCCCGACATCCCCGGAATTAACCTCGTAAACCTACGCTGCACGCCCTCTATAGCCAGGATATCCTTCCTTAACCCTGGAGACCAAAACTGTACACAATACTCCAGGAGTGGTCTCACCAGGGCCCTGTACAAATGCAAAAGAATCTCTTTGCTTTTGTACTCAATTCCTCTTGTAATACAGGCCAACATTCCATTAGCCTTCATCACTGCCTGCTGCACTTGCTCATTCACTTTCAGTGACTGATGAACAAGGACTCCTAGATCCCTTTGTATTTCCCCCCTACCTAACTCCACACCATTCAGACAATAATCCGCCTTCCTGTTCCTGCTCCCAAAGTGGATAACCTCACACTTATCCACATTAAACTTCATCTGCCAAGTATCTGCCCACTTACCCAACCTATCCAAATCACCTTGAATTCTCCTAACTTCCTCTACACATGTCGCACTGCCACCCAACTTTGTATCATCAGCAAACTTGCTAATGTTATTCACAATGCCTTCATCTAAATCATCGACATAGATCGTAAACAGCTGTGGTCCCAGCACCGAGCCCTGTGGCACCCCACTAGTCACGGCCTGCCATTCTGAGAAACATCCATTCACCCCTACCCTTTGTTTCCTATCCGCCAACCAGTTTTCTATCCATGTTAATACCCGCCCCCCAATTCCATGAGCCCTAATTTTACCCACCAATCTCCTGTGCGGCACTTTATCAAATGCCTTCTGAAAGTCGAGGTATACAACATCCACTGAATCTCCCTCGTCTACTTTCCTGGTTACATCCTCAAAAAACTCCAGTAGATTAGTCAAGCATGATTTGCCCTTGGTAAATGCATGTTGACTCGACCCAATCCTATCATTGCTATCCAAATATGCCGCTATTTCATCCTTAATAATGGACTCTAGAATCTTCCCCACCACAGATGTTAGGCTAACTGGATGATAGTTCCCCGTTTTCTCCCTCCCTCCTTTCTTAAAAAGTGGGATAACATTAGCCATTCTCCAATCCTCAGGAACTGACCCCGAATCTAAGGAACATCGGAAAATGATCACCAATGCATCCACAATTTCTAGAGCCACCTCCTTTAGTACCCTTGGATGCAGACCATCTGGACCTGGGGATTTGTCAGTCTTCAGCCCCATTAGTCTACCCATCACCATTTCTTTCCTAATGTCAATCCACTTCAGTTCCTCTGTCACCCTCTGCCTTTTGTCCATCCTTACCTCTGGGAGATTTCTTACGTCTTCCCCCTTGACGACAGATCCAAAGTACTTATTAAATTCGACTGCCATCTCCCTGTTTCCCGTAATAATTTCACCCGATTTGGTCTTCAAGGGCCCAACATTGTTCCTAACTAACTTCTTTCCCTTCACATACCTAAAAAAGCTTTTGCTATCCTCCTTAATATTCCTGGCTAGCTTGCCTTCGTACCTCATTTTTTCTTCCCGAATTACCTTTTTAGTTAAATTCTGCTGCACCTTAAAAATTTCCCAATCTTCTATCTTCCCACTCAGCTTGGCTCTGCCATACTTCTTCCTTTTTAACACAATGCTATCTCTGACTTCCTTTGTCAGCCATGGTGGCCCCTTTCCCCTCTTTGAATCTTTCCTTCTCTGGGGAATAAACTGATCCTGCACCTTGTGCATTATTCCCAAGAATACCTGCCATTGCTGTTCCACTGACAATTCTGCTAGGATGCCCGCCCAGTCAATTTTAGCCAGCTCCTCCCTCATGGCTCCATAGTCTCCTTTGTTCAACTGCAAAATTGACTCCTCTGATTTGCCCTTTTCCCTCTCCAACAGATAAAAACTTATCATGTTATGGTCACTACCTCCCAATGGCTCCTTTACTTCGAGTTCTCTTATCAAATCCTGCTCATTACACAGCACTAAATCCAGAATAGCCCTCTCCCTGGTCAGCTCTCCTACCAGCTGCTCCAAGAATGCATCCCGGAGGCACTCTATAAACTCCCTTTCCTGGGGTCCAGTACCAGCCTGATTTTCCCAGTCCACTTGCATATTGAAATCCCCCATAACTACTGTGACATTACCCTTGCCACATGCCAACATTAACTCACTATTCAGCTTGCACCCAATATCCATGCCACCGTTCAGAGGCCTGTAGATAACACCCATTAGGGTCTTTTTGCCCTTACAGTTCCTCAGTTCTATCCACACTGACTCTACTTCTCCTGATTCAATGTCCCCCCTTGCAAGGGACTGAATCTCATTCCTCACCAACAGGACCACCCCAGCCCTTCTGCCCACCTTCCTAAAAGGCTTGGATGGAGTGGAATTTGTGAAACGTGTCCAAGAATGCTTCCTTTATCAATATATAGAAGGACCTACCAGACAGGAAGCAACACTGGATCTCCTCCTGGGGAATGAGGTAGGGCAAGTGATGGAAGTGTCTGTCGGTGAGCACTTCCGGTCTAATGACCATAATTCTATTAGTTTTAATATAGTTATAGAGAAGGATATGACCGGTTCACAGGTTAAGGTCCTGAACTGAGGCAAAGCAAATTTTAGAGGTAGGGCAAATTTTGGAGACATTAGGCGGGAGCTTGCAGTGGTGGTTGGGCGAGATTGTTTGCAGGGAAAGGAGCGTCTGCCACGTGGGAGGCCTTTAAAAGTGTGGTGTCAAGAGTTCATGGCCTGCATGTTCCTGTGAGAACGAAGGGCAAGGCTGGCAGGTTTCGGGAACCTGGTTGATGAGAGGTATTGAGGGTCTGGTTAAGGAAAAGAGGGAGGCATACACTGCACATAAGCAATTACAAACTAGTGAATCTCTTGATGACTGCCAAAATTGTAGGAGTACACTTAGGAGAGAAGTTAGGAGGGCAAAGAGAGAATATGAGAAAGATCTGGCAGGCAAGATGAGGCAAAATCCCAGGAGATTCTATAGGTGTATTAAGAGTAAAATGTGGCTAGAGAGAGAATAGGTCCCCTTAGAGATCAGCATGGCTATCTGTGTGTGAAACCAAAGGAAATGGGTGAGATTTTTAATGAGTATTTCTCTTCAGTTTTTACTCTGGAGAAAACAATGGAAGCCAAGTAAATGGGGGAACTGAGTGGTGTTGTCTTAGACCACATACGAATTAGCAGGTAGGAGGTATTGGAGGCCATAAAGTGCATTAAGGTAGATAAATCCCCAGGGCCTGACCCAGTGTATTCTTGGACCCTATGGGAAGCTGTGAGAAGAAATTGCGGAGGTTCTTGCAGAGATCTTCGCTTCATCTCTGGCCACAGGTGAGGTTCCGGAGGACTGGAGAGTGGCGAATGTGGTACCATTGTTTAAAGAGGGTAGCAAGAACAAGCCAGGAAACTACAGGCCAGTGAGTCTGACATCGGTTGTGGGTAAATTGCTGGAGGGGATTCTGAGGGACAGGATCTACCTACATTTGGAGAGATAGGGTCTGATTCAGGACAGTCAGCACAGCTTGTGGCGTGGTAAGTCGTGTCCGACAAATCTCTTGGAGTTCTTCGAGGAGGTAACCAAGAGGGTAGATGAGGGTAGGGCAGTGGATGTTGCCTATATGGACTTTAGCAAGGCCTTTGACAAGGTCCATCATGGCAGGCTAGTCTGGAAGTTTAGCTTGCATGGGATCCGGGGGAGACAGCGGATTGGATTCATAATTCCCTCAGTGGTAGGAAGCAGAGGGTGATGATTGAGGGTTGTTTCTTGGACTGGAGGCCTGTGTCTAGTGATATGCCACAGGGGTCAGTGCTGGGACCTTTGTTGCTTGTAATTTATAGAAGCAATTTGGATGTGAATGTACAAGGCATGGTTAGTAAGTTTGCGGATGATACTAAAATAGGTGGTGTTGTAGATAGGAGGTTATGAAAAATGACGGGGGATCTTGATCAGATAGGTGAGTGGGCTGAGGATTGACAAATGGTTTCAAACCAGATAAATGTGAGATTGCATTTTAGGCGATCAAACCAAGGTAGGACTTATACAGTGGATGTTCGGGCCTGGGGAGTGTTATGGAACAGAGGGACCTAGGAGTGCAAGTGCAGTTCACTGAAGGCGGCGTCACAGGTAGACAGGGTGGTGAGGAAGGCGTTTGGCATGCTGGCATTCATCGGTCAGGGCATTGAGTATTGGAGTTGGGAAGTTATGTTGTCCTAATGGAGGAAGGAATTAATGTTTAGAGTGGTGGATAGGGAGCTAATCAAGTGGGCTGCTTTGTCCTGGATACTATCAAGTTTCTTGAGAATTGTTGGAGATGCACTCATCCGGGCCACTGGAAAGCGTTCCATCACACTCCTGATACATGCCTTGTAGATGATGGAAGAGTTATGGGGTGTCAAGAAGTTTGTACTCTTCATAGTATACACAAAATGACCTGCTTTTGTAAACACCATACGTATATGGTTGGTCCTGTTAGATTTCTGGTCAATAATGATTCCTAGGATGTTAATGGTGTGGGACTATGCAATGGAAAAACCATTGAAAGTCAAGGGTAGGTGGTTAGACTCTCTCTTGTTGGAGATGGTCATTTCTTGGCACTTCTGTGGTCTGAGTTTTGCTTGCCATTCATCAGCCTATGTCTAAACATTGTCCAGGTCTTGCTGTATGGAAGCATGGGCTACTTCATTTGCTGAGGAGCTGCAAACGGAATTGAACACTATGCAATCATTATCCCCACTCTATCCTATGAGGGATGGGAGTTCGAAGATGGTTGGACCTAAGACACTGTCCCAGGGAACTCCTGCAGTGATGTCCTGGGACTGGGATGATTAGACCATGAACTGCACTAGCTTAATTTATGGCTTTATCAAACTGATGTATTGCCATTAATATCCAATCAACTTGTAATCCTGTTTCTTTGCTTTTCCTCTGCACCCACGATAATTTCATTGAGCAACAGTCTGCTGGAGGAACTCGGTCGAGCAGCATCTGTTGGGAGAAAGGAATAGTTGACATTTTGGGTTGAAATCAGGACGATGTACGGTTTCGAACCGAAACATTGATAATTCCTTTCCCTCCACACATGCTGCTTGACCCGCTGAGTTCCTCTGGCAGATTGTTTGTTGCTCCAGATTGCAGTATCTGCAGTCTCTTGTGTGTCCATTATTTCATTAAGCATTATTTCTGCTGCATGTTTTAAACCAAGATGTAGTCAATGACATCAGATTCTTCTTGCCTCTATTTTTCCATCCCTTTCCCCTATTCTATCAACATCCTTTTTTTTGTAGCTACTTTTCATTAGCAAAACAATTAACCATACCTTTATTTAATCCTCTTTAAATTCTGGTTGCAACTTTCTCTAGAGCTGAATCCACATCACTGGCTTGCATAGGCATTGAAGTTGCCCCAGAACAGAACCATGATAGACACACTGCCCACTCGCAATCACCCTGGATAAGCCACCCAACCTCTACCTTCTACTATCTGTATGCTTCCTTTTAGTGATATTAAACCAGTTTGTTTTCCTTACCCTTACTTAAGCTTCTCTGGTCACCTCCCATGTGATTCCACCCCAGGCATCTACCAGTTCCTCTTTTTGTTTGCATGTTTTATTTGGCAATAAAATTTACAGTGATCAGAACTTATGGGAACATTTGTAAATTGGAATTGCTGAGCGAATTAGTTTGGATCAGATCTGCATTTATCTGGAAGCAAATGTACTCACTGAATTCCAGTCACTTTGTTCATTTCTGGATCATATCCTTCTCTGCTGGCAAACTGGATGGTTGGCATTTTGTATGCATTAGAATTCATGGGAGATTCACATATATAGATTGGCACAAATACATTTTTATGTTATGAATACATTTTGAATTTTACAGGGGTCATGCAGCCGTTGTAGGAGAGAAACTTACTCCTTAAGAAGGACAGTTGCATCTGTGAAAGGAAGGTGTGCTCATTAGGTGTCGATCCCATTTCAAATCTGATTTCTTATTTTTTAACCTTTTCATAGAGAACTTATAGGACAGCAATGTACCCCTCTTACTATGAGATTATCTCTGTGTAGTTAATTACTGATGGAATTATCCAATCATTTCATAAAGCTGCCTTCAATTTCCATCTGTTACAAATGAAATGCAGTCTGTCCAAATTTTACCTAAATGCTCAATAAAAATAGAAAATTGCATTGGAAAGAGGAAAGGAGACTTATTATTTCACACCGATAGCATGCATTTTTTTTTTAATCCCCGTTTAAATAGAAAATATTGCTGAAAGTACAAACTGCAATCTAGTTTTTATGTCAGCTAGATTGGAGTTCAAACCTAACTAATGTTTCTTGTCTGTGAAAGGATTAGATGGCATGGGGTTGCATAGAAAAAAATAGAACAATATAATAGCAATCAAAAATGTAACGGTGCACATTATTACTGAATAATGTGCTTGAAGGCTACTTCAGTCTCCTGCTCAAATTAACCATGTGCTTATAAATTACAATCAGTAAGTTTCATGGTAATTAACATGATATTAGCATATTAGTGTGTTCCAGTGCGTGCTGCAGAGGTTGGTTTCTTAATACTGCCAATTATAAGCGTCGATTCATTTGGATTCATATGCACATGCTCAGAGATTAGAACTGTTTAATGCATGGAGCCTCTAATTAAAAACACAACTATAGTTCAGTTCAAAAAAAATAACAATGGAAACTCTTTTCAGAGATCCTGAAGCTTTTCCAGCTTGTTCCTCCACTAGAGGCCACTCCAACACTGCAAATTAAGTGAGGATCTGAATTATCCAGCTCCAACAACTGTTGCCAAGATCCAAAAATGGGTATTTATAGAGTAACAGGGTAATTATATGTTCTGTGATGTACTCTATTAGTCTAACATACATGAAAAGCATGTTGTTGCACTATAGATCCTGAAGCTGGCCACAGTCACTATATGTTACCGTGCTCAGATTTGTGACTACTGGTAACCTAAATTATTTGAAGCTGCCTTCATATGTTTCTCTGAATACCTCTTAAATTATTTATCAATGTAATTGCTCCATTTTTAGATGACTATTGTTCTCATTTGCCAAGGGCCACATCACCTTGCTCTCCCCAACTCTTTGACTGTGACTTCACAAACAGCGACTTGCATTCACATGATGCCTTGAACATAGTGATAATAACCCAACATGGTTCACCTGAGGAATTTTGCACAAAATTTGACAGTCACGTACAGATATTGGGACAGGTGGCCAAAGGATTGACTACAGAGCTGTACTGTTAACAAGGAGGAGAGGGGGTTAGAGGGGCAGGGACAAGGAGTCAGAGAGGGGAGAGAGAGAGGGTGAGAGGGCAGAGAGGCAGAGAGACAGGGTTAGAGAGGAAAAGAGAGGGAGATTAGAGGGAAGAGGGGAGGTTGGGGGGAGAGGCAAGGGGTTGGATGGACAGAGAGAGGGGGTAGGAAGGGCAGAGAAATGGGGCTAGAGAGACAGTGAGAGGGGAGCTAGAGAGACAGAGAGAGGGGGTAGAAAGACAGGGAAAGGGGTTTGGAGAAGTAGTAAAATGGGGTCAGAGGGACTCAGAGAGGGAGTTAGAGTGACAGAGAGAGGGAATCAAAGAGGCTAAAGGGAGGTTTAGGGAGGGAATTCTAGAGTTCATGGTCTGGGCAGCTGTACTATTTTGAGAATATTTACAGCCGATTGACATTTCTGTGATTGGGTGGTGAAAATTGGAGTGCGATTGTATAACATAAATATACAGAGGATATTTTGGCCCAAGTAGTTTTATCACTGTTCGTGCTCCACTTGAATCTCCTCCCACTATAAGTCATAAGCATGTGAAAATAGTGTGACCCAACGTATCATGTCAAGGAGTCAGAACTGTAACCTGAAATTACTACTGCTCCAATCTTGGCAGAGTTAGCTACATACCTAGGGTACAGGACATAGAGATAGATATTGTGGATAAAGAACTTTGTGGATTGCAGCAAGCCATTCCACGTTTAGAATGAAACTTTGCAAGTGTTTATATGAGTTATGGTAGATGATTTTACTGGCTGGCAAAATCTCAAATTCTGTTGCAGCGGGAAAGCATCAGATACACCAGAAATACGGTACATACTACACAATAGCAATTCATTGGCTGTATGTTGTGACTTATCGACATGCCTTTGATGAAGTGGAGGTGTTTACCGATTGATGATAGAATTATGTTTGGGGTCAGAATCAGCGATTTGTACGTGTGACAGTAAAAACTGCTGAGATAACCAGGCTGAAGGTATAACAGCTGAACTGGCACCATTTTCGATGAAGCAGTTCAATAGTGATGAACTGGTCCACACAATTAGGAACAGGAGAATGTTGACTGGAAACTATCCAGTGGGAGGACAAAGCTGATTAAAGGCAAAACTGATTGTCTAACACTTTTTGTGAAAAGGAAAATCACTGAGGATAAGACTTGAAGTCAACTTTCAAGCATGGGCTTTATTATAAGGGGCTTAGAGTACAAGTGTAAGGAACTCCAGTTGCAATTGTACAGAGCTTTGGCAAGGCCTTATTTGGAGGTCTTTGTGTCTTTTGGGTCTCTGTACTTACCTTGGACGCAGAGCAATGTAGACTCATGAGGTTGCTTTCTGGAGGCAGAGATCATTTGAGTTCTTGAACCAACTGGCACAACCCTAATCACTACAGTATAGCAACACGATGACCACTTTGATCACTTTGCACTAAAGTAGAGGTTTTTTTTGTTCTAATTGTGTTCTTTCTTGTAAAAATTGTGTATAATTATTGTTTTTTTTTATTAATGCTGCTTATATGATGCCATGTGCCTGTGATGCTGCTGCAGGTAAGTTTTTCATTGCACCTGCGCAGACATGGACTTGTGCATATGACAATAAACTTGACTTTGACTTTGCAGTAATCATTGGAGCTTAGAAGAATGAGAAGTTCTGAGAAGGATGGACAGGATTGAGGTCGAGAGGCCGCTACTTCCTGGAAGAGGACATGGGAGTACAGTCTCTAGATAAAGGGTCAGCCATTCAGGACTGAAATTCCTTAATTTAAAGCATTGTAAATTATCTACCCCAGAGAGCTGTGGATACTAAGTCATTGAGTATAGTCTGAGGTTTTTGAGCAATAAAGGAATCAATGTGCATGAGGATTGGCTGGGAGATTGTGCAGGGTATTGGATGAGAGGTGATGTTGTGGAATAGTGGAACAACTTCAATGAAGCAGGTGTCACAACAGGGGAGGGTGTTGAGGGGCTCAAGAGAGAACTGCAAGCATTAGGTATTCAACTTAAAGAGGACCCAAGCCAGGTTTTCAGTAACACTCTCCATGATGTGTGATCTGCCCAAGCAAGTCCTCATTAAATAATGATGAATCAGGCCTCACAAGCATTGTGAAGACTTGTCCTCGCAAGAGTGGCCGACATGGATCAAAATTAGAAATGGTTGCTACTCTGCCTGTCTAGGTCCTCTGTGTACAAGTGCATTAAGTAGTAGGAAAATCAAAGACATTGTGGAACTTGGAGTAAGTCCACGTTTTTCCTCTGCAATTGATTTTCATGTTAATATTGAATTATATAGCACACAAAATCTTTGATTCACAATGCAATTACATTTATAAAAGTCCAGTTGCAACCACAGGCCTTGGTTTTACACTCGAGGAAGTACTTTTTGAAGTGTAGTCATTGTATAAAAAACATGCCTGCCAAATGTTACACAGCAAGGTCCCACAAGCACCAACATGAAATAACCTGATAATCCATTATAACAATGTTGATTAATGGATATTGACCAGAACACAAGGGAAACTTGCTTGCCCTCTTTTGTACCAGTAACACAAAAACAAATCTGAAAAACAAAAGGAAATCTGAAACAAAACAGAAAATACTGAAAATTCATCATCCTCAAGTGTTATATCTGTCTTTCCCCATAGTTACTGCCTGACATGGTATTTCTGTCATTTTCTATTTGACATTTTCAAGGCAGTGACTTGATTATTTTACATTCATCAGAGAAATCAGACATGACCTTAGATTTGCATGTCATCTGAACGACAGCACCTCCAGCAACACAGCACTCCTTCAGTGGGTCATCGATTTGTCACCTAGATCTTATACTCAATTGTAAGTTAAACCTACAAACTTCTGACTCAGAGGCACAAGTCCTGCCTGCTGAGCCATAGCTGCTGCATAATGTGGCGTGGGTACAGAGTCAGGAGTTGGTGTTCACTGGTCTCCATTTGGGACCTGACATCTAAGCAACACTGGTATGAAGTGACCTGCCCCCGCATTGCTTTACCAGCAACGGATGTGTGGGTGCATAGTGTAATTGCTGGCTTTCCTTTTGGAAAGATGTTGAAGGGAACTTTTTATTAAAACTATTACACAAAGCTCGTGGGACCTGGAGAGTGGGGAAGGAGGAAGGGGATATAGCAGGGCAACATCCCCAATTTCTTGCCTTCTCACCCACACATCCACTCCATGTTCCCTTATACTGTACCCCTCCTAGCCTCCTCATTGTACCTGGGGCAGACTTGGCAAAATCTCTCTCTCTCCACTCATCACTGCACCCTCTCACCTCCCAGCACAGGTGTGATCCTATCCCCAGCCCCATTTCCTCAGGTCAGACCTCCTGATTTTCCACACACATCCTCATCTTGCGCCCCCCCCATCCCCCACCGCCCACCCCCCCCCCCCGCCACCCAAACCACCTCTTGTGGCCTAGCAAGTTTCAACTGGTGTTTTGTGTGAAGAAGAATCCAATTATAAGATAAGATAAGATATCTTTATTAGACACATGTACATCGAAACACATCTTTTGCATAGAGTGTTCTGGGGGCAGCCCACAAGTGTTGCCACGCTTCCGGCGCCAACATAGCATGCCCACAGCTTCCTAACCCATACGTCTTTGGGATGTGGGAGGAAACCAGAGCACCTGGAGGAAGCCCACGCAGACATGGGGAGAACGTACAAACTCCTCACAGACAGTGGCTGGAATTGAACCCAGGTCACTGGTGCTGTAATAACGTTACACTAACCGCTACATGTTGACTTGTTGGGCACTACTTGTTGGATACATGTTTATTTCTCAAGGACAACTACAGATGAGGTTACAAATGTTAGCCTTGTAACTTATCCTGATATCTCACTGTGGGAATATTAAAAAATATACTTAATGTGAGGTTAAATGAAGGAATCTGTGCATTGCTGACACTCAGCATTGACCGTGCCTCAACAGGCACATGTAGCCATTGATAATGAAGTTCTTGTGGACAAAGCTTGACAATGAGATTGTTAAGGAGTTGGAGGACATCTGCTTGGCACAGTGTCAACAGCTTCCAGCTAAATCCCACTTGAAAACTCCAAAGATCAAAAGTTGAAATATACTTTTGCTCTAGGCAGGGTGATTGGAGAGATGACCTTTCCCCTGAGATTACAGAAGACTTCCATTTCAGAAATAAACTTCAGGATGAGTTGTTATTCAAAGGAAACATGAGTCATCATCTCTGGAGATTCCAGAACAGGGATGATGAAGAAAATCTACCCTGGCTAAATTGGAATTTGAAGGAGACACAAGAGATTCTGGATTTGAAGGAATTCTGCACAAAGCTTGACAAGCTTGGCATGAATATTAAAACCATATACTCCACCTCCTCTTGATATTATTTTTAATGCCAACCATAAACCAGAGAATCACAGAAAGTACAATGATTAACAATGACTTATTTGCTTGGATGAGGAGGTCCCATAACCTGTAAAGCTTTAGATCATGAACTAAAAAGTGGGATCAATGCATTACTGTTGTTTTTTAGCCAGCATGGAAACAGTGAGTCAGAAAGGCTCCATCAATGTCATAAGTTTCCAGTTTGATCTCAGATAGAAGCAATCACTGAAAATCAGCTGATCAAGACCTCAATTGAAGTCAAAGGAATATAAAATACGTTTCACAGTAAATTAATAATTGAATTTCAAAATTTAAAAACATTGAAATGTTTAATACAGAATCTTAATATGTGTTTTTTTTTGAAGGGGAAGAGATATGTAAAAATATTAGGGTAATTACAATAGGCTGACAGGTCCCTGGGGAAATTATGTACTTCTATGGCTGCTTGAGTTAACTGCTGTAACTGGAATACAAGAAGGTCTATGACATGCTTTGTTAATTATATAACTAGTTCAGACCAGTTCTGAGTTCTGAGCCTGCATGTATTTGTGAGAAAATGTTTAAATTGACACTGTGAGGTATTAGAACACCGTGTGCTAATCCATGGGTGCGATCATTCCAATCCCTCGGCTATACGATTCAGAATAATGAACATGATTTCACAGTCTCTTCATATTCTAAATGACTCTATATGCAAGCATGGCATTTTTTAATGAACCATAATTAATACCAACCTAATTAACAATTTACAGTAATGATGCCACTAGCAGACCTGTTGTATATTCTCCGATAAACACAACATATGTTGGGGACCTCTTGTAAAATATACTTGATCAAGCATGCAACTGGCATCACCAGTGGTCGTGACTGATAGCTTGCTTATCAGAATCCTCCAGATAAGTGAACCAACACTAGGGACCTCTCCCAGGCCAATGTTCCCAGCTCTGAGGACCAAGCTCCTCTTAGTTATTTGCGCTAGGTGGACTGCATCATTTGCATGTCGAATATCAGACTCCCAAACCAAATGCTCTATTCCGAGCTCTCTTGTAAGAGGAGATTCCAAGCATTCTCTGAATCTATTTATCTCTAAACCTTCTTTGACGAAATGCAATATCCCCACTGACACCTGGGAAACTCTTGCCAAGTATTGTTCAAAATGGTGAAGGAGCATTTGGGATGGTATTGAGATGCTCGAATCCATGCATCAGGACCATACAGAAGCCCTGTGTAAGTGATGGGAGGAGTACATCAATGACTGCCTGCCCCATCAGGCACCTTCTGCTCCATCAATGGAAGAGTCTGTGGTTCACACATTGGCCTTGCTAGCCATCTCAGACCCACAAAACTGGAATGGAAACAAGTCATCCTCAATCCCAAGGGACGGCCTAAGAAGAACGTTTGATAAGAGCTGTATTCCAGCTATTATCTGATGTATATTCCCTGATTATATCAAATGGGATCCTCACTGATTACTGGACAGAGATACACCAGAGTTGGTTTTGGCTTATGGATTTCCCATCTTTGTTGCAGGGTTCTGATGGTACAATGTAGCCATTTTGTTAAAGTCTGTTGGCTATTCCTAAATAATTGCTTTTTACCTCTGTATCTTTGAATGTTCGCATTTAGGCATTTTGTAACATGAGGTTCTTCTGGCAATACCAGCAGGCTTTTTTATTTACCTTGCACTGGGAAATGCACTTTGGTTAGGAAAAATGCTCACATCATGCAGGTTGGAGACTGGGCATCTGCGATGAGTGACCTACTCCTCAATATTTTTCCACCATGTACAAGTCAGTGTGCTGGAATAGGCTACTTACCTTGTGGATTTCATCCTATCCCTCACCCTAAACATACATTTTCATCACCACCAGTGCATTGCAGTTATTGTGTACACCAGCAACAAGATGCATTTCACCAATGCATCAGAGCTTCTTCAACAGGACCGCTACCATCACAAAGCATAAGGACAGCAGGTCAGCCACTACAAGTTCTCCTCCAAGTTTCACACCACCTTGACTTGGAAATATATTGCTGTTCCTTCACTGAATCTGGGTCTAATTTGTGGAATTTCCTATTGTTGTGGGAGTATCTTTGTTGCAAGGATTGTAGCAATTTAAGAAGGGAGCCCACTATCACTTTCTCAAGGGCCATTAAGGCCTAATATTAACTGTTGGTGTTACCAGTAATGCCTGCATTCTGAGAATAATAATAAAAAAAATAGGATCCTCATCAATGTGCTGGATGGTGAAGCATAATCACAAACAAGCTGCAGATGAAAAACACATTATTTTTAGTAATGCAATTTATACACCTGACTTTAGGGGCACGATATAGTTTGCAGCTTCTGCTGATGTAACTCCTCCCTCAGCTCACCACTCCACAGCCCTGTTAGAATCTGTATATATTTTTCTGGATTGTTAATGAGTGACGACTGATGACATCCTCTGGGAAAAGATAACACATTGCTGAAGTAACAGACACTGGATCACCAGGGATCATTTACTCTATTCGGTCAGTAGCATCAAGTTTGCACTTTCTCCCCTTCCTCAAAAACAGCACCATCAGCTAAATAATGGCAGAAATAAATGTAGTTATTAATGCTGGCATTTTGCTTGAGGAAGAATGGTATTCACATATTATAACAACATGTACAGCATAGTAAAGGCCCATTCTGTGCAAATGGCTCATTCCGCTGTTTATGGTCTATTCAAGTCTCCTCTCATTGTTTTCCATCTAACCCCACCTGCATTACCATAGTCAGGTGGTCATATCATAACATAGTCCACCAAACAAAGATTAACAATAAGATTCTCCACACTTGAGTCACAGTCCGCGATTTGGATTAAATGCACAACTTGTGTTTTGGAGGCACTGGGGTTTACAAATAAAGTAACTGCTCCTTCCCTATCGTAGGACATAGGAGATCTTATATATGTCAGAATAACACCACAATAGAAAACTACATCAACTTTACTACAAATTTCCATCCTTTACTCAATTTTATATGGCCCATCTGTGACTCTTGCAAGTTGATTGGCAAGTTGATCCCCATGACTACCTTGACTAGGCCTCCTTCCAACCTGCTTTTCAGGAGGACTCCATTCTACTTTCCCAGTTTTGTTGATGTTAGCTCCCAGGCCGGTGCAATTGAACATTGTCTTCCTCCATCCTAAACAGGAGCCTTGAATGAATCTGCTCCAGTTCCTGAACTTCTGCTCTCCCTACTTCTCTCTTCCTCCTGAATCAGGATAGGGTTTCCCTTGTCCTCATCTTCCACCCGACCTGTCTCCACATTCAACAGGTCGTCCTCCGTAATTTCTGAGACTTTCAGTGTGATACCATCACTGGATACAGTTTCTCCTCCCCTCCATTTTTAGCATTCCAAAAAAAACTGTTTGCTTCTGAACTCTGGTTCACTCCTCCATTTCCACTAACACTCAGTCCTTTTCCAGCTGCAGCTTCCTGTGCAGTCACAGGATATTCCACACAAAGCTTTGCTTCTTCTCTTCCCACCGGTCAAAATCCTAAACACTCTTTTCAAAAGAAGCTGCAACTTACTTGTACTTCTTTTAATTTTGCATTCTCTGTTCAATACCCACAATGCAGTATCCTCTATACTGAGGAGGCAAAGCACAGATTGCAGAACATCTCCGTTAAGTAGTCAAGTGTGATCTTGAGCTTCCAGTTGCCTGTCACTTTAATTCCTTGCCGCACTCCCACTGTGATCTCTCTGTCCTCCTGCAGTCCTGTTGAAACTCAACATAAACTTAAGGAACAGCACTTAGTCTTCTGGTCGAGCACATTACATTCACTAGCTTCAACTTGGAATTCAATAACTTTAGGTATTGATGACTTTCAGTATTTTTTTATTTTCATTTCAGATTTTCATTTCCCTTGGTAATTTCAGAGATTTTCCTTTTCCTGTTTGCAGCTCCACAAGACTGTTTCTTTTTTACTTGACCTACATCCCCCTTTTTCACTTTGCACTTTTACCCCTTGTGGCATTTAACCTCTCCTCTTATTGGTCTTCTCCACACTTCCTTTAGAAACCAGTCTTAGTTTTAACTATTCCCAGTTCTGATGAAAGGACTTGAAATGTTGTTTCTGTTTCTCTCTCCAGAGATACTGCCTGATCTGTTGATTTTCAGCACTTCCTATTTTTATTTGAGGTTTCCATCATCGACGGTAAGTAGTAAGAACCATAGCAAACTCCTACTCATATCCTATAATCTGAGGAGCAATCCCTGGTTGTTTGAAAATTGCTCAGTGATTGACCATCCATTTTCTTTTGGTCTGTTTGGACTTGCTGATTTTTTTAAATATACTGTGTAATTTGTTTTAAAGTTTTCAATTGGTTTCTGAATATAATTTACATATCTGGCCTGTGCAATACAATTCTAAATGGATCTAATTGACTGACATAAATTGGGAGAATGGCACAATAGGGGCAGTGTTAGATTAGTTGGGCAGCTGAGCAGATACAGGAAGATGTAATTTTACACATTTAAGTATAAAGCAATGCAAGAGGGTTAAACAATGGAGGACTTCAGTCTATAGGAATAGAATTGAATTAGCATAGAGATTTGATAAGATAAGATATCACACAGTGAAATGTACCTTTTGCGTAGAGTGTTCTGGGGGCAGCCCGCAAGTGTCGCCACGCTTCCGGCGCCAACATAGCATGTGGGAGGGAAGCCGGAGCACCCGGAGGAAACCCACGCAGACACGGGGAGAACGTACAGGCTCCTTACAAACAGTGGCTGGAATTGAACCCGAGTCGCTGGCACTGTAATAGTGTAACGCTAACCACTACACTACCATGATTTGGAAGGGGTTATGGGAGTAATAGATCCATTTTCAACTTGGTAAAATAATTATTTTAAATAAGTTAGTGAATAAGATGTGTTGTCAGCACCCTTAGAAACTATGACAATGCTCTGTAATACTCTGGTCAGAATACTCCTGGAATACACTTATTTCTTGTCTTGCCCTGTTTTTTCTCTGCCTTTGAAATGGCTCCTCCAATTCTACCTGTTTAGCCTCCACAGCAAACTTCTCCAACATGAATGTGAGATGATGCAAATTAATTCAGTCGAAAACCCAAAGGATAAAGCAAGATGTAGAAAGAAATCATGTTCCTGAGAGCCATCATTTATTAGTTAAAATGCCTTCTGACAATACTTACTCATCTCAAAGTTTGATTCTTTCCAATATTCAGAATTTTTTTGCATTGGGAATTGGAAATGAGTATCACCTGTTGTATCCATGTTGCAGCTGTTCTTAACATAAGGCAAACCAAGGGTAGGATTGCTGCAGTGAGCTGCTCCTGGACCCCATGTTAACTGAAAGAATGTCATAAACTAATGGAGCAGAAAAGACGGGCCATTGCATTGTTCTGAAGAAAACAACAAGCCTGTTCTCTCCTCTGCTAATGTGAAAACAAATCTGTTGCTCCCTATTATATTGAGCTCTTTATTCAAATATTCATAACGTGTAGCAGTGTATTTATTTTCCAGAAGGGTGGCAACTGAATAATGCAGAAGTACAACAGGATTGTCGGAGAAAGGGCATTTGAAGATTGACCTTAGACAGGAATAGATTAATCAGAGAATTTAAATGTTAGAAATCAAATGGGAAAGTATGCAGAGTGTGTGCCAGTTAATCAGTTAATCCATGGTAATATATGTATCTAAATGCAACTAACTCTTGGTGGTGGGGGGAGACCTTTAGTGTAGCAGAGCAGCATTAATGGATGCAATAAGTAGAGGGATAATTGAAGAAATACAGATGATCCCAGGCTGAGGCACATTGAAATGACAGAGTATGTAATCTCTGAATCTGGAAATCAAAGGGGAGCTATGCGATAGAGTGTGGAGTCACTGGATAAACACAGACACCTAGAATTAAGACTTTTATGTTAACCCTTTTAGCAACATGCCTGCTAGGCATTCCCATAATGTTCGATGGGACATTTGCCAAGCAGTTGATAGCCTGATTTACAGGGCATGGTTAGTATTAGTAACAGCTTTTTTTTGGAAAACAAGCAGAGAGCTCAATATTTGTTCAAGTAATAATGCTATTGATTCTGTGGATATTTGCTTAATTTTGAGCCAGTATGTTTGCAGGATTTAACATTCTTCTAAATCCAGCATTAATATCTGCTTTTGCTACCACAGCTGAGGTGTACCAGCAAGAGGTAATTTGTGTTTCTACAAAAAAATACCTGCGGATGTATTACAGACAGATGGTGACGCTGATGAGTTAGCCAAGTATCACTGAGAAGCAACATGCTACTGAGTTTTAACGTTTTGCTCTGGGAATTAATGAAGCACATATTCATAGCATAAATCAAATGTTCCAGCATGTTTCCCTTTTGGAATCATTGGCTTGTATCTGTTTTGATTTTTTCTGGGAATTATTCTGTGCTGCCGTGTAACTCATGAACCGTTCCGTCCCTAGTCTCCATATCTTTGCACAGGATGTTGAAGCTTGATGATGGGGAAGTGGCTACTGTGCAGTGAAGCATTTCAACTCTGGAAGGAATTCTATCTGTCGTATGAAAGTAAGAAGACAGACAGTTATTAGCAGTAAACAGGCGCCTCTCTATGGTCTATAAATTAATTTATATTTCTTGAAGTTCAACTCTCCAAATGATTACTGATAGGAGAAATAACCAATTGTGAGGGGCTAATATAATCTATTTGGATCAAGCACAGCTATAGAAAAACAGTATGTCTTGGTTATTGATCCAACTTTTTCCCCCCGCAAGATATAGTGAGTCTTCTAAAAGTTACTGTGAGACCTAGACAGGTCAATGCCAGTATATAACAGCACAGAAACCAAAGTAAAAACTCACACTATAGGACAACCTGAAATGATAAAAGGAGAGGGACCTGGGTCAAAATAAATGGAGTTCAATCATATAGGGTTTCCTTTAGATTTTCTTTCTCAAGACTAGTCAGCTTGTACGTGAAAAATCTTCAGAGCTGGAGCTCTGTACTCAATCCATAAGAGCAAGAGGTGAAAAAACTAAAAGCTGTTGGCCATGTTTCTTAATGAGTACATTCTGACCAGAAGCTGATGTGTTCATGAAGATAAAATGATCATTTCCCATTAGTGCATTTAGAGGCCACAGTAAACCAGTTGTATTCCCTTTTGGCAAGCAGAGAGAGCCAATTATTCTGATACAAGATACATTGATGAGTCTCACTACCAGCTGCCAGCTTTTCAATGGCTTTTATGCATTGTTCTGAGCAAAGATATTAAAGGAATCGCTCTCTTTCAATTTGTAATGAAAGAATACCCTGTGTGCAAGCTCTGCGTTCTTTAAAATATTGATGTATTAAAACATTATAAGCTTGAACCTCAAGCCAGTTACAAAATAGGAATCTGACCATTTTTCATATCATATCCACAGATATGATGTGGATTAACAATTTACAATTATGGTCGAATGAATATCCTGTGCTGCATAAAATATTACAAAGACTCTTCCAAAACATGCACATATTAACCACTGAGAAGAACAGAAAAATATAATTTTGTTTAAGATGGTAGATTTTTAAAAAAAACATGCTATTGGCCATTACTTAAAGCAATTCTGAAAATATAAAAGAGTTAGTTGTAAATTAAAAATGCTATGAAAATATCTTCTCCAACAGGTCTGTCAGTGTTTTCAAGAGAAAAGGCAGATTAATGTCTGGCATGGAGAACTTAGTTTCCAGAGCTGGTTCCCACGACTTCGTTAAATGGAACAAATCAGTTAACATGTAGTGTTGGATCTGGAGTCCTTAGGTTAACATAGAACAGTACAGCACAGGAACAGGCCCTTCAGCCCACAATGTTGTACCGAACTAATGAAGCTAATGACACCTAATTCTTTCTGCCTGCACATGGTGTATATCCCTCTATTCTCTGCATATCCATGTGCCTATCTAAGAGCCTTTTAAATGCCTCTATCATACTTGCCTCCACTGGCAGTGCATTTCAGGCGTGTATGGAAAGTAAAACTGCCCCAGACATCTCCTTTGAACTTTCCCCCTCTCACCTCAAATGCATGCCCTCTTGTATTAGACATTTCAACCCTGGGAAAAGGATACCATCTGTCTTCTCTATCTATGGCTCTCATAATTTTATAAACTTCTGTCAGGTCTCCCCTCAGCCTCTGCTGCTCCAGAGAAAACAACCCAAGTTTGTCCAACCTCTCCTTATAGCATATACCCTCTAATCTGGGCAGCATCCTGGTAAACCTTTTCTGCACCCTCTCCAAAGCCTCCACATCCTTCCTATAATGGGGCGACCAGAATTGAATGCAATACTCCAGATGTGGCCTAACCAGAGTTTTATAAAGCTGCAACGTAACTTCCTGACTCTTAAACTCAATGCCTCGACTAATAAAGGCAAGAATGCCATACACCTTAAGCGGAATAAATTCATCCATTCACCAGTCAATGCTGCTGCTGGGCAGTGTGTGCATGCATTGTAAATGCTGATCACCAGCCCCCCTCTGTCCACTCTGTAGAGTTAAGATGAAGCTGAGTGCAGGGATGCAGTCATTAAGGACAGCCCAGCTGTAGGGCTCAATGTTTGTGCACCAGGACTTGCCAGCCCCCTAGCTAAGCTATTTCAATGTGCAATGGCACTAGCATATGCCAATGTAGAGGATTACTGAAATATGTCCCATAGACAAAAAGCAGGACAGACTTAACCAACCAGTTAATACCCCATCACCTTCAATCATCAGAGCAGGGCTATGAAACAACACCCACTTACCAATAACCTGCTCGCTGCTGCTCAGTTTGCATTTCACTGGAGCATGCTGCAGTCTTAAGTATAATTTTCTCACTGTCTTGATCCAGACACATGAAATGTGGTGAAATTAAAAGTATTTTACATTTAACCAAGAATGATACCTTCTAACAAAGTCAAAAGGAAAGCCTCTATGGCATGGGTCCAGCCTAACTCAACATGATTGTGGTTGTTGGAAAACCATTATCATAGTCACAGCACATCGCTGCCCAAGTTTCTAGGGCAAGGCATTTTACTATCTTCAACTATGATTTTCCCTCTGGAGTTGGCTGCTCCATTCACAAGTCTTCTGGCAAAGGAGAAGCCCCATGCAGACTTACCACAAGACAAGATTGCAACATTGCTTGCGTTGATAAGTAGTGGACATCACTTGAGCCACATAAGTGCCAGGTAATCATCATAAGATAAGGTATCTTTATTAGTCACATGTACATCGACACACACAGTGAAATACATCTTTTGCGTCGAGTGTTCTGGGGGCAGCCCGCAAGTGTCGCTACGCTTCCAGCACCAACATAGCATGCACACAGCTTCCTAACCCGTACGTCTTTGGAATGTGGGAGGAAACCGGAGCACCCGGAGGAAACCCACACAGACATGGGGAGAATGTACAAACTCCTTACAGACAGTGGCGGGAATTGAACCCGGGTCGCTGGCGCTCTAAAGCGTTACGCTACCGTGCCTGCAAACAAAGGCACAGAAACCTCCTTCCAACCTTCAAAGACAGTGTTGCTTTCACCCAGAAGAATCCTGTGGGTCATCTCCTGAGAATAGATTCTTCATGACAGTGTGGACATTAGAAGCAAGGTAAGGCCTAGAGGCAGCAGTGGGACTGGCAGTGCCTGCGAGATTGATGGTGAGCGAGAGGTACAAAAAGAGAGGCAGGTGGGGTGGGAGCGACCAATTTGAGAGGGGCTGTGAGGTCAAAGTGCTGCTGTTGAGGTCAATGTGCAGCCTTTGGTGAGCATCAGGCTTTGGTAAGAAGGGTGAGTAGCGACCAGGTAAGGTTTTTTCTCTCTTTCTTAGTAGAAAGAGAGAGGGGATGAAGGATATGGAAGATAGGTCAGAGGTATACTCCTCCTGCAGGATGTGGGAGATCAGAGACATTTCTAATGTCCAAGATGACTATACCTGCAGGAAGTGTCTCCAGCTGCAGCTCCCATCAGAATGTGTAGAGCAGTTAGAGCTATGTTGGACTTGCTATGGAACATGTGGGATGCAGAGAATTTTGTAGATAGTCCATTTAGTAAGCAGCACACAAAACGCTGGAGGAACTCAGCAAACCAGGCAGCATCTATGGAGAAAGATGGACAGTCGATGTTTCGGGTTGAAACCCTTCATCTGGACTGATGAACACAAAACGCTGGAGGAACTCAGCAGGTCAGGCAGAGAAATGGTCAGTCAACCTTTTGGGAGGAGACCGTGCACCTGGACAAAACGTTGACTGTCTATTTATCTCCACAGACGCTGCCTGACCTGTTGAGCTCCTCCAGCGTTTTGTGTGTTGCTCTGGATTCCAGCATCTGCAGCCTCTTGTGTCTCTGTGGGTACAGTTAGTGAGTTGGTCACGCTGCAGGTTCAGAAAGATCGGAGATGGGTGACCAGCAGGAAGGGCAGTAAGTGCAGGAATCCCCTCTGGTCATTCCCCTCACAAACAGGTACACCATTTTGGATAGAGTTGGGGGTGATATTGTCTCAGAAGAAAGCAACAGCAGCAGCTGAGTTAGTGGCACCACAGATGGCTCTGATATACAGCAGGGGAGGGAAAAAGTATAGGCCAGTGGTAGTAGGGGGGCAATTTGTTGGTGAAGGGAACAGACAGGCGCTTCTGTGGCTGAGAACGAGCCTCCAGGATGGTATGTTGCCTTCCTGGTGCCAGGGTCAGGGACGTCTCGGATTGGGTACAGAACATTCTGAAGGGGGAGGGAGAACAGCTAGAGGTCATGGTACGCATTGGTACCAATGGCAAAGGTAGAAAGAGGGATGAGGTCCTGCAAAGTTTAGGAAGTTAAACGGAAGGTTAAAAATGCAGGACTCTAGGGTCATAATCTTAGAATAACTCCTTATGCCATGGACCAGATTGGAGGAGAGGACAGGTGAACATGTGGCAATAGAGTTGATACAGGAGGGAGGGCTTTAGATACTTGGATCATTGGGATCGCTTCTGGGGTAGATAGAACCTATGCAAAGAAGACACATTGCACCTAAACTGGGGGGGAACCAACATCCTTGCAGGGAGGTTTGCTCACGCTACTCGGGAGAGTTTAAACTAATCCGACAGGCAAGCATAGTAGCAGTGCAGCAGGTGGGGAGTAAAATGTAGAAGATAAATCAAGCAAGTGTAGTGTGCAGAGCAGACAGAGGAAGGTTATGGAGCTTGGGAAGGCTGCAGGCTCAACTGCACTTACTTTAACGGAAAGGGCCTCACAGGTAAGTAAGATGAGTTCAGAGTATGGACCCTTGGAAACATGCTTGAGGGAAGGACGGGGTAGAAACATCAAATATTTGAGGTGAGAGGGGGAAAGTTTAACGGAGATGTGTGGGGCAACGTTTTTTACACAGAGAGTGGTAGGTGCCTGGAACATGCTGCCTGGGGGTGGTAGAAGCAGATACAATAGCAATGTTTAAGAGGCATTTGAACAGACAAATGAACAGGCAGGGAATTGAGAGAGACGGACCATGTGCAGGCAGATGAGATTGATGCCATGTTTGATGCAGACATGGTGAGCCGAAGGGCCTGTTCCTGTGCCGTACTGTTCTATGTTCAATGTCCTGTATGTAAGCAAATCCCAGAAAGTTGCAAGAGCAACAGGGATTTAGTAGTAGAGGATTTTAACTTTCCCAGTATTGACTGGGATTGCCTTAGTACAAGGGGCTTAGATGGGGTGGAATTTGTTAAGGAAATTTAAGACAATATATAAATAGTATTGTGAGAGACAGGGCAGTACTTTACCTCATCTTAGGAAATGAAACTAGGCATGTGGTGGAAATGTCAATGGGGGAACACTTTGGGAAGAATGACCATAATTCTGTACATTGCAAGGTAGTTATGGAATGGGATAAGGTTGGTTCTTAAGTTAAAGTTTTGAATTGGGCGAAAGCTGATTTCAATAGCATAAGACAGTATCTGGTGATTGGGAGCAGATACTTGCAGATAAAATGACAGCTGACAGGTAGGAGTCTTTCAAAAGAGAGTTAGCAAGAGTTCAGGGCCAGCACATTCCAGTAAGAGTGAAAGGCAAAGGATGGCATGATTAGGAAACCTTGGGTGACAAAGAATATTGAAGGTTTGATCAGGAAATGAAAATGAAACATATAACAGGTATAGACAACTGGGATCAAGTCTTTTGAGAAATATAGAGAGAACTCTGGGCAAGTGTGAGGTGTCGCACTTTGGGAGGTCAAATGAAAGGAGAAAGTATACAGTTAATGGTAGACCCCTTAATAGCATTGAGGTACAGAGGGATCTGGATCTATAATTCACTGAGAGAGGCTACACAAGTGGATAAGGTATGGCAAGCTTGCCTTCATTAGTAGGGGAGTTGCGTATAAGGAAGTACTGGAGTATTACGTGCAGTTCTGGTCACCACGTTATAGGAAGGATATGGAGACTGTGGAAAGGGTGCAGAAGAGTTTCACCAGGATGCTGCCTGGATTAGGGGGTATGAGCTATAAGGAAAGGTTGGACAAACTGGAGTTGTTCTTCCCAGAGCGGCTGAGGGGAGACCTGATAGAGGTTTTTAAAGCTATGAGAAGCATAGATAGAGTAGACAGTTAAAATCGTTTTCCCAGGGTAGAAATGTTGAACACCAGAGGACATGCTTTCAAGGTTAGAGGGGGGAAGTTTAAAGATGACATGAGGGGCAAGTTTTTTTACACAGAGAGTGGTCGGTGCCTGGAATAGGTCACCAGGGGTAGCAGGCAGTTTGGTGGAGTTTAAGAGGCTTTTAGATAGACACATGAATATGAAGGGAATGGAAGAGGACATTTAGTATAAATGGGCATTAAGATCAACATAACATCGTGGGCTGAATGGCCTATCCAGTGCTGCACTGTTCTATGTTCTATATGCTCTAACTTAAGGAAGAATCCTTGGCAAGTAAGATTAAGGAGAATCTCAAGAGATTCTATAAGTATATTGAAAGCAAGAGGGTAGCCAGAGAAAGGATGGGACCAAAGGGGTAATCTATGTGTGAAGCTGTGGGCGAAGTCCTAAATGAATACTTCTTACCTGTACCTGGATGTGGAAGATACTAAGTTCAGAGAAGGGTACATGGATAATCTGGAGCAGGTCAGTATTAAGGAGATGTTAGATGTCATGAGACGCATAAGGTTTGATAAATCCTCAGGGCTGGATAAGATCTATCCCAGGTTGCTATGAGAATCAGGGGAGGAGGTAGCTGAGGCCCTGACAGGGATCTTTTGCATCTTCATTTGCCACAGGTGAAGTGCCAGAAGATTGGAGGATAGCTCATAATGTTCCTTTATTTAAGAAGGGCAGCAGGGACAAACCAGGTAATTACAGGTGGTGAGCCTTAAATCAGTGGTAGGGAAATTAGTGGAGAAAGTCCTAAGGGATAGGATTTATGTACATGTGGAATGGCAGGGGTAGGGATAGGCAGCATGACTTTGTGCAGGGGAAAAACTAACTTGATTGAGTTTTTTGAGGTGGTAACGAAAATGATTGATGAAAGCATGGCAATGGACGTTGCCTTTATGGACTTTAGTAAGGCGTTAGACAAGGTCTTGCATTATAGCCTGGCTCAGAAGATTCAAGCACATGGGATCCAGGGCAAGCTGGCAAATTGAATCCAAAATTGGCTTGATGATAGGAGATAGGGGGTAGTGGTGGAAGGGTGCATTTCTGATTGGAAGTCTGTGACTAGGTGGAAAGTTGGGGTGGAGCACTGACAGATGGAATTTAATCCTGACAAGTGTGAGGTAATGCATTTTGGAAAGTCAAGAAGGTATAGGACATAGACAATAAACAATAGGGCCTTAAGAAATACTGATGAACAGAGGGACCTTAGGGTTCATTCAAGTCCAAAGTTTCCTAAAAGTAGCAAAACAATTTTAGTCAACCATTGAGGCAAAAGATGATTAAATTTTACTGTGGTGATAATTTAAGTTGTGATTGGAAACACTAGCAATTTTTTCACCTAACTTAGTATCTTGCTAACACCTTACATCATTGTGAAAAATGTCCTGAAGAAGGGTCCTGACCTGAGATGTTGACTGCCTGCTTTTCTCCACGGATGCTGCCTGACATGCTGAGTTCCTCCAGCATCATTGTGTTTTTCACCTTACATCATTGTGTTGGGAAGTCTTTAGTTCATGGGAATATGCCTGTCTGCCATTGGCTCTCCCCTCCAGCTGAACACTCTCACAGGTGGTTAGGCAGAGGAAGATAGTAGTCACAGGGTTAGAAATTCATCCATGGTTTCTTATAATAAACATGAATACAGTTTCATGAATATAGTTTCTTATAATAAACAGAATATATCTTCATTAAATTTCAAAAGTGGAGTACAAATTACAGCTGCCAATGTATTGTAACTTAAGCAATTGAGGACAAATTTGTATCCATCTCATTAAGTCGTACAAGCCAACACACTAATGAAAGGGAGCATGGCCTGTTGTGTGCTACTGCTTGAACTGAGGCTGTCTTATCTTGCTGTTGCTTTGTGTATTCACTCTCCGCTGGATAAAGTGAACCAGTTTAACAATTTTTATGTGGCTTCAGCTTACCAAGCATCTTCTTTGTCTGCCTTTCCAAAGCTGGGATTGGGGGATGTGCAGAGGACGTGACATTTAGTTTTGATCAGAAGGGAATCTCATTGTTAGCCCCTGGGTAATGCTATCGTAGAATTAAATGTTGGGCAGTACAGTGACACCCATAAATGTCAGGCACTCAAAGAGCTTATGGAAATAACTATTCAGATTGCTGTATCCAAGAGGTATTGTTATAAGACAAAAATTAAACTTGCAATGTAAATAAGTGTCCACCATTTCACACTTCAGAGATTATTTGTCTTCACCTGTTTGCAATTACAGCTTGATATTCTATTTCTTGGAAAGATAAAGTAAACTATGTGAGTGTAGAGATTTTCCCTTAAGTCCGGCGAGTGTTAGATCATTGTTGAATTTTCAGAGTGTCTAAATATGAGAATGTTTAAATAAGAGGGTGAAAATGTAGAGATTTTTCCTTTATGTTAGATAAATGTTGAAATTTAAGCAACTGGCTGAATTCAGACAGCACAAGCCGGGCTGTCTACAAGATTGAGTGCTGGGAGCTAGCAGGAGCTAGTGAACACTATATTGGATTAAATTCTAATAAATTGATTCCTTTACCTTTCAGCATTGAGTATTAATGAGCTGTAAAGCAGTTCAGCATAAAATCGATGCACTGAATTTATTAATCAAAGCGTTTAATTGATTGATTACTTTTATTACTATTTACATTTATGTTTTGGATTGTCTTTTCCTCAAATCTTCTGTAGCTTTGCAAATATTAATTTTTATAGACTTGCCTTGTCATGTTATGTACTTTTTGCACTGTAACTTTTAATTTTTATGACAATTTTTTCTCCGTTGTTCTACGAGTGACAAATCCACAGCACCATATAAAAGTCAAATTCACTGCCTTAAAATTGCTACCATATATTTTTCAATTAGTTTAGGAACTAAAGTTTAAAATGCCAAGCAGTTCTAGTGGTGAGCAGAAAGATGATAATAAATCAATTGTCTAATCACTTCAAACATAAAGAAAATCAGCTGTTGTACTGTATATGAACAAGGAAAAGGTGTGGATAATTGTTGCAATGTGTTCCCATCATTTTTACATGTTGCATGAAACACTGAATGTTTAACATTTTAATATTTTGTTTCATCTTAAAAATAGTAAAGAAGTTCTGATATTTATCTGCAATGTCTGTTTCAGAATATCAGAAAGTTTGAAGGAAAATAATGTTTTTGGTATTAGTTTACCTTTTGCATTGTAGTCCTCTTCCCTCCATTTTATTTTGATTTTGGCCAGTTGTTTGAATTGATGGCAAAAAGAATCATACATAGTTGTAAACTAGCTAAATTCCTTGCTTGTTAACTGGTAGGAAACAATAGTTAGTTGCCTCTCTTGTTTTTATTCACAAAGATTGTATGAGTAAGCTTTGAGGATATGATCTAGACCATGTCACAAGCGGTGGTGCATTTTGGATAAGACATTGAACCAAGAGATGCGTTTATTACTAGTGTTAAAGACCCAATAGCACTATTTAAAACTGAGCATGGACATGTCCTAATCCAGCACAACCTAAACAGTTTATTAGTTATTAATAACATTGCATTTTCTGGGATCTTGTAACATGCAGGTTTACTGGTGCATTCACCATACACTAAAGTTGTGCATTTCAAAGTTATTCATTATGTGTGAAGCGTTAGGGGATATTTTTTATATTGCTAAACACTTGTTAATGGAAGACAATTAAAGAGCTGTACACTCAACTTTAAAGAGCCATGTGTATAAAATAGAACAATGTTAATTCCTGCATTGTAAGTGCTATTCATGATGTGTGGTAATTACATCAAAGGAATTAGCTATTTCTACAATATACTTCAAAATGTAGGCAGTTGAAATCTTAACTTGCACAGACGTATGTACTCTGCCAGTTGAGTAAATAGTTGCTCAGAAGAAAGAATGGAATTGATAGAAAATATGAAATAAAATGTCAAGACCCTTGTATTTCTGATATAATTTTTTTTGACTGAAAAGAATTAAAAACCTATTGAATATAGATTCAATAGTTGCCCTTTGCAACCATCATATTATTGTTGTATGTGAAGTAACATATGGTTAACATTAATTTTGGAACATATATATTGCCCTTTACCGTGGAAAATAGTTAGTTAAACATATGAAATAAAAACAAACACAAAATGCTTGGATTACTCAGGAGGAAAGGCTGCTGCATCCGTGGAGAGAGAAACAAGGGCTAGATTTTGCAGGAAATGTCAGCAGTTCCTCACAGCATTACCTACATTTCTCTGCTTCAGTGGCACAGTCAGGACTTCTGTGCGGGCAGATGCAAATACAACGGTCCTGATCTTGCTGGCAGTTGTTTACCAACACTTTCCTACCTGTGCTTTGACCTTGGTTTCCTCATGTAACACAAAATTGAGGCAATTGCCAGGACTCACACTGGGACATCCACCCAAAGAACCTGTGTTTAGTTAGAGCTGACACAGGCAGTGTCTATTGATTTCAAGAACAAAAGAATAGGAGTAGGAAAAGGCTGCTTTTCCATTCACTAAGATCTTGGCTGATCCAATCTCGGCCTCAACACCACTTTTATTTTCTCTCTGCGTAACCATTGACTCCCTTGCAGTTCAAATTCTGTCAATCTCCACTTTGAATATATCCAAAGACTCTACTCCACAGCTCAAAGAGCCTCTGAATAAAGAAATTCCTGCTGATTTCCATCTTAAGTGGGTGAACTCTGATTCTGAAACTATGGTCCCTAGTTCTAGATACCCTGACTAGGGTAAACAATCCCTTAGCTTCGACCCTGTCAATCACCCTCAGAATCATATATCAAAAGCAAGAGGGAATATGTTTAAGGTGAGAGGAAAGAGCTTTAAAGGGGAACTGAGGGTTAATTTTTTTTTACAGAGCGAGTGATTGATATCTGGAATGCAGTGCCAGAGGATGTGGTGGAATCAAATGTTTAAGAGGCATTTAGACAGACACTTAAATAGGCAAGGCATACGGGCAAATGGGATTAGTGTAGATGGGCAAAAACGTCAGCATGAACTTGGTGGGCTGAAGGGCCCCTTTCTGTGCTGTACGATCCTATGACTCTATGACTGTGATTTAATAAGATTTCCTCTCACTCTTCAATACTTTAATAAGTACAGGCATGCTCAATCTATCTTTATATGTCAACCTTCTCTGCATTGCCTCTAATACAAATATATTCTCCCTTAAACATGGAAACTAAAGCTATTTGTACTACTGTCGTGCTGTTTCAACAGAAATCCTCCATCAAAACTTTCCCCTTTCTATACTTCACATCCCTTGCAAGAAGGGGAAAAATTCAATTAGCTTTCCTAATTACTCGTTATATCTGTATGCTAACTTCTTGTATCTCATGTTCCAGAACTCCCATTTCCCTTTGTACTGTGACATTTTGTAGTCTCACTCTGCTTAAAAAGTAATATTTAAAAAAAATTCCCATATTGAACTTCATCTGCCAACTTTCTGCCCATCTGTTTAATGGAGAGGAACATTTGTGAGTAATAAAGGTGTTAATTTTTTTTTGACGTTTTTAATTGTTTGAATTGATTTAAATATTTTAAGTGTTTCTGTTATTTTTAATTTATAAAAATATCCAATTTATTATCAGTTGGATTAATTTTTAACAGTTCTGGAATATTTTTCGTTATTGACAACATCGACATTTAGCTAAATCAGGCTCATAGAATAGCTACCTGCCAAAAGTTTTTTTCAACCATTTTTGGCAGGGATTGTTCTGTGTGTCCTTCCCATGTGATGGGATTATTGAGCCTCTTGGTTTACCTTCCTTAAGTGGCACCTATTTCTAGGAAAGGTCACCAACTATTTCCACCTGCACAGATGCTGCCTGACCTGCTGAGTATATCCATCAGTTTTCAGGTTGTTCTTGGTGGCACACAGTTATAATCTAATTTTAGAAACATTTTAATGCTCCAACATGGCTGTTGATATTTTCCCTTCATTACCATTAAGGAAGTGCATTCCTATCATTCCACTTCCAATCAGGAATACACCAAGAAAGAAACACAGTGCATGAAACTTTTTTTAAAGGGAGACCTAACATAGAAATAACATTGCTGAAGAGAACTTTGGGAAAAAATAGAGATCAAATGTAACTTGCAGTGAAGGTCTTTCTTCAGCATTGAATTTTCAGGGCATGTTAGTATACTTTTCTGCATGGTGACTGCTTGATGTGTTTATTTTTAATTTCCTTTCTCCAATATTCTTGTTTTTTATATCTAATTACTGCAGTTATAGCATGATATAACTTAAATCATCTTTCATTGCTCAGAAAACTGTGTGGGTTCCCAGGGTTGATAAGGTGCACATGACAACTGTTAGAGATCTAAAAATAAGCTTAGATTTGCTTCTATATTTCCCTCCAGATAGCACTTAAACTTGGCTGCAAACTCGTGACGAATGGCCACTGATCTGGTTTTGTGCCTGGATCGCACTGCATCTGGACTTGCTCTGAAGTGTTTCTGGTGACTGTACCTGCAAAGGAATGCAAGTGAGTATCAACTGCCACTGAAAGCTTGGCTTTACTGTTCCATTTGTCCTTACAATAACTTCATCCTGCAATTCTCAGTCAAATCTACATCATCCTTCTATTCCCACTTGTCCATGCTTGTTTTCCTTGTTCATTTGTATTCTGAAACAAGGCATAGAATGATGAGATTCTACATCATTTGCTACCCCATTACTAGTGAACTCAGTCTCCAAGGTTTTATATAGACTGTAGGAGGGGTAGAGTTACTCTACTCAACATCAAGGCAGCTTTAATCAAAAGACAACAAGGAATTTTTACAACAATATAATAAGTTGGAAGGTCCTCCAGTCATTCCTGACAAAAGACGGTCATGGTTCCAGTTATATATGGAATGGCTAAACTGTACACAGCACGTCTAGTTTGTTAACAGTGTGATCTCTTTGTGGAAACTAACAAATAGGGCAGAGGGATGCTTGGAGGTCCTGAAAGTGGTGGATGGTTGAGCGGAGTGTCTTTTTGCCAATCTTACTTCTCAGAGGTGAGCCTCGGGAGATCATGGCTCTGGCTGTTCGAGAGGATTCTGAAAGAACCCAGAATATTAGGACTAACTTGGGAAGGGCAAATATATGGCATTCTGTGGAGGCTCCTGGAAGGATCATGTGACGGTATTTATTTACGATGCTGGATTGGAGTGTCCAGGAAGAAGCAAGGGAAATAAACCCTGTGCTGGGAATTAATTTGTTCTATCTTCGACTATAGCATGCTCCATGTCCTGAAAGGGAATGATAAGGCCTGCTGATGGAAGGGACTTAGCTCAACCCCAACCACAGCAGAGATCTCCCTTTGATGGTGGAATAAAATATCCAGGTGGTGCTTCATGACTTTAAAGGTGGCACTTGACTTTAAATCTGCATTCATAGGCCAACACTCTGCACACCCAGAGCCCACCTTTTCCTTGCAAAGGAGGTGCTGCAAGTGATACCACACATTATCTCACCATCTCAAGCCCAGTGGCCCAACACAGCGTGGACAGCACAAACAAGGTTGGCACTTACATGCTCTTTCCAGCATTTTCCATAGACAGGTAGATAAATTAATTTAATTCATCCATCAATGTTAAGTCAGGATCTACTAGTTATTGGAGCCAAGAGGAACATACTGTTTTGACAGCTGCATCTCAGGAGTTTAGAAGCAACAAATCTGTAATTATAGCCTCTAGTTCAGCAGCATCCAGGGTCCAAACCTTTACATTGCAAACAGATTAGAGTTTGATTTTAACTGGACAATTACAGTCTTGATATTAACATTAGTTGTCCCTTCTGCATTTGACAGAGAATGAACACTTTCTAAACGGATAAGTTATCTGGAATACATTTGCAGTTAATATGCTGTAAAATGAAAAATATGCAACTGTTGGACTGCCTTTTGTTGTAAGCATCACTGATTCTGTGGTTCCAAAATTATCCACTGATATTTTATACATTTATAAAAATATAATTTCTCTCACCCTGTTACTCCCATTCCTTCTCATGTTCTTTCAGCCGATGTACTTTGCTTTATTTTTCTCTTCTTACATGTACATCTGCAAATCTGATTGGTCTTTGGTATGATTTGGTTGGTATGGATCTGCACTGAAATGCATTGACAACTTGCATTTATATAGCATCTTTTTCCATACTAATATATTCCAGTTCACTTCTTAGCAGTGTTATTACTGGAATGCCAATGGTCAGTGGTTTCAGATTATCAAACAAACTAATTACAGTACAATTACAATATGATTGGCACATCTTCTGAGAAATGCCAGCATGTGCCCAAATAACTATCAGAAGGTTTAGGACTCCTGCATGAGTCCTGAACTTCCTGAGATGTTCTTCCAATTATCATCCTTTCTTCTTTTCAACATGGGATTCCTTGTGAAATCCAGCAGTGGACTGACACTTCCGTCTAGTTTCCCCAGCAGCTGCAAAGCTGCCGGCTGAGCCTGCACTTCATTGGAGAGGAATAATTGTGAGGAAGAAAAGGAGTTCTAAGATAAAATAAATTTCTTGAATTAACAATTACATTTAACTTCTTAAGTGTATTTTATTATTTTGTATGTTTATTAATTTAACCACTTAATTTTTAATAGTTTTTGAATGTTTGTGAATATGAGAGACGATGATAACCATTCAAATTATTTGAATGTTATAACAGCTGGGAGGCCTAGACTTAGCCAGCTGTCAAAGCAATGGGTGGTTCTTGATATTAATGGCTGGCTCCCAGGAAATTTTGGGCCAATTTATGGATTATTTATGTTGGGATTTATGTTACATTTAATGAGATACCGTGCAGCTACTTCTATAATTTGAGAATAGTTTGTTTGAACAACATAGGGCTTGCTAAAGCATGTTTCAAAATAACCTAGTTATCTTGGTCTGAAAAAGTTGGAAACACTCAGCAGGTCAGGCAGCATTTTGGAAAGAGAATCAAAGTTTATGTCTCAGGTTGATGATTCCATTACAAACCTTTCATTTCTTTTCTGCTCCTTCTCCTTCTCTGCAACTTAAGACTTGTTTTCTAACTTTTCCCGATTCTGATGAAAGGTCTTCCACCTGAAATATTAACTCTGTTTCTGTCTTCATTGACGCTGTCTGAGCTGCTGAGTATTCCCAACATTTTCCATTGTTGGAGATACAGGTTTTTAAAATCACGAGGGGCATAGATGAGGTGAATAGCCACAGTCTTTCCCCCAGAGTAGGGGAGTCCAAAGCTAGAGGCATAGTTTTAAAGTGAGAGGAGAAAGATTTAAAGCGGATCTGAGGAGCAACTTTTTCACTCAGAGGGTGGTCCGTATTTGGAACAAGCTGCCAGAGAAAATAATAGAGGCGAGTACATTCATGGCATTTAAAAGACATTAGGACAGGTACATAGATAGGAAAGATTTAGAGGATTTGCGCCAAACACAGGCAAATGGGGCTACCTTAGTTAGGCAAATTGGTCAGCATGGACAAGATGGGCCGAAAGGCTTATTTTCCATGCTATATAGCTCCACGATTCTATGACTATAATTTCCAGCATCTACAGTATTTTGCTTTTTGGTACTTTGTTCAGTTGCCTCTTGTATTGTGAATATTTGCAACAATTGTAAATGATGCAAATGGAGGGCCCTAATCGTAGAAAATCTGGGATACACTCGGAGGACATACAGCCCATCATGCCTGTGAAAAAGAGTGACTCATCCTACTCCCACCCACAGCCACTAGATCCATATCCTAACAGGCCACTTCTCGCTGCCTT
Source organism: Pristis pectinata (assembly GCF_009764475.1). Lineage (NCBI taxonomy): Eukaryota > Metazoa > Chordata > Chondrichthyes > Rhinopristiformes > Pristidae > Pristis > Pristis pectinata. The sequence goes on from NC_067407.1 coordinate 16,668,310, forward strand.
GGTAAAGCAGTCAACATAATCAAAGACCCTTCCCACCCCAAACATCCTCTCTTCCCACGGTCCAATTGGGCAGAAGATACAAAAACCTGAAAGTATGTACCACCAGACTCAAGGACAGCTTCTATCCCGCTGTTATAAGACTATTGAATGGATCTCTTGTACGATAAGATGGACTCTTGACTTCACAATCTACCTCATTATGGCCTTGCACCTTATTGTCTGCCTGCACCGCACTTTCTCTGTAAGTGTAACACTTTATTCTGCATTCTGTTATTGTTTTCCCTTCTACTACCTCAATGTACTGGAATGAAATGATCTGTATGGATGACATGCAAAACAAAGTTTTTCTCTGTACCTCAGCACATGTGACAACAATAAACCAATTTACCAATTTACCATGGCTCTTCGAGGAAAGATCCAAGGTACTAATTATCCTTCCTCTGCCATCTTCCACATTCCTATCATTGTCTAGGTGAAAACATTTTCCCCATCTCCCCTCTGATCCATCTTTAAATCCATGTCCCTCGTTTTGAAACCTCTGCCACAGGGATATGTTCTTCCTATTTGTTCCAACCAGGCTCATTATATTTATATTCACCTCAATTAAATCTCCTCTCTTCCTACTCCATTCCAAAGGAAACCTTTCTAATTTATCTAATCTTTCACCTTATCCAGTTTTCTAATCCTGGTGACAATTCTCTTCGAGGTTTGAGAAAAACAAAGCAGATTTAAGGAAGTAAATGACATGGCTAACGTGCATCAATAAATCCATAACCTTAACAACATTCTCAATTTGTTAAAAGTTGTTGTGCAGTGCTGGAACCCAAAGGAGGATAAAACCCTCTCTGTGTGATGGAACCGTTCCTAAACATGCTCTTATTTGAAACTATATAAAACAGAATACAGTATTATATACGTTTCTCCCTTTTACTTAGTAAGTTGGAAAATGCAATTCCCTCCAATTTCAGTGTTATTACTTCAGGAAAATACAATTGCATCTTTGGGACTGTTATAAATTGAAGTGAAATTCGAAGAGCAGCTCTGCCATCCCCGATGTTGTTGAGCAATTGTATTTCTGAGTGCTGTGAGTTACATTCTTTACAGGTAACTCACTTTAAGTGTCATCTTCCGAAAATGACGATGTACTTTACCATTTTATTCCCTTCAAATTCCTCTTTATAGAATTCTGACTGGGTCTTTGTAGAATCAGAATCAGAATCAACTTATATGTCGTGAAATTCATTGTTTTGCGGCAGCAATACAGAGTAAAGACATAAAATTTACTATAAATTACAAAATAAATAAATAGTGCAGAAAAAAGGAATAATGAGGTCGTGTTGATGGGTTCATGGACCGTACCTCTTAGAGTCATAGAATAATACAACACAGAAGCAGGCCGTTTGACCCAATTTGTCCATGCCAACCAAGATGCCCATCTAAGCTACTCCCATTTGCCCGCATTTGGCCCATATCCCTCAAAACCTTTCCTATCCATGTCCCTGTCCAAATGTCTTTTAAATGTTGTTATTGTACCTGCCTCAACCACTTTTTCTGGCAGCTTGTTCCATATGTGTAAACCCGCTGTGTGAAGAAGTTTGCCCTTCTGGTGCCTTTTAAATCTTTCCCCTCTTACTGTTAACCAATGCCCTCTAGTTTTTGATTCCCCTTCCCTGGGAAAAAGACTGAGTGCATTCACCTTTATCTGTGCCCCTCATGATTTTATGCACCTCTGTAAGATAACCTCTCGGTTTCCTATGCTCCAGGGAATAAAGTCCTAGTCTGTCCAATCTATCCTCCTAACTCAGGCCTTCGTCTTCTGGCAATATTCTCATAAATCTTCTTTGCACCTTTCCAGCTTAATGAGGTCTTTCCCATAACAAGGTAACCAAAACTGTACACAATACTCCAAGTGTGTCCTCACCAACATCTTCTACAACTGCAACTTTCTGTCCCAACTCCTATACTCAGTGCCCTGACTGATGAAGGGCAGCATGCAAAAAGCCTTCTTCACCACCTTGTCTATCTGTGATGCTACTTTCAGAGAACAATATACTTGTACTCCTCGGTCCCTCTGTTCCCCAAACTCCCCAGCGCCCTACTGTTCACTGTGAAAGTCCTGCCCTGGTTTGACTTCCCAAAATGCAACACTTTGCAATTATCTGAATTAAAGTCCATTTGCCATCCCTTGGCCCACTTACCTAGCTGATCAAGATCCCCTTTTTTTTGATAACCATCTTTGCTGTCTACAATACCAACCACTTTAGTGTCATCTGCAAGCTCTCGTGTCATCTTGGAGCTATGTTCCTGGTAAAGTCCTCCTTCAGGCAAAGAAGTTTTCACTAAAGTGACCTGAAAGAGTAATCTCTTCACATTTGTGACTTCCAAAATAGTCTGCCATCTAGCGTAGTCAGTCGTAATTCCGCGTAAATAATTGTGAGGAACTTGGACCAGTTAATGATTCAACAAAGAGTAGATGGCTGTAGGATTGTGGAAGGTAACATGAAGAGAAGATTGCTTAAGTCAGATGGCTTTTTAGCTTATTCTCTCTTAATTTATCAGTTTTGATAAATTATCTCCATTCCTTGGTCAGTTTGGACTTGCACCTTTAAGTGCCTCTGCCTCTAACTTCTTCCAGTGCTCCCTTCAGTGTATTCGAAGCACGACAGTACTCTTTGCTTTGGTTCATCCCTATGTTCCACAGGAATTGATGCCATGGAATCACTGTTACTGGTATATTTCTTGATCTAGTTTGTCTGGGTTAGTTCAGACTATTTCAATCACTTCTGGCTCCCTTTCAATTCCTTTGGATCAGTCAGGCTCCCTGGGAGATGTAAAACCCCAAAATGGAGTCTCCACTGTTTGCATACCAGGTTCCGAAAATCCTTTAGGGAATCAGTTGAAAAGAGACATTTTCCTCCTGCATCTTACTTGCTAAAATGGGTTATTGTGAATTGGCTCCTATTAACCACTTCAAAGGCAGATGACCTAAAAAAAGTGTAGTAGACAGTAAAATGCATCTTGCTGATTCCAGAGGTATTTGAGGGAGGGACATCTGAGCAACAATAGAACATAGAATGTTGAACATAGACCATAGAACATGGAACAGTATAGCACAGGAGCAGGCTCTTTGGCCCATGATGTTGTGCCGAACTAATTAAACTAGTAATTAAATGCCTAACTAAACTAATCCCTTCTGTCTACACAGTGTCCATATTCCTCCATTCTCTGCATATTCAGGGGCCTATCTAAGAGACTCTTAAATGCCTCTATCGTATTTGCCTCCACTACCACCCCTGGCAGTGTTAAAAACTTGCTCCACACATCTCCTTTGAACTTACCCCCTCTCATCTTAAATGCATGACCTCTAGTATTAGACATTTCAACCCTGGGAGAAAGATACCGGCTGTCTACTCTATCTATGCCTCTCCTGCTGATGCAGTCCTGATGCAGATTTCGACCCATAACGCCGACAATTCCTTTCCCTCACAGATGCTGCTCAACCTGCTGAGTTCCTCCAACAATTTTTTTGTTGCTCCATTTTGATTTTGGATGACATTGTCTCTTCAACTAAGAATCACAGCATTTCCAATAATATTTTGCTTTCATACATGAGGAAGGTTAAAGGGCTGAAAGGGGGGGAATCATAGAGGTAAGAGGGGAAGAAAGCCAGTGAGACTACAAAATGTGGCAATGCAAGGGGATACAGGGTTCCAAGTACATGAACCACACAAATTTAGCAAGCAATTAGGAAAACTAATGGAGTGTTCTGCTTTATTGTGAGGGATGGAGTCCAATGGTAAAAAAGCTTTGCTGCAGCTTTACAGTGAACAGTTTAAATCTCCGTATTTAAGGAAGGGTATTCTTGCAGTGGAGAGGAAATTCACTAGGTTGATTCTTGGGATGACGGGGGTGACGTGAAGAAACATTGTGCAGTCTGGTTTATGCACATTGGAGTATAGAAGAATGAGAGCTGATCTTATTGAAACATAAGATCCTGAGGGAGATTGATGGGGTGGATAATTGCAAAGTGTTGCATTTTGGGAAGTCAAACCAGGGTAGGACTTTCACAGTGATCGGTAGGGCACTGGGGAGTGTTGTGGAACAGAGGGACTGAGGAGTACAAGTACATTGTTCTCTGAAAGCGACATCACAGGTAGACAAGGTGGTGAAGAAGGCTTTTAGCACACTAACCTTCATCAGTCAGGGCACTGAGTATAGGAGTTGGGACGGTAAGTTGCAGTTGTAGAAGATGTTGGTGAGGACACACTTGGAGTATTGTGTACAGTTTTGGTTACCTTGTTACAGGAAAGACATCACTAAGCTGGAAAGGTGCAAAGAAGATTTACGAGAATGTTGCCAGGAGTTGAGGGCCTGAGTTATGAGGATGCTGAGAGGATATTTCTCTAGTCGGAGTATCCTGATACTTTATATTAGTTTAAATTACCAGTGTCAGTTCAATAAGTGTAATCAGTTCATGGACCCTACAGTACTGTACATTGGCCATGCAAAAGGCCCATTTTTAGAATGTCTCATGGGTTAGCTCTATCTCCCCTAAATATCACAGTCATCACGACACTTGGTTGTCTCAGATGCCCTCTTGCTATGTAATTTTATATTTTAACTTTAGAGCAGATAATTTAATTTGGTTTCCCAAAGACGCATCACCCAAAAACAAAGCACTAACTGGGACTGGACATAATGGATATGATATTTTAACATTACTGGCGATTATTATATTTGGTCCACACAGAAATTACTAGATTAAAACTTGATTTTCCCAGTATGAAATGTGGAATTGACAATTCCTATCCATATCATTCCATATCCCCGATATCCTTCTCAAATCTCGATCATGCTCCCGACCTCCACTCTTACTCCCGGCCCCTCCAAAATTCTTCCCAACCCCCAACTCACTCTTAATCTACTGATCCTACTCCTGATGCCATGTCCCACCCCTGATCTGCCAAATTTGCTTCCCTCATGATCTTTCTCTCCATATCTTGACCTCACTTCCCATCCATCAAAATCTGCTTCCCACCCTGTGATCTTTCTCTCTCTTCCTCAGATCTTGCTCCTCATCCTCCCTGAGCTCCCTCCCATTCCCTGATCTCCTTCCTGATCCTCTAATCCCACTCCCCACTCTGATCTTGCTCCTGATCCACGGATTTTGCTCCTACCTTCAAACCTCACTTTTGCTTCCAATTCCCAACTGTCAGGGCATTTACCTAATCTTCACCATGTCCAGCAACACCACTTCCTTCTTCACTGGCCCTGATTTTGCATTTAAGTAGACGCAGCTCAGAACATTAGTCCCACCACGCTCAACCTTTCAGTTTCCATCTTTGCTTGTAGTCTTAACATCTACTTTCCCCACAGCCTCTCCACTTGCTGACTACACCTGTGAGAAGTGCATCCGGCTGCAGCTCCTTACAGACCATGTTAGGGAACTGGAGCTGGAGGACCTTTGGATCATTTGGGAGATAGACAGGAGTTACAGGGAAGCAGTCACACCAAAGTTGGAGGAGGCAGGTAGCTGGGTGACTGTCAGGAAAGACAAAGGGAATAGGCAGTCAGTGCAGGTTACCCCGTGGCCATTCCCCTCAATAGCAAGTATAGCATTTTAGACAGCTTGGGGGGATGACCTGCCAGGGGAAAGCCACAGCAGTCAGGTCTCAGGCACTGAGTCTGGCTCTTTGGATCAGAAGGGAAGTGGGGAGAAGAGGCAAACGATAGTGATAGGGGATTCATTGGTTAGGGGAGCAGACAAGAGGTTCTGTGGACGAGAGCGAGACTCTCGGATGGTACGTTGCCTCCCAGGTGCCAGGGTCAGAGATGTCTCGCATTCTTAAGGGGGAGGGTGAGAAGCCAGAAGTTGTGGTACACATTGATACCAATCACATGGACAGGAAAAGTGATGAGGTCCTGCAAAGTGAATTCAGGGAGTTGGGTGCTAAGTTAAAAGGCAGGACCTCCAGGGTGGTGATCTCAGGATTGCTGCCCATGCCACGTGCTAGTGAGGCAAGAAGTAGCAAGATAGTGAAGTTTAACATGTGGCTAAGCAGATGGTGCAGGAGGAAGGGCTTCAGATTTTTAGATCATTGCGCTCTCTTCCAGGGCAGGTGGGAACTGTACAAACGGGACGGTTTGCACTTGAACTGGAGGGGGGGCCAATATCCTTGCAGGAAGGTTTGCTAGTGCTGCTCAGGGTGGGGGGGGTGGGAATCAGGGCGGCAGGGCAGCAAGTGGAGGGGCTGTGGGGAAAGTAGATGTTAAGACTACAAGCAAAGCTGGAAACCGAAAGGTTGAGTGTGGTGGGACTAACGTTCTGAGTTGCGTCTATTTCAATGCAAGGAGTATTGTAGGTAAGGCAGATGAACTTAGGGCGTGGATCCCTACGTGGAATTATGATGTTGCAGCCATTAGTGAGACTTAGTTGCAGGAGGGGCAGGACTGACAGCTCAATGTTCTGGGGTTCTGGTGTTTTAGGCATGACCGAGGGGGAGGTATTAAAGGGGGAAGGGTGGCATTACTCATCAGGGAAAATGTAACGGCAGTGCTCAGAGAGGACATACTGGAGGGCTCGACTACCGAGGCAATATGGGTGGAACTGAGGAATAAAAAATGATGATCATGTTAATTGGGACTATATTATAGACCTCCCAATAGTCAGCGGGATTTAGAGGAGCAAATTTGTAGAGAGATAGCAGGCAGTTGCAGGAAATATAAAGTTGAGATAGTAGGTGACTTTAACTTTCCACATATTGACTGGGACTCCCATAATGTAAAAGGACTGGGTGGGATCGAGTTTGTCAAATGTGTTCAGGAAAGTGCCCTTGATCAATGTGCAGAGGTCCCAACTAGAGAGAATGTGATACTGGATCTCCTGTTAGGGAACGAGACAGGGCAGGTGACAGATGTGTGTGTAGGGGAACACTTTGGATCGAGTGATCATAATTCCACTAGTTTCAAGATAATTATGGAAAAGGATAGGACTGGTCCTAGGGTTAAGATTCTAAACTGGATGAAGGCCAATTTTGATGACATCAGAGAGGATCTGGCAGGTGTGGATTGAGATAGGTTGTTTTCTGGCAAAGAGATGCTTGGTAAGTGGGAGGCCTTCAAGAGTGAAATATTGAGAATACAGAATCTGTATGTTCCTGTTGAGATAAAAGGCAAGGCTAACAGGTTTAGGGAACCTTGGTTATCAAGGGATATTGAGGCCCTGGTAAAGAAAAAGGAGGTGCATATAAGGTATAGGCAGTTAGGATCAAATGAGGTGCTTGAGGAGTATAAGACATGCAAGAGAACACTTAAGAGAGAAATCAGGAGGGCTAAAAGAGGACATGAGGTTGCTCTGGTAGACAAGGTGGAAGAGAATCCAAAGGGTTTCTATAGCTACAGGTATATTAAGGGCAAAAAGATAGCAAGGGACAAAATTGGTTCTCTTGAAGATCAGCGTGGACTTCAATGCATGGAGCCAAAAGAGAAGGGGGAAATTTCAAATGGATTTTATGCATCTGTGTTTACTCAGGAGACAAAAACAAGAGTCTATAGAGCTGAGGAAAAGTGTAGTGAGGTCATGGACTGTATCCGGGTTACGGAAGAGGAGGTGCTTGCTGTCTTGAGGCAAATTAGGGTGGATAAATCCCCAGGACCTGACGAGGTGTCCCCTCGGACCTTGTTGGGAGGCTAGTGCAGAAATTGCAGGGGCCCTGGCAGAGATATAAAACGCCTTTAGCCACGGGTCAAGTGCCGGAGGACTGGAGGATAGCTAATGTCGTTCTGTTGTTTAAGAAAGGCTCTAAGAATAAGCGAGGAAATTATAGGCCGGTGAGCCTGACGTCAGTTGTGGGTAAATTATTGGAAAGTATTCTGATGGACAGGATATATAAGTATTTGGATAGACAGGGCCTGATTAGGGATAGTCAACATGGCTTTGTTCGTGGCAGGTCATGTCTAACCAATCTAATAGAGTTTTTCGAGGAGGTTACCAGAAAGGTTGATGAAGGGAAGGCAGTGGATGTTGTCTACATGGACTTTAGCAAGGCCTTTGACAAAGTTCCACATGGGTGGCTGCTCCAGAAGGTTAAGTCACTTGGCATTCAGGATGAAGTAGTCAATTGGATTCATCATTGGCTTAGCGGGAGAAGTCAGAGAGTTGTAGTAGATGGTTGTCTCTCTGATTGGAGACCTGTGACTAGTGGTGTGCTGCAGGGATCGGTGCTGGGTCCATTGTTGTTTATCATCTATATTAATGATTTAGGTGATACTGTGGTAAACTGGATCAGCAAATTTTCAGATGACACCAAGATTCGGGGTGTAGTGGACAGCGAGGAAGGCTATCAAAGCTTGCAAAGTGATCTGGGCCAGCAGGGAAAATAGGCTGAAAAATGGCAGATGGAATTTAATGCAGTGATGCACTTTGGGAGGACAAACCAGGGTAAGACTTACACAGTGAATGGTAGGGCACTGAGGTGTGTGGTAGAACAAAGGGACCTGGGAATACGGAGCCATAATTCCTTGAAAGTGACATTCCAGGTAGATAAGGTCATAAAGGGAGCTCTTGGCACATTGGTCTTCATAAATCAGGGCATTGAGTACAGGAGTTGGGATGTTATGTTGAAGTTGTATAAGATATTGGTGAGGCCAAATTTAGAGTACTGTGTGCAGTTCTGGTTACTTACCTACAGGAAAGATATCAATAAGCTTGAAAGAGTGTAGGGAAAATTTACACGGATGTTGCCGGGACTTGAAGACCTGAGTTACACGGATAGGTTGAATAGGTTAGGACTTTATTCCCTGGAGCACAGGAGAATGAGGGGAGATCTTAGAGAAGTATAGAAAATTATGAAGGGTATGGATAGGGTGAATGCATGCAGGCTTTTTCCCCTCAGGTTGGGTGAGACTAGAACTATAGGTTTGGGGTGAAAGGTGAAATATTTAAGGGGAATCTGAGGGGGAACTTCTTCACTCAGAGGGTGGTGCGAGTGTGGAATGAGCTGCTGGCGGAAGTGGTGGATGCGGGTTCAATTGTAACATTTAAGAGAAGTTTGGATAGGTATGTGAATGGGAGAGGTATGGAGGGATATGGTCTGGGTGCAAGTAGATGGGACTAGGCAGAAAACCAGGCTGGCATGGACTAGAATGGTCAAAGGGTCTGTTTCTGTGCTGTAGTGCTCTATGACTACATGTGTGCACAGGTGCAATGAAAAACTTACTTGCAGCAGCATCACCGGCACATAGCATCAGATAAGCAGCATTCACAGGAAAAACATAAATTATACACAGCTTTTCCAAGAAAGAACACAATTAAGAGAAAACAAAGTCCATTTTAGTGCAAAGTGACCAATGTGGTCATCGTGTTGCTAAACTGTAGTGATTAGGGTTTTGACAGTTGGTTCAAGAAACGAATAGTTGAAGGGAAGTAGCTGTTGCTACAGTGGTGTGGGACTTCAGGCTTCTGTACCTCCTGCCTGATGGTAGCTGTGAGAAGAGGGCATGGCCAAGATGGTGGGGATCTTTGATATAGATGTTGCCTCCTTAAGGCAGCGCCTCCTCTGGATACTACTGATGGTGGGGAGGGATGTACCTGTGATGTATTGGGCAGAGTCCACTACTCTCTGCAGCTTCTTGCATTCCTGTGCATTTGAATTGCTGTACCAGACGATGATGCAACCAGTGAACTCGCTATCTAAATATTCCAAGGCTTTGACCACCTAGTGCACTGGAACTTCTTGGCTGATACTTGCAAGCAGTAAAATCATTGCTAGTCTGATCCTCCTGTTGTTAAAGAACATACTAACTGGAGTTGGTCAGGACAATTGGCCCCTCAAGCTTGTGTCTCCATTCAATAAGATCATGACTGATCCAATCTTGGTCACAACATCACTTTCCCAGTCTCTCCTCATACTCCTTGACTCCCTTCCAGTTTAAATGTCTTTCACTCAACCCCTTGAATATATTCAATGACTCCAACTCTATAGCTCTCTGGGGTAGAGAACTCTAAAGATTCCCACCCCTCTGAGAGAAGAAATCTCTCCTCATCTCTGTCTGAAATGGGCAACCCCATCTGGTTTATAACTAGTGACAACAAAAGTGTTTGTTGCAACTGTTACATAAACACACTCAAACTATGTAGAACAGAACTATTTAGTTCCATACACCCCCACTTGGTGAAACGTGTTTCATGTCCTTTGATCCCCAAATCTCTTTGCACTGCTACATTTTGCTAGTCTTTGGTCCCCCTCACCCCTTTGACCCTTCCTCATCCCTTTGACTCCCCTTTATGTACAAGCATGAACTACTGCAGATGCTGAAAATCTGAAATAAAAAATCGAAAATGTACAAGATTTCTTTATGTCACAACAGCTTTTAGTCTCACCAGCAAAACCTTCCACCAGCCAGGATTGTTGTGTACACATAGCTTTGAATTTCTCCATTCCTCATTGATGATACACCATTGAGAGGGGTCACATACTGCAAAGTCCATTATTCATATTCGCTTCATTTCCTACCATTTTATTAAGGGGTTCCTGGGTTCACTCATGTGTAGCTTTTACTAATAGCACTATAAAGAACTGAAGCCAAATCCATCTGTTTGTGAGATTCCTGCTCTGTATTGCTTTCATGTGGTAACACCCAGCAACAATAATTTTTAATATAAGGTAGAGCACAACACTTCATAAATCCAGCAAAATGTACACAGAGGGCATAACAAGATTGAAGTGTTCATTCAACGGCAGTAAATGCAGAGTTCAAATAGTGTGGTTTAACTTCCAACTTCTTGTCAGCCATAGAGATACTTATTAATATCAATCAACTGGATATATGCTGTTCAATATGTGTTTGGTTTTAAGACTCCATGAATGTGTAAAAAGAACAGAAAGATCAGTTAGCTGGAGTGTTGGAGTAGCAAGCCTGTCAGTATTCTCTACTGTAGCTGTAGGGAGTGACAGCCATGTGTTCATGCAGCCTGTCACAAAAATCTCGGAACAAACTGGAACATCCCAAAGGACTAAAATTAATCTTCCATTTACAAATAGCACAGGAATGACAGGACAAGAAGGTTTTCATCAGGTTTATAACTAGTGACAACAAAAATGTTTGTTGCAACTGTTACATAAATACACTCAAGCTATGCAGAACAGAACCATCTAGTCTCAGTTCAGCAATTAACCAAGTCAGGCAAACTCAGTGCCATTCACACCTATCAATAGAAATAGCTGTGGGCAGCACAGCCTCAGTAACTTGAATGTCAGCCACATCCTTTATCCTACACTACTTACTGTATTTGTCTGTGTTTCTGCATAAGTAGGTGTAACTGGTTCCCTTGCAACAAATCTCAAAGTTAATAGTAAACAACTGTCAGACAGGCACTAAATCACCCGTCTGTCTGCTAACTATTAGTTAAGGTTTAATTGTTTTGCCAATTTTCCCGTCTGTCATGCTGTAAAATTACTGGTGCTTCCGAGCCACATCTGCCCTTGTTAGAGTGAATGATTTCACAGTTTCAAAGCAAAACGAAATTGGGGAACACAAAGTTTGATTCATTTACTGCTTTCTGACCAGGTGTGATTTCAATCATTTTTAGATTTAAGTAAAGCTGACTTTCATGCATTGAGACACAGAAAATCCAGGGTAAACTAGCCTAATCTACTCAAGGGCAGGACATATTATGCTCTTCTTGGATGGGGGGAGGGGGGATATCTGTTTTGCAACAATGATAGTAACAGAAGCAGTTATTACAGAATAAGAGTTGTTGGAGTAACGTGTACAGTATGAAGTGTTCAGCCCTGCTAGTAAAGCATTATTATTAGTACCATGTACAGAAGGCATTATGCCAATCAGTGTAGATAAAAGCATTAAATTACAAAAGGATGCTAGCTTGGAATTTGCACTTGGTCCTTTGTCTCTTAGATGCCACCAAGTATGGATTACTGACTATGTGAGTGTGATTGTGATAAGGCTGTACTTGTTTGAGGCTGTTGCCCAGCATTTTTCCTCTGGGCACTGATGTGGCAATCTTCACAATTTTTTGTAATAGCTCTTAAAATTTCTGATTAGGTTGAATACCTTTGTTTTGGAATGTTCTGAGTGTCAGAAACATTTAACGGCATTCAAAGTTTTTTGACGGTTTTGACAACCAGCTAAGCTGAGGTTGGGGCTTACCTGGCCGTGAACAATCTTTTTCAGCATTTTCGTGGATGGGCTGTTTATGGCCTCACATGTGATAGAATTTATGTCAGAAGCCATGTTGATCTTCAGGGCCTCCCTACAGAGGACAGATCCTGGTAAGTTTGTCTTAGGAGATCTGAGCTAGGTTAAGAATTGTTTTTCTTTCATTTGGCATGGCTTAGGGTTGTTTAAACAAGGAATCAAGAGGGCTAAAAAAGGCCATAAAATGTCCTTGGTGAGTAGAGTTAAGGAGAATCCCAAGGCATTTTATACATCCATAAAAACAAAACAAGAGGGTAACTAGGGAGAGGGTAGGACCACTCAAGGAAGAAGGAGGAGATTTATGCTTGGAGCCAGAGGAAGTGGACAAGGTTCTAAACAAGTACTTTATATTGGTATTTACCAAAGAGAAGGATGTGGACGATAGATCAGGGAGGAGTATGCTGATATTCTTGGGGTTGTTGATATCAAGAAAGAGGAAGTGTTGGGTCTCTTGAGGAACATGGATAAGTCCCCAGGACCTAATGGGATCTATTAAGAGAGGAGATTGCTGGGGCTTTGACAGCGATCTTTGTATCCTCTTTAGGCGCAGGCGAGGTCCCAGGGGACTGGAGAATAGCTATTGTTGTTCCTCTGTTTAAGAAGAGAAAAAAGATAAACCTGGAAATTATAGGCCGGTGAGTTTTACATCAGCGATGGGTAAATTATTGGAGAATATTCTAAAGGATAGAATCTACTAGCATCTGGAAAAACAGACTTATTAAGAATAGTCAGCATGGCTTTGTATGAGGGAGGTCATGTCTTACAAACTTGATTGAGTTTTTTGAGGAGGTGACAAGGATGATTGATTAAGGTAGTGGATGTTGTCCACATGGACTGTAGTAAAGCTTCTGATCCAGAAGATTAAGGCACAGGGGATCCATGGAGACTTGGTAGATTGGATCCAAAATTGGCTTGGCCATAGAAGACAGAGGGAAGTGGGGGAAGGGTGTTATTCTGACTGGATGTCTGTGAGCAGTGGTGTTCCGCAACTCTGTTGTTTTTGAGATATATAAAAGATGTTAAGATAAGATAAAATATCTTTATTAGTCACATGTACATCGAAACACAATGAAATGCATCCTTTGCTTAGAGAGTTCTGGGGGCAGCCCGCAAGTCTCGCCACACTTATGACGCCAACATAGCATGCCCACAACTTCCTAACCCGTATGTCTTTGGAATGTGAGAGGAAACCGGAGCATCCGGAGGAAACCAATGCAGACGCAGGGAGAACGTACAATTGGCTGAGTGGGAGAAGACAGAGAGTGGTTGTGGTTGGTTGTTTCTCAGAGTGGAGGCCTGTGACTAGTGGTGTGCCTCAGGGATCTGGGTTGGGGCCATTGTTGTTTGTTGTATATATCAATGATCTAGAAGATAATGTGATAATTTGGATTAGTAAATTTGCGGATGACACTAAGATTGGAGGTGTAGTGGACAGAGAGGAAGGCTTTCAAAGTTTGCAGAGGGATCTGGACCAAATGGAAAAATGGTCCAGAAAATGGCAGACGGAAGTTAATGCAGACAAGTGTGAGGTGTTGCATTTTGGAAGGACAAATCAAGGGAGGACATACACAGTAAATGGTAGGGCGCTGAGGAGTGTGGAGGAACAAAGGGATCTGGGAGTTCAGATACATAATTCCCTGAAAGTAGAGTCACAGGTGGACAGGGCTGTAAAAAAGGCTTTTGTCATCCTGGCATTTATAAATCAAAGTATTGAGTATAGGAGTTGGAATGTTTTGGTGATGTTGTATAAGTGATTGGTGAGACCAAATTTAGAATATTGTGTGCAGTTCTGGTTGCCGAATTACAGGAAGGATGTCAGTAAGATTGAAAGAGTGCAGAGAAGATTTACAAGAATGTTGCCGGGTCTTCAGGAGTTGAGTTACAGGGAAAGACTGAGCATGTTAGGACTTTATTCCTTGGAGCGGAGAAGAATGAGGGGAGATATGATAGAGGTTTACAAAATGATGAGGGGCATAGACAGAGTTAATGAGAGTAGGCTCTTTTCACCTAGATTAGGAGAGATAAGTATGAGAGGACATGGCTTTAGGGTGAAAGGGGAAAGGTTTAGGGGGAACATTAGAGGGAACTTCTTCACTCAAAGAGTGGTGGGAGTGTGGAACGGGCTGCCATCTGATGTGGTAAATGCGGGCTCGCTCTTAACTTTTAAGAATAAATTGGATAGATACATGGACGAGAGAGGTCTGGAGGGGTATGGGCTGGGGGCAGGTAGATGGGACTAGCAGAATAATGTTTCAGCACAGACTAGAAGGGCTGAATGGCCTGCTTTCTGTGCTGTAATTTTCTATGGTTCTATGGTTCCTTACAGACAGTGGTCGGAATTGAACCGGGGTCGCTGGTGCTGTAATTAGCATTACACTAACCACTACACTACTGTGCCTGCCCACGAAAAGGTAGGAGGGCTGATTATTAAGTTTGCAGATGACATAAAAATTGGTTGATTTGTGGATAGTGAGGAAAGTTGTCTAAGGATTTAGCAGAATATAGACCAGTTGGAAATGTGGGCAGAGAAATGGCAGATGGAGCTTACTCCAGTCGAGTGTGAGGTGTTCCACTTTGGGAGGTCAAATGTAAGAGGGAAGTATAGAGTGAATGTTAGGACCCTTAGGAGCATTGATGTACAGAGGGATCTTTGGGTGTGAGCCCATAGCTCCCTGAAAGTGCAACACAAGTAGATAAAGTGATTAAAAAAAGGTGTATGGCATACTTGACTTCATTGGACGGGGTGTTGCGTATAAAAGTTGGAAAGTCATGCTGCAGCTGTATAAAATTTCGGTTAGGTCACATTTGAAGTATTGTGTGCAGTTCTGGTTGCCCCATTACAGGAAGGATGTGAAGGCTTTGGAGAGGGCACAGAAGAGGTTCACCAGGATGTTGCCTGGACTAGAGAGTATTAGCTATAAGGAGTGGGGGGTGGGGGGGGGGAAAGAGTTTAAAGGAGTTTTACAAGGCAAGTTTTTTTACACAGTGGGCGGTAAGTGCCTGGAATGTGCTGTCAGTGGAAGTAGATACAATAACAACACGTAAGAGGCACTCAGACAGACACACGAACAGGCTGGGAATGGGGGGATATAGACCACATGCAGCGCCAGATGTGCAGTTTTAATTGGCATCATGGTTGACACAGACCTTGTGGGCCAAAGGGCTTGTCCCTGTGCTGTACTGTTCTATGTTCTATGTCTATATTCTATGGCTGTCTTGAGGCTGACCATAGAATCTAGATTAGTATTAACTTAAGCAATTAGGCAAAATTGTATTATGTAGATTTAGATGTGGTTAAGTGCAAGGTCATTCATGTTGTATTAAGAAAAGACACAGAGGTACATTGAAGAGCTGGAAGCAGCAGAGGACCAAAGAGACTTTAAGTCCATGTTCATGGATCATTAAAATGTCATCGGCAGGTGCAGAAAATAAACAAGAAGGCTAATGGAATGCTGAGCCCTCTTTCTAGAGGGCTGGAGTACAAAGAATACAAGGAATGTAAGCAATACAACAATCATATAACAACCTTTTGGATCACCGCTGGATACAGTGAGCATTTCTGAGCACTATGCCTCGGGAAGGACAAATCGGCTTTGGAGAGAGTGTCGAGCAGATTTACCACAAAGATACTTGGGATTCAAGGAGTAAGTTACAAGGAGAGATTACAGAAACTGGAGCTGTATTTCCTTAATTTATTAGGTTTAAGGGATGACTTGACGGATGGTTGAAAGATGTTAAAGAGTAATGGCAGGATAAGAAGAACTTATTTGTGTTGGTTGAGTAATGTAGGAAAATACCCCAGCTGGGCTACATATTAGAGCCAGGCTTTGAAGGAGTGATGTGAGGAAACGTGAATGGGAAGGTGGGATTTTGGAATTCTTTTCTTCAAATGCCGTTTAACGTTAAGCCATTTGACAATTTTCAATCTGAGCTTTAAATTTAGTAGCCAAAAACTCTTACGAATTTCTACAGGTGTACGGTGGAGAGCATTGTGACTGGTTGCATCATAGCCTGGTATGGAGGCTCCAACGCACAGGATCACAAGAGGCTGCAGAGGGTTGTAGACTCAGCCAGCTCCATCACAGGCACAACCCTCCCCACCATCGAGGACATCTCCATGAGGCAGTGCCTCAAGAAGGCGGCATCCATCACTAAGGACCCTCACCATCCAGGACATGCCCTCTTCTCATTACTAGCATCAGGCAGCAGGTACTGGAGGCTGACCCACACTCAATGATTCAGAAAGAGCTTCTTCCCTTCCACCATCAAACTTCTGAGTGGTCCATGAACCCATGAACACTACCTCATTATTCCTTTTATTGAAACTAGCTATTTATTTTTGTAATTTATAGTAACTTTACATCTTTGCACGGTACTGCTGCCATAAAACAACAAATATCACATTATCTAAGTCAGTGATAATAAATCTGACTTTGATTCTGATTCAAAAGTATTATGGAATATATGGGGAAGGTCACAACTTAGTCATGAAGGCACTGAGTTTTTGGACAGGGTTAAAGGGTTAAATGGCCTATTTCTGTTCCAGTTCTTGCTTTCTCCTCCAACAATTCCACTTTCACTGGTCTCCTGTAAGTTTGTAGACTGAGCTGTACTTTGATCTCCGTATCATCCTGCACTGGTATTCATTGTTAATGGTCAGGCTCTACAAGGTTTGCTGATCAGATGGTGGTTTATTTGAAATGTTCTTGGTGCAATCAATCAACAATGAGTTTGATGTATTTACTTTTTTGATTATTTTCCAGCAGTATAAATGACCAGTGACCCAGCAATTACTTGGGATGTGTGTGTTTCTGCGTTTGCAAAGCCAACATAAGTATAAAGGATTTTATACTCAAGCCAGCTTTTATTTAGCAGATATGAGTGTTATTGTTGAGGAAGGAGCACCAGCCATACACTGCAAAAGACCAGTGAATTCATGAAGAATTAACTTCTCCCACTAAATCCATACAGAACATCTCCTGTGATTTCCACTTCTCCAATGCAATTGATTATTGAAAATATCATGAAAAATACTTCGTACTATTTCCCCTAATACCTATGTTGTGTTAGATCATTCATATCTCTTTTTATTAGTTTGAATACCTGGATGACATTCCTGTTTCCCTTCTTTATCAGGAGAACAAAGAATATTCTTTCTTTTTCAATCTTTTTATTAGTTTTCAAATTAATACAGATTAATATATAACATCAGTGTTTGTACATGTAATACAAAGAGATCAGGAGAACAATCATGGCATAGATAATCATAAAGAACAATAAAATATAAAAAAAATCTGTAGATCCCACAATCTCTTAGTAAATGAATATAATATAAAAGAAAGGAAAGAAAAAGATTTATTATATATATATAAAAGAAAGAAAAAATAAAATCCCCAAATCAATAAGAAAACTTGTAAACAATATATCAAACCAAACTGAACAGAAAAATTTCAAAAAAGAACAAAAAAAAGAAAAAAAAGACAAAGAATATTAAGCTTGCAGTTACCATTATATTCTGACCCACCTTATCCTTACTGCCTGCCTATCCCTCCTTCCATTACAAGACCCTCTCACCAATATTGCTCTCTTCAACTTCTGAATTGAATGAATCTATACATTCTTCCAACCCAAGCTATACCCCTGCTACCACTTTGTCCATCACCATGATTAATTGTCTTGTGTCAACAGTTGCTTATACGAAAACAATTCTTTCTATATTTTCCTTTATTATTTGATAACACTATACCCACTGAACATCCATTCATGAGCCCATAACGTACTTATGGCATCAACACACAACAGCTGGATAGTATTCTCCTGGTGAGCCAAGTTAAAATAGAATACTAGTAAATGAATAAACAGTTTCCAACTGCGTGTAGCATATCAGTGCATTTATGATAAGTTATGATTCACAGAAGATTCTGTAGGGAGCTTCTATCTCTGCGTAATCTGTGTCCGACAAATAGATTCCTCCTTTGCTTTGTAGTGTTCAGCAGTGGCACACCTGAGATTGATTAAGATGCTACTGGTTCCAAATTAATGCAGAGTCTTTTGTCCTTTCAAGGTACTGCATACCATAAATGCTTTGGGTCAGATTCTCCAGTCAGTGACAAATTGCCAGTACTTGTCACTGACCTTGAAGAAAGCTGGCCATAAAGATCTAACACACTCTGTGGCCTGGCCTTCCCCTTCCCTGAAGCAAGGGACCTCTGGCATCCTGCAGCTGTGATGCCATCTAGGCTAAGCAACTAATGGCATCAAGGAATTTCCTTACAGCAAAACCACAAGCTGAAAGCACAAGGCTCCACAACACTCCTAAATATCGACAGAGAGCAAGATTAAAGTTGGGATATACATGTGAGATTAAGGCAGAAATTGAAATGTCATAAACAATTTTTAAAATTTATTTTAATTATCTTAAAAAGGACAGAATTTTGGAAATAATTATCTTAGGGAAAGACAATCTACACATATTGAATTTTAGGACCAGAGTGACTGTTAAGTGGCAATTATAGATCAGCATGTCATTAAAATTTCAGTTCATTCAACAAGGCGCAACAATTTTAGTGTCTTTTAACAGCAGGAATACTTTGTAAATAAGTGAATCAATGATTACATCGGAGAAGAGTGTAACAAAGCATAACAAAGTGGAGGAAAGACCATTTCTGGACTTGTTTAACTGCACATGTGCACACTCCAGAAATTACTGCCCAGTTTATTCCATTACAAAGATGAGTGCTGATAGGCTGATTTATTCCTGGGCCATTATATTTGTTTTTTTATAAATCTTGGTGTATTATATTTGGTTAAAAGTACTTTTCAGGAGAGGAACATTTTCTTAAAAGTTTGTGGCAGCTTTTTTCTTCTCTTTGAAATGAATTAGAGTTTTGGTTCTTGAAGGTGATGACTCAAAAAAGGATTTAGTCATTAGATGTAGTTACAACAATGCATAATTATTTTAGGCTAGTCACAGCTCATGAAAAATTATGTGCACACAGAACCAGTTTAGCTAATCCAGATGCAGTGAAAACAGACAGAGATTAATATCAATTTGCCATTATACCCTGTCATTTGTTATACTGAACGAAGCAGAGATGCAGGTATCCATCTGCTGTTATAGTGCACATCTATATTTAGATGTGTGTATTTCTCCCCACAGCAATTAAAAACCAGTTACATTTGACACATTTTAATCTTGCGTTGGACCTATTTCACCACTATTCCATTTCAGTAGAATACGTGAGCCACTAACCATTGTTGATAGCTGCTTATTGGACGTGCTGAGTGGTAGCTTGTGTGGCTGCATGCCAATCTGGATGTGGTCCATTTTTCTTAATAGACATGTTTACCTTAATCTCCATCACTTCAGTTTGGTCCTGTGTATTTCAGTGAGGAAAGAGGTTGCTGTCTGTTGGATAATAACAAATATAATTTAATACTTTAATCTGTTACTGTACTTCAGCAAGTTTAAAAAAGAATGTCAGTGCTTATCAGCAAGTGCCTCTGCCAAGCATTGCAAACCATATGTTGTAGTGTTCTGCCAAAATTCAGTATCAGGAACCATTTCAATGTTTACACTACCATATGATTTTATAACCTCCTTCTTGCATGGCTGCATTCTGGATAAGATATATCCCAGAGCCTTGGTGTGGATATAGTTAGAAATTTTGAAATAGCATTAATGGACTTATTTACCAAACTCTGTAGTATTCTGCACTTTCCAGTAGCATGAATGTCATTCTTATTTAATTCAATTTTAATGGTATTATGAGGTGCAATAATTCTAATTATATTTCAAATGAAATTAGCTTCCTTGTTAATGAAAAAAAATCAGTGGCCTTTTTTCAAACAATGGCTTGATGGTTTAAACAACATAGGTTGAGAATAAAAGTACATACAAACCACAGACACCCACCCTGATTGACTGAGGGTTTTCTATTTCATTATTAGTTGGAATGAGAGAGAGATCTCACTGAGCTTATTGCTTGTGACGAACAGTGTTTTGGTCACATCAGCCTCTTGAGGCGAAGAATTAAAAAGCTCTGATGTGATTTGCAAGAGAATGTGATTCAAGTGTGTCATCACCTGTGTCTTTGATGTTAAAGGAATAGAGTTAGCTTTATTAGCCATGTCTGGCTCTGCTGTGCACTGAGATGGAATAGCCCCAGTCTTCTGGGCTACCATAGACAAGGGTGTGAAAGCACCAACTTCACTATCATTTTGGGATAAAGTTTATACTTTACTATATTCATTAGCATTCACACCCAAGGTGGAACTTGAGGCATCTTGTGGCTGTCCATTGCCACCCATTAGCGCAGAGTTTGGGGCAGAAAATTAGCCTCTTCACATTTCTTGTGCAAAGGATGAAGGGTTAAATTGATCTCATTCTGTTCTTGTGCACAGCCATTTATAATATTGAAGGCTGCATTTGCTACAGCTGACTTGGTTTTCATCACAATTATTTAGCCACAGTGAGTGTCAGAAAGTAAAGGTCTTGTCAATCTATTGTGAGACAGTGTTGCATTCACATCAGTAAGGCTCAATGTTGATCAAATCACCATATTTGGGCGATCATACATAATTCCAATTTTGGTTAGGTGTTGCTTTAAAAACCCTTTCCGGTGATGTAGTTGTAATTATGTATTTTGTTTGTGAGCACTTAGCCCTGGTTATGTTTGCCAGAGATTGTTATTTGCAGATTTAGACCTGAGGTAATTTGACTGATGTCTTTCTGATATTGTCAGAGAAAGTTTAGTTCATCTTAGAAATTCTAAACCAGATATCCTAAGGCTAAATTGCTGTTTGACCTCAGGCTATCAGTTAAGTACAGCAAATGCCAAATGAATAGGGTTGATGACAAGTAAAGTAGAGGTTGACAGCAGTGATGGGCAGGTAGTTATGTCATTTTGAATCCTTTTTTTTTCACACTTAATACCTCAACAACTTGGACCATTCAATTCAATATGGAATTTAAAAATCACACAGGACCTCAGTAAGCAAAACCTATTTGACCTCCCCTCACAAATTAGAGCTTGTTTAGGCTACAATTATACATGACTGCAAGCCAATTTTATTTTCTCTTGATGCTCGTTTAGTGAGAATGTAGTTGAATCCACCTCCAAAATGAATTGGAATATGACTCCCTATTGGAGGGTCTTTCTCTCTTCTTTATAATAATACATGTAACTGAAATTACACTACCATAAAATAATTAATGTGAAGTCAAATCGGCTTTGCAAAGATGTTAATATTGTTAAAAAATCATACTTAGTGAGTTTGGATCATTTTAATTCTGTTAAAGAGGCTGGTATTTGGTACTCAATTAAAAATGACCATTCTCCAGAGAAATGCATTTTGATTTCAGCTAAATGAAAACCTTTCACCCTTAATGCCACTGCATTCCATTACAAAGTAATAAAAAAACAGACGACGATATGAAATGATTTATGTGCAGGTGACAAGACCTTGCATAACTTATACGTTTTTCATTGTCAAACTAATTTCTGCAATAGCTTTGGTTATTTTGTTCCCAGATCTCAACTTGTTCTGACTTCATCTTAAAAAGATAAATCATATAAGAGATCAATCTACATATAACATGAACACCTCAACTTGACAGTGATCTGAAGCATGGAGAAACAGTTAGGAGAAAGAAATGAGTTAATGTGCTCCATATTCTGCCTAGGAGGATTGTGTTCTTTCAAAAGTGTCTTTTAGGAGCAGGAGGTAGCTACAATGTTAGACCGAGATTTATGCTGAGCAGGTCTGCATAATGATTCTTCGCTAATTGTTTCTTTCAAAGTTTGTGACCAAGGGTTACTTGTGTTGACAAGAAACAAATACATTCATTTAGCTGAGACGTAAGTGACTTCAGATGCTGTAACCTGGAACAAAAACCAAACTGCATCAGGACTATGCAGGGTCTTGACCCGAAACATCGACTATCTCTTTCCCTCCACAGATGCTGCTTGACCTGCTGAGTTCCTCCAGCAGTTTGTTTTCTGCTTCATTTAGCCGAGGTCCGACAGTGACATAACTCAGTTTGAGAAACTACTTTATTATCATTGAAGGATGCAGAAAGGCATTAATTAAATGGTGAATTACTGCCTATAAAGTCACAGGAGATATTTTTAGCTGCAGGTAAAGGATATCAAATGAGCCAGGTGTCAAGCTGTGAAGTCCAGTAAATTGTTTTTAATTATGCTTGTTTGGTATCTGAGATAAAAGGTCCCTAAAAACATTGGGACAGATGGGTCATTTACTTGCATTTGTTGTGGTTAGAAATTTGTGTTGGTGCCTGGGGACTGTTGTTGACTATTGTAGTCATACAACTGACAGGAAAATGGATGAATTAAAAATTGCTTTATCTTTTCCTTCTCCTTTGGTAACTCCAGAATTGTAAAATGTGGGGTCTCTGGTATTCAGTCTGTACATTTCACATTAAGATGTGCTAGACCAATACATTTCTGAGGAAGAGCTGCATTGTAGGAACTGATAGAAGAGATCAGACTGGGTTGGGATGAATGTCAGGGATCTCACAGCACGATTGGAAGGAACAGAGGGAATTCTTTCCAATTCTTTCCTCTACCAATCACTGCCACCAAAGTAAAAGATTAAAAAGCAGGTCTTTCACTAGCTTGCATCCTCATTGTCATCTTCCAGGACCACAGGATGTTCACAAGAACTCGACTGCCAATTACTTACTTTAGAAGGGCTCTTACAGTTGCAGTGCACGAACAATGGCAGAGGAAAGGTGACTTTTTGGTCTCATTTCAACTGCACTTTAAGGGCTGCTTGCTATAACCAGATGAAAGGCAAGGCCAGATTGATTTGATTAATATTTGCAATGACTCGCTATTATGGTAATAAAAGCAAGTCATCTTCATTCAAAAATCAAATGCTAAATGAAGTGAGGTGGGATACAAGGGCTGGAAGGTGGGTGTGTGGGCAGAGGAATGCAGAGTTCTAAGAGGAACCTTTAAAGTATTGTGTCGGCCAACCAAGGCACAGTCTTTGGAATGAATTTGCTAATTAAATGGCAAAATAAAGGATAGAAATTTTATACAAGGCTCTTCCTGCACCAGGAAATGTATAACTCTGTACTATTAACTGGACTTTTGTTCGAGGATATGGAGTAGGTAAAGATAAAGAGGAGCCACAATATGAAGTATTATTAGAACTAATTCAATAAATAGTGATTCAGGATAATTAAATTGCTCTTTTTTAAAATAATGTCTTTACCTAGGATTATGCCAATAAAGTGTTGAAAAAGTTATATATTTTCTGTTTCAGTGACTTAACTGGTGCAGGATAAGCATAATTTTACCACCTCTTATAAATTTGCAGGTTGCAACACTTTACAAATTAAAATTGTGTAAAATAAAAAATAAACAAAAAATCAAATTGTTGTCTTTGTAAGGCATGTTCCAAGTCATTAATGTCTAATCAAAACTACTAGGAAGAAGCACCAGGAATTCTCATCAAAATGCATGATGAGGATCAATTGGAAATATACATTTCTATTTTACCTGCTTTCTTCTATGCAGCCTATTTAATCAGCAGGCACAATTATTTATTTTTGTTCTGCTTTTCTTAGACCTCACAGGATCACTTTAATCCCTTGCTTGTTCTTAATTAGTGTGACCTTCCCTTTTGATCTTAATGAGGATTGACGGTGATTTTCCCTGGCATGCTGTCAGAGAGTGGGTGGAAGGTCGCTGGGCTCATACAGGGGTTTGCAGTTTGTTGTCGTCCAGGTACTTTTAATGAGCTTGGTTCACAGTTAGAATTTTGCAAGATGGTGAAATAAAATGATTCTGATTTTCTGAAATATGAGACGTTATTTGTGTGCCAAACCTGCCAAGGAGTGATTAAATAAAATGCACAGAACTAAGAGGTTACCACTCTCACAAAAGCCTGAACAGGCTGGAGCTCTTTCCTCTCGAAAAGAAAAGGTAGAAGAGGTGACTTGATAGAGGTTTCTACTGTTGGATTTTTTATGTTGGACATTTGTACTTGTGAGTGTCCAAATAGTCATTCATGAATACCATCTGGAAGTCAGGAGAAATTTGGAATGTGGAATGTGATGCCATGTTGAGTAGTTGAGATGAATAAAGCTCAGGACTTTTCGTGGTGCCAGATTTTCTGGACTATTGGATGTTATTTCTATTAATACTCAACAATCTTTTAATTCCGTTTTTTTTCAGATATTACACAGCACGATAATATAGTTTACAGTGAACCAGATAAATTGAAAAGGAATGTGGGAATCAGGGCTCTTGTGAGTGGAAGGGGAGCGTGGGAACCAGGGTGTAAGGGTGCATGGAAATAGCGCTGAACTATTGGAATTTTGGAATAGACAGAGAGTGGATTATCAGAGTTTTATTATAATCTGCTCATATGCTTTTGGCAGTAGAGCAAAATTACCACATGTTAACTTCATTAATCACATTGAATGCAATGCAAGAAAATTTTCTGAGCACTTTACCATCCAGCTGATTGGACAGACATCCCAAATTTTGTCTGTCCACACGGTGTTTTGTTAATAACTTAAAATTACTTCTTAATTTAGCTATAACAAGATCAGTCTCAGTAAGTAATAAGGAGCAGGATATGCATCTTCTGTGTTTCCCAACCAATTCAGAAGCAGAGAAGGTTACAGTTTTGATTTTTCTTCTGATTTGCTTTGTGTTGATGTTCCTCCTGCTCCTTACATACTTAATTTGTGTTGGCCTTTCTCTGACTTGATTTTGGGAATTTCGAGCTAAAACTCAGTGCTTTGAGTTTCTTCTTGCTGGTTATACAACCTGTTTCTAATTCTTAACCCTACCACTTCTGAGGTCTTGTGTGTTGTTTTCTTTGACACTAACTGTTCTGTTAATATGATGTTTTCATTTGCTTTTAGTTGTGAGTGAGCTCTAGAACTCCCAGTTTCTGCCTTCAATGTTATACTTTTGTTTTCTTTTCTACTATCCTTGCTCTTCATTTTTCACTTTCTGCACATTAGATTGCTTCCTTATGTGAGCACCAACTCCCCTCAACTCCCACAGTGTCTTCACACACTCTCTTGTCTAAGTACGTTTTCAGAAATAGATAACTGGAAGTAAAAGGAAATTTTATAAAATATATATAGTTGCTGGAATTATTTAATTAAGTGGAAATATATTAAACATTGATTAAGCAACAAATGAATAGTGGTAATATAACACTCGCCACATTGGTTGCTTGCTTCTGATCTAACCTGAAGGCTCCAAACTGACTCACTTTCCATTTGGAGCATTCAACTTAGCTAAATACCCATGAATACAGGAACATAGGTCCCTACTTTTGAAGTCCTTTTCCTGTGTGTTTGGTGAACTTCATGTTGCTATTATGATTGGTTTGAATCACATAGCTTGTTTCTTTCTCCCTTAAGTCTGTAACTTGGGAAAGAACTGATCAAAAATTTTAACGCCTGTAACAAACTCTCAGTGCTGTTGATAGGCCATCAGCCTGAAGCATTGACTCAGATTCTCTCTGACCTGCTGAGATTTTCCAAGGATTTTCTGTTTTTATTTTGTAACAGTGGTAACGATTTATACTGAAGATGTGGATTTTGCAATGGGGGGAGGGGGGCAGGTGGAATTGTGGAAGAAAATGGATCATAGGGAAATAAGTGGGGGAATGGTAATGATGGGATTGCTCTGAGAGCTGGCAGAGATTCAACGTGCCAAATGGTCTCTTTCTATGTCATAAGATGATGTGAGAAAACTCTGAGGTTATGGCAAAAGAACTCATGGACACTTATGCACTGAATCCAGGAACTACCAGTTTTTTGACAAGCTGATGTATTGTAACTGGTGTTAAAGTAGTGGCAGGGTGAAAATGATTATTTTTTCTCACTCGAAGTCCTTCAATAGAAGGAGGGCCAAATGAAACAGGTTGTCTCTCTCACCTGTCCTCAAGGAACAGCACCTGCCATGTGGGATGGTTGAGAGAAATAGATGTAACCAGATGAACATTATTCCACTTATTGGCTTCAGACTATTTATACCGATATTGCTGCTAAGAAAGTTATTTAAATTACAACTGAAAACAGTGTCTTAATTGCTTAAACTGATTCTCACCATATGTGGGAATGATTTATACTTCATAAAAATCTGATGCCACAAGTTAGTTAGACCTGTGGTTTATGCAGAGACAGGGAATGCAATGTTGAGGGAAGATGGTGAATCCACCCACACAATGTTGAATATGCCTCGAAGCAGAGACTTCAGCATATCTTTAAAATTGATAAGGATAATACAACTGAGAGATGAGAAAAGATATATCTGTCTGCTTTAGGCAGGATCCTAAGCCATATGGTAAACTTTTCACTTACATCTGGTGGGATTGCAGCTGGAATTACATTACAGATAAACGCATTGATTTTAAAAGATGAAGATAAACTGCATGTAGAAAAATATCAGTCTGTTCCACTACCACCAGCATTAGTTAGTCCTCTGAAGTAGATTTGGCTTTAGTTATTGTCCTGCCTAATAAGACAGAGTGCTGTATAACAATACTGTAGCAAATGGTTTTTTGTTGTATCAGTGTCCAAATGCCCGGACTTTTTGCATCTTTTCTCAGCTAAGGAATTTAAATTTGATTAAGTAAATAAATTTACTGAATTAAACAAACTGGTATCAGTAATGGTGGGCATGAAACCCTTGCATTGTTGTTAAAGTCTAGCTGAAGGTTATTGGAGAAGAAAGTCTGCTGTCCTTGCATAGTCTGAGCTACGTGTGACTCCAGACCCACACAAGTCTGAGGTGGCCAAGCAAACCCTCCATTCAAGAGCAATTAGGGAGGAGCAATAAATGTAGGCCTTATAAGTAATGCCTGTATCCTGTGAGTGAATAAAACAAAATGACTCCAAGATATCCAAATTTCCAGTCAGAACCTTCGTTTGGGCTTAATACCTTAGTTCTGGGGTAGCTATATATTCTGAATTGCCCTGTCATTATCTGGTTAAATATCATTGCACAGTCAGCCTTGGAAACTTCTCCTTCATTGCTGCCAGACTCCGTGGGCTGTTTGGCACATTCTCAGTAGACTGTGTGCCCATATATGAGACCTCATTTGTAATTAGCTCCCAAATCCTGGGTACTGAAAATGGAGCAGGATTGCAGCCATCAGGTTCTTGAACTGACCTGAAAAACCTTAATTCTACCTCGGACTATATTTCCCTCAAATTGCACTAATGTCATCAAGTTATTTTTCTTTATTGTGTTGTGTAAGTTAGGTATAATTTATGTTAATTTAAGTTTATGTAATTTATATTTCTTATGTTTGTAATGTACTGTGCTGCTGCAGATAAAAGCTAATTTTCATGGCATTCATAGCCTGGGTATGTATGCCCATGACAATAAACTTGAACTTGAGCTTCTCCAATGTCTCCAACACCATCTCCAGTTTGTTTGCTTCACTAAAGTTCTGATTTCATCCCCTGTACTACCTCAATGCACTATTGTAATGAAATGATCTGTACGGGTGGCATGCAAAACAAAGTTTTTCACCATTCCTCAGTGCATGTGGCAATAATAAACCAATTTAACAATTTGTCTATATTGCTGAACTGGATAGGTGCAGACTGAATCTTGCCATATGTAACCTGACTGGTACAGGGCACTGGGGCTATAAGCTTGCTAGTAAGTTAATTGGCTACTGTAAATGACATCATTGTGTAAACAAGTGCCAAAAGATAAAGGAGGAGTTGATAAGATAAAATAAGAAATAAGATCTTATTTTTATGTCACATGTACATCGAAACACACAGTGAAATACAACTTTTGCGTAGAGTGTTCTGGGGGTAGCCCACAAGTGTCGACATGCTTCCGGCGCCAACATAGCATGCCCACAACTTCCTAACCCATATGTCTTTGGAATGTGGGAAGAAACCGGAGCACCCAGAGGAAACCCACGCAGACACGGGGAGAACGTACAAACTCCTTACAGACAGCGGTGGGAACTGAACCAAGGTCGCTGGTGCTGTAATAGCATTACACTAAACGCTACACTAGTGTGCTGCCCATTTGAGGGATGGCAGATGGGGAATGGGATTGAAGGGATTGCTCTGTTGGGGGCCACCATGGACTTGTTGGGCAGAATAGCCTCCTACGTATGTCATAATCTGACAATGACTCCTTCCTCTCCTCAGGTGTTCATGCCTGGCCTGCTGAATACTTTCAACATGTTGTGCTTTTGTTTTTGAATTGAGCATCCAACTAAGTGTGGGCACATTAATGTACTCAGTCAGGACATGTACTTGCATAAGGCCACATTTGTAGGATGCCTCCTGTGAGGACAGGAGTCATTTAATTTATTTTTGGTGATGAAGGTTGGGGGGTGGAATGCAGGAAGAGAAAAGAAAATAGATTACGACAGATTCTGAGTGGCAAATGAACTGAAGTATCAACTGATAGATTTTACACATTGACATGAGAACACAATCACAATCGGTGCCAGCATTAATCTATTTTCATAGGTCTATTTTTGTGCTATGTTGTCTGTTTTTCTTTGCTCTACATGTTATTAAAGGAATGTGACAACAAACTATGTTCTAAGTACTATTTTGTTTTGTTTTGCTTGGAATAAATGCAAGAAAAGGGAAAGCAAATTTTGCAAACGGAGAAATAATACTGAGAAAGAAGGGACACTGAAGATTGGCTCTGGTGAGCTGTGGATCTGAGATTCGAAAACAGAGATGATTATTAAGACACATTTGGAAATAGCAAGGTATTCATGTCCTTAGCAATTGTTGTCAGCAGCAAACACTGCAAGCTCACAGTTCCGTACATGGATGGAGATGCTGTTACACGATTACATAATTTTGCTAACATTTCCCCACCAAATTAGTACCCATCCTCGTTTCAAATGACTCTGGGCAGTACATCCAGTAGAGTTGCCGCCTCACAGCTCTAGCACCCTGGATTTAATATTACCTCCAGTATGGACTGTGTGGCGTTTGCACATTCTACCTGTGACTGCATGGATGTCCTCTGGGTGCTCCGGTTTCCTCCCCCACCTCAAAAATAGGAGGGGTGGTAGGTTAATCGGTCACTGTAACTTGCCCCTGCTGTGCAGGTGAGGGGTGGAATTCTGGGGAGTTGATGAGAGCGAGATGCAGGAAAATTAATGGGGGAATTGGTTTCAGACTCAGTGGGCTGAGTTGTAAGGAAATATGGAGATAGCCTCCAAAGGAACAGAGTTTGCTCTTCAACATTATATTGAATGAAGGGTCTTTGTGACTTGCTTTTCCTTCAGTTTCTCCTCACTGCCGATTGGACTGTCTTACTATTGGGCTGGTGGAACTGGCTGTGGCCAGGGCTTACAAAGGGAACTGCCAGCATTTAGCTGCCCCCAGGTAAGTACATGCTGGACCAAAGCAGACACAAGTGACTGCAGATGCTGGGTTTCAATCTGAAACATCGACAATTCCCTTCCTCACACAGGTGCTGCTCGATCCACTGAGCTCCTCTGGCAGATTGTTTGTGGCTCCTGGACCAAAGCAGCCCTGCAGTTAGTCTGGGGTGAGCTAATTGACATTTTCCATGTGGATTGTGCCAGGATTCAGCAGTAGTTCTGGGTCATAGAGTCATGGAGCACTATAGCACGGAAAAGGGCCCTTCGGCCCAGCTAGTCCATGCCGTCTGATCTTTTGCCTAGTCCCATCTACCTGCACCCAGACCATATCCCTCCAAACCCCTCCCATTCATGCACCTATCCAAACTTCTCTTAAATGTTACAATTGAATCTGCATCTACGACTTCCGCTGGCAGCTTGTTCCACACTCGCACCACCCTCTGAGTGCAGAAGTTTCCCCTCAGATTCCTGTTAAATATTTCACCTTTCACCCTAAACCTATGACCTCTAGTTCTAGTCTCACCCAACCTTAGGTTAAAAAGCCTGCATGCATTCACCCTATCTATACCCCTCATAATTTTGTATACCTCTCTAAAATCTCCCCTCATTCTCCTATGGTCCAGGGAATAAAGTCCTAACCTATTCAACCTTTCCCTGTAACTCAGGTCCTCAAGTCCTGGCAACATCCTTGTATATTTTCTCTGCACTCTTTCAAGCTTATTGACATCTGTAGGTAGGTGACCAGAACTGCACACAATACTCTAAATTTGGCCTCACCAACATCTTGTACAACATCAACATAACATCCCAACCCCTGTACTCAATGCCCTGGGCGTGTAGGATTGGAATCCCCTTTTAGATGAATGGCCAGTGTTAGGAAGGAAGGGGTCAGCTCACTTATTTACTTCGTACAGCATAAAGCTATTACAGCGTCAGGGACCTGGGTTCAATTCTGGCCACTGTCTGTAAGGAGTTTGTACGTTCTCCCCGTGTCTGCGTGGGTTTCCTCCCACATTCCAAAGACGTACGGGTTAGGAAGTTGTGGGCATGCTATGTTGGTGCCGGAAGTGTGGCGACGCTTGCGGGCTGCACTCAGAACACTCTACACAAAAGATGCATTTCACTGTGTGTTTTGATGTACATGTGACTAATAAAGATATCTTATTTAATATTAACTTTAGTTTTAATTTTATGTTATTCTTTTAAGGGGCTTTAATACATTTTTCTTATAAAATATATCCTTGATCTTTTAATTATTTAAAGGAATGTTAAGAATTTAAATGTCTCTGTACTTTTAAAAACTTTTACAATGCTGACAGGAGCTGTCAGGGTTGGTCTGGGGGAGGGGCATCAGGAGGTCTGATGTCTGAGAAGAAATCTGAGATCTGAGTTGCTGCCGAATCCTCACTGTGACCTGCTGTCAGCTCTGGGATCAGGAGGCCTAGGATGATTTGAGCTGATTGGTGCTGGCATGGAGAGTATGTTGGAGGGAGGTGGGGGGAGGTGTTGTGATGGGGACTTCGTGTGACCATCGAGCACATTTTTTTAATTTGCAGAATATAGGCATCACTGCCAAGGTCAGAATGTTATTTCTGTCCCCAGCTGTCCTGAGATAAGGTTGTGAACTTTTTTCTTGAAACACTGATATGACCCTGACACCTCTCGGTGTCTTCCTGTGATATGTCGGGGTATAGTTAAAGGTCAGCAACATTAGAAAATCACAATGTATGTGATTTAAATTGGGTTCAATATACTGTACACTGCACTGCCATACCCTCTACCTGATTTGGTGGCTTTTACTATCTGCTTGTAGTTTGATATTATTTGTAGTCTTAATAACACCAAATTACAAATGTACCACTGACATTATACTCCTAGAATGTTTTAAAAGTATCCTAAATTTTTAAAAAATACAGTCCAACTAACTTAACCAGATGGACATTCAATTTGAGTATTGGTTTCTTACTGCAATGTGACCAATGGTTTGTGCCTAGAGGGAAACAATTTGATGCAAGATCTGATTTACCCCATTTCAAAACCCATGCACTTTAACTGGGTCCCTACTTGTCCCTCAGTTCTATTGCAATTAGACTTGGATTCACCCATATCAATGTAAAGCACCCCAGCTTTGACTGGTCTGCTCCTTGAAGGCCACACTTTCGCTACTATCTCCCGGTACTCCCCATACTTCAGTACCTGATGGTGTTGCTTTAACTTTAAATTTACTTTTTCATTTTAATTTGCTTGGGCTTCCATTTTAAGTCGGTGAGTGTGGGGAGCAATTTGGGATGATTCCTATAAAAGGGACATACTTCTACTAATAGTCATTCTTACTGGAATGACCTTGGTCTTGCTGAATTTGCTGATTCTCTTGGTGCCTCTGAAATATTACAACAGTATAACTCTACACTGCAGAATCTAAAAGTTGGGACAGTAAAGCTGTGTTCTAATTTTTTTACATTATAGCTAACCGTGGACATCACACTGTCTTTATTCATCGAGGATGTGAATTACCTCCAGCTTTGTATCAGAGTTGACATGGACTCACAAGGGCATGGTTATGAATTATGGCTGTAATACCATAGATAGATATCTTACAGTATATCCACATTGTAATTCCTTCAGAGCAGGTGGAAATTGCAATGCAGTATTCACCTTTTGTGTCACTTTGATGAAACCAGGAAAAATAGTACTTTAAATATCCTATACAGAAATTGAACAATAAAATTTCAATGTTGGAAATATAATAATTTGCAAAAATTCCACTTAATATTTTTCTTCCTTTTCCATTTGTGGACTTGTTTTGTTGTTTATATTAAGATATGTTTAATATTTCCTCTGCAACTACCCTTTCCAAATGCGTTTCCAGTCTGTTTTCCACTTGATAGATTTACCAAGTGTTTTGGTGTTCTAAGTTGGGAAGCAGTGCTATGATTGATGAGCACTTTTCATGGAGGTTGAGATCCCTTTCCCTGATGTATCTGAATTAGCTCTGGTCTGTCCTGGCAAAAGCAATTTAGATCATTCCTGACTGCAAATGCTTACGAGAAAGGTCCCCAGAAACAGGCTTGAGAACAATTGACTGGTTTAGATAGAGCTGCACAGCAACAGTATAGTTCATTCTGAACCACTGAGTGAAGGTGTACAAATGAAAATCTGAATTACATGTTGGGAAATTGAATCAGAATTTGTCTCACTGATCTGTGTGAATTCATACGGCTTTGCTTTCTTCCCTACTTACACTGAAGCTATTCCAGAATGTAGTGTTGTTATATTGTCATGTTATTGTTATGTTATTACATTTCCCTTTTCAGAACACTGTACATTTTCTCTTTAAGGATTTTGTACATGGCCGGCATCCCAACTGTGCTGATAAAGAAAGCAGCCAAGTTTTCATCACCTTTACCAGTAAATCTGTACAGTTAATCACTAACATGAAGGCTAAAATAATCATTTAAAATGAGGTGAAGAGCAAGTGAAGTAGAGGCAGCTAAAGTGAATTTCAATCCCATTCTGATCACTGGTGTTTGGCCATTCTTTAACTGGAGCACCTTACAACGAGTACGACCGTAGTCATGGACTAGCGGCCTCTGCAGTGCCTCATGGACAGGCGAAATGGAACTCTCATACCGGCAGAAACAGGAGATTCCAACTGATATTGAAATAAAGTCCAAAAGCTTTTAAAATTCACTCCAGGTCTCCCAGTCGGGAATGATACTCACAGGAAGCACATCTCAAAGGATTTTCCGTCCTGGAATTTCCTACTGGGAGAGCTGTTCCCTGATGAGAGTGCTGGGTTGTAGAATTACTCTGTGCTCACATTGAAGAACAGGCCAGTGTGATTTCCCCCAATTACCATGTTTTCGTGTTGTGATTCAGTGAAGATTAAGTTGCCAGTTCCAACTGAAATCTTGTGCTCGGTGGCCTCTTCGCCTACAATGCTACACAATACTAATTTTGGAGTTGTGATATGTTTAGAACATACAACATAACAGCACAGTACAGGCCCTTCAGCCCACGATGTTGTGCTGACATTTTATCCTGCTCTAAGATCTATCTAACCCTCCCACATAGCCCTCCATTTTTCTATCATTCATGTGGCTATCTAAGAGTCTCCTAGATGTCCCTAACGTATCTGCCTCCACCACCTCTGCCGGCAGTGCGTTCCATGCACCCACCACTATCTGTGTAAAAAAAAACTTGCCTCTGACATCCCCCTATACCTTCCTCCAATCACCTTAAAATTATGCTCCCTCATGTGAGCCATTTTTGCCCTGGGAAAAGGTCTCTGACTGTCCACTCGCTCTATGCCTCTTATCATCTTGTACACCTCTATCAAGTCACCTCTCATCCTCCTTCTCTCCAAAGAGAAAAGCCCCAGCTCACTCAACCTATCCTCATATGACATGCTCTCCAATCCAGGCAGCATCCTGGTAAATCTCCTCTGCACCCTCTCTAAAGCTTCCACATCCTTCCTATAATGAGGCGACCAGAACTGAACACAATACTCCAAGTGTGGTCTAACCAGAGTTTTATAGAGCTGCAACATTACCTCATGGCTCTTGAACTCATTACCCCAACTAATGAAGGCCAAAACACCATATGCCTTCTTAACCCTATCAACCTACACAGTTTACAGTCCCTTTTGCCACACTTAGCCCTTGTGCGTGCAGCAAGGATGCTTTGTTGGTGCTTAAAGGTTAACTTCCTCACTTATAATCATGTCTTGAATTTTGCAGTTTGGTTTTTCTGCTTAACAAAATTGGGTATTTTTGTTGTGAATACATAAACCTTAAGTTTTCACAAGATCACAAGATCTAAGTTAGTGAAGAAATTCAGTCTTAAATGCCATCCATGTTTTCATGACTGTGAGTTGCCCATCACCGACCACTCTGAGCCCCCGAGTCATATCACTGACTAATGCATTCGATTACATGTACACAAACAAATGTTAGTATTTTAGGCACTAGATTCATATTCTTAAAGCCAAATGCAAGATTGACCTTATAAAATATATTGTCAATGTAGAGTTTCATTGGTGTACAATAGATCTTCTGAAATTTTTTTTGGGTGAATTCCAGTAAAAAATATCAAGCTCCAATTATAACATGCCAATGCACCCTGGTACAGTATCTGTCACCTCCTGGAGTATGTTGCCCTTGGTTACTATTAGGAAACAGTGGGGTCAAGGAGCCATTGTTTCAGAGTCCACATTACAGAGGTCACTTGGAATAGATGGAGAGAGTTCAAAGGAGATTTACACTGGAGAGAGTGCAGAGGAAATTCACCAGGATGTTGCCTCGATTAGAGGATTTTAGTTATGGAGGGAGATTGAACAGACTGGGTTTGGTTTCTCTGGAGCCCTGGAAGCTGAGGGGTGACCTGATGGAGGTATATAGAATTATGAGAGGTGTAGACACGGTTGACAGTCAGGATCTTTTTCCCACAGTAGAGGTGTCAAAACAAGAAGGCATAGGTATAAGGTGAAAGGAAGGAGATTTAAAGGGGATTCGAGGGAAACAGAGAGTGGTTGATATCTGGAACACACTGCCAGAGGAGGCAGTAGAATCAGATACACTCAATATATTTAAGAAGCATTTAGACAGGCACTTAGATAGGTAATGCATAGAAGGATAAGAGACATGATGCTGGCCAATGGGATAAGTGTAGATGGGCAAAACGGTCAGCATGGACATGGTGGGTTGAAGGGACCGTCTCTGCACTGTACGACTCTGTGAGAATCTGGCCCATTTGAGATGCTATGTCCACCAATATGATTGACCTTTAGCTGCCTCTTCAGTTCAGGGACACTGGTGGATGATTTTGTTTTAAACGGGTGCACTTTGAGTAAATATACTTGTGCTTCACAACAGCGCTCCCTGTGATCCACACCCTCTCTCCCCAAAATGATTGTGATTTCAACCCCAAGTTTCTCCCAACAGCGCCTTACAGTTCCCAATTTGGACTCATTCCTCGAGGCTCCAACTATCCTATGATTTCCCCACAACTGATGCTCTTGTTCTCTCCTCCTACCTCACTTATCTCCTCTGCAACCTTTGAGTGCACTAAATGCACCAGATCAGGTCCTACTGCATGTAGTGCCTTTCACTAGTACTAGGCACTAAAGAATTTCTAGGCCTTGCACTTTACTCGAACAGTACATGTGACTGTGTTGGAGAGAAAAGCAGGTCACAGCTGTGTAGTTTAAGTAGAGGTTGAACTGTAGCAGGGGTGCAATGTACATTTTAATTTAGTTTAGCAAATTAATTTTAATTCCCTCCCAATTAACCCTATTCCATTTGAGTGTCTTAAATCTGTGGGTGTTTAATTGGTCTTGCCTTGCTAAGTTTAGGACTGTGAAGTTAATTAAAGCTCCAGGGAAAGCAGGAAAATTTACTATGGTGGAAATAATGCTTATACACAGTTCATAATATTCTCTGCCTGTTTTTGATATTTCTCAGCAAAAGCAGTTTATATTTCAGAGATAAAGCAAAAAAAAAATCAGAAAATCCTGCAAACATTCAACAGGTTGTTATTTTCTGCAGAATAATGGCCTCATGAAGAATCTTTACCTGAGATGTTAACTTGTGAATATCTGAGTAAACATGATTATCCATCCAGCCTAATGTTTCCTTTCAAATTAAATCAGCTGAGCAATTTGAGCAGAAAATCTACTTCACTGCATCTTTGTCCATCCTTCTCTCTTTCCCAGCTCTGTTTTACTCTCCTCTTCAACTTAACAAGCTTTCTGAAATTAAAAATTCAAGCAACTTTTATTTCAAACTATTAGTTATAAATTCATTTTCTCATCAAATCATTTTCAAAAAGGCAGAGAAAAGCCAACATACATTGTCATTCAGTAAGATAATGATTGATCCAACCTTGGCCGGTCATTGGTTTCTCACTCTCTCCCTGTGCTGTTTGACTTGCTTGTAGTAACGTCTGCCCATCTTCATCTCATATATATTCTGTCTTAACAGTTCACTGGGACAGGGAATGCCAAAGACTCATAACTGTATGAGAGTAGAAATTCCTCCTCATCTTTGTCTGAAATGGTGACCCCTTATTCTGAAACTATTCCCTCTGGTTTCAGATGCCCCCACTAGAGGAAACATCATCTCAGCATCCATTACGTCAATTTCCCTCAGAGTTGTGAAGATTTAAAAAGAGGCAAATGCAGGAAATCTGAAGTAAAAACAGAAAATGCTGGAAACACTCAGCAGGTCAGACAGAATCTGTGGAAAGAGATTAGTTCTGATGAAGGGTGCCCTCAGAATCTTATGTGTTTCAATAAGATCACCTGCTAATCTTCTAAACTCCAACCTAGTCAACCATTATGTCAAACACTGCATCCCAGGATGCAACCAAGTGAATTTCCCTTGATTTATACTTGAATTAAACAACTGTGATTGAGGGCAAATATTCAAAAAAGAAACTATTCCAATTGGAAGAGAAGTAAATCTGGATGATCCTTTATCTCCCATTTTACATAATATTATTGTGCATGTATTGTTATGTAGTTTAATTAAAGAGGGATGTGGTTTCTGTTTAGATAGTGATGGACTAGTTGCTAATGACATTGCATTGGTGAGTGACTCATCGAAAAGTATGGTGAAGAACTTTAAGATTGTTGATAGGTTTTGTTTGAAGGTTGAAAGGAAAGATAGGTCTTCAGTTTAACTTTTAACATCTAATCCAAAAGAGGGCACCTCTTGACACTGTCTTGGTATTACCAGCTTGGTTTACATGCTTGTCTCTGGAATGGGCCTTGAACTCACAACTTTATGACTCAGAGCCAAGGCTGCTATTCATAATGGAAAAGAGGACTCTGAAACAATGTCACAATGCCTTTACACTTTCCTGTCGTTTTGAGCAAACCTCTTCAAAAATGGTGCACATTTTCAAATATTTGAAAATTTAAATTTCTTTCAAGGGTAATTTGACTGAACAGATATGGTTTGAATAACATTAGCTTTATCCACATATACTGCCACATATAAAGTTGATCAACTCTCCCAGTTAACAGGTAAACACCAGAAATAGCTGTCATAGATAATCCAGATAGTATTCAAGCTGGGATTTTTTTTTATGGAAAATAATTTAAATGTAAATTATCTTTTCACTCCAGCGTAATCATTTTGTGTTTTGCCATATGATTTCAAGACCCATTTGGGTAAAAATAGAACACATCCCTTTAAAACTGCAGATAAAAAAAGATCAGATGTTGCAGGAGGACAGCAGGAACCCATTTGCGGAGACAGGCGGTGCTATCTATTAATTTTGACAAACTCTCGTCCACCTGCTTCTTGCCATCCTGAAAGTTGCCATAAATTGAAGTGATTTACAAAGTCAAAGAACTGATTTAGATTTTCAACCTCATACATATGCAATGATTCAGCCTTTTACACGCAAGGCTATAATGACGTTTAATTCTGACATTGCACCTTCTGGAAAAAGCATATTTTTTTCATCCTTTCAGGATGTGATTCACATGGAGAAGTGATCATAATACTGGGCCTGATCTTATTCCTTTTGAAATACCAAGGTGAAGCTTCAAATTCTACCATACACTTCTTCGGTTGCTTAAGTGTACTTGTTTCTCGATTGTATCTCAATGATGTATAGTGTAGTTTTGTGTATTGATTAAAATAACACATATTTTTCTTTGCAGTTCTATTTACTTTTTGCTTCCATTGCATTAATCAGACTACTACGCCCGTAACAATCCATTGCGTTCAATGGTACACTCAATATAGTAAATGTATTTTATATGTTTAAAGGTTCAAGATATTTATTTTCATGGCTCATTGTGAAACAGGCCACATGCTACTGTTCCAGTTATTGAACTTCAGTAAATTAAATGAAAAAATTAAGTATAGTGCTGGTGTGTGGAGTAAATCTTTTATAGGATGAGAACTTGCTGTATGAATCCAGAGCTGAAAGTGCTGGACTGATAAGTTTCAATGTTAACACTTGCAGTGGCTTTAAATCCCAGTATAGCTACATTGCCTGAGGTGTTTAAAAATTATGCAATTTTGGAAAATTACAAAACAAACCTTTCAAAACTTGAAAGCAAAAGCATTTTGCCTGCATGCAGAGTGTTGAAGGATGAATCAGCAACCGCAAGAACTTATCTATACCTTGGGGCATAACTATCCACAGCTAGCACCAAGCACCCTTAAGTTATATAATCAGATAAATAGTGAAGCTCCCCATTCTCCATCTCTACAACAACAACCTCAAGAGAGTGTGTTCATTGTATTACAGTGGGATTTTACCATTGCCCATACCAGCTTCTTATGTCTGTTCTAAGTGAGTCGGCAATTTTTGAAAGGTTTATACAAAGAATCACAAACATTCTGCTGGAGGACCTCAGTGAGTCAAGCAGCATCTGCTGGGGGAAAGGAATTGTCAATGTTTTGGGTCAAAACCCTGAATCAGGGCTGAGTGGAGAGGACAATTCCTTTCCTCTACAGATGCTGCTCAAAGCAGAAGGTTGCCTTGTTTGGAGAGGCTTTGGCTGTAGCTTGGTAATATTTCTGCTTTCTGGGCTCTAAATAGATATACAATCCTATACTGAATATAGGATTGCAATGGTTGTTTCGTCATGTGGCTATATTACACAGGAAGAACATCTTTGCAAACAGAATGTTTACAATTTTAAATGAACATGAATATGGTTATGAAGTAATAGAACTGTCAGTGATGAAGTACCTCAGCTCCAGCAGCACTCTTGATGCATTGAGGTGATTACATACTATGCCATTAAATGGCACCATCCAATGGGCTGGAGCTCAGGCATGTCCACAAATGGAACCGAGTCTCAGATCACAAGTAACCATTACCAGCGTTGCACATGCTGTCCCCAGGTTGCATGGGCAGTTGGGGATGTCCCTGCATTTGCCTTTCCGCTGAACTAGATCCTATGAGAATAGTTTTACACATCCATTTTCTGCTAGGTTTTCCAGGACTTGCAAGAATGGCTGGTGGTGTCTTAATTACCATCTCTGATTAATCAGGCAGTGCCGGGGTATATATATCACTGCAACTGTACTTCTAAGATTTATGTGTACAATGTGGTTTGAATTGCGATACACTATTTGGCTGGCCATTGCTGCAAGTTACATGTTGACTTCTTTCAATTAAAATGTTTGGTTGGTAGCTCTTTGTTACTTGCCTTTGCGAACAGCAACCCAAATAGCCTTCAGGCAGCATAGTAGATTACATGCTTTCTCTCATAAAAGTGCCACAAAGGCTTGATTGTGATAAGATTGTTTGCAAGGTTTGAACAACCTGTATTTCAGCATTAATACCCACACTTCAAATGGTCCAGCTTGCTGTGTGAAGAGGATCCTTCACTTTCACCAGGCAAGTCCAAAAGCAGGATCCTTTCTAATTTCTAGAGATATACTGTAGATGTATCGTCTCAAATGCCACAACATCATTCAAAGTGGAGGGAGGCCTTCCTGGTGTCCTGGCCAATATTTATCTCTTAACCAACATTGCTCAGATAAATGTTGATAAATGTGGGCTCTTTCGAGATGCAAAATGTTACTGGATTTCCTACAGTACATTTCAATGGTTTAAAGTGCTTTGGAGCATGAAACGTGCTATGTGAATGCATTTTCTTGCTATCTTACCAAACAACATGTATTTCTCCCAAGCTGGGAGGTGAATAATCTCTTGGTTTCT
Source organism: Pristis pectinata (assembly GCF_009764475.1). NCBI lineage: Eukaryota > Metazoa > Chordata > Chondrichthyes > Rhinopristiformes > Pristidae > Pristis > Pristis pectinata. The sequence continues at coordinate 16,708,600 of NC_067407.1, forward strand.
GATAATTGTTAAAATACACATTATATTAATGCTTAATTTGTTACTGCTGATTTTATCAAAATGTTGCTTTTTATGAAGAATCCTAAATGTTAAACTCGGGGTTTACTGGTTTTCAGGATTGTACTTGTAGGTCAGTTGAATATTAAAATGTCCTTGTTCACTTTGTAACTTGTGCCACAGGAAATGTTGACTTGAATCACATTTAAAACTGCAGCCAGAGTAATGACCAATTCATGAATATTTTGTTGAGCTATTGATGTCTGTGGCACAATAAGTAACCTCTCCTTTGACTCCCTTCATTTTTTTTGTGGACTATAAAAATAAGTCCTGCTAGTGACTGCCATCTCTGAAATCTGCAGACATTGGCCCTGTGTTCACTAATTACAGTGCCACAGCCAGAATTCTGGCCAGACTCTCTCCAGCAAGCTTACCTTCAGATGTTCCCATTTGTAAAGCTGTTCATTAAAAGCTACCTGCCATAGTCACTCTGGAGTCTTTAAAGGCTTTCTGGGAGCTATCAAGTTGTAGGATATGAGGAATGATAAAACCAGATGTGACTGTGTAATAATGGATGATGCTAACCTTCATTTAACATGAAGTATGTACTTAATAAGAACATGTATGATCAGAATCAGGTTTATTATCACTGACATACAGTATGTCGTGAAATTTGTTGTTTTGCAGCAGCAGTATAGTACAAGACGTAAAGACATAAAGATGACTATAAGTTACAAAAATAAATAAATAGTGCAAAAGAGGAATAACAAGGTAGTGTTCAGGGGTTCATGAACCGCTTAGAAATCTGATGGCTGAGGGGAAGAAGCTGTTCCTGAAATTGGAGCTGTGTAGCTCAGTTGGATATTTATGACATTGCTTTTGGTTTGATGATGTTTTTGCAAAATAATTACCATTGTTTTTGAATGACTTCTGAGAGAGAGAGTGACAACTGAAAATTGTGATGTGTTGTGTCATACTTTTAAGGGATCCTCTCAGATTTTGCACAAACATAGCAGATACAACAGTTTCAATGCGAGTAAAAATCCTTCTTTACCACCTCATCTCAAATTAGACTTTGGTTCACCAGACATGAGAAGCTGTCAGCTGTGAGACATTGTGTTAAAGAGAGCGAAAGATAGCAACGTGATCAGCTACATCATAAATATTTCAGTTACTACATTGTAGGATTAATAACAATGGGCTGAATGGCCCTTAGACATACATGAACTTATTTCCATATTTATGATGAGGCTTCTTGCCCTTTTTGAAAATATTGTCCTGTGAAATTCATGTCCACAACGTCAACACCGCAATTCTGAATAAGTGGTATACTGTATGTTGACAGAAAACTTGCAAGCAAAATGCTAATTACTGCTTTAAAAAAAACACCTTACTCCTTCATGCTGTTACCACCCACATATCAGTTGATTTTTTTCATCCCAGAATGTGCAGCCTCTAATATAGATGATACATCATCTTTAATGAGTGTATACTCGTAACTGCATTGTTAGCCTGCCAGAAGAGCGTGCAGGTGTAGGGTGCACAGTGCTGTAGAACAGTAGGACAGCTGTTCATCTTTTGCTCTCACCCCTACCTTCACATTGTCTAGGAGACAATTTAACCTAGGATCATGGAAAATTAGAGGAAAAATCTCTTGGGATGCTGTCGGATACTGGTCACAACTTGGTGGTTCTATGTACTGAGATGTAGCCTCACCTATGATTGTCCAGAAATTGGATTAGAATGTAAACATGCCTGTTTTCTCAATATAAATCATGCATAAAAATCATGTCTTAAAGCAATTGTGTCCATTTCTGGTGGAAGTCCTGCCCATCAGGACATTTGATCTGGCAATTCATAGAGTTACAGAGCATGAAGATAGGCCCTTTGGCCCACTAGGTCCATGCCAGGCATCAACCACCCATTTACATTAACCCTACATTAATCCCATTTTTTAAATTCACCCCACATTCCCATCAACTCCCCCCAAGATTTTACCACTCACCTACAACACTAGGGGCAATTATCAGTGATTAATTAACCCACCAACCTGCATGCTTTGGGATCTGGGAGGAAACCAGAGCACCCAGAGGAATCCCACGCAGTCACAGGGAGGACATGCAAACTCCTAACAGCCAGCATCTGAGATCAGGACTGAACCCAGGTACCTAGTGCTGTGAGGGAGGGCACGACTAGCTGTGCCATTGTGCTATCCCTTAAACTCCTGCTGCAGTTCACCCTCATGCTAGTGTGATCTCATTGTTCTACTTTGTCATCAATATGCAAGGCAAACGTTTCTGACTTAGTGATGGAATTTGGATCAAAAGATCATGACCTTCATCTCTTCCTTGCAAAAAAGCAAATCACATAACATCTTGGGAACTATATATGGCTTAAAGAATGTGAGCTGTGGCATTGTTTTTATCGAAACTGACTATCCCATGTTTATGTGGATGAGTTGTCATTTTGGCAGCAAGGCACATCAGGCAAAGATTGCGCCCGACACTGGAATCTGAGACCCCAATAATGGCAATGGCAGTGACCCAGTTGTAGCACAGGACAAGAATGGGCTGGTCTCTTGCTTGGGGGTCTTATTCTATTGCACTCCACTACACTGTTTAATCTTTTCCCTAAATTACCCTCCCCCTGGTTCTTCCTTTCCTTCCTATGGAGAGTGCACTTTCCAGTGGGCAGCTTGCAAATGAGACATAGATATGAGTTCTGCAAGCAGCACCTGTGCGAACATACAGAGAGAGCGAGAGCGAGAGAGAGAGAGAGAGAGAGAGAGAGAGAGAGAGAGATATATCTTTATTTGTCACATGTACATCGAAACACACAGTGAAGTGCGTCTTTTGTGTACGGTGTTCTGGGGGCAGCCTGCAAGTGTCACCATGCTTCCGGTGCCAACATAGCATGCCCACAACTTCCTAACCAGTACGTCTTTGGAATGTGGGAGGAAACCCGAGCACCCGGAGGAAACCCACGCAGTCATGGGGAGAACGTACAACCTCCTTACAAAAAGCAGCCGGAATTGAACCCAGGTCGCTGGCGCTGTATTAGCGTTACGCTAACCGTTACACTACCATGCCTGCCCAGTTGGGTTCCAGTGCTTGCAGTTGGAGAAAAGCGCTAAAGCAATGTCCCAATGTCATGATGTTATAGTAACGGTAGTCAGCTGCTTCCAATTTAATGGGACTTGGGCCGTAAAATGGCTCTGGATTCTTTGCTCTTGACACAAGTGAGTCATCTACCAAAAGCTAAATTCTGCCTTAGCAAATGAAGGACATTCGTAGCTAAGCAACCACCCCTAATTGCTTTGGTAATCCAAGTAGACTCACTGACAAATTGACCTGAGCTGATGAGAACTGGCCTATCACTGGGATTTGGGATTGCATACACTTTGTTTCTAATAACCTTGCAGGCCAAAGTCCTGATTCGTAGGCCAGTTCTCTTTTACACAGGATTACATAGGATATACAGCATAAAAACAGGCCATTTGACCTAACCAGTTCTTGTTCTGCACAAGCCTCCCATGTTTCTTCATCTAAAATTTTAAGTGTAACTTCGATCCTTCTCCATGCAGCTACCCTATTTGCTTCAAACCCCACTCTCTGGGTGAAGAATTTTCTTCAGTATTCCACATTGGATTTCATGGTGACTACCTCATATTGATGTACTCTAGTTATGCTCTTCCCCACAAGAGGAAACATTATTTCTGCATTTACTCTACCAAAGCTTTTCACAATTTTGGTGTCCTTTATTAGATCACCCCTCAAGCCTTTTTTCTCCAGTCTGTTCATACTTTCATGACATGTATCTCCTTGCATTTTATCCTTGTAAATCTCCATGGCCTCTCCATTACTTCTACATCCTTAATATAATATTTTGACCAGTACTCTAAGTATGGTTTGAATAAAACTTGATTCAGATTTAGCATAACTTCCCTATTTTTCAATTCTAGTAATAAATCCTGGTGATTGGTTTACTTTTTTCATAGCCTTGTGAACTTGTGACGTAACTTTTACTGATTGGTGTATTTTTACTCAAGGATCTCCTTGTTCCTCTACAGGCAATAAATGAACAAGGAGCAATAAATGACCTTTCTACTTTTTCCATCAAAAGGTATTACCTTGCATTTGTCTGTGTTTGAACTTCATTTGTCAATTGTTTGCCTATTCTGCAAGTTTATTAATGTTCTCCTGTAATTTGTTAATTTCAATATTAGGCTCTAGCAGACTGGCTATTGCTAAATTTCAGGAGATCCACTGCAAATATTTAGGATTAGGTAAAATAAAATAATCTGTCCCTAAATTCTTTGGGGCTTGGATAAACAGGAATTCCTAAGGAAAGAAACCTTACCAGACGAATACATGCCTTCCAGGCAGAAACAGGTTTTTCTGCAGCTGCAGACTTATTCAACGTGCTGATGAGTTTCTCTGCATGCCACATTCCTAGTAATTATCATCTCAGTGGATATAAAGCTATTGCTGATTATACCTAGTGAAACAGTGACCAACCCATTTGTGGAAAAGGCAATACTTCTGAGGGATTATTCCAGTAAAATGGAGAACTTTGGATCAAGCTACAAGGGACACATCTCAAGAAAAGCAAACTGAAGATTAATATTCTCATCAAAATCAAATAGTCTGCCTGTGCTCTGAATCATCAGAGAAAGTAAAGATGTTCATAAAAGCTATAATTTTCAGTTTATAGTGAAGGGTGTTCTATCGAAAGGGACAAGCTGAGCTGAGCCTGGGTTGTCCTATAGTTTTAACATGATTTAGGAACATTGACAGTTGTCTCCAAAGTCTGCTTCAACTCCTGCCTGCTGTACGTAATCACATTCCCAGATGAGTTGGTGCTTAATGGTGTCACATTCCTCAAATGAAGCACTCAGAACATTGTTCTGAATATTACTGTGAGCTAAGCACTCAGAAAATTGCATTGAATAATACAGTGAGATTAAATACTGGACCCAACGGTCGTGGGTTCAAATCCCGCAGGAGTAAGTAGAGATTGAATTGAATAAATCAAGTACTCTGTAAGCAAATACAAACTAGAAGGGAAAGTTATAGCTGCTGGATTACCATAAAAGCCCACTGGCTTCTGGAAAGGTATCTTGTTCGGTCTACAAATGATACCAGTCCATGCTGTTTTAGTTGACTCATTGTCTAAAGTGGCCAAACAAGCCTCCCAACTGCATAAAAGAAGCTTCAACACTAACCCCATAGGGAAATCATCAATGTACTCTAAGGCGATCCTGTCAATGTTCCCTGCGTCATATGAGTGACTCTGCATTCATTGACTCATTCTTGTTTCCCCAATGAGTACAAAGTACAAGTTAAGTATGTAGTGGAATATGCTCCACCTGCCCAAATGTGTGCAGCCCCAACAATGCACAAGATGCTTGAATAAAAGCAGAAAATGCTGGAGACACTCAGAAGATCTGTGCAAAGAGAAACAGCTAATGTTTCAGGACCAGGACCCTTCATCAGAACTGGGAAAGAGAGAGAGAGTAGATTAGTTGAAGGTAACAAGGAAGGTGTGGGAGGGTTGGGTAGAACAATGGGAATAACTCTGATGAGTAAAAACAGATGGTTTAATGTGGCAGTGAAGCAGCAGTTAAGATTAGATTACGTCTCTTTGTCTGTGTAATGTGTTGCATCAAGAGGGCTGCTTGGTTTCTCCAATGTAAAGGAAAGCACATTACAGATTTATTTCAGGTTTTCAGCATCTGCAGTTTTTTGATTCTCAGCTTGACACTATCCTTGACATCCCACTTAAAATCCTAAATAATGATCCCTTTCACCACTGGAATACCATAGCTTTCCTTCTATAAAATGTACTGCAGTAACTCATCAAGCTATTTTTAACAACACCTCCCAAACCTACAAACTGTATTATCAAAGGACAGAGTTTAATGGGGACATCGCCAACTATAAGTTCTCTTTGAATTTACATACCATCCTGATTTGGAAATGTATCCATAGTAGTTTTGGGTTAAAGTCCTGCAAATCTTGACCTAACATTTACAACATTTAAAAGAACAATTACAATGCTTAAAAGACATTTGGACAGGTACATGGATAGGAAAGGTTTAGAGGAATTTTGGGCCAAATTCAGGCACATGGGACTAGCTCAGGTAGGCAACTTGATTGGCATGGATGATTTGAGCCGAAGGGGCTGTTTCTGTGCTGTAAAACTCTATGACTCTGACAGCACCATGGAGCACCTTCAGCACAAGGTATACAGAGGTTCAAGCAGGCTGCTAAATATCTTAAGGATGGAACTAGCAAAGTCAGTAAGAACCCCTAGTATGAAACGGGGTTTTTCTGAGCGTTTTACTGTGACACTCAAGAAGCTTGACACCATACAGGATGTAGCAGCCTGCTTGACAGGCATCTGATCCGCAATCATTCACACGCTACACCACCAGTTCACAGTAGTAGCAGGTTAAGGGCAGGCACGGTAGTATAGCGGTTAGTGTAATGCTATTACAGCACCAGCAATCCGGGTTCAATTCCGGCTGCTGTCTGTAAGGAGCTTGTTCGTTCTCCCCGTGACTGTGTTGGTTCCCTCTGGGTGCTCCGGTTTCCTCCCACATTCCAAAGATGTACGGGTTAGGAAGTTGTGGGCATGCTATGTTGGCACTGTAAGCATGGTGACACTTGTAGCCAGCCCCCAGAGCACTCTATGCAAAAGATGCATTTCACTGTGTGTTTCGATGTACATGTGACTAATAAAGATATCTTATCTTACCTTAGTTTTACCATCTACAGGATGAACTGCAGCAACTCGCCAAGACTCCTTGGACAACACCTTCCAAACCCACAACTTCTACTAGCTAGAAGGACAAGGCCAAAAGCATGAGGAACACCACTGCCTGGAAGTTGCTCTCCAAGCTACACACCATCCTATCTTGGAAATATATCGCTGTTCCTTCATCGGTGTTGGTCAAAATCCTGGAACTCTCTCCCTCACAGCATTGTGGCTATACCTCCACCTCAAGGACTGCAGCGGTTCAAGAAGGCAGCTCACCACCACCTTCCTAAGGGCAACTAGGGATGGGCAATTAAACGCTGACTCAGCCTGCAAAGCCCACGTTCCTTAAATGAATATAACAAAATTTTTACCTGTAGACTAGTGAATACCCAGGAAATGATGCACATCCAAGACTTTTGATTTGCTCTGGAATTCCTCTTGAGCAAAGTGTAGATTTCCAAAACAATAGCCTTCAGCTTTCTCCAGTTGTACCTCTGATTACATTGTGGGTTTGTGAGTTGACAGCTAAAGATAGTATTCTTTCTGGACTCTTATTGTCTTCCTATTGCTGTAGGTTCAGGGCAATGTTATTTTATTTATATAATACCCACACTTAATAGCAAATTGTGAACTCTTCACTGAATTTATCTAGCAACCCTGCAAGACATGCTTAAAATCAGAAAATGCACTGAAAAGAGTACAGTCAGAGTTCAAGGCTGTGACTGCTACAACTCCTACAGTCACTTGAGAAGCCTTGTTGAGAATTCCCAGATGCCTGCTCTGCTCTGTGAAAATAATTAAAGAGCTTGTTCACTAAATGTTAAACTACAACACTTTCCAAAATGTTTGACACTTTATTTATAAGAAATAATGATTTTGAAATGTTTACAAATTGTTTACATTTGACACACTTGAGCCATTGCTGAAACACATGACAACATTTTGCTATTAATATGACCAATAGGTTCATTTTTATATTCATCTGAACTGTAATTAGAATTTTGTGATGTATTGAGTATAGAAACACTATAGCATACCAGTTTAGATATTCCAAGTAAATTATTTTGGTTATTTAGGGCTGGATTTTAATTTCCTGGCATAGTAGGAGTGGGGATTTGTAGGGTGGCTGTGGGAAGAGTGGGTTGGGAAGGACTGGGACACTTTTCAACCTGAAAGTGCAGAGAAACTGTTAATTACTTGTTAACCAAGATACTGATTACCATATCATTGCCAGGTTCCCTGGTCAATTATCTTAAGTGGGTGAAACAATGACCCACATGTGTTAAGTGAGGAGTGGGTATTTAAAAGAGTACTCCAACCCTTTATGTTAAAGTTGTTATGCCATCCAGTTAGAACAAAAAGATGGGAAGTGATGAATGTTGCACCTCGGTTTAGAGGCATCTCCTGATTGTGATTCTGTGGTAGGGTATGGACTTGTGGGGATATGGACTCACCTTCAGGAAGAAGCCAGTGGTGAAACAAAGAAGGGATGGTTAAAGGTTGCCCTTGAGGTCAGCAACAGGTACATTCTGTTCCTGAACTGTGTCCTGAAAGAAGATGAATGACCAAAGTAGAACAGGAAAGGTGAGTAGAGTGGCACATTCACCCACATCCTGATGTATGTATCACCCTACCGTTCCTTATTTGTTCTCTCCAGTCTGGACATCAGTCCTCACCCCATGGAGACACCCCCCCCCCCCAGCCTTCTGCCTATGTAATTGATTGCCACCCCTCTCAACTCACCCTTATCTTTATGGATCAACATACCCTACTGTAATAACACGAAAGAAAATCAGAAAGTAGGGCCAAGACCCTTGCACCTGCCCCACCATTCAATATGATCATGGCTGATCTGCCCTAGGCCTCAACTTCTTGTCTGTGCCACTTCCCCATAGACTTTAATTCCCCAATCTCTCAATTTTCCTAATAGCTGCCACAACAAAAGTTCTCCATCATCCTTCCAACACATGCAATTATTTTCACTGCAAAGCCTCAACTTTCTCTCCTTGCAGAAAAAGATGGTACCGATTAGGATATGGTCCTAATATGGGCAAGTGAGATTTGTGCTGATGTGCAAGAAGGTTGGTGTGGATGTAGTGAGGTGAAGAACCTGTTTCTGGGCTGTACAACTCTGAATCTAAATGAGGTGCCTTCCAGCCACCTCTCCTCCAGCAGCTGGAGAGAAGAAGGAATTAGCCAGTGGAATCTTAGTGAGCTTGGCTAACACAGGCCTTAAAGCTATCTGGTGATAAAATTATTATCATGTGCCATGGCGTAAACAGCAAGTTGACTTGACACCAGCAGCAGGTGACATACAGCCATGCACAAAAAGCTCCCCTGAGATATTCTTACCTTGAGTTCTAACTCACACCTTAATATCATAAAGGGAGGTAGACCAGGAGGATGACATTTTATCTTGCTCCAAGATCTATCTAACCCTTCCCTCCCACTTAGCCCCCTATTTTTGTATCATTTATGTGTCTATCTAAGAGTCTCTTAAATGTCCCTAATGTATCTGCCCCCACAACCTCTGCAGGCAGTGCATTCCACACACCCACCACTCTGTGTAAAAAAAAACTTAATCCTGACATCCCCCTTATACCTTCCTCCAATCACCCTAAAATTATGTCCCCTCATGTTAGCCATTGTCGCACTGAGTTCTTGACACTGAGGGATTGCCTCAGAAGAACAAGAGTGGAGTTGCATATGGGGTATGTTTCTGTACTGTTTTGCATCTACGTAAACATTGGGTCAGAATTTGCTAACCAACAGTTCTGCAGAGAACCCCTGATTAGCAACATTGCATATGTCAGTATGTCATGGACTATAGCTTCTAGGCACTACAGCACTGAAGGACTGAATATGGCAGCAGTCAGATGCAGGGGCACCCTGGACTCACTACTGAGTCCCAGGATGTTCTGAAACTTACTGAAGTGAGGGGCTGGATACTGTTCTTGTCAGGCCCCTCAGCTGTATGCTAGCCATAGCTGATGCTTCCAATAGGCATCACCAACCTTCACTGAAAGGCAACACCAACCTTCATTAACAACACACGCAAAATGCTGGAGGAACTCAGCAGGTCAAGCAGCATCTATGGAGGGAAATAAACAATCGATGTTTCAGGTTGAGACCCTTCATCAGGACTGATAAATGTTTATTTCCCTCCATAGTTGCTGCCTGACCTGCTGAGTTCTTCCAGCATTTTGTGTGTGTTGCTCCAGATTCCAGCATCTGAGGAATCTCTTGTGTCACCAACATTCATTAAAAGGTTATGATGAACTAAGCTTTTGTTTATTTTATTTATTTCTCTGCTATTTTAATTAAGTGAAAGTGATTTAATTGGTTTTTGAAAGAACATATTGTTTTTCAGTTCTTTGTTCTTTTAGTAATCTTGCATTTTTAAAATTATTTAAATTGATGTCAACAGTTTTGAAGTGCCGCTGATCACAGGCATCATCTGTCAAAGGCTGTTTATTGGTGCTGGAATGGGGCCTCGGGGTGTGTCACTTGGGCACCTGGTGGCCACTAAGAGCCCACTCTGCACAAGGGATAGTCATAGAATGGAAGCTTTGAGCTTGTCCCAAGCCACACAGCCACAAAAGGAGAGTGACCCTACATGACTGGTGGGTTGGATAGAGTATGATCCAGCCCATTACTACTTTCCACCATAGAACATAGAACAGTACAGCACAGAACAGGCCCTTTGGCCCACAATGTTGTGTCGACATAGCTAATCCCTTCTACCTACAGAATGCCCATATCCCTCCATTTTCCTTTCTTTCATGCGCCCATCCAAGCCCCTCTTAAAAGCCCCCAATGAATTTGCCTCCACCACCCTATCAGGCAACACATTCCAGGCATCCACCACACTCTGAGTAAAAAAACATACCCCTTGTGTCTGTTCTGATCCTACCCCCTCTCACCCTAAATGCATGCCCTCTGGTGTTGGATCGCTCAATAATGGGAAAAAAGATATTGCTTGTCCACCCTATCTATGCCCCTCATCATTTTATACACTTCCAACAGATCACCCCTCAGCCTCTGCCGCTCCAGAGAAAAGAGCCCGGGTTTGTCCAGCCTCACCACTTTCTCATCTTGGCTTCCTCTGGGTGAGGGCTGGCAAAAAAATGCTCAACCTGGGTAGGACCTGAAGGGAGGCAGAACAATGAAGGGGTGGGAAATGGGGTAGATAAGGGGAGGGATGGTTGGCTGTCTGAGGGCCTGTATAATGTTAGTCCCAGCTGTTTATAAAGCATTGGAAGAACTTGTCATTTATCCTACATGTCTTGTCTAACCTCTCCCCGCAACTCAATACTGACCACGTTTAAATTATGTGAAGGATGTGGAGGCGTTGGAGAGGGTGCAGAGGAGATTTACCAGGATGCTGGCTGGATTAGAGCGTATGGAATATGAGGAGAGGTTTAAGGTGCTAGGGCTTTATTCACTGGAAAGGAGGAGGATGAGAGGAGACATGATAGAGGTATATAAAATATTGAGAGGAATAGATAGACAGCCAGCGCCTCCTTCCCAGGGCACCAATGCTCAAAATGAGAGGGCATGGCTTTAAGGTTATGGGTGGGAGGTTCGGGGGAGATGTCAGGGGGAGGTTTTTCACCCAGAGAGTGGTTGGTGCATGGAATGCACTACCTGGGGTGGTGGTGGAGGCAGATACATTGGACAGGTTCAAGAGTTTGTTGGATAGGCACATGGAGGAATGTGAGATAGGGGGATATGCGGGAGGTAAGGTTTAGATAGTGTGAGGGTGTTTTGATGGATGGCACAACATGGTGGGCTGAAGGGCCTGTTTTGTGCTGTATGGTTCTAATCTATCTGAATCATTATCATACAATTGAGATGTTTAAGAGGCTCTTAGATGGGCATATGAATATTCAGAGAATGGAGGGATATAGACTATGTGCAGACAGAAGGGATTAGGTGTCATTAGCTTAATTAGTTCAGCACAACATTGTGGGCCGAAGGGCTGGTTCTTGAGCTGTACTGTTCAATGTTCTATTTTCTATCCTACTGACATCAATGGACCTTTCGCTAGTGGGGGCTTTATGCTGCTTAGTTTGTGGCAGGTCACTTCACACATGCAGGGGCTTGGGGTAGGAAGACTTGGTCTGGTGTTGAAATAACTATCTACATCAGGCATTAAGCAGATAATGGGAAGAAAAGCCTCTGGTTATGGTGTGGGTATGAGAGAATTGCTGCTAAATGGTTAGACAAAAGGCTTGGTGGCATTGTGTTTTGTGGGTTGCAAAAGGATGAAGCTGGGACCAAATGGTGTGAAGGGAAGAACATGGATTTGGACTGTAGATTGGAGTCCTGTAGTAGGACACATAGTAGGAGTCCTGAGAGGAAGCATTACAGATGACAATACAATAACAATTTCCATTGTAATCAATATTTTTACAATACAAATTGGAAGATTTGTGTTTATTTAAATAATTAAAATTTAATTTGTAAAGCAGTGAATATTTTAAAATCAGTAGTGAGATGCTATTTAGATTTAAAAAAATAACAACTGTTATGGAGTCTCTGGGACTGATGAGACCTGTAAAATCATTTCAAGCAAATTATGCTGTCAGACACAAAATAACACCAGTCATAATTCCCTGCATTTTAAATAAGGAAACCACTATTGGCTTGTTGTTTGACGGCAACCTGAACAGAAAGTAGACTATTAATAAACTCTAGCAATCGTATCTTCAAATATGTGACTAAAACTATCAGTATCTTGTTATGCACGGTTAAAATAAAACATGTTTCACCTGAGTGGCAATGAGAACTGTTATGGATTGTCAATCTTCTCCTCACTGTGAAAGAGGTGTGCACCACTGCTCTAATCATTCTCAAACCTATTCACAATAATAAAGGATTTCTCCTATCCTTTGCTCCTTTTTTTGTCTCTTTTTAATCTATCTGCTTTTCTCTTGTTCTGTCTTTCTCTCTATTTTATTCTCTTTTTCTTCCTTTATCTTTTTTCTTTCTCATTCTTATCTATTTCTATTTTCCTTTCTCTTTCTCCCCATCTTTTCTCTATATTTTTTTCTCTTTTCTCCCTCTTTTTCTTTCTCTTTTGCCCTTTTTTTTCTCTTTTTGCTCTCACTTTCTTGTTCTTCCTTTCTGTCTGTAGCTACAGCTATACACAGTGCTGGTCTGTGAGTGGTTCTAGCACCATATAAAAATCAAATAACTGCAGAACTCGAAACAAAAACAAAAAAAAATGGAAATATACAGCAAATAGGGCAACAGATGTGGAAAGAGGGCTTCAATCTCAAGGAGAGTTTGGATAGGCTGGGTTTGTTTTTATTGGAGCATAGAAGGCTGAGGGGTGACCTCATAGTGGTTTATCAGGTTATGAGGGGTGTGGATAGTCAGAAGCTTTTCCCCAGGGCTGGAGAGCCTAAAACCAGAGGGCATAGGTTTAATGAGAGAGGGGAGAAATTTAAAGGAGATCTGAGGGGCAATCTTTTTCGCCCACAGAGAATGGCAGTTATATGGAATGAGCTGCCAGAGTCTTGGTGAAGGTAGATACAATTACTCTATTTAAAAGGCGTTTGGGCAGGTACTTAGATAGGAAAAGAATAGAGGGATATGGGTCTAATGCAAACAAATGGGATTGGCATGAGTTTGGCCAAAGGGCCTGTTTCTGTGCTGTACAGCTCAATGACTCTGAGATATAATGTTTTAGGTTGAAGCTGAAAGGTATTTCTTTAACTTGAAATTTAATTCATGGGTATTGCTCCTAACTCTGAATGTGAAGAGTCTTAGACCTCTGTTTCCTTTTCCATAGAAGCTACTTGAGCTGCTGAGTGTTTCCAGCATTTTCTACTTCTGTTTCTGATCACCATAATTCAGGAAGGATATGAGCATAAAACAAAACTGCAGAAGCTGGAAATCTAAATTAAAACCAGAAATGCAGGAAATACTCAGCAGATCAGGCTGCATCTGTGGGAAGAGAAACAGTTGATGGTTTTTGGTTAACTCTGTTTCTCTTCCCACAGCATGACATGTATCTTCCGTATTTTTTTATTTTAGGAAGGATATATTGGCCTTGGTGAGTGTGCAGTGTAGATTTGCCGGAAGATCAATCTGACTGATTAAATTTCAAGTATGACACTAACTGGTATAATGTTCTGTGGAATTTAGAAAGTTAAGGGGTAATATGATTGAAGGTATTCAGGGTATTGATGAGATGCATAGTGAGAAACTATTTCTGTTGGTTGTAGAATTCAGGACAAGGAGGCACAGTGATAATGTTAGAGTCAGCATTCCATGAATGAAGTCAAGCGATATTTCGACATGCAAAGGCTGGTAGATGTTTGAAAACTCTCTTCTGCAAGTGGCAATTGATGTAGGGTCATTTTCAGTTTGAGGTGGATATATTAATATATTTAAAGGAAAAGGAGGATATATAGAGTTGTGTCACAGATGGTCCATCTTACTGAATGGCTCAAAGGGCCTGTCCTACCCCTGTGTTCCTTTGTAATTTCTAACATCTCTTGACCTTTTCTCTTCTGTCTTTCTTTCCTATGAATTTTAATTCCCAGGTGTTGATTCTAACTTTAACACTGATTGTTTCGGCAGGACTCTTTGGAAATGGATGGAGTCTGCATAATTCTGCATGTGATTCTCAGACAAAGCCTTGATACTGCAGATGGACTATCAGCATCCAGCTTCCACTTCCCATTATTTTGGACAGAGCAGAACTTAGACATACAGACAGCTGATTTTTACCTCTTCCCTTGTTGCTAACCAAATAAAAACAGAAAATGCCAGAAACATTGGTGTATATATATAAAAAAACAAAATCAACATTTCAGGTTCCAATGAAATGTCATCAACCTGACACACTAACTTTCTCCACAGACGACATGCTACTTTCAGGATTTTCTGCTTTTATCTTCTATTCCAGAATCTGCAATATTTCTTTCTTCATGCCTCAATGAACTTGTTGACCACAGGGAATCATCTCTCAGGTGAGTCAGTGAGAGCTTTCCCAACTTCCAACTACAATCCACAGTGGAAGGATTAAAGAATGTGGTGCCCTTCTCATGTGGTCTGCAGCATGGATAGAATTCCAATTGCCTGAGCTTCTAGTTCAGGCTTTCCTTCTGAAGTGTAGTCCTATGTGAATTAAGGATGGTAATTTAAATGTTATCAAAGTGCTTAAAGTGGCAGGTGATGCTGTCAGCAGTGATTCTCTGTGAAGCTGGGAGATCTGTACATACATAATGCTGTCTCTTCCTCACACAATTCATGCAATACAAGCCACTGATACTGGTGAATTAATTTGTTCTCTTTTGACTCTGCTCACACACCACATGTTTAGAACTCAGTAGAAGACCGCTCCGTGTAGAACCCGTGTGATTGTAACTGATCACGTTCCAGTGACATAACGCACTGTCCTCTTCAACACTAACAATGCGTAATTTGAAAATGTCCAGAACTTTGCAGTTTATGGAGCTTTAAGTTGAGGATAATTATTAAGCCTTGAAGCTACAGATACTATCAGTATAAAAATAAGATGCAACATAATTTTGCTGCAGTATACTGTGACTGTCACTGTAATTTGGGAATGTTAGTTTTAAAAGTTAGCATATTTCTTTAAGGCATTATTTTTATTAGGGCTTTATTGAATGTATCATTTTTGTAAGTAAGGAATTATAGTTTCAAAAATAAGTGCCAATATTTTTGTGTTCCTGTGTCAAAATGTATTTATTATATATTTTCTGACCCTTTCATACTGAAATGTGTTGAATAAAAATAGCTAAAAATAGTTAAAGGAACCACATCTGTGTAATCAGATCTTGTACTGCTGAGACTAAGTGTAAAGCTGTCTCCAAGGCAGCATACGTCGTACAGATTTCAGATGTCTGTCTAGGGATCGCTCGTAGTTGCAGTGAATTCTGGGCAGTTTTCACCAAAACACTGAGTCAGGGCACTGACTGAAAATATAGCAACAAAAGGATAAAAACATGGTTACTGCAATCCCTCTGTAAGGCAACCATTAATTACAAATCTGGAAGATGACATTAAACTGTTAAATGAAGCAAATAGATGTCATGTTATGAAACACAATGAAGCAAATGGGTATCACAGTACACAACATTTCTTTCCTTCAGAAAGCCATGGATTTATTAAATGCAAATAATGTCTGACTAACTTAATTGAATTCTTTGAAGGTAACAGTGAACATTGATCAAAGTAATGCAGGATATACTGTCTCCTGTTGTTGAGCTACTTGCTCGCGTTAACCGTCCGCCTTATCTGTTCCATCAGAACCTCTTGTTATACTATCTCTATTCAGTCTTCTCTTAACCTTTTTTGCTCACAGATTTTCCGGTCTCTTCATGTACCTGAAATCCTTCAACCATTGAGTCAATGTTTGTACTCTCTCCAAGGCCCTGATATCCAGCCTAAAACTTGGAGTCCTAAACCGTACACTATAATCCATCTTAGGCCTAACTAAAAAATTCAGTGTGATTTCTTTATTTTGTATTCAATGTACCTATTTATAAAAGATAGTCTACCAGACACTTCTTAAGTCGCTTTTTTTTTTGTTATCCTCATAGGTTTGCAAATGTGTATCATCCAGGTCCATCTGTACTTCCACCTCTCTCAAGATATAATTTGGTTTATACTGCCCCTCCATCTTTTTCCCTTCAAAGTGCATCATTTCATACTTATCTCCAGTAAATTACATCTGCCTTTTGTCTGCTCATTCCATCAGAAATTTTACGTCATACTGAAATCCACCACTGTCTTCATTCCTACTTATTATATTATCCAGCTTTGATCATCCACAAACTTCAAAATGATACTCATTACATCAAAATTCAGGCCAATTAACATATGGCAAGAAATGCACTGATCTTAATACAACGTAAAAATTAATATCCAGTCAGAAAAAGGAGCTGTTCACCACAATACTTGGCTTCCTATCCCCTGGGCATTTATATACACAATTTACCACTTTCTTTAATCCCATGTGCCTCTATTTTCCAAATATGCTTTTTATGTGATACTTTATCAAATGCTCTGAAAGCCTATATATATAAAACGGCTACTACACTACCTTCATCAACACTTTCTGTCACTTCATCAGAAAACTTAGTCAGATTGCTCATTCATGATTTACCCTTAATTAATCTTTACTGGCTGTTCCATTTTAAATCAGGCCTCTCCAAAGGAGAATTAGTTTCATCCTTGAGCAATGATGTCTTGTGTTTTCCCACCACTGACAGTACACTAATCAGCCTGTAGTTACTAGGTTCATCCTCTTTCCCTTTTTGAATAAAGGTTTAATTTTGTAGTCCTGCAGAATTACTCCCAACACCAAGCCTGTGGGAGCTCTGCTAATCCTCACTCCTGCCTCACTCAACTAAGCATGGAAACTTTCAGTAAAGTTAACCTATTTAGCAGCTTTTTATGTAATTTTATCCTATTTAATATCTGCAGTCAATTCTCCTCCAGCTCAACATTAACTTTCATTTGTGAAGATAAATATAAAGCACCAACTCAATATATAATGTTCTCTTTCCACAAGAAGATTTCCTTTTGAGTCCCTAATGAATTCCACCATTTCTTACCTAAAATTTTACTTATTTTAAAATCGATATATAATTTTTTCTTGTACCCTCTCTGTGACACGCTTTTTCACTTTCCCCTGAACTCCTTTTTTACTCACGGGGTTACCTAACTGATATTTGTCATAAACATCTGTAAGAAATCTCTATATCCTGTTACCTTCAGGGTGCTGTAACTCCTCTGCATAGATGTTACAATATATAGCACAATGCAGCAATTAGACACACCATAAAAGATTCACAAGAACGTTGCCTAGACTGGAGGGCTTGAATTATAAGGAAATACTGGATAGGCTGGGACTGTTTTCCCTGGAGCGAAGGAGGCTGAGAGGTGAGCTTAGAGAGGTATATAAAATTATGAGGGGTATAGAGAGGGTAGATACTCACAGTCTTTTTCCAGGGCTGGGGAGTCTAAAACAAGAGGGCATAGGTTTGAGATGAGAGGGGAAAGATTTAAAGGGGGTCTAAGGGGCAGGTTTTTCACACAGCGTTTGGTGAGTATATGGAACGGGCTGCCAGAGGAGGTGGTAGAGGCTGGTACAATTACAGCATTTAAAAAACATTTGGACAGAAATGGACAAGAAAGGTTTAGAAGGGTATGGGCCAAATGCAGGCAAATGGGATTAGTGTAGATAGGCATCTTGGTCATCATGGACAAGTTGCAGGGAAGGGCCTGCAGGCACGGTAGCGTAGCGGTTAGCATAACGCTTTACAGTGCCAGCGACTGGGGTTCAATTCCGACCACTGTCTGTAAGGAGTTTGTATGTTCTCCCCGTGTCTACGTGGGTTTCCTCTGGGTGCTCCGGTCTCCTCCCATATTCCAAAGACGTACGGGTTAGAAAGTTGTGGGCATGCTATGTTGGCGCTGGAAGCGTAGCGACACTTGCAGGCTGCCCCCAGAACATTCTACGCAAAAGATGCATTTCACTGTGTGGTTCGATGTACATGTGACTAATAAAGATATCTTATCTTATAACTATGAATCTAGACACCTTGCTGGTGCAAGTACATATGTCTGTCTCAGACACACATTATACGATGTGTCACAGCCAAGTAGACGTTACAGAACAGTATATGCACATCACACTGTAGTATATACCAATATGGAAAGTATAGAGTGCATCACAAAACAAATCCAACTACGACAAATAAATATCTCAATATTTTAGCATCTAATTGGCAACACAACATTGCATAAACTGTATCATAAGACAATAGAAGAATTATATATTGCAAGACCAGAAAAATGATATAGTGTGTCAGTAAACCGTGAATTAATAAAAAAAACCTATAAGGAACTGGGTCGGACATGGATATAAAAGTCCAGATACTTAAGATAAGGTATTATGCAAGAAATCACTGGGACAGGAAACAAAACAGCAATTAGCCTTGTTTATTTTGGCAAAAAGAAATTATTCATGCTGATTTCTGTTTTCAAAATGTAATTATTTTCAGATTTATTTTATTTGAATGCACAAAAGAGTATATATTTATAATGTCTGTCATTTCTATTTCAAGAAGATATCCTTATTCTCACTGTTCCTGGCTGGTCATCTTTTTTTAAGCTTTTGCCACTGGTTTTGATAAATTCAGTTTTACTCCATTTACTGGGCAGTGGACGAGTCTGCTGCTGTTTCTGGACAGTTACAGGGTCTGTCTGGAGATACTGAATTCCCTTCACGTAACATTGGAACAGAAGTTTGACTTAGCGACAGCAGTCCCCAGGGCACTTCACGTATTTATATTTAAACTTGCAGTAGAAATGCTGTCTTTTCAGGCTCTGGAGTCTCGAGCTGTACATTTCCTCAGTGCTGTCGGTGAGCAGATTTGTTCCTTTATTGTCCCTGGAGCTCCATTTATAATTATAATAGCTTATTAGGATTTGTTCTGAGTAGAAATTTGCCTTTTGTTGTTGGCACTGAAGAGCATTATGTTTTTGGTTGTCCATTATACCCTCATCCTGACATTTATTTCCTTTGACATCAATGGAAATATATCAAGGTACAATAAGGGACTGATACCACAGTGTCCACTTCACTATAGTCACCAAAGACAGGTTTCAGGGGCCTATTACTGGAAATAATCTTACTCACAGTTCCACAGTTCTGCAGCATAACATCTCAGCGATAACGATGAATACCAAGCTTGGAGAAAGGACGAAAGTATATAAGTCTTCTCAAAAGGTTAAAAGTTCAACCAGTCACATCAAAAATAGAATTTATAATTTGCACTGAAAATGAATGTAAGTTCACTATCACAGTAAATTCACCGTCCAGATGAAGGTTTTCGAACCAAAGTCGACTATCCATTTCCCCTCACCAATGCTGCCTGACCTGCTGAGTTCCTCCAGTATTTTGTTTGTTGCTCCAGATTCTGGCATCTGCAGTATCTTATACCTCTAAATTCATTGTAATTCTATCATGTTCTAACTTCTAGGTTTTTATGCCTTATGGAAATAGGAATGGTAACCTATGGGGAAGCATTGAACAATCTCTGGTTTCTTACTAACAAATCATCCAGTTGCTGATTAGCTTGGTGCATATACACACACAATCTTCTGTAAAGTACTTCTTGGCTCTGATTGTTTTAAGTTGCCCAGCCACCAAGCACTTTATAACTTTAGCTCTGCTTCAATGATCTTCAAAACTGGTTTATGGATTATTCCTGACTGCCTGAATGACCCTGACTGTTAAAGTAAAGTGACAAAACTTACCAACTTATTTCATGCCAGCCCTAATCAACATAGTGTAAAGGAATTAAGCGCTATGTGTAGAAGTTTAGGAGGCTATGAGACATTAAATAGCTCCCATGCTGAATAAGAATAGAAGCAGCAAGATCTGTTTAATGTTGTGTAATGTTCTAAACTCAAAAAATATATGTAAACATTTCAGTGTTGTGAACTCAACTATTTCAATAGCAGTTGCACTCTTTATTCTTGCTGTAATGGACTTTGCTATGGTGGTAATCATATGTTCTTCATTAACGTTCTGAATTATATTTTGATCAATGTGAATATAATTTAGAATGTTGTTCTACAATAGTGAAATACATAGAAATTACGGAAATACATCAGTCAATTTGTATTACAACAGAGTCATGTGTTGTGCCTGCTTCTCAGGCAATTTAACAGCTTCATAGACATTCAGTTTTACACCAAGAGCTTAGAGACTCAACAGATAAATAGTTAGTGTGCTATTCTGCAAATAAACCCCCACTTCTTGGTTTTTTATATATATATCTGCTGTGTCTCCATGCATTCAAGAACCATAACAAACATGATCTTCCACCATACTTCCAGTAATCTTGGGTCTTCCAAGGTACACATTTTCAGATTCCATCAATTGCAGCCCTTTGTCACTTCTACCTATCACCTCCCACCTTCTGGTGGTATTCCCACTCTCCCAATTCTCCCATCTTTCTATCACCGTACCCCCTTTCCCACCTGGATCCTCCTATCGTCTGCCAGCTCTTGCTTCACCCCTTGCCTCCATCTTTTTATACTTGCTATCTCCTCTCTATCTTTCAGTCCAGAAGAAGGGTCTCGACCTGAAATTTTTCTCCATAGATGCTGCCTGACCGGCTGAGTTCCTCCTGCATTTTGTGTGCGTTGCTCCAGCTTCCTGCAACGACAGTCTCTTGTGTCTCTACTCAGTTTCATTGTCCGGGTAAATATACTGTATCTGTCCTGTGGGAACACAAACAGTGCAAACAAAACCAAGTATACTACAAGATGATTAACAAAGAATAATATGAGAGAGCTGTTATTTATTCCTTTTAATTCAGTCAGTTAATTTGAATCAAACTCATGTTGATTTGCTAATTCATTAAAATTGCTTAATAAGACAAACAAAAGTTAACAAGAATTGAATAATCCTTTGTTTAATGAACAATAAATTAGGACCCATGCTTGCTATTTTTATATTAATATCTTTTCAGTGTTTGTTAACTGTTGCAGTATGTAAGAAGTAGAAGCAGGAATAAACCATATGCCCCTTTGATCCTGCTCCGCAATGCAATAAGATCGTGGCTGACTCTGTGCCCACTTCCCTGTCTGATCTCCACATCCCCTGGTCTTATTAGTGCACAAAGATCCACTGATCTCAGTCTTGATTATGTTCATATTGAGTATAATCAAGACTGAGTATCATCTCTGCCTTCTGAGGCAGAGAATTCAAAACCAATGATTCAGCACCTCAAATTTAAAGGACATTTCACATAATGATGATTTTGAAGTCTGTCAGTGAACTACTCAAGTGATGTAAATGATTACTTCTTACTTTTCAATGTCTAGTAACCAATGAGTACTAAAAATAAACTTAAAATTACAAAGTTAATTCAAAGTCATGCTAGCTTTTTCATATAGATAAATAATTCTTCAAATAGTTCGACAAAGGTGATATTGTTATTTTATGTAGGGACAGGTACTGTTGATTTTTTTTAATGAATTCTTTCAGATTTGTAAATGTAAAGGGATCTTTTAAACTTTGAAACTCTAATGCTTCCTATTCAGATGATTAAATGTTGAAGTTAAAAGGGGCATCATTGTTCTGCTGAAAGTAAAAATTGACATTTCATTTGTAAATAAAGATACACAATGACATCACATCACCAATCATGTTTTTGCTTAGATAAAACATCAGATCCCCTGAATACATGTAACTCAGCTTGCAACATTAGATCATACTGTTGCCTGATTACAAGGAATAATCCTGGATGAAAACAATATATGCTGGAAGAACATAATTGGTTTAACTATATAAAATTAGTAACTAGATGTTGGACAAACTTGGGTTGTTTTCTCTGGAGCAGTGGAGGCTGATAAAAGTTTATATGATTATAAGAGGCATAGATAGAGTAGACAGCAAGTATCTTTGTCCCCAGGTTGAAATGTCTAATACTAGAGGCCATGTATTTAAGGTGAGAGGGGGTAAATTCAAAGGAGATGTGCAGGGCAAATTTTTTTTACACAGAGAGTAGTGGGTGCCTGGAATGTGCTGCCAGGGATGGTAGTGGAGACAAATACAATAGAGGTGTTTAAAAGGCTCTTAGATAGGCACATGAAAATGGAAGGATGTGGACTTGTGTAGGCAGAAGGGACTAGTTTAGTAGGGTTTTAATTACTGGTTTAATTAGTTCAGCACAATATGGTGGGCCGAAGGGCCTGTTCCTGTGCTGTACTGTTCCATGTTCTATATCAAAAGTCTGTTTGGTGGGTCAGATGCAGGCAGTTCTTCTGAATATTTTATTGGATCTTTAAGCATGAAACACATCTTTTCTCTGTTTCTGTATTATGATCCTGTTTTACAACTGAGTCATATGTTGTGCCTGCTTCTCAAGCAATGTAATAGTTTCATAGACATTTAGTCAGTCTTGCACCAAGACCTGAGAGCCTCAAAATATGAATAGTTACAGTGCTATCCTGTAAATAAACCTGCATTCTTGGTTATATATATCTGCTGTGTCTCCATGCATTCATGAACTATAACAAACATGATCTGCCGTCACGCTTTCAATAATTTTGGATCTTCCAAAGTACTCAGTTTCTTTGTCTAGGTAAACATATGTAGCCTGTGTGACCTGTGGGAACACAAAAAGGCCAAACAAAATGAGGCATACAAAAAAGGGATGGCCACAATATTAATATTTGAAAAAACACTAGCTCCCAGCATTGACTGTATCTTCCCTTGATGATGTGTAGGAAGAAGTGGGAATGGAGGAACACTTTTTGGGAGGAGGTTTGTTAGTGATCAAGAAACACAAACTAATAGTGGGAATAGTTCATTTCATCAGCCAATTCATTAACACAT
This sequence comes from Pristis pectinata, assembly GCF_009764475.1. Lineage (NCBI taxonomy): Eukaryota > Metazoa > Chordata > Chondrichthyes > Rhinopristiformes > Pristidae > Pristis > Pristis pectinata. The sequence goes on from NC_067407.1 coordinate 16,731,761, forward strand.
CATTTCTGGACATCCTGACCTGCTAGGAAGAGGGGCCATAACAATGACAGGTATGAGATCATTTTGACTCCAGTACCAAAAGGGAGGTTCATTCTGAAGGTGGATGCTGAAAGCAAGGGAGTGATAGAATGAAGTGAAGGTACTCAGAGACTGTCTCTCATGATAGTGATGCTTGCTGGATGTAACACCAGGTGCTTATCCCTTCAGGCAGAAAGAGGGAACCTGCCTGAGATACTCAGAAGGTGTGGCTGAAGGTAGCCACAGGTGCACAAATCTACCTTCAATGTTGAGAACAGCTTAATGGCCACACATTGCACATGTAGGGACAAGGGAGAATATTCTACATTAGAGTCCCAAGCCTTGCTGAGCTGGACAGAGAAACTAAACCTAAGCTGATGCACTCAGCTTAATCACTGGACAGAGAAACTAAACATAAGCTGATGCAGTTGGCAAATGATGCACTGGCAGGCATTCCAGGGAAATATTGGAAGACTCTATCTCAAGGAGTGGCGTGAGGGCAGTACAGTGGCGCAACAGTTAGTGCAGCTGCCACACAACTCCAGAGACCCAAGTTCAATCTTGACCTTTGCTGCTGTCTGCCTGAAGTTATTCATGTCCTCTCCGTGACTGCATGGGATTCCTTCAGCTGTTATTGTTTCCTCCCATATCTCAAAGATGTGTGCATGATAGGTTAACTGGCTACTGTAAGTTGCCCCTAGTGTGGGTGGGTGGTAGGAGAACTGGGAGGTGATGGAAATGTGAGGAAGAATAGGTTACAGGGAAGTAAAATGGAGAGTGGGATTGAGGGCCTTATGAGTTGGCATAGACTTGATGGGCCAAAAGGCCTCCTCATCTGTGAATAACAAAATTTGAAATAATATGTTCATCCATGAGAAGAGTGGCCACATGTGATGGACAGCAAAGGCGGCAAGTGAGTGTATGCAGGCCACCCTCAACACTGTGGAGACCACCTTACCCAGATGCATGACACTCTAGCCTCAGACATTTATCACCCCACTGAGCTGCAGCAATGTTTTCAACAGCTCATTGCTAGCAGTGAACTGTGGGTGGATCATAAGAGGGAGATGGTGGACGTGCACTTTGGGATTCTGCTCAAAGCTTTTCCATTTCTCACCCTCTGACCATGCACTAGGTCAGTACACCACACACTGTCTCACATGAATCTATTCTTGTACAAGTCAGCTTGGGGTGTCTTTTGTGGAGCCCTCATAGGCTGCAAAAGGCAGAGGATGTTAGATCAGAGCATCTCCATCCTCAGAGCAGGGACTGTTATTGACAAATATTAGAAGCAGAATTACAGAATGTGCTAATAAGAGAAAGTGTGCAAGCCCAGCAATGAGGTCCCTTCAGAACCAGAGAACATCACGATACATCAACAAAATTTAATTTTAAAGTCTCTGTGCAGAAAGAGGAGCTTGGATAAATGGTAAGCTACCAGAATGATAAGTGCTTATTAAGGATATCCACAATTGCCTGTCAGGAAAGCACTGTCAAATTATACTGTTGTGCTAAATGGAACTCTTTTAATAAGCCCATACTTCATCATGATGTCTCGGTACAATGGGGCCACAGCAAAGCATCCATATCAGGATCCTGGGATTCTTTCTGACTGCCAATCCTGCTCTCGCCGTTCATTGAATAACACAATATTTTCCTTCCCGTGGACAGAGGGATCTGGGAATTTGGTGAATGGGCATAAGAAGGAAAAACTGGTTTCCATTCAGAAACCTAGAAATTATTACCTGAGTTCATGAGACCATAAAACATTAAAATCATTTTTAGCACCAATTTGAAGGGACACATCAGACTACGAGTTGACTAACTGACTCAGTCATTTTTAGTAATAGGTCCTATAGTGACTACATCAGCATCATTTCGGGAATGCCAAAGTAAGAAAGAGCAGCTGACACTGTAAACAGGATGGGAAGCTCTACAAGGTTTGAAATAGTCAATACGTTAACCCAAAGGTTTAAAAAAAATGTTTTATTACATTGCAAAGTTACATTGGATAAAAGTAAATGCTGCAGGTGGAATATACTGGAAGATAATGAAAATTCCTTATAACAGTAACATACACAATATATTTGAAAGGCCAATCCTGAATTGAAAGCAGGAAAGTAAAAGAAGGCTCAATATCTGGGCTACACTCAAAACTTAAGGAAAAAGCAATGATCAGCGATGTCCACCCTGAAAATAAACCCTATTCCCACTGCTGTCAATAGGCAAAGCACTGGGACTGAAGCTCTGTTACTTTGGACAGTCCCAGCCGATTAGGCATATGTGGTCATTATAAAAGGTTTCAGAGCAGATGATGTGAATAAGCCTTCTCCTTTTGCTTTACAATGTTAATCCCTTATTTCTCCCAACAGTGGCTGTATTGGTTTAGTTGCTAACATCTCAGAAACAAAGTCACTCTTAGTTCCACAAAACCATAAATATGCTATCCAGTCTAATTCACTAATTCCACCTGTCCCTCACTCCTCCGCACAGTGTAAGATAAGACCCTGTGGCATGCTGCTTCCTCCTGATAACCACATCCACCATCACCACAGGACCTTGTCCCTCTTCATAGGATCCTTTTACCCCTGCTAAGACCCCATTTCCTCCTGCTGGGACCCTGCTTGCCCTGCCAGAAGCTACTCAGTCTGCCAGGGCACCCCTCCTCTGACTGGGATCCCGCACCCACTGCTGGGACACCTTTGGATCCTGCTCCACCTACTGCTGTGGTTGGGACTGAGTTACTTGCCCCTCCTCCACTTCCACCATTGTTTTCTCCTGCGCTGGGGTCAAGCGACTGCTGGGAGTTGGTGGGATGGTGGCATAATTGCCTTCTAAGAGTCATGCCGCGTCTGCTGAGTTCTGAATTTCTGCAGTTGTCCTGAATAAGTAGGAATTGGTGCTCCCCCTTGCAATGCTCCTTCACAAGCTTGGTCTTGTAACACTTACTCCCCTTGCCTAAATAAGATCTTCCAAGCTTGGTTTTGAAGTTTGAACCTCCTCTCTTCAAGACATTTTTCAGGGAATATTTCTCCTCTGTTTTTACTGTGGAGAAAGGCATGAAGACTTTGGAAGGTTTTTGGCACACTGGCCTTCATCAATCAAGGCACTGAATATAAGAGTTGGGAGGTCATGGTGCGGTTGTACAGGATGCTGGTGAAGTCACACTTGGAGTATTGTGTTCAGTTTTAGTTGCCCTGCTATAGGAAAGATGTTATTAAACTGGAAAGAGTGCAGAAAGGATTTACAAGGATGGAAACACAACAGATTCTGCAGATGCTGGAATCTGGAGCAACACACACAAAATGCTGGAGGAACTTAGCAGGTCAGGCAGCATCTATGGAGGGAGATAAACGATTGACATTTTGGGTCGAGACCCTTCATCAGGACTGGAAAGGAAGAGGGCAGAAGCCAGAGTAAGAAGGTCGGGGAGGGGGAGGAGCCCAGCCTGGCAGGTGATAGGTGAGTCCAGGTAAGGGGGTGGGGGAGGTAGGTGGGTGGGGAAGGGGGGAATGAGAGGGAGTGATGTAAGAAGCTGAGAGGTGATAGGTAGAAGAGGCAAAGAGCTGAAGAAGAAGGAATGCAGTAGGAGAGGACAGTAGACCATGGAAGAAAGGCAAGGAGGTGGGGAATAGATGGGCAGGTCATAAGGGTAGGGGAGGGGAAAGAGAAGGGGTTGGGGGGTCCACAGAAATGAGGGAAGACAAACGTGGGGGTGGAAGAGGGGAAGGTTTACCGGAAGTTAGAGAAATTGATGTTGACGCCGTCAGGTTGGGGACTACGAAGTGTTGTTCCTCCAACCTGCATCTGACCTCAGCGTGTCAGTTTGGGGGTGGGATGTGGAATTGAAGTGGCTGGCCACCGGGAAGTCCTTGCTCTGCGGCAGACGGGGCGAAGGTGTTTGACGAAGCAGTCACCCAATCTGCGTCGGGTCTCACTGATTTAGAGGAGGCTGCACCGGGAGCACCAGACACAATAACTGACACCTTCAGATTCACAGGTGAAGCGCTGCCTTACCTGAAAGGACTGTCTGGGGCCTTGAATGGTGGTGAGGGTGTTGGCAGGACTTGAGGGACTGAGTTATAGGGAGAGGTTTGACAGGCTAAGACTTTATTCTTTGGAATAGAGGAGACTGAGTGGTGATCTTATAGAGGTGTATAAAATCATGAGGGGCATAGATAGGGTGAATGCACTCAGTCTTTTTCGTAGGGTTGGGGTATCAAGAGCCAGAGGGCATGAAGGGCCTGTTTCCACGCTGTATAGCTCTATGAACTCAATGAACTCTATGAAAGAGAATTTCAGACTTTTCGCTGCCCTTAAAAACTCAGATTTTTACTAAATGTCCTTGAATCTTGGGTGGAAAAGCAGAAAATGCTGGAAACACTCAAATTCTGAAAAAGGGTTTGGGACCTGAAAAGATAATAGTTTCTCTTTCCACAGATGCCACCTGACCTGCTGAGTGTTTTCAATATTTTCTGTTTTTACTTCAGATTTCCAGCATTTATAGTTCTTTGATTTTCAATCACTATTGAATCTTGAGCATCAACTTAAAAAAAATATATATTCTTTTGATATCCATATTCTTCATTACTAAAAAGAAATGGTAGAGGCATCAAATGTCTTTAAATGTGTCTCATGAAAGAGACAGATTGAAGTTGACTTCCTCTGTTTGATGGATGTAGTGAAACGGTTAATGCATTTATAAAGAATGGGTTTAGATTTTGCTGTGGATACTGTACAGTGGAAATATTGGATCTCAGCAACAAATAAGAGGCTATTTCTGGATAACATTATGGGCACTTAATTCAATAAAGCCCTCTGAAATTTTTATGGCATACATTTAGCCCAAACATTCAGGAATCAAATGGTTGCATGCTAAAGTAAATTAGACAGTGAATGATTGAAAGAAAATGAGTTCACTGAGTAATAGATTGTGTGTTTGGTTAACTGTTCTGAGGAATGACCTGCTGAATGTTTGTTTCCGTGTTCATTTGCAGCCTGTGGACATTGCTGGCAAGGTGAGCATTTATTGACCATTCCTAATCACCCTTGAAAAGGTGGTGTGGAGCTGCCTTCTTGATCTGCTGCAGTCCTTCTGGTGAAGGCACTCTGTGGTATTGTTGAGTAGGGACTTTGAGGGACTGCCACTTTAAATAGGATTTAGACCCAACAATGATAAAGGAATGGGAATATGTTTCTAAGGTTCATGACTTCAAAGTGGTGGTGATAACCCCTTGCCCTTGTTCTCCTAGGTGGTAGGGGTTACAGATGTGGGAAATGTGGCCCTGTGGACTTGACCTGAATTACAAGAGCACTGTGTCTGTCTCTCTGTGTGCAACTTTCTGGTTACAGTGCAGAAGTGAATTATTTTTTACCATTGCCCAGATTGAAAAAAGGAATTTAGAATTTTGCCTGTTCAATCTACGGTAGTTAATTGCCGTGTTGTTACTCTATTTACACAACTGTCTGATAGGGAAGCAAAACCATCGACAGAGTGCACCTGCAGTGTTGGCTCTGGGTTCTGTGTCACTGGCCAGTCTCATATCTGTACTTACTCAGGCTGCCTGCAGAAAGACAACCCTCAGCAGCTTGTCTTCGGGAGTGAGATGAATGTATCGGTAACCAGCTTCCCTCACAACCACCCTGCTCCCGTCCTTCCCAACTCAGAGGAAAGTAGCTGAAGATGTTTTCTTTTTTTTATTTTATCTGTTTTGTGCAAACATAAAAATTAGAAGCAGGAGTAGGCCATTCGGCCCTTTGAGTCTGTTCTGCCATTCAATATGATCATGGCTGATCCTCCATACCGTATTCCTGTTCTCTCCCTATACAACTTGGTGTCTTTTTTGTCTAGAAATTCATCTATCTCTGTACAAATTTTAATTGACTTAACTTCTGAATCCTTCTGTAGTAGCAACCTCCACAGATTCACCAGACCCTGTGAAGAAATTTCTCCTCATCTTACTCCTAAATGTCTTGCATTTGTTGTAGTCTGAGATCTCGACCTCTCATTCTAGATCAGCTAGGGGAAACAGCTTCCTTGAATCCAGTCTGTCTAGAATTTTGTAAGTTTCAATTAGATCCCTTTTCATTCTTCCAAACTCAAGTGATTAAAAAAAAATTAGTGGACTTGATCGCTGTTATATGGACAGTCCACCATCTCAGGAATCCATCTGTTTAAGTGTTCTTGCTTCACTTACCAGATTAGGATGAAAGAAATTCCTGAAAGGTGTCAGATTAAGATGGTTGCATGTGGTACAATGTGTGGTTCCCACACAATGTCCAAATGCAGATAGGCTGGACACAGAAGTAAGCTAAAGGACAAATGGATTCTCTCTGATTGACAGATCAGTGCACAGGAAGATGTAGTGTATTGCAATAATTGTGCACAGGATGTATCCAGTTAGACCGTGCTTTAAGATAATGTAAAGGTTTACTGAGATGCTGGTACACATTGAGGGATCTCTATATCGAATCCTCAGTTGATTGGCTCCAGTCGGCTCATACAGCATTGAGAATGCCGGTCAGGTACAAAACAGACAGAATTATTTTTCTCCCAAAGTCAGCCAAAGTACAATTGGGCTGCACATCACCAGACAAAAGAAAAGGTTTGTTTAAATACTCATCTTTGGTAACATGAATCAGGTTGCTCTGTGAAAACTGTGGAGCAATCGAAAGCTGGTAACATGTCATTCTAACCCCCTGCTGTAAACAGCAGCTTTAACCACTGTGTGGAAGATGCTGTGTTTTTAATGAGCTAATTCTGACCCTCAGCAATACACTGTCTCCAAACTGCAATCTACTAATGATCTTGCAAATTCTGGCGAAAATTAAACAGACTGTGCATAAAGAAGACATTAAAACTGTGTTCATACCTCACAAAGCTGGGGCAGCTTATTTTTCATTTAATTCATGGGAGATTTAGACTGGGACTTCCATTGAATTGTCAGACGATTGACAACCAGTAACAATGTGAGTTTTGCTGAGACCACTCATCTCCAGACCTCATCATAGATTTGGCCTAAACGTGGATCAAAGAGCTGCATTCCAGAGGTGAGGTGAGAGTGACTGCCCTTTATAAAGGTAATATTTGACTGAGTATGGCATCACAGTACTCAAGTAAAACTGATTGCACTCTCAGTGCAATGGAAGGCATTTAAGATGGAGGTTCAAGTTGGTCAGGGTAACATGCTTCCACAAGAAAAAGGCTGGGCCTACCAATCTAAAGCATCCTGGATGAAAGGGGGAAGGGAGGGTAGGATAAGGCAAGGAAGGGAACAGTATATCAGTTACTGAGAGCTTAATACAGCAGAAACCTGCAAGCTTATAGAAAGTGTAGGAGTGAAATGAAAAGGGAAATTAGGAAAGCAAAGAGAGGGTCTGAAATAGTCCTGGCAAATAAAATCAAAGTAAATCCAAAGATGTTTTATAAATGCATAAAGAGCAGGAGGATAACTAATGAAGGAGTATGGCTTGTTATATTTTCTTGCAACATAGACCAATCAATTCTCAGAATATTCCCAAAACTGCATTCCCTAACTTATTTCCCTGTAATTTCTTCCCTCCTAAATGCCCATCAACTCGTCCCTAGTTCTCTAGCCAGCCCCCTAAAAAGGAATAATTCACAGTACCAGTGTGTCTTTGGCTGTGGGAGGAAACTAAAGCACCCAGGGGAAACACCTAGGAGAACATACAAACCGCAGATGGACAGATCTGAAATCAAGGTTGAATCTGCGCTGCTGAAATTTGCAGCAACAGCAAAAACTTCTGGGTAACTATGCCACCCTTGGGACCAAAAAGATATGTGTTTGGAGGCAGAGGGTGTGGCTAAGGTTCGTTTAGGGCAAAAGATTGGGGCATTGTCAATGTTGCAGTTAAGGTGAGCGGGTGTGAAATATTGGAAATGGTTAAATAACTAGGTCGAGGTGAAATATATTACAGGCTGATAAAAGAAGCAAGGAAGGGAATTGCAGGGTGTCTGGCAACAATTTTCCAATCATTTCTGACTACAGGAGTGATGACAGAGGATTGGAGGACTGCTAATGTTATTTGGAGGAGGAAAGGATACACCAAGTAATCACAGGCCAGTTGGTTAACCTTCAGTGATGGACAAATTATTGAAATCCATTCTGAGGGAACGTATAAACTTTCATCTAGAAAGGCACAGATGAATCATGAATTTGTTAAGGGATGGTCATGTTCTTTGATGAGGTATGAATGAGGGCAGCGTATATGATGTAGATTTTTAACAAGGTTCTTATTGCGGTCACACATGGCAAGTTGGGATGGACCTGCAACTTGGATTCAAAATTGTCTCAGTGGCAGGAAGCAAAATATAACAGCTTAATGGGTGATTTTTGTGACTCGAAGGTTATTATCAATGGAAGCCATCAGGTCAGTACTTAATCCCTGCTTTTTGTAATATAAATGAATTAGATAGGCCTAAATGTCGGGGGTATGATAAAGATGTTCGCAGATGTTACCAAAATTGGCCATGAGGCTGACAGTGGGAAGAAAAGCTTTATATTTCAGGAGGATGTAGATACGTTGGTCAGTCAGACACCTGGAATTTAAGGCAGAGAAATGTGTAGTAATGTCTTGGGACAGTCGCAACAAGGCAAAGGAGTATACAGAAGAAAAGATATTGTGTGGTGTGGAGGAATTGAGGGACCTTTTAGTGTATGTCCATGGATCCTTAAAGGTAGTAGAACAGGCCAATAAGGTGGTTAAATAGGCATATGGGATGCTGAGGTATAGATTATTAAAGTTTATGCTGGAAGAGTTAACACTAATTAGACTATTAATTAATTGGTCTAGCACTGTGTTCAGTTCTGATTATCACATTACAGGAAAGATATGATTGAGCTGGGGAGGGTGCAGGGTAGAATTACAAGAATATTGCCAGGAAAACTGTAGCTATCAGGAAAGATTGGATAATGTGGAATTATTTTTCTTTGGAATAGGGGAACCTGAATGGAGACTTAATTGTGATGTATAAAACTACGTGGAGCCTAGATGAAATGGGAAGGACTTATTTTCCTTAGAGAGCAGGTCAAAAACCTAGGGGAATAGATTTAAAGGGGGGGGGGTGACAAAAATGTTTTCCCCTGAGTGTGGTTAGAGTCAGAAACTCAATAGCCAGAAGGATAGGAGATGCAGAAACCATCACATTTAAAAAGTACTTTAATAATGAAGAAAAATCAACACTATCCAGGATTAAGCATTTCAATTGACTGTCATGTCATCAACCACCAGAAACATGCATTCCCTCCACTATCATCACATCGTGGTAGTGATGTGTACCATCGGCAAAATTCACTGCAGTTACTCTCCTAGGCTACTCTGACTATATAGTCATAGAGCGATATGGTGCAGAGGTAGGCCCTTTGCCCCGCAGAGGCTGTGTCGAACATGTTAACACTTTCCATACCTGTGACCTTTGCTACTGAGAAGAACAAGGGCAGCAGGAAGATAGTAAAACTCCTACCTGCATGTTCTTCTCCATCATTACCTCAGACTCACAGCAGCACACACAAAATGCTGGAGGAACTCAGCAGGTCAGGCAGCATCTAGGGAGGGAAATGGACAGTTGACACTGTGGGCCGAGTCCCTTCATCAGGACTGGAAAGAAAGTGGGCAGAAGCCAGAATAAAAGAGTGGGGGGAGGGGGAGAAACAGGGGCTGGTGGGTGATGGATGAATCCAGATGAGGGGATAATGTAGGTAGTTGGGGGAGGGGAGGAATGAAGTGGGAATGATGTGAGAAGCTGGGAGGTGATAGATGGAAGAGGCGAAGGGCCGAACAAGATGGAATCTGATAGGAGAGGACAGTAGATAAGGACCATGGAATAAAGGGAAGGAGGTGGGGAACGAGAGGGAGGAAGGTGTGGGTGATGGATAGGTCATGAGGGTGGGGAGGGGAAAGAGAAGGGGTAAAGGGGCCAGAGGGATAAGGGAAAACCAAAAGGGGGAAGGGAATGGGGGGGAATGGTTACCGGAAGTTAGAGAAATCGATGTTGATGCTTTCAGTTGGAGACAACCAAGGCAGAACATGAGGCGTTGTTCCTCTAGTCTGGGTCCAGCCTCAACTTGGCAGTGGGCAGACATGGCAGTGTGGGCATGGGAAGTGGAATTAAAATGGCTGGCCACCAGGAGATCCTGGCTGTTCCGGCAGACAGAGCGAAGGTGCTTGACTATACTTTTTTTTCCCTCTCTCTCAATCTTGCACCAGTGTCATTGTATAAATTATGTATAATTTATGTTAATTTAAGTTTATGTTAACTTAATGTTTGTCCTCGCCTTGTAATGTACTGTGCTGCCCCTGCAAAAAGCTAATTTTCATGGCATTTATACCCTGTGTATGTATGCCTATGACAACAATAAACTTGAACTTGTACTTGACTTGGAAATACATCTCTGTTCCTTCATCACCACTGGGTGTAAATCTTGGCACTCCCCATGCAACAGCACTATGAGAGTACCTTCACCAAAAGGGCTAAGAGTGGTTCAAGAAGGCAGCTCACCAACATATTTTCAAAAATAATTTGGAATTGTCTTGCCAATGACACACCCACCCCACATCTTGAAAAGTGAGTGAATGAAACACAATTTTTATATCTTGTTGCCTTTGAAGTCGACATCAAGCTATACAAATATATGTGCAATCAGCAGTAAAAATTTAATGATCACATCAATACATTACTCGAATTGACATTGACTAGGTCTCCAAATAATCTAGTGTATTCACTGCCCAGTACAATGCTGGGAATCTCTTTAGTGTCAGAACTTTATGTGAAGGCGGTAGACAATGTGATACACAAGGGAAGTGTTGCAAGTTGTAATGGTCTTTGAAATCTGTTCCACCAATTTGTAAATCAAAAATTAGGAATGTGCATTAAAATATCAGAAGAATTTGACCTTCTGTCGCTGAATGTTTGAGGCAACACTTTTCAACAGGAGGTAACATTAAAACCAAGTCTTCAGTGAAATACAAGGCTGACGCATGAAGAGGTTAAATCACATCATAAACCTGTAATGTGAAGCTGAAGTTACTATAGCTAGCTTCTCAAGTCGATCCATTTAACTAAGGTCCCTCACCCCTGGAATCATTCCAATAATTCTCTTTTAGACTTTCTCTGAGATCATCACATTTTTCCTAAAATGTGGTGCTCAGAATTGAACATAATACTTCTCTGTGCCTGAATCAGTGTAACGTGTATTCATCATGACTTTCTTGCTCTTATAGTTTTTGTCTATATGCAAAAAATCCTGGAGCCTTTGTGTTTTTTTATACCACTTGCTCAACTTGCCTTCCCATTTTCAGTGATATATGCACATACCCCACTGACCTCTCTGTTCATTGAACCTTTTTAGATTTGTCCCCTATAATTTGTATTATCTCCTCTAACTTTTCCCATCAAGATGTAACTTTTGCATTTCTCAGCATTCAATTCTGTTTTTTTTTATTTCAGTAGCCTGGCTATAGCTTCTTGAAGCCTATCACTGTCCTCCTTACAGTTCACTCACATCTAACAGTTCTTCTGTTTGGCAGTTTTCATTGTCAGTCCTTCTCCACTAGAGTCCAGTCCAGGTCTTTATATTTTCCATTCTCCAATCAAACCTTGAGAGACACAATTGCACTCTTCACGAAGAAGCTCAAATCTGGGTGATTTCTTTTAAATTTAAAATTGCCTTGCCTTTTAATGTGGATTCTTTTATCAAGGAACGTAAAAGGAGTTGAGATAATTTGAATTAATTCTGGTAGTATTAATTAAGTTTACCTCTGTTAAAATATTTTCCTTTAGGTGTTAAGTTTAATTTAGGATGATTGAAACTCCCCTGGCTTATTCCCAATATGGACATGCTTTTCCAGATTCTTGTTCCCATTCCCAAGTTTTCATTGGGATTAGCAGTTCCTAGGTTAGTGGGAAGAGATGTAATTCTTGATTAGGATGGCAATGGAAGAGAAGGTAAGGTTCTTTTGACACTGTAGCCATCTCACCAAATTTTGCTTTTGTCTGTAATATAGATGATAAAACTCAGAAAAATAATTAAGAATGCAATGGAGGAATTAAAACATGATAATCAACACTTCCTTTCTCTTTGACATTTAAAAAATCAAGGTGAAAGGTCAAGATTTAAAGTCAAGGTTGAAAGGGGCACATTCAAAAGTGAAGTAAGTCAAGGAACCTGTTATGAGATGATTTTATTTCATTGCATTGCATTGTGTTGAAAGGGCATGTTGCCATAGAAATGCCATTGTGCTTTAATTCACTGGAAGTTGTTCATCTGTTGGAAGCTATTTAATATTTACATTCAGATTATTTTTGTGATTTAAAATTTTGGTTCTGAAGCTGTGTGGGTGTTTGGTGGAGGAGATACAGTGTTTCACAGGAAAGAGCAGAAGATGGCCCCAGGAAAATTACAGTGGCCTTGTTTCACTGGTTCAGTTCTTGGGAATTGCCTCATTGCCTCTGCAAGTACAAGCACTAAATTTAAGGGAATCCTAAAGCTGAAAGTTTTCTTCAGCATTTTGTTGAGGCATTAACTTACCCCTGCAGGGAGATGTTTGGGCCTCACCAGCAGGATTTTGATCAGGCAAGCGACCTTGATTCCTGAGGATCAATGGTCATCCAGTAGGATGTCACAACATCTGCCTGCCCATGTTAATACTAACCCTCCTACAAATTCCAGCAGGGGCAGCTCTTGCGGGTTTGGGTTAGTATTAGTCACAATCAGGTGTAACTGCAACAATAAGAATTTCAGGATAAGTGTATCAATATTCAACAGCCATACTCATTTTCTGTCAGGGCAGTAAATGAAATCTGATATTTCACCTAATGTCTACGAGGGTGTCATTTTCAGAATTGCTACAAGTTAAAAAATAAAGATGATAGAACCGCAAGCTGGACCTTGATGTGGTGCTACTGGATGTGCATCAAGCCTCCCTAACAAGAATCATCTTGTTCAAACATGGCATTCATCAATTTAACTAGTCGTTTTTGTGTAAACATTTTCATCAAAATGTTCAGGTTAATTATTTTTATTCAGCATTTGGATTCTTTTATAGGGATGTTATTTGATTGTGCACTGCACTTACAAAATTATAAAATGCAGCTCATCCAAGGTCAGCTGAACTATGGGAATGGCAATGGTTATTGCTATACCATTGGGCAAAGGTGAAGTCCTTCTGACTTCCTCTATGTGTCAGCTGGAATCACTCCCCTCCTGACTTACAGAGTGATGCTCTCGATGACAAGGGAACAGACCAACTGCCCAGCGGAGTATAGTGTCAGGATCTGAGAAAGAGAAAGCTGAAATGGTGAACTGGGGATGGGTCATGTCCCACTGTAGCTGAAAATACACCCTGGCTCTTTGAGCTGAGAAATCAATTCCTGTTTAGTCTTAAAGACCTTAAAGGCAGCATGGAAACCCAGTCTGAGGTTAGCATTTATATCCATTCTACATTGTGAGGGTTAGCCTCTTGTATTAGTAATTGTTAAATGTGTTTGGGTCATACCAGTTTTGTTCAGATTAGGACTGAAGTTCAGAGCACCATCTGCTTCCTGCAGCTACTAAGTTTTAATGTTCCTTCATTAGCTGCACTCACATCTGTCTTCCTCTTTACAGACTGTGCTCAGCCATGGTTACCATCTTGACAAGGGTTTCTCAGAAGGTGATGACCTTATGCGTATTTATTTCTCATTCATACAAGTTAAATCAATAGGTCTTTGGTACCTCAACATCCTCTGAATGAATTCTGCACTAATTGGCTTATGGCTCATTGAATATTGGCTTTTTTTATTTGCTTTTTTTGCAATTATCATTCTATGAACAAGCTCTCCATCAGGGACTGTCTTATCCAAACATGCCACTCATCAATATAACTGGTCATTTTAGTGTAAACATTTTTTATCAAAATGTTTAGATTGATTATTTTCATCTGGTCTTTTATGGGATGTTATTTGTTTGTGTAATCCACTTACAAAATTATAAAATGTAGCTTTTTTGATTCTGATATCAATTTGGCCGAACTATCCTACCCTTTAATTGACGTGCTTTGGAAATTGCTGCATATTGAATCTCAGTCACGCCATTGGGGAGAGATGGATAACAAATGAAGGTGAACGCATCTGGTCCATAATAATTCAGAATACAGATTCTTTACAAATCATAAGCACAAACTTCAAAATAAAGTCCATGGACTTTGCAAGTCCATAGCTCCCTGAAAATGGCAACACAAGTACAGATGGTGGTAAAGAGGATGCTTAGCATGTTTGCCCTCATTGGTCAGGGCATTGAGTATAAAAGTTGGAAAGTCATGTTGCAGCTGTGTAAAACTTTGGTTAGGCCACATTTCGAGTATTATGTGCAGTTCTGGTTGCCACATTACAGGAAAGACTGGGGACATTGGAAAGGGTGGAGAAGAGGTTTGCCAGAGTGTTGTCTGTATTAGAGAGAATTGGAGGAGAGGTTGGACAAATTTGGATTGTTTCCTCTGGAGTATTGGAGGCTGAGGGAAGACCTGAATGAAGTTTAAAAAATTATGAGAGGCATAGATAGAGTGAAGAACACGATGATGCTGGAGGAACTCAGCAGGCCAGGCAGCATCCATGGAGAAAAGCAGGCAGTCAACGTTTTGGGTCAGGACCCTTCTTCAGGACTGAAGATAGAAAAGGGGAAGCCCAATATAGGAGGGAAAAGCAGAGCAGTGGTAGGTGGACAAAGATAGGGTAGATAGTCAGAGTCATTTTTCCCTGGGTGCAAATGTCAAATACCAGAGGGTATAGCTTTAAGGTGAGAGGGGGAAAATTTAAAGAGGATGTGGAAGGCAAGTTTTTTTTAAAACAGAGAGTTGTAGGTTCCTGGAATGCGCTGCCGGAGGGTTAGTGAAACAGATACAATAGTGATGTTTAAGAGGCATTTAGCTAGGCACATGAACAGGTAGGGAATGGAGGGATATAGATCTTGTGCAGGCAGATGGGATTAGTTTAATTTGGCACCATGGTTGGCATGGACATCATGGGCCGAATGGACTTTTTCTGTGCTGTATTGTTCTATGTTCTATATAAATCACTGCAGTGATGAAAAGTTAGCACAGCCAATAACTTGAGGCCATTCTTACCAAACTGAAATCAGGTTAACAATTTACATGCCTGCACCCCATGCATGTGACATGATTCTTGGGCATGACCTCATTATAGTCCATTATAAGACTTGCTTGTGCATTTCTACCACAAGATCAGAAAATCAAGAAATTTGCAGATGCTGGAAATCTGAAAGAAAACCAGAGAATGCTGGAAACATTCAGCAGGTCAGGTAATGCCTGCAGAAAGAAAAACAGTGTTTCAAATCGAAGACCTTCCATCAGAGCCAACGAAGTGTTTTCGACCTAAAACTTTAACAGACCTGCTACGAGTTTGCTGCATTTTCTGTTTTTACTTCCAATACAAGTCTCCTGTTCAAAGGCACCATTCTTCAGAAACCTAGCAAAAGCTTTTGTAGGAGGAAGGTGAAACATGTGGATGGATTTGACTGAAATCTCTCATCTTTTAACCTCAGGCTGGAAGCGAGTAAGAATGAACTGGTCAAACCTGCTGCCACCCATGTGATCATTGCTGAATGGTTTTTAAAGAATGATGATTCTGGCTAAGGCAGCTCTCCTCTCTGGAGTAATTCTCTTCTGCAGATGGAAGACTACATCTTCCCCTCTCAGCCTTGAGAAGAGACAGTTCTTACAGTCAAGGATCTGTGGGAATGAATAAAACACCACTTTTTGGGGAGAGACAGTATGGGTTACCTGCAGATCAAGAGCATTGAGAAAGAGTGAAAAAACGAGTTGAATAAACCAAATACCCTGGAGGTGTTGTTAGGAGTTCAAAAATAAACTTTATCAAATCTTAAATACAAACAGAATTTCTTAGCCAGCAGGATCAGGCAAGAGCTGGGGTGAGAGAGGGAGAGGGAGAGAGAGAGGGAGAGGGAGAGGGAGAGGGAGAGGGAGAGAATGTTTCAGGTTGCGTTTCAGGTTGCTTATTGCTGAGATAAACTGATTGGAGGTACTTTGTGTAGTCTGAAGTGTCAAGTCTTGGCTTAATCTTGTGTCTCCATGGTTTATTCAAATTGGAGTCACATTCAGATGTCTCAGATGTAAAAATAGACTATTCCTTAAGGCTCTAGAAGGAACGTACTGTTCCACAACTTTTGCAATGAGATTAAATCAAGATATTTTTAGTGAGAGGAAAACAGAAAACACTGGAAATACTCAGTACGTCGGACAGGTCTGTAGAGAGAGAAAGAGTTAATGTTATAGGACGAGGACCTTTCATCAAAACTTTCACCGGTCATCTATTAACCATCACTCCAGTTTTGCTGATGGGTCATTGATTCTGAAACATTAACTCTGTCTCTCAAACCACAGATGCTGTCTGACCTGCTGAGTGTTTCCAGCATTTTCTGTTGTTATTTCAGATTTACTATGTCTACAGTGTTTTAAATCTGGATTACTTCTATCGAGGTATTGGAAGTCTCTTTGATATAAAGGGAGCAAATACTCCCTTAGGCTAGTGATTTCAGGAAACAGCTTCCGTTTAATTAACGTACAATTTTCAGTCACACAAAATCTCTAGCCAGTTTACATTGTAAACTTCCAGCCTGAAACAGGAAAAAGGTTAATTTCAATATTCTAATGATGTTCTCATGATATCAAGCTGACATCAAAGTGATATCCAGAGTCTCATGATTCCATTCATTGAGGGATCTATATAGAAGGGCTGTACATTGTTTTTAGGGGGAACCACTAGAATTCCAAGCATGGTGTTTGCATCCTGAGCAGTAACAGGAACAATCATGTGAGATCCTCTTGTGCTTTATGGATGTAGATGGATTTGTAGGTTCTTAATCCTAGAGAAAAAAATCAGAAATCCTTTCCTGATTTGGCCAGTGTGGTTGATTTTTAACCACAATTAGGGATGGATCATAAATGCTGGCATTTTCAGCAACATACTTTTCCATGAACAGATAAAAAAATTGTGACTTTCCATCCCCAGTTCTAGTTTAGAAAATTTCATATGTTCTGTCCCGATGGTCATGATGTTCTTCTTGAAGCAGTCCCCAAAAAGACATTTACTCCAACAATAAATTTTCATCCATGCTACCATATTTCCTTTAATATTCTGCATCTTAATTTTCCCATCAACCATTCTATGCCTAACCAAATTATAGTCTTTTACAGATCCATTTACAAAATCCTTTGCATTTCCTAATTGTCAACTATTAAATAATACATTTTATCAATAGAATGATTCATACATTTTCTTTCAGCAAGCTAATTTTCTGCTTCAATGAATGTATAAGAGATTATTTTTTGATTTTGTGCTCTCAAAGCAGAGAGGATCTTGCGTCAGGCTTGGGCATGGAGGATAGCGTATCCTTTGCTGAGCACATTTGATCTTCTGCCTGGCTTTGACCTTTTAGGAAGAAAAAATATCCACAAAGAGACCTATTGGCTACTGTGTTCTTACACTCTTTCTAATGTGGAGAAAAAATACTTGTTGCCTAGATACCAGAAGAGTCACTCTGTAAATACAAAATTAGATTTGTTGTATGCAAACATTTTGTTCAATTATTCCCATGTTAATGATGAACATTTTGTGAAAAAAATCCCCATCTCAAACATAAACCTGCACGTATGCTAAATGTACAAACCACACACATGCACACACTTCCACATATATAGTGAGCTTGTGAGGGAGGTGAGAAGTGGGAATGCATTTTGCATACATATAAAGATACACATTATTTACATTTATAGCTACAGAAACACATTTACACTCATACACAACCACAAGCATGTGTACATACACACACACAAAAATTAAATGTGCACATTCATACACATACAGATTCATGTACTCACACATACAGTACATAGCTTACTTTACTAATTGTACTCAAATTCTTATGCTGCTTATCTTGGAAGAATTCTGTAGTTCACCTTAAGCAAAGCTACTGGAACAAAGCACCCTTCTGTCATGCTTAGCTTAATTATTTCCCAAATTATTCAAATCATGCTACAGCTGGGGTTTAAAGGGATGCAGGGACTAAGAGAGTATTGGCCACAGGGGTGGCCAATCAGCTATTGGCCACAAGGATGACAAAACCATCAGCTCCTTGAAAACTGTTCACAATGCACTTTCATCCTTTGGCAAGCTCTGCCAAGAAAGAAGGGAAAGAGGTTGGTAGATGTGCAAATAAGCAGTATAAGGAAACATGGAAATCTGACATGTCTTTTGGCAAATGGGCAGTGGAGCACTTGGCCTCCTGCCATTTCAGGTAAGGTGGAGGGATGGGTGAAGAATCTCTCATTATAACCCTTCAGGTGAAGTAGCTTTGGTTTGTTAAATCATCCCATGAGGTCCAGTGACGTAATGCTTTTAAACAATCCCTCCTAAATCTGCGCAACTAGAACAGAAGACCTAAAATGATAGCAATAGACAACAGGGAGGTTGGCTAGGCATGAGAAAAGGTTGGTCAATTTTTCAGATGTTGCTGTTTCATAAAGCTGAACAGGAGAAGCAGACCCAGATGTTTCAGCAATTGTTACCACCCTGCACCATTAGCACTTGGCTGATCCTCAGGCTCGTACATGGAAGAGCAGCAGTGTAGATTCATGAGGGTGTTGGAAGGGATCAGGGATCAGGACATCTTTAAGAAGTTCAGGGTTTTTTGCTGGAGATCAGACTTTGAGGAGTGATCTGACTTAGCTATTCAAAATCATGGAGAGTTGCAGTAGATCGGTTGGCAAGTCAATAATGAAAGTTTATTAATTTAAGACAATCACTATTAGAATTAAAGGGAAATTACATCTATAACTTGTATTAATATAGTGTCTTTAATGTATTATATGTACTAAGATATGGATCATGAGCATTATCAAACATAATTTGACAGTGTGTTACCTAATACGAGAGATGACCACGCCTCAAGGGCATGGAACAGCAGGGAACATGACCGACCAGTAGACCAGGAGTTTTCTGCCAGGTATGAGGTCTTCATCTTCGAACACCCAAAGGCTGTGTTGGTACATTGAAGGCAATGGTGAATTTCATCATCAGTGTCTACTTTCATTGAGAGATGGCTCCTAAAGTATTGGAAGTGGTGCCTGTTTCCAGGGTCTCAACCTGAATCTTTATTGTTTGAGGGCAGGGGCAGGTTAATAGAGAGCCTTTGTTTTGTGGATATGAAGTGTAAGGCCGATCCTCTTGTGTTCTTCAGTAAACAAGGCAACAATATCTTGGAACTTAACTGCTGAGGTTGTAGCGACCTTGATACTGGAATAGAGGTAACATAGGTTGAACAGTTTCTCATTAATCCTGTAGATTAGTTTTACTCCAGTAGAATGCTTGTTGGAGGTGAGCTGCAGCACTGCAGAGAGAAAAATTGTAGGAAGTGTCAGGGTGATGATGCAGACTTGTATTGTTGGGAGTACTCAATCTCTCTTTAACTACTGAGCAGTCTCTTGAATAAACAACCTATTCCTTTATTCACAATTTTACTATTAAATTAACAAAAGCTGTCAGTTGGTGAGATTTTATAAGTGAACTAAAATTTCTTTGCTAGGAAACAATTTTCTGAGCTGTCAGGAGTTTAAGAAAAGCAAACATTTGGTCCAATGTAAAGTCAAGATGAATAAACCAGAGAGGAAGTACAGGCCAAGAATGGATATTAGTCATAAAGTGTGTAATGTAGGATAAAACGTGTAAAGCAATGACAAATATACTGAAGGATAAATGGGTTGAAAATCATGAAATCTGGCAAATCCTCACAAATGTCATCCAACACAGAAAGGCCCTTCAGCCCAACTCGTCCATGCCAACCAAGGTGTTTATCTGAATTAGTCCCATTTGCCTGCATTTGGCCCATATCCCTCTAGGCCTTTTCTGCCCATGTATCCATCCGATGAATCCAAAGGAAGAGTTGGGAAACTAGTCTCAGCCTCACAGTGAGATCTTAAGGGACATATCAAGGAGTCAGCTCATTTGGTCCTTCCATGCAGGGTTGCTAGTTCTGGTTGAGTTGAGTGTATTCATGGAACTTTCATCACATGACTTCCCTCCTCAAACCATCCTGACTCTAGACTTTGACCACTGGCTCATTCAACAGCTTCCTTCTGATGGTTATTTGAAAGGGTACAGACTCACAAAATTGGATTAATCTTAAATGTTAATGAAAGGGATTTTAATCCTTATTTCCAATGTTTTGGTAGAACTAATAAATAAAAGTTTAAAAAGAAAGTAAGGCAGAACACAATTTTCTTTGCTTCCTTCCCCAGTAACACAATCTCCTCTCACATGATGAAAGCCACAGGGTGAGAAAGCAGGGCAGAATATCATGCTTGCATTCCGGGCTTCTCTACAATTGCTACAGAAAATGAATTAGATAAAGGCAGAGTCGGCATGATACCTCAGTGTCAAAATCAGCTAATGGACACACTGCTCTGTCCTGAGAGAAACAATGCTCATTTTCATGTAGAGCCCACATCTCTCCCTGTGTTGAGGAATAAAAGTATTTGTTAAAGGATCTGCAACACTGTAAATTTGCTGTGTACCTGCACTTGTGGGGAGATCACTGCTGTGGATATCATACAGTTTACCCAGTTGAGTTCACATATTTATTAACGTACAGCTTAAATTCTGTTAAGCATCTACATTTGTGTACAAATATGGCTCAACTGTTTGTGAAGAAATTGGGAATGTCATCTTGGTTTATATCTAGAACATATAGAACATAGAACATTACAGCACAGTACAGGCCCTTCAGCCCACAATGTTGAGCTGACATTTTATCCTGCTCTAAGGTCTATCTAACCCTTCCCTCCCACATAGCTCTCCATTTCTCTATCATTCATATGTCTATCTAAGACTCTCTTAAATGTCCCTAATGTTTCTGCCCCCACAACCTCTGCCAGCAGGGCATTCCACGTACCCACCACTCTCTGTATAAAGAACTTGCCCCTGACATCCCCCTTGTATCTTCTTCCAATCACCATAAAATTATGCCCCCTCATGTTAGCCATTGTCGCCCTAGGAAAAAGTCTTTGACTGTCCACTCGATCTATGCCTCTTATCATCCTGCACACCTCTATCAAGTCACCTCTCACCCTCCTTCTCTCCAAAGAGAAAAGCCCTAGCTCACTCAATCTATCTGGTGGACTAATGATATAATTCTTGAAGACAACGATGTGAGTTGTAATATGCTGGAACATTCAGAACCTGACTGGTATGTCAGCTCCTGGGGTTGGCTTTGAACGTTGAGGTGGAGCTCTTGATTCTCCAGGGCTTAGGTGCACTTTTACAAGGCAATCAGTTGCAGTGAACTGAAACAAATTCTGCTCTTGTGTTTGGCACCCTCCAATGTGCAATGTTCATCCTGGAGTGACTGCAGCAGAATCAGTATGAGATGGGATGTGGCCACCATTAACACAGAGGTGTACTTGGAAGAGAGAATTTGTGCAGAAACCAGTTTGTCTTTAAAACAAAGTGAAATGTAGCTTTCGATAAATGTAGGATCGTTAAACTGGCCTTTAACCATTAAAACCAGATTCTCTTCCCTATTCCCTAGCCACTAAATTGTGTAAGGGCGGAGGGAGTAGAAATACTAATTATATGCTGGGCAACAAAATTAGTCCCAAACAAATAAAAATACAATACTATATCCTCTCAAATATCTACCTTTAAGATTGGAAACAACAGAGAAAACAAAACAGAATCCGAAAGAATATAATTAGAAATGCTTTTATTATTATCCGTCTGCCTCACCAATGAGACACTGGTGTACGACATGTACACTTTATTTACACAGGAGACCAATTTATTTTACTGCCTCCACACTAACTATTTGCATTGATATCTGGGTCTGCCATGAACAAGCAATTGTGACAACTTGGCTATTGAACTGTAACTGTGAATTGTCAGCCTCTGATACTCATTCTAAACACAGTACCATCTGATTACCATACCTTGCACATCTTCTAGACTCCTTACTGTTTAGGCAAAACCACTAAGATAATATATATATATTATTAGCATTTTTACTCTGTGAGATCTTTCTATTAATTTTACCAACTGATGCAGTGATAACAGGATTCTTTCCTTTAACATGCCTTGGCTGTGTAAAAATTAAGCTGGGCTAACTTCTGCCTTGGTCTGGAGGACAGACATTTAATCACAGCTCTGCACAATCTGATAGGTCAATCTTAGCACACACTGAGTTTAAAGACGTTTGAAAAAAACAACATGCTACGGCATCTGAAAGATGTCACTGACAAGAGGCTGCTGGGAGATGGACTGCTGCTGATCTGCCCTTAATGAGCCACTTGCACACCACTGATAAGGCTCAGAGATTTAAAGACACAGACAACATTGAGCTGAAACAGGTTCTTTTCTATTGACACGCTGTCTGTCATTTATATCAGTCATCACCACAGTTGAGAATAGTGAGCTAAAACAATCGGGCCCATGTCTCTGCTCTGTTGAACAGGGACAGATGTCAGATAAATGATAGAGCTGTGCTGGTGAGATCTAACCATTTGGCTGTGCACCTTGCGTTTCTCAAAGGCTGTGATGTCACAGGGCAGACACAGAATAGATAAGTGAAAACACAATAAAGTTGGGGACAAATAGCACACAAAAAAATAAATTATTCTGTATTTCAGCCACTCTTTTTTTCTCGGGCTTAAGTACTTATTTGAGTGTGTAGCGCAGAATCAACTGAAGTTTTAAATGTTGGCAGACATTAAAGGTCCTCATTGACTACTCCATGCCTGGTGATTGATTCATTTACTATTAGAGATTGTCATCAAGCCAGCAGAATATTTAACTGCAGTTAATTGTTGTGCTGCCAAGGAATTAGAACAAATAAAGGGAATGCTCTTCCTAGAAAATTAATCATCAGAATGGAGAATTTTAAAGGAGTCAAGGGCTAAAATAATTTAATGTTGCATCTAGAGATTTATGGGCATGATCTCAGTGGCATCTGAGCACCCTCTTGTTAACTTGACATACAAAGCTCATTTCTAGTGAATACTTTTATGTAGACTTGTTGTACATTAGAGCCAATTGCTGATCCTGTTTCATTGTGTTATATTGTTCTGTGCTTCTGGGAAATTAAATGTAGTGTTGACTTGACTTTGAACATTCATACCATCGATTTGGAATGTCCAAGTTATCCTAGTAAAGCACTTTTGCTTCAGTATAAAAGAGTGTAACATTTCCCACTATGATTTATAAATCACAAAAGGATATCAGCTATTGATAATGTACTCCCAATCTCCACAGTCCAAGATTTTACTTCAGGTTCTGGTGATATTTTCTAGGAAAGGAAAGTAAGGCTTTAAGTTATTGAGAGATTACATTCGTCCCACTGAGAGATGCTCGATAATCACTTTGCCTTTAATTTGCCAGAATGTATTACATAGGTTGTAATTTAAGTAGGTGTGACTTCTTTGAAAGCCTCATAATTCACAAAAATGGAAATCAGGAAATTCTTCATTTAAACCAAATTAGAATCAATCTCAATGTAAAGGTTCTGATATAATTTAATGGTAATACCTTTAATTATTGCGCAGCAGTGAGTATTCTCTCTTCTTCGGGAGATCAGAACAAGATTGTATAAAGCTACATCTGTTATGATGTGAAGAAAATGAGTAATTAAAATGAGATAATCTCAGTACCCTTTAATGTCCTGCCACTTCTGTAATGTTAGTTAAAATTTCTTTCTAAATCAACAGTCATAAATATACTAACTGAAGCTATGTAAAAATATTGGAATATTTTAAAGTAATGTTTGAGATTTTTCATATCTAAGTGCTTGGAGCTATCATGTCTCATTAACCTTAGGGCAACTGTCTTGGTATGGCAGATTGAAAGAATAAACTACCTGTTGTGGGAGTTGTAATACATTTAAGCCAATTGGTCTTCCTGGTTGGGCAAGGCTTATGCATACAATATACAGTGTATCTTCTTCCCTGTCAATAGAAATTATGGATGTTTCCAATGGAATGAAACTAATGGTAATACTGCAGACAGCGTAGATGGTGATTTGAGCAAGTAGTGCTGGGATGTCTCACAGTGCAAGAGTGCAGAGGAAGTGGAGATGGGGACAGATGAGGAGCAGGTGCCTTCTGCATAAAAAGCATCACAGTTCTTTATTCAGCCCATTGAACAGGCCACATTGTATAAATCTGTATGAGCCTGTGTGGAGAAGTTCAGAAGTTGTAGCTGTCTGTTTGTGATTGAACATTTACTATCTCTGTCATTATCCTCCTACGTTTTCCGACTGTAGCTCAGCTTAGACTTCAGGAACAGACTTTGTATGGTCTGGAGCTGAAAAAATGCCAGCCAGAATGTATCATGAAGTGAGAGGGTCAGGCAAGTATTAGATGGGTAATCAATGCATCGCATGACCCAGTTGTGCAGGACAAATAACCAAAAACAAAACTCAAGAGAAAAAAGAAGGCAGTTCCTGTTCCGTCTGTTTTACATCCCCTACTGCCAATGGGCAATCCAATTCTATGCTGTCAATATGAACATCTTGGCAATATTTGCAAATTCTATACCAAATATGAATAAAGTGATCATGTTTCTTCCCAGGGTGACAGTGGCTAACACGAGGGGACATAATTTTAAGGTGATTGTAGGAAGGTATAAGGGGGATGTCAGGGGTAAGTTTTTTATACAGAGAGTGGTGGGTGCGTGGAACACACTGTTGGCAGAGGTTGTGGGGGCAGATACATTAGGGACATTTAAGAGACTCTTAGACACATGAATGATAGAGAAATGGGGGGCTGTGTGGGAGGGAAGGGTTAGATAGATATTAGAGCAGGATTAAATGTTGGCACAACATTGCGGGCTGAAGGGCCTGTACATTGCTGTAATGTTCTATATCTATGTTCTTTTAAATTATGTGTCCATTTTCCTATTTCAATTGGTAATTTCTTTAGTTAATGAATTGGAGTTAGTAGTTTAATCTTGAAAAAACGCAAGGACTATTTTAATGAAAGGTTTACAATGGACTTTAATTGAGTCTTGTGCTAATAAGACACGAAATCCATAAATTTGGATTTAGCACACACTTTTGGTCATAATCACTGATTACCACAATTTAAACTTCCCAAATGTAAGATTCATGAAGATGTGTCAGTGAGCCCCATATAACCACTGAAGATATGGAGTGTGCTGGCTGATACGCAATTGCACATTCCAGGAGGGTCATGGCCAAGTGTATCAGAAGATGAATCTGTGCAATCAGTGGAATAAAGAATCCACCACAGCCGCCCATCCATTTCTCATGCGGTAGATTTTGCTGCACTCTCTACCCTTACACACTTCTCCCATTTCAAAATAGGGATCTCCAGGCAATAGCTTTCTTCTGATGACTTCTGGAAGATACTGCAGCACGACGTTTACTCTTTTTAGTTAAGATCCTCACAGAAATTTGAGAATAAATGTTGAAAGCATTGCTGAAATCTTGAAAATGGTGCTCCAGAAATTATCCTCAAGTGTTTCAAAGGCCTTCTTCAAACCCCCAGTAGCCCGGGAACAGTAAACGTCATTTTCCTTCAGAACTTAAGAAATTTAATCGAAGCAGGAGCGGGTCAAAATCAAAGTCAAAGTCAAAGCCAAGTTTATTGCCATATGCATAAGTTCATGAAGTTCATGTATGCACAGGTACAATGAAAAACTTACTTGCAGCCGCAGCACAGGCACATAGCTTCATATAAGCAGCATTTGCAAGAAAAACGTAAATTAAACATAAATTATACACAATTTTTACAAGAAAGAACACAATTAGAACAAACAAAGGTAGTGATTAGGATTGTGCCAGTCGGTTCAAGAACTGAATGGTTGAAAGGAAGTAGCTGTTCTTGAGTCTGGCAGTGTGGGACTTCAGGCTATAGCCCATTAAGCCTGCTGCATTGTTCAATGTGATAATGGCTGATCTTGTACCTTAAATGCATTTTGCTGCCAATTCTCCATAATCTCTGATTTCCTTCGCGTGCAGAAGTATATTGATCTTAGCCTTGTACATAGTTGATGACTGAGTATCTACAGCTTTCCACTGCAAAGAATTCTGAAGATTTATAGATCTATGTGCAAAGAAATTTTTCTTCATCTCATTTCTAAGTGCTTGATCTCCTATGCTTCTTGTTCTGGACAATACAGCAGGAGGGAACAGCCCCACAGCAACAGTTCTGTCAGAATCTTGTATGTCTCAGTGAAATCAATTCTTGGCCTTCTGAACATCATTGACCACTGGTCAGTTTTGCTCCGTCTCTCTTCATTGGTCAATCCCCATTTGGGATATGTGTTCTCAGTGGATTCCTAACATCCAGCAATGTCTATTTGCAGATATTGCAGACAAATAAAGGAGCTCAAACCAAAGCGTGTTCGTGTCCACTTTATTCAAGGGCCTTCTTCAAGGCAATAGTTATTGTTAACAACCAGTGTTACTTATACTACACTCCATGTGCCCTGAATCCATCCAGTAAATCCCCATTGCACTGACTTCAAGGCAAGTTTTTTTTCTTTCTGTACCATCTTCTTTTAGTACAGAGACCATGCTTCACACAATGCAAATGAGGTCTCCCCAAAGCCCTGAACAATTGTGGCAAGACTTCTCTGCTTTTGTTCTTCAACTCTTTTGCAATAAAGACCAATGTATCATTTGTCTTCCTAATTGCTTGCTATTCTTCCATGACTATTTTGTTGCATCTTATGACCCAGCATACCAAGATCTGTCTGTACACCAAATATATGAGCTTCTTACCATTTTAAAAGTATTTTGTTTTTTGGTTTTTATTGGCAAAGTGAATGATATTACAATTTCCCACATTATACTCCACCTTTTCGTCCATTCAATCGATCTGTCCATGTATCTTTGTAGACTCTGCTTACTGCCCACAGCTGTTTCCCACCCAGCTTTGTATCATCAGCAAACATAGATACATTACCATCTGTCTTTGACCTATGTTGTTACAATATGTTGTGATTATCTGAGAGTTCACTACTGATTCCTGTAACCTTCTCTGCAACCACAAATGTATTCCCAAATAGCAGACAACTGTTAGGAGGCAATGCCTGATCATTGGGACCAAATTATCCTGCTGTCCCCTTAATAAGGATCAACAAACAATGTCCAGCAGGATTCTTAGCAATTTCTAAGGGATTGTTCCTTTTATTTCTTTACCAAATTGGTGCGGGCTAAAAGTTCCAGCTGAAGGTCCCATTGGAGGTTCTTTACCACCTAGAGTATCTGGTGAAAATCATTTCTTCTCTGCTTACCTGCACCATTGAAAATTGATTATGTAATCACACAGAAGCAAAAGAAGGTTAACAATAACCCTCTTTTTATTCTCCTTTAAATCACCTCTTAGTAGCTAACTTTTGCATCATCTACAGAAACTCTCCATTATCTAGCAATTTCCATTGTCCATATGGAGAGTGGATGGTTAAGAGGGTACCCAGGGCAAGGGATGGGCATTGAGGAGGTGCTGGCATTGGGAGTCTCCTCCATAATGGTGAAGAAAAGGTTAACTTTTAAATGCCCTTTGATATGGCCCAACAAGCCAGTCAGTTGTATCTTAACTGTTATACTGAAAGAAAGAAAGAATAAAACTGGATAGACCACCTGACATCAACCTAGGCACTGAATTCAGACACACTAAAGTAACTACCATCCCAGAAATCCATGCAAAATCCTCATCTCAATAATCTAGGGACTGGTCTCTAAATTAAAAGATCTGTCCCACAACTTGTCAAGCAACAGGCTGACATAGTTGCACTCACACTATCATACCTTATAGACAATGTGCCAGACCTACCCACCATAAATCCCTGGGTAGAAATCAGAATCAGATTTATTAGCACTGACATATGACGTGAAATTTGTTGTTTTGCGGCAACACTACAGTGCAAAGACATAAAAATCTATAAATTGCAAAAATAAATAAATAGTGCAAAAAAAAGGAATAATGAGATAGTGTTCATGGGTTCATAGATTGCTCAGAAATCTGACAGTGGAGGGGAAGAAGCTGTTCCTAAATGTCCAGTCCCACTGATGAGACAGATTCCACAGAGATGGCAACATAGTTGTAAATAGAAGGGAGGAGGTAGTCTTTGGAGTACTTAATATTGACTCCATGTAGTCTCAAGGGATTAGCCAAAAAAGCACAAGGAAACCTCCTCCTGATCATCCTCCTTACTCATCAGCAAAGTGATTGACAGTGCCACCAAACAGCCAATAACCTGCTCACCAATACCCAGTTTGGGTTTCACAAGGAACACTCAGCTCCATATCTCATCACAGCCTTAGTCCAAGTTCCAGAAATGAGGTGACAGAGACTGCCCTTGATATCAAGACAGCAGTTGACCAAATGTGGAGGAGGTATCTAGGAGCTCTGGTAAAAGGTATCTAGGAGCTCTGGTAAAATTAAGTCAATGGACATCAAGGGGAAAACACTCCAGTGGCTGGAATCCTATTTCACAAAAATGAAGATGGTTACAGTTTTTGGAGTTCAGTCATCCCAGCCACAGGACATCTCTGCAGGAGTTTCTCAGTGTAATATCCTTATACCACCCATTTTTTTGCTGCTTTTTCAATGACCTTCCTTACCCGATAAGGTCAGAAGTGAGGTTTGTTGATGATTGCACAATGTTCAGTTCCATTCACAGTCCATCAGCAAGTGAAGCATGTGGCAAGACCAAGACAATGGTCAGGCATGGGCTGTTGCGACAAGTAACATTCTGCCACAAAAATGACAAACAATAACCGTTTCCAACGAGATAGTGTCTAATCATTTACCCTTGGTGTTCAATGCTTTTAACATTGCCAAAACCCCACCATAAACATCCTGGGGATCACCATTGCTTAGAAATTCAACTACACCACCCACATAAATGCTGTGGCCACAGTATTTTTGTGGGTGGTGTAGACAGAAGCTGGCTATCATGTGGCGAGTGACTCACCTCTGGACACAGCAAAGCCCTTCTACCATCTACAGGGCACAAGTCAGGTATATGACAGAATACTCTCCCCTTGAATTGAGTCAGGTCCAAGAACATTTAATATGCTCAGCACCATTCAGGACAAAGCAATCTGCTTGATTGGCACTTCATCCACCACCCTAAATATTCAGTTACTCCATCACTGCTGCAAGTTGTTGCAGTGTGTGTACCAAATGTACTGAAGTTATTCACTTCGGCTGTTTCAATAGAACCTCCCAAACGCCATCAATGAGGGCTCCAGGTAGATGGGAGCGCCATCACCTGCAGGGTCTCTTCCAAGTTACACATCATCCTGACTTGCAAATGTATCACCACCTCTCCATCATCATTAGGTATAAATCCTGGCAACCCCCTACCCACTTGTGGACGCACCTTCACTGGAAGAGCTGCAGCAGTTTGAGAAGATGACCCATCTCCTCCTTCCTGAGGGCAGTTAAGGTTGTGCAATGACTGCTGGCTTTCCCAGTGATGTCCAGAATAAGTATAATAAAAATTAAGGTTCCCTGTAGCAATTTCTGGAATCTTACTCAAGTCAAGTTAAGTCAAGTTTATTGTCATGTGCACAAATACGGTGAGGTATAGGTACAAAGGAAGACTTGCTTGCAGCAGCATCACAGGCATGTAGATTCAGACAACGCACAGGTCATAAATTATACAAGACAGTGTAGATAAAAAAAATTTACAAAACAAGACATTAGTGCAAAAAAAGGCAATTAGAGACAGGTCCATGGTAGTGCAAGAGGAGGTCTGTAGTGTTCTGTTGCTGAGGTAGGATTGAAGTTGTGCAGGTCGGTTCAAGAACCTGACGGTTGTAGAAAAGTAGCTGTTCCTGAACCTGGTGATGTGGAACTTTAGACATCTGTACCTCCTGCCTGACAGTAGCAGCGAGAAGAGGGTATGACCCAGATGGTGGGGATCCTTGATGATAGATGCCATCTTCTTGAGGCAGCGCATCATGGAAATGCTTTCAATGGTGGGGCGGGCTGTGCTCGTGCTGGACCAGGCTGTGTCCACTACTGTCTGCAGCCTCTTGCATTCCTGTTCACTGGAATTGCCGTACCAGGCCCTGATGCAACCAGTCAGGATGCTTTCAACAGTGCCTCTGTAGAAGTTTGTTAGAGTATTTGGTGACATGCCAAATCTCTTTAAGCTTTTAAGAAAGCAGAAGTGCTGGCATGCCTTTTTCGTGATTACATCTACAGTATGTGCTGTCTTTATTCATTGGGTCAGAAATTTACTTTCTTGTATGTGGTTCATTCGTGGTTCTACCACCTCCACTTCAGGCGGCATGTCACAAGTATCTAATTTGCTATTATAGCCAGAGGGTGTCAAACAAAACATGTTAAATGATCCAAAACATTTAAAATTATCTTTCTTGTTTCAAAGTAACTCAACATACAAACGGAATGTTTTTATTAAGTTGCTTGCATTTGATTCGTATTCCTTACTTCCAACTATCTGATAACATTTGAACAGTATCATCCGTTGAAGTTTATTCTGCATTTTTTCTGCAGTGCTGTTGGGCAAAGACCACTAACACTGTCACATGAGTTTATTTTGCCATGATCTCTGTGGTATTTAGTGGTTAGATGTTTGCCAGAGGTTGAGCAAAAAGCTTGGGAATGAGGATGTCAAGTCCATTAATCACAGTTACAAAAAGTCGTGGGGATGAAATGTCATCCATGGTTCCCACTGTAAAATTCATTCAGGCAACTTACTGATTAGGTCATACTGTCGTCCTGTGCTTGGATAACTAACAGAGGTTGGCAGCTACAACTTTAATCCTCAAATTACTTGAGGCAGTACAAGATATTGTAATGAAGACCACAGGCAGCTTTCATACTGTGTTGAATTCAAGGTTGTCCTTTCTTGCTCAGAAGCGATATGTTCTGAAAGAAGTTGCAAATTCGACCAAGCTGAGCTGCTTTACATTTCTTATATAGACAGGGAAAAACTGATTGCAATCAGTGGGACACTGGTTTGCTCCTATGAAATGTTTTGCAAATATTGTGCAATAAATTCACAAGGGTGGATCTTCCTGATGAATGGGTTGCAGCTATTTCATTATAATAGACCTGCAAACAGAAGCACAAAGCCCTTCAATATTTATATTTAAATAGCAGCAAATGGTGAGACAGTTTCTCTTTTCCTAAGAGTGCTGAATTTGTAACGTTTAACAGCACTCTCCAAACTGTGCTTTAGAAATGGCAAAACTCTGTAGATCTGCTGCAGTTAACACCATATACAGGTGTAATAGTGGACATGTGATTGAATAATTGGTGCTACAACAGTTTTAAGTCTCACACTT
This sequence comes from Pristis pectinata, assembly GCF_009764475.1. Lineage (NCBI taxonomy): Eukaryota > Metazoa > Chordata > Chondrichthyes > Rhinopristiformes > Pristidae > Pristis > Pristis pectinata. Next base: position 16,763,146 of record NC_067407.1, read on the forward strand.
GGTTTCAGCAATTCGATTTACACTATACAATACACTGCATCTTGGACACTACCTCCAGTTTGCCAGAAAATGATATTCAACTATTGGGAAACGAGGCTGATTCTGCGTGTTGAAAGATTGAACAATATGGGAAAACTGGAGAAAACAGTGCTCTTTAGCTTTGGGAGAAGATGACTGAAGGGGTAGGACCTTGTTAAAGTATGTATAAAGATATTAAACAGTATAGAAATCACTACTTCAAAGTAAGCAATCAAACTAGGACAGTGGCTCTAGGTATGAAAGGAGAACTGAAGACAGATGTCAGGAAGAATTTCTTCACAGAATGAGCAATCAATACTTGGAACAGACTTTGAAGCAGAGTTCTGGAGGCAAAGCTTTAGAGTCATTCACAAGCCAGCAGAAGCTGTGATAGTTTTCCTTCCCAGACGGATGTGTGAAGATGGTCAGACAGCCTTCCCTGTCCTTATTTTTGCTTTGTTTCAAAAATCTTCAGAAGCTATTTTAAGAAAAATCAACAAAACTTTCCTTTATTGTAAAAGAAACAGAAATTAAGAATGTTCATCTCATTTAATCACACCTTTGTGTTACTTGCAAATTGTGTTTTTGTTCTGGTAAATTATGTACCTCCTGCTCTTTCCTCTATTGAAGAATGAAAATAGTTTCCCAAGTACAACTTCAAGAAAATTGTGGTTCTTTAAGGACAAAGAACTGATCTTTAAACATATCTTTCGAAGCTTTAAACTGACATGCTATAAGGGACTGTGTTGCGTGCACCACAGTTGAAAGGAACTTGTGGAACAAAATCCACAGGTTTTGTAATCACTGATGGAATATTTTTTTCTTAGTTTTACATCTCATCCCATATGTGACAATACAATTATTATCCACTAAAGGGAGTGACTGTCCCACCACAAACAGGTCATGGACGTGGTAGGCAATTGACTGATAATGATGCAATTGGTTATTTTTGTGAGTAACAGTCCTGCATCACTGTACATGTTTAACAAATGGGCATAGCTTCAATCATTGTCTTTTTAAAAGGGTTTTGTGTTGTTAAGTGAAAGGATGTCATTGAAATTAAAAGAAATATTGGTGTAAAGTCAAATTGCAGCTACCCACAATTTATCTGCAGTTTTTTCACAATAGATATAAGATGTTAATTTGTTTCTTGAACCATATAAAACTGGAACTGGTACTTAATATAATGCTTTCTCCTCAGAACATTAATGCTTTAATAAGCTGCTTCTCTTTGTCTTATAAAGGAGTGAAAGATAACAGTTTCTTTTGTAATATGACCTGAATGCTTTTGAACATGAACTTGATTTGATTATTTTTCTAATGTTGACGGAGAACTGAAGAATTTGTTTCCAAAATCAATGCCTGTTGTCTGGAACAGGACATTTAAAAAAAATAAGCAATATTTGCCACAGCAACAAAAAAAAAATCAATGGTTGGAAAAAGACTCTGACTAATTGTGACCAGTTATTGATTTCTTAAAATATTGCCTCCTGTCGTGTGGGGAAAGTGGAAATGCTTTTGTGTCAGAAGGGATTGTGTTTTATTTGGCAAATGAACTACTTGGATAGAGAAGAAAGACTAGTTTTCACTCTTTGATTTTGGGCTTCTGTGCATGTCTCTTCTCTGGTGTCAACAATGATACTTCAGGACCTGGCACCCTAATATCCAAGACCCATTTCTGTAAAGACCTCTTCATTTTTTAAATTGTTTGTTTTAAATCTTACTGAGGTCTCTGCTATCACAGAGAGCAACAAAGGCCACAGAATGGGTCATAACATTAAAATAATCACATTCAATATTCAAAATCTGCAGAATTTCTATTTAAGAAACACTAGATTATGATTGAATAAAATTTAACATCACAGTTGCACAAGCCAACTAGGTCAAGGAACAGCACTGTTGAAACAAGTGAATTTTCCAGGGCCCTGGGGACTGGGAGTAAATCCTTGGAATGGAAATTGCCCTCCAGGGCAGATGGGAGGAATATTGGCTTGATATTTCACGCAAAGGACGATGGCTTAACCATGCTCTACTCTTTAACCATTGTGACATTCTGCTATTGGGTCTTAGACCCTTGGTGGGCTTCAAAATGAGTGTCCTTCTCGACTTGATATGAAATTTTGACTCAATTGAACCAACCAACACCAATCTCTAATTATGCCACTTCCCAACCCAGTCACTGACTTTGGAGCTAATAAAATGCATGAATAATATATTGAAATATTTGGCAAGAATTCAGTTCCCTCCCCTCAAAATGAAAGTACCTCTTAAGATCACTTAATGTATGGAAATACTTTTCACTCTCCAAAGGTTAGTTAACTTGCCTTACTAGACTTTTGGTTGTCATATTTAATCTTATGTTTTATTAGGCTTCTATCCTTGGGGGTAGATTTTACACAACAGAATCACTACATTTTTAACATCAGTTCCTCCACACTGCTGTCATGCTTCAGAGCACACAAGGCCTGGAAATTGAGATGTCGTCTTTTTAAAAGAAAACGCCACCTTTCTGCTTTTCTGATTAACTTTTATTGTTGCAGTGTGTCCAGACTCTGAGACCCTGTGTTGCTTTAGAGCTTGCTTTCCAGTTGTAAATTTGTTTTGCAGTATCTTGATGCACTAATATGATGCCACAGGCACAATCAATAGTAGGCATGTCTGGTTTATAGGTGCTAGGGAAGGGAGGTTTCATCTACTTGACACTTTCCCTGACACTGCACCAGTCTTTCAATGAAGACATGAAACTATGCCTTTGCTACACCCACAGTTCTTTTTATAATTGAAACTATAATTATTGCATGCAACATATCCAATCCATAAATGGATCACTTAGCTTTGCACTATACTTGTAATGAATGTTTTTAATAAAATTGAGACTTTCATTTCTCGCAGACTATCAAATATATTTACCAAATCATCGAAGTCTGTTTGGTTACTAAACGTTGCCACAGGCAAAGGCCATAATTTCAATTTCTTTAATATTAGCTTTGCCACAAAGTTATAGTTCTGGAGCTTAAATCATTGTAAAGCTTCCCGGGGAATTACATGCCATGCCCCTCTGAAAGATTGGGACTACAGTTGTTGAGAGAAATTAGATGAAATAAATTTACAGCAACTTTATGGTAGAAATTCACCTTATTGCACTATTTAAAAAAAATTCTTTCTCAGGATATGGATGCCATGGATAGCAATAACTGAATGTCCTCATTTGCCCTCAAATGGTGGTGGTTAGCTGCCAGCTTGAACGACAGGGATCTGTAATCTTTGCAATGACTTGTTACAACCGAGCGACTTGCTGGGCCAGTTAAGGTCAAGCATGTTTGTGTGGTTCTGAAGCCACATGATAAAGATAACAGGTATCCTTTCATTAAGGGCAGGGTGAGCCAATTAGACTTCTGTGATAATCCAATAGTTTTATTGCTTTTTTTTGTTGTAGTATCTCTTGATCTGCTTGAAACCTGAAACTAGATTTCAAATCCACACTGTGGGTTTTAATGTGGATTATGTGCCAGACAATTGGGGAAGCTGGAGTGGAGGTAAGAGCAGGGGAACTGGGTGTGGAAGGTAGAGGGAGCTGAACAAAAGGGACAATTGAAGGAAGGGAGAAAGGCAGTTAAGGGAAAGATGACAGAGGTACGGAGACAAAGGAGGGGGTCTGAAGCAGGGAGGGGGAAGTGTGAGGGAAGGGAGCTGAGTATGAGGGCTTGAAGAAAGTGATTTGTGTTCCTTTCCACTTGAATGAATGAATGAATATACAATCAGAGGACACGTGGGAGGAGTTAATGAGAAGGTGGTGAGAATAAAAATGGGATTAATGTAGAATAAGTGGATGCTTGATGGTCAGCATGGACTTTGTGGGCTGAAGGATCTGTTTCTGGGCAGTATTTCACTATTATTATGAGAACGTGTGAGTGAGTGTGCTGAGAACGTGTGTGTGTGTGTGTGTGTGTGTGTGTGTGTGTGTGTGTGTGTGTGTGTGTGTGTGTGTGTGTGTGTGTGTGTGTGTGTGTGTGTGTGTGTGTGTGTGTGTGTGTGTGCGCGCGCTAAGTTTGTGTAACAGAGCCAGGTTTTCAGTTATCTTGTAACCCCTTGCCTTTAGACCTAGACTTATTGAGCCCATGTGATAGCTGGTGTGCAACAGCCATCTCATGTTAAAAGAATTCACACACAGGCATCTTCCACCTTTCAGAACTGGTGGAGGCTTAGTCATTCCTGATCCAAAGGGGCTGCCTGAGAAGGAGAAGGAAGAAGAGAGGAGAGAGAAGAGTAAAAGAGGAAGAAAAATAATTTGAACCTTAATATGAAAGTGTGAATTTTATACATTAAGAACATTAGGTTTAGTCAACTGACACATTAAAATAAGCATCAGAACTATTCCAATATTATAAGATGACAAACTAATTATATTTTGTCTGATATGTAGTAATTGTCATAAATAATCCTTCAAGATTGTGATTGTGACTGAACCAAAATATAAGTAAAACAATAGTGTGATTGTGCCACAATGCCTTTGTTAAATAATTTCATTACAAGGCTTATGTGTGTGAAAAGAGGGAAAGCATCAGTGAAGCTGTTGGCTCTGATTTAATTAGTAACACACTGATGTCTTGATTGTAAATTAACTTTGTTAGAATTCAAGACAATCTACCATCTAGCTGTCACTGGCTCAGGACTGATGCAATGATGCAGTGGCACATACATTCAAGAGCATTTTACCTTCCAATTAGCTCTGTGTTCATGGATTTCTTCTGACAAACTTACACATTATTTACAAAGGGTAACCTTGTGCAGTTAAATCAGAATATAACAAATATTTTATCCTAATTTGAAATGCTAAAGCTAATATATATCTTAATAGCTCAACTTAATGAGAAATCTACAAACATTAAGAAATGTGACTAAATATTGGAATATAAATTATAACCAAAAGATGTCTGTAACACCACATAAAGCATTTTCTAGAGTTTCCAATGGCAATCTGGAGAGGTTTATCCTTATTCTACCATACACCTGGATTTTGCTGGGGAATGAATGAAACTTTCTCTACATGCAAAGTCATGAGTCCTAGCTGACCATCTCCCAGAAGTACTCAATAAAAATTGGCCTGATTTACTTAGCTCAATAGATACTTTGGTCCAGAGGTGAAGTACTTGGGAATCTGCTCTTGAATCCTGTGCCTGGTACAGGGTGTGTAAGTACATTTGTTCGAATGGGAATTGTAGGGTTGTGGGAAAGAAAGGGAAGGTTAAGGGGAGCTGGATATTGTATCATAAGTGTAATAAATAATAGTGGATGTGGACAATTACAACTCTTCTGAGAATTGCATCATGTGATCAAGTGGTTTCTGTAGCGTGGCAACAATGTTTAGTATGGAAAGTTCCAGATTTTGTCTGATTCTGAGGAGAAAAACACTGTAAGAAATGCTGTCCTGACACAGTAAAATTTCTGTTATTTAACAATGTCCCTTTGTTAATTTGAATTATGGACAATTTACCAGTATCATAGAAAAAGATACTGAGATAGAGTTTTCTTAAATGTGTTATATAATGTTTAAATTATTTAAAAGATCTTTTAAGTATTTTTAGTTTTTAATTTTTTTTAAATTATTAATTTAGTTTTCAATTATTTATTTTAGTTTAATAGTTTTATTGAAAATCCTTGGATGGTTTTGACAGCTGGCAAAGCTAGGGGTGTGACTTTGTAGCCTTTAAAAGGCTTTTAGAGGGGTTTTGTGGGTGGTGCTTGTTTTGATTTGTACTCTTAATTTGATTGCATCATTGGAGGCCCTGATGCAGGGCCCTGGGATTATCTGTACTGACAAGACCATCTTTTTGGATTCAGGGAAGATGTGCAGAGGAATGTGGATCTCAGCAAATAGGTTCTGTCTGGGAACATCTGGGCCTGTATGAAACAAATGAGTTATATTAGGTTTGGAGAACTGGAGTAGAATTTTAACAGTAAAATATATTGCTGCTAGGATTTATTCAGTTCAGATTCTAGTGTTGATTTCACTGTTTTACTTTACAGTGGAAGTGTGGACATTTAGAGGGCTAATGGGTGAGTGATCTCCAAATTGTATTTCCTTTGCTTCTAATTCCACACTTTAGACTTCCACTGAATAATTTAATTATGTTGAATAGGCTAAACAAATGAGAAAAATTGTAATTTAAAACTCATAAAAATCAGTAAGCATGTTACTGGCATGACAATTTACCAGATTATCATGTGATATTATCATCAGATGGATAAACACTTGGGAAAACAATTCAGAGTAACATCATTTCTGAAATATATCATTGAAGGATTGTATTATAGAATTCACAACACATTTAGTTCAATAATTAGATAAATAATTGGCCAGAATTATCTGGACCAATGATGATAATTTTGGCTCCTTATATTGTTTCTGAAATATTCATGAGTTGAAATACGGTTTGACTGTCTGAGTTCTTTACAGTGTGCAAACAATGTTACTATTTACAGAGATGTTACAGGATAAGAAGAGCTATTTCTGGCCCAGTCAATACTAATGGTCCAATAGGCCCTCCCTCATCCTTTTAACATTATAACTTTTTATTCCTTTCTACCTCATGTGATTATCCAGTTCCCCCTTTGAACAACTATGTCATTTGCCTCAATTGGTCAATATTCATGTATAATACCAATTCCCATATTGTAGGCACCCTCTGGTTATTTCCACTTTTTCTGGTGCAGGCTTCAGTATAGTACCTTGATGGAGACAAATGGAGTTTACATTTTGAATTCCAATTGTTTTATAAATAAAGCATAAAGTGATTATATAGAATAGAGAGCTCTGGAGATAATAGAATTGTGCTTGAATTTATGGCACCACTGAATCTCAATTACAAATCAGTTGTAATTATCCAGACCAATTCAGTTTTCTTTTAAATATTATTTCAACATTATTTATTGCAGTGATAAGTTCACCTAATGCTGTGCTATGCTGGTATAACATAATGATTTACTCTAATGGGTTTCAAACTTTAAGAACTTTACCTCTTTGATTGAAACCATGCCTTCAAACAATATTAAAACATGACATTGACATCTTACAATCTTAAAATAATTAATGACATCAGACACTAACCTTGATGCAAATTTCATGGAGTTAATAGGTTATCAGCATTCCTTCATTAAAAGCTTTGGTCTAAAAATGTATAGCTGGGAGTTGTATCATTGCAATTCCACCTACTTTTTCCAGGTACAGGTGAGTGGAGAAAGTGAGCAAGCAGATCCACTGGATGCAAAGGATATGAAATTAATTTTCTCCTAATTTTTTTTTTCCAGTGTTCGCCGGGTTTGATCTGCTCTGCATACTTGGAAATAGGCCTTTCCATTGGGACTTCGTTGGTAAAAGTCATCCATGGATATGTTGTTCAGTTTGCAGAAAGAGGGACTTCCAATAAAGATTAGGAGCTTCTGTTTTGTGTGAATGCACAAAGGAAGACTGAGAATCAGTGAAGTAGTTGCAGGACCAGAGGAAAATGGGAACAGGAACTGTGAGTTTAGTTCCTCGAGCTTGTTCCATCATTCATGAGTCAACTCCATAAATCTACCCCATTGCCAAATCCCCTAATATCTATAGTTAACAAAAACCCATTCATCTTCAGTTTCAAATTAACAATCAGCTTAACAGCAATTGTCATCTGTGGATGAGAGCTCCAAAGTTCTATCACCTTTTCAGGGTGAAAATGGCTTAAAATTTCCCAGCAGTCTGGCCATATCGCTGATATTGCCAGTTAACCTACTTGTGTTGAATGCATTGGCCACTCTTTTTTTTTGCCAACGTGCAGTCCTGGGACATTCTGTTTACTTTAACCTCTGCACCTCTGGATGTAGATGAGTTTCCAAACTTTGCTGCTGAAAGACCTGGCTTTACATTTTCAGACTACATCTAGACTCCAAAACCAGAAGATGTTTTCTTTCCATCCATTACATCTGGTTCCCTTAATATTTCAAAAACTTCAATCATGTCATCCCTTGCCTCTAAATTCTCAGGAATACGTTGCATAATTGCTCCTTGTTATTTAACCCTTTGAGTTCTGTTATTATTTTGGTAAAGGTCTGCTATGACTCCAATATATTCCCCCCAAGGAACCCCAGAGCCCAGAGCTTCTGAAGTCTAAACAGGGTTTTGACTGCCATCCATTTGTATTCTGAGTGGAAAGGCCAGGATTTCAGTAGTCCTTTTTGATCATTCTTCCTGCCTGTCAGTGACATTTTAATGTGGAGCATGTTCCTTCCTTTACATAGTGTATTTACTACTGCTGATTGCAGATGAATTTCTAGGCAAAAACCACTTACCAGTACAGCCTCATTATAATCATCTCATTTCTAGTCAGAATGGGAACACAATTTCTAAATGAGTCAGTTTTTGATTTACAATTCTTGTCCTTGTGAATAAAAAAACATGGAAAAAAGTAGGAATAATTGTCACTGAGGTTTAAATGCTCATTATGCAATGTTCTTTTATGTAAAATCCAGTAGAGATGCTAAAACAGAATTCAAGAGCAAATAGTCTGAATGATCTTAATGTATCAGACAGTCTTACAGGATGAAGTAGGAGATATCATGGGGGCTAAACTCCTCAGGACCACCCTCCCCCAATGGCCACAAGCCACATCTGGATAAATAAGGTGAGCTTTTGGGGCTCCTGAAAGACATCTAGGTAGGGAATTTTGGGCAATGCAAGCCCTGACATAAAGGGAATCATCCCCACCTGTCGTTGCCACATCTGGATTAAGCAGGTGAGCTGTAGGAGTCTTTCAGGAGCTCTAGTGTAGGGAGTTTTGGCCTAGGTAATGCCCTGACATAATGGGAGATAATCAACAGGAGTGGGTTGGGCAGGCCTGTGGAGGCTGCTCTTGGTCTCTGGATCTATGAGGAACACGCGGCAGGGTGGCGTAGCAGTTAGCACGATGCTATTACAACGCCAGCGATCGGGGTTCAATTCCCGCCGCTGTCTGTAAGGAGTTTGTACATTCTCCTGTGTCTGTGTGGGTTTCCTCCGGGTGCTCCGGTTTCCTCCCACATTCCAAAGACGTACACGTAGGTTAATTTGGGTTTAAAATGGGCGGCACGGACTCATTGGGCCGGAAGGGCCTGTTACCACGCTGTAAGTAAAATTTAAAAAATATAAAATTTAATTAAAAAAAATTTAACACTAACTGTTCCTTCCAACTCTACGAAATACTCACATTCCCTCATCTATTTTTTGGCTTATTTTTGCATAGCCCTTAACAGGGCATATCCGTGTAAGCAAAGATAGGAGTTCAGAAATGAAATAGGGTTGAACAGAGCCTCAGTGATAAACTAATGTTTTGCCATTTCATCTTCTAGAACCAATAACATAAAGGGCTCTGATCATTTATTGAATACCCAAAAACCTGTGTTGTTGGCCTCAACCCTCCCCACTGTTAAACTGGTTACTGTCCATCCCTCAGTTTGGTCCCATAAGTGAGTGCAGCAATGTCACATTTAGGTCCTAAAACAATTAAAGACTGCAAGAAGAACTACAAGTCATCCTAGATCAGAGAATTATAGTTTGCTTATTAAAACAAGAGAGCTCGTTAGGGATGTTGTTCATCAAGCTTGCACCATTCCCTTTACTTCGAATGATGAAAGAACAATTGAATCTGTAAGAAAGAAAGAAGTTTTGCCTTTTGATTCTCAAAGGCCAGGAGAATAGTACATTCAGTCCCTTGGAACTTTTTCAGTGGAATACATCCACATTGCTTGACACAGAATTACGATCTAATTTTATCAATGGCAGCAGCATCTTAATTTAATGGGCTGATGAATGCCTGAGGTATTCTTTTTAAAATTCCTCCTAAAGAACGGGATCAAATATCAATCTTACATTAGCCTCTGGTGGGCAGCACTTTGACCCTGGGCCATTTACAACAGGATTCTGACAGCTTATGGTGCTAGTACAGAAAATGCAGCTGAGACAAAGCATGCAGATTGGAGAAGTCAATTTGTACATTATCAAAGGATTTCCAGACCTTTGCACCCTTTCTATTGTCAGCTTAGACACATCACTACACAGCCCCACTGACCCTAGAGCTGTAACAGCAAACATTTTCACCCACAGGATTTCAGGTCTGCAATCTCATTGCATACAGTAGGTGGCTGCAGAGGTCAATGCATCAAGTAGAGTTTTAGGATGATTAAGGGAGCTGTGACCGGTCCTGTGCATTCAGTACCGCTCATGTTGAATGTATCATGTCACATTGACTGAGCAATAAATCTGACGTTCTCTGGCCCCTGTGCCCATACAGACATGTTTTGACACAATGTATTTGAGTGCTAATAATGACATTATGGGATGTTGGAAAAAGATCTAATTCAGCATACACAAACGGCCACACTGTCATCTCTTATTTTCCGCACAATTGACAGCAGATACTTGGGGCAGAATTCTCTTTCAGATTAAATTCCTAAGACACAGATCTTTGTGCTGTAAAATGAGAAGACCAGAGCAAATACTTTTGTTTCTTCTATCATCTTTCAATCAAATGACAGAATTTTTGAAAACTGCATCTTTCAGCAGCAGGCAGATTTACTTTAAATGATTAAACATGAGTTTTGCACAATGCAAAGAATTGTACAAACTAACTTTCGAGTTCAAACAATTAATCTTCATCATGGATCCATCAGAGACATGCATCACTCATTTCTGTGCCTCTAAACTGAGTTCATTGCAGGAGAAAAAGTAAAATTTTCAATCCTGTATTTTTGTCTAATCTTTATATTTATTTTCATTGCAATTAATTTATAAAATGTCATTGCTTTGCAGTGAATCAAATTGACGTTAATGAAGATAACCATACAAATTGCCTCTTCTGCCAGGCATTCAGTTCCCTCTGAAGTGGTGACAGTGGAGGAGGCAATGGTTTTAATTGATAATGATATCTGTCACTGGTGACCACCAGATAATGTACCTTGGGCTTAAATTGTAATTACAAGATACTTGTGTTTAATTCTGTGTTAGTTCTGTCAATGTTTCCACAATGTTAGATTAAAGGGACGCTGTCATCAGGAGTAGTGTTTATCAGATCATTTAAATGTGGAAGTATTGGGGTGAGATTTTTAGCAACATTATTTGGAAGGGACTTTGGTGGAGCAGGTCACCTGCCCAATGTAACACCTACCTGATTTTTTCCCATTCTTTTGATTGAAAGAGAATGGATATGTTGCTAAAAGGTTTGACTCAAGTAAAAATCAAAAATTGCCCCTTAGCTCAGTAATATTGTCCGTTGTCTACTTTTAACTAAATCCAACTATTAGTTTACTACAAAGGCATTGATCTGACAAAGTGATGGCATTTTTAAATGGGACTCACATTTTTAAACAGGACTCAGATGCTGCATTTGAGCAGGGGTTCTAAGGTAAGTGGAGGTAGTTGTGAGATGATCATGCCAAGGATTTATGTTTAGTGCAGGAAGAGTTTCAATGACCAAATATTCCCAGCAAGCGTAAGTCGATCACCTCATTTCCCCCATTTTTATTTTTTTAACTTCATCAGGTCACAGAGCCTTTCCTCTTTCTTTTAGTATTCCATTGATATATCTCTCAACATTAGATCTCTAACCAGCTCCACACTTAGCACCACCAATATAATGCATGCTGTCTTCACCTTCTCTGTAATTTAATGCCCCTTTTGCTCATCCTGCCAACATCTTCATTTTCCCCCTGTCATCTAGCAAAGCTACCTTTAACTCAATCCTCTTCCTTGTGCAGGAGAGGCCGATGCATGGCACCAGGGCAAAAGATGTACAATTTATTTTTAGTGGGAAGGGCTGCAGTTCTTTGTAATGGTGAGTTTGCTCAGCACATGCCAATTATACATGATGCCAGAATCAATTTGTTATTGTCCCCTTTTGGAGTCCTGGATAAGGGAATTTATATATAAAAAGTACTTCCTTGTTTTCTCCTGATTCTGGGCAAGCCTCCTAGTTCTTGTGAATCTGCTTTCAAGAAGTCAGATTGAGTCAGTGCGCCACAGGTGCCCTTTTCCTGCTATAACTCTGGTGATTCAGATCACCACAGGGGACCTACATCATTTAAAACTCATCAGAACAATATACAGATAAGTCAAGTGTCAGAGTCCTTATCTCCATTATTTTAAGATTAGTTTGTTGAGAAATGGCTTGTGGAGTGGCCCCCTAGGTAGGTAAGTGTTGGAAGGTGGTAGGAAGGAAGAAGGAAATGGAAGTAGTTAAGCATGATTTCAAGATAAATCATTGAACTGGAATATGAAATTAAAAATATTTTATGTATTTTCAAATACATGCTTGTTTTGGAGGTTATAATTTATTGCATCCATACTTCAGACTAAACCCTCTAGAGCAGTAATTTCGAGAACAAATAATATCCAGTTGGTTCTTTCTGAGACAAAATGCATTTATGATTCCGAGAAATTGCCTTAAGGAGATATGAGATAGATGTACAATTCTATCTTATGAAAACCAGTACAACAACAATTTGCATTGTACAGCACCATTAGTTTAATGAAATACCTTAGGGCACTTATGGGAGTAATAATCTGATACCTGATCACAGAGAGTGATATGACAGGTGATCAAAGACTTGGTCAAAGAGGCATCTTTTGATCTAGCTTCATAAAAAAGAGGGAGGGGTAGCAAGCAGACAATTACAGGCAGAGGTGCAAAGGGACTTGGGAGTCCAAGTGCAGGATTCCCTAAAGGTTAACTTGCACATTGAGTCGTTAGTAAGGAAGGCAAATGAAATGCTAGGATGCATTTCGAGAGGACTAGAATATAAAAACGAGGATGTAATGCTGAGGCTTTATAAGGCATTGGACAGACCATATTTGGAGTATCGTGAGCAGTTTTGGGCCCCATATCTAAGGAAGGATGTGCTGGCATTGGAGAGGGTCCAGAGGAGGTTTATGAGAATGATCCCAGGGATGAAAGGGTTAATGTATGAGGAGCATTTGATGGCTCTGGGCCTGTGCTCTCTGGAGTTTAGAAGGATGAGGGGGATCTCATTGAAACCTACCGAATATTGAAAGGCCTGGATAGAGTGGATGTGGAGAGGATGTTTCCAGTAGTGGGAGAGTCCAGGACCAGAGGGCAAAGCCTCAGTCTAGAAGGACGTCCCTTTAGAATAGAGATGAGGAGGTGAATCTGTGGAATTCATTGTCACAGACGGCTGTGGAGGCCAAGTAATTGGGTATATTTAAAGCGGAGGTTGATAGGTTCTTGATTAGTAAAGGTGTCAAAGTTACAGGGAGAGCGCAGGAGAATGGGGTTGAGTGGGAAAAATAAATCAGCTATGATCGAATGGCGGAGCAGACAAGATGGGCCAAATGGCCTAATTCTGCTCCTGTGTCTTATGGTCTTATAGGGGAGAGAACTCCAGAGCTCAGAGTCAAGACCACTGAAAGTATAGCCACCAAATGTGAATTGATTAAATTCACGATAGCACAAAGGTCAGATTTGGTGCAGCAAGGAGATCTAGATGTACGGAAGGAGTTGCAGAGATTGTTATCAGCACTTCAAACCAACAAGCTTAATGAATCATAGATGGAATCAAAGTACAGGGTGGCACAGAGCTACTAGAGCCACTGCCTCACAACACTAGAGACCCAGGTTCAATCCTGACCTTCTGCGCCCTCTGTGTAGAGTTTGAGTGTTCTCCCTGTGATTACGTGGGTTTCCTCTGGGTGCTCTGGTTTTCTCCCACTTCCCAGAGACATGAGGGTTGGTGGGTTAATTGACCAATGTAAATTGCCTCTAGTGTGAAGGTGAGTGATAGAATCTGGGGGGAGCTGATGAGAATGTGGGAGAAGAAAAAGTGGGATTAAGGTAGAAGTAACGTAAATGGGTGGTTGAGGGTCAGTGGTCTGAAAGGGCTGTTTATATTGTATATCTCTCTGACTCTATGATAGGTAGCAGACTTTTGAATAAATGGATGTGATAGGAGGTGAGGACCTTGATACAAATGCTGTCACTGAAGAGGCAGTGATGAGAAAAATTGTGGGCCTAAAGGTAGACAAGTCCCCTGGTCCTGATGGGATGCATCCTAGAGTACTGAAAGAAATGGCGGAAGTTATAGTAGAGGCATTTGTGATAATTTACCAAAATTCTCTGGACTCTGGGTAGGTCCCAGCGGATTGGAAGACAGTGAATTTCATGCCACTGTTCGAAAAAGGGTGTAGGCAAAAGGCGGGTAACTATAGGCCAGTTAGCTAACATCTGTAGTTGGGGAAATGCTTGAAGCTATCATTAAGGAAGAAATAGCAAGACATCTGGATAGATATGGTTCCTTCAGGCAGACACAGCATGGTTTCAGGAAAGGCAGGTCCGGTTTGATAAACTTTCTGGAGTTCTTTGAGGATATAATGAGCGCAGTGGATAGACGGGAACAGATGGATGTTGTATACTTGGATTTCCAGAAGGCGCTGATAAGGTGCCGCATAAAAGACTTATCCATAGGATAAGGATGCATGGAATTGGGGGTAATGTATTAGCATGGATAGAGGATTGGTTAATCAATAGAAGGCAGAGAGTTGGGATAAATGGGTGTTTCTCTGGTTGGCAATCAGTGGTGAGCAGGGTACTGCAGGGTTAGTGCTGGGCCTGCATCTGTTCATTGATATACATTAATGATTTGGAAGAGGGGACCGGGTGTAGCGTATCTAAATTTGCTGATGACACTAAATTGAGTGTAAAAGTAAATTGTGCAGAGGATGTGGAGACTCTGCTGAGAGATATAGATAGGTTAAGTGAGTGGGCAAGGGTCTGGCAGATGGAGTACAATGTTGGTAAATGGGAGGTCATCCACTTTGGAAAGAAAAATAAAAGATCAGATTATTATTTAAATGCTGAAAGATTGCAGCATGCTGTTGTGCAGAGGGACTTGGGAGTGCCTGTGTATGAATCGTAAAAAGTTGGTTTGCAGGTGCAACAGGTTATCAAGAAGGCAAATGGAATGTTGGCCTTCATTGCTAGAGGGATTGAACTTAAGAGCAGGGAGGTTATACTGCAACTTTTCAGGGTACTGGTGAGGCTGCACCTGGAGTACTGTGTGCAGTTCTGGTCTCCTTACTTGAGGAAAAATATACTGGCTTTGGAGGCGGTGCAGAGGAGGTTCATCAGTTTGAATCTGGAGATAAGGGGGTTAGCATATGAGGAGAGATTGAGTCGTCTGGGACTAACTCGAATTCAGAAGAATGAGAGGGGATCTTATATAAGCATATAAAATTATGAAAGGGATAGATAAGATAGAGGCAGGAAAGTTGTTTCCACTGGTAGGTGAGACTAGAACCCAGGGGACATGGCCTCAAGATTCAGGGAAATAGATTTAGGACAGAGATGAGGAGAAACTGCTTTTCCCAGAGAGTAATGAATCTGTGGAATTCTCTGCCCAGGGAAGCAGTAGACGCTACGTCATTAACTATATTTAAGACACAGTTAGATAGATTTTTGCAAAGTAGGGGAATCAAGGGTTATAGGGAAAAGGCAGGTAGGTGGAACTGAGTCCACGACCAGATAAACCATGATCTGGTTGAATGGTGGAGCAGGCTTGACAGGCCAGATGGCCTACTCCTGCTCCTATTTCTTATGTTCTTATGTGTGGAGCGGGCAGAAAATGATAGGCTGGCCAGGCATAAGCTGGAAGAGCAAAGTCTAGAGGGAACATAGGAATGCAGAGCTGGAAGTAGATGGTTACATTGAAGGAACAGGTATGCAAACAAAAGCGCAGCTCTGTGCCAAACAAATTTCTGACTCGGACTTCAGGCAATTTTCTGGGTGGGAATGGTGGCTAGATTGTGGTATGTGGGGAAGAGGGAAGAGTTAAGTCACTATCATTAGACTCTCATTTTAGGTTGTTATATCTCAAAAGAGAAGTAAAATGCACAGATCTGTGGAGCAAAAAGCTCAGCTTGGCTGTATGCTGTAACAGCTACTGCAGGGTGAACATAGAATTAGTTGCTGAGCTGAATCTGATGAGATAAAATACTGCTTACGATCATTTATTTCTGGGGTTTGGATGGTGTGGTGGGTTAAACTAATGGTTTTTGTCTGCCTGTGGGTTCTTGGTTTTAATCTAGCCATGGATGATTGAATTAAAGTTTCTTCTCTGGACAGTATCAATTCAATTCTTTGTGAGACTGATTCCACAGCACAAAACTGCCTATAACTCAAGACTAACTGGCAGTTTAATTCAGATAGGGTACTAGAATGGGTGCAGTGTGGTTTGGAAATGAACTGGTACAGCTGGAAGTGCTACTTTTCCTTTGTTTTAAGGCACATTTATTTCCTATTTTCCCTTATTTTTTTCACCAACCATCTCCTATCCCATGTCCCTTCTTGTTGCTGGTTGCTATGGCGCAGAAAATAGTTAAGGCACATTCATAGGGCAAAGCTTTATTCTTAGTCTGATCAGCTGTAAGTGCTTGCTTTTAACATGGTGCAAACAAAGGAAAGGTTTCCTTTTCCTATCATTAATGTCGCCTAACTTGCATTCCAAAAGAGAATCTAAATGTACTGATCTATGATGCAAATTTCTCAGTCTGCCAGTAGAAGTGCTGTAAAAGGTACCACAAACCTAACACTAAATTGGTTGCTAGTTGAATTTGATGAGATGAAATTCCGCTTAGGATTGTTTATTTTTGGGTTTGGATGACCTGGTGGGCTTAACAAGTGTTGAATGAAGACTACTGGAGCTATCATTGATAATAAAAATGTGCAACCTCTCAGACAAGTGCAACCTTGGGGTGTATGCTAAGTAGGGAGCTGATACTTGTAGGGAGGTGGTTGGAAGTTCCACTGTAACTTTAGCAGAAGACCTTTGGCTGAGAAACAGCATTGAGTTCATTTACACATTTCTCTTGGGATCCCACAGATGCTCCACTGTAGATACAACAGAAACCATCAGAAATTCTTGCCCATTGTGTTCACCTGGAGATCTCCATGGAAATCCAAGCCTATGATCTCCATCTGGAGTTTGTAATTTTTCCAATGGATTCCAAATTCAAACCTGATCCTTCACCAGTCTTGGTCCAGATGGCATAACACAAGCAGCCGGCCTCTGCTTAATCTGATCAAGTTGAGAGAATACACTTCTGTTGACAGCCAGGCTGCTAAACTGATACAATCACTCCATATCAACACAGGTAATCAGAAAACCAATCCTCAGCAAATAATGCAGAAACAGGTTAAAACACATGGGGACTAAGTATCATCATCTTCTAATAAGTATTATTCAGTAAATGAAAAATCGTATTTTTGCCACTGGAGTTTGATGCTATTGCTTTCAGTTTACAGGTTACAATGTGCTCTCTGTTTGTACTTTGGATTACTTTCCAGATGGGGAGCTGTTGGATTACTTTAACAGAAAGTTTTATGTTATTTTGGTGTTGTATTCCTATTTGGATTCAGTAAACTGCTTGGTTGTACGTTTTATAAAGTTACTCTGTAGATATGGTATATAATTATTGTATGATCTAGGTAGGGGAAGGGTAGAAGGGAACATAATCTGAATTGTATCCCTATGATGAAAAGTCAGATGCTGATTTGTTTTGTGTTTTCTTGTAAGTTTACTCCTGGGGACGATTTGGTGCATGATGTATTCCAAGGGCGAACCCTAATGATGTTCATGTGGAAGGGAGTCTCTGGCTTCTGCAAAACCTTTGAAGACAGAACTAATATACCAATACCTGGAACACCACTCTGTGTAGAATTTTGCATCAGGTTCCTATAGAATTGTAGCAACAGAATAATAATCCCTGGTTGGACGATGGTCAGGAACTGGTGGGAAGTGCATGGGGTGGGGGTCTTATCTAATAGTTGGTGGGGGTTCCTTCTTGCAGCTGAAAGTGTATTCAACTTTTTCAAGATTGAATTGAGGTTAAGAGTCAATGTTCACTGAAATGCCAATGTCCAAAATGGTGCTGGTATTAAATGAATGCTGCATCCTGCACAATTGACTTTGGATACTTCTAATGAGTGTTATCTGCACTAAAGCTCTCATTATCAAAGCATTTGGCACTACTTGAACCAGATGTGTCCATGTGCAGTGGTTATGATTTTGGAAAAGATTAAAAGAAAGAGCACACAACAAAACCAAATTTTGCAGAAAGGTGTTCAAGACTGCTGTAAACTGATTTAGCTATTTGGTCCACAGCATCAACCTAACATGATCAAATAATGTTCTGCACTTGCTTCCTCATTATAATCAACAGAGGCAGTTTCTACAGCTTCTTGGAAGCTGGCTTTCTCCATAATACTTGAAGGAGCTTGATTGTGCAATGTCTAGCAAACCTGTGGACTCTTACGAATTGAAGATACTGAAGTGAGTATTAATTGGAAGGGTGAACAGGAAGGATCTATTTCCCTCAGAAGATTGTTCAATTTCTAAGTGATTATAGATTTAAAGCTATTGGTAAGAGGAGTAGAGGCAATCTGAGGGTCATTTATTTTTTCACTCAAAAATGGTGGAGGTTATTGACCAGTAAATAATTCTATTTACTTCATGGTGCATTTTCAGGCAATTCAAATGTACTCCTGGTCCTTTGCTTGGAGACAACATGTAATAGGAACTGGATCAAATAGATGATGCTGGGAAGTTAAATTTATCTTCATTGTGCCTGCTTTTTCTGGAATGACATGGGCAGGATATTCCATTTGTTCATTTTGCTATATAGGTCAAAGCAGAGCCGGAAGTTTATAAGGATGACAGTCTTATTATGCCCAGCTACTCTGAGCCAATCTAACAATTAGATTAGATTAGTTTATCGTCCTATGCGCCGGGGGCAATAAAATTCCTTGTTCACATGAAGCTCACAGAGTAAACAGAATACATGGTCATAATAAATACAACAATACATACAATGATGAGCATAAGACAGCAGAATGGTGCGAAGATTGTGGTGCAAATCTGAAGTAGTGCAAGAAAAAAAGCGAAGTGACAAAAGCAGAATGACCGAGAAAAGTTGAGTTAAGAGTACGAGAACATGACAGCACCACTGGGAAGGGGGTGTAAAGAGGTGATTGGTTCGGAAGTCTGATAGTAGTGGGAAAGAAGGTGCTCTTAAGTCTGGAAGTCTGGGCTTTCAATCTCCTGTATCTTCTCCCAGAAGGTAGAAGAGAGAAAAGGAATGGAGACCAGGGTGGCAGGCATCCTTGATGGTACTATTGGCCTTCCTGAAGCAACGCACGGTGAAGATGGACTGGCTGGAGGGAAGTGACGAACCTTTGATGGGTAGAATTAGTTTGTGTGCTTGAGAAAACATAGAACAATGCAGCACAGGATCAGGCCCTTTGACCCACGATGTTGTGCCGAACTAATTAAACAAGTAAATAAATGCCTAACTAAACTAATCCCTTCTGCCTACATAATGTCCATATACATCTGCATAATGTGGGACTGTACCCCAGGAGATAGTTGCATTCCCTGAAGCAGTAGAAGGCTTGTAGGCTTGAAGTAGAAGAATTGGTCAGCAGTAATCAAAAATTGTCAATATAAAGCAGAATTTTGTGTTCATTTTTGTGCTTGCGCAACATGGGTGTGTGAACCCAGATATTCTACCGTGAAAGAATGAAGAACAGAGGTAAGGTGTAACTTTATCTGATGGAGAAATAAAAGGATCTGAAGAAGTTTAGCACACACGAATCCATTAAATGATTTGTTGAAACTCATTCACATGAATGGAGCAGTAACTCTGCTGTATCACCGTTCTTGAGATTCAGGTTTGATCCTGACCTTGGGTGCTGTCTGTGTGGAGTTTCACATTCTCCCTGTGACTGTGCAGGTTTCCTCCAAGTGCTCCAGTTTCCTCCTGAATGCCAAAGCCATGCTGTTTGGTAGGTTAATTTGCTGTTGTAAATTGCCCCCGTTGGTGGGTGTCAGGAGTATGGGGTGTGGAGGGAGTTGATGGAGATATGAGAGGGAACATGGGATTGATGTAGGTGGTGTTGATGGTTAGCATGAAGGTGGTGTGTTGATGGGCTTGTATCTGTACTGTTTGGATCTGTAAGCCCAACACAAAGAAATTCTCACTCCACTTGGTGAATATCCCTTCCGTATAAAGGGACTAGGTTGGAGAGTTGATGTTGTTACGATAGTGCATTCAGTAAATAAAATGAACAATTGGTGATGCCTGCTCTCAAGCCTGATCTATTTTACCTACAAGAAGGGCAACTGAACCTACTCTCAGATGTTGAATATTTTCAGTACTTTTATAAATGGTGGATTGCATTGTAGGGATGCGAAGAATTGAAAGCTAAGTAACAACTGTGATGCTCAGAGTGTGTTTATCCATTTGCGAATGAGGCTGCTTTGCTTTCTGGTATGCTAGCAAGCAATACGTTGGATTCTTTGATCACATTGCTACACCAGGGTTGATCCCTTCCTATCATTCACATGTGGAAAGGTTTCTGCAGTGGTTGCAGACAAGCCTTCAAATGACTCCATTGATTCCATGTTAGCAAAGCAGTAGGAATAACTGAACATTGCTGTGCCAATAATTAGATAAGGGTAGATGTAAGAGAGGTCCAGTGACTATTGACTTGCTACTTAACACTCTTAATAACTTCCACAATGGACACATCCCCAGAGCTGTTCTGCCACTGTAACTTTGCCAGATATTCTGCAGAAACCTTGCATGTGTACATGGTTTCTATCATACTTCTGGCAAAGTTACAGCAGTGATTTGCTAGAAGCTCTGAAGAAATTACTATGGAATTATTTTCTATAGCATGTATAATGTTTGATATTTGCAAGCTGCAATGTCCTACATTCTGAAACTGATGTTTGAAAATACACTTTTCCACTTTGTGCCTTTTCTAGCAGGCCATTGTCCATGAAGATCTTGTGTTGATGTTTACTTTTTGCCTTTGGAGCCCTGTTGATCAAAAGAGTCACATCTGATTTGCAGTTAAACTTTCCCAAACTGTAATATCGTTTTATAAAAATGGTGGCTTCTTCTGGCAATTATTTTGAATTAACGTTATAAATAAGCTGTGTCTCCAAATCCCATACTGGTTGCACAGCAACTTAATGTAGTAGGGAACTATTGTGCTTAGAACAAACTATAACTAGACTTACAGTACTTGGGTATGTCCTTTATCAAGAAGAACTATGAATAAAGGGAAACCATGTGCTGTTGCAGAGTAGCATTTAAGCAGAGCATGTACTTATTAGTTCCAAAATGAAAAACAAATATCATTATGCCCCCATTAATTTCTAATGCTTGCAGTGCATATACTTTTCAGAACAATAGAAATCCATTACTGCTCAAATATCTAGTCAGAGGATGTGCAAATCCTCTGAAAAACAACCCATCACACCACTTTCTTTACTGCCTCTACCTCTAACTCAATCAGGAAGCCTTCAAGGAAGAATCCCATTTTCTAAATAATTTTATTGCTCACAAGTGCTTTAGTTTCCTTCTCAATGCCATTTTCAGGATGACAGCAGCTTAATCGCCCAAATGGATCCAAGACAGATCCTTAACTGCTGATTGCTGTTCAAAAGTTCGAGAGATGATTCCTTTCTTTTTCATTATTTCTGTCACAAATGGGAAAGAATGCCAGTTAGAAAACTAAAACTACTTGAATGGTGCAATATTCACTTTACATGTGTCCTGCTATTAAACAAAACAGATATTGATGAAGTACATCAATGTGGGGTCTGTTACAACAGCTTTATTGTTGCATGGGAGGACAGATTGCAACTGTCTGGGGCTGCTCTGGATAGCGCAATAAAGCCAACAATTGGTTGAGAACAGCTGCAGCTCAGCTTCTCAGTAGAGCACAGATATAAAAGTAGTGTGCTTTATGGGCCACCAGGGTTTCATTCCATTCTGCAAGTTTCCATTCCATCTCCAGTACTTAACTTAGTATTGTAAAAAAAAAGCATACAATATTAGCTTAAATGAAGAGTTACAATATATATTGATCCCTAGTGCTGAACCATCTCCACAGTGCCACATTTTATAATACATTATTGAACATGTCAATAATTTTGGTCGTAATTTTAGATATCTAAAAAAATACAATCACATGACTTGAATCATGGAAGGAAATATTAACCTCCAACTTTCGAGCCAAGTAATTAAAGATTTTTAAATTGTGCTGCGTGCAATGGTTTGCATTATACTTGCACAAGGAGTAGAAATATATGAAGTTAATAATAAATTATAAATTAAGCTATGGCAAGATTGGGATTGAGGTGAATATTTTTTTTCTTCTGCTAAGCCAAAGCAAGTCATGATATTTGTGTTAAATCAAGTATCATTCTATCTGAAGCCTTAAATTCCTACTATATTACATTAGTCTAGAAATAGAATCTCACCACTCACATAGTTTCATTATTTCATTAAATGCTCATTAAAAATCAACATTTTCAAATTCTTCATAGGTGTTTGACTGATTTCCTTCATTATAATTATATAAGCAATTGGAACTAGGTACACTTTTAAGTCATGTATCTGTTATTAATTTTAGCTTGCCTTTTAATTGTCTTCAGTTTCCAAAGCAACCTTAGCTCATACACTGTTAATATAGAAGATTTCATATTTTTTTGTGTCGGTAATTTTTATACCAAAGTACCATGGATTACAATGTCATAGAGTTGGTATTAATACATTCTGGGTGGTATTAATGCTGTGTTACTTAGATTTGATGTACCTTTTAAATGAGTTTTTCCATAACTCCAACTTTGGTTTTCTTCATCTTTCCAATTCCATTTTTTAGTGCATTTTCCATCACTTTGACCCGTCATTGTTGCACAGTTTAGGTTTCCACATTATAAAGAGGAAATGGAAATACCACTGACAAAGCAGTAAAAATATCTACAAGGGTAATACAGGAGCAGGAAGTTATAGCTATCAGTAAAGACTGAAGACAGTGGGGTTGTCTTCTCCAGAAGTGAGAAGGCAGAGGAGTGACCTGACAAGAGTCTTTAGAATTATCAAGAGTTTCCATAGATTGGATACGGAGACAGTATTTCTACATGTGAGAGGCTATAAATAAGTTAGTCAGTAATAAATCCAATCATCTTTTCAAGAGAAGCTTCTCAACCCAGAGAGCCATGAAAGTATGAACTCACCACCACAAGGAGTTATTGAGGCAAATTCTTTCCACATATGGAAAAGCGAGAAAAAACACAAGGATCTGCTGATTAGGGTAGCAAGAAGGAGCATGGAGAAAAAACAAAATTGGATCTGAGGGGCTGTAAGGTCAGTTTCTGCCTTATACCTTCTTTTTAATTTGACTGAAATTTGTATTAAATTGAAACCGTCATTCAAATCATCTACATGGTGAGGACGAGAATGTAAATTGGCCAACAAAGGAGGCAGCTCAAAATGAGAGACATGAGACTGCAGCTGCTGGAACCTGGAACAACAGACAATCTGCTGGAGGAACTCAGCAGATCAAGCAGAATCTGTGGGAGGAAAGGAATTGTTGACCTGAGACATTGGCAATTCTTTTCCCTCTTGCAGATGGTGCTCGACCTGTTGAGTTCCTCCAGCTGATTGCTTGCAGCTCAAGATGACTTTTCTTTGCATCCACCTTATGCTTTATGCAAGGTCCTACCAGCACTGAATTATGCAGTTCTCCATTACTCCCCATGAAGTGGTCATAGGGTCTTTTTGTGTTTCCATTTGCTCAGACATCTCAACCCCAGGAGGTCACTGCAGGAGTTACTCAGAACAGTGTTCTATCCCAACCATCTTCAGATGCTTCAGCAATGACTTTCCCTCCATTATAAGGTCACAAGTGAGGATGTTTGCTGATGATTACACAATGTTTGGTTCCATTGACAATCCCCCAGCAAGTGAAGTAGTGCATGCTTGTACATAGCAAGAACAAGACAACATTCAGCAAAAGCACATCTGCCGTTGACCTTCAATGCTTTTACCAATGCTGAGTCCCCCACTATTAACATCTCAGGCATAATAATTGATCAGAAACTCTCATGGATCAGTCATATAAGTACCACAGCTACAAGAGGAGATCAGAGGGTGGGTATTCTGCAGCAAGTAACACAGCTCCTGACACTCCAAACCCTATTAACCATCTTCAGATTCCTTACTGAGTGCAGCTCCTACAACTTTCAAGAAGCCTGACACATTCTGGGATTAAGTCGCCTCCTGGATTGACATCCCATCAACCATTTGCATCTGAACCACAGGTAGATAGTGGCTGAGGTGTGTACCATCTGCAAAATGCACTGCAGTTACTCATCCAGATCACTCCAACAGCACATCTAAACCCACAACATTGACCAACGAGGACAATGGCAGCAGGTACAGGAGAACACCATCATCTGCAGGTATCTCTCCAGTTGTACAGCATCTTGGCTTGTAACTTTATCGCCAGTCCTTTATTGTTTCTTGGCTTAAATTCTGGAACTCCTTCCCCAATAGCACTGTGAGGATACCTTCACTGGAAGAACTGCGGGCGATTCAAGAAAGTGACTCACTGCCACCTTCTCAAGGGTAATTAATTAGGGCAATAAATGCTGGCCTCGCCAGTGGTAACCAGGACCTGAAAAGTGAATAAAAATAATGCAAACCTCAAGAATAGAGCTGCCAAGTAAATATCCTTTCATCTGACAGCAGAGGCTGGTATAATAATGTATCAAAGGTATGTATCATATTGTACACACAGTTTTTAAATGTAGCCTCACAATCATATAAAGTACACTTTCCGTTAGAGTCGCAGATCCATCCAAACCATCAATTATCTAAATTTATTAAATTATATCAGCATTAACTTTTTACGTATGATAAATTACACAATTAACTGATGTACATATACACAGATCTTAAAAATAACAAAATATAAATTTGCATATCCCTTTCATTCTTTCCATTACTTTACCTTATGAGCTGAACTTAACATTTGCGCAGTATCCATTCCAGGTACAAATAATTCCCTGACTTCTTAAACTAAGCTTCATGAATTCCTTGTTCATATTTTGCATGAAAAATACATTATGTAACACATTTTCTAAACAACAATTGTAATACTAAACATGTAACATTAATGCTTGTTAGCTGCTACAGCAATTATAATGGTACATTGTTTTCAGTCTTTCACTAAATACCATAAACCCAGCCATGTGCATTTTCTACTTTGATTCCTTTTTTTTAATCTTCGTGCCTCTGCTTTTGCTCTGTCTTACTTCCTGACTTCCTGTAAATGCTGAACCTTTTCTGTTTCCTGCTTTCCCTGTTGAGTTAGAATCTCATCTCCTCTGACCTTCCCCTTCTGGATAAGTTCTAATGCTAACAACTTGGCCTTAGCTGTTTTCAGCTTCTCTTGCTGCACTTTGCACTGTATTAAACCAACATCAGAGAGTCCAGAACCAGTGTAACATCACTCGTGGGATCCTGAATCGCCTCTGCTGTGCAGTACTTTCCTCCCTCAAGGCATCCAGCTCAATATGAGCTTGATTCATAAGAATGAAGAGCAGGTGTAGGCCAATCGGCCCTTTAACCAGCTCAGTCATTCAATCAAATCCTGTCTAATCCAAGTTTGTCTGCAGCACTCTCTCCCCATGCCCCTTGACTCCATTTTATTCTGTCAATCTGTCAGTCTCTGCCTTGAATTTATTCAGAGACTTTGTCTCCACAGCTTTCTGCGAGAGAACTCCATACTCTCATGATCCTCTGAAAGAAAAAGAGTCCTCTTGATCTCTGTATTAAATGGGTGATCTTTTTTCTGCAACTGTGCCCCCAGTTGTAAACATCCCACTAGAGGAAACACATCATCTCAGAATCCAGCCTCTAAATCCCTTTCAGAATCTTATATATGTTAATCAATTTGGATAACTCTGTGAATCATACTGGGGAAGAGTTTAATGTCCTTGTGGACATCAAACTCTTCTCCAAGTCTTGCATAGTCACATTCACAGCAACAGCAGCATCTTAACTAATTGAAATGAATTTGTTACAGAACCCTGTGCTGAACTTCTTGCCTTCTACCTTGTCTGTGGATGCTTGCAATGGCACAGCCATTGTTCTGACCCTCTGGTTATCTTGCATTGTCCAAATAGATTACAGCTTCATTCTCTGAACTACTTGCTGTCAAGGACTACAAGCACAGTGATTGCTCTGTTCAACCAGTTCCATTTGATACTCTGAACCCAGGCTGTTCAAAGTGGTTGGTCCTCTTTGGGACATCTCACCATGGTGTACCTTTCTGGTTTGCTTGACGCTGTGCTCCACAAACCCACCTTTCCATGTTGTTGTACCCTCTGCAGTTATGGACACCTTCTGCACAGGTACCACGCTCCCACTGTAATGCAGAGTTTGCTTTACTTTCTTACTTTCTTCCCTACAGTGAGTTAATACATGTACAGTACTTGCTGAGGGATATCCAAACAGGTAAGACTGCAAATCCATGGTTTTAATGTTCTCTGTATATCTTGGGATGTGTATTTTTGTCAAATGTTGCTAATTAGCACGATAGCTCCACATCTGGAAATAACAACCTCTCCATTCACCACCTTGTCATTTTACCACAACCCCTGACTCTATACCATGCCAAATATATTCAGTCTCTTTGTCATGCAGCCTTAACATCCATTGGTCCAACTGGGAAGACCTTGTATTCAGATCCCTGCTCAGCCCACGCTCTTCACTCCTCTTCAGATGGGCTTTCAGTAAACTCCACTGCCTGTATCTGGATCTCCACGTTTGTCCTGGAGATGGCCACCTATTTTTTCGGTACTTTCACCCCCAGTTACATTTCCTCTTGCCTTCTCAGGTAATAGAACAGTCATGTGAACTCTGCCTTAGCATTTTCACTCTATTAGAGCTGCAGCTGGTGTCTCAGGTATGGAAGTGTCTGGGAGCTATGGACTGTGTGGTGGTCTGGTTGGGTAGGGCCAGTATGATCTGATTCATGAGTGGCTCCCAGATCTCCTCACTGCCCTGTGTTCCGGTTCTCTCAAAGTTCAATTTCAGTGATTCAATCCATTCAATTCCATGATTGCTAGTGCATCCCTCTGGCCCCAAACCACATTTGGTAACTACATCCACCCATCTACACTGCCAACTCAATACTTCATCTCCCCCATAATTTGAAGAGTCCCTCCTGCATAGCTACGCAAGATCATTCCTGAAAATGTTTGAGGTACACCTGATACATATCCTGGTCTTAACAGACTGACATGCAGCAATATTGTTTCACATACTTATTGTGACATAAATGGGCAGGCACATTAGTGTAGTGGTTAGCATAATGCTATTACAGCACCAGAGACCCGGGTTCAATTCCGGCCACTGTCTGTAAGGAGTTTGTACGTTTTCCCTGTGTCTGCGTGGGTTTCCTCCGGGTGCTCCAGCTTCCTCCCACATTCCAAAGACGTACGGGTTAGGAAGTTGTGGGCATGCTATGTTGGCGCCGGAAGCGTGGCGACACTTGCGGGCTGCCCCCAGACCATTCTATGCAAAAAGATGTATTTCACTGTGTGTTTTGATGTACATGTGACTAATAAAGATATCTTATCTTATGTTGGCCTTGAATATGCTGTCATATCATCTTCCACTTCGGTAGTGCAATAAACTCCATTCAGCATTCCCATATCCACCTCTTCATCATCCAATATCAGTAATACCTGTGTGTGTGTGTGTGTGTGTGTGTGTGTGTGTGTGTGTGTGTGTGTGTGTGTGTGTGTGTGTGTGTGTGTGTGTGTGTGTGTGTGTGTGTGTGAGAGAGATCCCAACGTGACTATTCCAATTTATGTGTCACTTGTGTCTACAGCAATTGGACTCTGCCATCTTTGGCAGCAGTTACTTTCTTTACAGACTTGCTCACCCAGCAATGTGTCCTCTTCTGTGACATTTAAAGCACCATGCCATTTAGAATGGGCATTCTGAGATTGGGTGACTCCCACAATATCTCTGTCAAGGCCTCCCATTGTTTATACCCACATATCTTGTCCCCTTCCCATTCCTGGCACTCAAATTGTCGACTGCTTTCCTGCCCATCCTGTTTGTATTGTCTCTGTGCCTTGGCTGTGAAGAAACAGACCACATTGGCATTACTGTTTCTGCTGGCTTGTTTCTTGTCTGAACAAAGCTGCCTTATATTTTTTCAGCACATTGTTTGCAGTCCTTCCAATGTTAGTCCAGAGCATCATAAGGTTTTGCTGTGGTTCTTTTTGCCCGCTTGCTTATAAAATCATCCCACAGTGGCTGATCCAAAAAAAGCCTGTAAGTTTATCTTCAGCCTGACCATTTATTCACCAACCATTTCCTCTGGTCTCTGACCAAACGTGTAACTCTTGAAAATTTTTGGAGGCTCTGGGCCAAAATTTCCCTTCAAGGTTTTTACAGGGTCCTGGTTTAAAAAAAACTTACCTGTGGTTTGCGTATCAGTAAACCTGACAATAGCTCACAGGTCTCAGGAGGTTGTGGGGGCAGATATATTAGGGACATTTAAGAGACTCTTAGATAGACACATGAATGATAGAGAAAATGGGGGCTATGTGGGAGGGAAGGGTTAGATAGCTTTTAGAGCAGAATAAAATGTCAGCACAACATTGTGGGCCAAAGAGCCTGTACTGTGCTGTAATGTTCTATGTTCTATGTACTACCAGCAACAAAATCAACTTCCTCTTTCTGCATATCTCCACTGTCCTTGGTCCTGCGTCCTGCGTCCTGTGTGGACTTGAACAACATCATTCACTCTCAGGAACATCTCCACTTTTACACTGTACAAAGCAAGTGGCTGAGACCTCTCATATTTCCCAAGCCTGCCAACATATCTGCCATGTTCACCACCTGTCATCATCACCACTCTAACTCAGGAATCCTGTTCTCTATTACTTCACAGTCAATCAATGCCTCACTACTCCCTCAAGCAGCCCCATCCAAAACTCATCAATAATGTAGACTCTTTCGTGTCACTAGCCAATCTAGACAATTCACAAAGAGAGTGTCATATTGGTATTGGTTTGGTTTATTATTGTCACTTGTACCGAGGTACAGTGAAAAACTTGTCTTACATATCGATTGTACAGGTCAATTCATTACACAGTGCAGTTACACTGAGTTAGTACAGAGTGCATTGATGTAGTACAGATAAAAATAATAGTTAGTGACATAGAGTTCAAATTTAAAAGTGTAGAACGATTATAGTGAGGGTAATGAGTAGATCTGTAGAAAGCAGCTTGCAATGAGTTGCAACGCTCCAGTGCCGTCTTGCTTACTTCATGATTAAAGGATGAGGCAGGTCATTTCTGCAGACACAAGGGACTGCAGGTGCTGGAATCCGGAGCATCATACAGGATGCTGGAGGAACTTAGTGGGGTCAGGCAGCATCTGCAGAGGGAAATGGATAGTCGACATTTGGGGTTGAGACCCTTTGAAATGCTAATGAACTGACAGGGATGGAGAGAACAGATGGTGCCAGAGTCATGGGATTTATCTGGTCTGGATGGGCGGCAGATGGGCACCTTCCTTGTAACTGGATAATGGAAATTAGGGGCAAAAAACATTCTTCCCCAACCAGAGGCCCTGGATGAACCAGGAGAGTCGTAATCTGCTGAGGGCTAGATCTGTGGTGTTCAGGGCTGGCGATCCACAGTCGTATAAGAAATTCAGGTACAACTGCTGGAAGGCTATTGTGAGTGCAGAGGGGCAATACATAGAGTCATACAGCACCGAAATGGGCCCTTCAACCCACCTCATCCATGCCAACCATCAAGCACTCATATACACTTATCCCATTTCTCCTATTGCAACCCCATTCAACTCCCCTGTCTTTGCCATTCCTGCCATTGCGATAATTTACAGTGGCCAATTAAACTACGTATCAGTACACTTTGGAATGTGGAAAAAAACCAGAGCACCCAGAAGAAACCCACTTAGTCGCAGGGAGAACATGCAAACTCACACAGAAAGCATCCAAAGTCAGAATCAAACCCAGCCCTGTGGATTTGTGAGGCAGCAGAACTAACCACTGTGTCACTGTGATGCCCCAAAAGAATTACCCAAAAAAACCATGTGGCTCAATGCCTAAACCTATAGCGTTTGACTGTGTCCCTCTGCCCAGAGCTGGTGTGCAAGAATCAATTGATTTGACTTCAAGTGTGATCTAACCAAGGTTCCGTATTGGTTGTACTACACTTTAACAGTTAGACTGACAGTGACCAAACTTTATTCACTAATTCTAAGGTAAAATATGGCAGATACCAGAAATCTGAAATGAAATAGAAAATGCTGAAAGGTCTCAGCAGGTCAGAAGAAACAGACTAAAAATTAGATCTGCAAAGCAGTTACCTAACCTTACATTGGTTTCCCCAATGTAGAAGAGAAACTGGAACAAACTGTGCCTTAATTTGCTGGGCAGTTGTCTTATGTGGATTCAGTCAAATCCCCTTTGAATCTTGTAATCTCCATTGAACACAAGCCTAAACTGTCTAACTTTTCCTCAAAAGACATGAATGCAGTGTTGAGGTGACAATCAGATCAGCCATGATCTTATTAAATGCCAGTGTAGGCTTGAGGGCCTGTGTGACCTACTTTTGCTACTAATTTATATGTTCATATGGTTTATAACCCCAAATCTAATTTGACTCAATCAATATAAACTGAATTTGAACCTTGGCTTAAAGTGCAACATAATAATGTTCTAAATCAGTGTATCACCGAGTCCCTCTGATAATATGGCGTCAAGTAGGATGATGCATTTTACCTGATTTGGAATTGGTTTAGGTACACAAGTATCCAGTTGTAGTTGGAGGATAGCTACATCTCCAAACTCAGACCTTTGCACAGCCCACATGAGGGATACAACTGATTTTCCAGAAATAATGAAAATCTAAAGTTGAAGTTGTTATTCCATTAAAGCCTATGAATTGTTCTGTAGTCCTCTGTATCTCTGTAAGTAACTTGCACATAATTTATAGTGTCAGCATCTTCCTGAACTTTGGCAAATTATCTCCCTAAACCTTTCCTCTTTTAAAAATCTCTTTGAAATGTACATCTTTGACTCGAGCATGCCTTCTGAGAATGAATTTTACTTCCTCCTGATTCCTTTTGTTCACCACTATATTCTGGAGATTTGTCTTCTTCCATGAATATAGATGCAGAACATTGGTTTAATGTTTCTGCAATTTCCTCATTTCCCAGTGTAATTTCTCCTGTCCCAATCTCCAAAGAACCCACATTTAGTTTTTGTTATTCATTTCCTTTGTACATATCTATAGAAGCTTTTATGATCTGTATTTATGTTTCTTGCTAGATTACTCTCGCAATCTACTTTCACCTTCCTCACCAATTTCCTTGTGCTCCTTTGTTGAAATCTGAAAAGCTCAAAGTCAAAGTCAAAGTCGAGTTTATTGTTATATGCACAAGTACGTGTATCCACAGGTGCAATGAAAAGCTTACCATTTAGTTGGAAATATTATTGGTATTGGTATTGGTTTATTATTGTCACTTGTACCGAGGTACAGTGAAAAACTTGTCTTGTATACCGTCCATACAGATCAATTCATTACACAGTGCAGATATATTGAGTTAGTACAGAGTGCATTGGGGTAGTACAGGTAAAAGCAATAACAGAGTACAGAGTAAAGTGTCACAGCTACAGGGGAGTGCAGTGCAGGTAGACAATATGGTGCAAGGTCATAATAAGCTAGATTCTGAGGTCAAGAGTCCATCGCATCGTATGAGGGAACTGCTCAATAGTCTTATCACAGTGGGATGGAAGCTGTCCTTGAGCCTGGTGGTATGTGCCTTCAGTGTCCTGTATGTTGGGCCTGATGAGAGAGGAGAGAAGAGAGAATGAACTGGGTGGGTGGGGTCTTTGATTATGCTGGCTGCTTCACCAAGGCAGTGAGAGGTATAGACAGAGTCAATGGAGGGGAGGCTGGTTTCGGTGACGTGTTGGGCTGTGTCCACAACTCTCTGCAGTCCTGGGCAGAGCAGTTGCCATACCAAGCTGTGATATAATCGTTTTCCTTTGACCTAATATGTTCATTAACTTCTCCTGTAACCTGCATCTGGACCACTTTGCTTGTTGGATTCTTGTGCCTAAAGGGGTATATATTTACTGTGGTTTAATTCCTTAAATATTAGTCATTTCTCATTTACTGTCATAACTTTTAAATGCAGTTTCCCAATCTACCATTGCTAGCTCATGCCTCATGCTTTTATAATTTGCTTTGTTTGGATGTAAGACCCTGGTTTCAGATCAAACTAAATTACCTTAACTTTTAATATGACCTTCTATCATATGATGACTATTCTCCCCTAAAAGTCCCCTAAAAACCAAATTACTAATTAACATTTTCTCAATGCACAATACTAGATCTAAAATAGTCTGTTCCGTCATTGGCTCGTCAGCATTCTGAACCTGAAAACCATCTCTTAAGCATACCATTAATTTGTCCTCCTTGCTATTACTGTGTATTTCTTTGCGCCCAATCTCGATATAGATTAAAGTCCCCCATAATTATTGTATTGATCTTGTTGATATATACCACCACCAGGCTCAAGGACAGCTTCTATCCCGCTATTATCAGACTCTTGAACAGACCTCTTATGGGCTAAAGGTGAACTCCTGACCTCTCAATCTATCTCGTCTTAGCCCTTGTACCTTATTGTCTACCTGCACTGCACTTTCTCTGTAACTGTAACACTAAATTCTGTGTTCTGTTTTTCCTTTTTGTAGTACCTCGCTGTACATGTGTATGGAAGATCTGTCTGAATGGCATGCAAGTAAAAGCTTTTCACTGTATCTCAGTACATGTGACAATAGAAAATCTATTACCAATTATTCTTTGGGGCGGAGGTGCTGTGTTGCAGCTTCACGAGGTTGGCACCTCAGTTTTAGATAAATCTGGTGTGGCTCCTAACATGTTCTTCTGCACTTTTCATTGAACCTGTGTCAATCTTACGACTTGACTCTAATAGTAGCTTACACATTGTAGTGGTCTCCACTCCTGCTGCTACTGCTGGTGGTCCGTAGACCCTCATGGATGCCTTGTTTTGAATGACCAGATCTGTTCTGTCTATCCATCTAGCACGATTGTGATACCATACGACATGATGAAGGGTGTCCTTGGGGACCTTATCTCCATAGGTTCTGCGCAATGGTCACTCCTACCAGTGCTACAAATGCCAAATGGTCCATCCAATTGTATCTTTTTTTCTGTTGAAATTTGCAGGAAAATGTGGAGAACAATAACTTGCTTAAGTTGTTCACATGAAGAAGAACCTCTAGGATATAGAACTTACTTATGCCAGTATTGTTTTGAGTTATTGGAGAATGACATTTTTTGCATAATGAGTAGAAGAATTGAAGGGTCAAATATTATGGTGCAGTTGACTTTTACAATATTAATGCTGTAAGGAATGTACAGGAAGCTCTGCATCTGATTTTCTATTTCCTCCAAGCATTGAAGAGACATAAACAGAGAAAACGACTGTGCCATTCTGCTGCAATGTTGACAGCATTTAAAGATAAGAAGCGTTACTTCTGCCAACTTGCCTTGCCGATCTCATTGTTTCTCAGTAACTTATAGAGCAATGGACTGAATAATGCAGGGAACTCAACAGGCTGGTACCATCAACATTTTCTTATTTACTGGGATTTGCATGGCTTTTCAACATTGGTCATAATTCTTATTAAGAATATTAGTCCCATTAAAGACTTGCATAAGTAAGAAATGTGTTTGTCATCTAACATTAATCATTCCAATGATAGAATTTTCAATGGAGCTACGTTTAAGAGTTACAGCATAAGGAAAGGCCATTCAGACCATTAAAGTCAATTCTAATTACGCATTGCATCCACTTGGCAATATCCAAAGTGTTGTCAAATCTGTTCAGGCTCCAAAGATAAAGCGACTAACACTTTGCAAAATGTTCATGAAGATAAAGTTCTGTGAAACTCTTTCTGACCCTTTTAGAGAATGTATCCAAAGTTCAACCTGCACTACTATATCCTGTAATTAAAACGGGAAAAATCTGGAAAGACTCAACAGATCAGGCAGCATCTGTGGAGTTAATGTTTCAGGTTGGGACCCTGTTTCTCTTGCCACAGATGCTGCCTGGCCTGCAGAGTGTATCCAGCAAGTTCTGTTTTCATTTCAGATTTCCAAACAGCTGCATTTTGTTTTGATTTTCATCTACTAAACCTGTCATGAGATTCATTTTGTTTCCGTTGGCAGTAAGAAGTATCATAGGATCGTTGGATCGTATTGTTACAGCACAGAACAAGGACATTCAGCCCACTGTGTCTCTGTAGAGAATTCTCAGTCGCTGGAGCCCTACATTTTTTTTCATGCATGTTCTTCCAATTTCCTCTTGAAAGTCTTTACCACTCCTATATAACAGGAATGTATTTCTCAGAGGATTCTCTTGGTTTTCACTTGTTATTTGGAAGCCATGTTTATGTGTGTAAAGACTGAGATAGGGACAGAAAGACAGGAGCCATGGGAACATTCTGAGACACAAACCCAGCCCCTTCCATGAATTTGCAACGGTTCCATTTCCAGCTATTGGACACGTAAGGCCATGAGCCCTAAAAACACATCCATTCATTTCCCATCCATTCCATTTGACTAGTTTTTAAAATCACGTAAACATCACTTCAACCAGTATTTTTTTAGTAGAGTATCAGAAATCGTCTCCCCATTATTTAAGTAACAGGGATCCCGGCTACAACGTCTTCCATATTCCGTTCATCTTCCCTGACATATTGAATCTGACGTTAATGGAGAACTAGGGAAACTAATGGAGAACTGATGGAAACTAACAAGATCCTAAGGGGTCATGACAGGATGGATATGGAGAGGATGCCTCCCCTTTTGGGAGAATATTAAATTAGTGGGTCCCTGGGTAAAAATAAGGCATCAGCCATTTAAGAACGACATGAGGTACTTTTTTTTCTCTCTCAGCAGATCATGTCTTCAATTGGGCTGGATGGCGGCTGAGGAAAGGGTAGTGGACGCAGAGTCTTTGAAATAACTTTAAGGCAAAGATAGATAGATTCTTGACAAGAGAGGAGGTGAAAGGTTACCGGGGGGGGGGTGAGACAAGAGTGTGGATTTGAGGTTGCAGTCAGAATATCGTTAACCTAATTGTATGGCAGAGCAGGCTTGAGGGGCTGTGGCCCACTTTCTACTCCTAATTCATATGTGTGTTGGGTAAGGTAAAGCTGGGAAGGTCAAGGTATTCTGCAAGGGTGGGAATGTGAGGACCTGTCAGACTTCGAAAGGGGATGACATTCTCTATTTTTTGATCTATTTCCAATCTGGCAGTCAATCAAATTGATAGGTTGCATGACACCCAGGAGAAAACAGAAGTGACAAGGGCCTGAGATACCTTAGGTCTATCCCCAACAATCAGGAAGGGGAAGATTGGTGGTCTTGGCTGGGTGGAATAGAGGGGTGATGTTGCTGAGGGGTGGTGGGGAGATCTACAATTGGGAGAGGGAGTGAGGAAGGAGGTGGGGATTGTGAGAGGAGAGGTGGAAGTCTTCCTTAAGAGTCCTGCTTCTCTTGACCCATGAGGAGTGCAGAGATGGGGACTTGTACTGTGAAACAACTGCTCTGGCCTCCTCCCTCCCAACTGTGAGTCTTTCTCCCTCCTAGACACA
The DNA here is from genome assembly GCF_009764475.1 of Pristis pectinata. Lineage (NCBI taxonomy): Eukaryota > Metazoa > Chordata > Chondrichthyes > Rhinopristiformes > Pristidae > Pristis > Pristis pectinata. Next base: position 16,798,782 of record NC_067407.1, read on the forward strand.
ACTGCTGATCTCCCTCATGATTGCAAGGTGCCATGGCCTCTTGCTGCTGAGCTTTCTTCTCTCAGCCACCATCCAGCCTAATTTCACTAGCTGCTGCCAAGGAAATGGAACAGAATAATAAGAAGGAGGTCCTACACTTAGGATCAGGCGGACCCCAGAATCCCTGGCATTTTCAGCCTCCCTCACACTCATTCTCCTTCTCCATAAATACCAGTTCCAATATATCTGCAAAGCTGTCTGGGATATGCAAGAGATTGCATCTGAAACTTCTGACATTTCCACTGTTGATAAGGTGTGCAGATCACACAATATTAGTTTCTAGGTGTCAACATCAGTGTTAGAGACATGCCAATATGTTTATAAATATTTTAAGATGCAGAGGAAGGAGAAAGGGAACAAAAGAGGAGGTCTATGATAGGATAAAAGGAAAAAGGGAAAATTTCCAGGCTTGGGGCATTTACACTGATGACTGTAGCAGGTTGATTCCATGCTAGAATTGGCCAAAGGATCGTAAGACGTTTGTAAATTTGAAAGGGGGAGTTGTTGAGACCCCAGACCAGCTCATTCTTGATGGCAAACCTCACTCTGCGAAGAGAGTGTTCCTCTTGTGGTTTGCACCTCCTGAGGAAGGTACACCAACCACTTTGTTCATTGAACTAACCACCTCCCATCTGTCATGTCTCACTCAGGGCAGTGATGTCAATTCAAAACATCAAAGTTCCTGTGCTATGATGGCAGAGAGATTGTCCATAATGGTCCTAACATTCTACATCCTGCCTTTCATATAGTGGAGTGGAAGTTGTCAGTGTGTGGTTTCCTTTAAAATGAGATGGCCATTGCATGCCAGCTATCACACAGGCTTCATAGGATAGGATATCTTTATTAGTCACATGTACATCGAAACACACAGTGAAATCCATCTTTTGCGCAGAGTTTTCTGGGGACAGCCCGTAAGTATCGCCACGTTTCTGGCACCAACATAGCATGCCCACAACTTCCTAACCCGTACGTCTTTGGAATGTGGGAGGAAACCAGAGCACCCGGAGGAAACCCACACAGACACGGGGAGAACATACAAACTCCTTACAGAAGTGGCTGGAATTGAGCCCAGGTCGCTGGTGCTGTAATAGCGTTATGCTGACTGCTACACTACCGTGCCTGCCTTTCATGTTGCTAGGCCTCATGTTGCTAGGGGATCAAGCTCTGCTACATGGGTATTAATGGCATCTAGCATGTGTGCACTCTAGCATGTGTGCACACATGTACATGCACATGGGCATTCATGTATGTGCGTGCATGCACGTGCGCACGCACACGCACGCGCACACACACACACACACACACACACACACACACACCTCTATGGGCTCAGGATCAGGAACTCTTGGGCTCAGGATCAGGAACTCTTGCCCTCTGCCTCCTTCCTTGTTACTCATCCCTCTCACTCACCCTCCAACTCATGTTCCAACTACAGTACAGTCTGCAGCTCCACAGTACAACTGGTCCTGTTACCGGCCTCCTGCTATGGCTGTACAAGTGGCACCAGTTCCCAGTCCCCTGTTCCAGTCTCACAAGCTGGCTCATGTTCTCATCCCAGCTCCAGTCTCATCATTAGCTCACAGTGTAAAGCTGAAAGGGGGAATCACGGTCACTACACTGTCAACTGCTGTGCCTTTACCTGTAAGGCCCTGTGCTCTAGAATTCTAATGTAAAGTGCACAGACAGCCTTTGTGTCCCTTGTCCCCTTTCTTGGTTCATAGCTTTATGGGTTCTGGCACATTATGTGTTCATCCAGGTATGATACTTTTTAAATATGTTGAGGGTTTCTGTCTCCACCTTCTCTAGGGCTATCATGAGCTGCTTGTTGCATGGCAACCAGAACTGTGCAATACTCTAGCAGTGGATTAACTAGATTTTTATACAGTTCTAGCACCGCATTCCTGCTAATATGTTCCAGACTTCAATCAATAAAATCAAGTATCCTGAATGGCATCTTAACACCCCTTCCCCTTTCAACCTGTCCTTCAAGGATTTGGGGACCCATACTCAAAGTTCCCTGTTCAGTATCCTACAATTTATTATAAATGGAACTTGTTCATTGACTTCTGAAATTCTACTTGAATTACATCCACTGCATAGGCCTTGGTTTAATCAGCCAGTTCTGCTGGTTTCCTGTCAGCGAAGAATTCCTAACAGAATTTGAAGCTCATTGTTCTTCAATAATGAGATTACATCTGCCATCTATCAATCATCAGACCCAGCTCTTGTGCTCATGGTCAGCTAATTCTATTTAAAGTAATCTTGTTGATTTGCTTGACTGTTCTAAGGTAAACTTTATGAGTTATAGATGCTCTGTTCATTTTACAAAGTTTTCCTACACATTCTTTACTCAGCTTATAATTTGCACAATGTTAATTCTCGTTGATAAAATATATGCCAAGTTCATCATATATCTATCTAGTTATCTATCTATCTATTGCGTAGATATGAAATTTCCTTGAACATTTCTATTTTAAATGGGGTTTGCCTACATAAACTGAGGTTCTGTCTGTCTCCATGATTTCAAGTCTATGGGTGAATTTCCCCCACAATAGATACTCACTAAAAGGAAGTTAATTTACATAGCAATAGATGGAGGGGAGTAGTTATGAATGAAATAATGCAATGGAATAGAGGGGTCAGCATGATTTGCTATATGAGTCTGTATATTATCAGTGAGTTCAAACCATGTCATTGCTCTTGTAGTTTAGCAATACCCTTCAGTTGCATTATTAGTGAATTCAAAGTAAAGGAGAATTATGCCTTACTAGGAGGAAATGCACATTAAGGGATTAGATGGTGGTGACATATTATTGAATTAAAGTAAGCAAATTGGGCCTCATTGTACAACGTGAGAGTGTTGGCAGCACCCTGCTGTAAACTAGGGATGGATAAGAACAAAAAAAATCACTGATTTCTCTGGTCCATGTACTTGGATTCAGGACAAATGCTCTGAACTTTTCTCAGTTGAAAACTGGCTATCACAAATTTTAATCCCAAAGTTTTGAAAGGGCTCTTGGCTGTTTGTTATTGCTTAATATCTCATTGTTATCAGGAGCTTTATTATATTTTTAGTTTCAGCAATGGTCAGTGCTTGAATTGGCTGTCTGTATGCTCCAAGCACTTAGTGTGAGCTTTGCAATATGACACCCAGATCCCTGAGTCTTTGAATGAAGGTTATGCTGTCATCATTTAATGACCAAGCAACCTTTGTTATTCCTCCTCAATGCCAAGGGAAAATACACAATAACATTTCTGAAATATTTCTCGTGTTTATAACACAGACAAATTAATTGTAAGGAGAATATTTTTGAGACAATAAATAATTAAAAATAAACACAAAGAGAAAAGTGGATAAAAGGACATGGTACCACCATGGGAACAGTCTTGTCAAAAGCTGCAACATCTCCAGGGCAAATGCTCCAGAGTAAATTATATGACAGCAGATATAGATACAATCTTCAAAAGCCTAACAGAACAGATAAAATGAGAAAGCGAGTAAAGTCTTCCAGACCTAGATGGCTTATTGGGGAAAAGAAAATCAACGGTTTTTGCATGTTTCTATAAGACATTGATGACTGCTATTAAAGCATTGTTGACTTCAGAAGATCCTCGGAATCATTTTCTTCAGCCAAGAGTATGACAAACTAAAACCGTTGCCTAATAATGTGGTTTCTGTGAATTGCAACTTTTCCACAAAAAGTACACATGATTGGGCCGTATCTCAAATAACGATGCGTCAAAGTACGGGAAGGAGATAGGGAGCTTAGTAACATGATGTCTTGACAACAAACTTTACCTCAATGTCATCAAAACAAATGAGCTGGCCATCAACTTCAGGAAAGGGGACAGTATACACGCTCCTGTTTATGTCAATGGTGCTGAGGTCAAGAGCATTGAGAGTTTCAAGTTCCTAGGAGTGAACATCACCAATAGCCTGTCCTGGTCCAACCACGTGGACGTCATAGACAAGGAAGCTCACCAGCGCCTCTACTTCCTCAGAGGCTAAAGAAATCTGGCATGTCCCCTTTTACCCTCATTAGTTTTTATCGATGCACCATAGAAAGCATCCTATCCGGATTCAATCTGGCTTGGTGTGGCAACTGCTCTGCCCGTGACTGCAAGAAACTGCAGAGAGTTGTGGACATAGCTCAGCACTTCATGGAAAACAGCATCCCCTCCATGAACTCTGTCTACACTTCTTGTTGCCTTGGTAAAGCAGCCAACATTACCAAAGACCCCACCCACCTTGGACATCTTCACTTCTCCTTCCTCCCATCGGGCAGAAGATACAAAATCCTGAAAGCACATACCACCAGGCTCAAGGACAGCTTCTATCCCGCCGTTATAAAACTATTGAACTGTCCCCTAGTATAAATAAGATGGTCTCTTGACCTTACAATCTACCTCATTATGGTCTTGAACCTTATTGTCTGCCTGCACTGCACTTTCTCTGTAACTGTAACACTTTATTCTGCATTCTGTTATTGCTTTCACTTGTACTACTTCAATGCACCGTTGTAATGAAATGATCTGCATGGATAGCATGCAAAACAAAGTTTTTCACTGTACCTCAGTACATGTGATAAATACTAATAAACCAACATAAATATCAGGATTCCAGGGTTTAATTTGAGCTTAATAAAGCAAAATTTTTATGCAAAAAAAGTGAACAATTTAGTACCAGAACACGGCAGATGGATAACAGGTCTCATTCTGCTACACACCCACCAACAGATGGGATAAGAGTTAAGCCCCATCTTATTTAATTTTACAGATGCCATGTGAGTTTTATGAAATTTGATTTACATCAACTGCACCTTTACAGTACAGGATGTTATCTTGATTTCTTATACCAGTTATTAAAGTCCATCTGTCACTGTCTTTCACTGCATTGGATTCAGTGACTAAATATCTCTTGGTGTTGATCCATGAATACAAATACTAATGAATAGATGAAATACTTTTGAGAAAGAACACAGGTAATACTTTCTTTGAAGCCTGTTCATTCATTCAAATATAATTGTACTGGTATTTTCTAATTTTAGTAAACAGTTCTCCCAATGATTAAAAAAAAACTTTAAGACTATATATATATAAAAGACTATGAGAGAGACTAGTGTTTTCCTCGGACCTTGAGAGAGACTAGTGTAGAAATTGCAGGGGCCCTGGCAGATTTATTTCAAATGTCCTTAGCCACGGGTGCAGTGCCAGAGGACTAGAGGATAGCTCATGTTGTTCTATTGTTTAAGAAAGGCTCAAAGAGGAAACCAGATAATTACAGGCCAGTGAGCCTGACATCAGTAGTGGGTAAATTATTGGAAGGTGTTCTGAGAGATAGGACATATAAGCATTTGGACAGCCAAGGGTTGAGGTAAGGACAGTCAGCATGGCTTTGTGCATGGTAGATCGTGTTTAACGAATCTTGTGGAGTTTTTTGAGGAGGTCACTAAGAAAGTAGATGAAGGTAAGGCTGTGTATGTTGTCTACATAGACTTTAGTAAGGCCTTTGACAAGGTCCCACATGGGAGATTAGTTCAGAAGGTTCAGTCAATGGGTATCCATGGAAAGGTTGTAAACTGGATTCGAAATTGGCTGAGTGGGAGAAGACAGAGAGTGGTTGTGGATGGTTGTTTCTCAGATTGGAGGCCTGTGACTAGTGGTGTGCCTCAGGGATCTGTGTTGGGGCCATTGTTGTTTGTTGTATATATCAATGATCTAGACGATAATGCGGTAAATTGGATTAGTAAATTTGCGGATGACGCTAAGATTGGAAGTGTAGTGGACAGTGAGGAAGGCTTTCAAAGCTTGCAGAGGGATCTGGACCAAATGGAAAAATGGTCCAGAAAATGGCAGATGGAATTTAATGCAGACAAGTGTGAGGTGTTGCATTTTGGAAGGACAAATCAAGGTAGGACATACACAGTAAATGGTAGGGCACTGAGGAGTGTGGAGGAACAAAGGGATCTGGGAGTTCAGATACATAATTCCCTGAAAGTAGAGTCACAGGTAGACAGGGCTGTAAAAAAGGCTTTTGGCACCCTGGCATTTATAAATCAAAGTATTGAGTATAGGAGTTAGAATGTTTTGGTGAGGTTGTATAAGTCATTGGTGAGACCAAATTTGGAATATTGTGTGCAGTTCTGGTCACCGAACTACAGGAAGGATGTCAGTAAGATTGAAAGAGTGCAGAGGAGATTTACTAGAATATTGTCTGGTCTTCAGGAGTTGAGTTACAGGGAAAGATTGAGCATGTTAGGACTTTATTCCTTGGAGCGGAGAAGAATGAGGGGAGATATGATAGAGGTTTACAAAATGATGAGGGGCATAGACAAAGTTAATGCGAGTAGGCTCTTTCCACCTAGATTAGGAGAGATAAGTACAAGAGGACATGGCTTTAGGGTGAAAGGGGAAAGGTTTAGGGGGAGCATTAGAGGGAACTTCAAAGAGTGGTGGGAGTGTGGAATGGGCTGCCATTTGATATGGTAAATGCAGGCTCGCTCTTAATTTTTTAAGAGTAAATTGGATAGATACATGGATGAGAGAGGTCTGGAGGGGTATGGGCTAGGGGCAGGTAAATGGGACTAGCAGAATAATGTTTCGGCACGGACTAGAGGGGCCGAATGGCCTGTTTTCTGTGCTGTAGTTTTCTATGGTTCTATGGTTCTATTACATACTTCTATGAATTAATTCACAGTGTTCTGGCATCATTGGAAATTCTAGCATTTATTGCCCATCATTAAGTGTCATTGAGAAAAAAAATGGCGAACAACCTTCATGAACAACTGTAGTACATGTAATAAAGGTACTCCCTCTGTTAGGGTGGGGAGTTCTAGGATTTGATTCAGCAATGATGAAGTAAGGGAAATATATTTTTACGTCAAGATTGTGTGTGTATGGAGGGAAACGGAATTAGGGCTTGCTGCTCCTGTCCTTTAAGATGATAATAAGTGCAGGTTTGATTGGAGCTGTTGAAGAAGCTTTGGTAAGTTGATATGCTCTTCTCCTTCTCCTTCTCTTCCTCCTTTTAATATCCTCCTTCTGTCTTCCCTTCATATTGAGTCTGACTTGTTTCCTTGCAGAATCTCTGTGTTCTGAATTGGCAGATGAGGTTAATGTGGGAGGTGAACTCCACAGCAGAAAATGCTTGACTGGGAAGGTTGGTGGACAGGTAGTGCACAGTTCCTTCCAAAGTTTTTGCTGGGCTTCTGTATGCTCCCGATAGCTGGACTCGAGGTTCTGAGAGTCATCTCGAATGCTCCTCCTCCATTTTGAGCAGTCATGGGTTAGGGATTCCAATGAGTCACTGAAGATCTCATATTTTTCAAGGAGGCCTTGACAACATCTTTTGTCCAGCTGCTAATCTCCTGCTATGATGAGGCTTAGTGTTACATGTTGTAGAACATTCAATGTGTACTAGTGGTGGAAAGAATGAAGATTTATGGTGGTGAATAAGGTACCAGTTAAGCAGTTTGCTTTCTGCTGCATGAAGTCAAATTTCTTGAGTGTTATTGGACTGGCACTCATGTAGGGTTTTCCAACACCTTCTGGATTTGTACTGTGTCGATGGTCTAAAGGCTTTTGGGATTCAGCATAGAACACCCGGGCTCTTATATGTTCTTGAAGCCACAGTATTTACCTGGCTGGTCCAGCCAGGATTATGGTCAGCAGCAAGCTGTAGAATATTGCCAGTGCTAGATTTGTTGACACCATTTAATGTCAAAGAAAGTATTCGATTTCCATAGATGGAGAAGGTTGTTATCCAGTTCATACATGGTAGAAACATTACTTGCCATTATATAATCTGCAACTAATTTTCTCTTATATTGGAAGGAAGCAGTTGAAGATGGCTGGGCCTAGGACACTGCCCTGAAAAATTCCTGCAGTGATATCCTGGCACTGAGATGACTGACCTTCATCAACTATAACCCTCTTTCTTTATGCAGGTATAACACCAACTAGTGGAACATTTCCCCTTTTGATTTCCATTAACTTTAGCTTTATCAGGGCTCCATGATGCCATGATTGATTAATTGTTGCTTTGGTGTCAGTGTTGTTACTCTCATCTTACCTCTGGTATTCAGCTCTCTCGTTCATGTTTAAGCAGCAGTAGTAATGCAGTCTGGAGCCAAGTGAAGCTGTCAGAACCCAAACTGAGCATCAGTTAGCAGATTATTGGTGAGGAAGTGTTGACACTGTTGACAGCACTTTCCATCACTTTGCTGATGATTGAGAATAGACTGATGGGGAGGTAATTAGCTGGACTGCATTTGTCCTGCTTTTGTTTTGGACAGAACATCCTTGGGCAATTGTCCAGTTTGACAAGTGGATGCCAGTATTGTTGCTTTACTGGAACAACTTGGCCACAGGCTCAGTTAATTCTGGAGCAAAAGTTTTAAGGAGAATTGCAAGGATGTTATGGGAGGCCATAGTCTTTGATATATCTCAATGTCTCAGCTAATTTTTGGTATTGCTTGGTATTGATGGCTGCCATTAACAGGATCAGCTTGCATAAATTTCTTTTATGCCTTTAAGTCTATCTCTGATTATCTTCCATAAACCTGGGCAATTTTCTGCAATCAGCAACAATGTAACTCTGGTCCCAGTGCTATAGCACTGAGCGTAACTCTCTCCCAAAGCTTGTCAAATCGGCCTCGAGGGATTGCCAAATTTAGTGCCATTAACTATTTATAATGCTCTTGTGGCCTGCTTTGGGTTTGCCTGAAGGAACTTACTTTGGACGGGAGTCAGGAAAAGCACACAAGTCATGTATTGACAGATGTGCTAATCATCCTGGAAGTCAACCCTCATTGTCTCCTCTGAAAATGACCCTGAAAAGGCAATTATCCCTGGTAGAACATGGCTCTACCTGTAAATGTAGCTTTCTGGGCAATCCTCCTGAGGTATAATCCATTCTGTCTCAATTGCTTCTTTTTATTTTATAAATAGCAGAGCAGGAGCACTGTTATCAAAGGTATAATTTAGGCAATCTGATATCTGAAAAATGAGACAACTATCTCAAAAAATTACTTTATAGAAATTAGCTGCAGAAACATCACCTACACAAAGCTAAGGATAAACTCGTCTCTAATATCTATGCTTTAAACCTATTTAAATGTTAAAGTATTTATAGGATATACAGGGTATAAAGTATTTATTAGGATAATCCTACAAAGTAAGAGAGCGCCACTGGTAGGAAATGAAATAACACATTGAAAGTGTATCACAGCAAGCACATACTGTTAAAACGATATGGAGTGAAATGAATGATAGGGCAACAAAACAGTAATTAGTAACTGGTATAGACCAATGCAGGGTGAATAAGCCATTAGAGAACTGTTTAGGTAGATAAGGAAAGCTGCAATTTACATTAATTAGGTGAGTCTTCAACATGCCAAAGAGATTTAGTCTGATTAAGCAGATGGACTAAAAATGGCAGATGGGTTGAAAGCTGGCAGATGGATTTTAATGAAAGATACCTGAAAGGTTCATATTTTAAGTAGGAGTTGGGTTGGGGTGAGAATATTGATCAAAGTAGCTAGCAAATGTGAAGCAGGTGTTCAGAAGACAAAATGAGTGCAGGAATGCAACTGAAACACTTTGGCTTGCGGATCGGAACAGAATTTATTGGTGATGAGGCTAATTCCAAATAATCCTGTGCACTTTTGGTCACCATCTCAAGAAGTTTTGAACTGCATGGAAAGGAGTGACCAGGTCTGATTCTGGGCTAGTGAATTTCTTTCCATTAGGAAAAAGACTTCAACATGAAACATGATTTAAATCTGTAGAATGATGATTAAAATGTTGGTAAAGTTGAGGTAAGCAAATTTCAACAGTGAGCAAAGATTTCTTCTGAATTTCACTTAGCTATTCTAACACCAACAACAAATGCTACTTTTGTTTGAATATTTTCTAACAGGCCACAACTTTTGTTGGTCTAAAGTTGCTGGTTGCTCAGTTCTAGCAATGCTGCTTGTTCCAGCATGACCCCGAATGCAGTCTTCTGTAGGGAGCTCAGCTCTCAGCCCCCAGCATGGCAAAGCACAGGGCAAGCAGTGGCTGCACACATAGAACAGCTTTGACAGCCGGTAACGCCCCAGGATCACTGAGGGTCCACTGGCGCAGTACAAGGGACGATGGCAATCCAGACAACAGGGAGAAGGTGTTCGCAACCAGTTTAGGACCACACCTTCATTAGAAATGCATCTTAGTTCCAGCATTAAGACTGGAGTCACAAGATATGGGGCAATATTTTAAAAAAACTTTGAAAAAAAGCTGGTTTTCTGGAATTGCTGTCTGGACATCCAAGTAATAACAGCAACCAAGAAAAAGGTCTTTGATGGTTGAAATTTTGGTTTTCATCCCAAATAGCTTAACTTAATCATAAGTGATATTTCGTACTGCTTCTCCCGTTGAAAGGGTTTAAGAAGAATACTCAACCTCATATCCTTGATCTACTGAACCTAGCAATTTACTGGCACAATTTTTTGAGTTTCCCAACTGAATGGCAATATACTGATATGTTAAATTGTGAATGAACTATTGAAATTAAAGTCATTTACTGATTAGAAAGAAGAACTTTGCAGCTTGATTTGTCTGTTAGCTGAATTAATATGATAGCCAACAGTTTATTTCTTGATAACTTTACAGTGGGCAAAATTTACTGCTTTGCATATGGACTTCTCTACCATTATCCATCTCCTATCTCTTCCTCAAACAGACATTATCATCCATCATATTATTTGCATTTTAAATAATACATTGGAAAGTACTTTACCTACAATTAATTATTTTGAAGTGAGTGATTACTGTTATGCAACCAATATCTCAGCCATATTCAAAACAAGAACTTATAAATAATAGTGAAATTAATAACTAGTTAATATGTTTTTAATAATCCAAAAGCAAAATATCACAGATGCTGAATACCCAAAATTCTAATTTCAGTTTGGGATCTGACCAATCCAAAAAGGGTATTGTAATTAATATTTTGATTAATGTTGAGAATGATGCAAATATTCAGCAAGTCAGACACCATCGGTACACAGAGAAGCAAAGTTAAGATTTCCATTTGATGTGGGGAAAGTTGTTCAAGTATTCAGAGGATGCAAGTATTAAGTAGTGGAGTAGGATCTTTAATGTCTGGCTAACAGGAGCATTGGTTTAACATCTCAGCCAAGAGATAAAATACTAGTGACAATCCAGCATTCCCCCAATATTACAAAGCAGAATGTCACATTGAATTATGCACTTAATTTGTAGATTGTGGTTTGAACCCTCTCAAGGTAATGGGACTAAGCTGTAATCTGTTAAGGGCCCAGGAAGTTAGAAGGTTTTGTTTTTCCTTTTAACATTGGATGCAATAAATAGATTGGATAATAAGTTCAGAACTTGAGAAAACAGGATGAGATAGCTGCAGGACTATAGTGCACAACTTGTGGAAAATGGAGAATTGGGAGTAAGTCATTATATACTATCAAATCATATTTTAAAAAAGAAGATTTTTATAGGTACTATGTTGACAATTTGAAAGAATACTTCAGCATAAGAGATTTCTACTCCTTGTCTGAACAAGAATGCTTCACCCACCTGCTATTATTGAAAAGAAACTCCTCATTCTAATAAGCAGACAGTCCAATACATCTGCTAGGCCCAGTGCTCCAAATTGGATCATTTCAATGAGTTGATTGCACTTAATGACTTGGATGGATGTGACCAACTTCAAGCAGATGTTGCAAATAGAAAATGACTCAATTTTACAAGCAAACCACTGACAAAATGGAATCATAATCAACCTCCATCCAAACCAGATAGTGTATATTTGAAGGACTTTTGAGAAGCCCCTTAATAATTTTAAAATGCATCACATTGATACAATTTCTAGAAGCATTTTAGCATCAAATCTCAAAGGAATTATCTTGGCTATAGCTTTTCCTTTCATTTGATCTTTCAATATTCAATCAGTGCTATGGGAATAGCTATTACGGTGTTCCTGCATGTCTGTTTTTTTGTGATTAAGTCTAATCACTTTCAAACTTTCACAATTGTTTCCTGCTGATTTGTTGTAGATGCAACAGGCAAATGATTAAAAAGTGAAAGAGACAATTTGTGGCTTCATTTGTTTAACAGCTGGACAAAATGTAATACGATATCTGCAGTTTTAGTGGCAATCCTAATTTCACCTGGTATCTGGCCAATCTGGGTCTGCTCCTCCAGATGCTGCCTTTCACTGTATCATTCTGGGAAGATTCCCATTGATGGTTATTCCATTGAACAATCCAAAAAAGGGCTGTTGGAATGAATATTTCTATTAATGTTGAGATTAGCCTAATGAGTCTAGTGTTACCACTTATCCCTCTGTCATTTAGCATCTGGGAATAAGGTTTCTTTCTTGGTAGTTTCACTCATGCACCCCCTCAAAATGACCAGCCATGTTTCACAACCACCTTTTAGGTTCTTCATACAGTTTAGAGTATAATTCATTTGTCTCAAGGATTTATGGATTTCTATCCCATTCTGACTACTATCTTAATGTTATAGTCATGAGAATGCTTTAGTGTTAAGTTCCTGTTACAAAGCCCCTTTCCAATTTTCCCTTAACATTCCTTATTAGAACTTAAATTTATTTCTTGCATTCATTAAATACCTTTTCCCTACAAGATTTGCCAATCTATTTCTCCTTACTTTCACTTTAATTAATGATCCAACTTTGCTCAATTTGCCTTTTGCCTTAGTTAAAAACTTATCCTGCACTTCATCTGCAATATTTCTGACAAATGCCCAATTATCAAAACATATTCTTCATGTCATTCTTCTCTTTCCAATATGCTGCAGTTCTTATGTTTATGATTTTGTTACGGGTATTTGTCTATTCAGTTCCCAAATATGGAATCTGGAAATGCTAATGAATCTCAATGAAAATGTTGTGCATATTTGCGTGACATTGGCCATTTGTGTGACATTGTCTAGAAATTCAATAGCAGACTGTATGCTTTTATTCACTATGTCATTTAATTGAGGTCTAAAATTGATTACTAAACAAGACTGTGACTTCTTTGCTCACATAGCATGGAAAGTAATGTTCAATCATGTGCTACTGTGTAAGGTGCCAATGCATGAAATACTGAGGACATGCCAATCGGTGAACTATACACGTTTCATGTTGTTATTAGGAAACCGTGTGACCTCGATGAGGAAAGTGGGCCCCAACAGAAGAAAATATGTGCTTGAATATGCCATTATTGGAGTAGTCCACTGTGGAAAACAATGATGGATTCTTCTCCAAAGCAACAATGGACCAAATTTCTCAGTATGTTGCAGATGAAAACATCTGCTGTTTTTTGGGGAAAGCCTCTCTGAACTCCTTTCCAGTTTACTTCTGCCGTCAGGATGTTTGATTATCAGTGAAGTGCCCCATGTCCAACCCCAACTCTTCATATCAGATCACCCTAAGCCGATCCATTATTTTTAGCAGTAGGTCCTGGGACTAGTGTTGCCTACGCATATCACGTCTTGCATGAAAGTCAATCCCTTGTAGTACCAGGTGATGCCATTGGTTTTCCATGCAACAACCAGTTAAAGCACACTTTCAAAATAAGGTAAATTTCAAGTCATTCAGAAGCATTTGTAGAAATTAAAATTATTTTCCTTGCACATATTAAAGGCAAAAATAAGTGCATTTGCTATTTTATAGTAACCAAAACATCTCCTATACATGATGTCCTTGTGGCCCAATGAAATGCAACCCCCAGTGCAGGAATCTGAAACTGAGGTATGTAGCCAGAGGAAAAGGGGTTGGTCAATTTTGATTGAAATGGGGAGAAATTTTCTTCTCCAACAGAGTTGTGTACCTTTGCACTTCTCTAACACAAGGGGTTATTTTATTTAAATTCAGGGCTGAGCTGAGTGGATTTTTTGATGTCAAGGAAATCAAGGATTATGTGGATTGGGCAGAAACTTGGTATTTATGCTAAAGGTCAGATCAGCCATGATCTCAGTATCCAATCACAAAAAATATAGATAAGAAATGAGGGAATAAACAACAATTTTTTTTTGTAAAACAGTTATTTAGAAGAGATCCCAGGACAATACACAATGCATCAATCATGATTTTATCACGGATGAAGCACCCAGTTCTTATTTGTAAATGTCTAACCTATTAATTGCCCACTTTAACTAAGGAACATTATTCATATTAGCAACTTTTCTTTTTGCAAGTGTTATGTGCAGTAAATTTCCATGCATCTATCCCCCTTTTTTCCTTAATATCCTTCAGTGGTGAAGAAAAAAGAACAAAGAATATATATCAAGTAGCAACAAGTGATAAATAACGTGCAGGAATTTAAGTAGCTTCATGGAAATTCATACTTGATATCTTGCATAATACAGACAGTATTTGCAGACAGACCTGTAATGTTAATTGGTGGGATTCAACAAAACATGAGTGGGACATTTGGAGATGTGGTACCTGTGAGAACCTAGAACTAATTTCTAATCCCTTGGCAGATGAAGAAGTAACATCCTGAATAATGTCTTGTTTTTGACCTAAATGTTTTGGTTTAATCTTTAAACATTTGTGTTGTCCACAAGATCACATGGTTGCAAGTGAGTAGTTGGTGTCAGAAGTCATCCTACTCATTGCAATGCACTTTCATCAGACACATTTGATGGACCAGGAACATGTTTGCGTGCTTCTATTTATATCATGACAAATATTAGATGTAGAGTTTCTTGGTATTTACTTTCCAAAGTAGGATTTAAAATATAAAATATTCAATGCCCCAAATCAACCAATACTATAAGCTCCTTTCATGTGGTTTTGTTGGAGGCTAAGCCTAAAATAGTGAACTGACTGTTCAGTAAGGAGAGAAATTCCTTGCAATAGTTTTAAATATTTTATTTTTCGGTTAAATTCATTCCAGTGAGAATCCACTAATTTATACCCTAGGAGGAAGAATGATGAAAGAAGAAAGAAATGTTGGGGCCTTTAGAAGGAGCACACTCTCAATGTTTGGAGGCAAGACCTGTATGAAAAATAATACATTTACATAATGCAGTTGATCCTAGATAGTGACAATATTTAAATTTCATTGATCCAGCTGTTGGACCTCTTTTCCTATCATGGAGTGAGTTATCTGATTTAACAAGTACTGATCCCGATCTTTTGCTACCTCTGTAATGTTTTTGATTCTGGAGAATCCTGATAACCTGACACTTTATAGCAATTTCTGGGTTTCTTGGAGACTGGATGGGATGAAGTTTATCTCGGGGTAGTAGCAACAGTCAGGACCTCGCTTTTCACTCTGGTTTGTATTCCATTACTTATATAAGACACTACTTCTGTTGGACAAATCACAGGTGGTGATGAGTCGGCATACAAAAGCAAGATAGGGATCTTGGTTGTGTTGTGCCTCTCACTCAGTGTCAGTAAAGCTAAAGAACTGATGGTTGACTTCAGGAAGGGGAAGGAGGGCAAACATGTGCCAGTCTACATTCGTGGATAGCTGGTGGAGAGGGTTAGCAGCTTTAAATTCCCTGGGCATTAACATATTGGAGGACCTGTCCTGGACCCAGCACATAGATGCAATTACAAGGAAGGTGCCCAACACCATTGCTTACATTGAAAGTTAAGGAAATTCGGCATGTCACCAGCCACTCTGATAAACTTCTAGAGATGTACTGTGAGAAGTATCCTGACTGTGATGCTGCTGCAAGTAAGTTTTTCCTTGCACCTGTTGCATACATGTACTTGTGCACATGACAATAAACTCGACTTGACTTGAGTAAAACCACAAGTAATAGCCTACATCTTCCTGCCATTCATAAAGATCAGTGCTAATCTTCTGCCTCAGCATCATTTGCTTGCATTATCCCCTTTTCCCTTAATATCCTTCTGTGGCGAAGAAAAAAGAATGAAGGATATATATCAAGTAGCAACAAGTGATAAATGATATGCAAGAATTTAAGCAGTTTGTCACAGAATCTTAGATTGGTGGCCATGCGTTATACCAAAATTTAATCCCACTTACTTTGCAGCTACTACTGTACATTGAGCACATTACCAAGGGAGCAGAAGAATCCATTTGGCCCATCATTCCTTTGAAAGTGCTTGTCAATTAACCAAAATCAAAATACTGCACATGTTGGAAATCTAAAATAGGACAAGAACATTCTAGAAATAGTTAAATTCTGCTAGGAGCAGCGTAAATTAATTGAATAATAGAGGGAGATGTCCACCTGTGTCAGAATTTCATGCTGAATATTTATTTGCTATTCAATTAATCCCAATCTCCCACCCTTTCATGTAATGGTAGCATTGGGCAAGACCAGCTATTAATGACAGTATGGCTCCTTCATACTTTTAATTTACAATACCTGAATTCCTGCAAATCTGCAAGCCCATGTCTGCATGTCACAGCCAAGAAGCCTCCTTCAGTGGTGCTGAGGCAGGAGCACTGGTAGATGAAGAGCTGTCTCTCCAGGGCTTTTGCTTTGGGTGGCACAGTGGTGCTGCCAGTAGAGCTACTGCCTCACAGTGCCAGGGACTCAGAATTAATCCTGACCCGGGTGCTGTCTGCATGGAGTTTGCAGGTTCTTCCTGTGAGCACATGGGTCCTCACGATGCCTTGGTTGCTTACCCCATCCCAAAGAGGGTTGGTAGTTTAATTGGCCGCAGTAAATTGCCCCAAGTGCATAAGTGAGT
The DNA here is from genome assembly GCF_009764475.1 of Pristis pectinata. Taxonomy (NCBI): domain Eukaryota; kingdom Metazoa; phylum Chordata; class Chondrichthyes; order Rhinopristiformes; family Pristidae; genus Pristis; species Pristis pectinata. The sequence continues at coordinate 16,815,523 of NC_067407.1, forward strand.
GCTGTGGGGGGGAGGGGGAAGCTGATGGTAATGTGGAGACAATAAGAGAAATGGAATTAATAAAGGATTCGTTTAAATGGGTGGTTAATGGTTGGCATAGACTTAGTGAGCCAAAGGATTTATTTCATCCTATGACTCCATTACGTTAATTGATTGACCACTGATGGTTTCAAGGCCGCTACTGCTAGCCATCTACGAGTGCTGGAGATGATGGGTAAATCCAAGTGCAAAGATACAAGGACACCAAAGTAAATATATCTAACTTCCTTACACAAATTATTTTAAATAAATTACAGCCAGTCTTTTTATTTGCAACCGATAGGCTTAGAAAAGAGGTGGCATTATAGCAACTGCTTACAGATGTGGTGGCACTGGAGAGGGTGCAGTGGAGATTCACCAGGACGTTGCCTGGGATGTAACATTTCAGTTATGAGGAGATACTGGAGAGGCTACGTCTGTTCTCCCTGCAGCAAAGGAGGTTATGATGGGACATGACTGGGGCATATAAAACTATGAGGGGGGGGGGTATAGATAGGGTAGACTGTGATGGACCACAGAGAAAATCATCTTGTAGACTACAGATCTCTTATCTCTTTCTGCCTATCAGAGGCAGATAAAACTAGGATACATAAGTTTAGGGTAAGGGGTAAGAGATTTAGAGGGGATCTGAGGAGAGTGAGTACCTGGAATGCACTGCCTGAGAGAAGTGGTGGAAGCAGAATTGTTCAGATGAGCACTTAAATCACCTAAGCATAGAAGACAATGGGCCGAGTGCTGGAAGGTGGGATTGACATGGATGGCTACCCACTGGTCAGCATGGACATGCTGGGATTAATGGTCTGTTCCCATGGTCTATGACTCCAACTTGGCAATATAGTTTATATTTACACAAACATTTAATGTAATAGTAGCATTGGGCAAGACCAGCTATTAATGACAGTATGGCTTCTTCATACTTTTAATTTGCAGTACTTGAGTATAATTAGAATCTAAAGGTCACTCAGCCAAAGAGCAAGCATACAAATAAATAAATGTCCAATATTGTGGAAGAGTGACTTGCCCTTCAGTCTGCTTGTCTCAGGCTGATATATTAAATACTGATATAAATTCTGACCTAGGTGAAGGCACAGGGTATCTCCTTGAACAATCAGAAATCTAAGGACTGTGAATTTAATAACGCAAGGTCAAAACAAATTTGAAAGGTGGACTACAGTCAAATGAGCTACGGAAGGAGAAGTGAAGTGAGTGAAGGATGGATTTGATTAAGAGAAGGAAAAAGAGACAAAGTGACAATGAAGCAATGATCATTTAATTTGAAGTAAAATCAGGAAATGCTGAAAATACTCAGCAGATCAGGCAACATTGGCGAAGAAAGAACCAGAGATAACATTTCACATCCATTGCTAGAGGAAGTGATAGGGGCAGGTATAACAACAATATTTAAAATAGACTTGTACAGGTACATGGATAGAGAAGGTTTAGGGGGGATATGGGCCAAACTTGGGCAAATGGTACTCGTTTACATGGGCATCTTAGTTGGTATGGGCAAGGTGGGCTGAAGGGCCTGTTTCTGTGCTTTATGACTCTGTGATGTTTCATCAGAAAACCAATTTGTTTTTTTTTAATCTCAAACATAATTAAAAGCAGAGGGAAAGACGTTCCTTGATTGGAGAGCATGTCTTATGAGGATAGGTTGAGTGAGCTGGGGCTTTTCTCTTTGGAGAGAAGGAGGATGAGAGGTGACTTGATAGAGGTGTACAAGATGATAAGAGGCGTAGATTGAGTGGACAGTCAGAGACCTTTTCCCAGGGTGACAATGGCTAACACAAGGGGACATAATTTTAAGGTGATTGGAGGAAGGTATAAGGGGGACGTCAGGGGTAAGTTTTTTACACAGAGAGTGATGGGTGCGTGGAATGCACTGCCGGCAGAGGTTGTGGGGGCAGATACATTAGGGACACTTAAGAGACTCTGAGATAGACACATGAATGATAGACAAATAGAGGGAGGGAAGGGTTAGCTAGAGAGCAGGATAACATGTTGGCACAACATTGTGGGCCGAAGGGCCCATACTGTGCTGTAATGTTCCATGTTCTTACTTGTAATTAATAATTTTCAGTGCTGGAGATGTTGCTTGGCACCAATCATATTGTTAAAAGGATTCCTAGACTTTCTGTGGCAAATTTGTTTCATATCACATCCAGGAGCTTCATTCTGTTCAACATATTTGAATGGAAAGCCAGACTCGGAGGTTCCAGTTTCAGGAAGCTACCAACAGAGTGGTGGAGCACCAACAGCATCTTCTCATGTTCACCACTTAGTTGTGCATTTCGTCTCTGTTTTTGCAGTTGAATAACGGTGAATAATTTTAATCCTCCACTATTTTAACAACAATTCTGGGAAAATAAGCAATGCCCAAAAAAACAGTTGCCCAATTGATGCCCTGGATCCTGTGAATGTTCACTAAGCTGGAAGATGTAGGCTAATAAGCCATCAGACATTAAATCATAAACATGCATTGCGTCAGAGTAGTGGGCTGGAGACTCTTGTTGGTGTCCACAGACAGCTTGTCTTCTGTCATTAATGGAGATTGGTCTTGTGTGGGGTGGAAAGTGATCTGGGGGAAGAAAGGAAGAAAGTTATCTGGACAGGGAGCGAATGAGTGCAGGGTGGCGAGGCTGTGGTGTAACTGGTAAAATATGAGATCTGGGTAGGGGATTGACCAGATGTTAGGGAGAAGGTCGCAGGGAGTGGGGTAATTCAGAAAAAGAAAACTGAATGGGGCAGTACAGCAGGGCAGGGAAAAACAAGAGTTCAAGATAGTGATTTGGAAAAGAGGAAATCAGGAGGGTTGAAGTCGAGAACAGTCACCAAGGACCATACACACACACACACACACACACACACACACACACACACACACACACACACACACACACACAAAACAAACAAACAAACAAATAAATAAAAAATATATCTATATATGTATTGTGTGTGTGTGTGTGTATATATATATATATATATATATATATATATATATATATATATAAATATATATTGTTCTTTTACATATAAGCATTAGACCTAACATTTATTTCATAGCTGGGCTCCACGTGCATGCTTTCAAACACATTGGAGGCCACTTCCCATGCAATGCGACTGTGCATAAGTTGTACTCATTTGACATCTGTAAAATAGGTAAAGCATGAAAATTAAATGAAGATCTAAAAACTGCAGATGCTGGAAGATTGAAGTAAAAGCAGAAACTACTGGAAAATCCTGCTTCCAGCATCATTTTTTTAATTCCATGTCTTATGCTACATTTTGATTCTTTCCTATCTTTTCCTAACAACATAGTTTAGGTGGTCTATTGCTTTCCTGTAATTTTAACAGGTACCCTAGTAATTCCTGTGAGGTGATCTGACTGGTTGGTTAGTCTGTGATGACTTATAGCCAGTTCTGGGGACCCAAGGAGTGATGGCAGTGTCAGTACTGATAGCTGATTGCCAAAAGCTCCTGATATAGTCTATCTGTTCAGGTTTAATCAACCCAACAAAATTTAATTTATTTCACGTGGTGCGGCCACCTCGGAGAACTTGGGCTGTCTGAAATTCCAGCCCTAGTTTAAGCTTTTATTACTTTTCTGCTGTCTTTTTTTCACAAAATTTTGCTTTTGGCTGAAATTCTGAGATCATTTTTTTTTGTTGTTGTGCTGATCAAACAGAGGAAATCTGGATTTCCCCAAGTGCTAGTCAGAATTTAGACTTGTCTCTGAGATAAACTGCAGACCTGAAAGGTTTGATTGCTGGCTAGGTTAAGCAAATGTTGCATACACTTTCATTTAGGAATCATAGCTGGTTCTCTGGCATCCAGCAGGATATTTTTTTAAATACCATTAATGTGCAAGGATTGTGTTAAATAAACCAGGGTGTCTGAAAAAAGATTGTTTTCATTCATTTCCTATTTTCAGAATAACTTTCACATTTTCTAACACAAGCACATAATCCCTTTCTTTCCATTATTGTCTTAATATCAAGTACAGCAAGAGATAATGGATAGCATCTGTAATAACACCATGGCCTCTGCTATCACCGCAGGGGAAAAAAAATTTATGCCATCTGAATATTTATGTATCAGAGATCCCTGATCATCCCCTTGCTCTTTATCTGTTCTTCCCCACCTGCCCCCAGCAACCCCCACCCCCACCCTCACCCCACTGAACTATTTAATGTCCTTCATATACATGACAAAAGCTTCAAGATAGCAAAATGCCTGATAATAGGCAGTGGAACTCCAGGATCTGCAGCCTTTATTTATGCAGTCTGATTTATATCAGCATGAATTTCAGAGCCCCAGTAGAGATTATTATTGATGAAGATGATTTTCCCAAGAAAAAAACAATAAATATGATAAATTGGCACAACCCCTTATTAGTTTTAGTTTTTCCACTACGACATATAATTAATTGTAAATGCAATGTATTGATTTAACATCTTGGCATTCCATGTACATGTCGCTCTCTTTTTCAGAAGGAGTAAGGTGTGCCGTAATAAATGATGTAAAGAAGATAACATTTGTGTGATTAATATACTGTGCTGTGATTTTAAATCATTCATTGTGCTTTCTGGGCCATTCTTTGATTGTTTTAAGTTAAGACTGAACCTATGCAAATATTCTACATCTTTGACCAACAAATGATATCATTTAGACAGCAAATTGAATGTAGAAAGAATGTGCCTTTATATTAAACAGTGTTTAATGGAAAATAGTGAATTTTGTATTTTGCCTTGAAAATAGCTCTCAGTGATACTTGTGCATGATGGGCTTTTAAGCTTACAGAAGCTTTGTCCAATTTTCGTACAGCAAAACAGCCAACAGCGTTAGAATGGAGAATAATGTGTACATGAGAAGATTAACTATGTAAGCTCCTTAATTACACAGATTTTTTTTTCAATATCCATGTTTACCATCACCTCTTTTGAACTCTTTTCATACTGCTCGAGGTCATTGTGACCAAGAGTTTCTTCAGTATCTAAGTGGGAAATAAATCCCAATTTCATTTTTTTTCCTGCAAATCAGATGAGACCATTTGTGTTTCCCTTGGCAACCAATTCAGTAAGTTGCATACTTGTATTACTGTTCAATCATTTGTTGTTGCACATTGAATGTCTGATAAGGATTACCTGTTTTGTATTTGGGAGGAATCCACAGAAAGCTGTTAGTAGAAAATGTTTGCAGGACAATTTCTTAAATGGTTTTAAATATAGCAGAAATTTTTCCTTTATGTTGGCCTGTATAATGCTGCTCTTACTTTTTATTTATCTTCCTGTAGTTAGGATGCTTATCACAAAATACATATGTTTAGTGTCATGCCCAGTTCTGTTATAAATATGGCAATGTGCTGTCTGGTATCTGATCTCTTCATGGCAACACAGTGCAAGTAACTTCAAACCTTAAACTTCTGGTGTGGTTTTGTTCAACACTGAACATTACAACTGAACTTGCATGCTTTAATACTGGATAATAACTGAAATTCACAATTAATGAATATTAGTGAGACAAGAGATCTCTGAGACCTGGGACTCAACACTTCCCTCTGCAACTGGATCCTTGACTTTCCAACCAACAGACCACACTCAGTGAGGATAGGTAGCAATACCTCCAGCATGATTATTCTTAACACTGGTGCCGCACAAGGCTGTGTCCTCAGCCCTCTACTCTATTCCCTATACTCATGACTACATGACTAGATTCTGCTCTAACTTCATCTCCAAGTTTGCAGATGATAACACCTTAGTGGGCCATATCTCAAATAATGATGATTCGGAGTACAGGAAGGAGATAGAGAGCTTAGTGACATGGTGTCATGACAACAACCTTTCCCTCACTGTCAGCAAAACAAAAGAGCTGGTCATTGACTTCAGGAAGGGGAGTAGTGCACATGCACATGTCTACATCAATGGTGCTGAAGTTGAGGGTTGAGAGCTTCAATTTCCTAGGAGTGAACATCACCAATAGCCTGTCTTGGTCCAATCACAAAGACGCCATGGCCAAGAAAGCACATCAGCGCCTCTACTTCCTTAGGAGGTTAAAGAAATTTGGCATGTCCCCTTTGACCCTCACCAACTTTTATCAATGCACCTTAGAAAGCATCCTATCTGGATGCATCATAGCTTGGTATGGCACTGCTTTGTCCAGGACAGCAAGAAACTACAGAGAGTTGTGGACACAGCCCAGCAAATCACAGAAACCAGCCTTCCCTTCATGGACTCTGTCTGTAATTCTCACTGCCTTGGTGAAGCAGCCAGCATAATCAAAGACCCCACCCACCTGGGTCATTCTCTCTTCTCCTCGCTCCCATCAGGCAGAAGATACAGGAGTCTGAGGGCACGTACCACCAGGCTCAAGGACAGCTTCTATCCTGTTGTTATAAGACTATTGAACGGCTCCCTTATACGATAAGATGGACCCTTGACCTCACAATCTACTTTGTTATGACTTGCACCTTATTGTCTACCTGCACTGCACTTCCCTGAACCTGTGACACTTTACTCTGTATTCTGTTATTGTTTTACACTGTAGTACTTCAATGCACTGTATAATGAATTGATATGTATGAACGGTATGCAAGACAAGTTTTTCACTGTACCTCAGTACAGGTGACAATAATAAACCAATACCAATACCAGTTCTGCAGTTGCTGGAATCTGGAACAACACACACAAAATGCTGGAGGAATTCAGCAGGTCAGGCAGCATCTATGGAGGGAAATAACCAGTTGACGTTTTGGGTCGAGACCCTTCATCAGGACTCAATATTAGTCTGTTTTTTATTGGCACAATCCTTGCCCTAAAACTTAACACATCCCACCTTTGACATGTCTATATCGCTTCAATTTAGAATTCCTGACTCCTTCAAAACAATGTGGTTCAGTGGGGGATGAAACTTTGGCATTATTGTTGTTATCTTGTTGCAGCTGACTACTTGAAGCTGATTTTTTTCAACAATTCTGATTTGTTTGTGAAAGTATTCAATTCCAATACAAATTCTAGCACAGCATTCTGTTCCAATTGATAAGGACACTAGACAAATCCAAACACAATACACAATTTGCACCATACTTTGCAGTGGTAGCAGGGATGGGACATAGAACATAGAACAGTACAGCATAGGATCAGGCCCTTTGGCCCACAACATCTGTGCTGATCATGAAACCAATTTAATCTGCACATCTGCTTGCCCTGGTAGTTTAGCAGTCAACGTAACACTATTACAGCACCAGCGACCCAGGTTCAATTCCGGCCGCTGTCTGTAAGGAGCTTGTATGTTCTTCTCGTGTCTGCGTGAGTTTCCTCTGGGTGCTCCGGTTTCCTCCCATGTTCTAAAGACGTACGGATTAGGAAGTTGTGGGCATGCTACACTGGCGCCGGAAGCGTGGCGACACTTGTGGGCTGCCCCCAGAACACTCTATGCAAAAGGTGCATTTCACTGTGTGTTTGGATGTACATGTGACTAATAAAGAAATCTTATCTTATCTTATCTTATCTCATCTCATCTCATCTTATCCATGCTCTATATCCCTCCATTCCCTGCCTGTTCATGTATCTGTCTAAATGCCTCTTAAACTTTGCCTCTTAAATGTTGGATAGTTGGAAAATGCTAAAAGCACTAACAATTTTTCAGATCACAACTACACTCAGACGAACAAGTTCAGAAAGCATTGTAACAAGTGCTTTTACAAATCATCAGAAGCAGCTTGGGTTTATTTGGAAGTGAATTGCTCTGTCTATGAAATAAAGTGAACAATAATATTCAATTGACATGCAGTAAAGAGCTGTGGGGACAGTAATACATTTGGAACACAATTTAAAGCTATAGTCAAAGACTTGTGCAGTACGAAAACAGGTCTTTCAGCCCAATGTCCTTGCTGACCAAGGTGCCTTCCTGAGCTAGTCTCATTTGCCTGCATTTGGCCAATATCCCTCTAAACCCTTCCTATCCATGAACTTTTCCAGCTTAATCACATCTTTCCTTTAGTACGGTGGCAAAATTGCACACAATATTCCAGGTGCAGTCTCGCCAACATCCTATACAGCTGTAACATGACACCCCAACTGTTAATGCCCCATCTAATGAAGGCAAGGAAGCTTCCTTCACCACTTTGTCTACCAGTGTCGCCACTTTCAGGGAACTATGTACTTGTACCCCTAGGTCTCTCTGTCCGACAACATTCCCTAGGGGCCTGTCATTTACTGTGGATGTCCTGCCCTGGTTTAACTTCCCAAAATACATCACTTCAGACTTGTCTGAGTGAATTTCCATCTGCCATTCATTTGTCCACTTTCCCAGTTGATCTAGATCCTGTTGTGACCTTAGACAACCTTCTTCACTGTCCACAATGCCACCAATTCTGGTGTCATCCGCAAACTCACTAATCATGAGATCACAAGATCACAAGACAAGGGAGCAGAAGTAGGCCATTCGGCCCATTGAGTCTGCTCCAAAGAAAAGGGGAAAAAGAAAAAAAGAAATGAGAAATAGGAGGGGGGGAGGTCTGCTCCATGAGCAAAAAAAAACCATTCTAACCCCAATTTCCGGCCTTATCCCCATATCCCTTGATACCTTGGCTAATTAGGTATCTATCTATCTTCTCCTTAAACGCCTCCAATGATCTGGCCTCCACTGCTGTACATGGCAAGGAATTCCATAAATTTACTACCTCCTGGCTAAAGAAATTTCTCTGCATCTCTGTTTTAAACCTGTACCCTTTAATTCTAAGATTGTGCCCTCTGGTCCTGGACTCACCCACCAAGGGAAACAGCTTAGCCACATCTACTCTGTCCAGTCCTTTCAACATTTTAAATGTTTCTATGAGGTCCCTTCTCATTCTTCTGTACTCCAGTGAGTACAGTCCAAGAGCCGACAAGTGCTCATCATATGTAAGCCCTTTCATTCCGGGAATCATCCTCGTAAATCTCCTCTGAACCCTCTCCAACATCAGCACATCCTTCCTAAGATATGGGCCCCAAAACTGCACACAGTGTTCCAAATGAGGCCTCACTAGTGCCCCATAAAGCCTCATCAACATTTCCTTACTTTTATACACTATACCTCTTGAAATGAATGCCAACATAGCATTCGCTTTCCTTACCACCGATCTGACCTGGTGGTTAACCTTTAGGGCATCCTGCACGAGTACCCCCCAAGTCCCTTTGAGTACCCCCAACCCCCAAATCACGTCACCTACATTCACATCCAAATCATTAGTGTATACAACAAGCAACAGGGGACCCAGCATCGATCCCTGCAGCACACTATTAGTCACAGGCCTTTAATCCGTAAAACAACCCTCCAACTACCACCCTCCGACTCCTTCCGCCAAGCCGATTTTGTATCCAATTGGCGAGCTCACCCTGGATCCCATGAGATCTCACCTTCCAGACCAGTTTATCATGTGGGACTTTGTGAAAGATCTTGCTAAAGTCCATGTGGATAACACCTTACCACCCTACCCTTGTCAATTGTCTTGGTCATCTCTTCAAAAACACATTTAATTCATGAGGTGTGATTTCCCATGCACAAAGCCATGCTGACTATCGCCAATCTGTCCTTGCCTTTCTTGTCTCTCAGAATCCCCTCCAGTAACCTTCCCACTAATGATGTTGGGGTCACCAGCCTGTAGTTCCCTTGTTTATCCTTGCAGCTCTTCTTAAATAAAGGCACAAGTCTAGACACCCTCCAGTCTTCCGGTACCTCACCTGTGGCTAGGGAAGGGCCAAAAATCTCTGCCAGGGTCTCAGCAATTTCTTCCCTTGCTTCCCACAACAGCCTAGGATACACTTGGTCAGGTCCTGGGGATTTATCCCCCTTTATGTGCCTCAGTATTGCCAACACCTCCTCTTTCATAATATCGATATGTTTCAGGACATCATTGTTCTCTTCCCTAGCTTCCATGAGCTTCTCCACAGTTAATACAGATGAAAAATATTCATTTAATGCTAATATTACATAATTCTAAGATACAATTTAAATATAGCTTATGTGATAGATATAAAACCTAGGTATCTTGGCTTTTTGTGTTCCAGATAACCTTCATTAACTGACTTCTTAATTTAGAAATATTATTTATTTCAAATCGTGCACTGAACTTGCATTTAGTATTCATCATTTTGGTGAATACTACTTATTCTAACCAACTGATATAGTTCTGGCCTTATTATAGTGGAGCCTCTATAAGGACAAATTCAAAACCTATGACATTGCACTCCCTGTCCAGACATGAGCGTTCTGCTTGAACTATTACTTATATCTTTATTGGCATGTCTCAGAATAAAGGAAAGAAGATTGCCAATGTAAAGCGAGGATTGAAGTCCAATCACTGGCTGTAAGTGGTAGGTGAAGCTTCCTTTAATCTGTTTTATACCATGGGAATAAATGATGCATTCACAGTCCCCTTATCCTGACAAGTTATAATTCACTTGAATGAAAGTTAAAAACAATAATCCATTCAATGAGTATTCAGTGAATAATCAACATTGTTTACTGTGTTTTTAAATATTAAAAAATACTGCCTGTTTAATCAACAGTGATTGCTGAGCAATGTACTTGCTTTTATTTCAATCTTTATTAATTCTCTAAGTAACAAAGAATTGGCATTGCACCAATTTTTAGAGCAATGCTTTATAAAGCAACTGTTGGTATAAAGTTTGTCTAATTGTTTTGTAGCTTCAACATAACAATTGTTGGCATTAGTCAAATAACTCTGGGTGGAAGTTGATCCTGGATTTTATCATTTTTTCCTGTTTTCTTTTAATTTATTCATGCAAGGCAGGAGAGCAGGCTTCAAGCGATATTTATGTAGTTTGCCCAATTAGATTTCTTAACAATCCAATATGTTAAAGATGGTACTGTAACTGAATGTCAAGGTGAGATGGTTATGCTCTCTCCTTGTGGAAATGGTCAATGCTTGGTGCTTGGTGCATGAATATTACTTGTCACTTGAGCACTATGAGCTGCCGGATCTGTTCTGAATTTATCCCATTTAGAATGGACTATTCGTGTGATGCAACACAATAGTCTACTCTGTACAATCTTGCATTCTAGTTCCTATCTTCCGCTTCCACCAGCAAATATATTTTATTCCATGACACACTTTTCAGCTAAGATCAATAACATACAAGGCAGCCTGCAATCTAGTGGCTTCCAAAGGCACACTTATGAAAAATTCTGAGGTAAAACATTTTGAAAATAACCCAAGCAGTAGATGGAGGAAAGCCACAAAATTCAACCATGCATTAACATTTCATCATCCTTCATCTGCATCATCCAAATTGTTTCTTAAACAGCTGCTACCACTTGATGTGGAAGTCCATTCCATGCATTAATCACTCAAAAGAATGTTCTGACAAAATAATCTAAATTAAGTTTAACTAGTTACTTTACTCCAATTGCAACTTCACTTTCTATTTCCCTGGATCAACACTCAAATAGCCTTTCTGGCTGAAGCAAGAACTTTTTTTCCTGCCTTATCTCTTAATCTTTGAAAAGAGTTTGGTGACTCTTCTTGGTTCTTTCTGCATTGGACTACTAGATTTAACAGTCTATGTTCTATGTTGACTGCTGCAATGTATCAGTTAAACATATCTTCTAAAATTCTTAGTTTATCGCTTGCACTTGCATTTTAACTTTGCACTTGTCAACTATTTTCTGTTGTTGCATGTCATATCCTTATGGTTTCCAATTCTTTCTGTTATTTCTGATGTTGTAAGAACATAAATAGGGGCAGAAGTAGGACATGCTATTCTGCTGTCAAATAGGATCATGGCTGATCTGAACTATGTTCTCAACTCCACTGTCAGCTGATGTCAATAACTCTTGATTCCCTGTTCCCCAAAAATCTATCAATCTTAGCTTTGAATATACTTAATAACTCAACATCCACTGAGGAAGAGAAGTCCAAAGATTCCAAACTCCCCGAGAGAAGAAATTCCTCCTCATCTCAGTATTATGAGATACTGAGATTAGGAGCACACACAAAAAAAACAACTGCAAGGAGTACACTGTGTGTCGAGCGGTATCTGTGGAGCAAAGGAATGATGGATGTTTTGGATCGTGACCCAGCGTCAGTGGTGATACTGTAGCCCCTTGTTCCATATTCACACACCTGCAAAACATCCTCACAGCATCCACCCTGTTAAATCCCGTCAGAATCTTATATGTTTCAAGGAGGTCATATCTCCTTATTCTGAACTCTAGAGAGTACAGGCTATTCAGCTCAATCATTCTTCATCACATGAATCAATCTACTGCAATGCCTTTAAGGCACGTATATCCTTTCTTTAGGGAGATCAAAATTGTCAGCAGTACTCCGGTTGTATTCTCACCAAGGTTCTGCACAGCTGCAGTGAGACTTTTTTACTCTTGTACCCTGGTCCCCTTACACAGGAACATAAGCAAAAACAGGAGCTGGATTAGTTCACTCGACCCCTCACGCTTGCCTTGCCACTCAGTGTGATCATGGCTGATTTGCTCCAGGCCTCAACTTTTCTTCTGTGCCAGCTCCCCACACCCCTCCATTCCCTGATCTTACAGTAAAGACCAAAAGTCCAGTTGTCTCCTTAATTAAATGCCATCCAACTGTGCTAATTTCCTGTGTTTCTGTTATGAGGTCATCATGATCACCCTGAACACCAACATGTAATAACCTCTGAATTTCTAACCTTGCTACCAGAATCAGTCACCTCACATTTCCCTCAATGATACTCTACCATTTGACCCACTTGATTAACCTGTGTATATCTCTTTGCAGACCTTGTCTTCTTCATATTTTCTCATCTATCTTTATATTGCTTTAGAAGCTGATCTAAGCCATTAATATCATGGCCAAGGTCCCAGCACTACTCCCTAAGGCATCCCAGTTACCCCTACCCTTTGTTCCCTATCCTTTAACTAATCCTTTGTCAAATGTAGTATGTTACTCCTAATTCCGTGAGCCCGCCTCTTGTGCTGCACCCTCTAAAATGGCTTCCCAAACTTGATATAGTTTGATATCATTAACAAATCTGATCTCTCTGCACTCATTTCCTGAATCCAGCTAATTTGTGAAGAAATTTCATGCTAAGTGAAACTTCTAGCAGCATTTGTTAATATCCGTACCTTGAGATTGCTGTCAGGACATCCCAGGTGACCATCGAGCACAGACAGGAATAGAGGAGTTTCCCTGTTCCCAGGTAGGTAGTACACAAACTGCACTGAGACCCAGTACACTAACTGCTGTGTGCCTGAGGACCATTAAGCTTAATGCCTGTGGCAGACCTGTCCGTTGGTTGCCCACATGGTTCAGTAACAGCTGCGGCTTTAGGTGACAGCTGGCCTGCAGGGGGAACAGCAGAGATACTTCAGGAAATAATTATTTGTTGAGCTGATTGTAGAGACAAGGCTTTACACAGAGTTCACAGAAAAAGCACGGTTGCAGGTGTGAAAATATTGTCAACTGACAAAATCCAGCTCTCAGATTAGGGAGAGATGTTTGTGCTTAGTACATGGGTTAATTGAAGATTTGAATATTTCCCTCTATAGCTCATCTTTCTAATTAAGAACTGTTTCATCCCTGAACATGTTCTAGGTATAGTGCCCTCACTGTGAATGTACTTGTCAGATAATCCCATGCCTGTAAAATTTTGTTTGGGAGCAGAATTATGAAACAGAACCCAATTTTCTTTGATGATGCTAGAATAATATTTGCATATCCCCACCTGCGTTGAGTAATAAGTACCTGCCACACATCAGTATTATGAATTTTGTTCGGCTAACAAAACCACAGGGGAAATTATACCTCAGACATTCCATAATAATTGATGCTAAGCTGTTAGTGCCATCCAGTTATTCTGCCTGAAGTGTTTCAATGGCAGCAGCAGCAGTTTAATGAGTTTGGCTGCACATTCAAAGGAGACTAATTTACACAGAGGTTCTACAGGCACTGCCATTTGTTTGAGAAAAGCCTCAACTTGTTAACTGCTAGGCCTCCATTAGCAGTTTACAAGGAATAATGCAATATAGCATGCTGGACCTAATCAACAGCACTTAATGTTGTCCCATCAGGACTGGCAAAACAATCCCAAAATCACAAAGGATTCAATATTGGCTCTTCAGAACTGCCAAAACAAACCCCAAGTCACAAAGAACTCCCAAGGACATATTTTTAATATCATGCCAGCAACATTTACATGTTACCTCATAGAAAAGGAAGCAGGATGCTTAACAGTACGTTGCATGACAGTAAATATTTTACAAAAGGTATTGTTTAAGCAGCTTTCAAGTTTGATGTCTTAAGACAACTGCAATACACTGGGAAGTGACAATTAGTTCTTTGAGAAATCTATTTTAATGACAGAACAAGTGCAATCTTGACAAAGAACAGTACAAGGTGAACAGCATATATTTATCAGACAAGGGAAAGTGCAATAAAATCTATTTTGTTATTTTAATCAATGGAATATTTGCTGTGAACAATTTTCCAGGTACTGTATTTCAGCATGCATCTAAACTAACAGGCAAAATAATTAAACTGTGAAATAGGTAAACCCTCATGAGCTCAGGGTCAAGTTGTAAAACCCAGCGGGATTACCTCTAGGACCTTGCACGACAACTTTCTATTTTGCTATGGTTCTTCCACATCAGAAAAACAAGTAAATTAAAATTAAACAAACATAACTGGGTTGGCAATGAAAAACCAGAAGCTGTGCATTGCAGTTCAAGTACCTTCCACAGAATACCAGCCTACGGGACTCAATGCTTTTCTTCTCAGATAATACACGGCTTTCAAATCAGGAAAACTGATTTTCAACCCAATGCTATAAAGAAGCTTTGTATTAAACTGCTTTCTTTCAGGATGTTAGCAACTTAAACTGAGGGTAAGTTATGAAATGTTTTGCTGCATTAGCAGAAGCTTCAGATGAACAAAGCAATCGTAACAATAGAGGATCCAATGTACGCCCTCATTAAGTAGTTCCTCAGAGGCAGCAGCAAAGTGAGCAGAAAATGGAATTCATGACAATTCTTAGAAAAATGCTACTTAAGGTTATGTACTGATCCATCTTATGTATTTCAAGTATCTAAGAATTAGAGTCATTAATTTATCTTTTAATAATTAATATTTATTATTAAAGTAGTGTATAGAGTTAAAATTTTGGATATATGCCTTCAGATTGTATGCTTTATGATTCTATTTTACTATAATAGCAAACAATATGCAATAGGAATAAATCAGAAGTAGCAATGTTCGCAAAATTACCTGTAATGGATTAACTGAATCTAGACTGCTGAGATTTTTAAACATTGTTTTTAAATAAGAATCTGATCCAAGTGTGAGTGGCCAAGATAACAGCCCAAGATTTGACCGTTGAGTTGCAGTGTTGGCTGAGGATGATAAAGGCCACCCCCAGACAATGAATAGGTTCCATTTTAACAGATGTCCGTAAATCAATTTTGTCCTTAAGTGGAAAAATACACAAAAATCACTCGATATGGTAACTGTACCTCACAGTATTGTAATGAATGGAATCAAAAGCACTAAAGAATGATAAGAAAGAACTATTACTAAAAGTGGAGAGAGGGAGAGAAAACTAGTTCTGCTATTCATAGGAACAAATGTATGTCCATGCAACAGACTTTTGGATTTAATAATATGGGGTCTCATTCATTTGTAGGTGTTTCTGTAAGTCAAGTGTTCTTAACCCGGGGATGGCCTCAACATCTGAACCAAAGACTTTTCACTAAAATAGGTAGAAGATTAATCAATGATTTAGCAAGTTTTGCTTTGGAATAAACATTCCCAGAACTGGTCACAGAGTCATTGTCATTGTAGCACTGGGTCTGTGCTATCTCTATGTGGAACAATCCAGTCAGTCCTGTTTCCCTGATCCATCTCTGTAGGCCTGCAAGCTTGTTTCCCTCAAGAGTCAATTCAATTTCCTTTTGTTCATCGCTGTTCCTGCCACTCTCAGAGGAAGCAAGTTTCAGGTCATTACAGTTCACTGCATAATAAAGTTCTTCCTTATGTTCCCCTTGTAGCTCTTGCCCGAAACCTTAAATCTGTGTCCCCTTGTTCTTGTGCCATGAGCTAATGGGGACAGCTTTTTTTTTGTCTATCTTCTTCTAACCTCTGATAATCGTGTATACCTCAGTCAGATCTCCCCACCAACATCCTTTGTTCCAATGAGAATAACCCAAGTTTCTCTTTTGCATCTTTTCAAGGAGTTTCATATTCTTCCTGAAGTAAAGTGACAAAAAAACTGGATGCAATATTGTGGCACAACCAGAGCTTTATTGAGGTTCTTCCCTGCTTTTATGCTCACTACCTCCCAAGGTCCCATGTGCTTTGCTAAATACTCCTTCAGTATGTCCCACCACACTCAAAGGTGCATGCATATGAACCTCCAGGTGCCTCTGTTCCCGTGTAATGTTTGGAACTGTGCCATTATGTCTATGTTGCCTCTTCTCAGGTCTTCTGCCAAAATGAATCATTTCACACTTCTCTTTATTAAATTCCATCTGCCACCTGTTTGCACATTCAGCTAGCCTTTCTCTGTCTTGTTTCAGTTGATTAGATGAATTCTCACTGTTTGCCACACCTCCAAGTTTGGTATCACCAGAAAATATTGAAACCTTGCTCAGTATTTTAATTTCCATTTATAACAGTAGTCTTGGCATTGATCTTTGAGAAACACCATCCTCCAGACTAGAAAACAACTACTTACCATGACTCATTTCCTTCTAGCTTTAGCCAATTTTAATACAAGTTGACAGTGAGTTTCCTATTACATGAGACTCAATTTTGTGTGGTACTTTTTCAGATGCTTTCTTAAATCCATACTGACAACATCCACTGCATTCTGTTTATTAATCTTTTCTTTTACTTTATTAAAAATTTAATAAGGTTAGTCAAACCCAATGTGCCTTTCACAAACTGTGCTGGCTCTTAATTAACTCAAACCTGTCTATGTACCTGTTTACAAAAATAATCAAACTGCTGGAGGAATACAACAAGTCAAGCAGCATCTATGGAGGCAAAGGGATAGATGATGTTTCGGGTCGAGACCCTGCATCAGGAATCTTCCAGCATCTGCAGTCTCTTGTGTCTCCTTTGTGCCTGTAATCTATTCTCATATTCTCTCTATGCCAGTCTTCAGTCTTATTTTGCTCTCCAGTTACCCTTTCAACTTACCGTATTTAGCTTAGTTCTCACTTGGAGTATTCACCTGACATGTATCATACACCCTCCTGTTTCTGGTTAATCACATTCTTTGTCTCCTTCGCTATGGAAGGATCCTTTACCTTTTCCTCTTGTGGGAATGTACTTAGCCTGTACCTAAAACTTCACCTCCTGAGAGATCACACATTTTTCTATTACAGTTTCTTTTCTCATTCCAAGGTAGAATTTTACTTTTGATAGTTCCTTGCCTTTCTCCTTTACTAATCTAACTGCTATGTTGTGATGATCCCTTTTAACCAAGGATTCTCCCACTAACACATGCTCCACATGGCCTACTTCCTTCCGCGCCACTGGATGCAGCAACGTCTCCTTCCCAGATGGGTCGAGAACACACTGAACATGTTTCATAAATCCTTCCGACCTCTTTCCTTTAGCGCTAACATTATCCCAATTCATGTTTAGGTAATTAAAGTACCATCACCACTCAATGTTAAGATAAGATTTCTTTATTAGTCACATGTACATCGAAACACACAGTGAAATGCATCTTTTGCGTATAGTATTCTGGGGGCAGCCCACAAGTGTTGCCATGCTTCCAGTGCCAACATAGCAAGCCCACAACTTCCTAACCCATATGTCTTTGGAATGTGGGAGATAACCGGAGCACCCAGGGGAAACCCATGCAGAAACAGGGAAAATGTACAAACTCCTTACAGACAGTGGCTGGAATTGAACCCAGGTCTCTGGTGCTGTAGAGTGTTACGCTAACCACTGCACTACCATACCTTACTTACCCTACATATTTACTCCCCCATTTTCCTTTCACCTATTGAAGGCCTATACAACACTCTCATAGTCCAATTATACCCTTTTCATTTCTCAACTCTGATTGGAGTCCCTCCTTAATCCTCAAGGACAATTTTGCTTTCCAGAACTATAATGTAATCCCTAATCTGCACACTTTCTACCTATGCATACTAAGCATTCAATCCTCACCATTTTAAACCATATTTCCATAGCATCACAACGTCATGCACCCACAGTATTATTTGTGCTCAGAGTTCACCAATTTTATTCACCACATTTTGTGCATTTGCATTTTGAACCCATCTTTGTATTCCTTGCAATGCTTGCAGTTTGGTCCAATGTAATATTGTACTACTTCATTCTCTTTAACTATTCAATATTTTCATTCATTTACTCACTTTATTCCTCTTATCTATATCCCAGTGCCCCACCCCATTCCTAATCTCGTTTAAATCCATTCTCCTTTGCAACTTACTTTGCAAAAACATTGTCAAAATTGAGTTTATTGTCATATGCACAAGTATATATAGGCACAGGTGAAATGAAAAACTTACTTGCAGCAGCATCACAGATCTGTTGAGATGCAACCTGTCCCTTCAAAGTTTCCAAGGTGAAAACTCCTCCTCTAGCACGCCTCCAGCCATGCTTCCTTTTATCTTACTGTGCCAATTTTTGCTGGTTTGTGGCACTGGGAGTGATCCAAAGATAGTTACCTTCAAGGTCCTTCCTTCCTAGCTCCTGAAAGTCTGAACTGTAGGACCTCAATGCTTGTATCTCTCTGTGGTTAATACCAATGTGCACCACAGCTGTTGGCTTCTTTCCATCCCTCTGAAGAATATTCTTTGCCATCTATTTCCTTTAGCCTGGCACAAGGGTGGCAGCAAACTATATGGGGCTCACAATGATGATAACAGGAACACACACATCTGTCTCGTTTAACAGCTGCTTCACTTGGCTGTTCCCCTCCATGCAGTCCCTCCAGTCTGAGAGTGGAAGATACCCTGAAGACTCTTGAATATCTTGCCTCTTGCAATTCCACTTTTCCAGATGGCCATCCATTTAATAACCTGATCTCCTTTGTCTATGGGGTGGCCACCTCCTGGAATATGCGATCTAGGAAATCTCTCTTTCTCTTTGATGTTCCACAGTGAGTCTTGGTGCTTCTCAAACTCAGAATCCCCTGTATTGGTATTGGTATTGGTTTATTATTGTCACTTGTACTGAGGTACAGTGAAAAACTTGTCTTGCATACCGATCGTACAGGTCAATTCATTACACAATGCAGTTACATTGAGTTAGTACAGAGTGCATTGATGTAGTACAGGTTAAAACAGTAACAGTACAGAGCAAAGTGTCACAGATATAGAAAAGAGCAGTGCAATAAGGTGCAAGGTCACAACAAGGTAGATTGTGAGGTCAGAGTCCATCTCATTGTATAAGGGAACCGTTCAATAATCTTATCGCAGTGGGGTAGAAGCTGTCCTTAAGTCTGGTGGTATATGCCCTCCTGTATCTTCTACCCAATGGGAGAGGAGAGAAAAGAAAATGACCCGGGTGGGTGGGGTCTTTGATTATGCTGGCTGCTTCACCAAGACAATGAGAGGTAAAGACAAAGTCCAAGGAGGGGAGGCTGGTTCCTAATACAACCTCTTATGTATGATACACATTAACCTTCAGATAATTAATTAATTTTGGATGGTATTTGCAAGGTTAAGTTGTCAAAGAGAGCTGTCTGGTTCTGATCACCTATGCAATGGTAGGATAATATCAAGTAGAGTTATTGAGATATTGAGGCCAAGAACAAAGTGCTTGCACAGAAAGCAAAAGGCACTAGGACCTCTAATCTGTTCTATGAGAGTCCCCCTGCCTGTGGCACCAAAGACACTATCATTTTATTAAATTGTTTCATTCATTTTTAATAGCTTTTAAATGCTTCTGAATGTGCCTCACATTCAGAAATATTTAAAGCACATGACAGCTGGCAAAGCTGGGAGTGTGACTTTTCTGGCTGTCAGTTTCTTTCAGCTATTTTGTGGATAGATTTTATTTGGTGCCCCACCATATGTAATGGCACTACGTTGTTCAAGAGTCTGCTGCTATGAGGGCCTTGTTGTCTTGAACTGGGAGAACTTTAACTGATATTGGAGAATCTGCAAAAGGTAGGTCAAAACTTTTCTCCATGTGCCCATGGGAAGTGCAGGAGTCTTGCCATTGGGAAGAGGTTCTGGTGCAATAGTTCTGCAATCTCTATTGAAGCTGTATAGATGCTCCTTTATAGATGCTGATTTTGCTCCTGCTCTAACAATTGCATGATTCCACAGAAAACCTTCCCAAAGTTGCATCCTCAGAAAGATCAGTTTTCTTTCCTTCTGTTGGTGGTGTGCTTTCTTCCATTCAGAAGCAAGACATGTTCAAAGAGCCACTTTGGATATTCAAGTCTATAACTTTAAGTGCTCTTTGTAGCTTGATGTGTTTTGAGTGTGATGCAAGATTAAGTTAACTTGTTAGATCTTGTGTGGTGTCTGTGAGCACCTTTGGAGAAGGGCAGCACTTTTGGCTTCATTTTCAACACTGAACCAGCAATGTACTCATTGGAATAGCAGCAGAGCTTATTAATGGTCTGGAATAAAATGACAGATTGGTACACCCTCAGATGGGTTGTAAGGGACAATGACCGATGAAGATGAGGTATTTCTTTACTACAAGGCAGCAAATTCAACATCACTATTTCTGCACATCTCCCTTCGGCTAACTCCAAAGAAGGATTTGTAGAAAGCTAGAGTCCCCACTCTGAAGGGGAAATTAAAGCAAAAAAGGAAGCGAGCACTGAATACAGTTGATACCTTGTAAATCTTTTGCTGTTGCTTCCTGATGGGACACCAATCATTCTTCCTTACAGGTGGTTTGGATATTAGATTTGACATTTTTTAAAAATCAATGTGTGCAGTGCTCTGAAGTTATCAGTTAAAGGTAAATATTGGCCATTGTAAATGCCAGGGAGTAGTCATAGCAACCAATACTGGGATCAGAAGCTCAGGACTGATATTATAGAGATCAAGCTGGCGAGGGGGTAGGAAGGGGGTGGAATGGAATGGGGATCTGCAGAAACAAGTGGATAAGCACTGGACGTAGCAAAGGCACAGGTGGACAAGCAAGGAAACCACAGCACAGTCTACAAATGAATGCAGTTCTTCTTTTCCTTTTGTTGGTATTGTTCTTGGAAACTAATTATATCAACAATGCTCTGTGAAGCAAACAAGAAAGGTACAGCAGCAGAAAATCAATTGAGATATTGTAACAGCTCCATCTACAGCTTGGGCATGATCAAACGCCACTGGAATGTATCAGACTAATCCTAATGAAGTTTGTCACTTTGAGCAATTCTACACTTTCGTAATTACACAGTTACTGTTATAAAACTAAGAAGATGGAAGGGGTGAGTTTTAAAAGTTATAGCTTGCTTTGCAAACTTTAGTAAGTTGATTATGTTTTCAGAATGTTAGAACTTTGGCTGCAACATCTGATTTTGTACTGCAGTAGTTGCCAGCATATATGGTCATGAGGTTACGTTTCTATTCACACAAGGTATGGAACTCATTGTGTTTGAGATTTTCTACACATTCCTCATTTTCCCCTAAGCCCAAAAGACCATCCAGAGAATCTCCACTGCTGTCTATGCAATTTTGTAATCACCTCAGAACCAACAAATCTGGAGTGGAAGGAAGTCATCTGCATTGCCTAAGAAGAAGTTGATATTCTACATTATTTGAAGATTTTTTTTCATCTTAGCCTGGTCTAAAACTTATAGAACTTTCTTTAACTCAAGTTATGTAATATTTAGGCCTTCAACTTCCCAGTGTTCACCTTAACACCATCTTTTTTCCACCTCTATGCCTATGCACTTAACTTTGATTTTCTGGTATTAACTTTCCCAGAACTGGGGGATTTAGAATTGTGAAGGGTTGGAGGTTCGCTGATGATGAAAAGTGGGAAGTCCTTTCCTCCCACACTGACTAGGGAAAATACTTTTACCAGCTTTTCATCCTTGGGAAATATAAATGAAACCAGGACCCGTTGATTTAGGGGTACATATCAGTCAAAATGGTGAGGACCAGGTTGAAGCCAATATTTCTATAAGAATTTAATGTATATATGTGAAGAAGAAACAACGCCCTCAACATGCATACATGATGTGGCTGACAATTGCTGGTGTGAAATTGGAGTGCTGTTTGAGTGTGTTTGCTAGTTCACAGGATTTGTTAGTTTTGAGATAGTGCATCAGGCTGAAGGTCTGGGGACAAGAGAAATGCACTACACTTGGTTCTTCAAGCTTGGCCAAAACCTTCACAAGGGGGGCATAAATGCACAAAATCTGAACCTTGTTGCCACACGCAAGAGAAAATATTCAGGGTGCTCAAGAAACATGTTCTTGAGCCTGGTGGACCACTCTAGTGGCAGCTTGCAGTAAAGTGCAGTGCAAATTATCATTACTTCCTCCATCCCTTGACAATCACATGGGCTCAGTCCTTCAAAGAGCAAGATAATGTCTTGCTGCCTTGTACTTCACCTGCCAATGCCCAACAAGGAGGGTGTTCTTGGTGGGAAGAAAGGAAAAAGCCACAAAGGTAGGATTCCAATATCGTGGGTTTGGCAAGTAAGGAAGAAGAGATTGTGGGATGACTAATTTATGTTAATTTAAGTTTATATTAATTTATGTTTGTCATGTTTGTAATGTACAGTGCTGCCGCAAAAAAGCTAATTTTCATGGCATTTATACCCTGTGTATGTATGCCTATGACAACAATAAATTTCAACTTGAACTTGAGTAAAAGGTAGTGGGGATGGAGATGAAATGGAGGAGGAAAATTGGTTTGGAGGAACAGAAATTTTACATTTGTCTCTGTCACTCCATTAATCGCCAGTTCTCCATCCCCAGCATTTTGTGCCCTGGGATAGGGTGGGTTTGGGAGAGTGGTGGAGGGCTGGAGTTGTATTTCCCAACCCTTCCTGCACACAGTGTTCCTGGGGGGGGGGGGGGGGGGGGGGGTGGAAAGAGAGGAGCGGTTATTGGAAGTTACAAAAATTGACTTTAATTTAATGTAAGAGAGACTGCAGATGCTGGAAATCTAGAGCAACACACAAAATGCGACATCAAC
Source organism: Pristis pectinata (assembly GCF_009764475.1). Taxonomy (NCBI): domain Eukaryota; kingdom Metazoa; phylum Chordata; class Chondrichthyes; order Rhinopristiformes; family Pristidae; genus Pristis; species Pristis pectinata. The sequence continues at coordinate 16,838,698 of NC_067407.1, forward strand.
ATCGATTTCTCTAGCTTCCCATATGTCCCCCATTTTTCCCTTATCTCACCAGCCCCATTGTCCACCCCTTTTCCCTCTCTCTTTCTTCAGCCCTTTGCCCCTTCCACCTATCACCTCCCAGCATCTTACATCATTCCCACTCTCCCCCTCCAACACCTGCTTATCAACCCCCTCTCACCTGGATCCACCTATCACCTATCAGCACTTGCTCCACCCCCTCACCCAAATTTTTCATACTGGCTACCTCCCCTCTTTCTTTCCTGTCCTGATGAAGGATCTCGACCAGAGATGTTGACTGTCCACTTCCCTCCATTCAATGTTTGCATAAATTTTCTGGCACTATCCAATTAAACTTCTATTGGCTTTACAGTGGAGCCTGCGTCAGCTCTTTGGAAGAGTTATCCAATTTACAGTTAACACCCTATATCCTGCAAATCAGTCTTCTTCAATAAGATATCCAATTCCATTTTGAAAGTTTTTGCAAATCTGCTCTACCAAGCTTTAACTTCTTACAATCTAGATCTTAACAATCCTCCTAAAGGAAAATATTCTTCCCCTTTGTCCTCTAGATTTTTTCACATTAAAGCTTTCAATGAAATTTGGATATATTTTGTTTAAATGATTGTGAGTTTTCACTCATCGCCCTCCCTTCATTTGGTCTGCTCTCAATAAAATAATTAGACATATAATGGCGGCACGGTAGCGTAGCGGTTAGCGCAACGCTATTACAGCACCAGTGATCGGGGTTCGATTCCCGTCGCTGTCTGTAAGGAGTTTGTGCGTTCTCTCGTGTCTGCATGGGTTTCCTCCGGGTGCTCCGGTTTCCTCCCACATTCTAAGGACATATGGGTAGGTTAATTTAGGGGTTTAAAATGGACGGTGCGGACTCATTGGGCCGGAAGGGCCTGTTACCACGCTGTAAATAAAATTTTTTTAAAAATTTAAAAAAAAGATATTCTAGTGAAGTTTCACCTGTCATCACCAGGTATTCATTGGGCTCCTTGCTAAAAGAAGACTCTCTTCCTAAAAGAGGATTTGTCAAAACTAGTTTCACTTCAGTGATGAGTCAGAAGGGAACGTTCCATTTGTGCCATGGACAACTTGAGCACAGAAGCTTTACAAATATGTTGTTCCTTTAAAGGCAACCGTTCACTATTGCGTTACCTGCTTCTAATGACTCTCCACTTTATACAATGACTTCTCCAGGGAAAGATTATTTTTGAAACCCTCTGGTCCTGCTGATGCCTGCCAACTTTCAAGACTTTTGTTCCAGGACAGTGATGTTACCAAAATGTTCAATTCTTTCTTCAATTTATTTCTTGCATATGAGGAGAAACCAAAGGAATGCATTTAATCCTTCTCACCGATCCTGTGTCTGATAGAAATTGTATGGACAGTGGATTAAAATAGAGGGAGGTAATAACCTCATTAAAATGCAATACTGTGTAGTCTCATGACATAATAGAAAAGGCAATGTATTGTTTGTTTGGAGTCAGCCTTCCCAGAAACATTGGCTTCTGAGGAGAAGAATGCCAATAAAATAAGTCAGAATTAAATTTTAAAGATATGCTTGTGAGTCTGGAAGGGATGGAGTGTTTGTCCAGGGCCTACAAAGAAACCCTGGGTCTTTTCCAGCTCTAGGTATCTTCCTCCTGTGATCACAACATTGCCACATGCTCTCCACAAGATATTCCTATCTGCTCGCCCAGAAGCAAGGTACTGAACTTGCCCCTTTCTTGATCAATGCCTCATTCTCATTAGGTGTGAGCAGTAATATCCTTCACCATCACTATTGAGCCCCAGGCATCAGACAGGCTTGGGCAATCTTGTTGCTCGCTTCATTGGCTCCACTCTCGTCTTTTGATGAGAAATAGACTGGGAAATTTATGTTTAGCCATTAGTAGTAGAACAGTGGCTACTAATTGTGCTCTCCTTTCAATAATTGGATCCAATGCATCCCGATTTTAAGAGTGAAGTATAACTGGAGGCTAATACTTCTGCATCTGCTTAGGGTCAGAGACCAAAGTCCCCGAAGTGTGTGAAACACTGATTTGTTCGTGGATGGGGAAGGGGCTTGTGCAACGATGGATTAATGCTGGGGACCAAAGGATTGGGCCCCAGGGGACAGTCAAATGCTTCAGATTGTGGGGGTAGAAGGTTGGAAGAAACACATTTAAATGCAGTTAACCAGTGATCCAGCAAGGCTAAAGTGTCAGATTCAAATTCATTCTTGCCCATTTAATGAGCATTGTGCATGGCACAACCTCAGCCTGATCCCTCCACAGACACTGCCTGACCCACTGAGTTCCTCCAGCAGCTTGTTTTTTGATGCCAGATTCCAGCATCTGCAGTCTCTTGTATCTCTTAAACCCAATCTTCATGTAACTCAGTGTGAATATATCACACTCTGTTTCAATCAGGTTATCAAATTGCTGGTTCATAGTTATCTTCCATTTGATCTTCAAGCCAGGAAGTCTCCTGCCTTCTGAAGCATAGGAGTCTATCCTTCCTGCACTATTTGTGACTTTGACTGAGATCTCACGCAGTGAAGAGTTATTTGAATAACAGACAATTAATGCAACAAGCCGCTCAGTAAACGTATGGTATATGCTCTGCCTGTTTATACCTGAATTTGCCAATGGGGTCTTCTTGCTGAATTTGGAGACCATTGGTATATTTAATCTGCAGGGAAGATCTCGGCTAAACACACAAATAATGCAGAAAAGATGGACTCCTTCTGCTTTCAGTGGTCAGTTGTTGGAAGAACTGCCTTACTAGTCCCAAGGCTTGGATATAATCTTTACCATCAGGAGGACACGAGGAATTATAAAAAGGATGTGTAGCTATGAACCATTTTCATAATCTCTGGATGTCCCAAAATCCTTTACAGGTGATGCTTTGGACTTTGCTTACTGTTGTACTATAGGAAACATGGCGGCCAATTTGCATGCAGCAAATTTCCACAGCAAATGTTCACACCAAATTCCATGAAGATTAGGCTTAGGTTGTGCCGTACATACACAATGCTCATCAAATAGGCAATAATAAATTTGAATCTGACACTTTAGCCTTGCCAGAGCACTGGTTTACTACATTTAAATTTGGGGAATATTGGCTAGAAAATCAGAAATAATCTTGCTGTTCTTCTTCATTTAGTCCCATTGTATGTTTTAAATGCACCTACAAAGTTTAATGTCTTGTCCAGAAGATGGTATCCTTGCTATTCCAACATTCCCTCAGTACTGCATCAAATTGTCAGATTAGGTTTTTGTGCTCAACTCTCCAGAGTGATACTTGAATCCATACCTTCTGACTTGAAGAAATAACATTATAGGCTAAGCAGTAGCTGATACCTGAATCAATGGTGGTGTCTTACTCTTGTTGCTTGGAGATAATTTGTGGCATGATTGTTGTAGACACCTATTTATGAAATGTTTTCCTGCAGCATGTAGCCCAGACGAATCTCACAGTTAAAGTTAAATGCATTATTTTAAAATTTAGCAAAATACATCTATTGATCATGGGACTTTACACAATGCAAAGACACAACAAAATTATAACATTGTAATAACAGCACTGGATGCTTTGTTCATATACTTAGTGAAGATTTGTTCTGCTACAATCCACTTATCTTTTCTATAAAAAAATAAATCAGTTGGTAACATTTGTAAGCTGCAGGGGAATTGAATATTGAAAGGGCTTCAGTGATTGTGAGTTAGGTTTCAGAGAAGGCAAATGTGTTTAATGTTAAAATATTTATATGGTTTAATGCATCTGTAACCAATCGGAAGAATGTGTTTTCCATACGTCAGATCTGTTTTATCCTCAATGCAGACGGATTGCAGTCATCAGAGTATCTAACTGTAGATTGATCATTTCAACAATGCATCTAAACTAGGAAGTGCTCAGTTTGACACACTGTGCACATCCGTATACATTTACATTCATCAAAAGGTTCATTTACACATGACTATGAAACAGTAGGCAAAATTTATCTTTTTGAATGTGTTCTAGAAATAAAGCACACACTTGCATTACCTGCCATGGAGGATCACCGTTTGTACTGTACTGTGGTATGTGAATTACAACTGCCTACTACTTACAACATGCTTACGCATGACCTTTGCACCTCCTGCAATGAGATTTGAGTTGCAGGTTGAGTGTATCTGAAATGATTGCAAAGTCTGTGTCGGAGGATTACTGTTAACCTTTGCCACAAATGACTTCTAAAAATAAGGGAGAATGCACCCCACTCCCAGACCTCTGGGAAGGGCAAGATTTTATGAAGGCTATGTTTCCAGATTAATAATCCAAAATTCATTTCCCATTATAGCAGAATAATTTAAATTCTGTTTAATTAATTCATTTAGATCTAGAAGAGGCTAGAACCATTAATGGTGACCATTTTACTTCTCATTTATTGTAAAAATCCATCTGGTTCACTAATGTCTTTTAGGGAAGGAAATCTGTTATCCTTTCTTGTTCTGACCTCTGTACAACTCCAGACCTATAGTAGCGTGGTTGATTGGCTCATAACTACCCTCTGAAGTGACCTCGTTCAAGTGCGATTGGAGATAGGCAATAAACATGATGTGATGATGCTCACGTCTTGTGAATGAATAAAATGGGGGCAGCACAGTGTTAAAATGGGCAGAGCCACTACCTCACAGCTCCAGCGGCCCAGGTTCAATCCTGACCTCTGGTAACATCTGTCTGGAGTTGGCACATTCTCCCTATAACTGCATGAGTTTCTCCCAGTTTCCTCCCACATCCCAAACTCATGCTGATTGGGAGGATAATTGGTTACTGTGAATTACCCCTGGTGTAGACAGGTGGTAGGAGAACCTGGGTATGTGAGAGTGAATAGTTTGCAGGGAAATAGGGGGAATAGCTCTGAGAACAGGCATTGACTTTATGGGCCAAATGGCCATTTTCTATGTCATATGAGAATATGGAAACAAAAATGCTTCTTCCTTTAAACCATGCTCAGCAAAATGCTGGGTTCCTTTCTGTATTCTCTAGCTCTTCTTCCTCCTGCCTCCCTCAACTTCTGCCACCACCTCCTCCCCCCCCCCCCCCCCCCACCCTGGGCTGTTTTCATTGATTGTTCCTGTCCAATTCTTCTCTATCTCCAATCATTTTGTGCCATCATCTTCACTTGTCTGTCTTTGCCTCTTGTCAAGGCTTCAGTCTCAACACTTCCTCTGTTTCCCCTTGAGGAACAGGTGTTAAGTTAATGCCACAGGGTCGCCCATAATGCAAGAGCCAAAACAGCTGTCAATTCTGCAAAGATATTTTTAAATTAAAGGGCCCCTTCTGTAGGATTGACTTAGGTCACATTTGGCAGGAGAACAAGATGATTCAGGGGGATAGTGATATTGAATGTATATGATGCATGTTTAAAACAATGTGCAGCAGCCCTGTCTTTCTCCAGTCTTCTTTGCTTAAGAGCGTGACCTAAGAAGCCTGCAAAAACATCTGAAAGTGCCCATTTAACATCATAGGCTGTGAATGTCAGTGGGGAGCAACAACGCTGAATCAGATTCTGTCTGTCCTGACTGCAGGTGCAAACATGCAGAGTTTCCTGTAGGGGTCAGTGGATGCCTATCACAAAACTGAGGATTGTCAGGAGGTTTACCCCTTTTCTTCCCAAGAGTGGGCTTTGAACCTTCAACTGCAATACTCTTTCTTTCACCTTGTTGCAGAATATCTAATGTAGCAAGAACCATGGACTAGCCTGTTTGCTCTGGCGTAGCAACAAATCAAATTGGTGTATTTATCCTTGAATGAGCAGAGCATTTCTGTCTCATCTTTATCTCTTGTATTTATAAAGTTCTTGCATATTCCTCTTGGATACAGCACCGATAATCACAAAATAACCTGTGCTGAATTAATTGTAAGAGGTTAAGGAAATGCTCTATTTAGAAACCTTTGATGTACGAATTTTCCTTACTGTGGGGGTCAGTTGCTTATGTGTTCTGCACTCTTGCTGTGTTCCAGAATGTTACATTGAACCTCATATTACTTAAGTTAGAGGGGCAGGCTGCCACCAAATATTAACAAAATACTTTGTTGAATGTGGAGCTGGAAGGTGCAGGAATACTACTTCCGGTACCAATGCAGTGCCCAATAATTCTAACCTCATTTAGTCTGCCCCCTCCCATCTGATTGTTACCTTCTTCCTCCCATCTAAAATCATTCAATCCGAAGTGATTTTCTTGGAGTCTCCAGGAATTTACTTCCAGGCCTCTGATGGATGCAACCCAGGAGGAAAATCATGCGGGGGGAGGCCTGAAACTGAAATTATTAACTTTCAGTACTTTTGTTTATTGAGTAAAACCGCTATGTTAAAGTTGAGACAGGAAAGGCATCTTGACTTGATTGTCAAGAATCATAAAGAATCATTTTATCTTCCAATTGGCCTAGGAGGGCGTGGCACTGTGAGAATGGACATTATGGCCAGTAATGGGAGAAGTTGGATAATGGTCAGAGGCAGGAAATTATGAAATTATTTTAGGAATGTAGACAATTAGAGTTAGTGACTCTAACTTAGGATGTACTGGAAACCTACCCCTGATGACACGATGTTCAGTCATAAGTTACCTGGGAATGTCCTGCAGGCTCCAGTTTCAAGCAAATGAGGTCCCTTGTCCCAGTATTGAGTACAATTTCTGGTACAATAGTTATTTCAGTTTCTGAGACTACAGAGTATTGGTTTTCCTTAATATCTTTTGACAAATTTCATAACATCTCTCCAATAAAGTACACTCCCCAATTATTTGGATGATGTAATATTTAAAATGCATTGATCTGCTGCATGGGTAGGTAAATAAATGATTTTGATTTAATACATGGTATGGGTAGATATGAAAAGCTAACAAATGAAATGTCAACTATTGCTCTATTCATATTCTAATTCATGTGGTTTTGTACCTCAGTACAAGTTCTTATATAAGAAACGAATTGTGGATAAATAAACTTAAAGCACTGGGTGGCAGCTATGCAGAGAGATCGCAATTATAAATCATGAGTTTCTTTGTTTCATCATGAGAGCTAAAAATAATTTCTAATTAGACTTCATTCAATTTTTACAATGTAAATTTGATTATACTTAAATCAAATCAAGTACAATTAACGCAGGATTTATTTTGTCAATATGGGTTGCAATCATTGCTTTTAAATTTCAATCTATTTGTAAAAAAACAATTCTGTCATTATTAAATTGACATGTACGCTGAAGCAAATTGTCACTCAGCTTGAATACTTAATTTAGATCTTATCTTTTGCCTGTGACAATTTGTTGTTCTTTACATTTAGCAGAACTCAGCTGTAAATTGGTTATTTTTTTATATTATGATTCACTTAGGGAAAATGAAAGTCTTGTCATTTGTCATCTCTGTCCAATGGTAGGAGCTACAAAGATTTGGTGGCAGGGATTTGAAAAGAAAATGCCACACAAAATCTGAATTCCTCACCCAGATCCAAGGATTTGTATGGCTTAGTCTCAGGATACAGATGGCTGGCAAACTGCTGAAGCTGAACCCTCATGGTTCATGAGATATAATCACTTCCATTGGATTAATGCCTTGGAATCAATTTCTATTTTCTTGTTCTATTATTTTCCTTTGGTATTAAATTATATTTTCATTCTGAGTAAAACACTCCCATCCAAGCAGTTCTTTTTGGTCAATGCTGTAGGATGTTTAGGCCAGTGGACATCTCCAAACCAGCTGTCAATGTCAGGACATGGTCCATCACTTTGTAGATACCCTCTGAAAATGTGGAAGGTGATAAGATTTTTATTCCTTTCCCCTCACCTTCACACACTGAATCCTTCCATTACCTATCCCTTTCCAGTCAGGTGGCAATGGGTTGGATTTATGGTATTTATGGTAGACTGTCTACACTTCTTGTTTCCTTGCTAAAGCAGCCAACATAATCAAAGACCCCCACCCACCCTGGACATTCTGTCTTCTCCCCTCTCCCATTGAGCAGAAGATACAAAAATCTGAAAGCATGCACCACCAGGTTCAAGGATAGCTTGTACCTCACAGTTATAAGTATTGAACGGTCCCCATGTATGATAAGATGTACTCTTGACCTCTCAATCTACTTTGTCGTGGCTTGCACCTTATTGTCTATCTGTACTGCGCTTTCTCTGTAACTGTTACACTTTCTTCTGCATTCTGTTATTGCTTTTCCCTTGTACTATCTCCATGTACTGATGTGATGAAATGATCTGTATGGATGACATGCAAAACAAAGTTTTTCACTGTACCTCGGTACATGTGACAATAATAAACCAAGTTACCAATTATTTACCAAATTTTATAATCTCAATTTTACTAGTGATTCCTTGAAACCACCAAGAAAATCCAACCAAAACAAATCAGTCTTCACAAAGAATTTAAGTGATTGACATAAGGTCTTTTGTATTAAATGATGAGTCAACAAGGTGTTGATTGTATTACTGTTTTTGAACATGATTTCTCTATGTGTCAATTATTTTTCACACTGAACTTCTTCCCCATGTGAATCTGTAACCATAATCCCAATATCTGGCCCCATGTCTGATCCAAGTACAGACCAGATTGAATAATTACATTCAATTAGCTGTAAATAATAGTAATAGCTTACTTTGTGCATATTTATTTAAGTGTCCTATGCAAGCTCACAAACAATGAAAAGCTATAGAATTTGGTTCTGAACCTGACGGGGATACATCTTGCAGGATCTGCAACATTACAGAGGTAGAAAGTAGCTGGCAATTAACCACTGCAGATGAGTTACTGAATGAAATGGACACTACCTAGCAGAGAGGATAAAATCTAAAAGTAAATGAACAAGACTAAATTCTAATTAAGGGATAGGTCCAATTATGTAAATATTCAGCATAATACCCAGTTACACTGGGTGTCAGTAAAAACACACATAACTGTTAGTAAAAAAAACCTTTTGCTTGGCCACAAATTAAATAGTCAGGGTATAAAGATTACACTGCAATAATAATATAGGATAAGGGCTATATTGATCATATTTAAATAGAAAAGGATACAGTATGTGGAAATACATAAAGCAGCAGGATATTCATTGAAATTAGCGTAAAGAGTAAAGAATTAGAAACATAACGTGAGGGGAAGTATATCCATTAAATACAAATTGATATTCACTTTCTACATGAGAATGAAAGACTTGATTGAAAAGAATTGATAAAATTAATGCTTTTATCAACATAGAAAGTGAAAAGCATTGCAAATTAAATATTATCTTTAAAAGTGTGACATACCAAGAGAGCAGCTTCCCTCTGAAAGTGGGGAGCCACATTTGGTTTCTATGCATTTGACCTTTAATATCTGAAAATAAAAACCCACTCCAAACGTTATACCTATGTCATATAATAATATCATTTTGGTTTGTAGCCCTTCATTGTGGAGACTGTTGGAATGTAATTAAATGTTTTTCTTTTCATTACATTCTGATTCACTAATATGTTTAGCAGCTTATTTCTGTGGGAGATTGTAAAACTTGTCCAGAATACCGTCTACAATGTTTACAAATTCCTTTTAAAAGATCTGCATTTAGTATATATGCAGAATTTGTAGAATACAGGTATGTACCATGATGTTCTTAGTACTTATAGCATTGTAGATCATTATTTGGATACAGGAATCATGTCTAGCTCTAACCCGTTATTGCTTTCTGTGATCCTGTAGACGGTATTCAATTATGAAGCAAACATGCTGAGGGCCCAGCATTTTGATCTCCTTAGTTCATGGCATTAAAAAATCAGCTCTTCTCTCTATTTTCTTTTTGATTTATGTGCATTGGGTGTGCATTTTGAGCTCTGAAGAATTCTTAAGAACCTAATGTTGCTGCATTAAACAAGATGCTTTTATTATGCTAACCTAGTAGCCTGAATGAAGTAAGTAATGCACAGCACATTGCCCTAAATACACTCTATATATTTCATTTGAAATTATATTTATTAAGACCACTAGTAACCTTCTGCATAAAACTAAACAAGAGCCTGCATTTTATATTACTGTCTAACAAATGGCATGGAAACATTTATTATGCACTTAGCTGGTATTTTTTAAATTGAATTGCAGGTAAGTGCGAACTGTATTAAACCAGGAACCAAATGGAGACAACTAGTATATTAACAAATGCACATAGATGCAAGCACATTAATGGACGCTAAAAAAAATTAAAAAATATCATTTGGGATTCTTTACCCCATGGTACAATACTAAGGAAGCCTTCAACTTGTGGTGTGTCAGTGCACATATGTGATAACATTAGGCCCTGATGCTGGTGTTAATAAGCATTACTGCTGTCATGGTAATGAGGCAAGCTTCTGTTCTACATTTCACAAATTATCAATAAACACTATAAACAACAGTTTTCCCTTTTGCAAAGACCGCAGTTGTCCAGACTATTGGCATTTATAGATTTCTTGCCCACCATGCCTACTGAACCCGCATTTAAAAAAGGAAACATTACATACTTGATGAAGTGACCTTGCCTGACTCATATAATTTAACCAGAGTAGTGCTCTGGAGACTGATCACTACATCCCCAGTTCCTCAGCCCTTCTTGCAGCATGAACTGATGATGGAAGTGCATCCCTGCTGGGAAAAGAAAGCAGAACTTCTATGAACCACATCATTCACTCTAACACCCGATGGCATTTCATAATACTTTAACACCTGTGTCCATCAAAGTTGACCACATATAATTTCTGCCCCAGTTATGGTGAACTTTGTAATTTCACTGACTGACAGTGTAATATCTGTTTGGTTTCAATCTGACAATCATTGTAAATAGGCTTGTTTGAAGAAAGTCAAAGCATTAAAGTGACAGCCATTATTTTGTAGCTTTGAAAATCAGTGTTAAAGTTCATTCTCCTAAAAATTCTTTGTTTACGTTGGATGACATGATACAAAAATATACTACATCAAAGTATACCAGTGATCTGGAGTAATCTCTTTTACCAGCTTCTTGGTGGGGATGGGATGAAGTCTGTTTTGTCAATTGAAATATAATATCCCCTAAAATAATAAAAAAGAGCTAGAGGTTTTATTGGACATGTTGAAACTGCTAATAATTCAAAAGTAAAACTTACAAAATTATTTGGAGTACTAAAACAGCTTCCTAATGCAGAAGAAATCTCCTAATTAAAGTGATCACCGTCTACCATAGCATTAACCTACTCTTGATAGAAGAATTTTTATGATTGTTAATCTTCACTTTCTTGAAATCTAAAAGGATAACCTAAGTAAAGCAATAGAATTTTTACAACAATTAAAGCTTTGTTTTTTTTCAGTCTGAGTTGAAAAATGTATGGTAATTTTGTGGTTTCCCTTAATATTTAATAATATGGGCACTAATATAGAATCTCAATGGATATTATGCAAGAAAATGTTTTGTTCCTTTAATATAGAAAAAGGCATTCAAAGCTGACAAGAAAATGAAAAAGCATTCATATTTCATTGAATGTTATGTAAGATAATATAGGATTTTATAAAGTATGCAGTTACAGATGCTCTACAGTATTGCAGAGTACTGTCGCTCGTCTTGGAGAATGCTGTCCATTTAAGAAACCTGGTTGTGTAGAGATTTTGTTTGAAAAAAATCTTTAAACATTTGGCTTCCAAACATTTAATAAAACAAAGGGAAATAATTCATTGTAACCTATTGAGCCTAAAGGGTAAAAAGTGATTATAGAAGTGATGACCCTTCAGAGAATAAGCTATTCCGTTCTAGCCAGTGGGCTTTGCAGAAGGAAATGTGCAGTTACTACTGCACAATTTATGCACATGAATTGGATTGTAGCATATTTGTAATAATGGAAGCCATTTGAAACACCTATCAACAGTGCAGTCAGCTGGAAGAATAATTAAAGATCAGAATTCTTTGGAAAAAAATGAACATGTACTTACATTCCTCTTGTAGCTGAGACACAAACATCAGGTTGATTGGGGTGAACTGACTGAGATGGATTTGAGCAGTGAAAACACAAAACAATTTTGCCTTGGATAAGACCTAACAAAATCTATCTCTCAGCTTCAGAAAGTTTTCTTGGTTATAATAATGACATCATAAAAATAAAGCAAAGATTAACTTTGTTGACAGAGTATTTAAAATACACTCAACATAAATAAAGAGACATGGTAATAAATCATCTTGTCTGATTCACACACCCTCTCCCCCTTTCAAATTACCACTGGCAATGTCAACTATTACATAAATGTAATGGGCCATTCAAGTTCTCTTCAGTTAACCACCTCTTGGACTTGTATTCTGGAAATAAAATGGTAAGACCACTGACAGGCTAATGTTGAAGGGGAAAGCCTACTGATATTGATGTATATTTATGAAGTTCTATTTTACAATATTGAATATTTTCATTTTATCAGTCTTTACTTTCAGTGAGTTATTGAATTTGAGTTATTTATTAAAGGTATTTCCATACGTGACCCAGGTTTATTAAATTGTTGTCCAAAGGATCACAGTGGAAGACTCAACTAGGCACACACAAAATAAAAAATAAGATATTCATGAATAATCTGTTTATTTCTGGAGTGAATTATCTTGAATTATACAGAAAGGAATAAAGATGTTATCCAACAATTCCTTTAGCAGTAATGTACATGTGCAAAATCTATGTATAATTGTTGTGGGCATACAGCTTTTGCCTTTATACATTGAGTCTTGTTAGTAAGATGACCTTTTTTATTTCAGGGTTAGAAAAGTATGAAGTAGAATTGAACAATAATTAAGGGCAATGATTTTGTGCAACTTCCAACGCATTTGTGCATGGGCGAATAATTATAATTAACCTTCAATTCTAGTTCAAAAAGTTTGCACATAAGTATAGATTTGTCAGAGATGAGCTATGCTTTACAGTAAAGTGCCTTGTGTGCTTTTAATGATATAGAAGCTATGAGGCAGCCACAATAACTTGGATTTATATAATGCCTTTAACAAAGTAAACATTAGGTCAAAAACTGTACCCAGCCTTATGAGGGTTTATTAGTACAGGTGGCCAAGAGCTTGGTCATAGCTGTAGGTTTTAAATATCTCTTCAAAGTGGTGGTGTGGGAAGTAGAGGGATAGAAAGAAAGAAAAGTTGAGGGAAGGATTTAGTCATAGTTGCTATTTGTCTATTTTTGAAGACAAACAGTTGTTTCACATAATTTTTACATTGCTGCCGGCGCGGGGGTGAAATTGGGTAGATTAAATTCTGTATTCTGCCTATGTGAAATAACAAGCAAGTATCAGATCATATTCTGGTCTGCAGATACAAGGAATATGAAACTGAAATGCAGGCAATAGACTGGGTACAACACAGTATGGGGAATGAGCTGGTTACATCACATATCAAGATGGTATTAGTGCCTGACTGATTGTAGTACATTGAGATAATGCAAACAATTGCAACAGATCAAGGTGGTCCAGGAGATGGACAGGCTATATATAGTAAGCTAATTGGTTAAACATTTTGATTGATGATTTTGGTTGAATTCCCCATAACTTACAGAAGAATGAAAGCATCAACATATTCAGAAAGCTGTAAGTAATATTCACTATTCAAATAAAGATTTTAAAAGCATACCCTTTCAACTGTGCCATTGCTGACTTTCAATCTAAACACTGCATATTACAGACCTGGAGCACAATGAGCACATTGCAACCTGAGAAATACATTAAGAGATTCATTTTCTAGGTAGTCTAAAATGCCACTTTAGCAGTGGAGACAATAACTGATTCTAATTAGCGTGACTATGTGAACAACACAGGGTTGAAATATTCATTAATATACTGTTCTTGATCACTGTTGTTTCATAAAAGACCCCCTGAGTGTTACATGGACTTTGTTAAGACATTCTCTGTAGTCCCCATAATCAGTTACAGATAAACAAAAACCCCTTGTTAATTAAAATGCTTGTTATTGGCAGCTGGCATATAGATGTATTCATATTTTGAAGCTGTCTACCTGAAATGCATATATAAAACCCAATGAAATTAAAATGATTTTTGTTAATTTGGACATGCAGGCACTGAAGAGATTTAGCTTTAACCTTGTGAAGAGCATCTTTTTATTAAATGCCTTTCTCCTTTGTCAACCATCACCGTGTAGGGCAATTGTGCTGTACAATGGCTGCCTCCTTCTCAGCACACAACATGACAGCAATGTCATCATTCTTTCCCTCAGTGCACATAATTACCTCACATATGGAAACCTGTGATAGCCTAAAGGCACTGAGAAGAAAAGAGAACTGTACAATCTGTCCACCAGCAGGCTTACTCCACAGGCAAAAATGCCATTCAAGGAGCGCTGGCTGGATTTCTTGTAGGAAAAGAATTACAGGTCAGCTGGCCCTTGTTGGCGGGGCTACACTTAAGTAAATATCATCATATTAATAGATTCTGGATAATTGTACAAGTAAATGCTCACAGAAGGTGGTCGACCTTAATTTTCTGTAGGACGGCCCTTCACACAGCCCTGCAAGAAGATTTATTTTTGAAATGTTATCACTATGCAACTATAATCCTAGCAACCATACGTAGTTATATTTGTCAAATATTTGTTGCTCTGAAGCTGCTTCCTAATCAATGTTTCCTTCCCTCATTTTGCACAAAAGATGGTAATGAAAATCATGTGCTTCTTTTCAGGGTTTTATGTAGTTCAAACCCACTTTTGATTGCCTATATGTAAACCACCTGCCCATGAGAGTTAAATAGTTATATAGTGATCTTGGATTGTAATTCTGGATTATAAGCAAGTTCCACTTCTTTCTCTTTTTTTTGTAGATGTACCTTATAGCTGTCACACTCAAATGCAGATCATTATTTTTTGTCAAACACTTAGAATTTATATTAGTTTCAATATAAGATTAAAATATCCTGGAAAAAAAACAGTAATAATGCGGGAAGTATTTTACCCAGTGTACTAAATAGGATCTATCCGGAGAATTAAACAGATCTCTTATTTTCAGAGATCTGTGAAATAAAATCAGAGAGCGGGTGAAATAAAAGACAATTAACTTGAATTGGCATCATGGAAAATGAGTTAATTAATTGATCAAAAGGAAAAAAAGGTCAGAGGAGGTGCACGTGAATCTTTGTCCGACCTGAAAGGGCTGTTTCAGTTCTTGGAGGGAGGAGGTGTAGGGACAAGTGTTGCACCGTCTACAATTGCCTTTTCTCCTCTCACATCCCCATCAACTACCCCACTGCCTGATTCTCCTGCCACTCACCTAAATACTAATGACAATCAACAGTGGCTAATTAACCGACCAACCAGCACATCTTTGGCATGTGAGAGAAAACAGGAGCATTCAGGGGAAATCCATGGGGTTGCATGGAGAATGTGCAACTTGCACATAGACAATAGCAGAGGTCGGGATAAATTGGTCTGCGTCTCTGGAACTGTGGATCTGTAGAGCAAGTGCTAGGTTTTTAATTCTTAAAATAATTTAAAATATTTTAATATTATTTTCACTTTCACTTAATTCCCAGATGTTTTTTGAATGTTAGTGAATCTTAATAAATAGTGAACTTTTGGGGCTGTGCTTCAATAATTGTAAAAGCCTAAGAGTGCAGCTGGCCACTTGTGTTGGGAGAGCCCCTTTGCCATACCATGCAGTGCTGGGCCATGCCAATGTGCTGTGAGACAGCCTCCTAGAGGAAGTATACACCCAGAACCTTAATGGAAGTAACAGCATGTCTCAACAGCAAACAGTCAGAGATCACAGGGCAGCAGAAGTCCTGTCCCATTTAAGCAAAGACTGGATGTCATGGTGCAATAGAAAGATAGCTTTGGCACTACTTAAAAACAGAATAGGTACATTTGCTGTTTTCTTGGTCAACGTTATTCCTGCAACCGAGGTCGTCAAGGGAAAAAAACCTGGCTGTACACCTGACTTGCCTTTTGTAGGATCCTGCTGTGTGTAAATTGACTATTGTTTTTGCTTCAAAAATAACTAACCTTAAGAAGCTGACAGAATGTTCTATTAACATGGGCAAATGCATAATGTTGTATTCCACATTATTTCATGGTTCATGTTTCCTTTCTGCAGATAAAAATCAGAGCAGTATTGAAATTTCCCTTGTAGCTCAATGTTGATCAGGGTCATCTCAGAATATTCTTCACGAGTGCTAATGTGGCTTTATGCTATTGTGTTCAGATAGTTCACGTATTGCCCTATGAAATATCTTTCCGGGTTATTATCATTCCTTGACACTGAACATTTCTGAAAAAAAGGTAGATGAGAAAAGAAAAATGATAAGCTTTTGTTTGTTCTTACTTTCAAATATCTTCATAAAATTTACAGGGCTGTTTGAACCTTAAGTTTTTTAATTGTTTAATGTTTATTTGAAGATAAATTAATCAACTAGTCTGGCTCCTTGAAAAGCTGCACATTGATGAACATCACTACATGTCATTAAATACCATTCAATTCTGTAAACACATGGAACAGAATTATATAGTACCTGCTGATGTTAGTTCTTTTAATAGCACTATCCATTTAAAACCATTTCCATGTCCTTTCATAGTATATAGGAAAATAAAATCAATAATAGACCATACAATCCTTCATGCCTGTTCTATTATTCTGAGCCTCACACCTTCTACTGTGCCTATGTTTCATGTCAATGATTCAATCTCAGTATGTGTTAGTAGGCATCCAGTTTGATGTCCGCTTACAGCATACAGTTTGGAACCTGTGTATGGCTCACGTTTGCATTGATCAAATGAACCAATTGTTTATTGATGAGATATTTTACTGTAAAGTTACTTTATAGAATCATAGAGTCATTCAGCATAGAAATAGGTCCTTTTACTCTCTGTGTCCATGTCAAATATCATGTACTTATCCATACTAATCCTATTTACCAGCACTTGGTCCATTGCCTTCTATCCCTTGGTGATTCAAATGCTCGTCTAGATACTTCTTAAATGTTGTGAGATGACTTGCCTCCACCACTCATTCTGGCAGTTCATTCCCGATTCCAACCACCTGCTGGATGAAAAAAAATTCTTGCTCAGATCACCTCTAAATATCCTACCACTTACTTTAAACCTATGCCTTGTGGTTCTTGTGGTTATAGACACTTCGGGGGAGGGGTGGGGGGGGAATGTTCTCACCATCTACCCTATTCATGTCCCTCAAAGTTTTGTATACCTCTCTCAGCCTTCTCTGCTCCAAGGAAAGCAAACCCAGCTTATCCAGTCTCTCCTCATGACTGAAACATCCTCATTCCAGGCGACGTCCTGATGAAAGTCCTCTGCACCTTCTCCAGGGCAATCATGTCCTTCCTATGGTTTGGTGACCAGAGCTGCACACTGTACCCAAGCTGTGACCCAACTAATGTGTTACATTGTTGTTCCATGAATTCACAGTTCTTGCATTCTATGTCCTAGTTAATGAAGGCAAGTATTCCGATCACCATCCTTACCATCTTATTTACCTGTATTGGGATTGTTAGATATGTACATCAAGGTCCATCTGTTCCTCAGTGCTCTTTTGGATCTTTTCATTGCACATGTCCTACCTTTATTTGTCCTCCCAACATGCATCAACTCACACTAAATTCCATTGTCCATTACTCCTCCCATTTACCAACTCATCAATATTATCTGTAGCCCTCCTTGTTGTCAACAATTCTCTTGTCATCTGCAAACTTCCTAATTCTACATCCTCTGCACTTTCTCCAGCACATCTACATCCTTCCTATGGCATGACGACCAGAACTGCACACAATAATCCAATTAATGTCTAACCAGTGTTTTGATGTGAGGAATAACTTTTTTTATGTGGAGATTAATTATGATTTGGAACTATCTGCATGTAAGGTTGGTGGAAACAGGGGCAACTAGGAAAGGAAATTGGGTTGGCACTTGAGGGAAAGCAATTTGCAGGGCTATAAACAAGGGAATGGACCTACTAGGAGCCAACAGGGACTCAGATAGACTCAAACGGCCTCTCCTGTGCACTAACGGTTCACAATTCCATCAGATTTGCCACTGACATTCACATCCCATGAATGAATGAACATCTAACCAGGGCATTCATGTGGTGTCTATTAATGGTGGGTAGCTGACATGACATTGAACAATATGGAGGTTCACCAAAACTTTATACATAGATGATTACAGATTAATTACTGTTTTCCTGACTGTTGGTGCAATTAGATGCATTTTTGTAGCTTTACTTGGCTAAAATTTATGTGGAATAAATGCAATGGTCTATCCAGTTCTGATTTTTTCTGCTGAATTTAGAAGCCTGCACTGTTGCCCCTGGTTATGGCTGGTCTGGCTGACCTTCCTCTGGGAATTGAGCAGTTCTTCACTCCTTTTACGTGACTCTTGCCTTTGGCTAGAACATGCACTAAGGGAGAAGTTTGCTTGCTAAGGGGACTTTGAAGCAACCATCCATGCCCTGAACTCATGCTTCTGTTACCTGGAACCGCTCTCAGCGAAACAGAAATCAAGATTTGTAATTGTTGCTTCGTGCTGTAATGAAGTAACTGCCCAATCAGGTGAAAAGTCGAGGAGCAGGACCACAAGGAAGAAGAGGTGGCAATAGAGCAGCAGGAAGTGGAGGAGCACAAAATGGGAGGGAAGCTACAACGATGAAAACCACGCTGATGCTGGAGGAACTCAGCAGGCCAGGCAGCACCCATGGAGAAAAGCAGCCGGTCAACGTCTCGGGTCAGGACCCTTCTTCAGGACTGAGGATAGGAAAAGGGGAAGCCCGATATATAGGAGGGAAAAGAAGAGCAGTGATAGGTGGACAAAAGAGGGGAGGTGGGGTGGGCACAGGGTGGTGGTAGGTAGATGCGGGTGAGAGATAGTGATTGGCAGGTGCGGGGGAGGAGGGGAGAGCAGGTCCACCGGGGGATGGGTTGAAGGTGAGGAGAGAGTGGGAAAAAAAGGTAGAAAAAAAGAGGCTAGGAAAGGGAAGAAGAGAAGAAGCATGGTGTGGGGGGAGGGGGTGAGTTGTGGGTAAGGGGGTAGGGATTACCTAAAGTGGGAGAACATTGACAACATTGATCGCCTTCTCTGCTAGTGGTCCATGTGCTCCAATATTTTACGAACAATGAACGAAGTCAACCTTCCTTCTTCATCTGCTCTCCCATGCTGCTCTCTACCTCTGCACCCTCTGCCTTCCAACAACACAAAAATAGTCCCATGTTATTAATCCTATCAAGGCATAATGCATGCATCCATAAACTAATCATTCTTGTATATTCTTCCATTGTCTATTCTGGAGCTCCTTTGAGATGCTTCTCTGTAGGCTGCTTTGTAAGTGGTAAATGGATGGGCCTTGAAGACCAACCCTGAGAAGCTGGGACTTCACATTGGATCATCTTGGTCTAAGTAGTAGCAGTCAGCTGCCTGAAGGGTAACTGCAAGGGCATGAAGTGGCAGGGCTGTGAGTAGAAGGTCACTATTCCCAGAAAGGACAGCAGAGGAGCCACTGCCGCTCCCTCAAAGCAAGGCCTTAACATTCCTGGTCACCTGCACTTGTAGTATCTTTCCTCCTTGCCCTGAATACTGTTCTTTTCATCTCAACATGTTTAGCATACCACCTGTCCACTTCACTCCATGCTAATGCCATTGAATGTCAAAAGTAGCTGGTTAGACTCTCTCTTGTTGGAGACAGTTAGTGCCTGTTGCTTCAATGATGTTGGTGGTATCTCTCCAGTGCTTTGAGATGCCTGTTGAAGGTAATCCAGGTCTCAGATGCAGACAAAAGAGCAGAGATCACTGTTGTCTGGGAGATTGTAAGTTTAGTTTCAGGTTTGAAGTCTTGATCATCAAACAGTCCTTTCCTAAGACAACCAAAGGCTGTGCTGGTGCACAGAGGAATGAATGAATTTCATCAGGAATGCTTTGCTGGGAGATGGCTCCTTTCTGAAGGTGTGTCTGCTGAGGTACTGAAATGTTGTGGTGAGGGACTTCAGCCATAAATTCATAATTTCATCTCCCAACTTTGAGAGAGAGGAATGCTATATGACCATGCTCAAGAAAGGAGATAAATGCAACAGTGATAACTACAGAGGGGTCTCCCAGCTGTCTGCCAGAGGGAAATTCATCCGCAGAGTGCTCCTCAACTGTTCTCCCAGCAGCTTACAAGCTGCTTCCCGAATCACGGAGTGGATTCCATCCATTCAGAGGCACAAATGGACAGGATCTTCATCATGCGCCAACTCCAAGGAAGCAGCATTAGTCATTGTACATGGATGTTTTTGACTTTTCTAAATCCTTTGAGCCTTTTAGTTGAGTGGGTCAGTGGGCCATCCTCTTCAAATTTGCTGTCTCCTGAAATTTATCCTTATTTTATTTTCTTTCATGATGGTATAAGATAAGATATCTTTATTAGTCACATGTATATCGAAACACACGGTGAAATGCATCTTTTGCGTAGCGTTCTGGGGGCAGCCCGCAAGTGTCGCCATGCTTCCAGCACCAACATAGCATGCCCACAACTTCCTAACCCGTACGCTTTTGGAATGTGGGAGGAAACTGGAGCACCCGGAGGAAACCCACGCAGACACAGGCAGAACGTACAAACTCCTTACAGACAGTGGCCAGAATTGAACCTGAGTCGCTGGCGCTTTAATAGTGTTACACTAACCGCTACACTATACACTACTGTGCCCGCCCATGAAGTCCATGATTCTAACCAAGGGGTTCACAACAGAGCCAGTCTGAGTGAAAACTGGTGTCAAGCAAAGTGTGTCATTGCCTCAACATTATCTTCAGTCTTTCTTGTTACAATGCTTTCTCTCACCTCCACAGGCATCCCACTGGGGTGGAACTAATCTACAGTACTAATGAGAAATTTCAACCTCTGTCATGTCCGCTCCAGAACCAGGTTCATCCAATCCTCAGTATTTGGGCTGCAATATACAGCCAACACCTGTGTCTGCATGCATTCGAGCTTTTACACATCTTTTTGTTCACTGGAGCTTGTGAGGGGAAGGGCCTTACCGCCAGCTTCTGCAAAACAAACCTCTCTATCAACCTTCCTCCAAACAGCAAAGTTGCACATAGTGATCTCACACATAAAACATTTGATAAAAAGCAGATAATAATTAGTGATCTTGACTGAGGGATAAACCAGGGCCAGGACATTGTGGAGAACTTTCCTTCTCTTCCTTAAAACAGTATCATTGATTTTTTTACATCCACTCAAGAGAGGAGATAGGTCCTTGGTTTAACATCTCACTTGAAAGACAGGACTTCTGATAGTGCAGCATTACCTCAGCACTGCACTGAATTGTCAGGCTAGACAGTTTTGCACTCAAGTCTCTCGAGTGAAACTGGAACCCACAATTTCTGACCAAGGTGGGAGTGCTGCCCTTATAACGGTGGTGATCCCTGGAATAATGAATGGAGCGGTGGGGGGTGGGTGTGTGTAGGTGTGGCAGTAGGGGCTGGGAGGATGAGCTCTCAGCTGTTATCAGTTTGAAAAGTTTTTATTGAAACAGCTTCATTGAATATTTAGGTCTCTATGAGTTTACCTCAATTGTCACATTGCTGTACAATTTTTTTATTCAAGGCAATTATCTATTGGTAATGGTGCTTACATAAATATAAACAATTTTGTGCAGGGAATATATTTTGCAATATAAGTCATTGTTCATGTAATAAATCAATTACAGTTCATTTTTGCTGTTTATTACATATTCAAATGAAATATTTGAAATCAAATCTTTGTATTTGTAATGATACCTGAACAGAGAATCAAATTGATTGAAGATTCACATTTTCTGCTTGTTTTATGAAAGCCTAAGACACAGCAAACAGTGCAATGATCAATCTGGCTTATTGCTGAGCAGTGGAGATGCTGTTATTTATTTTGCAACACCTGGTCCTTTTTAATTAGCTTGTAAGCCTTAAGCTTTTTGTAATCTGTTTGGTACATTAAGACTTGAAACAGTCTCTGAAGAAAATAGCAGAGGCTTAATTCAAATGAAAATGAGGAGCCTCCAAGGAGCAGAAGGTTCAGGTGTCACACATTGCTTTTAACATTGATTGTCTTCTGGGCAGGATCCACACTTTTGACTTGTCCAACCTTTATATGAGGACAGGATAACTCATTTTTTTTTATATATCATTCATCATTGTAATCTATTGTCAGTTGTTTAGGCAATGTATTGCCATCAAAGTTTTCATATATGTATTCCTTGTAATGAAGAAATCTGTGTGTGAAATCCTCACAATCATTTAGCAGCCATTTTTTAAACAATGTAGTATAAATTTATTGTTTTAAATGTAGCATTAGTTCATTTGACCTTGCAATAAATGGGCATGTGATTGTCTGTAATAGACTTCTTGTTTGTGAGAGAGAGGGAGGGAGAGGTTGAGGTTTTGGGATTGGTATCATGTTTGCAGTGTGCTCAGAAGGTATACAAATGTAACATCTGAATTGTGATGTCTGAAGTATAACAGAAAGCCAGTGTGACATTTGCAGGAATTGAGTCACAATGATAAGCCTTTTAATATAATAATGGTCAATCTCCCGTGGCATTGTTCATGAGGAATCAAAACTGAGTGTAATCTCCAGGTGAACTGGGATTAGAAGGCAGAGATAATTGTGCCAGAGCACAATTCAGTGACTTTTCAAAATTGTACAATCCGACAGTGGGGTATAATTACAGCATAAGAAGTTTACCACTGTAAATCTAAGCCTGGGAATTTATATTGGAAAAAGTTCACAGGAAGAACGCACAGAATTAATATTTCAAATATATCATTATTAGATTTTCCATTTTGTTCCATAATTGTCAAAGGGTTTATTGTTCTAATACATTTGACTCTTTTTTATTATTTTGTTCAATTTGACTTTCAATCTATAACAGACATAATGTTTCAACTAAACCCTCTATCCTTCTGAATTTAACAATTTTTTAAAATATATATAGAAAGGCAGAGGTTACAATTCTTAGGCTCATTTCATTCATAATTATCAAAATATTTCAGTTTTAAATAAAATTGTATTAAAATGGAGAACACCACTGACAAGCTCAAGATTTTTGTTGTAGTTTTATACACTAAACACATTCAGTACATTTATCATTTAAGTGGTTAGTCTGTGGTTCAGTTAGTAGCTCTCTTGCGTCTGTGTCACAAGATTATGCAGATCATGACCCACTTCAGAAATTTCACACTAAAATTGTAGGTGTCACTCCAATGAAGTACTGAGAGAAAACTGTACTGTCGGAAATATAGTCTTTCAGATGAGATGTTAGACCGAGGTGGATATAAAAGAACCAAAGGCATTATTTCAGGGATGTGCAGGAGAATTACAGGGGGATCTTGATCAGCTGAGTAAGTGGGCTGAGGAAAGGCAAATGGAGTTTAATTCAGATAAATGTGAGGTGTTGCATTTTGGGAAGTCAAATTAAGGTAGGGTTTTCACAGTGAATGGTAGGGCCCAAGTAAGAGTTATAGAACAGAGAGACCTTGGAGTACAAGTACATGGTTCCCTGAAAGTGGAGTCAGGTAGACAGGGTGGTGAAGAAGGCTTTTGGTACACTGACCTTCATCTGTCAGGGTAATGAGTATAAACACTGGGAGGTCATGATGCAGTTGTACAAGACGTTGGTGAGGCTGCACTTGGAGTATTATGTACAGTTTTTGTCACCCCGCTATTGGAAATATGTTATTAAACTGGAAAAAGTGCAGAAAAGATTTACAAGGATGTTGTCATGACTTGAGGGACTGAGTTATAGAGAGAGGTTGGACAGGCAAAGACTTTATTCCTTGCACTGTAGGAGACTGAGAAGTGATCTTATAGAGGTGTATAAAATCATGAGGGGCATAGGTAGGGTGAGAGGGGAATCAAGAACTAGAGGGCATAGGTTTAAGGTGAGAGGGGAGAGATTTAATAAGAATTTGAGACACAAATTTTTTTACACAAAGGGTGTTATGGAACGAGCTGCCAGAGGAAGTGGTTGAGGCAGGTACAATAACAACTTTTAAAAGACAGTTGGACAGGTACATGGATAGGAAAGGTTTAGAAGGTTATGGGCCAAATGCTGGCAAATGGGACAAGCTTCAATGGGCATCTTGGTCAGCATGGTCCAGTTGGGCCAAAGGGCTTGCTTCCATGCTGTACGACTCTATGAATTATTCTGTGTCCTGGCTAATACTAATGCAACAATCAATATCACAAAAACAAATTATCTGCTCTAATTTCATTGGGAGCTTGTTGTGCATGAATTGATTGCAGTATTTTCTACATTGCACGTTAATAGTTGGAAAGCTTTGGGACATCCTGGGGTGATATGGGTCCTTACATAAATGCAAATGAAAAGGTAGGAACTGTGGTTCAGCCCTTGATTTTGGGCTGCCATTTAATGAGATTGTTGCTGATACGGCCTCATTCCACATGCCCACCTTTATCCATGATCAGATTTGAAACAAACAAGTGAGGCAGCATCAATTGCTGTTTGTGGAAGGGCATTCTGAACTTCTACCACCCTTCTGCATGTAGGAGAGGTCTTATCTTCCTAGTCTAAAAGCTCTGGCACTAAATCATCGTTTGTGTCTGGGACCTGGATTCTCCTGCACCAATGGAAATAGTTTTGCTCTTTAAAAAAAATATTTTCTTTCCATGAACAATATTTTTATCACTCATAGTTTTCTTTTGTTAAAAA
Organism: Pristis pectinata; assembly: GCF_009764475.1. Taxonomy (NCBI): domain Eukaryota; kingdom Metazoa; phylum Chordata; class Chondrichthyes; order Rhinopristiformes; family Pristidae; genus Pristis; species Pristis pectinata. The sequence goes on from NC_067407.1 coordinate 16,863,379, forward strand.
ACAGCTGCCTTCGTTACTGCTGCAATTTCCTTCATTGCTCTGATATTTTCATTAGCAACCAATTATTCCTGGGCTAGAAAAAGATGCAGGCTGCTAATGCGTAATGCACATTTCTGTGTTGTGTTGTCCTGACCGTATCCAATGCAGAGGAGGCTTAACTGTATACAACTTCCTGTTCATAAAATAATGATGTTAAATGGCCCCTTGTGAACTGCTGTGATGTTCCTGGGCTACAACCATGAGATTCCTACCCCATTGGTGATCTTTGAGAAATTGTTCGTCAGGTCAGAACAGTTCTCCTTGGTATAGTGAAGGTAAAGAGGAACCATAGTGGGAGTTCTCAAGATGATGAAAGGTCTTGATAGAGTAGATAGAAAATCCAATCCTCTTCACAAATGGTTCAATACCCAAAGTTTATAGATTGAGAATCATTTGCAAAAACATCCAGAGAGATGAGAATTTTTTGTCCCATTCAGTGATATTGGAATTAGAAACACACTAAGTGAAAAGTTTGTGTGTGTACAAATAATATGAAAAGTGAATTGGACAGGCACTTGAGTGCATGGTTATAGATAAACAAAATAGAAGGGGCATGGGTGGGGGTGAAGGGACAATGCACAGCCTTTCTTTCAAAGAGCTAGCACTGATGTGGCAGACTGAATGGTCCCCAATGCTATAAGTTTTTCTGATTAGGCAGTGGTTAGATGTATCAACGTTTGTTTTATTCACTTTTATTTGGTGAACGTCACTATGATATTTGATGGCACTTAATAAATTTGAATTTGTTGGTAAAAGCTGGATATAATTGGTTGCCTTGTAAGCTTAAAGTTAACTATGTTAACAATGTATACAGATTTAAGCAATTGTTTTGAAATAATTTTCTCCTGGCTTCTATTCGTTGATGATAAAATTAAGTCTCAGCTTAATTGATCTTGGGTGCAGAATCTCTACTCAGAATCCTTCAAACACAGTGGCAATAATGATTAAAATGGATTGTGGCATCGTTGGGCAGAGGTCACCTTGTATACAACTTCTTGGACTTTTAATCTTTGGCACTGTCAGCTAGTTGTACTGAGTCCATTATGTTCTATCCTACTGTGTTTCTGAAAAATAGCTCTTGTGAAAAATATTTAAAAAATATTTCAGTGATAAACCAAAAAGCAAAACAGGGAAAAAGAGGGAATCAGTTACTTCCTTAATACCAATGCAGGGTCTCGACCCAAACCGTTGACTTGCATCTCTTGCCTCCACAGACGCTGCTTGACCTGCTGAGATCTTCCAGTGTTCTGTTTTTGTTCTAGATTCCAGCACCTGCAACCTCTTTGTCTTCCTTTGATTTCCTCAATACTCTTGTACTTTAAATGTTTCTTTATTGGTGCAATAATAAAAAGGTGTTGTGGTTTCCAGGGATTTTCCTTGTGTTTTTACACTTTTGTTACATGTGAGCAGCAATCTAATAAAGAAATAATGTTTTTTTCAGTGCTAGTTAATTGAACATTTTCCCCTTGAGTAAAAGGCAATAATGACAACTTTTGGATTTTTTTCACATCATTCCAGAAATTCAACTGATTATTCCAAGCAGGAATCAAATCAGCACTTGTGTGCCTGATTTGACTTCCAGATGAGTGGAATACAAAAAGAAGATATTCCTCTTTCTTTTGGAGCATTGTAAGGGAAATTAGACCATTGTTGGGCACTCCAGGGACTGTCAATTATTTACAGAGCAGTATTGGACTGGGATTCCTTAGATCAATTGGCATATTCTCCTCACTAATGTTCCTCAGTTTTGATTCTGACCCAATGGGTACAGGTTCTGAAGCCCCTCCCCAGTCTCACTTCTAATTTTCCAGTCTTGCTCCCAATACTCTGATTTACTCCAAACTGAAGGCTGAGATCATACTATCAATCATATTTTACACTTTCATCACATTATATTTGTAGAGCCAAACAAGTAGGAAACAAGAAATTAATTGAAGAGTGGGTTACTTTACAATCTGACTTTTAGTTTGCCTACTGTTTGTCTGTTTTGTAAAGAACTGTTTAAACTGGTTGGGCAAACTCAGCAATAGAACTTGCAAATAGAAATTGTTTTGAATCACATTCAGCTTTCTTCTCTACTTGAGGAAGACTCTAAAATCATCCAGAAAGCAAAAGTAATGAATATGCTTGCACCCATCAGAAGCAGCCAAGCCTTTGAAGGAAGTTTGGTAGTGAGGCTGATAAAGAATACAGGTCTCAGAAGAACAAAGGGAGTTTTGCTTCTGCTCCTTCTTCTGCCAGTTTATGACCCCTCTGCAATCAAAATATTCCAGAGGACATTGACTTTTCAGCTCAAAGATTGAGTGCTAGACTCTGGTTAAGGATTAAAATGCTGAACAGTGCAATGGAAGCATAAAAGAAAAATCATGATGGAACAGCAGAGTTCCATGGGGAAATGCCATAAGGTTATCACCACAGGCAGAAAGGGAGAACATTGAGTAGGTTTTCAGGGGCTTTACACAGGTTTACGGGGACAAGGCATCTATTAGTATCTGCTTGTGGGATTTATTTGCACAGATGCTCCGAGCCTTCACTTCCTAGACAACCATCAAGCAGAATACAAAAAAAGTCATCAGGGGGAATACCAGGCTCATACAGAAGATAGATTGTAAACAACCACTCTCATGCCAGCAACATGAAGCTATCTGACCTGACTCAGCATCCTGGCTAATTCATCTAAAGCAACCTGATTGCCATAACAAATGCAGACATTTCCTACACTAGCGCTCAAATGTCAATGTAGAAATATATCTTGGTGTTGGAATTATCAATTGATTTGGGGAAAGTAACATGTAGATGCTAGTCAGAAGTTGGAGAACTTAACATGCTGGAAAAAGTACTGACTAAAAGACGATAGAGCTTTGAAAAGAGGAATTTCCTTGCAGCAAGTGAAAGAAATGTTAAAACTGCCACAAATTCTAAAGGAAGAGGCTATTTGGCTTACACAAAGGCAAAATGCTACTGTGTATTTGGATTTCCAAAAGCTATTCCAAAAAGAGCAAGTTATTAGAGTTATTTGAGGATGGAACAAGTGGGGTGGATAAAGGGAAACCAGTGGATGTAGTGTATTTAAATTTCCAAAAACCAATTAATACTGCACCACATAAAAGGGTACTCCACAGTATAAGGGTTATGGGTATTGAAGGTTTTATATTACTATGGTAGTGGACTGGGTTATATATTAGCATGAGAGAGGTTTGAGAGAAAACAGATAGTGGAAAGAAACAGAGAGTAGCAAGAAATAGGCCATTTTCAGGGTGGCATGTCATAATTAGTGGGGTTTCCAAAGGGATCTGTGCTTGAGCCATGGCCACTTGTTGGAATGGAGCTATCTATGGGACTGATAAGAAATTGTTCAAACTAGATTGCTTCCAGTCCAGAATGAAGGTCTCTCCAACCTCTGTCATGGAGCTACAGTATGCCAATGAGATAGGGACCATCCCCAACGGGCATTCAAAGTACGTGAGAGTTACCACTGATGCTGCCTCTACAAAATCGTCAAAATCCACTGGTGAATCCCAGGCCAACATCCCCAACAATGGCCGATATTTTTCCTTTGTTTAAGAAGGGCAACAGGGATAATCCAGGAAATTATAGGCAAGTGAGCCTTACATTGATGGTAACAGGGATAATCCAGGAAATTATAGGCAAGTGAGCCTTACATGAAACTTTTAGGGAAGATTCATAGGGACAGGATTTACTCATATTTGGAAAAACATGGACATATTAGGGATAGCCAACATGGCTTTGCTTTGGGGACGTCCTTTCTCACAAATTTGATTAAGTATTTTGAGGAGGTGATGAAGGTAATTGAGGGTAGGGCAGTGGATGTTTTCTATATGAACTACAGTAAAGCATTTGACAAGGTTCCTCATGGTAGCTTGGTCCAAAAGATTAAGTCACATAGGATCAACAGTGAGTTGGTAAACTAGATACATAATTGGCTTGGTCATAGAAGACAGAAGGTAGTGATGGAGGGGTGTTTTACTGACATGAGATCTGTGACTGGTGATGTTCCATAAAGATCTGCACTGGGACCTCTGTTGTTTGTAATATATATTGTATATAAATGACTTTGGATGAAAATGTAGGTGATCTGTTTAGTAAGTTTGCAGATGACATGAAAATTGCTGGTGTTGTGGTTAGTGAAGATACAGTAGGATGTAGGTCAGTTGGAAATTTGGGTGAAGAGATAGCAGATGGGGTTTAATCTGGACAAGTGTGAGATGATGCGTTTTGGGAGGTCAAACAAAAGAAGAAAGTGTACTGTAAGTGGCAGGACACTTAGGAGCATTGATGTACAAATGGATCTTCGGCTGTAAGTCTATAACTCCCTGAAAGTGGCAACAAAAGTAGGTAGGGTGGTAAAGAAGGTAGATGGAATGCTTGCCTTCATTGAATGGGGCACTGAGTGTAAAAGTTGGGAAGACATATTGCAATTGTATAAAACTTCAATTAGGCCACATTTGGAGTTTTGTGTGCAGTTCTGGTCACCACACTTTGGGAAGGATATGGAAGCATTAGAGTGGCTGCAGGAGAGGTTCACCGGGATGTTGCCTGGATTGGAGTACATTAGCAATAAGGAGAGGTTGGACAAAGTTGGATTGTATTTCCTGGAGTGTCAGAGGCTGAATGGTGACCTGATAGAATAGAACATATTATGAGAGGCATAGCTAGGGTAGATGGTCAGTTTTTTTTTCCCAGGGTGAAAATATCAAATACTAGAGGGCATAGGTTTAAGGTGAGAGGCAATTTTTATACCTAGAGAGTGGTAGGTGCCTGGAATGTGCTGCCAGGGGAGGTGGTAGAAGCAGATACTATGGCAGAGTTTAAGTGGTGTTTAGACAGACACAGAAATGTGCAGAGAATAGAGAGATGAGGAGATGGGATTAGTTCGATTGGCATCATGGTTGGCACAGACTTGGTGGGCTGAAGGGCCTGTTTCTGTGCTGTACCATTCTATGTATCAAGGATCCGATCACGCTCAGCTGGGTCTGATGGGCATGCCTGACAACAGACTCCCATAACAGATGCTGTACTCCATGCTCCATCATGGCAAGAGGTTACTAGGACAGGGGAGACAATTCAAGGATGTTCTCAATGCCTCCTTGATGAAATAGTAGAATCATCACTGGTTGTGGAAATCCCTAGGCTGTGACCAGTCCAAATAGAGAAGCATCTTGATGACATTGAGAACTTTGAGTTTCTTAAGAAAAGAAGAGAAATTTATAATCTACTGTATGTTAATAACTTGGATGAATATTCTCAGTGTTTTGCAGCAAAATTTGCCAAAGATACAGATAATAGGTTGTGAAAGTGAGTTGTGAGGATATTGCAAAAAGTCTGTGAAGTGTTAGAGACAGGCTAAGTGACTGAACAACTTCTAGTAGATGGAGTATAATGTAAGGTTATCCACTTTTGTAGAAAGAATGAAAGAAAGCATAATATTATTGAAATTGTGCAAGGGCAATGAATATTGGTGCTCAGAGAGATATGGGAGTCCTTGTACAAGGAACACAGGAAATTAACATGCAGCTACAGCATGTAATTAGAGTGGCAAATGGAATGTTGTCCTCTATTGCAAGGAGTATGGAGTACAAATGTAGGGCTGTCTTGCTTCAACAGCAGAGGCTCAAACGGTCTGCCTTTGCCACTATTTCTTTTGTTTTTATGCTGAAAATATGAAATGAGACCACACCTTGGAGGTAGTAAAAAGAAGTTTCACTAGATCAGCTCGATAGACACTTGACCTCACAATCTACCTTGCTATGACATTGCACCTTATTGTCTGCCTGCACTGCACTTTCTCTGTAACTGTAACACTATATTCTGCATTCTGTTATTGCTTTTCCCTTGTACCACCTCAATGTGATGAAATGATCTATTTGGATGGCAAAACAAAGTTTATCACTGTACCTCAGTACATGTGACAATAATAAACCAATTTACCAATTTACCAGTTAACTCATATATGATGGGATTGTCCTGTAAAGAAGGATTGAGCAGATTAGATTGTATTCTGGTGTTTGGATCTCATTGGAACATGTGAAATTCTGAGGGGCCTTGGCAAGATGGAATCCAAGAGGATTTTCCCTGGATTGGAGTGTTTCAGCTATAAGTAGAGTTGGACTAACTTGGATTGTATTCTCTGGAGTGTCCTTGGAAGTAGAGAAGATAATCTCAGAATGAGGGGCCAACCACTTAAAATTGAGATGATCAAGAATTTTTCTCTCAGAGGGTTATGAACCTTTGGAATTCTCTGCCCCAGAGAGCTGTGGACGTTGTATATTCTAGGCTGAGACAGAGTTTTGGACCATAAGGGAATCAAGTGTTTTGGAGATCAGGGAGGAAAGTTGAGTTAAAACTAACAAGCGGATCAGCCATGATCTTGTGCCTCTATTGATTTGTAGAGCAGGCACAAGGAGCCTACTCCTGCTCCTATTTTTTTTATGTTCTTATGCTGGAAATCCAAAATAAAACAAGAACATTTAGGAAAGACTCAGAGAGTCAGGTGCCTTGTGGGGAACAAGAAACAGAACTGACATTTCAGGTCAATGACCTTGGTGTGTAGAGCTTAATTTATAACAAAAATTTTGCCAAACTATGTTTGAATAAAATGTTCTGCCTAAGTGTTATCATGTTAATTTATGTAGTAATACTTGCAGGAAGGGTGGCTGAGTGTACGACATTGACAGAGCTATAAGTCCGAACTGGTGCTGTGCAGTTTGTGATGCCTTCCAGGAAATGGATGAAAATTTGTATTTCCCCTTCCCATTGTGCTTTGAAAGGAGCAAGCTTCAGATGGCTCTGAATGCAGACTGTAGACTGTGAAAGGGGGTAACAAGCCTGGCCATGTCACAATACTGTCATGAAACAAAGGTTCCTTCTGTCTGCGTTTTGTCCAAAGGAGCTTTTGGAAAGACCGACATGCAGGAGTTGTTTGTGAGCATGCAGCATGGGTTTAGCTTTGTTCAGTAGCAGAGAGCAGACAGTGGGAAGTTTCTTCAACTAAAATGAAGCCCTTTGTAACTTCTCAAATTATCTTTAATCACCTGGAACATAATTTATAATTGGGAATTTGGGAATTGGGAACGCCGAAACTCTTGTAAAAGTTGAGAGAGAAAAAGGGAAAAAAATTCTGAAGTGTCATTAGTGAAGTCCAAGAGGGGAGAGGGAATGTAAAGACAGTGTAAGATCAAAGGGAAAACCGCAGTTTATGTTGTTTGTGGCAGTGGGATTTTACCTGAAACGTAGGAACTCTCAATGACAGTTACTGCAGTCAAGACAGGGAAACTAGTCACTCCCCAAAAGATCCACTGGGACAGGAGCTTCACTGGGAATAGGGCTTTATAGAGACAGGAGTTGCACTGGGATAGGGCTACACTGAGACAAGGGTTGCATTTAGGGCAGTGAATTGGTCATTGATGGGAAGGCATTTCTCATGGATCATTGTCATATTAGCCACTGGAATGGTCATGAGTATAACACAAGGTTTAGCTTATGGCATGGAGGGTAGAGAGAAAAGGAAGGGAATCCTAGTGTCAGTGGTTACATTAATACTGATGTAGTCTTTCAACCTCAAATAAAGACATTTCACTTCAGAATAAGGTATTCTGGTTTGTTGCCATTTACTAAAAATCCATAGTTCTCACTTCTGCGCAACAGGCAGTAACTACGTTACTAGTCTTTTGATGATGTGGAAGGTATGGGAAGAGTCCAGTCCCATATTTATCACATTCTCATCTTACAATGAGACAAAGTGAGGCAGATTTCAATTTAAATAAGACATAAAACCACTCTTGAACTGTAGATTACTTTATCATTTTCTAACCCATTGTGCTTGCATAGTGTGGCTAATGTGAGAATGGTTCTCATTTGTAAGGTGAATTGACACTAATGTATGACATATGGCTATTAAATAATAACTTTTACTGATAGTTTCAATGTGCCAATATTCTGAAAACTATTGGAGAGTTTCATTGAAGGCTGATTGACTTTAATTGATATTCCTTGAGGAAATAATGATGTTGATGCTAAGGATTAATGACCTATAGTTTTTTTAAAATTATAAAAAATATTCATAAAAATACATACAATGGGCTATTGTGTCAGAGTCATCACAGCATCAATACTTTGAAGCTTTCAGGATTCTAAGTCTAATTATTGTCAAGGCTGCAACTTTCAGTTGATACTGACCTTTAAATTCTGTGGTAACACCTAGTTTCCTACTCACAAACGAGTGAGCCAATCACAGGCATCTTGCATAACAGGGCCTCACCCACACAATGAGCCTAATCCATTAAATGCTCATTTGGTTCACACTCTAAATAATGGGTGTTCTGAAGATCCCCTTGTACGTGCACTGGGATTCCTTTGAATGGAAACAATGAGGCGTATCCTGTGTGGAGAAACATGCAGAGAGATCGAGAGCTGCTCCATCATGTGATTCATTCCACTCTCTAAATATATTGCACATGTGCACATGTGTTATACATATGTTACATATGAACTGCTTTTCTCTTCCAAACTGTCTCTTCCACACATCATTGCAACCCAGAAAGCAGTCAGTCACATGACACAATGCTTACAAGGGTGTTAGCCTTTAGGTGACAATCATTGTTCACAACCAATATATATACAATACTTGTATTCACATAACTTTGATATTCTCTTGTATATCTCTTGCTAGAATTATGTGACCTACATCCACCTTTCTGATTTTATTTCCTATTTTCCCTAGGTATTTACTTGCCTGGCAAATTTGAATTCTCTCTCTAACATCAGTTTTCCAAATGCCATACTTGCCAGGCAGTGTTAACACATTAACTCTATCACATTGTTTGAACTCTTTTCTCCACGACTTGAGTCATAACTTTCTTTCTCTCTCAACTGTTTCCCTTTCTATTCGCCTCTCAAGATTTGGCTGAACTGAGCTCAGTTGGGTTCTGAGCCATCTGAGCATTAATAACTTGGCACTAGTATGTCCTATTGTGGAAAGTGACATTATCCTGTAGTTTGGCAAAAAGTTTGCTCATTGTTAAGCTTGATCAGATTTCTTGACTGCACCATATAGCACTACATGATATGAAGAAATAAGTGTGTGCTTAATATTGTTTCATAAGTTGTTCAAATAATAATAAAAAGGGACAAAACTGGCTCTTCCGGTAAGCCATAGCAGGAAGAAATAAATCTCTACTCTTCGATACTACAATCTGTTGTAGAACTGGATTCAACAAGTTTCACCTTAATCCATTTCAATTGACTGACTATGAATACTAAGAAGTTATCAATTATCTTCTCACAATAATCAACTTGGATCTTTGGAAAGGTTGGCCGTTTTCAGTTCCGTAAAGATAATTTCACTGGTTTGGTTCTGCTACTTTAACAGATAGTATCCCTTTGATTACTCTTTGATATCTTTATCAAATCCTGGCCAATAAACAAAACTTCTGTAATGTCATTTCTTCCGATTTGTCTGATTCACTCCATTCTGTTAACGTTTTCTTTATACTTGTTTCAGAATCTTTCTGTGTAGCTATCTTCATTGCAGTAGCTGCAAGATTGTCATCTACCATTTTCATTGTGGAGATCATGCTCTCATTACTTATGCCTGAACTCTGGTTTAGTAGTTTTGATAATGTATGTGCAATTGTAATTTGTTTTTAACTTCCATATTTGCTTGTCTAATTATGTTAAGGTAAAAGAATGGTCTGTCCTTGCATTCACAAGATGAAGAATTGCTCACAGAGACTTATGGCCTATGACCAAGATCAAACACTTGCCCAATAAGAATTGAAACTTTTTCACTTTAAAGACAAGTTCTAATGTATCTTTCTCACTTTGTACATCATTTCTCTCACTCTGATGCAAAATCAATTGCTTTTTTTTATACCGTTCACTATGTGACTAATAATCGCTCTTACTTCATTACTCCATAACCATTACTCCATTATGAAGTGCTTCAAGAGGTTGGTTATTGGCTCGAATCAACTCCTGCTTCAGAGATGAACTGGATCCACTTCGATTTGACAACCCCCACAACAGGTCAACAGCAGATGTGATTTCTCTGGCTCTTCACTCTGCTCTAGACCATCTGAGCAACAGGAACACAGATGTCAGGCTGCCGTTCATCAATTGCAGCTCGGCATTCAACACAATCATCCCATCCAAACTCATCATCAAGCTTCAAGACCTGGGCCTCTGTACCTCTCTCTGCAACTAGATCCTCGACTTCCTCAATCAATCAGGATTGGCAACAACATCTCCTCCTTGCTGACCATCAAAACAGGTGCACCTCAAGGCTGCATGCTTAGCCCCCTGCTCTACACTCTATACATACATGACTATGCAAGCACAGCTCCAATGCAATATATAAGTTCACTGACTGTTGTTGGACGAATCACGGGTGATGATGAATCAGAGTACAAGAGCAAGATAGGACACCTGGTTGAGTGGTGCTGCAACAGCAACCTCTTGCTCAATATCAGTAAAACAGAAGAGCTGATTGTTGACTTCAGGATGGGGAAGGAGGGTGAACGAGTGCCAGTCTACATTGGGGAATCAGCAGTGGAGAGAGTCAGCAGCTTTAAATTCCTAGGTGCTAATATATCAGATGACCGGTCCTGGGCCCAGCACATAAATGCAATTACAAAGAAGGTGTGCCAGCATCTTTACTTTCTTAAGAGGTTAAGGAAGTTCGGCTTGTCACTGAACACTCTAAAAAAAACTTCTACAGATGTACTGTTGGAAGTATCCTAACTGGTTGCTTCATGATCTGGTATGACAATTTGAATGTGCAGGAATGTAAGAAGCTGCAGAGATAAATGGACTCAGCCCAATACATCACGGGCACATTCCTCCCCACCATCAGTAATATTGACAGGAAGAGCTGCCTCAATTATCAAAGATCCCCACCACCCAGGCCATGCCACCTTGTCACAGCTACCATCGGGCAGGAGGTACAGAATCCTGAAATCCCACACCACCAGGTTCAAGAACAGCTACTTCCCTTCAACCATTTGGTTCTTGAACTAACCAACAAAACCCGAATCACTACAGTTTAGAAACACTATGACCACTTTGATCACTTTGCATTAAATTGGACTTTTTTTGTTTTAATTGTCTTTCTTGTAAAAATTGTATATAATTTATGTTTAGTTTATATTTTTCTTGTGAATGCTGCTCATATGTGCCAGTGATGCTGCTGCAAGTAAGTCTTTCATTGCACCTGTGCATACATGTACTTATACATATGACAATAAACTCAACTTTGCCTTTGACTCGAAACATCAGATTAAATTCAATGCATGTGTTGTATCATAATGAATTTACACAGACACTTCCCAGATTCTTTTTATATAAATTGCATGCTGTTTGCTGTTCTTTGCCCCAATGTTGTTTTTCATCTTTCTTTAGCAACTAATGTAAAGTGACAGCATTATTGCAAGATCTGGCAAATGTTTAGCATGGTACTATACCATGACTAAGAATGAATGTGATGTTTTCAGGGTTCCTTGCCTTCACAATTCTTTCTTTGGCTGGTTGCAATCAATTTGCATCCACTTTTAGTTCTGAGGTGAATACACATTTTCTCTGAGTTTTACATTGTACTCATGTAATCGATCAAAGACTTCTGATAATCAAAGATTTTCTTCTGTAGTGCTTGTGACATATACGTTTGGGACATTGCACATCTACACCTTGTTATATCTTGCCCATTACAGCTCGAAAGATGTTTGTTGATGATTTCATATCACAAGTTAATTTTATATAAGAGTAAAGACGTTGGTCATCAAATATTTCTAACTCTCCTTAATCACATTCAGCTGACAAATCTAGTTTGGTGAAAAATTTGGCTCCTGTTGATTCCATATACAAGTATATCCTGTGAAATCCACAACAGGTGCTGCTCCTTGTCAATAGCATCTTGTAATCACCACACGGTCAGTCATATCTGCTTATCTGCAGTCCAGATGAAGGGTCTTGACCCAAAATATTGACTGTTCATTTCCCTCCCCAAATGCTGCCTGACCCATTGAATTCCTCCAGCAGCTTTTTATTTACTTTAAGACTATTACAATTGGCATTGCCCAATTGTTCTGTATTCATTGGAATTATGTTTTGTTCTAATTTATCAAACTCCTCCTCCTCCTGTTTCTTCAACATATATGGTCAAATAAAGGCTGATGGCAGATTGGTTTTACACTTGGTTTGATAAACATATGAGCATTATAACCTGTGAGGCTCATGTTGTATCAAACATTTCTACATTGTTCCCAATTGCATGTCTAAATGTGATTTTTGAACCATCCGCACTGAACACTTCTTTCCAGTCTTGCTTCAATTTTCCAAGACACCTTTTGTCCATTAGTTCTCCTTGCATCAGGTGCTCTGGTTTTCTCCCACGTCCCAAGAACGTGCTGGTAGGGTAATTGGCCACTGTAAGTTATCCTTATTGTAGGTAAGTAGCAAAACAAAGGGGAGTTGATGGGCATGTGAGAGAAAATTGGTTGCAGGAGTATGGGGGAATAAGGAGGGGGAAATGAGACTGATGGGATTTCTTTGCTGGGAGCTGACAGAGACCCAGTGGGCCAAATAGCCTTCACTATGTTGCATAAAGTAAGTGATGGTGGATGACTTCCATTATATCCCCAACAGCAATACACACCAGTCTCTCTCATGTACTTCGGATTCTGCTTTGGAACTCTAAGCTTCACAATCGCTCCATGACCAAAAACTGCAGTTGTGGATTTTACCTTGAATGAAATTCTTCAGCGTTCAGCGATACCTTCACCCCAGAACTTGCAAATTTGGGCACAAGCTCAAACGTGACATTCAATAACTCATTGATGAAACCACAAACAAAATTGTCATACAGTAGTGTGCAGTCTAAGGCCCCATATTTGCAGTTCTGAGGCAGGTCCTTTAAGGAGACAATACACTCTCTGCCAGTCTTGCCTGCTTACAGATTCCTAGCTCCAAATTTGTAGGTCTCCTAACTTTCTGATTGTTTAGGATTTATGAAACTCTGTAACTTTTGTATTGGTTTTGCCAAACAAAACACATTTAGCTATCGGTGCTGTTAAGTGATTTGTTAACATGGTATACATTTCAGAACCTATTTCAGTTAGAAGAGTGGCTTTCTTTGCTACTGCACAGCATCATTTTGCGCAGACACATTCTCAACATCACCATCAATTTCCATTGTGTTATGTGCCATAAAAATGTGTTCTATGTACAAATTGAAGGGATCACTGTGAGATTTTAGATACTGTATTATGAGAAACCAGGTTACAAGCCAACTAACAGGAAAATAAAAGTCTTTTTAATTTAAAAGGCTTTAAAACTTGGCTTCCAGCCGAAGCTCACAGAAACAGGCTGGGCTCAGTGGTACTAAGGACAGCCATGTTCCTTTACAAAAATAAAAGAGCACATTATGATGTGCACAAAGGGAGATATCTTAGTTCAGGGACAGGTTAGAAGGTGAGTAAGACCATATCTATAAAAAATTGTGTAAGCCAGCCATGATAAAGCAATTGGAGCAAAAAACGGGAAGGCACAAAACCCATTAGGTCATCAAAGAAGATCCACTAGGGTATGTTTCAGTTGGTGCAACAAACAATCTGCTGGAAGAACTCAGCAGGTCAAGCAGCATCTGTGGAAGGAAAAGAATTGTTGACGTTTCAAAACCCTGCATCAGGACTGGTTTCAGTTGGTGATTAGCTCACTACTGGGATGAAGTACCCAAAGAAGTGACGGATAGGGAACACGTTTCAATCCTTTAGAATGGGGTACTTAAGCTGGCTTCTGGAGAAGAACTTAAGGTAGGACAAATGCTGGCCTTGGTCTGCTTTGGCCTAACACCTTGATCAGTGTGGCAAGATGGTAACAAAAGGGATGTTCCCTGCTCTGATACTAGTGCCAAAACTGAACCATGTTACTGCTTGCTTGCTTGCCTGACCAACTGGGTCAGCACTTGTTACAGGTTGTCTGTTTATTTTGTATGCCTTGCATGCTTGTGTTTTGTAATAAATAGAAAAACTGTTGTTTCTTTATCAGTCAATCAGGCATACTTTGGGAGATGCAAGAGACTGCAGATGCTGGAACCTGGAGTAACATACAAAAGGCTGGAAGAACTCAGCAGGTCAGGCAGCATCTATGGAGGAAAATGGACAGTCAACATTTTGGATCGAGACCCTTCATCCGGACTGAGAGCAGGGTCTTGACCCAAAACATTGACTGCCCATGTCCTTCCTCAGATGCTGCCTGACCCACTGAGTTCTGAGACAGACCTTTGTGCAGCATGGTCCGACATAGATGCATTTTTGAAAGATTGGGGAATTCAGGGCTATGAGGGGGCTGACAAAGAAAAGGAGTTGATGCCTAGGCAGATTAGTCATGATGATATTGAATGAGGGGAGAGGGTTGAGGGGCTGAGTGGTCTAATCCTGTTCCTATTTTTGTGTTGTTCCAAAAAAGAATCAAAATATTATATTGCACATCCAGTTGTAAGCACCAAGCCCTCCAATGTGTCCATCTCGAATCTAAGCAACCATTTTTGCCCTGTTCCCCCTCTTGCACAGATGCTCCCTCGGACTGAGGACAGTTATGCAATGTGCCGCTGCTTTCTCTCTCCTTTCTTTCCAATTAACTTTGCTTTGCCATAACATAGTGTCTGCTATGAACTTAAACCAGGTCAAAGCTGAAACAATTTAAACCAATCTGTTCATTAGTTCAAAGTGGTCATGGGCATTGAGACTTGTCCCTCAAATATATCACACATGATCTATGACAGACTCAATACTCAACTACTTTTTCTAACCTTATTTCCAATTTATAACGTATCTGTCTGTACCTGCATTCATCACCTCAGATCCAACAATGCAGAGTACATTAGAGAAACACAGAGGGAGATGGAGAGCTGCTAAGGCATCTACAACAGGCTTACTCCACTCTCTAGCTACACAGCGTCATATATATGTCACATATTTACATATACTTCATCCATCTTTCAGTTGAGAACATGACTGAATGGAGAATCTAGGCAGCATGTGCATGTGACAGATGTGAAAGAGGCTTTGTGAAAATATTCATACTCCGATCCTGGAACAAACCGATAAGACTGAAGGTTGATGAAGTTTCAGATGAATTATGGTTAGCACTACAGGTAGGATTTAAATTGCACCCCATGGGCCTCATAATAGAATCTGTTTACACCATGCATTAAAAACTAATTAGGCAAAAATGAGTTTATGTTTAATTGGGTACATTGTAGCCCTTGTGGTATAGCCCTTGTGAATTGGCTCTTTTATAGTTGCAGGCTGCAAGGGTGCTAGTTACATTATTGTTGTGATATAAGTTCAGAATGCTTATGGTGAGAACATTTTGGTGAAAAGAAAAATATTCTTTTGTAATTAGAGTAAGACTTCAGCTCCATGAAACATGATTACATCACCATATTCAGAATAAAATGTGCTGCTGATGACTTTGTGCCAAGATCCCTGTTTACCTGTGGCTATTTCTTGTATGCATTCAAGAAAGTAGCTAACACAGGTGGCTTTATAAAGCAGCTGATCTTTGAGCTACACATAAGATCATGTTGGTCAATGCAGATGCACTTTGTTTAATCATAGACAAAACTGACAGGGAGCAGCTATCAGCAGTTAATGCTCTCCCATGGAGCTGCTAATGAAATAAAACCAAACCTGCAATTAAATTTGTTGGTCTTAAATGAAGAGGAGACAGTTAAAGTGGTATTGTCCTGTAGAACCAGGAGCTTCGTCTGCTTATGTCACTACTCATTTGGGTTTACATATTGTTCTAATATGATAGGAGTGATATATTAGAGATTTAATTAATATATTTTATTATATTATGTGACTAGTGATGACAAAACGTAATACTGTTATTGGCATTTTTAAATGTTTTTTTTTCTAGACATACATTACACATTTTTGCATAGATTGATATCAGATAGAATCAATGAGAAATAGACCATATTCATTAGAATGTTGCATTTTATAACCAATATAGGCTATTGAACAAGGAATCATACCTCCTAAAGCCAGCACGGTAGTGCAGCAGTTAGGGTAACGTTACTGCAGCGCCAGTGACCCGGGTTCAATTCCGGCCGCTGCCTGTAAGGAGTTTGTATGTTCTCCCTGTGTCTTTGTGGGTTTCCTCCGGGTGCTCTGGTTTCCTCCCACCTTCCAAAGACGTACGGGTTAGGAAGTTGCCGGCATGCCATGTTGGCGCCAGAAGCGTGGCGACACTTGCGGACTGCCCCCAGAACACTCTACACAAAAGATGGATTTCACTGTGTGTTTCGATGTACATGTGACTAATAAAGATATCTTTAAAAAATCTTAAAACTTTCAGTAAAATCCTATCCATGGGATGTCTGGAAAAGCACTGGGAAGCAACATCTTCTCTAGCAGACAGTCCCTCTGATCAAGCCACATCACTCCCAGTAGCTTTCCAGGAAATTTGATTTTATGCATTTCAACAAAACCCCACTGCCACCCACACGTGCTTATACAGAGCACATTGTACACACAGTTTTGGCAGCCTCTACTTCAGCAGTTGCACAAGAACATCACAAATGAAAAGCAAATGTGCAGGGATTTGAGGTCACACTAGTTTATTGTTCATATGCAATGCAATCACACTATTCAGACTCATGGGACACTACAAACTGGGGATATTGTTTGTTCAGGTGTGGGGTAGGTTATCCATGTACTGTTGGAAACTTCCTCTCCCATTGGCTCAATCCAGAGAGACCAGTCACTGACCAAGAAAGGAAGGACTGAGGATCATCTGATATTGATTTATGCATTGCCATGTGATCTCAGGCAGCTAACCAATGAAATGAATTTGAATATTGACCCTCGGGTAGCTCTCTTGATTTGAAAGGAAATGATGAAGAGGTGATGTAACAACCAGACGAGGGAAGGAGAAGTGATCAGGAGTGGGGTCTTCCACCTAGATAGAGGGGAGCATTCATCCAATTGGAACTGTGGTCTGAAGTGTCTCATGGTCGTAATGGACTTCATCCTGAGATCTTTATAGCTAGTGGCAAGCGGAGTAGTTGATCCCTTAGTTTTAATTTTCCAAAATTCCCTATATTCAGGGGATGTTCCATTAGATTGTGTAATAATGAATGTAACTTCATTATGCAAAATGGGAGGGAGACAAAAGCAGGAAACTACAGGCCAGTTTTAGAAGCTGTTATTAAAGATGTTACATCAGGGCACTTAGAAAAAAAAACCAATGTAAGCAGGCAAAGTCAAACACTGTTTACTGATTGGCAAAATGTAGTGGTGGTAACCACAGGGATTGGTACTGGGGCCTCAACCTTTTACATTTTACATTGATGCCACCGAAGGAATGGTTCCTAAATTTGTAATGACATCATGGTAGATAGGATAGTAAGCTTTGAAGTAGATATGAAGTGGCTATAAAGGGATTATAGGTAGGTTAAGAAAATGGGGAAAGATCTGGCAAATGAAGAATAATGTGGGAAAATATGAAATTCTTGATTTTGGCAGGAAAATGGAAAATAAGCATATTACCTAAATGGAGAGAGATTGCAGAGTTCTGAAATGCAGAGGGGTCTGGAAGTCTTAGTGCATAATTTGCAGAAGGCTAGTAGATACAGAAGGTAAATTAAGAAAGTTAATACAATGTTATTACTTATTATTAGGGAAATTGAATACCAATGTAGGGAAGTCATGTTTCTGTTATGTAGGGCATGGATGGGATCCACATCTGGAGTGCTATGTACAGGATGTGTCTTCTTATTTAAGGATGGATGTTAATGTATTGGAAACTGTTCAGAGGTTTACTAGACTAATAGCTGGAATGGGTAAGTTATCTTATGAGAATAGGTTGGACAGGCCAGGTTTGGAAAAGTGAGAGAGGACTTGATTGAAACATATGATATCCTGAGGGGTCTTGACAGGGTGGATGTAGAGAGGATGTTTCCTCTTGTGGGAGAACCTAGAACAAGGTGTCAGTGTTTAAAAACAAGGATTTAAGACAAAGAGGAGGCAAGTTTATTTTTCTCTTAGATGGTCTTAAGTCGTTTGAAATCTCTTCCTCAATGGATAGTTGAAGCAGAATCTTTGAATTAGAAATAACTAGATACTTGATAAGGCAGAGGGTGAAAATTTACCACATGTAGTCAGAAATGTGGAGTTAAGGTTGCAGTCAGATAGGCAGCCACGGTAGTGTAGTGGTTAGCGTAACATTTTACAGCGCCAGCGACCTGGGTTCAATTCCAGCCACTGTCTGTAGGAGTTTGTATGTTCTCCCCATATCTGCGTGGGTTTCCTCCCAGTGCTCAGGTTTCCTCCCACATTCCATAGACATACAGGTTAGGAAGGTGTGGGCATGCTATGTTGGCGCCGGAAGCATGGCGACACTTGTGGGCTGCCCCCAGAACACTACGCAAAAGATGCATCTCACTGTGTGTTTCAATGTGCATGTAACTAATAAAGATATCTTATCTTATAATCTTATTAAATGTGAGAGCAGGCACAAGGGGCTGAATGGTCTACTCCTGCTCCTAATTCATATGTTCATATGCAATATGCTTGTGCTGCCATGTTGCATGCTTACTGTCAGCCCAGAGGACAGGTGGCTTGTGTAAATGGGTTAGCAATCCTTGCATAGAAATTTCATGTTCATTGCATTTAATTGTGTTTAAGCAAGCTTTACAAAGGAATTTAACTGTCCAGCTATAAGCATCACCATGGCAACGGAAGTAGTGAGCACACACGTCTGTAACAAAAGGTGTAACAAAAAGCTCAGAGACATTCTCAGTGATCAAATGGAATGAAAAGTAAGTAACAAAAGCGATCAATCCTTTTTAATGTGAGTCCCATAACCTTATGCATTATTTTAATCCAGCCAAATGAATCTGATCCTGGATTGCAACACAGTTCTTTGTAAAATATACAGCCTGTTGTTATACAGGAGAGCATTGGCATGTGTCTGTGGAAACACTGCTCAGGTCAACAACCTCAAAGCCACTAGGATGAACTGTACATACAGGTCCTCCCTGGGTTATGGCAGGGTTCTGTTCCTGTGAACTGTAACTCAAACAGTCCCCAAGTCGGAAATGTGGCCACAAACTGAGTTCCCACACGGCAGAAGATGCCTGCAGCCCTGTAGCAGCTGGCAAATCCATCCTGCTGGTCTTCCAAATGCTTGTTCATATGTACACGAGTCAGGCGTTTGTAAGTTTGTAAGCTATATGTTAAGATGTTTACTTTCTGACACCCACAAAGCTAAGGTAACCTGTCTTGTCCAAACATGGACCTTGGTAAAAATTGCATTTTGGCTCCAGACACCACTAAACACCCCATTCAACCTGACTCACTTCTCAGCTGGCACAACCTGGTACCAATAAAAATGTCCTGATATCACTCAACTGAAAGATGAAACTAATTTATTGTCTCCTTAACAAATGAGTACAAATTTCAAAACAATGTTGCAATGCCAATTTTTTCATCATGCCAGACTTTTGTTGCAGTAAATCTTCCACAGCTTATTACATAGTTGTGCACCCTCAGCCCTGCGTATTAGCTCCTACATGAGTAACTAAGCAGACGTATTTCTTCTCAGTTAAAAGGAGACATTGGCTGCTTCTTTAGTGCCTCATCTCAGTTGTTGCACATGCCCCAACCTACACACAGTGCTAAAAGGGAAACAGGTGGTCTTCTGAAAGTAGATGCAATAGTATAATAATATGAGAACCCCCAACACTACTCCTCACTCCCTCAAAGCTAAAGACTGAGAGAATGTTCCCTGCAATTACATATACTGGACTATCTATAAATTTAGACCTAAAACTTTAGCTGCAGCAAAATCCAATTATATTTTTGCTGCTCTAAGGTGGTATTTCTGAGATCATACAGAGACCTTGACCAGACTTTATGGGGCTTTGAAAGCATCTTTAAGGCTTCAGAATGAATTCCACATTGCCTTTTTGTCACCATTCCAGCATTGGGGCAATACAATGGTGCAGTAGGTAGTCCAGCGATCCAGGTTTGATCCTGACTTTGGGCACTATCTGCCCGGAGTTTCTACATTCTCTCCATGACAGTGTGTGTCTTCTCCAAGTGCTGCCCACATTCCAAAGTTGTGCTGGTATGTTAACTGGTTACTATAAAATTGTCCCTAGTGTAGATGGATGGCAGAAGAATCAGAGTGCAGTTGATGGGCCTATGGCAGAGAATAGGTTTCAGGGAAATAAATGAAGGAATTGGATTGATGAGGATGTTCTGAGAGCTGACATATGCTTGATGGGCCAAATGGCCTCCTTGCATATCATGAGAAAATATGAGAAATATCAGAAAATAACAATGAAATTCTACCCTGATGCTTTAGGTTAGCTTTCAATTAAAAATGTTATACTTGCCTCAATTCCAGTGGCTATTTACATTGCTTAAATGATATCAAAAGCTACAGAAAAGAATATAAATATTTAAAAATTAATAATATCAAATTCCAGGAATTTGGAGCCAGCTCATTACTCTCAAACCACAGCCTCAAGTAACTTGGACACGAAGCAGCTTTCTAACTAATCCATTAAATGGAAGCTGGAGTTGCAAACTAAAGCCAGTCTAAAGGGAAAGCACTTTCTCTCGGCTGCTCATGTATGGGCAGAAACTCAAAAGATTACGATGACTATGGGGAATAAAACTTCCTCTCAACCATGCTATGGATTAGCCAGTTTGAGAGAAGCGTGCTCCCTATTCTCTGACCTAACATCAGGTTGAGTTGTCTGCTAAAGGCCCTTGCTGTCCACTGTGAATAATATGTTGCAGCCTCTCTTTGAGTTATACACATTTGCAACGGCAAATGATCTAAAAAAGAACAACATCATGGGGACATTCTGCTGTAAAGTTATTGTGATTAGCATTTACTAAGGAATGAATGCAGAACATAGAGAATACCATCCCATAAATTTGATATGTACTTAGATTCTTGTACTTGGCCTACAAAATACTTTGCATAGCACAATGGTATTGTACGTTACGCAAAGGAAGTCAGCCACGAACTACTAAATGAGTGACACGTTGGCACAGATAGAAGAGCCTCACAGCACAGGAGACCCGGATTCAATCCTGACCTTGGGTTGCTGTCTGTGTGGAGTTTGTTCATTCTTCCTGTCACCGTGCGAGTTTCCTCCGGGTGCTCCAGTTTCCTCCCATCGTGGCCAATTAATCTGGGGGGAGTTGACGAGAGTGTGGGGTGAACAAAACAATGGAATTAGTGTAGGATTAGTGTAAAAGGGTGGTTGATGATCAGCATGGACTCAGTGGGCTAAACAGCCTGTTGTCATTCTAAATGTCATCAGGTACTTATCATGTGGCCCTCATCTTCTGTGCGTGTGACTTGTTTACTCACAGAATTGATAGAATCAAGGATACAGCACTGGTTCAGGAATATAGTACAGCTAGAAGAGCTGCTGCCTCATAGCTCCAGTGACCTGGATTCAATGCCGACCTCCAGTGCTGTCTGTATGGAGTTTACATCTTTTCCTTGTAAATGCATGGGTTTCCCCCTGAATGCTCTGATTTCCTCCATACGTTATATTGATAGTTTAATTGGCCACTGTAAATTGCTCCTGGTGTATAGGTGAGTGGTAGAATCTGGAGCAATACACACAAAATGTTTGAAGAACTCAGCAGGTCAGGCAGCATCTATGGAGGGAAATAAACAGTCGACATTTTGGGCCGAGACCCATCATCAGGTCTGGAAAGGAAGGAGAGGGGGAGGGGGGAGGAGCACAAGCTGGCAGGTGATAGGTGAGTCCACGTGAGAGGGGGAAGGTAGATGGGGGGGGGGTAAAGGGAGTGATGTGAGAAGCTGAGAGGTGAGAGGTGGAAGAGGCAAAGAGCTGAAGGAGGAGGAATCTGATAGGAGAGGACAGTAGACCATGGAATAAAGGGAAGGAGGTGGGCAGGTCGTGAGGGAAGAGGAGGGAACAGAGAAGGGGTGAGTTGGGGGGGGAATTGATAGGTACATGGGGAGAGTAGGTTACAGGGAAAGTTAGTGAGGCAATGAGATTACTCTGTGAGCCAACATAGACTCCATGGCCTCCTACGTCATAAGAAGTTTTCGAAAATAAGGAAATATGGAAGTAAAAGATCAGTCATAATCTTATTGAATGGTGGAGCAGGAACGGGGGGCTAAATAACCTTGTTTTGCTTCTATTTTTTTTGTTCTGGTGTATGGATATGCTGCAATACACAGCTTGCAAACCATGTTTTGATATCTCTTGCACAAAATTCATTTCTACATGTGTGAGTGGCTACCAGCTTTAAGGTTCCTGCCTGCTCAATCAATCAACATCTAGAAGTTTATAGGTCACTGCTGAGACTTCAGCTGGAAAATGGTAGACAATCTGTGGAAAAATGCTACAAGAATGATGTCGAAGCCTAGGAATGAGTACAGGTGAGGTGAACCAGGATATTACTAGTGATTTATCTGTTAGGAGGTGAAGCTGAACTGTTCCTTTTGGAACATAGATACAAAGTTTTGAAGATTTTGAGAGGCTTTAATAGTGTAGTTAGAGAAATAGTTTTTGTTCCAGCAAGGTATTAATAACCATAGATTTAAAATCATTGGTAAAAGGTCTGGAGAGCAGTTGAAGAGATTGTTTTTCACCACAAAGCTGTGTCAGAATCCAGAGCACTCTGCCTGTGAAGGTGGTGAAGCTGTTTCCAAAAAATAATTTTAGCAGGGCATTATGGAGTTATGCAAGGAAAAGAAACTTATAGGTTGCTGATTAAAAGCAAGGGGTTGAGAACTTCTTTCTATATTATAAATGTCTAAGGTTTTATAATCCGTGATGAGAAAAGATGGGTTTTGATGTTCTGGGTCTGTGCTCACTATTAACAAAAACATAATTTCCATAGCACCTTCAAAGCAGTAAAGTATCTCAAGGCACAAGGCACATCAAAATATCTTAATCAGACAAAAGTTAATGCCAGACCATCTAGGGGACCACAGGAAAGGTGACCAAAAACTTGGTCAAAGGGCTAAATTTGAAGGCTCGTCATAAAACAGACGAAGTGGTGGAGAGGTTTGAAAAGATGGCTCCAGAGCTCAGGGTTGGAAAGCTCAAGGCATGACTGCAAAGGTCATTGGAATATGTGTTATCCATCTTGTGTTATATGTTCAAGCAACTGCAGTGTATTATCATTGGCTTGCTGCCTTCTTTAAACTACAGGTAACACCTGTGTTACAGCAGCTTGGGTATCAACAATTTGCCCTGATGGGATTCACAAATTACTACCCAAAAATTTGAGATACAGAATAAAATTCCCTCTTATAGAATTTATGTGGAAATAATAAGTAAAGAAACACAAAATATGAAAGAAACAACTGAATTTGTCAATCTTTATTTTTAGTCATTCAAAACAGTGGGGCAATAAGATTTGGCTCTGATGTCACCATTTGGTTGGGTGGGCAGTCACAGCCAAGTCCCTCCTTTGCCACGTCCTCTCCAGTCTGAGGACATGTGAACAGACACCTCACAGTTCAGCACTGCCATGCTCTTCATCTGCAAGGCACTTTCTCTGACGTGTTGCATTATGGGGAGCCGCAGTAGCCAGCTTTTGTATCCCTGCTCCTTAAAGTAATCCCTTGACTTTTATTTCACTTTCACTACGTCTCTGCGTTTTAACCCATTACTCCCCTGAACTCCTTCTACATCACCTTTCTCCAGTGAACCCCAGTCCTTGAATCCCATCCCTTTCCCTGATATCCCCACTTCCTAAACCCTTTCCTAATCCGCACACCTTGTCCATCTAACGTTGACCTCAGCTGTTAAATAATGGCAGGGGGTCACTTTGTTATCGCTGATAACATGAGAGAAAAACATCATGTAGGAACACATCTCCATTTAAAACATGGGATTCAATGGGAAAAGAGGGTTTGTGTAATGGAAAAATCGCAGTAAGAGCAGTTTTCTAGGTATGCAATGCTTTCATAACTTGGGGACCACCTGTACTCAATTGATTGAATGCTTTGTAAAACTGATGTGGTTTTCACTTTAAAATCCTGCTACATTAGGTACATCAATGTTATGAATCAGCTACTCTAAGTAAGAACTTGCTTAACACAGTACATTGAGGATTGCTCTGAAAAAAGTGAGCACCACTAGGGTCTTACAAATTGCTCATAAGAGATTGGAATACAAGCTCCAAAAGGAAATATTATTTTTAATTCTAATTGAATTTTTTACATGTTATTTGAGAAACTAAATGAGACTATATATCACTCCAATTTCAAAAGTAAAAATAGGAAAGAGGAAATAAGATTTTTTTGCTGAAGTTATGTTGATTTAGGTTCATGAATAAACAGGGGCCAAGTAGCGAGGATCCTTGAACAGCCTATTCTATTCATGCCATTGGGTGTGTGCTGAAACATTCTGGTACTTATGATGATCTAACACAATTGTGGCAGAGTAAACCCCAGCAAGTTATATACTCCATTCAGATCCCAGCATAAAAATTGATTTTCTTGTGGTGGTTTTCATACTGGAATGAAAACAGAGGTACAACGGTATAAATTACTGACAAGTTTTAAGCTCTCTCTGATTGGCACCTCCAGGTTTTATAATGTCATGCTGTTTAAAGGATCAGTACAGTGTAACAAATAGTTATAGGATTCAGTGTTTTAGCCAACTCTACCAAGAAGCACGTATCTAACTTTTTTATGCCTCGTCTCTTTTCATTTTCAATTTATGTCCTTTGGATTTGTGTCGCTTTATTTGGAACCATGTGATATGCCATTTTAATCCCTTCTTTTTATGCGTTTGGACTAGTGGAAACAGATTATGTGATAGAAAGAGACCAGTGTTAGGCATTATGTATCAAACTTCAGTAGGTCTTTCATTCAATACTGACATGAGAAAAAGCACATCAATTTTCAAATTTCCAGAGTTAGGATATGGGACACTCAAATAAATACAGTACAAACATACAAGGATTGGTAGATTGAAGAAGGAAACAAATACAAAAGAAGCTGGAAAAACTCAGCCAGTCAAGTAGCATTGGTGGAAAGAGAAACCATTTAATGTTTCAGGTCAGGGACCCTTCTTCAGAACCATCCACTTGAAGAAAGAAATGCAGAGTCATAGTCAGACAGCATGGAAACAGGCCCTTCAGCCCAACTTGTCCATGTCAACTGTGCTGCCCATCTGCCCGCATTTGGCCCATAGCCCTCTAAACCCCTCCTATCCATGTACTTATCTAGATGGCTTTTAAACGATGCTAATGTGCACGCCTCAACCACTATTTCTGGCAGCTCATTCCAAACACGCACCACCCTTTGCGTGAAGAAGTTGCCCCTGATGTCCCTTTTAAATCTTTTGTCTCTGATCTTAAACCTATGACCAGCACCCCCTCCCAAGTCGATGTGCTTTCACCTGGTCTTTGTCCCTTACGATCTTATATACCTCTATCAGGTCACCCCTCAAACTCCTACATTCCAGGGAATAAAGTTCTATTCCATGCAACCTCTCCTTGTAACTCAGGTCCCCAAGTCCAGGCACCTTCCTGGCACATCTTTTCGGCACTCTTTCTAGTTTAATAACATATTTCCCTCAGCAGGGTTACCAAAACTGTACACAATACTTCAGGTGCGTCCTCACCAACGTCTTATATAACTGCAACATAACTTTCCAACTCCTATACTCAATGCCCTGACTGATGAAGGCCAGCATGCCAAACACCTTCCTCACCACCCTATCCACCCGTGACGCTGCCTTCAGCAATCTATGCACTTGTACTCCTAGGTCCCTCTGTTCCATAACACTCCCCAGGCCCGACCATTCACTGTATAAGTCCTACCTTGGTTTGATCTCCCAAAATGCAATGCCTCACGTTTATCAGGATTGAAAGCCATTTGTCAATCCTCAGCCCACATACCTAGATGATCAAGATCCCCCTGTCATTTTTCATAATCTTCTACACTGTCTTCAATACCAGCTAATTTAGTATCATCCACAAACTTACTAACCATGCCTTGTACATTCACATCCAAATCGCTTATATAAATTACGAACAACAAAGGTCCCAACACTGACCCCTGTGGCACACCACTAGACACAGGCCTCCAGTTCAAGAAAAAGCCCTTGACCATCATCCTCTGCTTCCTACCACTGAGGGAATTTGAATCCAATCTGCAATCTCCCCCTGGATCCCATGCAGTCTAACCTTCCAGACTAGCCTGCCATGAGGGACCTTGTCAAACACCTTGCTGAAGTCCATACAGACAACATCCACTGCCCTAACCTTATCGACCCTCTTGGTTACCTCTTCAAAGAACTCCAAGAGATTTGTCAGACATGACTTCCCACACACAAAGCTGTGCTGACTGTCCTGAGTCAGACCCTGTCTCTCTAAATGTTGGTAGATCCTGTCCCTCAGAATCCCCTCCAGCAATTTATCCACCACTGATGTCAGACTTGCTGACCTGTAGTTTCCTGGCTAGTTTTTGCCACCCTTTTTAAATAATGGTACCACATTAGCCACTCTCCAGTTCTCCAGAACCTCAGCTGTGGCCAGAGATGAAGCAAAAATCTCTGCAAGGGCCTCCACAATTTCTTCTCTAGCTTCTCACAAGGTCCAAGTATGCACAAGGTCAGGGCCTGGGGATTTATCCACCTTAGTGCATTTTAAGGCCTTCAATACCTCCTCCCTGCTAATTCATATGTGGTCTAAGACTTCACCACTCATTTTCCCCATTTCCTTAGCTTCCATCGTTTTCTCCACCGTTAAAACTGAAGAAAAATATTCATGAAAAATTTGTCCTATTTCCTTTGCTTCCACACAC
The DNA here is from genome assembly GCF_009764475.1 of Pristis pectinata. Lineage (NCBI taxonomy): Eukaryota > Metazoa > Chordata > Chondrichthyes > Rhinopristiformes > Pristidae > Pristis > Pristis pectinata. The sequence continues at coordinate 16,890,271 of NC_067407.1, forward strand.
AGAGGGCTATTCTGATCTTTAAGGGGATCTATTTTCTTCCTAGCCACCCATTTACGGTTAATACACTTATAGAATCTCTTGGGATTTTGCCTCACCTTGCCTGCCAGATCCCTCTCATACCCCCTTTTTCCTTTCCTAACTTGTCTCTTAAATGCAGTCCTACACTTCTTGTAGTTTTCAAGAGATTCACTAGTTCCCAATTGCTTATGTACAGTGTACGCCTCCCTCTTCTCTCAAATATCTGACCAGACCCTCAATATTTCTCATCAACCAGGTTCCTGAAACCAGCCAGCCTTTCCCTTCACCCTAACAGGAACATGCAGGTCCTGAACTCTTGACACCACACTTTTAAAGGCCTCCCACTGCCAGACGCACCTTTCCCTGCAAACAATCTCACCCAATCAGCCTCTGCAAGTTCCTGCCTAATGGCTTCAAACTTTGCTCAGCCCCAGTTCAGAACCTTAACCTGTGAACCAGTCGTATCCTTCTCCATAATTATTTGGATAAATGAATCAGAGAACTGGGCAGGTAAATAAGATTTTCTCGAGTTAAGAGTATGTGCTGACAGAGACTGAATGGCTTATTTCTGTGTTGTAACTTCCACATATTTAAAAACACAAAATCATTGTTTAAAGGAATAATTTCCAGAGAAGGAAAATCAAATTATAAAGACATTCTTTCCTGGCAGAAATTAACCAGATAACCAGACAAAGAGGCTGTGGATTTCTTTGCAGAAGCAGACTGGATAAACCAAATCTTGTGGCATTATTGACCTCGACCTTTCAGAATACTATCTTCCCGAAGGAATTCTAACATTCAACTGAACAGCCTAACAGGACCTTGAAATTACGGCACTTTCAATAGGGCAGGGAGCTGGCATTTCATCTCAGACTAATTTCAGTCAGAGAAAATGCATGGAACTGTGCACATTCATCTGTCTGTCCATTTCATATTTGAGTTTTCCAACCTGTATTGACAGGATCTGCAGAAGAAGAGCCTGACTGAGAATTTACTGTGAAAATGGCATGTGTCTACTTCAATCTACTTGAGCATATTGAAAACAGACTAGCTTAGACAAGGGAGTCAGGTGATTTCTCAAAGCATGTTTCACTACTGATAGTTTACTGGTAGGGTACAATCTCTGGTAAAGCAGAAACCAGTGACCAGATGGTTATCTTGAATAATACACACTGCCATGGTGCTGCGTTTCCATGTGTGATGTGCAACCAGTCGGTCTAAAAAAATAGAATGGCCTCTGTGTTAAATTGTAACTGTTGTAGACTGGATACAGAATCTTACCTTAAGGCTGGATCTGAAAGAAGAAGTACATGCTCAGTAAAAATAGATTCTTAGAAGTGAGGAATTCAATCTTTACTTTTAAGAAAGCTACACTGGCTTTTTCCAATCAAACTTGTTTTAAGTGCTCAGTCACTCTATCCCCAATGGCATTTTCATAGCTTCCTTGTTAAACTGACAGCCATGTAGTTACCTATTCTTTTTACTTTCCCATCCTTCTGGAGTAATGGAATGGCATCAGCAATTTTCTAGTCTACCAGTACAATTCCCAGACCCGGAAGATTATAGCTGATGCTTCTGCAATTTCCAGTCCCACTTCTATTAATACTTGACTGGACACCTGCAAGTCCTGAAGATTTATCTTTCACAAGTCCCATTAATTTCTCCATTCCGATTGTACTTGTGATTTTGGGCTGACGGGTGTCAGGTGATAAATTCTGAGATTTAGGAGGCACTCATGAACAGGCGAAGAAGAGGGACAGAGTCTGGAAAGTGGGACAATTGAAGGAGAGGAAGGAGTCATGGGAGAAACCAAAGGAGAGAATCTTGAATTCCATCCACAACTAATGGCAACCATGGGAATTTTCATTGTTAACTAATAGTTAATGCTGGCAACATTTAGAAGCCCCTCTTAACTTACCAACTAGCCCTTCATTAGAACAGAATCCTTGATTCTTCTGACCCTCATTTTATGTCCTTCTGTCCACACTGCACCCACTAGTGGAAATATCCTTTGACTAGTTGCCCACACTATTTGCTAGGTTTCACACCTTTTTACTGGCTCCTTTTTTCTCCCTGCTGCTCCCACTCGCTACATTGCTGCTGATACTCTTGTTGTTGACACACATCCAAGCTGTTTCACTTCCCTCCCCCTACCTATTCCAACCACAGTTCCCAGCCTCCTGTCCCTGGACCCATTCTGGAGTTAAAAGTGCAGGATGTTCTGTTGTAACATTGCCAAAGTCGATGAGCCAGATCTTGCCCATAGTCACCCCACAGCTGACCCCACCTGGTCCAGATATGGAGGTCCTACCTTGCTGCTCAAAGTATTCCGACTCCATTGTCATTGCCTGAATGTGGCAGAGCTACCAAAAGAGTGCTGAAGAACCCTGCCCCCACCCACCGCCCCACCTCCAAAATTCCCCTGAAGTCCTGGACGGATGAAAAAATCCCTGTTCCCTGCTTAGTCAACTTTCAGAGCAGGAAAGGTTTATATTTTCTGGACCCATCACCTTTAGACAATCACAACACTGCTAACACTTGGTAATTGATAACTTTTGGAAAACAAGGGATTTTGAAAATGTTGCTCCTCGAGTAATCATTCATCCCGCAAAGATCTATGTAGTTTGTAAACCCTAGATTTTTGATGTTTGGCCATCTAGCAGAGAAGGGATGATTGACACCAATATAACTGTCACCAATCCTGTCATAACATGGCTCTGAATCTATTAAAAAAAACAGAATGCATCTTTCAGACTGCTTCCTCCATGACTGTGATATGTTAGTGCACTCCACATAAATATATGTCAATTTTGGTTAAGATTTAATCTAATGGATATAGACTTCGAGATGAGATGAGACTGCCAGGCATGAAAATGAAAATGAAAACATTGCATCAATGCAGGATACTTACTAACAGCCTGAATGCAAAATGCCACAACCTGTGGAATTCAAATCCCATTAGTTCCATGTTGATTAGACCCTTATAAAATCTGCATTTTTAATTGAAATTAACATAACTAGATCCTAATTACACATATGAGAATTGAGGTTTCACAGCAGTCACTGGTGCACCCCCATAGCAAGGAAGACCATCCTCTCAGCATGACTGTGGCTCAAGTCCTAGCTTTCCTTCTGTATGAGGAACAGAATGACAGTGGACTAATCCGGGTGGATTTATATTACTGACCCTGACATGGCATCACACTGTGACTGCTCTAACCCTGTAGAGCAGTGTCGACAGAACAGATGCTGACTACTTTAAAAATGCTATCCGTACGATGCCTGAGCTACTGGGCTGAAATGCAGATGGATTTTGAAGTATTATGTGCTCTGCAGTCACTTATTCTGATATGGTGAACTTTATCTGTATTTAAACCAAGAATTAAATATTAAGTGGATTTTAAGATATCCTTGTTAACATAAAACATAGAAGAGTACAGCACAGAACGGGCCCTTTGGCCCACAATGTCGTGCTGACATTGCTAATCCCTCCTACCTACAGGATGCCATATCCCTCTATTTTCCTCTCATTCATGAATATTCAAATATTTACCCCTCACAAAATTCACAATCCCCTCTTAAAAGCCCCCAATGAACTTGCCTCCACCACCCTATCAGGCAACGCATTCCAGGCATCCACCACTCTCTCAGTAAAAACGTACCCCTCACGTCTGTTTTGAACCTACCCCCTCTCACCTTAAATGCATGCCCTCTGGTATTGGATCGCTCAGTAATGGGAAAAAAGATATTGCTTGTCCACCCTATCTACGCCCCTCATAATTTTATACCCTTCCAACAGATCACCCCCCAGCCTCTGCTGCTCCAGAGAAAAGATCTCAAGTTTGTCCAGCCTCTCCTGATAGCACATGCCCTCTAATCCAGGCAGCATCCGAGTAAACCTCCTCTGCACCCTCTCTAAAGCCTCGACATCCTTCCTATAGTGATGTGACCAGAATTGCACGCAATACTCTAAATGTGGCCTAACCAGTCACATGTACATCAAAACACATAGTGAAATGCATCTTTTGCGTAGAGTGTTCTGGAGGGAGCCCGCAAGTGTCACCACGCTTCCAGTGCCAACATAGTATGCCCACAACTTCCTAACCCGCACGTCTTTGGAATGTGGGAGGAAACCGGAGCACCCGGAGGAAACCCAAGCAGACATGGGGAGCAGGGAACGCTGGAAAAACTCAGCAGGTCAGGCAGCATCTGTGGAAAGAGGAACAAAGTTCATCTTTCAAATCGAAGATCCTTTGTCAGAATTGGGAAGGAGTAGGAGACAAAGAGAGATTGAACTGAATTATTAATTCTGTTTTACTTTCAATAGATACAGCCTGATCAGGTGAGGGTTTCCAAGATTTTGATTTTTACTTTGCAATTTTTGATTGATGTTTTGGGTTGATGAACTTTCATCAGACCTGAAGACATGAGAAAACCTTTGTTTGTTAAGCTACAGAGAGGGTTAGGAGTGGAGACAGCAGAGGGAATGTTGGTGATAGGCTGGAGACTAAAAATGTCTAGGTGACACAAATGCTGATGACGTCATCTAAGACAGCCTGGAGGAGTGTAAAAAGAGGAAGATGAATGTAGGTAGGTAGAGGGAAAAAAGTGCTGGAATTGCCAGGTGCAGAAAGCAGCAGATGCTGGAAATTGGAAAACAAAGAAATGTTGGAATTACTCAGCAGGGAAGGTGGCACCTGTGAAGAGAGATGCAGATGAGCTAATGTGGATGACCTTAACATTCACTTACTTTTCCACAGGGTAGATGACACCATTCATTTTGAATGGGGTAGCCATTTGTCTATCAGTCAGTCCAGGCCTAAAGCAGAAGGACGGAATCAACACATCGCTGCTCCGCCACTGAACTCAGTAGCAGAGAGAGAAGCCAAAGGTGGTGACACCAGACTGTGGGACTGTTCTGGACATCCACAGACATTTGAGCGCCCACAGCGATCAGAAACAAACTGGGTGATGAATGTTCGACAGCTGCAGAACTGTCGGCTGACACCCAGGCCGATTCAATCCAAGGTCAGCTATAGCTCCATTGATTACAACCTACCTCTGGGACAGAAGCTTCAGGTTAAAGTCCCTTTCCTCAGACTTGAGCACAAAACTCTGGGCTGATCTAACAGAATAATACTGAGAAAATTCTTTAGTATCAGAGGTGTTGTTCTTTAGATTACATCTTAAACCAATCTTTACTCTTGGGTGGATGTAAAAGATCTAATAGTATGATTCAGATTGCACTAGAGAGCCTGCAGAGGAGATTTTGTTGCTGGGGCTGGGGAATTTTAGTTATAAGCAAAGGATATGGTGTTTTCTTTGGAGTAAGGAACACTGAGGAGAGATTTAAATGGAGTTTACAAAATAGTCAGAGGCCAAGACAATGTAAATAGCAAGGACCATTTTCCCGAAGCAGGAAGGTCAGAAAGTAGGGAGTATGGATTTGTTAATTGGTAGAAGGATTAAGAGGAAAGAAATGAAATGGTTATTTCACTCAATGAGCAGTGGGAGTCTGGAACTCACTGCCCAAGAGGGTGGTGGAGGTAGAAACTCTCATCAGCTTGAAGACCCATAACCTGCAGTGCTACAGAACAAGAGCAGGATAAACTGAAAGCCATTTTTGGCTGGTATTGATAAAGTGGGCCAAATGGTCCACTTCTGTGCCATGAATTCCTCTGAGACAATGATTCTCAGAGAAGAACAAATATTTACCCCTCACAAAATACACAGATTATCTGGTCATTATTATGTTGCTTTTGGTGGATGACTGCTGTGTACAAATTGCTATCTGTTTGTTACACTCTATCTGCAACCATGCCTCAAACGTACGTCTGTAAACAGCTTTGAGATGTCCTGAAGTTGTAAATGGCTTTAGGTAAACACAGGGCTTTATTGCCTTATGCTATCATAATTGATTCACATTGGTGAAAACAAGTCCTTTTGTCAGACATCACTGGACTGATTTTCATGTGGCAACAAGACCTTATCCCATTTGACTGCAGGAAGGATAAGATTATGGAACTTTCAGGATCAGTTTAATTTTAATAGCATTAGTGGAAGTCCAGCACGATATTATGACTGATGCGATAAATCTCCTGAGGTGCAGGAGGGAGGGTAGAAAATTGCCATTTGCCATTTGGCAAATACGGACAATTAAAGGTAAGCAGCAAAAAAAAGTTAGCTTTTATAAAAACTAGAAATGTTTTCAAAACAAGTTTGAATCCATCTGAAAATTGAGTACAAGAGACAGGCACTGTCTCGGACCCTGACCTTGCCTTGCAGTTGTCCCAGTGCTTGCTGTGCTCACACTAGTCTTTTGTGCAGTTCTCAACAACCTTAAGGGTGTGGTGGTTCTGCAAAGTGCAGCAGGACATGAGGAGTGAGTAGGCTTCAGGGCTTGCAGTCTGAACCTGCAACCCCTGCATAGCCCCTTGATGGCCTCAGGCAGCTTATATTATCAGAGGCCCTTTCGTTGCTTCAAATGTTTCTGTTAATCAGAGACATATGGAAAGTAAATTAAAAAAATAAAACAGATCTGTTTAAAAACACAGAAAATTGCTGTTATTTAACTAAAAACATAAATATTCAGTGAAATGAAGAACAATAAATGAAAAACTTACCACAGCTTACTTTTTTAATGAAAGTAAATCAGTCCTGACAGGTGCATTCATTCAAATGAATGTGGCCACACTGGTTGTGCCAACTATGGAAGCAAGTCCATCTGGTCCCTCCACTCAGTGATCAGCCTAGACTCATTGCAGAGCAAAAGCCACACTCCCAGCTTCAGTGGTGCAGTGTATGGATATAGGAGCTTTTACAGAATCCCTAGCCAGCCACCAGCATGTTCCCACCCATTAATATTTAGTGGTGGCCACAATTAGTGTAGAAGCAGGAAATTGAATCACATAGCTGGCAGTGGAATATTACCCAGTCTGAATCGCTGTTTACTGTTGGATGAGGTGGAAGTGCTGGGGTGAAGGAGGGTTAAATTGTTTGTTAATCCATAGGACAACAAAAAGGGACGGATAATCACTGCTCTGAAAGCTTGCACGCAGTTGCCCTTCCTAGTTTACAGATGGAAGCAAACCTAATTCAGAAAGAACTGTATCTAATTCCACTAAGGTGAGATATATGCCTTCTTTCTTCAACCTTGTCAGAAACACTGGCATTCATTCTACCCTAGCATTTCAAGTTACCACTCTTAGTGGAACATGGGAATGTAAGAATAAGCCAATTATCCCTTCACGCCTGCTCCACCATTCAATAAGATCACAACAGATCCAAGAATGGTCTCAATACCACTCTCCCACTCTCTCCCATGTAGTTCAAATTCAGTTGATTTGACTACAACAGAAAACAGGAACTGGAAAGGTATTTTATTAAAAGAGACCAATAAAGTGGAGGTATTTTCAACCCACCACTCCCAGTTCTTCCAATCACACGAACACTGGCACTCAGATGAAAAAAAAATCCTTGTTTCAGTCAGCTGAGACTTCACTAAGTGGGTGAAGCTGCGAATCAAATATCAGAAACTTGAGGGACCCATCTTGGTTTTCTTGTTAGGTAAAGACTTCTCCATGATCTGACCTTTAGAACACAGAAAAAAAAGTATACTTCAGTGAATTAGCTGCCTGAGAGTAAGTATTGTAAACTATATCATGTTTAAACTTGGAAAAAATTAGGAGTGGTACTGTTGATCCTTCGCTTAAATTTGAGGAAGTTTGGAGTCCATTTATTCAATATTGTCACATGATATAGATCCCCTTGTAATAGCCTTTCAACTTAGAGGAATGGAGTTGACGACATAATATTGGTCTGTTTCTACTGAGAAATTTTAGTCCAGTTTTTTTTTCTGTTTGTTTTTTTTTGGAATTTTTTTTGTTTAGCTTAGTTTGGTTTGATATATTGTTTATAATTTTTCTTATTGTTTTGGGGATTTTTTTTCTTTCTTTTATATTTATATAATAAATCTTTTTCTTTCCTTTCTTTTATATTATATTCATTCACTAAGGAATCGCTGGATCTACAGATTTTTTAATACTTTGTTGTTCTTTATGATTATCCATGTCATGATTGTTCTCCTGATCTCTTTGTATTACATGTACAAACATTGATGTTATATCTTAATCTGTATTAATTTGAAAACTAATAAAAAGATTGAAAAAGAGAGTAAGTATTGTCACTAACAAGAGTTGAGTCATGAGTTCTCCCGATCAGCCAACAGCTAACCAGCAATATAATTGTGTTTCTCTTGGGATGCGTTTTTTCACCTTTCTCACTCATTTCATCATAATTGATGAAAAACATGATTCTAAAACTAGAGTTCAACAAAATACATATTAATATGAAGCTCATTTCTTGATTACAAATAATGTATTTGTAATTGTAGTTGAAGTACTATGGCTAGATGTTTGTATTCACTTTTCCAACCTCAAGTAATTTGTCTTAGACCAAGCTGCCTGTTACTTACTTACTTCACATGAGATGAAGTTCAATGCACTTTCTGAATGCTGTAGATTGAACAATTTATTAAACATATTAGCCAGAAGGGGGCACTCATAATCTATGGTACAGGAAGGAAATTTATGTTAAGCTTTCTAGTTTTCCAAGCAAGGCAGGGTGGTCACCTTAACATCCAAGGAATTCCCAAATGCCATTTGTGGCCATCAAACGAGATTGAGATCAAAGCTTTTCTCATCATAGCACTAGTTTGCACACATTTGCCCGAGATCGAGTCAGGTATCTTTATGCATTCATCTTGAGGACATTATTAGCATTTGAACAGGTGGGCAGAAGTTCTGTGCAACAGGAACTGCAGCCTTGGTCTTCTGCTTACTATCAAGCAACCCAAGGTCTTGAAGCTTAGTGTTAACTGGAGGCACAGTCTTCTGTTGGGAAGCTGGCTGCTAGTTCATTGGGGAAGCCTAGCAAAGACCAAGGTCTTTCACAATGTAATTGCCAGGCTCCGCCCCAAAAGTTGTTTTGCAAGTCAAGTCCCCACTGGCTGTCAAAACCTGTCACTGAGATTGAAAGCTTGTGAATATCTCCAACATTCACATACAATTGCAAGGTATTATAAAATATTCCTTTTTTTATTAAAGCTAATCTAAAAATAAAATTAAAACACTACAAAGCTATTAAAATACATTTAAATTAACTCAATTAAATCACAGCAAAGGCAATTACCTTCTTTGCAGACATTTTTTGCAACTGAAATTCATGAGCCCATTGATGAGGGAGTGCAATTATCCCAGGATCAGCAATAGCTGAGCAGAAGTCCAGGACTTGCACCTTTGCTTACAAGTCCCGGTCATCTGTCTGCTTGTGTAGATATAAGGCAGCTTTTCCTGGTTTCTAATTGGAACTTCCAGGTCACTTGGCTCCTAGCTGATATTCTTCCTGGAGCTTGCCAAACTTTCTGCTTTGGAAGCTATTGGTGATCCAGGTGCAAGTTACATCCAAAACTATAAAAGACTTCAGAAAGTTTGTAATTAAATTAATTTGTATTTTACATTAAAACTATGCAAATATGCAGTGTTTTCTGTAATATAGCAAATTCCTTGATATAGTTAAGAATGGTGAAAGTGCAGTTTCAATAAACTTGCTGAAGAAGGGTTTATCACAAAAGAAACATTTTAACTAGTATGTCTAGCCCATCAACTGTAATTAAACCAGGTTTAATTCCTGTAAATGTAAGTGACTTTGAAAAGCTATAAAAGCAATTTGGTTGTTGTTTAATGTGCAGTAATCAGGTTTTATTTAGTAAATTAGCAACAAAATAATATTCATAGAGGTTTTTTTTCTGACCAGTAGAAAGTCTTGCTGAAGTACTGCTGCATGGGGCACCTGTGCTAGTTTTTTTAATGGTCCACAAGGCATTTGTCTGCTTAAGCAGCATAACTTCTTAGTGTAGATGCACATAGTAACTGGATATTATTTAAGCAGAAACAAAAGTACCACATTTTCTCTATGGGAACCACTGTGGTGGCAAATGGGTTGGATTTAGCTTATACTGACCATTGGAGAGGATGTTCTGCTTCTCTAATACATTCCACAAAGAACGCGCACAGCCTTACTGAATGTGAAATCACTAGTCCATTGGTTCAGTGAAGAACCTATTGTTGCCTTCCAATAGCAACACCTCGGAATGGACAATCCCCTACTTAATCACTTAGCAGGCTTCTTTCTGCTGTTCAGACCTCCCTGTTCTGCTTGAGCCAATGATGTTTCTTTATTGTGTATGCATTCTTCATTATTGCAGCATAGTGACCAGCAATGCATTGATTGACATTATCCCTGCTCATCATGTGTAAGTACACTATGCGCCATTCAAATTTCCATTCAATGCTATGCATACTGATAAGTACCAAATGCATTTGAGAATCAATTTAACACTTGCATTAAATCATATGCAGCAAAAGGGAAAATACATTATGTAATTGTATATCAATACTAAAAACTTCTACAATGTTTTAAAAGCTAGTGTCCTTGCACCTACAACTGCCTAAACTTAAGAGCATTCTCCTAGGACCACAAACATGTGAAATGAGGATAAAGGAAGTGGTTGAGGCAGGTACAATAGTATAATTTAAGAAGCACTTGGATAGGTACATGGATGGGCGGGGCTTGGAGGCATATGGGCTGAATGCAGGAAATTGGGACTAGCTGGGTGGACACCATGGTCAGCGAGGACTCATTGGGCTGAAGGATCTATATCTGTGCTGTATTGCTCTATGACTATGACTCTAAGTCATAATGGTGATTAATTCAACCTGAGTTGCAGCCAATTTGTGGTGGAGCCATTTTCTGGTGTCACTTTTAATATAGCTCAATAGAAAGTAGAATCCTGATGCCAATGAGAAGGGGCTGCATTTGGAATTCCACCATCTTTTTAGATAAATTGTGCTGAAAAGAATTAATGCAACTTCAGAACAGAAGGTTCATGTAATTATTTTATTATCACAAATGTTCCTCTTTTATATGTGCACGAAAATAAAAGCAATTAAATTATTGCTATTTTTAATCAATGATGTCCATATACAGGAGAAATATTTGGTATTGGTTTATTATTGCCACTCATACTGAGTTACAGTGAAAAACTTGTCTTGCATATCGTTCATACAGATCAATTCATTACACAGTGCATTGAGGTAGTACAGGGCAAAAACAATAACAGAATACAGAGTAAAGTGCCACAGCTACAGAGGAAGTACCGTGCAGGTAGACAATAAGGTGCAAGGTCATAACAAGGTAGATTGTGAAGTCAAGAGTCCATCCCATCGTATAAGGGAACTGTTCAATGGTCTTATAACAGTGGGATAGAAGCTGTTCTTAAGCCTGGTGGTATATATCCTCAGGCTCCTGTATCTTCTGCCTGATGGGAGAAAGGAGAAGAGAGAATGTCCCAGGTGGGTGGGGTCTTTGATTACGCTGGCTGCTTCACCAAGTCAGCAGAAGGTATAGACAGAGTCCACGGAGGGGAGGTTGGTTTCTGTGATGTGTTGGGCTGTGTCCACAACTCTCTGCAGTTTCTTGCAGTCCTGGGCAGAGCAGTTGCCATTCCAAGCCTTGATGCATCCAGATAGGATGCTTTCTAAGATGCATCGATAAATGTTGGTGAGTGTCAAAGGGGACATGGCAAATTTCTTTAGCCTCCTGAGGAAGTAGAAGCGCTGATGAGCTTTCTTGGCCGTGGCATCTAAGTGGTTGGACCAGAACAGGCTATAGTTGATGTTCACTCCTAGGAACTTGAAGCTCTCAACCCTCTTAATCTCAGCACCATTGATGTAGACAGGAGCATGTACACTGCCCTGAAGTCAATGACCAGCTCTTTTGTTTTGCTGACATTTAGGGAAAGGTTGTTGTCATGACACCTCAATCTATCACTAAGCTCTCTATCTCCTTCCTATACTCCGACTCATCATTATCTGAGATATGGCCCACCATGGTGGTATCATCTGCAAACTTGCAGGTGGAGTTAGAGCAGAATCCGGCCACGCAGTCATGAGTATATAAGGATTAGAGTAGGGGACTGAGGGCACAGCCTCATGGGGCACCAGTGCTGAGAATAATCATACTGGATGTGTTGCTGCCTATCCTCACTGATTGCGGCCTGTTGGTCAGAGAGTCAAGGATCCAATTGCAGAGGGAGGTGTTGAGCCCCAGGTCTCGGAGTTTGGTGATGAATTTTCTTGGAATTATAGTACTGAAGGCTGAGCTGTAGTCAATAAACAATAGTCTAACGTCCAGATGCTCCAGAGATGAGTGTAGAGCCAGGGAGATGGCACCTGCTGTAGACCTGTTTCGGCTGTAGGTGAATTGCAGTGGGTCGAGGTTTTCCAGGAGGCTGGAGTTAACGCATGCCATGACCGGCCTCTCATTTTAACCATCATTTTTTCTCTTTCCTATCCCATGTCTTTTATTCCATTTAGTCTGATAGCTTTTCTTTCTTTGCCATAAATACCTATTTTTTCACTCTCCATTAGATGTATTTCTTTGTCATTATTGCCTTGCTTTTTACTTCTGTCCGTCTTGGTCACAGAAGAATCTATTTCCTGACTCCTTCCTAAATCCTTCAACTTCTCCGAGCAGGTTATTGCTTATGTTAGTTCCAACACTGATTTGTCATGTGAAAGGAGAGTTGGTGTTTGCCAATATTCTTGAAGCATGCTTTGTCTTCTGGCTTGTTGAAAGTAATGTTATCTTGGCTGCTTTGAGACTAGTACCCACAGTTCATTTGGGTTGAGATAGAAAAGTCTCTTCAAGTCCCCAAACAGATCCTTACCAGCAGGTCTACTCATATTGCTTACATCCTCCTGTGGCTTCCATAAAATTAAGAAGATAACTTTAGGAATGACTGATGGTGAAACTTATACAGTTAAGAATGAGACCAGATGTACACATCACTTGGGCTATAAAAGGTTCACCTGTTCAGGTTTCTGGGTTAGTCTGCGAATGTATTCCAGATAGTCTAGAATGCAGTCAAGTCATAAATAGGACAGCCAGAAGAAGCTTCTGCTCCTCCAGACAAATATTCCCTGTACTCTAATCAAAAGGGTGAAAACTTAACAAATTCCTTCTACCAGAATTGCATCCCTGTTTGACCATTTCTTTCTTTCCATATGCTAAATTGCAATTCCACAGACTCCTACTTCAGTGAGCAAAATATTAGTCTAATAAATGGCCACTTGATTTCTGAGACATTGTTAGATACAACTGCATTAGATATTATAGGAAAATGTCCAAAATTAGCATTTGTCCCTCCAAAGCAAACAATCAAGTGATTAGTCTCCTTAAAGGACAAGCAAAATTTACATAGTACAATTAAAGTTCAAAAGAACACTTGCATTTGACTTCTTTTAGAGTAACATTAAGGTCAATTCTTACACGATTTAATTTAAACATTCAGAAGATTAAGTCATTGGTGACAAATGATACACCGTGTCAATAGTTTTGCCTTTTCTGTAGCCATGGTCTCAAGATGAACCAGTCAGTATCCTATTTTGCACTCAGTCAACATTACCCATTACTCTTGTCTCATTTGTGGTTTCTCTTCTTCAAGTTTAAGTCTTTCCCTGTCAGCCTTAAAGAGTTTGTTAAGGGTTAACAATATTTTCAGAGCTATACCAGGCACATTTTAATGGAAAAAGTGACATTTTATGTTGGGCTTGGAAAATAATCAGGAAAGGCTAGAACAAGATCAAAAGATTGGCCTTAAAGTCACAAAAGAATCTGAACTCCTACCCATAAGCTAATTTAATAGAATCCATTATAAGGTATAGATCTAGATTGAAATAAGATAAAACTTGAACATGTCATGTCTCCATCAATATCAAATAAATTGCCAATTACAAAGCCCATGCCTATGATGTTCACTTTTTTTATGTGTGCCATTGTAGTTTAATCCTTATTATTTAAATAATGGGTTATAGCTCCAAATTTAGATGATAGACAAGCAGGTTCGAATTCATTAGAATTTTCGGAATACAAGACAGAAAAATAAAGTTCTATAATATAAAGAAAATACAATTATAATTAGCAATATGCTCACAGAAAATAGTTCCAACTAATTATTTCTCTTGACCGTAATACCTATGTATTGTACAATGCATGTAATGCACTGTGTGGAAGTAAAAGTAAACTTGTGAGCAATTAAAATCCCTCAGTGGTCTCCCTGTCTTTTAGGTACCCATCACATACAAATTAAATATTGTAGTTCACCTTTTATTGATAAATCAAAATAATAGATTCCTACTTTTAGACTAAAGAACATCCTTTCACTGCATTTTCAGGGTGAGGTGCTGAGTAAGACTGAATAATTTCTCTGCATTTAGGAAGGAAGATTAACAGGCCAATCTCCTGCGATATTCATATGTACCTCCTAACAGCTCCATGGCAAGCAGTATAGAGGTCTGGGGCCAGCCCACACACTTCATTATAGATTAGTATGTAGTGTAGGAAAGGCACTTAATAGAATCTCCTGTGGTGTGTAAAAAGAAATCAACTTCACAACAAAAGTTATTTCCTTCTGTGGGTTTTTAAATAATTGTGAAGCTGTATTTCATTCTTGCATTTTACATATTGCCTGCTTTGGGAGATGAAGGTACATTTGTGTTTTAGTTCATGTCATTTTTTTCCCTTTCTCCTCGCTTTCTGCCATTTTGTGGGGCTCTGTACGTCAGTCCATTCTGAAACGTGCTTTGGATTGTCATTTGTTGCTCTCATTTCTGTTTTGTTTTATGAAATATAGTTCCAAGTTTCCTGGCAGGTTAAAACAGAGGTATGTAATGAAAAATAGGATCCTGAATTGGATTTGAGTTTAGTTATCACTTCTTCTTAAAAGAGGAGATTTCTGTAAATACCTAGTTAGTGACATTTTGATTTTATTAACATTTAAGTAAGATCACTCATTGGACAGTAATGGATGTGCAACTTAATGAATAAACCTCTCAGAAGAAATGTACATTTTAAATTACTCAAAAGGAGAATTATATCATTGAATATTAGACTTTTAAAATACTCTGCATTTTCACTAAGCATAAAGCAGAACTCAGCACGGATGATATTGCTTGAAGAGTCTTTATCAGGAATCAACGTATCCAGTAAGTGAAATTATTGTAACTGTTATAGCAACACAAGGGTTAACACTGATGTTGTCATATGATGACATCATATGCATTAATCATAGGAGTCATGTCTAGACAGTCACAAGGCAATGACACAGCTGGAGTTGGAGCAAGCATTACCCAGAACATTTCAGACCTGAGATGAAATAAGGTGTCTATTACAGCACACTTAACATGAATTTGCATTGCTGTGTTTTATTTTATAATTAAAATGATCACTTTATGGCAGTTTTTAAAATGCACTTTTCTATTAAATATAATAGAAGGGATTACCATTAAGTGCTCATAATGTAGAATTGAAGAAACACGAAGGGTCAAAATGCATTTAATAGGGAATCGAATTGTCTACTTATCAGACTGTAGCACTGCTGCCACAGGGTTACTTATCCACAGTTTCAGACAAACTGGAAGTGCAACATTAAACTACAAAAGACAAATTCACCTTTAATCTCTGCTTGCAAATAATACAAGAATGTATTGCTTTATTTCAACAGTAGTTGAAAGAGAATGGTAATGTGATCTTTTGTGCAAGAAAAAATCTAGCATGCAAAATACTTTGAGCATGATATTAGATTTTAATATATATGAGTGAGGATATTTATGAAATGAGTGAATTTCAAACTTTAATTTTTTATTACCTTTTGAAATTGATAGTACATTTCCTGAACTGAAAATACTTATGCAGTTATAATGCTCTGGTGTGTTCAGAGAATTCAAAGGGTCCAGTTTTGAAACAAATGACTTCTATTGTGCATTTGTGCAAACAGTTATTGCCGAAGCATTTTGTCTATCATGTTTCCACTTAATTAGGGTGATTGTGATACCAATGGCTCTGGAGAATACCATTAACTTGGGAGCTGCCATTCAAATGAGGGTACAACATACAAGGTGCCATTTTGATTTTGATGTAATCTCGTACAAATGGGAATAGTGCAGCTAGGAGAAAAGGTTGGCATGGACGTGGTGGGCAGAAGGGCCTAATTTTGTGCTGTACAACTCTATGACTTTATGTATGCCAGTTCCATGTTTTGTTAATATATTACTAAGTATAACAAAAAACAGTTACCTGTCAATCCTCCTGTTCTTCAGAAGGAATTTAGAGATTGATGGTGTCATTTGTTTGTTTGGATACTGGACTGAACATCCAAAGGGGGCCAGGAACCACCATAACAGTGAGGGGTTTCAATAAGCACCAATCAAAGTTGTTAAGCAAAGCATAACTTCCTGTTACTATTAATAATGTCTTCCAGCAATGAGTTAAAGGCAGGAAATGTTGGAAATCATTGGTCTGTAATCTTAAATCTATTTCTGATTGTGTTCAGCATTTTCTTATTTGTATTTCAGATTAACAGGACCCAATATATATGCTTTTTGTGGGCAGGCACAGTAGTGTAGTGGTTAGCGTAACGCTATTACAGCGCCAGTGATCCCGCTGCTGTCTGTATGGAGTTTGTACATTCTCCCTGTGTCTGCGTGGGTTTCCTTTGGGTGCTCCAGTTTCCTCCGACATTCCAAAGACGTATAGGTTAGGAAGTTGTGGGCATGCTATGTTGGCACTGGAAGAATGGCGACACTTGTGGGCTGCCCCCAGAACACTCTACGCAAAAGATGTATTTCACTGTGTGTTTCGATGTACAAGTAACTAATAAAGATATCTTATCTTAATAGGCAGATGCAGGAAGCAGAATTACTTGTTGCTATGGCTTGTTCGATCTGTTTCCCTAGGACTCTGAAGCTGTACCAAAGAATCTGTGTGGGTTGACTATTGTTTTCCAATTCTGGAGCGTGGTTCAATACCATTCCAGATGAAATTTGATGAAAGTTTCCTTCATTTGCTGGTTATAAAGGATTTAATATGTAATGGATTTGGGCAGTCCCATTTCATTTCTTAGTGTGTATTCATGTTCAATGAATCACTGATTAAGATATGGTGAAACAGATAACACACCAGTGGAATAGGGAGTTGGTGTTATGCATTTGTTTGGCAGGGGAGAAAAGTCTTCCCTCTGAATCTCTCTCAGACTGTTCCTGATCAAACAGTGTCTCATGATGATCCTGGAATACTTGAGAAAAAAACTGTCTCATTCCTCAGCACTGACATTCATCATTTGGCGAGAACAAAGCAGAATGTAACTGCACCTTGAGGGTATTGTAAAATACCCTTAGTCCGAAAGATAACCTGACAAGCACTGCTCCCTTCATTTATATTCAACAAACTGTGGCAGCAGCTAATAAGAGATAGGCCATCCAGGTATCTTGAGCATAACATTACAAAACCAATGTACATGGCCAACATTTAGTTTATTTAAAGAATGTTGAAAGAACAGGGATTACTCATAGCTGTGCAGTGATATTTAGGCTGAGATAGTGAATTAGCAGGCTTGCTGTCTTTTAAATGGCATCAACAGGGGGTTGTTAATTCTCCTTAAAACTTAGCTTCTGGTTAGTGGTTGATGCAAGAGCTGAGATAACTGATCATTAATAGCCAAAGAGCATTAATGGCTCCCATTGTTTTATCCAAACTAATGAGGAGTTCCCCACCTAGCCTGGTCCCACAGTTGCGAGGTATCTGTAAATAAGTGTAACAACACTGCATGGCATATTTAATCATGTGTGTCTCATTGTGAGCAGTCCGAGTAAACCTTAAATAAACTAGATACACCTTTCAAAGCTTTTTGTGTTTCCTGTGTGTTATTCTGCAAGGTCTGCATGTTACTGCACTATTAATTAGAAATGCACGGTGGCCGATACATTACAGTATTCCAGGTCATCATTCCCCCACCCCTGCCCTGTGTAGAATCCAAATCCGCCACAATACTCTCCTTCCTTCACTTCTATCATTCCTTCCCCTGGCACTTTCCAATGCCATGGCAAGAGTTGCAACCTCTTCCCATTAAACTTAAGGTGTATAAAATCATGAGAGGCATAGATAGGGTGAATGTGCACAGTTTTTCCCCCCAGGGAAAGGGAATCAAAAACCTGAGGGCATAGGTTTAAGGTGAGAGGGGAAAGATTTAAAAGGGACCTGAGGGGCAACTTCTTCATGCAGACGGCAGTGTGTATATGGAATGAGCTGCCAGAGGAATTGTTTCAAGCAAGTACAATAACATTTAAAAGACACTTGGACAGGGACATGGATAGGAAAGGTTCAGAGTGACATGGGCGAAATGTATGTAAATGGAACTAGTTTAGACGGGTATCTTGGTTGGCATGGATGTTGGGCTGAAGGGCCTGCTTCCATGCTGTATGCCTCTATACTCTATGATTGTTACGGCTTCCTGACTGACTTTTTGACCTGAAATATTGACAAACATTTTTTGCCTCCTCAAATGCTGATAGAATTGCTGAGTTCTCCAGCATTCTGTTTTTGGTTCAGATTCCAGCATCTACAGTCTTGTTTGTCTTCTTAATAAGAAGCCAGTTGACATCTTTGTGCAGTTTTAAGAATATTAATTCAGTATGGAATTGGAATTGGTTTATTATTGTCACTTGTACGGAGGTACAGTGAAAAACTTATCTTGCATGTCATTCATACAGATCAATTTATTACACAAAGCATTGAGATGGTACAAAGTAAAACAATACAGAATGCAGAGTAAAGTGTCACAGCTACTGAGAAAGTGCAGTGCAGGTAGACAATAAGGTGCAAGGTCAGTATGTTTGGAACTTTAGTTGTAATTCAGTGCAATGAAGGATTCAGTGCCTGCAGTTCCAGCCTGGCTTTGCCCTTTACAGATGCTTATTGACCTGTTCCACAATAGTCTTGTCCATTGTTTACCAAGACCCTCAGATCTAGGTTTCAAAATAAGGCTTGCATTCAATGAAAAAAGGCTTGGTGTGCAAAACATTTGCTTTAGAAAGCATATGTACAACAACACAGTTTTGAAAATAGATCTTATATTTACTTATATGTGCCTTTCCATATCAGGTATTTGACATTTAGAAGACATTATTATTTTGAAGGTGATTTCTGGTGGAAAGTACATATAAACTTTGGAAGATTCAAAATGAATATCAGTTCTCACTGAAATAATTGTGCCTTGGTGACTCATAACACACAAACACACAGATATATATAATATATATAACACCAGGATCGGCAGATTATAGATTATTTGGAATATTTATAAAACTCATGATAGGCTTGCAGTGAATTATCTACTGGCATGTGTTAAACTCCAAGAATCAGGATGAAGAAAGATAGATATTGCCCTTTTTAAAATTAAAACCGCAATTTAATTTTCTGGTAAAGACGAGACGATTGAAATTAATGAGGTTTCAGAATGTCATCTTTAGTGTGGTTGGAAATAATTATGCTGATCAGCAGTCATTTTTCTGCTATAGTTGTGAAGGTGCTGAGATTAAATATAATAAAGATCACAGCAGAAGAAGTGCAGAATTGTTTGGACAATGTCAGGCTATTTATATGAATGATACGCTGTGTGCATACAGATGTTTGGGAAACCACGTGGAGTAACAAACAGTGAATTCTGAATATTAAGGCAGATGTCAGCTAACCAAGATTTGGACTTTAATTAATGAAAGAAGGAATGTTGCAAAATTTGGAAACAAAATTGTAACTACCTAGGTTCTGTGTTTTAAAAGGTTTTTTAAAATACTTTCCTGTTACCAAATTCACATTTAAGATTCTAGTATTAATTTCCTGATCATTTTGATACTAATTTGAAGAGCTAACATGCAAGCGAACAAACACGAATGAATGTGGGTGGGTGTGTATTTGAAACTTAATTTGATATTTATTGATAGATGCCCATTTGTCTTTGAAATTAAGGCAAGTGTGGGACTCGTGATAAATTGCTCTTAAAGCAGAGGAAACAGGTTACATGTTGGCTTTGTTCCTGGTACAACTTATTATTAGTGGTTATTATTATTAAATGCTGTGTTTCCATCTATTAGTCTCTTACAGGCCAATTTTCAATAGATTTAACCATCCATTTACTGGGGAAGGGAAGGGCAGCAGGCAGCAGAGATCGTTGACTAATTATCTGTGAGCTTCTTAATTTGTATGGGGAAGAAGGCTAGCTTTCTTGAAAAAAAATTACCTCTTGGTGATTTTGAAAAAAAGCTGATGTCATTTTCCTTGGTTGTAATTATACTTCTTTCTTGGTTGTACCTGAATTTTGTCTGTTGATCATATCCACTACTTTGGTCCAACAGAAATCAAAGTTGCAAGCATTTTGTGACTACCTAATTGTGCATCATAATATTGTTAATCTAGAAACTTGTAGCTACCTGCCATTGAATCTGAGCAGAAGGTACATTGAACAGGTGAAATAATCAGTAAGAGACAACCCTCAGCTTTGCACTAAATTCGTTTTCCTTGAGCATACCATGAATGAGTACTGTCACAGTATACTTGTCAGTTTAGAATGCTTTTGGCATTCTAAATTGTGGCCATAATCTAAAGCATTCACTTTGGATTGCTTTATGAAAGAAGTTGAAAATGCATATTTAGCTGAAGAGTCCTGTTGTTATTTCAAAGGATGTCTGCAGCAAGTAGTGTCATCCTCCTGATGTAGAATTACTTTGATGGACCACTGCAGTGTTTAGAGACAAGCAAATTACAAATGATCTGAGCTGAAATGTTTGAGTTCAAATGAAGGCGCAAAGATTTGTTCACATATGTGATTGTTCTTGCTAAGGAGAGTGGAAATAGTATTGAGGTTGCAGCAAAGGTATACATACAGGGTAAATTTTATTGTTCATTTTTTTAAGATAAACATATTCTAATCTGACTGATTATCACTGTCTAATAAAGTGTAAATAGCAAGCAGCACACACTCCTGTAGTCTTTTAACTAAGCCCACAGATTATTTTTCCTTAATTTGGTTCATAAACACAGATGGTCTTTAAAAATCATTTTTAATTGTTGTCAATTCAGTAGCATGATTTGTAACTAAATTTACTTTTAAATTAAGGAAACAGGATTATTTTCAGAGTTTATTAGTTTCTCAAATTTTAAATTAATTATATATCAGAATGATGTTGTTGATAATATTTAATAATTAAAGGTAACAATTTCGATGAGGTAACAAAATGGTTGATGCAAGGCATTTGCACTAAGAAAAAGTTAGATTTCCCAATATAAACCCTCTTACTGTTTAAAAAGAAAAAAAAAATCTTCTAATCCCTAGCCTACCTTTATAGTTTAAAAATGATTCATTAGTATTCAATCAACACTCCTTAACTGTGATACTTGATTTCTGTCCTCATGCTGGTTTGTAACAAAATGACTACAAATTTATCAATTTATCAAGTCACTGTATTGTAGGTGTTAGCTTAATTACACGTAGCACAATTACTGTTTCAGTGTGGATATAAAATATAACAATCTGTAAAGTATAGCTCACATTTTCTAAGAAACTTGTTAAAATAGTTCTTGAAAGAAATGATTCCTGGTTTATAAAGCTTTAATTGCCACCTCAAGATGAGGAAACCAATTTTAACAGTCACATTTTGTAAGATTTCTATTTATATACAGAAGGTTTTCCTACGCAATTTAAGGTAAAAAAAAATTATTGCTGTTCTATCAAATGGTGTTTTCTTGTATGGTATGAACAAACAGATGAGATCGACAGAGAATAAAGCTGTACAACTCTGCTTTGCCTTTTATTTTGTCCTTTGACCCTTCTTTTCTTCAGCTCTTCACAGCTGCACACTGGCACTGAAAGTGTTTGTGAGTTCCCTCTGGACTTGCTCCTGTGAGCTCCGACTAAAAGCTCCACTAAATATCTTCTCCAGTATAAGGAGCCTTTATTTCTGCTTCAGGTATAATAAGCAGTTGGTCTCAATAAATAAAGGGATATTGACTAATAAAAAAACTGAACCTTTAGATGAACAATTTTAAACGCTGACAGCTGCCAGCATGAAGTGATATTAGCATTATAATACAGACTTGTCATTTGCAACATAGGAATCATGATCACAAAATTATCTTTAAACAATTGTGCTTTGATGTTATGCATCATTAATTACATATTGTCCTTTTGTTCAAATCAATCTGAAATACTTCCTTGAGATATCAGCCAAATGGGCAATCTAAAAATGTCACCTTCAATTGTTCTAAATGTCACATGGTCACATTGTACAAACTATGAAGTTTGTAAAGCACTTGAGCACTGTAGGTAATGAAAACAAAACATTATGTTTATATGGGTGTTAATGTTCAACATACAGCCTTAGCTTCATTAACTACCAGCAGTAAATGACATCAACCAGTGCATAGACATTTTCAATAATTGTCTTAAGAATTTAAAAAGATGAGAAATTAGACAGTTGACCCTTCTTAAATTAATATTGCCTCAAACATTGTTTTTTTTCAGGTACAGAAAGACCATAACGCAGAGGATACTTGTAGGGAATCAGAATGAAACTAGAAAATATACAACAGGAAAGGCAAAAATAACTGCGTAATCAAACTTGAGCTCTCAAAGCAATCATAGTGGTATTCAAAAGTTTGAATGCTAGATTTTCCAGGGCAAATATTATGTTTATCTCTCAGTCATGCCAAAGCACAGGAAAAGGCACCTCTGAATCTCCTGAGGAATATGTAACTAAAGTGTTTTCCTTTGAAACTAAAATGAGTTGCTACCACATAGATGATAGTGGCTCCAAGCGAATAAATTTACAAGTAGATTATGGGTCATTTTCTTAAATAGAAAATATAACACAATGTTCATCCAAGCTTATACATATTCCTTACCATTTTCAGCAAGTGTCACAAGATGCATGTTAACCTGATGACACAACAGAAAAAAATCTTTATACATATGCTACACAGTAATTTAATTCTTCTTGGGTTTCTTTCCTTACCACATGGATTATCAGCAGCCCTGGACCACATCGAGCAACGTAAACACGCTAGCACTAATCTGTGTTTGTCCAACACTATTCTCACACAACAGAAATACTAACCAGTATCTGAGAATCAATAATATTTAGCAGACCCATATTTATGTAAGCTAAGAAGTTGACATAGATGAATCATTGCCATGAAAGACAATTGCTCTGCATTCAAAACAGGCCAAAGAAGCATGAGCGAGACGTAATAATTCTTTTTAAAATTAATCTGGTACTTCCTTCCAATATCAAATATCAAATCTAAAATGTTATCTGCAGTATTTCTAAATATCACATGATTACAATGACAATAGACTATAAAGTTTATAAAGAACATTGTTCTACAGGTAATCAAAAGCATATACACCTATGTCTTAATGTATTGTTTACTACTGCTGTTTGCAGTGGAGTGGACCTTATATCGTGATATGCTCAAAGTATTGATGCAGTTTGCTGTGTTTATTGAAGATCACGTGCCTTACACTGTACTTTGGAAAATCAGAGTTGGAAAGGCACACAAAGTGCTCATAATAGATGGACTGATCACACAACCAGTGGAACCCTTTGTAGTCCACACAAATGTAGACATGAAAATCACAGACCACAGAATATCCACTGGCTTATCCAGCATGTCTCATATGGCTGTCTTGCACAACGTCTTAATCACCACCCAATGCCATTTCAGTTAATTGCCAATTAAAGGGGAAAATAAGAAATTCTCTCCTGAACTCATTGGCTAGTTAAAAATGGCCCAGAAGACTACAGTTGGCCTACTAATGTGCTCACAAACCAAAGAGGTCGTCCCGAATCAATGCAATGGAAATAATTGGTCAACATATATACAAATATTTGACTCAGATAGATGCTCCATGAACAAACTCTTTTACTGAAATTCAGCAAGCCATTTATTGCATATTTATGGATCTCAGGCACTGGCTTTACTTATATCAATTATTGGTTTAATTAGGACATTGCTGAACTGAGGACATAAATTAGTATGCCCTCTGTAAAGGCGTAAGAGTTACATAGACTAGGAGCACAGTCAAGCATGATGATTTGTTGGGAATGTTGATGGATCTGCTTCCTTCCTTAGCTGGGAACACAAACAATCCATAAATTCTTGCGAGCTTACTTTGTGACTGAGTCCTCTGCCATTAAGGTTTGGGAGTGCTAAATACTAACTATTGGGGTCTTTACCTAGATATGTCAATGAATAATATTGATAAATAATTTTGCAACAATGTGGTATGCATATCCAAAATTCTTTAGACGGTCTTACTAGTTTTCTTGCAAAGTGTTATCAAGATTGAAATGAACAACATAAAGAGAAAAATAGATTGCATTTATATAGCAACTTCACATAGAACCACATCGATGATTTCTAGCTCAATAGAAATCATACACAAGGTCTGCATTCATCATTTGGAACTATACTACCTGCTTACAGCCAATCAAATACTCTTGAACTGAGGTCACTTTGTTATTTACAGCAACATGGCAGACAAAGCAGGATAAAAGGCTTGGTAAATGAACAAGTCCTAGGTAAGTGATATCAAGCTGATGCGTAAAATACATTGCAGGAAGGAATAGACTGACAGAGGTAAGGATACCATTGGGAAGTACACATGGCACCGTGTACTTTTGGAAATGATATGATAGCATTTGGCACCTATCGAGCACTAACTACTGCAATTTCAATGACTGCTGGTAATGATTGGCTGAAGCATCCCAACACTGTTCATCTACCTGAAAAGACCCAACAACATAGATAATCAGAGAACCATAGATGTTCAAAGAAGTTATGACCCTAACAGCAATAAGGTAAAACAGAGTTGTGATTATCTGTTACTGCTATCATATGTCCAATAAAACTAGTGCAGTGAATCTAAGTTACCTTAGATACAAAAACAGAAAATGCTGGAAATGCTCAGTGGATCAGGTAGCTGATGTGGAGACAGAAACAGAGCTGATCTGTTTGGTCATTGACCTTTCATCAGTCACAGTGCTGACTGAACTGCTGAGATTTTTCCACATTTTCTATTTTTACTTCAGATTTCCTGTATCCACAGTAACTTGCTTTCACCTCAGATTCCACCATGTAGCCAAAGAATTGGTCCCGGGTCAGAGTAGTCATCCAAGTGGAAAATGCCTCATCATTCACCATCCTATTCCACTGTACTTCCTCATTTGTTTTAAGACAGCTTCTGCCACACAAAGGTTCTATCAACAGTAGAACAGTTTGAAATAAAATCTATAAACTGTCTAAAATGTTATGAATAAAATGATTACTTTGCCCAACTTTTGCTGGTAATCCACATAACAGTGATATTTTGGGCATTGAGCTTATTTGAATCAATTATCGATTTAAATTGCTATTTTTCTATTTCTTTGTTGATGCTCCATACCTACAAACAATGAATTATTTTCAACACCTGAAGCAGTCATTGTCTACATGCAACAAGACCTGAACAATATTCAGATTGGACTAATTAGTGATTAGTAATACCTCTGCCACAAATTACCATATCCAACAAAAGAGAGTCTGAACATTTTTCCTTGACTTTCAACATTATTCCAATCACTGAATCTCACATCTTGATGATTACCAGTGACTAGAATCCTAACTAAATCCTCCATGTGCTCTGTGCTATACAGTATGTGCAGATCAAGTGTAGGTATTCTGTGGCAAGTGATTCACTTCCTGGTTTCCCAAAACCTTTCTACAATGTACTTCAGGATTGTAATAGAAGACACATCAGGATATGCATGCACTAAGAAACTCAATATAGACAAAGTCAAAACAGCTCACTTAACTGGTAGCTTACCCATCTGTTTAAAATTTACTTATTCTCTCTGGTGAACCCTTGCTGCAGTGTTTATATAAAACAGTACAGTAACTCATCAAGACTTCTTTGACAGAACATCATAAACCCACAATTTCTATCAACTATAACGACAATGGTAACAGACTTTTGGGAATACTGCAAACTGCATTTCCCCCTCCAGGTCACACAATATGCTGTCCTGGAAATATACCTCCATTTTTACTTAAAAATCCTGGAGCTGTTTCCATGTGGAAGAACTTTTACCATATCAACTACAGCAGTTAAGAAGGTAGCTGACTGCTGTCTTTGGAAGGCCACTTTGGGTGGACAATAACTGCTGGCCTTGCCAATGATGCCCACATTACATAGATGGATAAATTGTTACATTGAAAGTGTTTGAAAGCACTGCTATGCCAGCCCCCTTTTTTTGTTGTTTTGCTGTTTAATTTTGCCAAGTAAAAGTTCCTGCTTCAGGTTTTCTCACTTTGAATGTAACACACATTTCCATTTACAAAATGCCTCATACTTATTCCTTGTTTCATTAAGAACAAACAATCTTGCTTTTTCTTCAATATTATTGGAACAACCATGTATCTTATTGCATAAAGAAGCCATTCAAAGTATCAGCCCAGAGCCACCCATATTCGAGAAGAGCTTTGCAGGATTTACCATCCATGAATATCAACTAATTTTCATGGTCAGAGAACCACACAGGATATATTGACTTTTATGTCCAACTTCCTAATATGCATGGCTCTGGCCTGGGAGTATTCATTAATAAAATTTGTCTCACATAGTTCTAAAGCTTGGAATCATGAATGGACAGATTGACTGGTCTTAAATGAGTATAGGAGAATAACACTGGGCATTAATGCAGTATGTGAAAACACCAAAAAACAAACTGCTGGAGAAACTCAACAGGTTGAGCAGTATCTGTTGGGCAAAGGGATGGTCGACGTTTCAGGTCAAGACCCTGAAACAGGACCTGATACAGGGTCTCGACCCAAAACATTGACTATCCCTTTGACTCCATAGATACTGCCGGACCCTCTGAGTTCCTCCAGCAATTTGCTTTTTGCTCCATATTCCAGCATTGACAGTCTCTTGAGTCTCCATGTGAAAAGTCAATAGGCCTATTGATTTCATTCCTTGTACCCACTTCTCTATAATGGAATTCACTCAACCTGCTTAATTTCAAAGGGTAGTCACCTGCCTTAAGTTCCATGACAAGATTATGAAATGTCTCCCAGACCCTCATAGGTAATAAATTAAAATCTCCATGGTATCAAACTGTAACTGAAGAGTACAAAAGCTTATTGAGATGATATATTTTCAGAAGACATCTAATAGGATTCCTGTATGAGGCTTCCACACCTCTACTCTTTACAAACCTTGTTTAATTCACTCCATTAAAACTTAAATGTTCTCAATGTATCCTGTAAATTCATTACTCTCTTCTTTGTTGCTCTCTGTTGCTTGATGTACTGAGTCCAAACTTCTCGAGCTTATTTTCAACTTTCCTTTTACCTTCAATCTACTTTATCTTGCACACAGAAACACACACACACACACACACACACACACACACACACACACACACACACACACACACACACACACACACACACACTCTGAGATAATACAAATAATCCTGGTCTTCACTCTGTTACACTGCTGTTGGCTGTTTTATTTTTAGGTACTACTTTCTCAAAATCACTTTGCCTTGATATTTCCCTTTCAAAGTATTTTTGCAGTTTCTTCAGTGTCCAACCTTCAATAATTCTAAAGTACCACTGGAGTCCTGCTCTCTCCATTACAAATCATTTTTAAATGATTCCTCTATACATAGGGTTTCATCCTAGAAAAAAATTGTGGGATGCATAATGTATGACAAAGTGATGACTGATAAATTTAAACTGACCTTGATGTTCAAAGGGATCCGAGTGCTCTTGTATGCGTCACTGAAAACTAACACACAGGTACAGCAGGTGATCAGAAAGACAAATTCAGTGTTGGCCTTCATTGCTGAAGGACTTGTGTGCAAGAGTGAAGATGCCTCACTATAATTACATGGAGCCTCGGTGAGACCACAGCTGGAGTATTGTGTGTAATTTTTGGTCTCTTATCCATAAGAAGATACACTTACTATAGAGGTACCAGACTGATTCCTAGCATGGCAGATCTGTCATGTGAGGAGAGATTGAGTAAGCTGGGGCTCTATTCTCTCAAGTTTAGAAGAATGAGAGGTGACCACATTGAAGTAAACATAATTCTTACAAGGCCTGATGGGGTAAGCCTGAGGAGAATGTTTTCCTTCGCTGAGGAGCCTAGAATTAGGGATTATAGTCTTCAAATAAGGGGCAGGCTATTTATGACCAAAATGAGGAGAATTTTTTTTTTCACCCAAAGGGTGGACTATCTTTGGAATTCTCTACCCAAGCGTGATGCAGAGGCTCAGTCATTGAATTTATTCATAGGTGAGATCAATATAACTTCTGGATATTAGAAGAAGTAATATGGGGATAAGGCAGGAAGGTCAACCATGATGATGTTGTTGAATGGTAGAACAAGCTCAAGGGGCCAAATGGCCTATTCCCACACCTATTTCTTGTGTTCTTATCTTTTTATATCATGCTCTGCTGGAATATCCATGATGTATCTGAAGAAGGATGAACTGCAGCTCACGACTTGTGATACTGTCAATAATGCTTCCACTGACTCATGAGCCCCTCAAACTGAATTCCCTAAAATGACTACCAGCTTCTTATTCCAAATCTTTGAAAGCAAATGCTTTCTTTTTGTTCCATAAGGATGTAAACAAGAAAAAAAGTTGACTTCTGTTTATAATACCCTGTGTCAAATGGTCTTTTTGCAATATTTTTAACTGTTCTTTGCAACAGCTCCTTTGTATTGGAACATGCGTTTACCTCTTACTTATGATTCTCTGGAATATTATAAATCTCTGTAAATTGCTCTCCTGCATGGTTTTGTTAAAATTAATGTAATTACTAAATCTTTGGTCAAGATACTGAGATGAAATTATACCTGTATAAACTACTTCAAACTGCAGTCATTACTGATGCAAGTGAAATTTCTAGGGGACCAACTGTAAGGCAACTGGAGGGACAAAGTATGGGGCTGTATCACCTAGTCCAGCTTCTATTTCTTATGTAAACTGAGTGCAATATGATCACTTACCTGAAAAAATAATATTCAAAATTAAAATGGCCATATATCCTCAAATTCCTGTAATGTGAATATCCAAGATTTTCACCTGAAATGTATTTTTCTCCAGCATGTTTATCTTTTTGCCCAGTATCTTCATATGCTACCCTCTACAGTTATGTATTTCCGTATTAAACAATGACAATTTCAATTAAAAATTTATCAGAATTAATGCAAAAGCACATTTGCTCAGTTTGGGGAATTTGAGTTAATTTTTTTTTAATTGTATAGGTAACCATCTGAGTCTTGGGAAAAAATTCAAGCAATTCATAACCATTACAGTAAAACTAAGTACTACAATAAATTGCATGATCTATGATCAATAGTTGATATGGAATCCTGTAAAACAGATAAGCCTTTCAGAGATAGGTAACATAAATTTTGTTTGTGATGGTATTAAGAAATGTCACAGGACACTAAATTCAGTTAGACGTGGACCTGTGAGAACCATTGAGCTGATACTACTGACTATGACTCATTAGTGATTGCAAGATTTTGAAGATATCTTTTCTAATAGTGGTAAAGAAAATAGGAAAACATGAACTGATGAATATTGCTGTTTAATAATTGGTATGTTTGTTGTGTTATCCTTTATGATTATGGGAGGTTTTGAATACAGGAGTAAAGATGTCTTATTGCAAATTATGTAGAGCATGAGACCACACCCCGAGTTTTGTGTACAATGTTGGTCTCCTTATCCAAAAAAGGAATATCTTTGTCATGGAGGAAATAGAATGAAGATTCACCAGACTGGTTCCAGGGATGGCAGGTTTGCTGCATGAGAAAAGATTGAGTAGATGAGGCCTGTAATGGTTTAGAAAAATGGGAGGAGATCTCATTGAAACAGGGTTTGACAGGTTGGATTCAGTGAGATGTTTTCTCTGGCTGGGGAATCTGGAACCAGGAGTCACTGTCTCAGAGTAAGGGGTAGTCTATTTTGGATTGAGATGACAAGACTTTTCTTTCTTGCAGAGGATGGTGAACCTTTGGAATTTGTTGTCTTGGAGGGATGTGTAGGCTCAGCCATTGAGTTCATTAAAAACTGAGATCAATAGATTCCAGATATTAAGGGAATCAAGGGATACGGGATAGGGCGGGAAAATGGTTTTGAGATAGAAGATCAGCTATGATCTCCATGAATGGCAGAGCAGGCTTGAAAGGCCAAGTGACCTACTCCTGCTCTTAACCCTTATGTTCCTATATATTTGACAATTTTTGTGATTTTTTTTCTATTGAGCTTGTTTTCTCCTTCCTGTGGAAGACTGTGGTTCTGTAAATAGCATTAATAATCTAATCTTCTGTTATTATAGTGATATTAACAGCAACATTGACAATAGTAAAAATGAAGAAAATCAAATACTTAGAACATGGATATTAAAATTTAATTCATATCTGTAAGAAGCTTGCCACTGGAGTGATGAGTTCCTAACCAACAGGTCTGACTGTTTTGGAAAGCTATGCTCTGGTTTCAAGGAACCACTAGATAGGAAGCCTGGTGAAAATTACATGGAAGACTGGAAGAGGTGATTTATTCAGCTGATGCTGCTTAAATCTCCGTATCACCTTACATGAGATTATATGGGGTGTACAGGACAGAAATAGGCCCATCGGCCCAATAAATCCATACTGGCATTTATGCTCCATTTGAGCCTCCTCTCATATTTCCTCACTAAATCTTTCATCAGAGCCCTGTATTCTCTTCTATATGCTTGTCACCAAGCTTCTCCTGAAATATTATTATTGCTCATTTTTTTTCATTTCTACCACTCTCTGTGGTAGCAAGTCATACATTCTCACCATTCTTTGGTGAAGAAGTTTCTTCTAAATTCCCCATTGGATTTCATAGTGCCTGTTATATACTGATATCTTCTTGTCATGCAATACCACACAATTTCTTTGCATTGACTCTACCAAAACCTTTTGTTGTTTTAATCACTTCCATTTGGTCATCCCCTCAGCTGACTTTTCTTAAGGGAAGAGAAGCCTAGTGTCTCTCTCTTTTCCAGTTGTAATTGTTGTGTTGGAAAGCCTGAGATGGAATTGCATAGATACATATGAGAGAGAGATTTGCAGGAAGATTCATATGAATATACTAACATTGATACTCACCACTTTTTCTTAAATAGTGAAGCAGTGATTCATTTGCACTTCTTCCAATCTAGAGATTTGCATCTGGTGTCCACAATGTGGTAACTCCTACATTGGAGAAATGAAACACAGATTGGATGACTGTTTTGCAGAGCACCCATGTTCAATGTGCAGGAATGACCCTGAGCATCCAATTGCAAGCAACTTTAATTCACCATTCCATTCCCACTCTGACCTTTCTGACTGTGGCCCTCTGCACTGTTACAACAGGGTCCAATGTAAGCCTACCTGTATCAAGGTCCTATCTGTATCAGAAATGGCCAATCCTGTCTGCCATCATTTTGGTTCAGTTTTCCTTATTTGATTCATATAGTCTGGTCTGCTGGCCATACCCCACAAACTTTATGACATGTTATACAGACTAAGTGCTGGTAACTGGCTCCATTAACCCATTTGGACTTAACCTATCAGAGATATTCCTTTTGTTTTAACTGTCCCTTCCCCACCTTCTCTCCTATTGAAAACTAACTTGTTTTCTCTCTTTCTCAGTTCTGATGAAGGGTTCTGGACCTAATAAGTTAACTATTTGTCAGGTGCTGCCTGAACTGTTGAGTGCTTCTAGCATTTTCTGTTTTTGCTTCCAAAAATATTGTTGTGATAATCCCATTTTCAACTGTATGATTAAAATTACACCTCTTTGTCAAGTAGTATTTTAATGATAAAAAAATACGTTATAAATTTCAGCCCTATTGATTGATTCAAGGAAGATTTAACAGCTAGTAATATGCAAATAAAATTAAGCAAAGAAGTTTCATATCTGAACTTAGTGCAATTGGACACAATTTGTCAATTATCTTATCTTTAGCTGTCTGCAAAATTAATTTATCTGTGGTATCCTCAATACTATTAAAAAGTTTTACTGTTATACTATTATAACTACTACTATAAAAAAAGTTTCTCATTTTTTATTCTAACTGTTAGAATGTCAAAATGTCTTTGCATGACATTCAAAGACTATGTCACTTTAAGTTGTGATCACAGTTTCTATGTAGGCAAAGGCAGAGGACAATTTTGCAGACAACAGGCCCCACAACCAACAAATTGGACAAATGACCAGGTGAAATTTGGTTTGCAGAATGTTGACCTAACCAACAGGAGATCTGTTTTCTGAGCTTTAACATTTGTAGGTTGTTTTCAATTTTGACAGGACCTGGAAACTGGTGGTAGTGAAACAATGGCCTTCTATATTCTGCTGGTTTTCCTTTCAATTGATGTCAATGGAAAGACAAATTCCATTAGATATATTGTGGCTTATCCATTGCTGTCAATTTACACCCACCTCCTACTGAAAGTTTACTCACCAGATTTTTTTTTATTTTCACCTCAAGAGGTGCACATTTCAATAAATCCTGCAAAAAAACACCACAAACAAAGCTCCCATCCATAGATTATACATTGTTGGGGCAGCTTAAACTACATGTACAAAGTCTGCAGTGGTGCTTGACTACATAACACCTCTGAGTCAGAGATTGTAGTGGTGTCAATTAAGCCGAGTAGTTCATAAAACAATTTCTTTGAACTTACTTTCTAGGAAAGTTTAAAACTCAGAACTAATTTTTTAATTATAGAACATAGAACAATACAGCACAGAACAGGCCCTTTAGCCCACAATGTTGTGCTGACATAGCTAATCCCTCCTACCTACAGAATGCCCATATCCCCCTATTTCCCTCTCATAATTATCTTTGCTTTAAGGAAACTAATAGTTTCTCCCAGATACGTAAGAAAAAAACTGAGGATGCTGGAAATCTGAAGCAGAAACAGATATTGCTGGGAACACTCAGGAGGTCATGCAGCACCTGTGGAAAGAGAAACAGAGTTAATGTTGCTGGTTGAAGACTGATAGAAACGTTAACTCTTGTTTCTCTTTCCACGGATGCTGCCTGACCTGCTGAGTATCTCCAGCTCTTTTTGTTTTTGCTCTTAGATACGTACCATTTCAAAAAGAAAACATAATTTCGATCCAGATTTTTAAAATTGATTTTCAGGACATGCATCTCGCTGACAAATCCAGCATTTATTTCCCATGCCCATTTCCCCTTTGAGCAAATGGTGGTGAATCATCTTAACTTCTGCAGTCCTCTGGTTAAGGTGCTTCTACTGTGCTGTTAGGGAAGGAGTTCCAGGATCTAGGCCCAGCAATGAGGAAGAACAGCTGATATATGTTTGTCAGGATGGGGAACAAGTAGGTGGTGGTGCTCCCATGTGCCTGCCATGCATGTCCCCCTTGACCACAGAGGTCATGGACTTGGATGGTGCTGTCAGAGTAGCCTAGGTGAGTAACTACAATCCATTTTCTAGATGGTATACACTGCAGCCATTCTGTCCCAGTGGTGGAGAAAATGAAGGTTTAGAGTGGGTTGTGGACGGCCAATCAAAATGGGCTGTGTTGTGCTGGATAGTGTTGAGCTTTTTGAGTGTTATTGGAGCCACACTCATCCAGGCCAATAGAGAGTATTCCATCATGATTCTGAGATATTCCTTGTAAAAGGTGGAAAAGAATTGAGGTGTCACATGCCTCAAGTTATGTAGGAGATGACCAGCTTTGGTAGGCACAGTATTTATGTGGTTGATCCATTGAGTTACTGGTCTATATTGGCCCCTACTATGTTGACGTTGGGGAACCTAGTGATGGTGATGTCATTGAAGATTAAGGGTGGATAGTTAGACTCTTTCTTGTCAGATTTGGTCAATGCCTGTCACTTTTGTGGGGCAAGTGCTGCTTGACATTATCACTTGTTCAGGTCTTGTTGCATGCAGCTATAGACTGATTTATTTGCTGAGGAATTGCAAATGGAATTGAACATTGTGAAATCATTAGTGAACATCTTTGGAACTGGCCAGCTGTTTGATATAATTGGATATTGCGCAATGCCTGCAAATTGATCCAGCAGTTTTTTTGAGCTTTGTTTTATTTCTTTCAATATAACTGTGCTCATTATCTCTAATGGTCATTATTTCCACTGTGGATAAAATGTATGCTGCTAAATTAGGGAACTATACATGTGCACCTGTTACCATCTAATGTGTTATTAACTCTGCAGTGCTGGCTAGGGTTATTCAGTAATTTTAATGGTTACTAGATTCCTAAACAATCAATTACACTTGCTTCACAGGAAAGAAATAAAAATAGTCTAGTAGACATTGGAGATTATGTTATTAAAACTAACTCTTGGGAAATTATTTATTAATAATCAACCATTTCTCTTTATTTTGGAAATGCATGAACCAACTTAGCTGAAGAAATATATTATAACTTCAAAATTAGTCATGTCAAGATGTTGGCACACCAAATTGAAAAGCCCGTGGTATACGATATGACCTATTTAATAAACTGTGGGATAAAAGGGAAGATCAATTAAGTTGAACAGTAATGGCAAGATTCAGAACAAGTCTGGGCTTTGCAAAGAAAGGAAAGACAGTTGAAAATTGCAAGCACCATTGTCTGAAGAAGAATGGGTAACCGTGGAAGAAAATCTAGGGGGACTTCAATGGAGGAGGAAGGGTGTAGACTGGTTTATTTAGATCCTGGAGAAATGAGAGAAGTTAAGACAACAATGACCATTAAAGGTATATAATTTTTAAAACAAACGTTTTTATCTATCTCTTTGTGTAAAGAAAATCAGAATTTCCAATTAGATTAGATAAAAGAGTTTTTAAATAAAGCACCTCCTACCAAGAACTCTAGGCAGCAGGCATACCCTAAGGCTATTACTGCTTTTCAGGGACTGGAAGATTCAGCTAAGTGTATCAAGAACATCCTTATAGTGTGCAGTATTCTTTTGGTTAAGCTAGTGCCAAGAAAGCAAAGGCAATTTACTTATTTGGCTCAATATGTCTCCTGAAATTTTCATTATTTTAACTTTGTGGCATTTTTGATTTTGTTTTCTATCTAATTGTTTAAATATTATTATTCCAAGATAGGGAGCAGTGATTTCTCTAAACGTTGTGTACTGTAACTTTTATTTTATGAATGAATTAATTTTTTTTATTTTTTTGTCTTCTCTTACCTGTGTTTTATTTCAATGTCCCTTAAGGAGGCTGGGTTGATTGTATCTCTTAAGTTAGCCTTGATGTTAAAATCCTTGAAGGTTAATCAAGCATGATTTGAAAGTTAATTAATAATCTATTGAGCTTTTGACCTTAATTGCTTTAGTCTCATATTTGTTTTTAACATCTTATATCCAAGTATTAACATACTGTATGTTTTATAAACCATGTCATTGCTGGAATTTTTTGAGCCTATGTTGTTATGAATGAATATAAGCCTTTGTTTTGATACAAATTCTAGGGAATAAGAATTCTTGAAATGCTTTGGAAAATGTACTTTATATAAATGAAATTGTTTTTATATCTGCAAATAATAGATACATTCAATTCTTGTAAGTAAAAATATATCAATTGAAAATAAAGATAGTAAAAGTTTAGGATAAACAAGATTTTGAAAGGATACAGAGTACCTCCATCCTCACTCTAGTACTCAACAGGTCTCATCACATGTTAATCTTTACTATCCTTAATGGTGGACAAAAACATCAAGGCAAAGCTGAGGATGTGATTGCGCAAATAACAGCTCCAGAAATATTTGGTAAACAGATAGCGAGGAGTAGAGATGGAAGAAAGGAAAGAAGATCAATGGACATGAACAGCAATAACTTTGTCTGTATCAGAGCTAATTCCTCCCTTCTCATTTTCATACAAACACAACTTCCTTGAAATATCTCCACAGTCTTAGCCTTGGATGTACGCATCTCTCTGGTTTCCCTTCCAATCCCCTCTGAGATCATGGTACCCGTGAAATCCACCACTTTTGACCCCACTCCTTCATAAAATCACTGATCAACTAACTTTACTTCCTGATCCAGATGCTATGGTAACTGTTTCCCCTCTTTAGATACTGCCTTCTCCATTACAAATCTGCTGCATAGTCTTTCTCAAAAAAGTCTTTCTATCTGGAAGTAGGATTTCACCTATTTTCCATGCACAAAAACATAGTTACATTTGCATTAGTGAAAAATCAGCTCACCCTCCCTTCAAAACATTATAAAACTGGTCAAAATAGTCTTTAGAACAGAGCCAAACTGGGACTTGAGTAGTTCCTGATGGAGTCATAGTCAATTAAGCAGATGCTAATACTTCACTGCATAGCTGTCACAGAAGTATCAGCCGGGGTGGGGGGGGGGTGGTGTGGGGGGGGGGTAGCAGGGTGGCACTGTAGGTAGTGCAGATGTTTCACTAAGATCAGGTATCTTTATTTGTCACATTTACATAGAAATACACAGTGAAATGCATCTTTTGTGTAGAGTGTTCTGGGTGCAGCCCGTTCAATACTGGCTTCTGGTGCTGCCTATGTGGAGTTTGCATGTTCTCCCTGTGACCATGTGGGTTTCTCCTGGATTCTCTGTTTTCCTCCAACATCCACATCCAAAAGCTTCTGTACCACTGATGTAAGGCTCACCAGCCTATAATTTGCTGGATTATCCCTATTGCCTTTCTTAAACAAATCCAGGCAACATCCTGGTGAATCTCTTCTGCTCTTCCTCCAGCACGGCCGGAAATGCACACTATTCTCAGAGTATGGTCTAACCAGTGTGTTGTATAGTTGCAACATAACATCCCAACTTTTATACTCCATGCCCTGATCTATGAAGGCAAGTATGCCATCTGCCTTCTTCATCACCTCTATCTACCACATTTGGATAACAATGGACTCGAAATGAGTAGAGGGATATGGGGCTAATGAAGGCAAATAGGGCAGGCACGGTAGTGTAGCGGTTAGTGTAACGCTTTACAGTGCCAGTGACCCGGGTTCAATCCTGGCTGCTGTCTGTAAGGAGTTTGTACATTCTCCCTGTGTCTGTGTGGGTTTCCTCTGGGTGCTCCGGTTTCCTCCCACATTCCAAAGACGTACGGGTTAGGAAGTTGTGGGCATGTTATGTTGGCGCCGGAAGCCTGGTGACACTTGTGGGCTGCCCCCAGAACACTCGACGCAAAGGAAGCATTTCACTGTGTGTTTCGATGTACATGTGACTAATAAAGAAATCTTAGGATTAGCGTAGATAAGATCACATTCGCCTTGGACGAGGTAAGCTGACAGGGTTGTTTTTCTGTGCTGTATGATTCCATGATTCTAAGGTTCTGTGAACCTCAAGGTCCATCTGTTCATCAAGATAAGCATCGAGGAACAACACTTCATTTTTCGTTTGGGCATGTTGCAGCCTGCAGGACTCAATTTATAATATCCCAGCTACTTAGACCAACTTGCTTTCTGTCTTTCTCAGTGCTGATTTTCGATCTGAAACATTAACTGGTTTCTCTTTCACAGATGCCACTTGATTGGCTGAGTTCTTCCAGCATTTCTGTTTTTTTGTTATCGTAGAACCCAGTATTGATCTATAAGGGCTGAACAGTCTATGTCTGTGCTATAAATACCCTGTGATAGTTCCAACTTCTAGCTGATATATTTCCCATATATGTACAAATTGAGACAAAATAGCACATTCTCCTCATAGCAATGCAACATGGATAGTGTGTAGTTATTGAGAGCACATAATATTTTCAACAAATATTTAAGAAATAAGGTATAAATTTTGAAAAAGAAATCTTCATGGGATAGAATTCCACATAGTGATGGTACCAAAGAAACAAAGGTGATTTGGATGGATCTTTCACTTAAAAGGAAAGATAATATTAAACATTTCTCTCTCTTCAAATAATTAAGGTGATGCCCTTTGAATCGTTACAGAAGTTTTTCATTCTTAAGAAAGTACTTCCATCATTGGACTGTATTTATGATGGCAAAGTATCAACATCTGCAGTTTTTATTCTATTTTCACTTACTAGAAATTTTTCTGTAAAATAAAAATAATAAAAACCACTGTCATATGCATAAAAGATGCCAGAGGTATTTCAGATAAAATGCACAGACAAGAAGTGCATTTTATCTGAAATACCTCTGGCATCTTTTATCTAAGTTTGAACACTTCCAAATTGAACATTTGAGTTAAATTAAAGCTTGGATTTACAATTAAACCTATGTTTTGCTATGTCATTTTATTTATCTGCATAAGAAAAATCTGCATAAGAAAAATTTTCCTGCATTGCAACAGGCTGTTGTCACAGGCTTGTATAACTAGTGTGTGTTTTTACAGCATCTAAATGACCAGCATTGAAATGATTTATTGTTTAGGGAAGCATTTCCTCCACATAATCTCCATCCATCATTTACATCATTGTAAACTCTGCAGTGGTCTCATCCTAAGCATAAACTTAGAAACATGGACTGACCCTTAAAATAATAACAGATCTATAATGTTGGTTTTATTAAATGATTCTTGAAAGTTTAATGGCATTTCAACCCAAATATCAGCCACAAACTAGATCAGAATATAAACTCCAAAAATCACCGATTAAGAATAAACACAACAAACAAACAAAATGCCAAATAATAGCAGTATACAAAGAAAATAGTGAAATTAATTTTAGCATACGTTGGTAAAATTCCTTGTTGAGTTTATTGGGCAACTAATTGAGAATATTGCACTGGCTCTGTTTAGTTGGATTGTGTTCTGGCAGTTTGCCTTAAACTTTATTGTTACAATCCCTCAAACTTCAGCAGTTTTGACCAAATTGATGACTGAAGTAAAGACTCCAGATTTGATCTGAAGATAGTTCATGTTGTATAAATCTGACATCATGGCCCAACCTGACACTGAAAAGATGAAGTATTATTATCCTCCTTCATTGCAGAACAAAAACAGCAAAATGCTGGAAACACCCAGGAGGTCAGGAAGCATCAATGGGGAGAGAAGCAATGACAATGCTTCTGGCCAATGGCTCTGCCCCTCTGACCTGTCTGTCTTTGGCTTCTTACATTTCTCCATTCATGCCCAACATAAAATAAAAACAGAAAATGCCCGAAACACTCAACTGGTCAAGCAGCATCTGTGGAAAGAGATGAAGCATTAATATTTCAGGTGAAAGACTCTTCATGTGATGGGCTGTTGGGCACTTGCAGTATTCTCTGTTTTTACTTTAGATTTTCAGAATCTGTAGTTTTTTTGCTCCAATTACTTCATTTTAGGGTTTGCTATGCCTTTACATTCTATTTACATTAATGTTGATACCAATTAGTCTTATATTTGAATCAATACTGAGTATGAATACGTGGATCATTATGATTCAATTAACTTTCTACTTACATTATCTCATTAGCTGAAGTACATTCATACAAATAATCAGCTTCTAATAATGTAGATCTCAAAAATAATGTACTAAGTTATACGCAACTTACAAATGCTTGTACTATTCTAATTTGTTTCAATGTACATTTTTGCTCTGCTTTGGATATCTACCTATTCCATCTTCTTCACAACCTAAAATGTTAATTGATTTTCTATTTAAGTTGGATTGTTCAGTATTTTCTGGAATGTGGACCTTTGATCACTATAGAGCCCTTTAGGAGCAATGACAAGGAGTAAAGGGAAAGTATATAAGCAAGTAGGAAAGGGAGGAATGTCATTGAAAATGAAGACAGATATTGAAAAGGACAACCAAAACTCAGAAAAAATAAAACGCAGAGGATGGGAAACTAAAAAAATAAAAAAAGACTAAGAAATGTAGAATAGAAACAATGCAAATATCTCATTTAGAGTCATAGAGTCATAGAGCAATACAGCATGGATACAGGCCCTTTGGCCCAACGAGTCCATGCCAACCAGGTGCCCACCCAGTTAGTCCTAATTTCCAGCATTTGGACCATATCCCTCTAAGCCTTGCCCCTCCATGCACCTATCCAAGTGCTTTTTAACTGATACTATTGTACCTGCCCCAACCACTTCCTCTGGCAGCTCTTTCCATATACTCACCACCCTCTACATGAAAAGGTTGCCCCTCAGGTCCCTTATAAATCTTTCCCCTTTCATCCTAAATTGATGCCCCCTAGTTTTTGACTCCCCTACCCTAGGGAAAAGACTGTTACCGTCCACCTTATCTATCCCTTTCATATTTTTAAACAGTTCTATAAGGTCGCCCCTCAATGTCCTATGTTCCAAGGAATAAAGACCTAGCCTGACCAACTTCTTCCTATAACTCAGACCCTTTAGTTCTGGCAACATCCTCGTAAATCTTTTCTGTACTCTTTCCAGTTTAACTACGTCTTTCCTATAACAGGGTGACCGAAACTGTACACAGTACTCCAAGAGCAGCCTCACAACTCCTATACTCTATGCCACGACTGATGAAAGCCGATGCCTTTTTCACCACCTTGTCTATCTGTGATGCTGCTTTCAACAAACTATCCACTTGTACTCCAAGGTCCTGCTGTTCCATTACACTCCCTAGTGCCCTATCATTCATAGCACAACTCCTGCACTGGTTTGACTTTCCAAAGTGCATCACCTCACACTTATCTGTATTGAAATCCATTTGCCACTTCTCGGCCCACTTCCCTAACTGATCAAGATCCCCATGTAATCTATGATAAGATAAGATCTTTGTTAGTCACATGTACATTGAAACACACAGTGAAATACATCTTTTTGCTCAGAGTGTTCTGGGGGCAGCCTGCAAGTGTCGCCACACTTCTGGCGCCAACATAGCATGCCCACAACTTCCTAACCCATACGTCTTTGGAATGTGGGAGGAAACCTGAGCACCCAGAGGAAACCCACGCACTCACGGGGAGAACATACAAACTCCTTGCAGACAGTGGCCGGATTTGAACCTGGGTCGCTGGTGCTGTAAAACGTTACGCTAACCGCTACACTACCGTGCCTGCAACCTTCTTCACTATCAACAACACCTCCTAATTTTGTGTCATCTGCAAACTTACTGATCAAGCCTTGTGCATTCGCATTCAAGTAATTTATATAAATAATGAATAACAAGAGTCTCAACACCAACCCCTGTGGCACACCACTAGTCACCGGCCTCCATTCCGAGAAATGACCTTCAACCACCACCCTCTGCTTACTACCTCTGAGCCAATTTTAAATCCACCTAACTAGTTCTCCCTGGATTCCATGAGACTTTTATCCATGATCTACCCTTCATCAAAGTCCATTGAAAATTAATTTAACAAGCTCATATTAAGTTCATCTGGTTTCATCTGCCTTTTGTACTAAGTTTATTGGTGATAAATGGTATTTGACTCAACCAGTGTGCAACATTAGGAAGTGTTACAAAGTGTGAAGTATTTATGCTGTGTGTGATGGTTTACACACAGAAAGTTGCTTGATTAAAAGGGCAGCATCTTTTGGTAAATTCTACCATGTACTTACGCAAGCCGTCAAGCTTTATCATCAATCAGAGTGCAACATACACTCAACATCACTCCTGCAATATTTTAACATGCACACACAGAAAGTAAAGCAGATGGGCCTCGTGTGAAGGAACAGAGCTTACTTTGATGGTGAAGGCCTACTCCAGTGCAAGTGCCTAACTTTAGCTGAGCTGCTATCAAGAGACTCATTAATGAAGCCATGGAATGCTTGTAGACAGTCTTTGACATCACAGGCAACTTCTTTACCTGATGGGGAATTGGTCACATCAGCACTTGGTCCTCAGAGGGCAATCTCATTCTTCCAAGGCAAACCTTGCTACTTGAAGCATGAGTTTTAAAATTTCTGACGTGGCAGGAGATCGTGCTTTGAAGTTTGCACTTTTCCTACAGCTTTGGACATATGGTGTGGTTACTGTGTGTAGTTATTACAGAAAGCCTGGGATTTGCAAAACTTACAAGCAAAACATATTGCACATTGTGCAGGTGATAAAATCAATGCCTCTGCAATCCTGCGTGAAACTGTAGCAGGTCTTCCACCCAATGAAATTTTAGTGCAAGTTTACATGTACATAAGAATTTCTGGCACACCATTTCTTTTTATTGAGCTTGCTGGCTTGTCAGCTTTCCGATAGTACCATGCTATTGTCAGGCAAAACTAAGACAATCTAGAATTTAGATTGTGCTATAAAAACAGGCACTGTGAAGCCACATTTATTTGCTAGTATTTTTAGCTTAATGGACTCATGTTCAGATCTTTATGCACAGCATTCTTGGCCTAGATTTTGTGGCTGTAATGATGATAAAACTGTTAGCATTTGCTGTAGTTACACTGTGGATCTTGCAACAACATCTGGAGTCTGTGAAACTCAAAATGCAGAACTTCAAAAGCTGCTGTCAGTAATACTCCTTCTCCAGATGGTATGTTGCTGAAGCTCCTACAGATGGAAATCTTTTTGAAATCACTGAATTGATGACAATTCAATTTTTTACAGACTATTTTTGCTGTAAATATGCTTGAAAATGCTACACCTTGCTAGATGAGGTGTAGCTGTGTTTTAATGATGAACTCAACCACAATTATTGCTAAGCAATCTTTCCGCCCCTGAAAATCTAATTTAATGCATGGAGTCTAGTTCA
The DNA here is from genome assembly GCF_009764475.1 of Pristis pectinata. Classification (NCBI taxonomy): domain Eukaryota; kingdom Metazoa; phylum Chordata; class Chondrichthyes; order Rhinopristiformes; family Pristidae; genus Pristis; species Pristis pectinata. The sequence continues at coordinate 16,932,894 of NC_067407.1, forward strand.
CCTCAGATAGTTATTTAAAAATTACATCATGTTTTTAAAATTATTGAACTAATTTTTAAATGTTTGTTAATGTATTTCAGCTGCTACCTTAACCTCACATGTATCTCCCAATCTTTATTTTGCTCTCTGTAATATGTTTTAAAAGTTAGCTAAAAATTTAAGCATTTTACTTTTTGGCATGCTGTCTATGTTCTTCAAAGTGATTGGCTTTTTAGGCCAAATTTGGAGTATTGTGTGCAGTTCTGGTCACCTAACTATAGGAAGGATATCAGTAAGATTGAAAGAATGCAGAGGAGATTTACTAGAATGTTGCCGGGTCTTCAGGTGTTGAGTTACAGGGAAAGATTGAACAGGTTAGGACTTTATTCCTTGGAGCATAGAAGAATGAGGGGAGATTTGATAGAGGTTTACAAAATTATGAGGGGCATAGACAGAGTTAATGCGAATAGGCTCTTTCCACCTAGATTAGGAGAGATAAGTATGAGAGGACATGGCTTTAGGGTGAAAAGGGGGTTTAGGGGGAACATTAGGGGGAACTTCTTCACAGAGAGTGGTGGGAGTGTGGAACGGGCTGCCATCTGATGTAGTAAATGTGGGCTCACTCTAAAGCTTTAAGAATAAATTGGATAGCTATATGGACAGGAGAGGTCTGGAGGGTTATGGACTGGGTGCAGGGAAGTGGGACTAGCGGAATAAAGTTTGGGCACAGACTAGAAGCGTCGAATGGCCTGTTTTCTGTGCTGTGTTGTTCTATGGTTCTACCCAGTCTGATTGATGACCTCACTATTTCTGGGTGCCAAATATCCCTAGGAGCAAATGCCAGCAGTCAGCTCTGAGCATCATCACTTCATTACTCACTGCAAAATCCAGAACAAGAATTAATTTGTGAAAATGTTCTATGCTATTCCAGTTTTTTAATTTATTTCATGAACTGTCCCTATGTTTCAAAATAATACTTAATTTATCAAGGCAATACATTAAAGTTCTACTAATCAATCACTTAATGAAATAGAGTCACAAATTTTTGTTTGACTCCGCAAGCAACAAAATAATTGAAGAAGAGTGTGTGCTGTTGTTCCATGAAGTTTTCTTGCAGTGCTGATCTTGAGAACAGTGGTATACATAGATCATCAACACTCACCAAAGGAGCTTGTAGCATGCATTAAAATAAATTTTGAAATTCTAACTTACTTTAAATTGCAGCTCTGCAAAGGTTTGCAAAAACATTGCATAATCTCGAATTTTGCAAATACATTTTCTCTGCTTAATGGACAATGTGGACCACTGGACATTTTATCATTTCTATATGTAAAAATAATTTTAAAATGCTAGCTGCACCAATCAATAATATGAAACTAACTCAACTGAAGTTTACTCAGCATTTGATACCTCTGCAGTCTCCTGTTTATAAATCAATCAGCATGCATAACCTTCAAAAAGAAACATCATAAATTAGTTGATTGTATTGGCTGCATCAGGAATGTTAGTGCCACCATTTCCTGAAGATTCTTTAATTGTACAGGTGATCCGAGAGCCACACAGCTTGACAATGAATGACTGTGGAACATTTGACTTTTTTTAGGAGATCTGTGTGTGTCGCTTATTGTTACTACTGAGATTTTCTTTTAAAATCTGGTTATTTGTATTGACTTAACAACAAGAGCTCCAGTTCAGACACATGTTCCGAATTTGATATCTGATTAATCTCTGCTGTTACAACCTTTGAGACTTGTAAAGTTCCAAAACAGAACCATCTCCAATGCCACAGTGACCTTGATATAAATCGTGAGTTTATGAGAATGGACAACACTGCACTCATGATAATGCATTTAATTTGTTGCAGAGGTCTAGCTCTGTTTTGTTGTTATCTAATCAATGCATCCCGATAACCTGCAATTCCGATTGCTCCCAGACAGTAACCCTTGGCTTGGAGATCTCTCATGAGTCTGTGCTAATTAGCCTCCTGTCTTTCCTGGATTGGATGTAAGTATACAAATCCATGGTGAAAGAATAGTGGCACGGCAATATGCTATTTGTGTTGCTTTAAATGAACCAGGAAGCTCCTGCAATTAGATTCCCTGCTAAGTGGCAATTTGCAAATCAGCAAAGTTTGGTTAGACATCTGCTTTAAAATCTTGATCCCAGTATTGCTACTGATCTGGCAGCATATGTGATCAGGATGTCAAAACCTGATTTGAAGAATTAGCTGCTCCTCCAGCTCATAAATTCAACGAGTTTTCCCTCTCTGACTGAAAAGCAGTAAACATGCCGTCTGCCCACAAGGAAGAATCAAATTCACATGCTCATAGCAGTAGACAAGAACCCCTAATGCCAAGTGGATACAAACGGTGCAGAACAGTAGTTGGACAAATGATGCGTTACCTTCAGAGCTCAGAAGGCCAACTTAATAATTCTGAGACTGTGATACTGCACATTCATCTCTTCTCTACAAGACTGCCAGGCTCCCTTCAGTTACAGCTGATTACATCTGGATGGCTCTGGGTAACAAAAGTAACAAAGGTAGCTGGGGGAAAAAAACTGAAAAGAAAGTAAAAATCTTCCCAAAAGCTTGCTACCATGAGCAACTTCACTGAGCTACAAATATATTCTGACCGTGGGGAGGATATTGTGGTTTTTCTGTTTCAGGACTCTAAATATATGCAATTCAATGAATGAAGATGGAACAATCCTAGCTGGAATATTTCTCCACAAGACTGCAAAGACACAACTGGGCTGTCTATCTTCTGCAAGATCACAACTGCAGTAGGAACAAAACTTAATCCAAACCTTCCAAACAATGTCCAGAGCTGCACTTCGATATTTCATATTGATGAAAAAAATTAAAGTATCAGTGATCAACCTTCATATAGTACACCTTTCACGTGGATTTGCCTCCCAGACAGTAACATTGCCAGGCACAGGCTGTCTATATAGAGATTCATAGGGATAGAAATTCTTCATCTGTTGCATGTGCTAAACGTATGAAGCAACTATGACTTCATTGACTTCTGCTTTTAAAATGCTGTCCCTTCACTTTCATGCAAACCAATTTCAAAAGCAAGGTTCAATGTACATATGGCAGAACATCAAGAATTTAATGCACACAATAGGTGGCAAATGCTACTTCAAGTATATTTTATTCCATGAGTTGTCAAATCGAGATGACTGACATGTTTGACATCTTTTAAGGTGAGCTGGGGCCAGTGGTTAATTACAGTCAAGGCCTTACTTTGTGACAATATCCTATTGCATCTGATGCTGATCTTCTGCTGTCCTTTCTCTCAATCCACGTGCTTTCCTGACAAACTATCAAAATAGTTACTATTTTTCAGTCCAACCGATATAAAATAGAAATTCCTTGCATCCTTAACCCAAGCATTCACTTGGGATTACATCACACCATTAGGATCAAGGTTGGTCCTCTGTATGGCATATGGAGGTACATGGTAGTTGAGCAACAAACTGACTCTGCACTATTAAGGAAAAGGAATAAACATCTTCCAAATTTGTAAATAGTTTTACTGGTGATGTTACAAAGCTTTTGCATGCTTCTGCCAGTGAGAACTTTAGGGTCACAGGCTTTTGGGTTTACTTCTGCAGACATTTCAACATACTCTGGGGCTTTGATGAATACTATTTTTACCAAATTTATTTCTAATACAAATAATTACTGGCACTATTTTGTAGAATACTGACAATTTTTTTTGTACAAAATGCCTCTGCAATTTTTATGCATTAACTGTTTAAGGGCCTCCATTTATGTCCCTAAGGTTGCATAAAAAGGAACATAAGAATTACATAGAATTTTTCACTGTTCCAACACATCCCAATTACACAATTTTTGAAGAACATTTATTATCATACAGTAAAGTATGAGATAAATGACTCAATGATCTATTTTAGTAATGGTGTTGATTTATTTCCAAGGCCAGATCTTGAGTTACAAAATGTAAACTTTCTGTCTTGCTGCAAACTTCACTGTAAATCCAGATGCTATTTATTTTTCCTGGCAGGGAGAACTTTAATTCATATAATTTTGTTTGCAGTGTTTGAATGTCTGAAAACATTTTACAGTTTTTTAATATATTATTGTTCAAGAAGATATTGCAGGCAGATATGACAATCAGCTTGAACACAGTAGAGGCCTACTCACAGCTAATTAAGAAACTGATCAGATTACTGGGACCAAGCTTTACTGTTGTGTCTGAATGACTTTACCAATGATAATGTAAAACTACCTGCCCAAAATTATCAGCTAGCTTGTGTTGTAAAGGTTTAAAAGAAACGTTCAAAGTAATCAGTTAAATATTTTAAAGAATTAAGGGATTATCTTACTATAGTAATTTTAGAAACAGTGTTAAAGAAAATACCACAAACTCGCATTGAAATCAATCTATGAGTATGGCATTGTGACAATTTTCAATGCAAATGGTCAAAGTTAATGTGATCACGAGACACAAAAGACTGCAGATGCTAGAACCCGGAACAACAAACAATCTGCGGGAGGAACTCAGCGAGTTGACCTGCACTGGGCAGGCACAATAGTGTAGCGGTTAGCGTAACGCTATTACAGTGCCAGCGACCCGGGTTCAGTTCCGACCACTGTCTGTAAGGAGTTTGTACGTTCTCCCCGTGTCTGCATGGGTTTCCTCTGGGTGCTCCGGTTTCCTCCCACATTCCAAAGACGAACGGGTTAGGAAGTTGTGGGCATGCTATGTTGGCTCTGGAAGCATGGCGACACTTGCGAGCTGCCCCCAGAACATTCCACGCAAAAGATGCATTTTACTATGTGTTTCGATGTACATGTGACTAATGAAGATATCTTTTCTGTGGAGGAAAGGAATTGTTGACATTTTGGGTCGAAATCTCACATCAATCCTGAACCAAGAAAGTTGGTGTTCATTTTCACATGGTATCAACTATACTCTGCCAATCAGTATCAATGGAGGTGTCTTCATTGGAAAAGTGCAAATTATGTTTTTTTTATTGTTTTGGGAATTCCTTATTTAAGAAGGGATATATGTGCACAGAAGGTTTACTAGCTTCATTTCTAGTATAAAAGATAACATTGCAAGGAATAATTGAGTAAGTTGACCTATAATCATTGAGTTGAGAATAATGAGACATAAAACATTCTTAGGAGGATTAATTGTGTAGCAGCTCAGAGGATTCTTCGAGATAAAGGGATTTCAGTTAAGAGATTGGTCTTTTAAGATGGAAGTGAGGAGGAAATTCTTCATAAATCTTCAAAACGTCCTATCCTAGATGGTTGTGGAGGCGGAGTCATTGAAAATGTTTAAGGCTGAAATGAGGCATGTTTTTAGACAGGAAGGGAGTTAATCATTATGGGGAACAGCCTGGTAAGTGGAATTAACACCAAGATCTGATGAGTTATGAGCTTTCTGAATTCCACCTGTTACGGACTCAGTGAAAGTCCCTTTAAGATAGAGAGTGTGTGTGTATGTGTGTGTGGGGCGTGCTTACGTCAATAGAAGATAAAGGACATAATGACGTTGTTGAAGAAGTTAGAAGAAGAGGGAGAGAGAGAGAGAGAGAGAGAAGGGAGAGAGACACCAGCCTGCTTGTTTTCTCTATCGATGGATGAGAAACAATAACTGTGTTTGCCACTGAAATCCATGTATGGAAGTTGGAAGTAATCCGGTGGAGTTCACTTTGTTGTTGACCTGTAGAAGGAAACAGGTATTTGTGTGTGTGGACGACCACAATTTGGATGCTTTTCGGGGTGAGGAAGTCACTACCGAGTAAACACTGAAGTATCGTTTGGGTTGCATCGTGGAACATTTGGATTTCGTATTTACTCTCTCTATGTTTCGCTACATCTACGTCTTATCTTCAGACAATGGTGGTTGTTGAAGAAGCCCTTGCTCATGTTTCACCTTATGGCTTGCGGAACTGAACTTTAAGAACCATTCCGGAACTGGGAGTTTTGGACTTTGCCACACACACACACGAAGAGTTTAGTTTTGGGGTTAACGTTCGAGGTTTAACATTTTTGAATTCTAATATACTAACATTTTTACTTTTATTTTACGTATTATCATAAGTAGTGATTAATAAAATAGTTTTTAACACTGAATCATGCTCAGTGTGTTTCTTTTGTTGCTGGTTCGTGACACACCTCAGGCTTCAGCAGCTGTATGGCCTTATCCTGCTCCTATTTATGTCCTTATGCTTATAGAATCTCTGCTATTCCCTGTACCCCAACAGCATGCCACAACGTAATCCAATCACCATCCCTCTTCACAGCACCGCACCCAACTTCATTCTTCCCACATGGTCAATAAGCCTGCTCGTACTTGCTAGGAGAAGTACCCCAGACATTCATAGCAGCGTGAATCAAAGAAGAAAAGAAATCAGGAGGAAAAAGTAAATGCTCTGTAATATTTGTTCACAGTGCCTCCAACACCCACAATTTGTCCTTTTGTACAAAGAAATTATATTGCTGCTGCTTTTTTTAATCACTGAAATAAAAATGTAGTTTGTGCCCTCCTGCTTTTGAGGATTCACACTGTAAGTTGCGATAAAACTAAAAATGAGTAGATAAATTTAATATTTAAGATTTTGCACTGAAAAATGACAGAAAATGCAAATGCCACGTTGAAGTCTGCTGAGTGGATTAGTCTGTGCAGTTGATTATAAAAGGTTTTCATACATTTCACAGCAGTTATATAATAAAATATAATTCATTATCATAGTGCACAGAGAGTATATATATTTCTGTGCCACACTATCAGCTAAAGAAGCTGTACCAAGAAGCATAAAATATTGCAAGAGTTCTAAAGCACTGAGCAGCCATTTCAGCATTTTGTGATTTGATTGATTGTATGAATATATTGGACAATGAATCTTTATGTCTGGTTGGGAGCCAATACAAAATATTGTAGTCATGATCTGTAGTGTTTGGAGGTTACCAGCTTCTTTTTAGCACATAACTTGCTAGGCAGAAAGCAAGCATTGCTTTGAATTGAGTATTCACTCTAAAGTTGCAACATTCCATGTGATAGCGAACATTCTTTCCTTGCCTACAATACATTATTGGATCCAAGATGATAGCAAAGCTGAACCCCCCGAATATGGTCTTAAATTTGAAATTTGTGTTCTTGATTGCAAAATCTATATCATTTATGTAAATTGTGAACAGTGATGGACCTGCAGTGACACTTGTAAAACACCGCTACCCACCTCCTTCCACTATAACTAGCTACCTTTTACTTCCACCTTCTACTTTCTGTCTTGAAGTCAGATAGACAAGTACTTGAATCGCCAAAGCGTAGAATGCGGACCTAATGCAAGTAAATACAATGGGCAGTATAAACATGATGGGCCAAAGGGCATACTTCTGTGCTGTATGACTCTATGACTCTGCAATCCATACTGCATAGTTGTCACCTGACTTTGAATTTTCCAGCTTTATAGATTAGTCTCTTATGGGACATTATTGAAGGTCTTTTGAAAATCTTTATAAACGACTACTTTGTTAACATTGTCTGCTCAGTCAGTTAACTCTTCAAAATGTTCAATGAAATCAGACAAACAAGATTTACCCTTCTGATACATTTTTGGCAGCCATCTTTGAAACTAACAATGCCAACTTCCACCTAGCACTGCCTGTTTTTGAGACTGCCTCACTCAGTAGTTGACACTCATTTCATTCTGATCTTCTTGGTTGATCTTGATCTTGAAGTGGAGTCTCAGTAATGTCGTCTCCATGCCGGACTGAGTCCGACTAAGACCTTATCTGGGCCTCCTCCTCTGAAAACAAAATAATTTCCCAGGCTTAATTTCTCTTTCTCTAGTATGCACGATCTATTGAAATGTTATTGCCCACCATTGTTGTGTGCAGGTATGACTCATCGTAATCAAGGGCTTAAAAGAGAGTCATAGACAGATAGATCAGAGTGAAAGTGGGATGGAGAATTAAAGTGAAAGCACCACACACATCTATGATAAAGATTTCAGTGTTGATGCTGGGGCCCACAGATGTTTGAGTTCTTTTTCCTTAATTTGGATGGCCAAAGCAGTTTTCACCCATATTTTGCCTTCAATTGACATTATATTATTGTTAGTTCTGCATATGGTATGTGCTCTGAAAATACTGTATTAGGAAATAATTTATTTTCCTAAACAGATTTTTCTGGCATGATGATCATACTATTTGTTCACAAGACAATCTGAAGTGAGGTTTTTTTCATACCTTTAAAACCTGCCACTTAAAAGGCTTGCAAATAAAATTACTGCTATAATTAGGGCAACAGAGTGTTTCTGTGTAATTAAGAAAGCTTTGTTCATACTTTGTATATAATTATTTCCTGATAGCTGAGACTTTCTTTCTAAATAATAGCCACACTAATCTAAAACCCAAATCTACTCATTGTTTGTCTTAAGTACCAAATCTTTTTGGAAAAAATGTCACATTATTTTCCAAATCATCATTAATTAAATAAACTAATCTATAATATTACAATTTGCAGTTACAAATTTGATTCTCAGCAGTTTTCACAGATGATTAAGTATAAAAGTAATTTAATTTACTGTTTATGTACTTATTTGCTCATGAGTAATTTTAACCTTTTCCAACACTCTAGTACAATCCATTTTCCTGCCACCTGATATGTCACCCATGCATTGAACACGTTAACCGGCCACGACAGTTTAGATCAAGTCAGGTTTCCATTCTTTTCCCTTGTTTATTGAGATTCAGTATTCTGAAAATCTGCTAGGAAGGAGCCCCATTCAAGTCAAGCTTGTGTCCTCCTAAGCCAGAATTTGGAAGAAAGAACATGACTGATTTCATTCTCCAGTTGTAGCTGGAAGAACTTGAAGTAAATCTTTTCCAGTTGAAGTGGAATTTCAATCCATGCATTATTTTGGGAAATACAATTCATCCCAAATTTTTCCTTGGTTCCAGTTCGACTACAAAGACAAATTTATTATCTAAGCTTACACCTCATTTTGGTTCTGAGGAAGCGCTGTGTTGTTATCCTTGCCAAATATTTCAATATGTTACTAAACTGAAACCTCATTTTTTTGTGATAGGTATGAATGATCTCATTAGAGCTACATGCAGAACCTAGTGATGTGCAGGGCTAGCATTTGGCTCTCAATTATCTGGGCAAAGAAAAAAACAACTCATCACTATTTGTGGTCTCTTGACTTCCATACTTGTCAATATAACGAGAATAATCTTTCAGAAATAATTAATTGTGAAGAATATTGAGATGTTCTAAGGATATGAAAGGCACTATTTTGAAGCAACTTCTTGCTTCATAATTCATTAGCTACCGCCTATTCAAAACTCCACAACACTTATCTGAACCCACAATATCACTCATGCAATTACCCCACCCTTTCTTATTTACATTGCTTCATGATATTTCACCATAGTAGACCTTAAGTCCTTATATGTCAATCTCTTGCTTCCCCTCTATCTCCTTAATTTCCCTCAGCACGACAATCCCTTCCATTCACCTCATGAGTTCTTCTCTGCCTGGCCTTTGATATATGGCCCTGCCTTCACCCCAGCGATGACAAGCATGCATTCATCAGTTTAGACCCCATACCCCAGATGCTTTGCTTGAATTTCCCTGTCTCTCCCCATTGTTCTCCTCAAAGGTCCTAAAACTCTTCTTTTTCTAAACTCTTGGGTATCTTGATCCAGTATTTGTTTTTGCCTGTTTATGTCTAAATCAAGGGCCTTGGGATTGCTTTTCTATGTTAAAGGTACTGTGTAAATGGAAGCTATTCTTGTTAAGACACTGGCCTGCAGAAGAAGCCAACCAGAATGTGACTGTGCTGTGAAGGGTTGCTAGTACAGAGTACACCTGACAATTTAAAGTATTTTGGAAGCAAAAGAAAGCATTAAATAATACATGTAACACAGCAAATTGAGCATTTAGCATTGAAATAAACATAACAACAAAATTATGAGGAAGAGACCATGCTTGAAATGGAGAGACTGGATTAATGGAATCCACCCACGAGTAACTGATTTAGTTGTTCTTTGTTGACAAGTGGTAATCATTTACTGCAGTATTCAATTCACATTGCAAAACACAGATTAGCAGTAATCCCTCTGAAATACTCTTGCCATCCAGTGTTTCCTTTTCTGATAGGATTAATCAGACAATAAAACCACTCACACTCTAAATATTTTTTCCCATAAATTACACAAAGCTTTTTTTCAACCTGTAATTTTAACGATAAAAAGAAAGTACTTTGTGTAATTGGGAAGGGAGGGGGAATGTATCTTGTAATTTATAATTGTAGCTTTGGATCCTTTGTTACTCCGTATGCTGCAATATCAAATCAATGTCCTGCAGAATCTATAACTGTTAATTTTTTTCAATATTTATTTGTTCAAAGTACTCTCCAGAAAAAAAACTGAATCTCCACCATCCAAGAGCTGGATTAGAGCCCTGACAGTTTTATGTAGAAGGTAATCATGGATAAGCAGAATGAATGAAACATTACAAAAACAAGTCAGCAGTGGCATATACAGTAAAACTTTCTTCCTATGGATGCAACTGTGAGGAATACAATCCAGGTTGAGGGGGGGGGGTTCCAAATAACTTTTGAGATTAACTATAAACAAGTGGTGGTCCCAAGTCAGAAGGTGTTGAAAGAAACATAAATTTGTATCAATGTCTGCAAAACAAATGGCGTTTTTATGTTACGAGGAAGGTGAGGAATGAACAGAAATCAGGCAGATTTTTGTGACCTCCCACTGCTGTTCTAACTAGTTTATTTTTATTTTTCCAACTGATGGAAATCTGGGTTTGTATCACTAAGAGGCAGTGAGAGTGAGGCAATAGAAACTCCTCTTTGGTGGCTAATGTTAAACGGACGCAATATTATTGACCTCTCGATGTACTCCCCTCCCAACATCCAGTTCCTTTAACTTCAATGGCACTTGTATAAGTCACCAAAGATGAATTTCTGCCCTGGTCTCTTTAGCTGTGCAATTTCAATCTTTGCTATAAACCCAACTGCAGTTAATTAAATACATGCCACTAATGCAGACTGGAAGTCAGATCATTTCTACTTGATGGAATAAATACCATTGTCTGTTTTTAATGAGCCTCATTTGGCATAAAACTGTCAATAGCAGGTGTGTCCAAATCATAGCAAACATGATATTCAACATGTAAACCCCAGCATCCGTCTCAGAGACTATCTTTATAACATTATTCATGCACTCCATTTGAATTTCTTGTGCTTGAAGGTTTGGAAAGATCCTTCCATTGCGATTGAAAACTATGACCTAAAAGTTCTTCAGTCCTTGAAAACACTTGTTAACATGGCAGTGTGAGAGTGGAACTGTTCCCAGTTTGGTGAAAGGCTTCATGAAATTGATATTCTAATACGGACAATGTCCAAAATGCTGTCTGCTTTAGAACTGGTAATCCTGGATTTTGTGTGCAGAGATGGGCAGCAGGACTAAAGATGGACTGAATAGTGACCTTACCTTGGTGATCATATGCCATGATACAAGCTCTTAAAGTCACAGTTCCCAACAGGGCAGAAGGCAGGAGCTGAGGGAGTAGTGTATATGTTGCCCCAACAACTGATGGGACACCTGGGCAGGAATGGTGGCTGAAGAGCCCCCAGAAGCCCAGGTTCAAGAAGGAACCTCCATTAAGGTAAAATGAGCCATTTTGGCAGAATCTTCACCATGTGACTCTGCAGCAGCAGCTGAAGTAGATTTAGATCCACGAAGTTAAAGCAAGAAACTGCACCTGGAGTTTTTGAAGAGTTTTTGAACTTGCCACAGGGGGAAGATTCACCAGACTGTGCGAACAAAGTTTGAAATGGTTGAGCCTGTGTTATCCAGAGTTTAGAAGAATGAGAATATCTCACTAAAGCTTAAAAAATTCCTCTAGAGCTCAATGGGAAGGATGGTTTCCCTGACAGTGGTGCCTTGAACCAGGGGCCACAGTCTCAGAATAAGGGAATGCTGTTTAGGAGGGAAATGAGAAATTTCTTCACTCAAAGGATGGTAAATCTTTGCAATTAGCTCCCCTAGAAAACTGTGAAGGCTCACTCATTGGGTTCATTCAAATCAGAGAATAACTAGATTTCTGGACATCAAGATAATCAAGGGATGTGATAATAGTGCAGGAAAATGACATTGAGGTAAAAAATCAACCATGATTTTGATGAATGGCACAATAGGCTCAAAGTGCCAAATGGCCTACTCCTTCTCCTATTGCCAATGTTTCCATCTTTTAATAAAGATCTGCTCCTACTGTTAGGGTCCATGCAGTTTGCAAAATGCAACTTTTTCACACTAAAGGTGGTGGGTATATGGAACGTGCTGCCAAAGGAAGTAATAGAGGGAGATATGATTACAACATTTATAAAGCATTTGGACGGGTACTTGGATAGGAAAAAAGTAGAGGCATATGGGCCTAATGCAGGCAAATTGGATTAACGTGAATTAGGTTGGCATGGATGCGTTGGGCCGAATGGCCCATTACTGTACTGCACGGCTCTAGGACTCCATGACTTTGAATATTCGAGATTTCACTTCATGGTATTTCATGTCACTCAAATGGACCCAGCGTCTTTGTGAATTTGAAGGATGTGTGTGCAGGATGCCTGAACACCTTTGGCAATCATGTTTTCGGTGAAATCCAGACATCAGCTCATAAAAATGTTTCGCGATGCAGTGGTACAGAAGAGGGAGCAATTAATATTGTTGGGGATGGTTTGAACGAATATAGAAGGGAAGAAAAATAAAAGAGGAAGCAGTGAAGAAAGTAATAGAGACAAGAAGTGTAGCACAAAGACAATGGAAAGACTGAAGCATATGAAAAAACAGGAACAAGGCCTAGAAATTCTTTGATCTCTGGAAAGGTATGTTAATTTGGCTTTGTATAGTGGGCCAAATTCTGCTTCTATCGAGTGGATGATGACTAAGACGTTATGGGCTGGTGTGTTCTAAGGCCTTTCCTTCATGTGCTCAGCCATTGCAGAGCATACAAAGGAGAAAGGTAAGCCATGGGTCAGCATGTAGCATTGCCTCCAGGAAGAGTGGCTAAGTGTACTTAGAGTAATGGGACTGGGTGGCTCTGTTGTTGGCTGTAATATAAGAGAGAGTTTATGCTCTACAATTCTGAAGATTAACCAAAGGTGTAATGTCCCAGTGTACTTTGAGAAAACACTGGTTCTGTGAATATATGTGCTCTGAGAACAGTGACAGAAAAAGAGAGAGGGATGTGATTGACTTCCAGTGGTTTTTCATTGTTTACAGAGTATTCACAATAAAAGGCTCAATGTCTGAATTTTATCCTGAAATATGGAGTTGTCCATGTACACGCAGAACATAGAACAGTACAGCACAGGAACAGGCCCTTTGGCCCATAATGTTGTGCCAAACTAATTAGACTCATAATTAAATGCCTAACTAAACTAGTCCCTTCAGCCTACACAAGTCCCTATCCCTCCATTCTCTACATATTCATGTGCCTCCATAAGACATTCTTAAACCCGTCTATCATATGTGCCTCCACTATCAACCCTGGCAGAGCATTCCAGGCACCGACCACTCTCTATGTATAAAAACTTGCTCCTTTGAACACCCCCTCTCATCTTGAATGTATGCCCTCCAGTATTAGACATTTTGACTCTGGGTAAAGATACTGGCTGTCTACTCTATCTATGCCTCACAAATTCTTATAAACTTCTATCAGGTCTCCCCTCAGCCTCTGCCAGTCCAGAGAAAAAACAGCCCAAGTCTGTCCAACCTCTCCTCATAGCACATGCCCTCTAATCCAGGCAGCATCCTGGTAAACCTCTTCTGCACCCTCTCCAAAGCCTCCACATCCTTCCTATAATGGGGCGACCAGAAATGAATGCAAGACTCCAGATGTGGCCTAACCAGAGTTTTATAAAGCTGCAACGTAGCTTCCTGACTCTTGAACTCAGTGCCTCGCCTAATAAAGGCAAGCATGTATCTCAAATAATGATGAGTTGGAATACTGGAATGAGATAGAAAGCGTAGTGACATGGTGTCATGACAACAACCTTTCCCTCAATGTCAACGAAATAATAGAGCTGGTCATTGACTTCAGGAGGGGGGCAGTGCATACGCTCCTGTTTGCATCAATGGTGCTGAGGTCAACAGGGTTGAGAGCTTCAAGTTCCTAGGAGAGAACATCACTAATAGTCTGTCCTGGTCCATTCACGTAGACACCATGGCCAAGAAAGCTCATCAGCACCTCTACCTCCTTAGGAGGCTAAAGAAATTTGGCATTTCCCCCCTTGACCCTCACCAACTTTTAAAGATACACCATAGACACATCCCAGCTGGATGCATAAGAGCTTGGTACGGCAACTTCACTGCCTGGGACCGCAAGAAACTGCAGAGAGTTGTGGATACAGCTCAGCACTTCACGGAAACTAGCCTCCCCTCCATGGACTCTGTCGATAGTTCATGATGCCTCGGTAAAGCGGCCAGCGTAATCAAAGACCCCACCCACCCCGACATTATCTCTTCTCACCCCTCCCATTGGGCAGAAGATACAAAAACCTGAAAGCACCTACCACCAGGCTCAAGGACAGCTTCTATCCCACTGTTATAAGACTATTGGATTGTCCCCTAGTACGATAAGATGGACCCTTGACCTCATTATAGCCTTTCCCCTTATTGTCTACCTGTACTGCACTTCCTCTGTAACACTTTACTCTGTATTTTGTTATTGTTTTACCTTGTACTACCTCAATGCACTGCTGTAATGAAATGATCTGTATGGACGGTATGCAAGACAAGTTTTTCACTGTAACTCAGTACATGTGATAATAATAAACTAATTTACCAACGTCATATGCCTTCTTTACTACCCTATCAACTTGTGCAGCCACTTTCAGGAAGGGATGGACTTGGATCCCAAGATCCCTCTGAACATCAGTGCTGTTAAGGGTCCTGCCATTAACTGTGTACTGTCCCTTTACATTTGATCTCCCAAAGTGCAACTCCTCACACTTGCCCAGATTAAACTCCTTCTGCCATTTCTCCACCCATATCTGCAACTGATCTGTATCCCGGTGTATCCTTTGGCAGTCTTCTACACTATCCACAATGCCACTAATCTTCGTATTGTCTGTGAACTTACTATCTCACCCATTCGCGTTTTCATCCAAATCATTGATATATTTCACAAACAGCAGAGGTCCCAGTATGGATCCCTGTGGAACACCACTAGTCACAGACCAGCCAGCCAGAATAAGTCCCATCGACCACTACCCTCTGCCGTCTATGGGCAAGCCAATTCCGAATCCAAACAGCTATGCATCTCAATCTTCTGGATGAGCCTACCATGTGGGACCCTGTCAAACGCCTTACTAAAATCCATGTAGACAACATCCACAGCTCTACCTTCACCAATCACCTTCATCACTTCCTCGAAAACTCAATCAAGTTAGTAAGCGTTGATTTGCCCCACACAAAGTCATGCTGACTATCCATAATTAAGCTATGATTCTTCAAATGCTCATAAATCCTATCCCTAAGAATCCTCTCCAATAGCTTACCTCTGACATGAGACTCACTGGTCTATAGTTTCCAGGATTATCCCTATTTACCTTCTTAAACAACAGGACAACATTAACCACTCACCAGTCCTCTGAAACCTTGCCTGTAGCTAGAGAGGACTTGAAGTTCTTAGTCAAGGCCCCAGAAATCTCATCTCTTCCTTCTCGCAATAACCTGGGGTATATCCCATCAGGCGCTGGGGACTTATCCACCTTAATGTTCTTCAGGAGACCCAACACTAGCTCTTTCTTGATCTCAAAATGCCCTAGCACATTAACATGTTCTACACTGATCCTCCCTATCCTCCATATCCTTCTCCGTGATAAATACTTATGCAAAGTACTCATTTAGGAACACACTTAGTTGTCTTACTCTCTCCCTAGTTATCCTATTGGGATTCTCTTTAATCCTACTTTCCAAGGACTTTTCCTGGCCCCTCCTGGCTCTCTTAATTCCCTTGTTGAGTTCTTTTCTAGCTTCTTTAAAATCCTGAAGGGCCCTGTTTGATTTTAGTTTCCTAAACCTTACATACACTTCCTTCCTCTCAGTCGCAAAGGTACAGCAGTAAGTGAAAACTGAATTAGTCAGTCACTGGAAGTTGTGCCTCATTGGATCATTGGTTGGACAAACTTGGACTATTTTCTCTGGCATGTCAGAGGCTGAGGGGTTACCTGATGAAAATATATAAAATTATGGGAGGCCTAGATAGGGTGGGTAGTCAGATTCTTTATCCCAGGGTGGAAATGTCAAATACTAGAGGGCATAGCTTAAAGGTGAGGGGGGAAAGCTTAAAGGAGATTTATGAGGCAAGTTTTTTACACTGAGAGTGGTAGGTGCCTGGACATGCTTCCGGGGAGGTGCTGGAAGGAGATGCAATAGCAACATATAAGAAACATTTAGACAGGCAGGGAATGAAGGGATATGGACCGTGTGCAGGCAGATGGGATTAGTTTGGCTTGGCTTCATGGTCAACAGACATTGTGGGCCAGAAGGCCTGTTCCTGTGTTGGATTGGTCTATGTTCTATGTTCCGTGCTGAAGCATGCATGGACCATGCGTGCTTGATGTCTTGCACATCATTAAGCGCCACCACACAAGCTCAGACATTTATGTGTGTTACCACATCAGCCACATTGAGGATGTAGAAGGTTCCAGCTACTGTCTGTAAGGAGTTTGTACGTTCTCCCCGTGTCTGCATGGGTTTCCTCCAGGTGCTCCGGTTTCCTTCCACGTAACAAAGATGTACGGGTTAGGAAGTTGTGGGCATGCTATGTTGGCGCCGGAAGCATGGCGACACTTGTGGGCTGCCCCCAGAACACTACGCAAAAAAGATGTATTTCACTGTGTGTTTCGATGTACATGTGACTAATAAAGATATATTATCTTATATAAAAAAACCTCTTACTTCACTGACTTCATAGGAAATCACCTGTTTTCTTTAAATACAGATGGAGTGTTTGGGACCTGGTGATGCAAATATATTATTGCTTAAGAGTGCAGCAGATGAAGCAATTAAAAATGATTTTATGGTGCATGCATTGGATTGGATCTTGCTTGCTACCCACACTAATCCTGCAGCTGTACTAATGGTTTACAGCCCCATGGGTCCAATGGAACTTGAGGCCTTGTTGCTAATGCCATTCCACAAAGTAGAGCAATCCCTTATCAGGTGTCAGGTGGCAAATCCTGTGGCCCCATCCTCAGACTGTCCTAATGGCCTTTTGACAGCTCACTTCTGTAAAAGGCCTTTGAACTGCTTTTAAATGTCTCTGATGATTAGAGAGATTTTAATAAGAGAGGATTTGTTATTTAAAGATTGTATATTTGAAAATACATTTAAGTGACAAAAAATAATTTAGAATATTTAGTTTAAATAAACAAAATTTATCTCCATTTATTTTCTCAAGCAAGTTTGCCATTCCCATTATAATGAATGGGTTTGCCCTACATTTGCTGGCCATGACTGGCATAGCAAATGTAGGGCAAACCATTCTAGCTGAGTCTAGTGGTGGAGTGGGAGGTCATTTGTGTTGGCATCTGCCGTCCAGCTTGACCTCAACCTCCTTGTTACAATCCACAGGAGCAAGAGTCAAGAACGAACGGATCCAGAGGCTCCGTCTTGCTGGAAGTTCTCTGCGGCAGGTATTATGATCCCACCCAAAAAAATAAGAGAAAGTTATGACAGATTTATACAAAATGGTTGAGAGTATTTTCTGCAACTTTGGACATCCAGTTATGGAAAGGATTTTAAAACCATGGAGAGCACATCATGTAGATTCCCAAGGGGATGCCAAGAATAGCAGATGTTCAGTTACGAGGGCTGACCTTAGATACTGAGACTGAGATACTGAGACCATTTTCACTCTAGCAAAAAATGATCTGAAGATCTTTTCTGGAGATTTTAAAAATTAAGTTTTGATAGAACAAACAAAGAAACTTCACTAGATCTTTAATAAATCCAGTAGAGAAATACTGAGATTTTTCTTTGCTTAGAGTGGTTAGAATGTGGAATTCTTGATCTCAGCAGGTGGCTAAGCAAAAGGCTTGGTATGTTTTCAAAAGGACATGAGACGAAAGGGAAAGGAAGTGAATTGCTGACAGGTTGATGGGTTGTTGATGGAATGGGTGGAGACTCTTGTGGGTTATAAACAACAGCAAAAACGATGTGATTGAATGGCCTTTCCCCTCTAATTTGGAAGTCAACAAAGAACAGTAATCAACTTAAGATTGAAGAAAATGAGGGCTGGGAAGATGTTTTAAGATATTTTATTGAATTGTCACAGCACAGACTGTCTTGCTATAATGAAATCATTAAGGTAGGTATATCACAATTTTTTAGGTCCAAATTAAATAGATTTTTGAAGCAGACAATATTTAAGACTGTGGAATTAGTTTTGGATTCATCTAGCACCAACGGGCAGGATGGCTTCCTTATGTTTTGCATACTTCAATGATTCTATTGCCACATCGGTATTTTAATTTAAGATTCATTCACCAATAAAATCTACAACTTGGGAAATTTGTAAATTTATAGATAGTTAAACTTTTATATGTTGCTCCTGAGGCTCCATAGTATGACTCTAAGCAATCTATAAAGGTAAAGTACTCGGACATTTCTGCCAGAGAATGAGATTGAGTATAGCATTATAATGAGTATTATGGAGCTGCCCTAGTTCACACTACATTACCGGCAGTCTCAGAACTCTAGCTGCAATCATTTCCTAGGTTGAATATCTTAGGCAAACCACATGCAGAGTTTACTTCAAGTTGATTTTGGCCAACATTCGTCCAGGAATGCAATGGCAAAAATGTTGGGTTAGATCATCTGCCCCAACACCAGCTTTTATACTAGAGCAACACAAATAAAATGCTGGAGGAACTCAGCAGGTCAGGCAGCATCTCAGGAGGGAAATAAACAGTCGATATTTCAGGTCAAGACCCTTCAGTGGGAGTCCTGATGAAATGTGCAGTCCAGTCCTGATGAAAGGTCTCGACCTGAAACATCGACTGTTTATTTCTCTCCTGAGATGCTGCCTGACTTGCTGAGTTCCTCCAGCATTTTGTGTGTGTTGCTGCAAATTCCAGCATCTGCAGAATCTCTTGTGTCAGTGTTTATACTGGGACTTAGTGTTGTTTCTCAGCAGAAATCCCTATGTCCAGCATAGGTATGGGTTTAAACTGGTGGAGGCATGTTCTACCCTGCCACTAACTGCCCCTATTATGGGTGATCTGGGTGAACACAGCAGCACCATTCAGCTGAACAGAGGGTGATCAGCTGCTGGGAGAAAGGTAAGTGGAGCTTTCCTTGGACTTAATTCAGTGTATTTAATTGTTTTTAAGTGTGAGTATGTTTTAGTCTTCTCTATTAAAGAAAAAGATTGTTGATATTAATTTTTGTAGCATTAGTGTTAATTTTTAACTAAGTCCCATATGATCTTGAATGTCTGTGAATTCACAAACATTAAATAACATTGACGCCTTTAACAACTGGAAAGTTGGGGGCAGGACTTCTTGCCCATACAGTAGCACTACACCACACTGATCCGTTGGGAATTGGGTTCCCAATGGAATTCTGTGCCTGGGGCCACAATGGAGGAAACATTGGGATCAAAGGGTGGCAGCCAACAACCTTGGGGCAGCAAATGATCTCTCCCTTCGCAAAAATCTCCTATCCTCACCTAACATTCAAATTGACCAATAGGGACATTGGTTATTATTTCTCCTGAACAACTCTTCCAACTCCACCAAGCAACCCCCAGGTTCACCAACCACTCCTCTTCTCAAGGTGCTTTTCCAAGCAATTGCAGGAGATAGAACATCTGCCCTTTTACCCCATACCTTCCCACCGTCCAGAGAGCCAAACACTCCTTCCAGGTGATGCAGCAATTTATCTGCAATTCTTCCAGTTTGGTATATTACATGGTGTGCTCGCGACGTGGGCTCCTTTTTGTTGGAGAAATCAAACACAGATTGATTTTTTTTCTTTCTTTCTCTAAAGTTGTGCCATATATTTCTGTTTCATTTTTTTTCTCTCTGTCTTTAATTGTCAGTTCCTGAAGTAATTATTACCTTGACGACTTTGGTCTGCACCCTAATCCCTCGGTTCCCTCCACTTTTTATCCTCTCTTCGACTTAAAACATGTCAGTTTTCTCTTTCCTCCTGTTCTGATGAAAGGCTCTTGACCTGAAATGTCTGTTTCTCTCCCCCCACAGACGCTGCCTCACCTGCTAAGTACTTCCAGCTTTTTCTGCTTTTGTTTTAGCTTTTCAGCGTCTGCGGTTTTTTTGCTCCCACCAGTTATAATTAATCTTGTTTCTGACTAAAGACTAATTAGATTTTACAAGAACAAATGTTAACATTTCTCTGCCCTGTAGTAGATACGACTGCAAAAGGTTTTAATATAATTTCAGCATACAAATAAAAATAATATTTACCTCCCAAATATCTTCGTAATAAGATACTTTTTTAAATCAATTGTGGTTGTGGGGGAGGGTGAGATTGAATTTTACAAACATAGAATTAGGTGTTAAATCCCACCCCAGTACATATGTCCAATACCCATCAACTTGATTGCCAAGACAAACCATCTGTGTATGTCTCAGATGTTCTTGCTTGTCTTTTTTTCCCTTTTTTAAATTAATCTCTAGGAAGTGGCAGGCTTCCTTCTAGACCCCCCTGCGTTCTCTTCAGATAACAACTTCCATTTACTGAAGTGTTGGGTAGTGGAAGTTGGAGTGTCATGCAACGTGACAACAACATATTTCAGATCTCATAGCAGTAAGGAGAAGTAATGGTGAGCCAGAATCCTAGCATGCACATTAAAAGAGCCAAGAAAATGAAAAAAAATAAAGCAAATCCACATCAAGTAATTGGAGTGATCTCTGTGCATCAGCACAGCTCAGAATTTGTATCATGCCAAAAGCAAAGCTGCCTGGAATAACTTGACCCAGGTTTTCTGCGATGAAAATGATAATATCAGTGCAGAGTTGTATTTCCACTAGATGCTGCTATTTCACAAATTAAAATCTACAGATATTGTTCTGAGTGTATTAAAGACATCTAACCGGGGACTACACAATTATATGAATCAAAGTGTTAAAGATTCTGTTCCTGATAATGAAATACTTCTGCATGTTTGAACTGTTCCAGTTGGATCTCACAAGAACTCTGAATAGATATATCAATTATCTCTTTCCAACGTGCAGTGTTTCCATGTTCTTTGCGAAAAAGTGAGATTGTAAGAGGGGAAATAAACTTGAATGTTGCAGGCATTTTTCCTGCTTTTTATGCACACTTTGATAGGGAGAACTATGACAGACCCACACGAGCCCCCACATCTCCAGATGACCCTGTAATCTCAGTCTATGAGGCTGATGTTCAGGCATCTTTCAAGAGGGTGAATCCATGAAAGGCATCTGGTCCTGATGACGTATCTGGCTGAGTACTAAAGATCTGTGCAGACCAACTGGCTGGATATTCACAGACATATTCAACCTCTCGCTTCTGTAGTCTGAGGTTCCCAGCTGCTTCAAAAAGGCATCTATTGTACTGGTACCCAAGAAGAGCGTGGTGACCTGCCTCAATGACTACCATCCGGTAGCGCTTACGTCAACTGCAATAAAGTACTTTGAGAAGTTGGTTATGGTGCAAATCAACCCTTGCCTCAAAGATGACCTGGATCCACTCCAATTTGTCCACCGTCACAACAGGTCAACAGCAGATACGATTTCTCTGGCTCCTCACTCTGCTCTGGACTATCTGGACAACAGGATCACATAAGTCAGGCTGCTGTTCATCGACTACAACTCAGCATTCAACAATCGTCCCATCCAAACTCATCATCAATCTTCAAGACTTGGGCCTCCGTACCTCTCTCTACATCTGGATACTCAACTCCCTCACTGGTGAAAGACCTCAATCAGTGAGGATTGGTAACAACGTCTCCTCCTCATTGATCATCAACACAGGTCCACCTCAAGACCGCGTGCTTAGCCCCCTACTCGACTCTCATATGCACATGACCGTGTGGCTAAGCACAGCTTCAATGCCATCTTCAAATTCGCTGATGACACCACTGTTGTTGGGTGAATCACAGGTGGCGATGAGTCAGCTTACTGGGGTGTGATAGGACACCTGGTTGAGTGGTACCGCAACAACAACCTCTCGCTTAACATTAGCAAAACTAAAGAGCTGAATGTTGACTTCAGGAAGGGGAAGGAGAGCAAACGTGGGCCAGTCTACATTGGGGGATCAACAGTGGAGAGAGTCAGCAGCTTTAAATTCTTGGGCGTTAACATATCGGATGACCTGTCCTGGGCCCAGCACATACATGCAATCATAAGGAAAGTGTGTCAGCGAATACTCTAATAAACTTCTAGAGGTGTACTGTTGAAAGTATCCTGACTGGTTGCATTATGATCTGGTACGGTAATTTGAGTGCATGGGAACATAATGCATGGGAACCTTTCCCTCAATGTCAACAAAACTAAAGAGCTGGTCATTGACTTCAGGAAAGGGGGCGGTGTACATGCAACTGTCTACATCAATGGTGCTAAGGTCGAGAAGGTTGAGAGCTTCAAGTTCCTGGGTGTGAACATCACCAACAGCCCGTCCTGGTCAAATCACGTGGATGCCACAGCCAAGAAAGCTCACCAGCACCTTTACTTCCTCAGTAGGCTAAAGAAGTGTGGTTTGTCCCCTTTGACTCTCACCAACTTTTACTGATGCACAATAGAAAGCATCCTATCTGGATGTATCACGGCTTGGTATGGCAACTGCTCTGCCCAGGACCGCAAGAAGCTGCAGAGAGTTGTGGACACAGCCCAGCGCATCACGGACACCAGCCTCCCCTCCTTGGACTCTTGTCTTTATCTCTCGTTGTCGTGGTGTAGCAGCCAGCATAATCAAAGACCCCACCCACCCTGGACATTCTCTCTTCTCTCCTCTTCCATCAGGTAGAAGATATAGGTGCCTGAGGGCACGTACCACCAGACTTAAGGAAAGCTTCTACCCCACTGTGATAAGACTATTGAACAGTTCCCTTATACAGTGAGATGGACTATGACCTCACGATCTATCTTGTTGTGACCTTGCACCTTATTGCACTGCACTTTCTCTGTAGCTGTGACACTTTACTCTGCACTGTTACGGTTTTTAGCTGTACTACATCAATGGACTTTGTACTAACTCAATGTAACTGCACTGTGTAATGAATTGACCTGTACGATCGGTTTGTAAGACAAGCTTTTCACTGTACCTCAGTACAAGTGACATTAATAAACCAATACCAATACCAATAAGAAGCTACAGAGAGTAGTGGACTCAGCCCAATACATCATCTGCACATCCCTCCCCACCATCAGTAATATCTACAGGAGGTGCTGCCTCAAGAAGGCAACAGCCATCATCAAAGACCCTTATCATCCGGACCATGCCATCTTTTCACAGCTACCATCGGGCAGAAGGTACAGAAGCCTGAAGAGTCACACCACTCGGTTCAAGAACAGCTACTTCTGCTCAACCATTCGGTTCTTGAACCAACCGGCAAAACCCAAATCACCATTACAGTTTAGCAACACTATGACCACTCTGATCACTTTGCACTAAAATGGACTTTGTCTTTTTTGTTCTAATTGTGTTTTTTTCTTGTAAAAATTGTGTATAATTTATGTTTAATTTATGTTTTTCTTGTGAATGCTGCTTATATGATGCTATGTGCCTGTGATGCTGCTGCAAGCAAGTTTTTCATTGTACCTGTGTTTACATGTACTTGTGCATATGACAATAAACTCGACTTTGACTTTGGTTTGATTTGATTTTAAAAACAACAATGCTTTCATTTAAATTGTAATGCATTAGATTTCTTAGGTATTATTTGAACCCTTAAAAAAAATGGTGCCATCAGGTTTTTACCATCAAGAATGCAGAACTAGTACACAATTATAGCATGATGCAATAAAGTTGTGGTTATGTGAATGAACTGAAAACCGAAAGCTCATGAGCCCAAATCTGATTGTCATTAAAGACCAATGAAATTTTGTGACCCTCATATCTCTGCACAATCTGCCCTGTATGTAATACCATTCCACATGATATCTTTGACTTACTTTGCTTTAGAAACTGACCAGTCAGTTGTACCAAGGTAGGATTGGACTGTAAATAGGAGACACAAGAGAATACATGGTCCTGATGCAAGGTTTCGACCCGAAATGTTGGCAATTCCTTTCCTCCCACAGATATTGCTCAACCCCCTGAGATCCTCCAGCAGATAGTTTGGTGCTTTGTACTGTAAATAATTCCACTTCCGAGGACAGTGGCACTTGTTTCAGGTTGCTCTTTTATCTTTCAAGTAGATTGAATGAGAGCCTATCTGATGCAGGTTCTCAGCACAGGTCTGGGACCTGTTTGGGGAGATCCCTTCAAGTCATCTGAAGCAGGCTTTATAAATGCTGTGTTTCTGCAGGAGTGGTCTGGAGATGCCAGCCATGGATGTGCAGCTGAAAATTACTGGCATGGCTGTTGGAGATCACCATGCAATTTGGAGATCCTCCATGTGTTAGTCCATCAGATGCATGGAAGATCTGTAATGGAGATCACAGACTTTGCAATCCACATGGTAGGTCCCCAATTTACAATCTTTTCTTATGTTTCAAAGAAATTGGATTGTGTAGCATACGGTAATGTGGTTCTACTTGATCTGATGCCTCGGCATTAAATCCAGAGGTCAATTATGTGTAAGTGTTCATAATTATCAGTTGTTCAATTTGGGAATTACATGATAATTATCAAGTCACAGAATTATAAAGTCATAGTGTCATACAGTACAGAAACAGGCCCTTCAGCCCATCATATTCATACTGTACATCAAGCACCCATCAATATTAATCCCATTTACTAGCACTTGGTCCTTAGCCTTCATACAAAGAGTGATGATTAATCAAATGCACCAAATCTAGCTACTATTGTGTTTATACAAGGGTAACATTTCTAATCCTGCAAATAACTTCAGAGCACAGGCCTGCAGCTTCAGTGAATGCACCAGGTTCATGGCAGTGACCAACACTGTTGGAATTCCTCAGGGCAGTGTCTGAGGACCACTTCACCAATTACTTTCTTGCCATCACAAGGTCAGAAATGGGGACATTCACTGGTAAATGAACCAGTCTGTGCCTACATCCAGCAGGTCTCAGACAACATTCAGGATGGACTACTAAGTGGTAAGTAACATACATATCACGCAAGTGCAAGGACATAACTCTGTCCATTGAACCATAGAACCATAGAACACTACAATACAGAAAAACTGGCCATTCAGCCCTTCTAGTCTGTGCCAAAACGTTATTCTGCTAGTCCCACTTACCTGCACCCGGTCCATAACCCTCCGGACCTCTCCTGTCCATGTATCTATCCAATTTATTCTTAAAACTCAAGAGTGAGCCCGCATTTACTACATCAGATGGCAGCCCGTTCCATACTCCCACCACTCTTTGAGTGAAGAAGTTCCCCCAATGTTCCCCCTAAACTTTTCCCTTTTCACCCTAAAGCCATGTCCTCTCATACTTATCTCTCCTAATCTAGGTGGAAAGAGCCTATTCGCATTAATTCTGTCTATACCCCTCATAATCTTGTAAACCTCTATCAAATCTCCCCTCATTCTTCTGCGCTCCAAAGAATAAAGTCCTAATCTGTTCAATCTTTCCCTGTAACTCAACTCCTGAAGACCCGGCAGCATTCTAGTAAATCTCCTCTGCACTCTTTCAATCTTACTGATATCCTTCTTATAGTTAGGTGACCAGAACTGCACGCAATTCTCCAAATTTGGCCTCACCAATGTCTTATACAACCTCACCATAACATCCCAACTACTTTGATTTATGAATGCCAGGATGCCAAAAGCCTTTTTTACAACCCTGTCTACCTGTGACGCCACTTTCAAGGAATTATGTATCTGAACTCCCAGATCCCTTTGTTCCTCCACACTCCTCAGTGCCCTACTATTTACTGTGTATGTCCTACCTTGATTTGTCCTTCCAAAATGCAACACCTCACACTTGTCTGCATTAAATTCCATTTGCCATTTTCTGCCCCATTCTTCCATTTGGTTCAGATCCCTCTGCAAGCTTTGAAAGCCTTCCTCGCCGTCCACAACACCTCCAATCCTAGTGTCATCAGCAAACTTGCTGATCCAATTTACTACATTATCATCTAGATCATTGATATAGACAACAAACAATGGTCCCAGCACAGATCCCTGAGGCACACCACTAGTCACAGGCCTCCAGTCTGAGAAACAGTCATCCACTACCACTCTCTGTCTTCTCCCACACAGTCAATTTTGAATCCAGTTTACAACCTCTCCATGGATAACTAGTGTCTGAACCTTCTGAACTAACCTCCCATGTGGGACCTTGTCAAAGGCCTTACTAAAATCCATGTAGACAACATCCACAACCTTTCCTTCATCTACTTTCTTGGTAACCTCCTCAAAAAACTCCACAACATTCGTTAAACATGATCTACCATGCACAAAGCCATGCTGACTATCCTTAATCAGCCCTTGGCTGTCCAAATACTTGTATATCGGATCTCTCAGAACACCTTCCAATAATTTACCCACTACTGATGTCAGGCTCACCGGCCTGTAATTACCTGGCTTACTTTTAGATCCTTTTTTAAACAGCGGAACAACATGAGCTAGCCTCCAGTCCTCCGGCACCACACCCGTGGCTAAGGACATTTTAAATATATCTGCCAGGGCCCCTGCAATTTCTTCACTAGTCTCCCTCAATGTCCGAGGAAATATCTTATCTGGCCCAGGGGATTTATCTATCTTTATTCGCTGCAAGGCAGCAAGCACCTCCTCCTCTTTAATCTCTATATGTTCCATGACTCTATTGCTTGTTTCCCTTCCTTCCATATCCATTATGTCCGCTTCCTGCGTAAACACTGATGCAAAAAAATTGCTTACGATCTCCCCCATCTCCTGAGGCTCCACACATAGATGACCACTCTGATCTTCTAGGGGACCAATTTTGTCCCTTACTATCCTTTTATTCTTCATATACTTGTAGAAACCCATCAGATTTACCTTCACATTATCCGCCAAAGCAACCTCATGTCTTCTTTTAGCCTTCCTGATTTCCTTTTTTAGTATTTTCTTACTTTTTCTATACTCTTCAAGTACCTCATTTGTTCCTAGTTGCCTATACCTGCTATACTCCTCTCTCTTTTTCTTAAGCAGATTGCCAATATCCCTTGAAAACCAAGGTTCCCTATGCTTTTTAACTTTGCCTTTAATCCTGGCAGGAACATGCAAACTCTGTACTCTCAAAATTTCGCCTTTGAAGGCCTTCCACTTACTGAGCACATCCTTGCCAGAAAACAACTCATCCCAATCCACTCTTCCTAGATCCTTCCTCATTTCCACAAAATTGGCCTTTCTTCAATTTAGAACCTCAACTGGAGGACCAGACCTGTCCTTATCCATAAGTAACTTGAAACTAATGACATTATGGTCACTGGACCCAAAATGCTCCCCTCCACATACTTCTGTCACCTGACCTGTCTGGTTCCCTAATAGGAGATCAAGTATTGCATTCTCTCTCGTTGGTACCTCTATATATTGATCTAGAAAACTTTTCTGAACACATTTGACAAATTCCAAGCCATCCAACCCTTTCACAGTGTGGGAGTCCCAGTCAATATGTGGAAAGTTAAAATCCCCTACTATCACAACTTTCTGTTTCTTACATCTGTTTGCTATCTCACTACAGATTTGTTCCTCCAATTCTCTCTGACTATTGGGCGGTATATAATACAACCCTATTAGTGTGGCCACACCTTTCCTGTTCCTCAGCTCCACCCATATGGCCTCTGTAGACGAGCCTTCCGGGCTGTCCTGTCTCTGCACAGCTGTAATACTTTCCCTGACTAGTAATGCCACTCCTCCCCCTTTCATCCCTCCCCCTCTATCACGTCTGAAACAACGGAACCCCGGGACATTAAGCTGCCAGTCCTGCCCCTCCTGCATCCAAGTCTCACTAGAAGATCCAAGAAGATATATAGAATATCCAAGAAGATATTCTGCAGATTATGGTTGACATGAAAGGCTGTAGTCGGAGATGGGATCGCAAGACTTTTCTTCCATGCATGCCTGCAATTTCATTTTACATTTGGAAGAATGTAGACTGTTGTTTGACAACGATGGTGAAGGCAGATGGGGCTTCATTTAGTATGTTAACTTCTGTTTATTGAAAGCGCTGGTCAGTAAATTGTCACTTTCCTCTTTTGCTGCTGTCTAATAACCATCATCACCGATCATCTGCTGTCATAAACAGCGTGCCTTTCTTCATTATAATATTATGTAGGTCACTGCAAACTAAACTGATTCTGGAGAGATTCCTGTCAAGATGCAGTATCAGATCCATAAGGTCTTTCTAGATACCAGAAAGAAAACTTGGCTATAATTTAACCTGTCCCTTTTCTGGCACTGGTGTACGTGCTCATTACATCTATTATCTTACTGTGTTAAAAACCATGGTTGCAGTGTATACCCCTGCTGATAATCCCCCATGCTAATTACTAGCTTTGAATCAGAAGGACTGGTATTTGAATTGTTCCATAATGTAAGCATTGTTAGAGCTTTCTGGGTAGCCAGTATTAAGATGCAGTTTAATGTGATTGACATTGTATGGTAACTGCACAATGAATGAAAAGTTTTCCTGTTTGTGAAATTGGGGAGATGGTCATATGTGGCTGTATGTGCCACAAGCATTTCACTTGTACCTCATCCTCATATAATGGAAGTTGGGGACCTAATTCATATAAGGGAAATTGACATTGACTAACAAAGTTTACACTGTTGACTGTAAGGAACCAGGTTGAGTAGAAATTCTGGGCAAGGCAAGATTTGACAGATTTCCTCTTGGAAGTGAACTGCAGGGTTTTAGTTGCCAGATTTTCCTAGTTGACTTTTGAGGAAAGCATCGCACAACCATTGTTGTGTGATGATATCCAAGACCATCTATATCTATAAGCCTGGTGGAATGAGGATGTATATTAGTAAACAAATATTTTCAGTATTGCATCAATCTAAATTACTCTAATCTTCGCTTATCCATGTGGCTTTTAGCAGAGCTACTTAAATATGTCAGGAAAAATGTTGAGCTAATATCACTTATTTCACCTGTGTCATGGAACATCGAACATTACATTACATAAACAGGTCTTTTGGCTCACAACGTCTGTGCCAACCCTGATGCCACTATAACCCACACATCTGCCTGTACGTGGTTTGTATCCCTCCATTCCTTGTCTGTTCATGTGCCTGTCTAAATGCCTCTTAACAGTTGCTATTGTATCTGCTTCCACCACTTCCCTCACTAGCACATTTCAGGTACCTACCACTCTCTGTGTAACAAAAAACTTGCCTTGTAGATCTATCTTAAACTTTGCCCCTCTCACCTTAGAACTATGTCATATTGTAAGAAGCCCCTAAGGGACCAAAGCATCAAAATGCTTTAAAATATCACGATATACTTCATGATTATCCTAGTGGTCCCTTGCCTCCTATGTTATCTCTTCCATTCAGCTGTGGTAAGGTTTCAAAGAGTTCCATTCATAGAGTGGTATCCCCTGTTTCATCACGAGTATCCTCTAATGTCCATGGATGGGCGGAAGATTGGGATGGACAAGTGTCATTGAATGGTGAACTTAAGACAACTGTGAGTGAAACTAGAACAGTCTTGAATTACCTTTCTGTTGTGATTACATCCCACTTGAGTATTTTCTGTTACTGTACTACTCGTTCATCTTATGATGCACATTTAGTTAAAGGAGTACAGTACATTGTACCTAAGATACACACAAGGGAAGCTGGCGATCCCAGAGTGTTCTCATTGTTGATACACCCATCAGGACAGTGATGCATAGATTTTATCTAATAGAGAGTTATCGCAGACATGCTTAATGCAGTTGTGCAAGCATACTTGTAAATATAGGTTAGGTTCCATGTGGCAACTCAGCAGGAGCCTGTACCCGAAAATATTAAGGACAGTGATGATGTTGAAAAGTACTGGCAAAGCATGGTCCCCTGGACCAACAGACACCGAGTCCTATTGCAAAAGCTGCATGGGACACGGATAGCCTGTCAGCTGAAGGGATGACAAAGACTGCAATGTTCCTCCGAGCTAGCCAATAATTAACTTGGGCTGGTTGAAGCCCTCTACTAACTTTCACTCTCACCAGCTCGTTTCTAAAATGCTCACCTGCAGCTGGTTATCCAGTTGGTACTCCATTTATTCATACAGAGCAAAGGAGCAAATGCATCTGACATGATGAGCAGTGAATGTTTAATTAGAGTAGGTAAGAGGGGGAAAATGCTAACTAGAAACTCAGGCCCCATCTTCCAAATCACATCATTTGTAGAGCATATATAAATTTTACTCAGTGGATTGGACATGGAGCAAGATTTCTGACCCACCCAATTAAGATCACATCGAAGCGCAAATGACATCATTGAACCCATATCTGAATTTTTTCATTCAGGGCATTCCACTTTCCAGCAGGTGCCGTAGCAGTGTAAAACCAATAATCTGCTAGTTTTCAGCTGGAATTGAGAAGTAACTCTACTAATCTTAATGATTGATCTGTCTTGTTCCTCCTTGGTGAATTAAAACTGGTGCCCAGCTGTCCTTATTCAACTTTAGTCAGGGCCAGATGAAAAACTAGCTTTGAGACATATTATTGGTGAATTTTCACCAGGCTGAAAATAGGCTACTACAAACTTGGTGCTGGTGTTCAATGGATTTTAACAAATTGTTGGTGTGCAAATGGACCTCAATGAATTAACTAGCAAGTAAGGTGAATTTTTACAAATTGGATGGTGCGTAAATAAAGTTTAATAAATTAGATGGTGTAAAAAGTGGCAGGTGATCTGCTAATGTGCTTTTCCAACATAATAAAATTTTGTCCAAATTTCAGAAGAACATAGAATCCTGCAGCATATCATTTTTATTTCATTAGTTTTATCTGTGTAGTATTCGAGCACAATAACTAATAATAGCAAAGAAAAGGAAATACTAAATGTGATTTTTAGGTTCAGATTAAAAACTGCTGTGTAAATGTTATCTCTAATTCCAGCTAAGTGCATCACACTGCTTGCAGCACAATGTAATTTCTGGGTCATAAAGGTCAGCACTTTGCTGGGTTGCATTTGTGTAAGTCTCAGAATTAATGACCTGAGACTAAATGGGAAAATTGATAACTGGACTGAAGCCAAAGGTTATTGGGTTTCATAAATTCCATAACAATATATCTTATTATTTAAAATGTAGAAACAATTTTCCAATTCAGTGTAGGAAGTAACTTCAGACTACCGTTTTAAAAAAAATTCCATGACTATCTTGTCCTCAACAATTAACTGACCATGCGTAATGTCAGAAATATTTAGAGCCAATTGGGTTCTGCACTCTTTTCCAAAATTGGTTATTAATCATCAGAGCTAGTATTGCTGCAAGCTCCGGCTATTTTTTTCAGGCACCTGAGTAGTCCTTAAAGGGACAGATCTGTGGACCATAGAAGAGATTTGCTGGTAAACTTTTCATCTATCTTAATATTGCACCAGAAGGAGCAAGAGTACTCCTCGTTTTATTTTATTAATGAAGTGAATTTTATTTTCAGCCCTCCTCCCCCTCTCAAATTCACCCACCCTTCCTGGACTTATCCATACATTTTAATTAACTTCAACCCTGGAAGAAATTCAAAGGCCTTTGACAAGTGAGCTCATGTAATGATGATGAGGCTGGAAGCTAAAATTAGGATTATCCTCCTTGCTTCTGCACCCTGGCACACTTTGCATGTACACCTCTATTTTCAGGGGCTAATGAATTTAGGGATGAAATTGCAAATTATACATTTTAAATGGATATTTATTGCTGAACATTAGTATGGCTTTACAGAGCAGATTTTTCTGTCATTTTAACTTGTTCTTGATTCATAACTGAACTACTGCATGAATAACTGAGTTGAAGAAACCCCTAATGGTCTGGCAGTTCATGCACAGGGAAGGAAATGGTCATTTTATTTCTGTGCAGAAACAGGTCTGTGGATTTTCAAGTACATTTAGTAAATGGATGGTGATGGTGTGTCAGTTTCTCATTCTGGGCTACAGCCCATTACCCTTTTTAATCAAATATAAATCAGTCTCGGTCTTCACTTTCATTTATCAATAAATTTATTCATCTTATGTAACCTTTGACCTACCACATAATGTTTCTCGAAACTGATCTACAACCCAAGATTCCTCAGATGCTGTTTGAAAAATTTTAAAGGAATACTAAACCAAATGGGTTCCTGGATATACCATGTCTATATCTCTGTGAGGCATTAACTCTTAAAGTTCATCAATTATTAATGTATTTCTAATGGTTCTTGTGTTAAACTGTAAAGAAAATTACATGACTAATCCTATTACAGAAATAAAAGAGTTAAAAAGAGCAAATGATTGTACTTTGCTGTGATAGTGCCTGATTTCAATATAAACTAGAAACATTAGAATTCAGTTTTTTTCCTACTG
Organism: Pristis pectinata; assembly: GCF_009764475.1. Lineage (NCBI taxonomy): Eukaryota > Metazoa > Chordata > Chondrichthyes > Rhinopristiformes > Pristidae > Pristis > Pristis pectinata. The sequence goes on from NC_067407.1 coordinate 16,965,521, forward strand.
ACTATAATTTGCTGGCACCTCTTTCAAATGTTGCAGCAATTTATTGTCTCCATGCCAACACATTCCCAGTATTACACTGAGTCAGAATGATCAGCATCTGGACGATGTCAGTATGAATGCTTGGCCTTCATATTGAACATACTTACAGTATGTGAGGTTTTTTGTCGTTGATCAGTCATATACGTAAAAAAAAGTTATCCCTTGGAAATGGTATTTTTAACTACATTGTGGACCTTTTCCATTAGAGACCAGACCCAAAGAAAATTTAACAATACAAATGTCCTTTCTACTGAGTTGGAAAAATTCTGCCTCCTGGCTTTGTAGCCATGGAAACAAATGCCAATATGTTCCATATGTACAGCATTGCCTGTGAAGTAGAAATTATTGGCACTCTCTGCCTCTGTAAAGCCTCCAGAAAAGCTGCTTAATATAAACCAGCCAAAGAACCATGAAAGAAAATTACAGTAACCACTAACTCCATTTCCTTTTGATTCTAACCGTTTCAGGGCTTCTAATCAAATAAGCCCATTATCAGAAAAAAATGACACAATCTTAAAAAAAAGTGCTGTTCCTATATTTAATCTTACATGTTCCCAATTCATTCCTTTAAATCTTTTTTTAACATGCATGCAAATCTGATGTAAGGTCCCAGGGCAGTAACAGTGTCTAGACTTATCCAACATACCTCAATTACATTTATGTACAGATGTTAACTGAGGGGATTACACAGCATGGTTTAGCTGAAAGTATATTTGAGCCACCATGTCTGAGAATTCCTGCTAAAAAGAAATCACTGACAGGATACTGCATTGAATCCAAGATCGAGCAGAGAAATGGGAGTGCATTGCATCTGTGCTTTGCCATTATATTGCTATATTGATTTGCACTGCAGACTGATACAAATGCAACGGCACAGCAAGCCCATAGGGACTTGAACATGTCTGGTGAAAATTGGAAATCAATAGGAGTCTATAATCACAAGCAAACTGCACTGTTCTCATTGTGAAGAAAGATGACAGACTTCACTTGTCAAAGCTCTTGCTATTACGTTGGGTGTTTTATGAAACCTTTTTACCTTACCCTAGGCCATACATCACCCTAGAGGAAAGTCTGTTATCTCATGTGCGATGCTTTCAATAACATATATGGTTACCTTAAATAAATTGAATACTAATAGAAACATTGGAACAGAAGAGGTTGCCATTTTAGTTTTATGTATCATCAAGAGTCATGCAGGTTTAATATAATCAAAAGACACTAAAATACAAATATTTTAATTTTGATTTCACCAGAAGCAAGCATTTCCCTGTGTTTCACATATAAGTACAACCAAGTTCAGGTTTCCCATGCAAATGTGAAAATAATTTTCCTGACACTCTTTGCTGGCGACTTTGTGACTGCATTCCAACTCACATACAGTGGAGTAGTGCAGAACTGTAAAGTTCCCCAGCACTTCAGCTGCAAAATCTGCACCAGCGGTGTCACCATTCATTGCAATGGAGAGGAATGGCTGCAAAGGGGCAAGATGGGTGCTTTGAATTAATTGTTTAATGGTTTTCATTACTTTAATCTTCATGTGTGTAAGTGTTTTATTTTTAGTTTATGTTTTGAAATTGTAATATATTTGAATGTTCGAGACATTCAGAAATATTTGATAGGTTCGTCAGCTGGCAGCATGGCTTAGTTAGCTGTTATTCATTTCAGATACTTCATTGGTAAGCCTGTCCTGGTCTGCACATGCAACTTCTACATCTAGCATAATGGCAGGCAATTGCATGGTATTTCCTTGCATGGATTCATTGATTATTTTCTAATAGGTTGATATGGGAGCAAAAGGTAAGTTCAGACTTTTTCATAGGTCGGCAGCAAATCAAGACAACTATTCCAGCAATCTTTCTCCCCATTGGAAATTGTTTGGGGATGTTAGATTAAGAGAAAAATGGTAACCTTTTCAGAATTGGTGCCACATAAGGTAAATACCCCCTGCAGGTGACAGAGAAGTGCCAACCAATGATTTAATTGTGTTTAATATGTTCCATGCATTGATAAATTATTCACTGTCATACTGCTCTTTGAGAAAATGCTTTAGGAACATGTTCCTCTTTCCAAATATCCATCCAATGACATTTTATAAAGTACACCTGTGTATCCTCATATGGAATAGCAGAGTTCATGTAGTGAACATTTAAGTTCATATTTAAATGTGAATAGAAATTGTTAAAGTATTATTAACTGCAGGACTAAGTTCTTGGCAAACTACATTGTCTGAATAATGTTAAATCACGTTCTTCCAGAGAGTGTTATGAATTGATAAATCACAATCACGAGATGAAATTATTTAAAAGAGGCATTAGTTGGTCAGCACATTTTAAGTTAGGACCATACACTAATTATTTGGCTTCCTTTCATATTTTAAACATGTGGCCTAAAAGATAGGGGACAAATTCTTTATTTGTTTTACCCATGTCTTTTGAAGAGAATCCCAGCAAGTAATTTGGTTATGGTTTAAGGAATCACAAATGGAAAATGTGTGTAGTGGTTATGGTAGATTGGTTTCGGACAGCATAATTCAAAAAAAAATTAACAACAGTTGAAAATTCTCAGTATGCTCAATATTGTACCTTTAACATGCCAGTAGCCACATCCTTCTGGAGAAAGTGTGGGGGCTCAGCTGTGAAGTTGGAGGAACTAAGAGCAAGGGATGTCCTGCTCACTGCAAAGTCCCAGCCTGACAGTGTGAGGTTTCCTCGGGCTGATCCCCACTTTGTGGTCATGACAATTCCCTTTCTTGGATTAGATGCCAGTAAGAAACTACTATGGGAGAGACTGTAAGGTTGCAGTTTTTAAAGGTCTGCAACTGCTGGTTAAAGATGCCATTTGATTGTTAGAAAGCTGCAAAAATGCTGGATATATGTTATAGACTGCCTCCATTTTAAAATCTCCTTTGTATGTACTTCCTCCTTTTTTGGAATCCTTTAGTACCAGTCAGGTGGTAGAAAAGAGGGCACATACAGTTGCTTAAATCTGACTACTTTTGGCGGAGCATTTTAACCATGTGCATATATTGTACACATACAGTACATGCATATGTGAGTTTCCCTGCTAGTCCTGCCCTGGATACTCTTCTGGTAGCATGCAACTAAAGGATGGAGGAGTAGGTCAGAACATTTTTTTAATGGTCTGCAGTTGATTCAAGATACAGGCATCTTTTACTTCATTGAACCAAGTAAATGGAAATATTAAGCGGGCCATAGGCAATTTTATTTTATGCTGTTGAATCAGTACAGGGACTTCATGCTAAGTGTTTGCAAAAGTACATGCAAAACCAATGTGTAACATTGGAAATATGAGGTCTGAAGCTCATACACAACCTGCATGCTGAATAATTCGTTCACTCACAAGTTGAGTGCAATGGGTGAACTACTGGGTAACAATGCATGTGCTCTTCAAACAATACTTCAGTGTTAACAATCCAGTTAGTTCAAGTTCCACCATGGCAGCTGGGGAATTTAAGTTCAGTTTAATGCTTCAATACTTTCCTAATTTCTGGCTACCATACCCAGCTGTGGAGTCTTGTTGGCGGTTGTCAACATGGCTAGGTGCAATGGGAGTGTGATGTAAGAAGGGATTCCTTTCAAATGACCCTATAACAGAATATAAAATTATCTTACATACTGTAACTTCTCCTCATAATGTAACATTTGAAACCCTGAATTTGTGCTGATGTGCTTCTGAAGTGAATCACAATAATCTAGCGTGCAGTAATGCAGATGTAGTATAGCTAGGGTTTTGTATAGTTGCATGAAAATACTTGCCCCTTTTTATTCTGGCCTAGTTATTATAAGTGCTAATGTTATATTTATTGTGTTTTTTAAAATTGTTTCTACTTGACAACAAAATTTTGAACTCTCTTTAGATTACTACAGTCTCATTTAAGTAGCACCCAGATTATCCTCTTATTGTCCCAAATGAATGAACTCAGATTTTGTGGAAATCCATCTGCCATTCAATCAAAAGATGTCTCTTAGTAATTTCATGCTCCTGTCTATACTAACTCTGCCACCAATCAATGTCATTGGCAAATTTGGAATCATGGCTCATCATTGTGTTACATCTGTACTGTCCTTATTCTCTGTTTTCTATCCCCCAACTAGTCTCTTATTTCCTAACTAGGTCTATAATTTGCCTTCAATTTAATGAGCTTACACTTTTGCGCACTGTCTCTTGTGTGGTGCCTTACTGAAAGCCTTTTGTAAATCCCTATAAACTACATTGTAAACATTCTACAGCCACATACTTCAGCTGATTTCTCAAAAATTGCAATTAAGTTTTTTAGACATGATCTGCTGCTTGCAAAGCCATGTTTGCATTCTCTAATCATTTTACATTTCCTTAAAACCACAATCACACTGTTCTTAATTACAGATTCAATAACTTTCCCACAATTTATTTGTATTTCTGGAACAACTTTATTGAATTCTGAAGTTATGTTTGTAATTGTCCAATCTAAAAGGATCCCTGAATTGAGCATCTGTGATTTTCTCACTCACTGCATTGAAAACCCTGAGTGGTAACTAAGAGATGCTGAGGATTTGTCAGTATTTAGTTTTCACCTTTTCTAATCCTTTTTCCTGCTTACACTAACTTCAATGAATTCCAGACTTTCATTTGTTAGCAAATTAAAAGATTCTTAGGGATTAGAAGATTCTTAGGAATAGGATTTACTCACATTTGGAAAAGCATGGACTTATTAGGGATAATCAACATGGTTTATCTGCAGGGAACCATAGAACCATACAGCACAAAACAGGCCCTTCGGCCCACCGTGTTGTGCCGTCCATCAGACCACCCTCACACTACCTAACCCCTTCCTCCCGCATATCCCTCTATCTCACGTTCCTCCATATGCCTATCCAACAAGCTCTTGAACCTGTTCAATGTATCTGCCTCCACCACCACCCCAGGCAGTGTATTCCATGCACCAACCACTCTTTGGGTGAAAAACCTCCCCCTGACATCTCCCCTGAACCTCCCACCCATAACCTTAAAGCCATGACCTCTCGTCTTGAGCATTGGTGCCCTGGGAAGGAGGCGCTGACTGTCTACTCTATCTATTCCTCTCAATATTTTATATACCTCTATCATGTCTCCTCTCATCCTCCTCCTTTCCAGTGAATAAAGCCCTAGCACCTTAAGCCTCTCCTCATATTCAATACTCTCCAATCCAGGCAGCATCCTGGTAAATCTCCTCTGCACCCTCTCCAATGCCTCCACATCCTTCCTATAATGAGGTGACCAGAACTGAACACAGTACTCTAAGTGTGGCCTAACTAGAGTTTTGTAAAGCTGCATCATCATCTCACGGCTCTTAAACTCAATCCCGCGATTTATGAAAGCCAACATCCCATTGGCCTTCTTAACTGCTCTTTCCACCTGTGAGGCAACTTTCAATGAACTGTGAATATGAACCCCCAGATCCCTCTGCTCCTCCACACTGCCAAGTACCTTGCCGTTTACCCTGTACTCTGCCCTGGAGTTTGTCCTTCCAAAGTGTACCACCTCACACTTCTCCGGATTGAACTCCATCTGCCACTTGTCAGCCCAGCTCTGCATCCTGTCAATATCCCTCTGTAAGCTCCGACAGCCCTCCACACTATCCACAACACCGCCTATCTTAGTGTCGTCCGCAAACTTACTAACCCAGCCCTCCACCCCCTCATCTAAGTCATCTATAAATATCATAAAAAGTAGAGGTCCCAGAACCGATCCCTGCGGGACACCACTAGTCACTGCCCTCCAATCCGAGGGCACTCCTTCCACCACAACCCTCTGCTTTCTACATGCAAGCCAATTCCTAATCCACACAGCCAAGCTTCCTTGGATCCCTTGGCCTCTGACCTTCTGAAGAAGCCTACCATGAGGAACCTTATCAAATGCCTTACTAAAATCCATGTAAACCACATCCACCACACTGCCCTCATCAATCTTCCTGGTCAACTCCTCAAAGAACTCTATCAGGCTTGTGAGGCAAGATCTTCCCTTCACAAAGCCATGCTGGCTGTCCCTAATCAGTCCATGATTCTCAAGGTGTTCATAAATCCTATCCCTTAGAATCCTTTCTAACAGCTTACCCACCACAGACTTGAGACTCACTGGTCTATAATTCCCTGGCCTATCCCTATTACCTTTTTTGAACAAGGGGACCACATTCGCCACCCTTCAATCCTCCGGCACCACCCCCATAGACAGCGAGGACTCAAAGATCCTTCCCAGCGGTTCAGCAATCTCCTCCCTCGCCTCTCGAAGCAGCCTGGGGAAAATCCCGTCAGGCCCCGGAGATTTATCTGTCTTAATATTATTTAACAACTTCAACACATCCTCTCTCTTGATATCAACAACCTCGAGAACATTACCCCTACCAGCACTCCCTTCCGCATCATCAAGACCCCTCTCCGTGGTGAATACCGAAGAGAAGTACTCATTCAGAACTTCTCCCACTTTCGCCGCCTCCAGGCAAATTCTCCCACCTTTGTCCTTAATCGGACCTACCTTCACCCTAGCCATCCTCCTACCCTTCACGTACTTGAAAAAGGCCTTGGGATTTTCCTTAACCCTACTAGCCAAAGCCTTTTCATGTCCCCTTCTAGCTCTCCTCAGCCCTTTCTTAAGTTCCTTCCTCGCTACCCTATATTCCTCACGGGCCCTGTCTGAACCTTGCTGCTTATACCTCACGTATGCTACCTTCTTCTCCCTAACAAGTCGTTCCACCTCTCTCGTCACCCACGGTTCCTTCACCCTGCCATTTCTTCTCTGCCTCACTGGGACATATTTATCCCTAACATCCTGCATAAGATCCCTGAATATCGACCACATACCCATGGTACATTTTCCTTCAAAAAGGTCATCCCAATTTACACTCCCAAGTTCTCTCCTTATAGCCTCGTAGTTAGCCCTTCCCCAATTGAAAAACCTCTTGTCCTCTCTGCACATCATGTGTTATGAACTTGATTGAGTTTTTTGAGGAGGTCATGAAGTTGATTGATGAGGGTAGGGCAGTGGATGTGGACTACATGGACTTTGGTAAAGATTTTGACAAGGTTCTTCATGGTAGGCTGATCCAGGAGATTAAGGCACTTGGGATCCACAGTGATTGGTAGACTGGATTCAAAGTTGGCTTTCCTTGGAAGACAGAGGGTATTGGTGGAGGGGTGTAATTCTGACTTGATGTCTGTGACCAGTGGTGTTCCACAGGGATCAGTGCTGAGACCTCTGTTGTTTGATATATAAATATAAATGATTTGGACGAAAATATAGGTGGGCTGGTTAGTAATTTTGCAGATGACACAAAAATTGGTGGAATTGTGGATAGTGAGGAAGTCTGCCAAAAGATACAGCAGGAGGTGGACAAGTTGGAAATTTTGGCGGAGAAATAGGAGATGGAGTTTAATGCAGACAAGTGTGGGGTGTTGCACTTTGGGAGGTCAAATGTAAGAGGAAAGTATATGGTAAATGGCAGAACCCTTTGGAACACTGATGTGCAGAGGGATCTTTGGGTGCAAGATCATCGCTCCCTGAAAGTGGCAACACAGGTGGAAGGGTGGTAAAGAAGGTGTATGGCATGCTTGCCTTTACTGGTTGGGGTGTTGAGTATAAAAGTATGAAAGTCATGTTGCAGCTGTATAAAACTTTGGTTAGGCCACATCTGGCCTTTTGTGGGCAGTTCTTGTGAATGTTGTGGCAAGGCAAGGGTTAAGATTAAAACACTATGATGCTGGAGGAACTCAGCAGACCAGGCAGCATCCGTGGAGAAAGGCAGGTGGTCAACGTTTTGGGCCAGGACCCTTCTTCAGGACTGAAGATAGGAAAAGGGGAAGCCCACTATATAGGAGGGAGAAGCAGAGCAGTGATTGGTGGACAAAAGAGGGGAGGCCGGGTGGGCACGTGGTGGTAACAATGTGGCTGCAAGGTTCCAAGACGGAAAATGAGGTACTCTTTCTCCAGTTTGCGCTTGGAAATCCTCCAGGCAGTGGAGGAGGCCAAGGGCTGACGTATCAGTGATAGTGTGGGAGGGGGAGTTGAAGTGACTGGCAATGGGGAGATGCAGATCACGGTTACGGACAGAACGCAGGTGTTCTGCGAAATGGTTACCTGGTCTGCATTTGGTCTCACAAGTGTCTTGGAACCTTGCAGCCTAACGACATGAACATTGAATTCTCCCACTTTAAGTAATCCCCACCCCCCTTCCCCACAACCCCCTACCCCCCACCATGCTTCTTCTCTTCTTCCCTCTCCTAGCCTAGCTCTCTTTTTTCTACCCCCTTTGATTTCCTTTCTCTCTTTACCTTTGACCTATCCCCCAGTGGATCTGCTCTCCCCTCCTCCCCCACACCTGCCCATCACAACCTCTTACCTGCATCTACCTATCACCACCCTGTGCCCACCCCGCCTCCCCTCTTTTGCCCACCTCTCACTGTTCTGCTTCTCTCTCCTATATATCTGGCTTCCCCTTTTCCTATCTTCTGTCCTGAAGAAGGGTCCTGACCTGAGACGTTGACTGGCTGCTTTTCTCCATGGATTCTAAGGTATCCAAAGATTTTAATTTGTCAATATCTATTTAAAAAGACAACTCTTTGTTGAAATTTTAGAATAGTTTGGTGACAGGGGCTGGACTGTTCTCCTTATGTAGCACATGTAAATAAAGTGGGATTGAGAAATAAGTGCAAGTTGTCAAGAGTCCAGTTAATCAGTGATGACACCTTGCAGAGTCGGGAATTGGAGCGGGAGCTTTGAAAAGAGGTGAGTCTCTGTGCGTGTGCTTGCGAGTTTCACCTTGCAAGAGTCTAAATGAGGCACATTTGCAAATTATTACCAGTTGATTGGCTGATTGACAGCAGCAAATAGAAGGAAGGAAGGTACAAATGGAGTGGCCATTGTGTGAGCGGGGGACTGAGGCTTTGGCGAGAGGAGGTGGAGGCTAAGGTAAGTCTCTGGTAAGTTTCTTCCTTTGATCATGTCTTTAGTGCCAGGCTAGAGTAGTTGGAATGGCTCTGGGGTCAGTGGTGTGTTCATCTTGTGAGATGTGGGAGTTCTGGGAGACCTCCAGTGTCCCTGGTAGCTACATCTGCATGATGTGCATCCAGCTGCAGCCCCCTACAGACCGTGTTATGGAACTGGAGATGCAGCTGGATGACCTTCGGCTCCTCCAGGAGAACAAGGTGTTCATAGATAAGAGCTACAGGGAGGCAGTCACTTCTAAGCTGCAGGAGGCAGGTAATTGGGTGACAGTCAGGAGAAGGAAGGAGAATAGGCAGGTAGTGCAGAGTACCCCTGTGGCCATTCCCCTCAATAACATGTATTCCTCTTTGGATACCATTGGTGGGGACGACCTACCAGGGGAAAGCTGCAGTGACCAGGTCTCTGGCACTGAGCCTGGCTGTGTGGCTAGAATGTGGTATGAGAAAGCCTTGACGAGTAAGATTAAGGAAAACCCCAAGGCGTTCTACACGTATGTGAAGAATAAGAGGATGACTGGAGTAAGGTTAGGACCGATCAGGGATAAAAGCGGAAACATGTGCCTGGAGTCGGATGAGGTAGGGGAGGTTCTTAATGAATACTTTGCTTCAGTATTCACCAGCGAGAGACGGTTTGACATTTGTGAGGATGGCATACAAAAGGCTGATACGCTAGGGCATGTCGACGTGAGGAAAGAGGATGCTGGAACTTTGAAAAACATTAGGATAAATAAGTCACTAGGGCCGGACGGGATATATCCAAGGTTATTACGGGAAGCTAGGGAAGAGATTGCTTCGCCCTTGGTGATGATCTTTGCATCCTCACGAGCCTGACTGAATTCTTTGAGGATGTGACAAATCACATTGATGAAGGTTGAGCAGTGGACATGGTGTACAAGGATTTTAGTAAGGCATTTGACAAGGTTCCTCATGGAAGTCTTATTCAGAAAGTCAGGAGGCATAGGATCCAGAGAAAATTGGCTGTGTGGATTCAGAATTGGCTTGCCCATAGAAGACAGAGGGTGGTGTAGATGGAGCTTGTGGATAGTGTAGAAGGTTGCTGTAGATTACAACAGGACATTGACATGATGCAGAGCTGGGGTCAGAAGTGGCAGTTGGAGTTCAACCCTGAAAAGTGTGAAGTGATACACTTTGGAAGATGGGACTTGAAGGCAAAATACAAGGTTAATGGCAGGATTCTTGGCAGTGTGGAGGAACAGAGGGATCTTGAGGTCCACATCCATATATCCCTCAAGGTTGTTGCACAGGTTGATAGGGTTGTTAAGAAGGAGTGTGGTGTGTTGGCCTTCATTAGTCAGGGTACTGAGTTCAAGAGCCGTGAAGTAATGTTGCAGCTCTATAGAACTCTGGTTTGACTACACTTGGAGTATTGTGTTCCGTTCTGGTTGCCTCAATATAGGAAGGATGTGGAAGCTTTAGAGAGGGTGCAGAGGAGATTTACCAGGATCCTGCTTAGATTGGAGAGTATGTCTTATGAGGATAGGTTGAGCGAGCTAGGACTTTTCTCTTTGGAGCGAAGGAGGATGAGAGGTGACTTGATAAAAGTGTACAAGATGATAAGAGGCATAGATCGAGTGGACAATCAGAGACTTTATCCCAGGGCGACAATGGCTCGCAGGAGGGGGGCATAATTTTAAGGTGATTAGAGGAAGATATAAAGGGGATGTCAGAGGCAAGATTTTTACACAGAGTGTGTGGAATGCACTGCTGGCAGAGGTGGTGGAGGCAGATGCAGTACATTAGGGACATTTCAGAGACGCTTAGATAGACACATGAATGATAGAGAAATGGAGGGCTATGTGAGAGGGAAGGGTTAGATAGATCTTAGAGCAGGATAAAATGTTGGCACAACATTGTGGGCTGAAGGGCCTGTACTGTGCTGTAATGTTCTATGTTATGACATTCTGGTCGCCACATTATAGCAAAGATTTGGTGAGGGTACAGAAGAAGTTCACCAGGATGTTGCCTGGATTATAGAGTTAGCTATGAGGAAAGGTTGGACAAACTTGGATTGTTTACTCTGGATCTTCGGAGGCTGAGGGAAGACCTGATAGAAGTGTATAAAATTATGAGAGGCATAGATAGGGTAGATAGTCAGAATCTTTTGCCCAGGATAGAGATGTCAAATACCAGAGGGCATAGTTTTAAGGTGAGGGGGGAAAGTTAAAAGATGTGTAAAACAAGTTTTTTTTTACAGAGTGGCGGGTGCCCGGAATGCTCTGCCAGTGGATGTGTTAAAACAGTTATGATTGCAATGTTCAAGAGACATTTAAATCAACATATGAACAAGTATATAGACTATGTGCAGTCAGATGGGATGAGTTTAGCTTGGCATCATTGTTAGCACAGACCTCATGGGCTGTAGGGCTTGTTCCTGTGTTGTACTTTTCTCTGTTCTATTGTGTTACTTTCCAATAGCAGGTATATTATCCTCTTCTTCTGTTGTAAAGAATGACACATAATCATCAGTCAACAATCTACCATTTTCTTGCCTATCACCCCCCCTCACTTGGATCCTCCTATCACTTGCCAGCTCTTGCTTCACCCCTCCCCCTCACTTCTTTATACTGGCCATTTCCCATCTATCTTTCAGTCTAGATGAAGGGTCTTGACCTGAAACATCAACTGTCCATTTTCCTCTGCAGATGCTGCCTGACCCGCTAAGTTCCTCCAGCAGTTTGTTTTTTTTTGCTGTAGATTCCAGCATCTGCCTTCTCTTGTGTCTTCTCTTTATTTTTACAGTTCAGTGATGAGCATTGGTGCCTCACCAGTGACCAGAAATTCTGGGCCATTATTATATTTAATAAATAAGGCTTTCCCTCCTCCTCTTCCAATTTATTCAATGCTGGAATACTTAACTCCCAGTCATGATTGGCTTTCAGCAATGCAGCTTTAATGGCTACTTTGCCACAATCTCCAAAATGATCTAGAGCCTCAGATTAATTCAATTTATTTTTTGCACTCCATGTGTTATTGTATAAAGCATTTGCTTAGAAATTGGATCATGTAGCACCACAATTTCCTGTGTTACATAATCTAATTTCAAAGAAAAACAAAATGTTAATGAAAATTGTGGATTTACTGCACGGATGATAGATTCCACAATTTTTATACTGGTTGCTCCATAATGTACAGATGAATCCAGATGGTTGAAGTGGTGCCTATTGATGTGCAATGCACAAGAGGAGCCACTTAAATGTGCAGTGAAGGATGTTTGGCCTGCATTATCTGCTGGCCACTCCTGTAAAACTTGTCTCCCAACGTGACCCAGACACTTGCCTCTACACAATTTATAGGTGACCTCCCTGGCCAGATCTCAGGCTGACACTAGGAATCAAACATGGGGCTCCCTTAAGTAATTTATTTATACAGATCTTTCTTGGGCCTCAAGACTTGGGCCTCAGTCCCCATCATCAACACCTTCTCCCACCCCCACCAACACAACATGGTAGTGACCTCCAACTTGCCCCAGTTCAACACTGAGTTGAATTCAAACCCATCACCATCTTCAATCCAACAAACTGGCACCCCTTCTCTAAGCACCAAATGCCGCGTGTCCGATTTCCCTCCAATCGCTGATCCCTTCTGACCACCAATAACCAATTGCAACCCTCAACCACTAACACTAACCTCGAGTTAACCACCAGCACCCACAGAACCAGATCTAAACAATTGAAACCAAGAAATTTGGTTTGTCCCCTTTGACTCTCACCAACTTTTACTGATGCACAATAGAAAGCATCCTATCTGGATGTATCACGGCTTGGTATGGCAACTGCTCTGCCCAGGACCGCAAGAAGCTGCAGAGAGTTGTGGACACAGCCCAGCACATCACGGACACCAGCCTCCCCTCCTTGGACTCTGTCTTTACCTCTTGTTGTCTTGGTGTAGCAGCCAGCATAATCAAAGACCCCACCCACCCAGGACATTCTCTCTTCTCTCCTCTTCCATCGGGTAGAAGATACAGGTGCCTGAGGGCACATGCTACCAGACTTAAGGACAGCTTCTACCCCACTGTGATAAGGCTATTGAATGGTTCCCTTATACAATGAGATGGACTATGACCTCACGATCTACCTTGTTGTGACCTTGCACCTTATTGTATTGTACTTTCTCTGTAGCTGTAACACTTTACTTTGTACTGTTACGGTTTTTACCTGTACTACATCAATGCACTTTGTACTAACTCAATGTAACTGCACTGTGTAATGAATTGACCTGTATGATCAGTATGCAAGACAAGCTTTTCACTGTACCTCGGTACAAGTGACAACAATAAACCAATACCAATACCAATGACTACAATCACCCCTACTGATCACCCAACACCAGTCAACCTTTCCACATTTTCCAATGCTACCATCAACCTTGGATTTCTCTCATCTGTGAAGTGCCCCACACCTCTCCCAACAACCCAGATTTATATAGTTTTCCTTATGTGGTCTGCAATGCCAAAGAGTGTGACTAATTTGTTAGTATATGTGGCCTTGGACCTTATGCACTCTCAAATTTTTCAGCAATATGCCCATGAACCAAAAGTCCATTAATTTGCCACATTTCAACTGCTTTATGTGTCTTAACAGCCACCGACCAATTCTAAACTTTCTGTTCTGAGGTTGTTTTTAACACTTCTGCTGGAACGTCTTTAGTTATTTCAGTTTTCCCATCATCTGAAATATTCTGTCTCATTATTTCTGATTGGAACTGGGCTCTGAAACTTACTTTTTAAAATCAATTTTACAATTTTATCTGACTGAGTACCCAGCCACACCCAATCCCAGTAAAGACTTAAGAGGGTCTTTTTATTTTATTAAAAATAATATAAACTACAATTCTATTTATATATTCCAACAGGATCTTAGTTCAGGTATGGCCTATCATAGTGGTACATCTTCCTCCTGTCATATTGACTGATGTCAATATTCTATGTAATGAAATCCTTCCTCCTTGCACCTAATCAACCTTACATAAATCACACACTTGTATATTAGACACATAATCGAGCTCTATATCTGTTTATACCAATGGCAATTAGCATGTAGCACATGTAATAGCCTTGAAGTCTTGCTTTACAATTTAACTACTAACTCCTGATACTACTTGAGTACTGCCATCTCCCTTTTTGGTTCTGATAGATTCAATTGGGTCTTTCCCCTCCCTTGATAAATCCATGTTGCTGGTGCATTGAAATATCCCTACCCTTACACCTGCTGGTCAACATACTCTTCAGAACTTTTAACCTCAGCCACATAGATCTTCCCTATCCAAATTTCCTTTACAGCGTTGTTTCTTTGCTGCCCCTCTTCCCTTCCTGCTCCATGGCCCTTGATCAGCATTGTGGCTGGCACCCCACATTTTATCTTCTTATCCTCATAGGTAGATAGGGTGGAACTTTAATTTCCAATGGCACTGGAAACACAGGGTCTTGCCAGTGGCTGGACCTGAATTCTGCTGCAGTGTGCTTGATGGAGCAGAATTAATATAGGTGATCCATTAACCTATTTACTCTGAGCTTTCTGATGAATGGGAAAGGGGCACACAGTGATGAGAAGGATGCATCAATTTCAAATAAGCATTTAATGGAGAAGTGGAGGGACTGTGAAAACACCAAGGCTGCCCCAGATTCACTGATGCTTTGGGCATCATGTTGGGGGTTGAAGACTATGAGGAGAAATCATCTTTCCTGGTGACAGTAGGAAGAAGTTTGCAACTCACAACCGACCAGAAATCTGCAGAAAGGGTGTAATCCCTGTTTCCAGGATACAATAATGCTAGCAGCTTCACATCATCAGTCAGGAAAGGTAAGCATAAAGGCATATTCATGTATTGAACTCCAGCTCCTTCACTCTGCCTTCTTAATTGGCTTCATTCACTGAGAGAACCTTCATCCATCCTCTCAACAACTCAGGGGAGATCATTCAGTCCAACGGGGTCCTGTCACAAGACCCCAAGAGTGGCTGTAAATCAGGAAGTGGAAAAGAGAGAGGAACTCAGGAAAACTACAATCACCAAGGAAATGGTACTGAGCAAATTGTTAGAGCTGCAGGCTGACAGGGCCTTTAAAAAAAAGTGCCCAGTGAGATAGTTGATGCATTGATTTTAATTTTTCATAATGTCTTAAGTTCAAGGAAGTTTCCATTGAATTAGAAAACAGCAAATGTGACTCCTTTATTTGGAAACGCAGGCAGACGGAAAGCAGGAAACTACAGAGCTGTCACTTTTTTTTTTGAGTGGCTGAGACTGGTCTGCTGTGCCTTATTGTTCATGAGTTCAGACTATTACACCTTCACCAGCCGGAGCAGCAAATACAACTGCCCTCTCATTCCAGCTGGTATCAGAGGTGGCAAAGCTGATGCACATCCAAGCTCTCAGAAACAAAGCATCTGCTACTTGCATTATACATTCATACACCCATCATGGTTCCAATGTTTCAAGAATACTAAGCCTGTTTATATACCCTTGCATGGCCCCCTGTGAGCTTCATCACTGGCGTGAGCCCCTCTCTCTCTGGGAACTGCAGGTGGGTCAGTCACAGCTTGTTGTTGATCCTGAAGCTTCTGTGGTTCATAACATCATAGAAACTTTAAGCATGGGAGGATCCATCGAGCTCATCTTATCCATGCCAGACAAGAATTGTCTTTGGATTAATCCCATTTGCCAGCTCTTGCCTTACAGGTTAGGCCTCTTCTAGTATTTTTTAAATGTTGTTCACCAAGGAAATGGTACTGTGACAAATCCTGTGACACCACCCTTACAGACGGTGAGTTCTGAACCTTTACCATTGATTGAGTATAATAATTTTTTCCCAACCTCCTGCTTATCCTACCATCAATTAACTCTGTGGTTAATAAAAGGAAATAGTTCTTCGCTTTACCTTGTATAGGTCCCTTGTAACTTGGTTACCCAGCCTGGTACTCTTTAGCTGCCATGGTATTGTTACAGGAACTACACACAGCTTCACATCCTGGTGGAGACCTGTTAACTGCAGGAAACAAGTAAGTAGGACCAAATGTATGGGTTCTGAAAAATAATGTTAACTCTAATCCTCAAATTTCTCCCCAAATTTGTTAAGCAAGTAACCAACACGACTACTTTGAAGAAAGCCTTTCATCCTTACTTAAGAGAGGAACAATGAAGCCTCAAAATATTTGTTGCCAGATTGCACTCTGCTACTCAGACCCTGCCAAGTGCCATTCTGTTCCAACCAGGGTTTCACTGGAGAATTTCAAAGCTATCAAATAATCCATGCTTTCTGGGTTACATTCAAACAGCAGTTAAATCCACTTTTAATGAATATTTGAATTATCAGCCCACCCTGCTGCCTGATGTGCTCCAGTAAAATCCTAAAGTTGCAGATGCCCAAATGGGTGGTTGTTTTTTCCATCATAATCCCTATGTGCAATGAAACCCACCTGCTCTCAAGGGTTAAAGTCCACCACACTGGTTATATCTGTTGGACAGCACTTGTGTCTACAGGAGCACCTCGCCATGTCCCACTATCCTGCTGTCAATCACACTCTCCCCTTCCTGCATCCATGCTTTCCTCTGAGGTCCATGCTTCCCCCCCCCCCCCCCCCCATGTCTCTTTTTCTTTTTCTTTTTCCCTTTTCTTTGGAGCAGACTCGATGGGCCGAATAGCCTACTTCTGCTCCCTTGTCTTGTGATCTTGAGATCTTGTCTGATTGTACTCGTGAAGAACACATTTAGCAATTCTTCCTTTATTTAATTATCAGAGTGCCTCTAACTCTGTGGCTATGAGCTAGACTGTCTCAAGGCAATGACCCATCCTGCAGATGTGGCAATACAGGTCAGTCTCACTGTACACAGTACATGGATACTAAATGATAATGTTAATGCAAATCACAGTGCTTACACACAGGGCTGGAAATTCATTGGTGCCCAGAACTGCTTGAGGGTTGTGAACATGCAGGGAAGAGAAGATTAGATTTGGTTGAAGGATTTACCCTGATTGTAACTCATTGGACTTGTATTTTGTTTATTAAACTCCAATGTATTACTTATGTATACTACATGTTTGAATTCCTTTAATTTTATCACAAAGATTTAATTATTTATTCTGGTTATTTATATTTACTTATTTGCCTCTCATTTTAAATTGCTTAGCATCTTCCCCTTCTGCATTGAAAGTTACTGTCACCAAATTTCCAATGTGACTCCAGTTAGCAGATTCCTCCAACTCTGTACTCCTAGCTCAAACAGTTCAGAATACAACTAATTCAGATTGCCCATATGATGTACTCATTAGGGAACATGGTGCATTTCTCTTGCAAACATTTGGGAGTGGTGCTCTCATTGATTTACATCTTTTTAACACTCATGTTAATTTAAAATGTAGCTCCTCTCCATTGTCTACGCTTTTGACCAGCTCAATTTAGCCCAGAATCAAATGTGATTCACAATGATTCAGCCATGATTTCCCACACTGGCCTTCCTCTGTCTTCTACAGTGCCAGTAACCACTGTAACAATAAAATTAGCCTTCTATAACATACAACCCATCAGAATTTCAGCTATCAGCCATAAATTGTGCACAGCCATAGTGTTTGCCTTGATGGCTAATTCATGGTCATGTTTAAAAATCTGCAATTATTATGTGAAAATGTCATACTTGATAAAGCAATAATGTTAGAGTTTATGTATTCTAAATTAGAGCCTGATGTTTAGCAAAAAACAAGTAACATTGCTGCTGTAATCACTTTTGTCCTCTTAGATATTTTTATATCTATTGAAATTTAGGGGCATGGTAATAACAAATATTCATTTATTAGTCAGTCATGTTTGACAGCTTATTTCATGCATGCTTACAGCTTTTCTTGACAAGTGAATTTGCATAATGCATTATTATGTCTAAATGGAAAAATAAAAGCCTCTATGTGGTCTGTAAATGGCAACTGCTTGTCAGCTTCATATAATATTCAGCAACTAATGGATCCAAATACAGTAACAAGTGAATCTTGATAATTAACCTTCTGAGCACAGAATTTTCATTGCAGTTGTATTTTATCACTTACAAAACAATTTTCGGTGCATTGCCTGTCTTTGCATTACAAAGAGAAGTAAAAGAAACATGGGAATTCATACAATGTTCTTGGTCTAATGTGAAATCTTGCAGTTCCTATAAAATGCAATTAAATACTACATGACTTTTAAGGTAATTGTTAGCTTGCAACGGACTAAGACAGTTTATAATCGATTTCAGAAATCCTTGAGCAATTTGCTAGCTGTTTAATCCCAAAAATTAATATCTACTGTTCTTCTGAGATCCAATCAGCTTGTTTCATTTTATACAAAAGTATTATAATTTGCTAATGTTACTAACACCAAGTGTAGACGTAAAATGTTGCAGGACTTTACTGAAC
The DNA here is from genome assembly GCF_009764475.1 of Pristis pectinata. Taxonomy (NCBI): domain Eukaryota; kingdom Metazoa; phylum Chordata; class Chondrichthyes; order Rhinopristiformes; family Pristidae; genus Pristis; species Pristis pectinata. The sequence continues at coordinate 16,983,932 of NC_067407.1, forward strand.
ACTGGGTCCCTGGACAGATTACATTTAATATTAGCTGATTTATTTTCCATTGCTCACAAGGGTGTGCTAGGTAATGGAATATTTCACTTTGGATACAAAAGTCAATATCAAGTACCTCCAAATGAAATAGAACACGATTGGATCCAGAGTACAACACCATTAATTTCATTCTAAACCTATATCTTGATCCCAGCCTCTGAAGAGGATCTCTTAGTGCATCGGGGTGACAATTTCTTTGTATATTTCTTGTACTGTGAAAGGCAGCACCCACCTGGATTTGGTCAGTGTCTAAACAGATTCTGCACAGGATACGTTCAGTCAGCTGAGACCTGTCATTCTATCTCTCTGCAGTGAATTCAAATCCAGACACATAAAATAAATTACACGTTATGATATAAAAATGAATTCACCGCACTTCCCATAATATAAGGTAATTCCATTCAAATGTCATTTTACCATTCATATTCAATGCACCTCAGGTAATTCTGGTCCATAACAAAAGTGTAAAACTTAATTTGGTCCTCAGCCTACAATGAGTTAAAGTCTTAAAATTCATGTAACAGTTCACTTGACATTGAGATGCAGTACATCTCCAAAGGATTCACTATAGCTTGCTATTAAATTGTTCCTATTCTCTGAGAAGAGCCATTTCTCTTCATTACCTGGCAATTCCCTATAGAGCTTTCATTTTCCAATATGTCATTTCGAAGTAACTGCTTCCCACTAATTTTTTTTTGTTATTTTAATTCCACTCTTTCAAGGCCCTCACGTTTCCCTAGAAACTGAAAGGGTTGTGCAATTTTGTAGTTGAACGTGTACTGCCAGGGACTGATGTTGATAGGGGTACGGGATAGGGAGGAAGAGCTGATAGTTGAAGGCCAAGGATGGTGAAGTCAGGTCAACAATCGGCTGGGTGGGAAGGATCACTGCAAGAAACGTCAGGGCTTGGAGATGGGAGTGGCAACTGGTAAAAGGTCAGTTGAATAGGGTTCCTCCATTGGATAGCTGAAATGGAAGCCTGGGCCAACTGCAGTAACCAAGATAGGGATGATTGTAGTCTTGAGGGATAAGGGAATAAAGCCTGCACCTTGTGATCAAGGAGAAAAACAATTGAGGGAAGGGAGGTTCCCTGCCACATAGTGATCTCTATTAGAAAGCATTTAGGAAGGCAACTTGTTAGCTTTTTTTTTCGCAAGAGGAGTTGAACATAAGAGTAAAGGTGCCTTGCTGCAATTATATAGGGCCTTCAGATTGCAGCTGGAATATCATGTACAGGCCTTTCTCCACACCTACAGAAAGACATACTCATGATAAAGGGAATGAAACAAAAGTTCACTGTAGAGAGAAATTAAGCAGACTGGAAATTTAGAGTTTAGAAGTATGAGAGATGATCTCATTGAAAAGTAGAAATACTTGTGGGACTTGATAGAGTGAAGCAGGAATGATGTTTCTTCCAGTTAGGTGTTTAGAAGCAGGGCACAAGATATTCACAAGATAGGTGAGAAGGAATTTCTTCATCCAGAGGGTAGTGAAGTTGTAGAATTTTCTACCCAAGAGGACTATGGAGGATCAGATGGTGAATATGTTCAGGACAGAGATTGAAAGAGACACAAGAAAGGCTGCAGATGCTGGAAATCTGGAGCATTTCATGCATTTTTTTTGATTGATAGATCTTTGGATATTAATGGAATCAAGGAATCTACTGTTAGTACAGGAACATGGCGCTGAGACAGAAAATTTTATTGAATGGTGGACAGGTGCAGCAATCTAAATGACCTACTCTTGCTGCGATTTCCTATGTTCTCATGGTCAAACAAAAAATCTTGGTAATTTTGATGGAGTCCGATGTGAGTTTTCTTGTTGGCTTCTGGGTCAGAGATCAAAGTCTGCTCCAAATGTCTTCCTGTACAGATAGGAGTGGAATTTCTCACATCCTAATGTCTCACACAGCTGCTAACAGTTCTCTTTCTGTTTCCTGGTTCTGCTGATGTGAGTGCTTTGGATGCAAATGTTATTGGCTTGCCATCTTATATCAAAGCTGCTCTTGGACCTTTAATAGAATCAGCTACCTGTAAAATGATAGCTTGTTCCTGTTGTAGTATAACAGGCTTGTTTCGTGCACACTGTTTCCCTGAGTTTGTTAAAATTCTCTTCATTGCTTGGTGGAATATTGTGTGCAGTTCTGGTTGCCATACTACAGGCAGGATGTGATTAAGCTGGAGGGGGTGCAGGATTGGCAGGCTTCAGTTGTGATGCAAGACTGGATATGCTGTGATTGTTTTCCTTGGAGCGAAGGAGGCTGCGGGGTGACCTGGTAGAGGTTTATAAAATCATGAGGAGCATAGGTAAGGTGGATGGTCACAGTTTTTTTCCCAGGGTAGGGGAGCATAAAACTAAAGGGCATAGGTTTAAGGTGAAAGGGGAAAGACATAAAGGAAACCTGAGAGGCAACTTTTTCACACAGAAGGTGATGGGTATATGAAACAAGCTGCCAGGTGAAGTGGTAGAAGTAGGTAAAATTACATTGTTTAAGAGACATTTGGAGAAGTACACGAATAGGAAAGGTTTAGAGGGCTATGGGTGAAATGCAGGCAAATAGGATTAGCTCATGAAGATGTTTTGGTTGGCATGGACGAGTTGGGTCGAATGGCCTTTTTCTGAGCTGTATAACTCTATGGCTTTATGACTACTTGCTCTCATAGATTGCGACAATTGGTATTGAGAATCTTCTTTCAATAGATTTGCCATTTCTGAGACATAAAACGTGCACATAAAATATGCAGTTAACTTCTTTCCCTGTGTATTTCCCTCAGGTTTGGCCCCTTCCATCTTGTGGAATTGTAGCTCCTTAATATGACTATATTTTGCTTTAAGATACTTTCTTTTGGATATACTTCTTACAGGCCTCCAGAGAGATATTTTGGTATAAACAGAGTGCAGTGATGTTACTTTGTGCTCCTGTATCAAGTTTTAGCTTATGGTTTATGATCATGGTTTGTTTCTTATTCTTTTTCTGATCTGGATGGTAGTGTGGATTTCATTTCTCTGGCTGCTACCATATCCAGTCACCCGATGTAGATGTGCATTCCAATATCTAGAGTAAACATTCTGTCATTTTCCATAATATGAATGTTCAGACTTTAATTCATTTGTATTGGCCTCCTCAATCATATTCGTCCATTTTCTCTATGTATTCCTTCTTCAGTTTGGCACATCTTCTCCCAGTGGTCAAGCTTGCCACAAGATCTGCAGTTTGATCTGTATACAGGGCATTTCTCTTGTCAATTCATGTAGTTGTACATACTTGCTACATAAGCTTCTTATGATCTGGCTCTCCTACTTTTGTTGATGTCGTCCAATTGCATTGATCATGTTTCCTCTCCCAAGACTGAAATGGAACAAGGGTGTTTGATATTCCAGATTTTTTCCTGCCTATTTGCAGCCTCCTGTACTCTGGTACTGCAGTGACCTCCACTTTCCTGATCAAATGCTTTTTCATATTGGGTATGTTGAATCCAAGTGAGTTAGTTCACTAATCTTTCCTCCATTTCCTTAGATCAGCACTTACTAGCTTTATTTCTAAGCCCTGTAAAGAAACCTTCACCAGTCTCACCTGTTTCCTGCCATAAGCTTTGGAATTCGTCTCTATGGATACAACAGCTTGATTTCTGCTCAAGATGTGTACTGAATTTTTCAAAGATCACAAGAGTTTTTTTCTTTCATTCTCACTTGTATCCCAGTTGTTAAAAAGATCCAGTCTTTAATTTATCCTAATTCACTTATCAATCCTAATTGTCCACAGAAGGATTTTACTGAGTTTCTCTTCATTGTGTGTCTTCCGAGAAACAACAATGCTTGTTTACTTTAAAGTTTTCTGAATGTTTCTGCAATATCACCAACTTCCTCTCCATCATGAGCTGAAATTGTGCAGAGGCTGCAACCATTTTTTCACACACCGACGCAAACAATCACTTTCAGATCATGGTTTTCTTTTCAGATTCACTACTTGCACCTAATTAACTACTGCCACCACGTTATGCCTTGTTTGCTTTCCAGAGCACTCTTTATTAATTAGACCTCTGGGCTCTGTTACGTGGCTCAACAGAAGTGTTCTCTTTATACAGAATATAGTGCACTGAGGAGCAATATGGTATAAGGACAGGTGGTATAATTACATCTAACAATATAGTTTTCAAGTTATTCTTACAATTTATAATATTAGGACCAACGCAGCTCAAGACAAGGCAACAAATGGTGAGACAGAGTTACAGAGAAACTAGAGTCAGAGGAACTAAGAGTTTTTAGGGTCAAATGTCATGGATGTCCATGATTGCTGGACCCTAAACTTTATACTGCTGAAATTTAAAGGATCTAATGGGAATAGTTCTCAGCAATTTTAAGGCTAATGCTGTACTATTGTGCTTTCTTGTGGCACCTTGGTTTTCATGAGATTTTTTTTTGCCAATTTATTTCATACTTCTGACCAGAACCAATGGATTTTTCAACGAGAATCCTTTATCAAAAGATGTGATGTGTCACTCTGCACATCCACATCTGGAGAGAGAGTGGAATAGTCCTCACTTTGGCAAACAATTACTAGATGCACATACTCTTATCCCTTTACAAACTGGAAACAAATATCAAATGTTAGAACTAAGATACGGGAATGCTCTATTAATTGCTGGATGCTTCTTCAGAAGCACCCAATCACAATGTGCTGTTTTTTAGGAAAGTAAGAATACTAGTAGAACTGCTGCCTTGCAGTGCCAGAAACTTGAGTTCAATCCTGACCTTGGGTGCAGTCTGCATGGAGTTTGCATGTTCTCCCTGTGACCATGTGTGTTTTCTCTGGGCGTTCCTTTTCCTCCCACATCCCAAAGATATGCAGGTGGGTATGTTAATTGGCTGTTGTAAATTGCCCCTAATGTAGGTAAGTGGTACAATCTGGGGGCAGTTGATAAGAATGTGGAGAGAGTAAAAATGGAATTAGCATAATTAATGGGTGATTGATGGTCGGCACGGACTCAGTGGGCTGAAGGGCCTTTTTCCATGCTGTATCTCTCTATGACTATGACTCAAAGCAATCATTAACTAGTAAAGCCTGGAATGACTAGGATGCCAATAATCATATTTGCATGTGTTGTTCAGACAATGTGTTACTTATGATGAGGAACTATTATCACAGATCAACAAGGTGACAACTTCACAGTTGCGCTATATTGCCCAACAGAGAAGGGGTGGTATTGGATCTTAAATAAATGCATCTCATCTGTATTCACAATGAAGAAGGAAATTATAGTTGGAGAATTCAGGGAGGGGGTGGTGGAATTCTTATACCTATTGCCATCAAAAAGGCTTAGGGTGGATAAATCTTCAGGGCCTGATGAGTTGTATCCTGAGCTGCAAAGAGAGGCAAGGGAGAAGACTGCTGAGGTTCTAACAGAAATTTCCAAATGATCTCTGGCCACAGAAGAGGTGGCACAGAAGAGGACAACAGCAATGTGGTACCTTTATTCAAGAAGGGCAGCAGGGATAAGCTGGTGAGTTGAAAATCAATGGTGGGGAAAACTTCGGAAAATTTTCTGAGGGACAGGATTAATCTGCACTTGGAGAGGCAGGGATAGATCAGGGATAGTCCATATGGCTTTGTTAAGGGGAGATCCTGTATGACTAATTTGACTGAATTTTTCAAGGAGTTTATTAAGTGTGTCAATAGGGTATGCGGTTGATGCAGTCCACAAGGACTTCAGTAAGACCCTTTGATCAGATACCACATGGAAGACTAAAGGTAGAATCTTCATGGGTTCCAAGGTAATTTGGCAGATAGGAGAAGACAAAGTATGATGGTGACTGTTGTTTCTGTGATTGGAAGATTGTGGCCAGTGGTGTAAAACAGTGTTTGATCCTGGAACTCTTGCTGTTTTCTGTATACATAAACAAATTGGATGTATGTGTTAGAGTATGATAAATAAGTTCGCAGATGACACAAAGATTTGTGATGTTCTTGATAGTGTGGGGTCTTCAGCTGCACAATGATACTGATCAGTTGATAAAATGGGCAGAGGAATATCAGCTGGAATTTAGTCCAGCAAAATATGAAGTGATTCATTGTAGGAGGGCTAATAAAGCTACGATATACACAATAAATGATAAGACTCCAGGAAGTATGGAGGAGCAGAGGGTGTCTATGTCCAAGAATTCCTTAAGGAAGTATATAAGGTGGTTAAGAAGACATACATGATACTTGCCTTCATAACAGAAATCAGAAATAACAGGGTTGTTATAATGGGAGACTTCAACTTCCCAAATATAGACTGGAACCTGCTTAGTGCCAAAGGTTTAGATGGGATGGAATTTGTTAAGCGTGTCCAGGAGGGATTCCTGATGCAGGATGTTGACAGGCCGACTAGAGGGAATGCCATGTTAGATCTAGTTTTAGGAAATGAACCGGGACAGGTGAAGGATCTGTTGGTGGGTGAGCATTTGGGGGACAGTGACCATTGCTCCATAACCTTTAAAATTGTCATGGACAGGGACAGGTGCAGAGACGACAAGAGGTTTTTCAATTGGGGAAGGGCTAACTACGAGGCTATAAGGAGAGAACTTGGGAGTGTAAATTGGGATGACCTTTTTGAAGGAAAATGTACCATCGAGATGTGGTCAATGTTCAGGGATCTTATGCAGGATGTTAGGGATAAATATGTCTCGGTGAGGCAGAGAAGGAATGGCAGGGTGAAGGAACCATGGGTGATGAGAGAGGTGGAACGACTTGTTAGGGAGAAGAAGGTAGCATACGTGAGGTATAAGCAGCAAGGTTCAGACAGGGCCCGTGAGGAATATAGGGTAGCAAGGAAGGAACTTAAGAAAGGGCTGAGGAGAGCTAGAAGGGGACATGAAAAGGCTTTGGCTAGTAGGGTTAAGGAAAATCCCAAGGCCCTTTTCAAGTACGTGAAGGGTAGGAGGATGGCTAGGGTGAAGGTAGGTCCGATTAAGGACAAAGGTGGGAGAATTTGCCCGGAGGCGGCAGAAGTGGGAGAAGTTCTGAATGAGTACTTCTCTTCGGTATTCACCACGGAGAGGGGTCTTGATGATGCGGAAGGTAGTGCTGGTAGGGGTAATGTTCTCGAGGTTGTTGAGAGAGGATGTGTTGAAGTTGTTAAATAATATTAAGACAGATAAATCTCCGGGGCCTGACGGGATTTTCCCCAGGCTGCTTCGAGAGGTGAGGGAGGAGATTGCTGAACCGCTGGTAAGGATCTTTGAGTCCTCGTTGTCCACGGGGATGGTGCCAGAGGATTGGAGGGTTGCAAATGTTGTCCCCTTGTTCAAAAAAGGTAATAGGGATAGGCCAGGGAATTATAGACTGGTGAGTCTCACGTCTGTGGTGGGTAAGCTGTTAGAAAGGATTCTAAGGGATAGGATTTATGAACACCTTGAGAATCATGGACTGATTAGGGACAGCCAGCATGGCTTTGTGAAGGGAAGATCTTGCCTCACAAGCCTATAGAGTTCTTTGAGGAGTTGACCAGGAAGATTGATGAGGGCAGTGTGGTGGATGTGGTTTACATGGATTTTAGTAAGGCATTTGATAAGGTTCCTCATGGTAGGCTTCTTCAGAAGGTCAGAGGCCAAGGGATCCAAGGAAGCTTGGCTGTGTGGATTAGGAATTGGCTTGCATGTAGAAAGCAGAGGATTGTGGTGGAAGGACTGCCCTCGGATTGGAAGGCAGTGACTAGTGGTGTCCCGCAGGGATCGGTTCTGGGACCTCTACTTTTTATGATATTTATAGATGACTTAGATGAGGGGGTAGAGGGCTGGGTTAGTAAGTTTGCGGATGACACTAAGATAGGCGGTGTTGTGGATAGTGTGGAGGGCTGTCGGAGCTTACAGAGGGATATTGATAGGATGCAGAGCTGGGCTGACAAGTGGCAGATGGAGTTCAATCCGGAGAAGTGTGAGGTGGTACACTTTGGAAGGACAAACTCCAGGGCAAAGTACTGGGTGAATGGCAAGGTACTTGGCAGTGTGGAGGAGCAGAGGGATCTGGGGGTTCATATTCACAGTTCATTGAAAGTTGCCTCACAGGTAGAAAGAGCAGTTAAGAAGGCCAATGGGATGTTGGCTTTCATAAGTCACGGGATCGAGTTTAGGAGCCGCGAGGTGATGATGCAGCTTTACAAAACTCTAGTTAGGCCACACTTAGAGTACTGTGTTCAGTTCTGGTCGCCTCATTATAGGAAGGATGTGGAGGCATTGGAGAGGGTGCAGAGGAGATTTACCAGGACGCTGCCTGGATTGGAGGGTATTGAATATGAGGAGAGGCTTAAGGTGCTAGGGCTTTATTCACTGGAAAGGAGGAGGATGAGAGGAGACATGATAGAGGTATATAAAATATTGAGAGGAATAGATAGAGTAGAAAGTTAGCGCCTCCTTCCCAGGGCACCAATGCTCAAGACGAGAGGCCATGGCTTTAAGGTTATGGGTGGGAGGTTCAGGGGAGATGTCAGAGGGAGGTTTTTCACCCAGAGAATGGTTGGTGCATGGAATGCACTGCCTGGGGTGGTGGCGGAGGCAGATACTTTGAACAGGTTCAAGAGCTTGTTGGATAGGCATATGGAGGGATGTGAGATAGAGGGATATGTGGGAGGAAGGGGTTAGGTAGTGTGAGGGTGGTCTGATGGATGGCACAACATGGTGGGCCGAAGGGCCTGTTTTGTGCTGTATGGTTCTATGGTTCTATGGTTCTATGGTTTTTATGGTTCATTAGTTGGAGCATAGAAGGTAAGATCAGGGAGGTTATTGTATAACTTTTAAAACATTTGTTAGGCCACAGCTGGAATACTGTGTGCTGTTCTAATTGCCTCACTGTAGGAAGGATGTGAATACACTGGAGAGGATGCAGGGGAGGTTTATCAGGATGTTGCCGGGAATGTACCTTTCCAATTTTGAGGAGAGACTGGATAAGCTCGGTTTGTTTTCCACGAGCTGTAGAATGCTGAGGGGGATGGGGGGGAACCAGATTGTGGTAAACAAAGTTCTGAGGGGCAGTGGTTTGATAAGCAGTAAGAAACTTTTCTCAAAAGGATGGTTGAAATCTAGAACACACTGCCTGAAAGGGTGGTGGAGGCAGGGACTTTCACACTCTTAATAAGTAGCTATATAAAACTTTGTTTGGGCCAGACTTGAAGTATTATGTGCAATTCTGGTCACCCCATTACAGGAAAGACAGGATGCAGCCTGGATTAGAGGGTATGAGCTATAAGGAGACATTGGACAAACTTGTTTTTTTTTCTCTGGTGTGCTGGAGGCTGAGGGGAGACCTGATAGAAGTTTATAAAATCATGAGAGGCACAGGTAGAGTAAACAGTCACGATCTTTTTCCCAGGGTAGAAATGTCAAGTACCAGAGGACATGCATTTAAGGTGAGAGGGGGAAAGTTAAAAGGAGATGTGCAGGGCAAGATTTTTACACAAAGAGTGAAATGGGCTGCCAGGGGTAGTGGTGGGAGCAGATACAATAGTGGTGTTTAAGAGGCTGTTAGACAGGCACATGAATATGCAGGGAATGGAGGGGCATGGATAATGTACAGGCAGAAGAAATTTAATTTAAGTCGGCATTGTGTTTGGTACAGACATCATGGGCTAAAGGGCCTGTTCCTGTGCTATACTGTTCTATGTTCTGTAAGTATTTAGATGAGTACTTGAAATGCCAAGGCATGGAAAGCCATGGACCAAGTGCAGGGCAATGGGATTGGAGTAGACAGAGAGCTGATGGCTGCCACAGACATGGTGGGCTGAAGGGCCTGTTACTGTGTTGTACGACTCCATGTCTCTATGACATCTCCTGCCACCATATAGTCCAGGGCAGGCAAGGCAAGAGGAAGCTCTTTTGGATTCAAGTCAGCCTCCACTTTCTAGAAGTGTTGCAACGTCAACCTGGTGGGTGTGCAATGCAGAGAATACCTTTACTGCCCTGGCCCACCAGCTCCATTCTATCAATCATCAGCTGGTGTGCTGGGTGTTTTACAACTCCACTTGCCTCTAGTCTCATCCGTTAATTTTATTTTAATTTTGCTCGGCAAGAATCATAGAGAATGAAAGAGGCCCTTCATCCCACTGTGTCCATGCCAACCATCAAGCACGCAGTTACACTAATCAGACTTTATTCTCCTCACATTCCGATTAACTCTCCCTTGATTTTACCACTCACCTACACTCTATGGACAACTACCAGTGGCCAAGTAGCCAACCAACCTACATGTCTTTGGCATGTGGGAGGAAACCGGAGCACCTGGAGAAAACTCGCGTGTTCACAGCTAGAACATGCATAATCCACACAGACAGCACCAGAGATTAGGATTGAACCTGGGTTGCTGAAGCTGTGAGGCAGCAGCTCTATACCAGCTGTGCGTTGTGCTGCCCCCATCATTTCTTATAATTCTGCCTTCTTCACATCGTGGTTTGGGGTGTCTTTTAAACCTTACTGAGAAATTCTTATTCCCAAATAAAGTTCCTTACTTTAATTGTCTGTGAGGTTTCATATGTCATCTTTTATATGTCATAGAGTCACACAGCATGGAAAACAGGCCCTTTGGCCCAACTTGTCTGTGCCGACCAAATGCCCTATCTGAGCTAGTCCTATTTTCCTGTGTTTGGCCCATATCCCTCGAAACCTTTCCTATCCATGTAACTGTCAAAATACCTTTTAAATTTTGTAATTGTACCCACCCCTACTACTTGCCCTGACAGCTCATTCCATGTATTCGCCACCCTCTGCGTGGTAAAAGATGCCCCTGGGGTCCCTTTTAAATCTTTCCCCTCTCACTTTAAACCTATGCACTTTACTTTTGGACTCCCCTACCCTGGTAGTTTTTGTTCCATTCCCCAGAGAGGAATTTTCATTCCCCCATGACAGAATGACTGAATAGGACAAAAATCATTTTTGTTCTATCCAGGGTTGACAAGCAGCGTCAGAGTGGATTGTGTGGGTAATCCTGTGAACCAGGTTATGACCTTGATGGAGAAGGTGGAAATTTCACCCGTAATATGCTATACTTACCAATCCAGGTCTTGTGTTAGAGTTGCAAATAACTATATAAAACTGACCCACAAATTTTGGGTTAATTAGCACAATATATTCTGGCAACTTCTTAGCTACTTTGAACTGATTTAACAAATCAGCCCCAGTGCATCTGAAATCATTTTAATTAGATTACTTCGGAAGAGTTAGATGTGACCTAATTTGGATGAGTTTGGATTCCATTTTATTATAGATTGCCTGTGCCCCTAAAAATAAATTGGTATTGGTATTGGTATATTATTGTCACTTGTACCAAGGTACAGTGAAAAGCTTGTCTTACAAACTGATCGTACAGGTCAATTCATTACACGGTGCAGTTACATTGAGTTAGTACAGAGTGCATTGAAGTAGTACAAGTAAAAACAATAACAGTACAGAGTAAGGTGTCACAGCTACAGAGAAAATGCAGTGCAATAAGGCACAAGGTCACAACAAGATAGATCGTGAGGTCATAGTCCATCTCATCGTATAAGGGAACCGTTCAATAGTCTTATCACAGTGGGGTAGAAGCTTTCCTTAAGTCTGGTGGTACGTGCCCTCAGGCTCCTGTATCTCCTACCCGATGGAAGAGGAGAGAAGAGAGAATGTCCCAGGTGGGTGGGGTCTTTGATTATGCTGGCTGTTACACCAAGACAACGAGAGGTAAAGACAGAGTCCAAGGAGGGGAGACTGGTGTCCATGATGCGCTGGACTGTGTCCACAACTCTCTGCAGCTTCTTGCGGTCCTGGGCAGAGCAGTTGCCATACCAAGCCGTGATACATCCAGATAGAATGTTTTCTATGGTGCATCGGTAAAAGCTGGTGAGAGTCAAAGGGGACAAACCAAATTTCTTCAGCCTCCTGAGGAAGTAGAGGTGCTGGTGAGCTTTCTTGGCTGTGGCATCAACGTGATTTGACCAGGACAGGCTGTTAGTGATGTTCACTCCCAGGAACTTGAAGTTCTCAACCCTCTCCAGGAACTTGAAGCTCTCAACCCTCTCAACCTCGGCACCATTGATGTAGACAGGTGCATGTACACTGCCCCCTTTCCTGAAGTCAATGACCAGCTCTTTTGTTTTGTTGACATTGAGGGAAAGGTTGTTGTCATGACACCATTCCACTAAGTTCTCTATCTCCTTCCTGTATTCCCACTCATCGCTGTTTGAGATATGGCCTACAACGGTGGTATCGTCTACAAACTTGTAGTCAGAGTTAGAGCAGAATCTGGCCACACAGTCATGAGTGTATAGGGAGTAGAGTAGAGGGCTGAGGACGCAGCCTTGTGGGGCACCAACGTTGAGAGTAATCGTGTCGGAGGTATTGCTGCCTATCCTCACTGATTGTAGTCTGTTTATTGGAAAGTCAAGGATCCAGTTACAGAGGGAGGTGTTGAGTCCTAGGTCTCGGAGTTTGGTGACAAGCTTGCTTGGAATTATTGTATTGAAGGCAGAGCTGTTGTCAATAAACAGTAGTCTAACGTATGTGTCTTTACTGTCCAGATGCTCCAGAGCTAGGTGTAGGGCAAGGGAGATGGCATCCACTGTAGACCTGTTTCACCGATTGGCGAATTGCAGTGGGTCCAGGTAGTCTGGGAGGCTGGAGTTGATGCGTGCCATGACCAACCTCTCAAAGCACTTCATGGTGGTGGATGTCAGAGCCACTGGTCGGTAGTCATTGAGGCATGTTACCTTGCTTTTCTTTGGTACCGGGATGATAGTGGTCTTCTTAAAACAGGAGGGAACCTGAGATTGAAGCAGGGAGAGTTTGAATATATCCGCAAATACTTCTGCCAGCTGATCAGCACAAGATCTGAGCACGCGGCCCGGGACACCATCTGGGCCAAGTGCTTTCCTCGTGTTCACTCTCCGGAAGACTGATCTTACGTCCTCCACTGTGATCACAGGTTCAGCTGCATTGGTGGCTGTCAGAGTGGATGGTGACAATCCACTTCCCTTTTGTTTAAAACGCGCATAGAATGCGTTAAGTTCATCCGGAAGGGACGCGCTGTTGTTAGCTATGCAGCCCGACTTCGTCTTGTAGCCTGTTATGGCATGTAAGCCCTGCCATAACTGGCGGCTGGTCGGGTTTTGAGTTGGTATTGCCTCTTGGCATCCCTGATAGCTTTCCGAAGGTCATACCTTGATTTATTGTACAGATCAGGATCACCAGATTTGTGTGCAGCCGTCCTGTCCTTGAGTAGGGAGTGGATCTCTCCGTTCATCCATGGTTTCCTGTTTGGGAACACCCGTATTGTGTTCTTTGGTACACAGTCCTCCACACACTTGCTGATAAAGTCTGTGATGGTGGTGACATACTCATCAAGGCTGGCAGCTGAGTCTTTGAACATGGACCAGTTCACTGTCTCAAAGCAGTCACGTGGGAGCTCATCTGCTTCCTCAGACCAGCACTGCACGACTCTCCGTACCGGATCCTCCCGTTTCAGTTTCTGAACATACTGCACCATTATAGTAATGTACTGTACCATTACAGAGCATAAAATTCCATTTACCACCGGCTTTGTGAAGGGAAGATCTTGCCTCACAAGCCTGATAGAGTTCTTTGAGGAGGTGACTAGGAAGATTGATGAGGGCAGTGTGGTGGATGTGGTTTACATGGATTTTAGTAAGGAATTTGATAAGGTTCCTCATGGTAGGCTTCTTCAGAAGGTCAGAGGCCAAGGGATCCAAGGAAGCTTGGCTGTGTGGATTAGGAATTGGCTTGCATGTAGAAAGCAGAGGGTTGTGGTGGAAGGACTGCCCTCGGATTGGAGGGCAGTGACTAGTGGCGTCCCGTAGGGATCGGTTCTGGGACCTCTACTTTTTATGATATTTATAGATGACTTAGATGAGGGGGTGGAGGGCTGGGTTAGTAAGTTTGCGGACGACACTAAGATAGGCGGTGTTGTGGATAGTGTGGAGGGCTGTCGGAGCTTACAGAGGGATATTGATAGGATGCAGAGCTGAGCTGACAAGTGGCAGATGGAGTTCAATCCGGAGAAGTGTGAGGTGGTACACTTTGGAAGGACAAACTCCAGGGCAGAGTACAGGGTAAACGGCAAGGTACTTGGCAGTGTGGAGGAGCAGAGGGATCTGGGGGTTCATATTCACAGTTCGTTGAAAGTTGCCTCACAGGTGGAAAGAGCAGTTAAGAAGGCCAATGGGATGTTGGCTTTCATAAATCGCGGGATTGAGTTTAAGAGCCGCGAGGTGATGATGCAGCTTTACAAAACTCTAGTTAGGCCACATTTAGAGTACTGTGTTCAGTTCTGGTCACCTCATTATAGGAAGGATGTGGAGGCATTGGAGAGGGTGCAGAGGAGATTTACCAGGATGCTGCCTGGATTGGAGGGTATTGAATATGAGGAGAGGCTTAAGGTGCTAGGGCTTTATTCACTGGAAAGGAGGAGGATGAGAGGAGACATGATAGAGGTATATAAAATATTGAGAGGAATAGATAGAGTAGACAGTCAGCGCCTCCTTCCCAGGGCACCAATGCTCAAGACGAGAGGTCATGGCTTTAAGGTTATGGGTGGGAGGTTCAGGGGAGATGTCAGAGGGAGGTTTTTCACCCAGAGAGTGGTTGGTGCATGGAATGCACTGCCTGGGGTGGTGGTGGAGGCAGATACATTGAACAGGTTCAAGAGCTTGTTGGATAGGCATATGGAGGAACGTGAGATAGAGGGATATGCGGGAGGAAGGGGTTAGGTAGTGTGAGGGTGGTCTGATGGACAGCACGACACGGTGGACCGAAGGGCCTGTTTTGTGCTGTATGGTTCTATGGTTCTATGGTTCTAAACTAGTGCCAATTGCTGTTTAGTAGAAGTTCAAATGAAATTTTTTTCCAATAAAAATACTTGTTATTTTGATGGTTGGAGCTTGCAATGCTTTTTTTTACAGTTTATGGCTTGTATCTGCATCTGCTTTCCTGCTTGCTTTTGGAAGAAAATGAGTCCGGTACAAGCAGTCAGCAGAGTGCACCTGAACACCAGTCATGAAATTACGCGTCCATTGCTGCCAATTGTCTGGTTTCTATGCAGTCAGCATTTCTGAGATTCTGTCCACATGCCAAGTACTGACTGATGACAATTAGCTTTTTAAGAATTCATCCAACAGCATTTCACGCTGAGTTGCAACAGAATGTACCATGCGTCAGCCAGAAAAAGCAGCAAGAAGATGGTGTGTAGCAGCTTGCAGCTATGGCAATACCTGGAGCGCACTATTACACACCTGCCAGCCGTCAGCGTGATGCGTTTGAGCCAGCACTACCTTGTTAGCATTCATTGATTGAAGCCAGTGCGAAATTTAAGCTTGCCATACTAAACTTACCCTCAACATGCTTCTCAACAAAGCTTTATTGTGTTGTGTTATGTTGGTGGTTTAAACAATCTTAACACACATCACAAATTGATTTAAGGTAGGAGTAGCTTCTGTGGTATATTATAACACAAATCTTAATTTGGACTCCTTAGTAATATCACAAGGAGGAATTATTTTTAATATTGAAAGATTAAAATTCTCTTCTAATAATAGCTATTGCTGACGAGTAACCTACAAAATGAAAGCAAGTTTCACCTGCTGTGGTTTGGGTGATTGAGGACCAGAAAGTTCACCAAAGACTACTCAGGGATTTGATCTCCTTGAAGGAATATTGTCCTTTTACGAACCATCATAGTATGAGAAGATGCATTGCTATGCCAGTTAAGCAAAATAGGGAAGGTTCTGGGGTTGTATGGGACTGAATGACACTAGGAGTAGTGATTAGCTCAGATAAAATATTAAACCAGACCAGAACCTAATCACAGTCTGTCTAACACAATCCAAGCCTGAGGACATATAATTTATTTTGATACCCAGTCAGCACCTGATGCACATAGTTTGGTTATGTTCTTATACAGCCATAGAGAGATACAAAGCAGAAACAGGCCCTTCACCCACTGAGTCTGCACTGACCATCAGCCACCAACTCTACAACTGTCACCTGGTGAGAGACATGCTTAACTGTCGGTATCCCTGAGTCATCAAATAGTGGATTATCAAAATTTTATTGTGCTTGTTTTTGCTTAATTGAATTGATTTAAATGCATTTAATTGTTTTCAGGTGTAAATGCATTCATTCTTTTGGTTAGTTTTTAATAGTTTAGAAAAATTACTTCTCATTTTTATAGTTTGTGGGTGTTATTGATTGGTTTGAATGTCAGAGACTTTCAGTCTCCTTGATGGTTTTAAGCTGATAAGCCTGAGGGTGGGGCTTGACAAGCTCACAGAACAACTCTGAGAGCAGGACCTGCCCATTTTAATCAGATAACTCTTCTCTGCACTTGGCTTCCCCAATCAGCTAGCAGCCAGCATCCTGAAGATACCCTCAACAGGTAAGCCCAGAGATCCTCTACAGTCAAGAGCCTGTTTTAAGGACAGGTGTCTGCTGAGCTGGGGTGGTTCTCCAATCCGTGGAAGATCTCAAAGTATGTGTCATTCATGTATGTTTAAAAAAATGTTGTCGGAGAGAGGAGACTGGCCAATCAACCCATGCCCCTTTGAACCACCACAGCCAACTTAACAAATTCAAGAAACATGCTCATTCTAATGATTTTAGCTTCCAGCCAACATCAATCCCATTTTGGCTTGCCTTATCACAGCAGGAAACTGAGTCTTGTCAGGGGCTAGCATTTGGTTGAGTTAACCTGATCTCTTAATCAGGGAGAAGCTTTTAGTTTGCTGCAGGTGATGGAAGTCATAATGGAGTGGATTGTGACTTTGTAGAAAGCTAATGGACAAACCCAGAGGGCAGTGGGCACGGCAATGTCAGGAGGGCATTCAAATACACAGTAAAATGTCAATGAGGGCAGCTGTTGACATGAACAACAAAGGTCAAGCCCAGAGAACCTGGATACAATGGTGCAATCATTTATTGACCTCCAATCTTATGTCCAACCAACTTCACTGCAAACAAAACATTATGATCAATGCTCCAGACCCCCAGTACTTACCTGCTAAAAATCACCATCAGTCAGGACTTGGACCTAATGTTCATCTGCTCCATCACATTCTCAGACACTTACCAATACACAAAGCCTCATACAGCTAAGCCACACAGTTGGCCATTTAACCATGATGCACATTTTATCCAAACACGATGAATGAGACAGATGAACACCTTTCCCTCTTATGTAGAATAAAGCAGCTCAAGACTGGCCGTGGGAGCATACTTAAGTGGGAGCAAGCAAAGTAATGGGTGCCTCTATTTAGATACTTATGAACATGTGTGTGGGTTGTACACTGAAGGCACATAGTTGGCAATTAGTTGTCATCCTTTATTTTGTCATGGAGGCTCAGATACAAATGGCACAAAAGAATGCAGCAGAATGAAGGCAATATAACTTCAACCAGGATTCAGGGCACTAACTGTATGTTTGTTGCATGGTTGCTCATCGGCTGGATAATACGGGAGTGAAATCTCTTTAGGTTGCAGTACATCTGCAGTACAATGTGCTTGCAATTATTGGTCCCTTGCACCATGAGGAAGCTTACAATCGACATCCTTACTCAACATGCTGCTACTTAGTGAGAGGAAAATGGTATTCATTCATCTTTCTTGGAATAGGTTTTCTTTATGCAGCAGAAAAACAGGATACGTTGAAGGTATCTTCAGTCTGGAAGGAGCCATATGTACAATGATTCAAAGGCATCATGCCCTTAATAAACACCAGCAAATTGATCCTCTCCAGCTAGAATTCTGACCAAAGTTAGTGATGTATCTCAGTGAGGACATCCTTACTGAGTCACAGGCAATTCATATATAATTCCTTTCTGAGGTTCAGAGAGAAGGGTGCACTGAGATTTCCACTTTCCTCCTCCCTCTTTCAGAAGCTCATCCTGCCTTCCATCTCACTGTTTATTTTTCCTATGCTGCACTCCTGGAGGAGTGGCTACAATGGCTCATGTCATTGGGCCATTGAGTCAACGTGGAACATAGAATGGTACAGGAGAAATAAAAGACTGTAGATGTTGGAATCTCGATGAAAAACATGATGATGCTGGAGGAACTCAGCAGGCCAGGCAGCATTCGTGGAGAAAAACAGGAGGCCAACTTTTCAGGTCAGGACCTTTCTGCAGGATTGAAGATAGGAAGAGGGGAAGTCCAATATATAGGAAGGAAAAGCAGAGCAGTGATAGGTGGACAAAAGAGGGGAGAAGGGGTGGGCACAAGGTGGCAATAGGTAGATGCAGGTAAGAGATAGTGCGGGGGAGGAGGGGAGAGCAGATCCACTGGTGGATGGGTCAAAGGTAAGTAGGGAAAAAGGGGGGTAGAAAAAAGAGAGGCTAGGAAAGGGAAGAAAAGAAGAGGCATGGTTGTGGGTGGGTGTGAGAGGGTTGTGGGGATTACTTAAAGTGGGCGAATTCAATATTCCCATTGGGCTGCAAGGTTCCAAGACGGAAAATGAGGTGCTGTTCCTCCAGTTTGTGCTTGGAATTATCCTGACAGTGGAGAAGGCCGAGGACTGACATATCTGTGAGGGTGTGGGAGGGGGAGTTGAAGTGACTGGCAACAGGGAGGTGCAGATCGTGGTTACGGACGGAGCGCAGGTTTTCTGCGAAACAGTCACCTAGTCTGCGTTTGGTCTCACCAATGTAAAGGAGGCCACACTTGGAGCACCAAATGCAATAGATGGTATTAAGAGAGATGCAGGTAAATCTCTGAATCACCTGAAAGAACTGTTTGGGTCCCTGGATGGAGGTGATGGAAGTGGTGTAGGGGCAGGTGTTGCACCCATGGCAGGCACAGTAGAAAGTTCTCGGGGTGGGAGCGGGATGGGTGGGGGAGGGGAGGAGTGAACTAGGGAGTTGCGGAGAGAGCAGTCCCTGCGAAAGGCAGAAAGGGGTGGGGAGGTGAAGATACACTTGGTGGTGGGGTCCCATTGGAGATGGCAGAAGTGGCAGAGAATGACGTGTTGGATACGTAGGCTGGTAGGATGAAATGTGAGGATAAGGGGGACCCTATCCCTATTGGATCTGGGAGGGTTGGGGGTGAGAGAAGAGGTGCGAGAAATGGCAGAGATGTGAGTGCGAGCTCTCTCGACCACAGTAGGCAGGAAGCCACAGTTACCAAAGAAGTTGGACATCTCAGATTTTCTGGAGCGGAAAGCCTCATCATGGGAGCAGATGTGGCAGAGGCAGAGACATTGAGAAAAAGGGATAGCATCCTAGCAAGAGACAGGGCAGGAGGAGCTGTAATCAAGAAAACACTCTGTAAAAATCAACTAACGTTTGGTGCCTTTAGGTTTCTTTCAAGTCATTATAGTTTCCATGGAGTTCCAGGAACTGAAGACTTTTTCTTTAATTCAAGGTTACTGCATAGCCTGATAGAAGTTTATAAAATTATGTTACAGCACAGGAACAGGCCCATTGGCCCACGATGTCTGTGCTGAACATGATGTCAAATTAAATTAATCTCTTCTGCCTGCACTTGATACATATCCTTCCATTCCCTGCATAATCATGTGCCTATCTAAAAATCTTTTACACGTCACTATCGTATCTGCTTTCACCATTACCCCGGCAGCACATTCCAGGCACCTACCACTCTCTGTATAAAACAAATTGCCCCACACATCTCCTTTAAACTCCGCTCTCACCTTAATGCTATGCCCTCTAGTATTTAATATTTCTACCATGGGAAAAAGATTCTGACTGTCTGCCCTATCTATGCCTCTCATAATTTTATAGACTTCTATCAGGTTATACAGTAACCTTGAATTAAAGAAAAGGTCTTCAGTTCCTAGCACTCCATGCAAACTATAATGACTTGAAAGAAACCTAAAAGCACCAAACGTTAGTTGATTTTTACAGAGTGTTTTCTTGATACAGTAATCTGTGAACTGGCAAGTAGTTGAAGATCACTTTAAATAGTGCTAGTAGGCTGGGTTCCTTGTGGTTACTGAACATGTGCTCAGCCATGCAATGTTTATTACGCAAGGCTTAAATTATATTGTTTTGGTCCAATTTTCCTGTTCTGGCGTTTAACCTGTGTTAGAATTCCTGTCATCTTCCTTCAGCAGCTATTAGTGTGGCGTCTGCTGTCACTTTCCCCATTATGATGGGCAATGCATGACAAATGTGCATGCATGCTATGATTGCCATATTGGCAAGAAATCAAAACTCATTGTGCCTAAAAGTAGTTTTACGGACATGAATTAAAAGTTAACTTCCTCAAGAACTTGCATTTGTGAAGGAAAGGAACCTCTTGTAATACTGGATTTGTGCAGTGACTCCATCTCCCAACCACTTCCCTTCACATGGAACTTTCCCATGCAACCCTAGCAGATGCAACACCTGTTCTTTTGCCTCATCCCTCTTCACCTTCCAAAGACTCAAACAGTCCATCCAGATGAAGCAGCAATTCACTTGTACTTCTTCCAATCCAGGGTGTTGCATTCAATGTTCTCATTGTGGTCTCCTCTACACTCTGTTTGTGGCTTCCTGCTCGGTTCTAATGAAACCCATTGTATACTTGGAACAACGTCTCATTTTTCATCTGACAATAACGCAACCTTTGTGTCTCAATATTGCATACATCAATTCAGGTAACTCGGTTTTTTGACTGTATCAAAACTGGCCAGTTCTGCCTTAAGGTTACCAATCTGTAATATGGACATTTCCAGCATTCTCTTTTCGGTTTCAGGTTCAAAAATATCTCTGACCTGCATTTCACAGCTCTTTTTTTCTCTCTGACTGCCCTTATTAATCTATTAACCAAATAGCTCTGTAAACATGGGAATCATCTTGACCACCCTGATTTCACCCTACCAGATACTTCCTTTATCCTATCCACCTGACTCCACCCTCTCTGTAACTTAAAACTAATGTTTCTCACTTTCCCAGTTCCCATAAAAAGGATTTTTGACAGGAAGAATTAACACTATTTCTCTTTCCACAGAACCTATTTAACTTGTATTTCTGGCATTTTCTGTTTGTATTTCTATTTTCCAGCATCAACATTTTTATTGATTTTTGATTACATAATAGTCTGGTAGCTAAAAATCTGGTAGAAATTTTTCTAAGTCTATATATTAGTCTCAAGGAAACTGTTGACAGAAATATGGAAAGAAACCTCCTCCCTACCCTGCATTACTTAAGAATGATAAATCATTCTGGGGAGCAGAAGGAAAATTGGATTTATTACACAGCCCTCAAAATGTAGCTTAAATTTAGCATCTGAAGAATAGCCACTTTGCCTCACAATGAATTGCCTTTCTTTCATCCCCACCTCCTTACCTTCCTGAAAACGATTACCAATTTAATACCAGATAGTTCCAAAACAAAGCCGAGGTTTTGTAGGGAAACCCCATTAATTTGGAAATGCTTTTGTACTCACACACATATGTGAAAGACCCAAATATGCTGGCTACCCTTTGCTAATGATTTCCTGGATTGCACACCAATGTTGGACTTCTCGTGGTTACCACTGCACTGACAGTACAATATCTGTCTTTTGCTTTGATAGCTTGTTTTAACAATAAATTCGTTGCTGTATGCTGCAATTTATTCTTGGCGTTAATTTTAAAGTAGAACAAAGGGAAGCGTTAGAGGATGAAGGGGACCTGGGGAATGCAGGGTCTTTGGGGACAGTGGGCACTTCCATTTTGTTCCCAAGTATTTTGTGTGCAGTTCCCCATTGATCCTATAAGTTTCAGAACTACAAGCACTGGATAGCACCAACAAACAGTTTTTTTGCATAACCACTGGGAATATGGCCTGCGGACTTTTGCAGTCAGTCTTTCATGTTAAATTCAGATCAAGCAGTGAACCTTTGAAGCTGTCTAATCACAGCTTGCAATAAATACATATTATGTTCTGATTCATCAGTAATGCTGACTGTGTCAGATATATATTAAAATAAAATGTAAAATGACCGAAAAAAGGTAATGATTTCAGCCGACTTCACAATTAACATGAAATCATTACATTTGTAAATCAAAGCATGCTTTGAATTCTAGTTTCTTTTGTCCTAAGAGATGACTTGTGCATTATAATTAATACATGAGACATCAGTGGTTATGTTATAAATGGTATATTTAATTTCATTTTTGAAACTTTTTTTTAAAAAGGAGGGAACATTATTTGTCCTTCTGTAAATCTGCTTTGAAAAATGTGTTATAAAGCACAGATAAAGACAGCATAATATTGTTGCTTTCTGAAGAGCAAAAGTTAAGATGAAGCTTAATGTGGTGGCAACAAGATTAATTTACCTATACAATCACTCCCTAATGAATTATGCCACAAATCACTTGACAAGTGGATAATTCCTAATTAACAGCTCACACATTTTTGTTTCCACATGCAAGCTGGAGGTATTATTGCCAGGACTTAATCAAATTGGTCTTTAAGCTGTTGTCAATTTTTAAACTATTTACTGCAGACTGGGTTGTTCTGAATTGTGGTTTGGATCCAACAGTCCAATCAGTTGAAGGGATCTGCTTGAATACCTTCCCTGGTTTCTGTATTTGGAACTGTTTTTGCTCAATGTTTCTGATATTCAGGATAAGGGAGCTTTACCCAGAAAGAAGTTTGAGTGAACTATGGGGAGTTATAACAGAAATTGTCGTGTTGCTTCCAGACACAGATAAATTGGACAAGCGGCGTGAAAATAAGAGAAAACCAAGACAATTGACTGTAAGCCTACTGATCCAACTTGACGCTACAAGGTCTGTTAACTCTATTACATTCAATTCTTTATCTTGATAATCATATTTGATCTATGCTGGATAAATAATTGGAGAATATGGTTGGAAAAGCTGTTATGAGAATCTTCAAACAAGTAAGACTACTAATTGCCATTGGCAATTTCAGTGTCCTAGAAAAGCCTATAATGGTAGAACAGAATAGCTATTCTCACACTTGGCATGTTGCAGAGAAAATCAGTACTTGGTGCAGTTTCAAAGCAAACAGATCACTGGACTTGAGGATGGAATGAATATTCCACATCACATCTATACATACTACATAAAACAAATGTGAATGAAGTGCTTTGTTGGCATTTTTTATTTGCTGTGCTGGCTTATCATCTCATATTTCTTTCAGTGATTTGTCTCTAGATCTTTTTGCTTTTCTATTTCATTCTTCTTATTTTCTGAGTTGCAGTTGACATTTTTGCATTTCTTGCATAAACTCAAATTATTTAAGTTCATTAAAGTTCATTTGTTACCTAACTGCCCAGAGTTACAGTTTTAAAATGGATTAGAAACTGCTGTATGCCTAAACAGGGGGGCACTGCAATTGTGCCAAGGCAGAAAGCTGAGTGTAGCATATGTTGTGTGCGTATACCTCTCTGAGAACTGTGTACCATGTTGTATGATTCTTGATATATTGTTGTATCAACTACGACTGTTAGTTGAGAATTGTTTGTCTACAATAAAGAAAAATAACAAATCTACAAGTGATACTGTCACAAACCAGCAACAAAAGAAACACACTGAGCATGATTCAGTGTTAAAAACTATTTTATTAATCACTACTTATGATAATACGTAAAATAAAAGTAAAAATGTTAGTATGTTAGAATTCAAAAATGTTAAACCTCGAACGTTAACCCCAAAACTAAACTCTTCGTGTGTGTGTGTGACAAAGTCCAAAACTCCCAGTTCCGGAATGGTTCTTAAAGTTCAGTTCCGCAAGCCATAAGGTGAAACATGAGCAAGGGCTTCTTCAACAACCACCGTTGTCTGAAGATAAGATGTAGATGTAGAAAAACATAGAGAGAGTACATACGAAATCCAAATGTTCCACGATGGAACCCAAAAGACACTTCAGTGTTTACTCGGTAGTGACTTCCTCACCCCGAAAAGCATCCGAACCGTGGTCGTCCACATACAAATACCTGTTTCCTTCTACAGGTCAGCAACAAAGTGAACTCCACCGGATTACTTCCAACTTCCATACATGGATTTCAGTGGCAAACACAGTTATTGTTTCTCATCCATCGATAGAGAAAACAAGCAGGCTGGTGTCTCTCTCCCTTCTCTCTCTCTCTTTCTTCTTCTAACTTCTTCAACAACGTCATTACGTCCTTTATCTTCTATTGACGTAAGCACGCCCCACACACACATACACACACACTCTCTATCTTAAAGGGACTTTCACTGAGTCCATAACACCTCCCACCTAAAAAAAAAATTTTCCCAAGAAAATTTTAACCGCGCATACAGTTAGTAATGTTAATAATTATCATTCTACACAACTACAGACTATCAGATTAGTACAGATACATGTTTCCCATTTAACATCGGGAAAGACAGTCAGCAATCACATTATCTTTGCCTTTAATGTGAGTTATCATGAGATCAAACTCTTGCAAAATTAAACTCCAGTTTAACAGCCTTCTGTTCTTGTTTTTGACTCGGCTCAGAAACACCAATGGGTTATGATCTGTATACACAGTCAATGGTTTCTGAGCGGTGCAAACATATACACTGAAATGTTGCAAGGCTAAAACAAGCGACAGTAATTCTTTCTCTATGGTGGAATAATTCTTTTGATGCTCATTAAATTTCTTTGAAAAGTAAGCTACAGGATGGTCAATATCATCAAGGTCACCCTTCTGCAACAACACAGCTCCTGCAGCTTCATCACTGGCATCTACTGCTAATGAAAATGGCTTTTCAAAGTCAGGTGTTCTGAGCACAGGATGGTAGCATAAAATGGCTTTCAGCTTCTCAAATGCTTCTTGACAAGAATCTGTCCAAACAAACTTTACTCCCTTCTTCTGAAGATTAGTTAGGGGAAGAGCAATATCAGCAAAATTTTTACAAAATTTTCGATAATATCCAACCATTCCCAAAAATCTTCTAACAGTCCTCGTACCTGTGGGAATAGGGAACTCAGATATTGCTTGAACTTTTGCCTGAACAGGAGCTTGCTTGCCTTGACCTACAACATAACCAAGATACGTCACAGTGGCATGGCCAAATTCACTTTTAGCCAAGTTAACTGTAAGGTTAGCCTTGGAAAGTCTTTCAAACAACCTTTCTAACGCAGAGATGTGATCTTCCCAAGTATCATTCCCAGTCACTAAGTCGTCAATGTAGGCATCTGTATGTTTTAACCCATGAATCACTGAATTAATCATTCTTTGAAATGTTGCCGGAGCATTTTTCATTCCAAATGGCAAAACATTGTATTCATACAATCCAGAAGGGGTTACAAAGGCTGAAATCTCCCTTCCTCTATCTGTTAATGGAACACACCAGTACCCTTTTAATAGGTCAATCTTTGTAAGAAATTTTGCCTTTCCCACTCTGTCTATGCAATCATCCACTCTAGGAATAGGGTAAGCATCTGACTTTGTTACAGCATTCACTTTCCTGTAATCTGTGCAAAATCTAACAGTTCCATCAGGTTTAGGTACAATAACACAGGGCGAACTCCAATTTGAAGTAGAATGTCTAATAATATCATTTTCCAACATGTATTTTATTTCCTGATCAACAAGTTTACTTTTTTCCACATTCATTCGATATGGGTGTTGTTTGATTGGTTTTGCATCCCCAACATCAACATCATGGGTAATTATCGATGTTCTGTTTGGAACATCTGGGAACAGATTTTTAAATTTTAAAATTAATTCTCTCATCTGTTGTTTTTGTGAAACTTGTAAATGGTCCAACTTCGTTTCAAGGTTCTCCATGATATTTTGGTTTTTCAGTTTCGATGGAACAATATTTGGTCTAAATTGGCCTTCCTCAACATCAACATCAGGCATTCTAGAAACAACCTTTACACCATCCACCAAGGCCACAACTGAATCCCTCTCATAATAAGGTTTTAGCATGTTTACATGACAGAGTTGTGTTTTCTTGCATCTATCTGGTGTTTTGATTATATATGTTAGATCAGTCACTTGAGATTCAATAACATAGGGTCCAGAAAAACGAGCTTGCAAGGGATTATTTTGGCTAGGGAAAAATACCAATACCTTTTGCCCCACTGCGAATGTCCTAGGCTGAGCACGTCTATCAAAATATGTCTTCATTCTTATCTGGCTTGTTTTCAAATTCTCTCTCGCTAGCTGGCAGACTCTCTCCAACCGAGTTTTAAATTTTTGGACATAGTCCAACAGACTCAAGTGAACTTCCTCATTAACCCATTGCTCTCTTAACAACTCCAAAGGTCCTCTCACCCGATGTGGGTGAGAGGACCTTTGAATACAAGCTCAAACGGACTAAATCCGATTGACTCCTGGATCGATTCTCTAACGGCAAACAAAAGTAAATGGATACCTTCGTCCCAATCCTTGGTGTTTTCAAAGCAATAAGTCTTCAGCATATTTTTGAGAGTAGAATGAAATCTCTCCAGAGCTCCTTGAGATTCTGGGTGATATGCAGATGATACAATCTGCTTTGCTCCCAGCTCATAGACTATTTGTTGAAAAATTTTTGACATAAAATTACTACCTTGATCAGATTGGATTTCTTTTGGCAAACCAAACAAGGTAAAAAATTTTACAAGAGCCTTTGACACCGTCTTGGCCTTAATATTTCTAAGGGGTATTGCCTCTGGAAATCTAGAAGTGGCACACATGATGGTTAACAAATACTGATTTCCAGTCTTAGACTTTGGTAAGAGGCCAACACAGTCCACAATCACCTTCGAAAAGGGTTCACCAAAAGCAGGAATTGGTTTCAAAGGAGCCACAGGGGGTTTTTGATTTGGTTTACCTACCATCTGACATGTGTGGCAGGTTCGACAAAACATCACCACATCTTTTCTCAAACCAGGCCAATAGAATTGTTTCAAGATCTTCCCTACAGTTTTATTCACACCAAAATGACCACCCAAAGGCATACTATGGGCCAGGTTTAAAATCTCATCCCTATAAACTTTTGGAACAACAACCTGATGAATAACTTCCCATTCCTCAGTAACAGGAACATGAGGAGGTCTCCATTTCCTCATTAACACTCCATTTTTGACATAGTATCCAGTTGGCACCTTTTCAATCTCCTCACATGAGAGTGCTTTTTCTTTCAATTCTGTCAACTCAGGGTCCTTTGTCTGTTCCACCATAAAATCCTTCCTTGACAAAGACAAATCTTTAAATTCAGGCTCACTATAAGGATATTGATCCTCCAGTGAAGACAGAAAAGTCTCAGATAAGGCATCAAAATTTTCTTCCTGTTTAGGACTGTCACAAGGAACCACATCAGACTGCACCGGACTGTCTGTCTTGGCTAATTCTCTAGCTCTAGCTCGAGTCACTGCACATGATGGGTAAACATCTGAATCATCCTCAGACTCATCAATCCTTGGTTTGGTTGTTAACCGTACCACAGGATCACTTTCTCCATTTGCAAGGTCATTTCCCAATAACAAAGAAACTCCTTCCACTGGCAAACTAGGTCTTATCCCTATCTCGACTGGTCCTTCTACGAACTTTGACTTTAAAATCACCCTGTGAAAAGGGACAGACATGGTCTCACCTGTAACGCCTCGTACTAGATTTACTTCACCAGTGTCACTTTCTTCACCAAAATTTAAAACACTGTCCAGCAAGAGAGATTGACTAGCCCCAGTATCTCTAAGAATTTTCACTGGCACCTGGGGTGACTCATCATTCAGTGAAACAAAACCCTCTGATACATACGAACGGAATTCTTTTCTCACCTCCTCCAACTTTTCCGCTTTTCCCTCTTTCAAGGACTGGTCTTTAACAGCATCTCCTAAACCTTTTTGATTTTTAATTGCCTGAAAGCAAGCATTGGGCCCAGCTTCCTTCTTTTTCTTCAAAAGGGCACAATTAGATATCACGTGGCCAGGTTTCCTACAGTAATAACAAGTACGCTCAACAGGTTTCTCCAGCCCTGGCTTCTTTTCATCCTTTCCTTTTTGATTACCTCCCAATTTAATCTCCGGTTTACCTGGATTGTCTTTGTAACTCTTTTGAAAGGTTTTAGGTTGTCCCCATTTGGATTTATGGGTTAAAGCATAATCATCTGCCAACCTAGCAGTTTCTTGTAAAGTTTCCACTGCCTTTTCATTTAAATATGTTGTTAATTCAGCTGGAACACATCTTTTAAAGTCTTCCACCAGTATCAATTCTGTCAATTTATCGTAATCCCCATCTACATTTTTAGCCAGGCACCATCGTTCAAAACATATTCTCTTTCCATTGGCAAATTCCATATAAGTCTGATCTGCAGATTTCCTCAAGTCTCTGAATTTTTGTCTATAAGCCTCAGGGACCAATTCATAGGCCTTCAATATAGCTTGTTTTACCTTGGTATAATCAGCTGCATCCTCAACAGACAAAGCAGAATAAGCTTTTTGAGCTTTACCTTTAATCACACTCTGTACCATAAGAGCCCATCCTTTCCTTGGCCAGTTTGAACTCACAGCAACCTTTTCAAAATGTTGGAAATACTGATCAACCTGATCTTCTTCAAACGGAGGGACTAATCGAACCTCCCTGCTGGCTGAAAAACCATCATCAGAATCAGATTCCGAACTCCTACGCTTCATTTGTAACTCATGCTGCCTCTTTTTCTCCTCGTTATCCAGCTCCATCTTCTTCAATTCCATCTGCTTCATTGCTAGATCAGCCTCTATCTTCATCTGAGTTATCTTTTGTTCAGTCTCTAATTTCTTTTGTTCGGCCTCTAATTTCTCTCGTTCGGCCTCTATCTTTAACTGGGTTTGTTCTCGTTCAGCCTCTATCTTTGCCAGCTGCACCTGTGCCTCAGAAATTGCTATTTCACTGCCAGGAAACTGTTTTAACACTTCCTTCTCAAACACCTTCTTTTCCACATAATGGCCAGCTATCAGTCTCTGAATATCTGCCTTTCTCATAGACTGCTTTACTTCTGTAAGGTTTAGCCTTCACAAGATCACAAGATCACAAGATAAGGGAGCAGAAGCAGGCCATTCGGCCCATCGAGTCTGCTCCAAGGAAAAGGGAAAAAGAAATGGGGTGGGAAAAAAAGAGAGAGAAAAAAAAAACTATTCTAATCCCATTTGCCAGCCTTATCCCCATATCCCTTGATACCCTGACTATTTAGATATCTGTCTATCTCCTCCTTGAACACCCCCACTGATCTGGCCTCCACTGCTGTGCGTGGCAAGGAGTTCCACAATTTCACCACCCTCTGGGTAAAGAAACTTCTCCTCATCTCTGTCTTGAAACTGTACCCTCTAATTCTAAGATTGTGCCCTCTGGTCCTGGACACGCCCACCAAGGGAAACAGCCTAGCCACATCTACTCTATCCTTACCTGTCAACATTTTAAATGTCGCTACGAGGTCCCCTCTCATCCTTCTGTACTCCAGCGAGTACAGTCCAAGAGCCGACAAACGCTCATCGTACTTAAGCCCTTTCATTCCTGGAATCATTCTCGTAAATCTCCTCTGAACCCTCTCCAACGTCAGCACATCCTTCCTAAGATGCGGGGCCCAAAACTGCGCACAGTATTCCAAATGAGGCCTCACTAGCGCCCCGTAGAGCCTCATCAACACTTCCTTACTTTTATACACTATACCTCTCGAGATGAATGCCAACATAGCATTCGCTTTCTTAACCACCGATCCAACCTGGTGGTTAACTTTTAAGGTATCTTGTATAAGTACCCCCAAGTCCCTTTGTACTACCGCACTATCAATCTTCTCTCCTTCTAGATAATAATCTACCCGCTTATTTCTACTTCCAAAGTGTACAACTGCACATTTCTCAACATTGAATCTCATCTGCCATTTTCTTGCCCATTCTCCTAAACTGTCTAGGTCCCTCTGCATTCTTTCTATTTCCTCTATGCTCCCTACTCCTCCACTTATCTTGGTGTCATCCGCAAACTTAGCCACACAACCATTTATTCCATCATCCAAATCATTGATGTACAAGGTAAAAAGGAGAGGCCCCAACACCGACCCTTGCGGCACACCACTAGTAACCGGTAACCAACCAGAACGAGATCCTTTTATTTCCACCCTTTGCTTCCTGCCAACCAGCCAATTCTCCACCCATTTTGCTACCCTGCCCATAATTCCATGACCTCTCATCTTATTAATCAGTCTCTTGTGAGGCACCTTATCAAAGGCCTTTTGAAAGTCTAAATACACAACATCTACCGCCTCTCCCTTATCCACCCTACCTGTGATTTCTTCAAAAAACTCCAATAGGTTGGTCAGACAGGACCTCCCCTTCACAAAACCATGTTGACTAGGTCCTATCTTGCCTTGCGCCTCTAGGTATTCGGTAACCTCCTCCTTGAGGATAGACTCCAATAATTTTCCCACCACTGACGTCAGACTAATAGGTCTGTAATTGCCTTTGTGCTGCCTCCCACCTTTCT
The DNA here is from genome assembly GCF_009764475.1 of Pristis pectinata. Classification (NCBI taxonomy): domain Eukaryota; kingdom Metazoa; phylum Chordata; class Chondrichthyes; order Rhinopristiformes; family Pristidae; genus Pristis; species Pristis pectinata. Next base: position 17,014,322 of record NC_067407.1, read on the forward strand.
TATATAACGGAACTACATTCGCTACCCTCCAGTCCTCCGGAACCATGCCAGAATCTATCGATTCCTGAAAAATAATCGCCAACGCCTCCGCTATCTCCACAGCCACCTCCTTCAGAACCCGGGGATGCACCTCATCCGGTCCGGGAGACTTATCAGCCTTAAGCCCCTTTAGTTTTCCAAGCACCTTCTCCCTATTAATCTCAATTGAACTCAGCTCCAATTCGTGAGACTCCTGACTAATGGGCACATTGCTTATGTCCTCCACGGTGAAGACCGATGCAAAATATTCATTCAATTCCCTTGCCATCTCACTATCATCCATTATAATACCTCCTGCACCGTTATCAATTGGTCCTATGTCAACCCGTGTCTCTCTTTTATTCCTTATGTATTTAAAAAAACTCTTAGAATCCTTCCGAATGTTGTCCGCCAGCTTCCTTTCGTAACTCATCTTTGCTTTCCTAATGACCTTCTTAGTTTCTCTCTGCAGATTTTTAAAATCGTTCCAATCTTCTGTTTTCCCACTAATTTTTGCTACTTTGTACGCCGCCCCTTTTGCTTTTATTTTATCCTTCACCTCCCTCGTTATCCACATCTGTGCCTTTTTTCCATTCAAAACCTTCTTTTTTCTTGGAATATATCTGTCCTGCATTGTCCTTATTTCCTGTAGAAATTTCTTCCATTTTTCCTCTGCCGTCCCTCCAGCTAACTTACTCCTCCAATCAATTTGGGCCAACTCATCTCTCATACCTTTGTAATTTCCCTTATTCCACTGAAATATCGATACACCAGTTATCAGCTTCTCCTTCTCAAACTTGAAACTAAACTCAATCATATTGTGATCACTTGTTCCCAGTGGTTCCTTTACCTTTAGTTCCCTAATCACCTCGGGTTCACTACACAGCACCCAATCCAAAACAGCCGATCCCCTGGTGGGCTCCTCAATAAGTTGCTCCAGAAAAACATCCCTTAGACATTCCACAAACTCACTCTCCTGAGTACTACCGCCTTGCTGCATTTCCCAGTCCACCTTCATGTTAAAATCCCCCATAATTATCTTCACATTGTCACTCTGACATGCTTTTTCTATCTCAATCTGCAACTTATGGTCCACTTCCTGACTGCTGTTCGGGGGCCTATATATGACTGCTATTATTGTTCTTTTACCCTTGCTATTTCTCAGCTCCACCCATAAGGATTCCACCTCCTCTGACCCAATGTCCTTCCTTTCTATTGATTTTATATCGCTACTAACCATCATGGCCACACCTCCCCCTCTGCCTACCCTCCTATCCTTCCTATATACTGTATACCCCTTGACATTCAGTTCCCAATCACATCCATCATGAAGCCACGACTCAGTGATTGCAACGATGTCATATTTATTAACCTGTAGTTGTGCCACTAGGTCATCTACTTTATTCCTGATGCTACGTGCATTTAAATATAGTATGTTTAGACTGGTATCTGCTATTGATTTTATTGTACCTCTATTGATCAGCAGATTATCCTGACTTTCTACCTGTCCATCCTTCTTACTATCTTCGCTACCTACTATCTTAGACATGTTCGTGTAGACCTCATCCCCTATCCTAACATTCGGTATCCGAACATCCTCATCCCCGATCCTAACATTCTGTATCCTAACATCCGGATTTGTTGTACTTCTATTATTCAGTAAATTATCCTGACTTATCACCTGCCTGTCATTCTTGCCATCCTCAATGGATTCGTTTCTATACACTTTCTCCCTCACCTTAGCATCTTGTAACCTAGCATCCTGGTTACCATCCCCCTGCCAGATCAGTTTAAACCCTCCCCTACAACTAAATTAAACATTCCCGCCAGGATATTGGACCCTTTGGAGTTTAGATGCAACCCATCCTTAGCAAATAGGTCTTGCCTCCCCCAAAAAAGGTCCCAGGTATCCAAGAATCTGAAGCCCTGCCCCTTGCACCAGTCACTCAGCCACGCATTTAACTGCCAGAGCTTTCTATTCTTCCTGTCATTGATACGCGACACGGGTAGTAGTCCTGAGATTACTACCCTTGAGGTCCTACTTTTCAACCTTCTCCCTAATGCCTTGTATTCCTCCTTCAGGACCTCTTCTCTTTTCCTACCTACATCATTGGTACCTACATGTACCAAGATTTCTGGCTGCTCACCCTCCCCCCTCAGAATATTCTCGACACGGTCTGTGATATCCCGTACCCTGGCACCAGGGAGGCAACACACCATCCGAGACTCATTATCGCTATCGCAGAATCTGCTATCCGTACCCCTTACTATCGAATCCCCAATAACCACTGCATGTCTCTTCCTCTGCTGGACCACTGCATGTCTCTTCCTTGTAGCAATCTTTATCAGATCATCCTTTTTCGCCACCTCCAATCCCTTTTGGGTTGGTGACTCCAAAAATGCCTTAATATCCATTGCTGCTGGTTTCCACACACACAAGCCAATTAAAAAAAGAATTTATCAGAGCTCCCTCAAAAATCTTTGGATTGAATCTCGAACAAATCTCGTCAATCTGGGGTACAATCCCAGACGACACTCGTTAACCTTGGGAACTATCCCGGACGAGCCCCCAATTTTGTCACAAACCAGCAACAAAAGAAACACACTGAGCATGATTCAGTGTTAAAAACTATTTTATTAATCACTACTTATGATAATACGTAAAATAAAAGTAAAAATGTTAGTATGTTAGAATTCAAAAATGTTAAACCTTGAACGTTGACCCCAAAACTAAACTCTTCGTGTGTGTGTGTGACAAAGTCCAAAACTCCCAGTTCCGGAATGGTTCTTAAAGTTCAGTTCCGCAAGCCATAAGGTGAAACATGAGCAAGGGCTTCTTCAACAACCACCGTTGTCTGAAGATAAGATGTAGATGTAGAAAAACATAGAGAGAGTACATACGAAATCCAAATGTTCCACGATGGAACCCAAAAGACACTTCAGTGTTTACTCGGTAGTGACTTCCTCACCCCGAAAAGCATCCGAACCGTGGTCGTCCACATACAAATACCTGTTTCCTTCTACAGGTCAGCAACAAAGTGAACTCCACCGGATTACTTCCAACTTCCATACATGGATTTCAGTGGCAAACACAGTTATTGTTTCTCATCCATCGATAGAGAAAACAAGCAGGCTGGTGTCTCTCTCCCTTCTCTCTCTCTCTTTCTTCTTCTAACTTCTTCAACAACGTCATTACGTCCTTTATCTTCTATTGACGTAAGCACGCCCCACACACACATACACACACACTCTCTATCTTAAAGGGACTTTCACTGAGTCCATAACAATACTTCAGCAATGAAGATGAAATATTGCAACTTCAGGAAGGAACAAGGCAGAAATTAAAGTAGAGAAAAGGGTTCTCCTAGCAAAGCAGTGATGATGACAGGAAGTGGATATAGATGTGTCGGTGAGCTTGAACGATATGGGAGGTTTCATCCATTTGCCCCATGCGTAGAATGAGTGGCTTTGTTTCTGACAGCAAATGATATTTGTCTAGGTCCACAGAGAATGGAGAGGAACACCCGTCCACAGCAAAAGGAAGATGATATTGTTACTGACAGTAGCTGAAGACATAAACAATGTTGACAAATCTACTTGCACCATGAACAATGATAAAGTTTCTTATGAGGATATTATAAAAACATTTTGAATGGACTTTTAACACAAGACTTTTGGAGGTTTTTCAAGTTACCAGTTTGACATCTAACCAGAGTCCAGAAGAAATACTGACTGCACAGTCAAACTAAAGACACTGGCGAATTTCAAGACCATTTTAGATCAGGTGCTGCTGAATTCTTTGGTGAGTGGGTTGGTAGATAAGGGAGCTGTTTAACAAGGAGACCTAGTGTATGAAGGGATATGCCATTGAAATGATGTTTAACTATGTGAGCCACGCACACAAAGTGCTGGAGGAACTCAGTGGGTCAGACAGCATCTATGGATGGAAATGAACAGTCTATGTTTCGGGCCGAGACCCTTCATCAGGACGTAATGAAGTCCCTTCAAAAGTCCTGATGAAGGGTCTCGGCCCGAAACATAGACTGTTAATTTCCCTCCCTAGATGCTGCCTGACCTGATGAATTGCTCCACCATTTTGTGTGTGTGGCTTCAGATTTCCAGCATCTACAGTTTCTCTTGTGTATCCATTTAAATATGTGATGCAGTTTAACTTGAAGTGTGATTCTGAAGTGCAGGTTTTGGCTACATAAAGAGGGTTATTCGCGGTGTATACCTATTAGCCTACAGTTTCATGTCATGTTGTCACAAGAGTGTCTTTGGCAGGAAGTCCTTGGGACATGAGGGCCCCAAAAGGCAGGAAGGACCAAGACAACTACAAGGGAAAGCAACAAGGTAGGAGCACTGCACAGACTAGAATGTTGTAAGCACACAAGGCAGTCTTAGAAATTGATGATAAATTCAGAGTGGTGGACGGAGGCCTGCTGTGGAGAAGTGTTTATGGGAACTGAAATATATGGTCATCCTATGAGGATGACAGTTGACGTGGGTGTAGATCACTCATTGATGGGTTGCAGCACATTTAAGCAGTTGCTCCGTGAGACTCAGTTGGTAAGCTGCGGCGCTGTTTTATGGAGATTGAGCAGATTCCAGGTGAATTGTCAAGCAATATCCAGGACAAATATGTGTTTAGAAAGCTGCAACTTAAATTGATGGGAAAGAAATGGATAGATGCAATACGTATTCCTGCATGAAGAGCTGAAGTATTGGCAAAGGCCCAGCTGCAGAAGCTTCAAGTACAATGGGCTCACTATAGGAAGGATGTCGAGGCTTTAGAGAGGGTGCAGAGGAGGCTTACTAGGATGCTGCCTGGATTAGAGGGCATGTGCTATCAGGAGAGGCTGGACAAACTTGGGCTCTTTTCTCTGGAGCAGTGGAGGCTGAGGGGTGATCTGTTAGAGGTGTACAAAAAAAATTATGAGGGGCATAGATAGGGTGGACAAGCAATATTTTTTCCCATTATTGAGTGATCCAATACCAGAGGGCATTTAAGTGTGAGGGGGGTAGGATCAGAACAGATGTTAGGGGTAAGTTTTTTTACTTAGAGTGATGGATGCCTGGAATGCATTGCTTGATAGGGTGGTGGAGGCAAATTCATTGGGGGCTTTTAAGAGGAGGTTCGATGGGCACAAGAATGAGAGGAAAATGGAGGAATACGGGCATTTAGTAGGTAGGAGAGATTAGCTATGTCAGCACAACATTGTGGGCCGAAGGGCCTGTTCTGTGCTGTACTGTTCTATGCTCTATAATACGAGCACTTTTTCACTGATCTATACAGTGTCAGGTACAAATCCCACTTTCACATTAGTCTGAAGGCTGTAGCAACGACCCTCAGGAAAATGTGTATATAACTCCTGATAGACCAGCATTAACTAAATAAACCAAAATCTTACCCAGCATGTTTTGAGAAGCCACGGGACTTTTTATTTTGCAGCAACGTTTAATTTGAAGAGTCTGTGAAAAGTCCTTTCTATTCACAAGCAGGATTATCTGTGATATTGGTTCAACTTGGTGTTTTTCCTGCTTTTCTTTGCTTTTTTTTCTTTTTTCTCTCTGGGAGTGGAGGACATGCTCACCCGAACCTGCTGGTTATGTCTTCCTGCTCTGCATTTCGCAACATTCTTTTGTCGATGTTCTTGCCCGCTAACTACTCCTATTCGCTCATTGACCAGATAATCTTGTTTACAGCTTATCTCTATGGTCATCCTGGTTTTACATGATCAGAGACGTCCGCCGACCATTCTCCCTGCAGCTTTACAAGGTTCTTTTGTCTACTTCCCAGTTCTGAAGAAGGGTCTACGACCTGAAATATTAACACTGTTTCTCTTCCCATAGATTTGGTCTGACCTGCTGAGTATTTCCAGTGTTTTCTGTTTTTATTTAAGATTAACATTTCACAATCTATGTTGAAGAAAACAAGATGCTGGAGGAACTCAGCAGGTCAGCATCTGAAAAAAGCAGACGGTCAACATTTTGGGTCAGGAACCTTTTTCAGGACTGAAGATCAAAAAAAGGGGAAGCCCAATATGTAGGAGGGAAAAGCAGAGCAGTGATAGGTGGACAAAAAAGGGGAGACAGGGTGGGCACAAGGTGGTGATAGGTAGATGCAGGTAAGAGACAGTGATAGGCAGGTGCAGGGAAGGAGGGGAGAGCAGATCCACCAGGGGATGGGTCAAAGATATGGAGGCAGGTGGCATGGGGTAGGGGAGGAGAGGAAAAGGAGAGAAGGTAAAAAGGGGCTTCTCCTTTTCCTGTTTTCAGTCCTGAAGAAGGGTCTTGACCTGAAACGTTGACCGTCAGCTTTTCTCCGTGGATGCTGCCTGAACTGCTGAGTTCCTCCAGCATCTTGTTGTTTTTCATCTAGATTCCAGCATCTGCAGTCCTTTATTTCTCTAATATGATGCTCCACTGCAAAGTCTCTTCAAGGATGCCCACTTTGAAGAAATTTTCTTCCTCTCTTCAAGGGCTTCATGAGTCCCTCTCTGATTACCACCCCTCTGTGATCTGTTCCAAGCCTACTCTGGCCCCACTCCTCAACTCTTTCTCCGCTATATCGACAACTGTATTGGTACCACCTCTTGCACCCGTGCGGAACTCGACAGTTTCATAAATTTCGCCATTAATTTTCTCCCAGCTCTCCAATTTACTTGGACTATCTCTGACACGTCTCTCTCCTTTCTTGATCTCTCCATCTCCATCTCAGGAGATTCATTATCCACTGACATCTTCTACAAGCCCCCTGACGCCCACAGCTACCTTGATTACAGATCCTCTCACCCTGTCTCTTGCAAGGACGCTATCCCTTTCTCTCAATTTCTCCACCTCTGCCGCATCTGCTCTCATGATGAGGCTTTCCACTCCAGGACATCCGAGATGTCCAACTTCTTTACTAACTATGGCTTCCCCCCAACTGTGGACAAGAGAGCTCGCACCCACATCAATGCCATTTCCCGCACCTCTGCTCTCATCCCCCACCTCTCCCAGATCCAACAGGGATAGGGTCCCCCTTGTCCTCGCATTTCATCCCATCAGCCTACAAATCCAACACATCATTCTCCACCACTTCTGCCATCTCCAGTGGGACCCCACCCCTTTCAAGCTTTCGTAGGGACCTCCCTCTCCATGACTCCATAGTTCACTCCTCCCTCCCCACCCATACCGCTCTCACAGTGGGGACTTTCCACTGACCCCGCCATAGGTGCAACACCTGCCCCTACACCACCTCCATCACCTCCATCCATAGATCCAAACAGTCCTTTCAGGTGAGGCAGAGATTTACATGCACCTCCCCTAATATCATCTACTGCATCGGGTGCTCCAAGTGTGGCCTCCTCTACATTGATGAGACCAAATTAAGACTAGGTGACCATTTTGCAGAACACCTATGCTCTGTCTGTAACCATGATCTGCATGTCCCCATTGCCAATCACTTCAACTCCCCCTCCCACTCACTCAGTCCTCGGCCTCCTCCACTGCTGGGAGAATTCCAAACACAAACTGGAGGCACAGCACCTCATTTTCTGTCTTCAGACCTTACAGCCTAAAGGCATGAACATCGAATTCTCCCACTTTAAGTACACTAAGCCCCCACCCCCCCCAACCTTGCCTCTTCTTCCCTTTCCTAGCCTATCTCTTTTTTCCTCCACACCATTTTTTCTCTCCTCTCCTCTCCTCTCCTTCCTTTATGCTGCCTGCCTCCTTACCTTTGACCCATCCCCTGGTGGATCTGCTCTCCCTTCCTCCCCCGCACCTGCCTATCACTATCTCTTACCTGCATCTACCTATCACCACCCTGTGCCCACCTCACCTTCCCTCTTCTGTCCACCTATCATTGCTCTGCTTCCCCCCCCCACCCCCTGTATATTGGGCTTCCCCTTTTCCTATCTTCAGTCCTGAAGAAGGGTCCTGACCTGAAATGTTGACCGTCTGCTTTTCTCCATGGATGCTGCCTGGCCTGCTGAGTTCCTCCAGCATCTTGTTGTTTTTTTCATCTAGGTTCCAGCATCTGCAGTCCTTTGTTTCTCACGATTTATGTTCTCTATTTTTTCTACAGTATGTCTGTGGCACTTGAGTGGACTAGGAACTTTTCAAAGTGTTGAAAAACTGTCTTCCCCATCAAAGCAACCTTTCTGTGTAAACCAATGATGCGGGATTAATTGGATTAAGATGTATGGACTAATAAGAAGTAAACTAGTTATGAAGGGGACAATCACAAAGTTTGCACCATCAGTTGTAAAGGGCATGATTCTTTTACTATAAAAGGAGGTTTGGGAACAACCCTGGGCGTTGTAGCACAACCAAGGATAGCACTGAGCAGCTGCAGAACACTCTGAGGTGTGGAGATGGTTAAGGTGGGGCAGTGGTGAACAGCAAGAGGTCGTGGTCATATCCACACCAACAAAATTGGCAGGAAAAGGGTTGACATATGATCCCACCAGCCTGAGAATATAGAGATAGAAGGATAATGCTCATGAATGTGAGGCTGGAGAGGAGATTGGGCATTGGGACTGGTTCTGGGCAAGGTTGGATCTTTACCAGATTGGTCCTGGTCTCATTGAGATGCATCCTATGTGGTCTCAGGAAAGTCTGTATGTGCTACTAGCAAAAATAGCTTGGCAGACTGATGGGGAGCTGAAGATCAATTCAGGAGGGAGAAGAACAGCACCGGAACTGGAAGGCAGAAACTTGGTGAAAGGAATTTAAAGGCAAAGACAACAAAGATAAGAAAATAAACAAAGCAATCTATCTAAATGCAAAGAGCTAGTGAATAAGATAGCAGAGTTCAGGGCATTGATAAACACATGATAGTTTAACTATTACTGAAGGTAATTGTTCTCCGAGCAATGGATTTAAGGGGTCCAAATTAAATATATTCCCATTTAAAAAAAACTTGGGACTGCCAAATCCAGGTCCTTTTGAGTGACAAGAGGGTAGAATAATGAAAAAAGGAAGCTTATTTCAGATAACATGAGCTTAACACAGCAGAATGCTTGCAAAAGTGCAGGAAGTGCCGGACTGAAACTAAAGGAGAAATTAGGAAAGCAAAGAGAAGGCATGTGAAAACATTGGCAAGTAAGCTCAAAGTAAGTCCAAAGACAGCTTACCAGGTCATAAGAAGCAAAGGGAAAAAAACTAAGAAAAGGGCACTGGAGACAAAATAAAAGAGAATATGTGTGTGAAATAAGAGAACATGTGCAAGGTTCTTGAAGAATACTTCAGAATCAGGTTTATTATCACTGACATATGTTGTAAAATTTGTTGTTTTGTGGCAGCAGTGCAGTGCAAGACACAAAAATTACAACGTTACCAAAAAAAAATAAATAGTGCAAAAGAGGAATAACAAGGTAGTGTTCATGGACCATTCAGAAACCTGATGGTGGAGGGGAAGAAGCTGTTCCTGAAACGTTGAGTGTGGGTCTTCAGGCTCCTGTACCTCCTCCCTGATGATAGTAACAAGAAGAGGGCATGGTGAGGGTCCTTAATGATGGATGCTGCCTCCTTGAGGCACGGCCTCTTGATGCCCTCGATGGTGGGGTCAGTTGTGCCCATGATGGAGCTGGCTGAGTCTACAACCCTCTGCAGCCTCTTTAGATCCTGTGCATTGGAGCCTCCATACCAGGCTGTGATGCAATCAGTCAGAATGCTCTCCACCGCTCATGGAACAGTGGAGAGCATTTGCAAGTGTCTTTGGTGACATACCAAATCTCCTCAAACTCCTAATGAAGTAGAGCCACTGGCATGTCTTCTTCATGATTACATCAATGTGTTGGGCCCAAGATATGTCCTCTGAGATGTTGATGCCCAGGAACTTGAAGCTGCAACTGTCTTCAAAAAAGTGTGGCATGATTCAGGTGCTGTAGTTAAAGCTGTTACGTACCAGCAACAATAGAAAGACAAAGAGCCATGTATAAGTGTTAGAATCTATTTGTTAATAACTACTTGTAAAAATTCCCAAACCCCAAGTCTAGGAATAGTTCTCAAGGTTCAGTTCAGCAAGTCATTAGGTAGAATGATGAGCAAAGGCTTTTGCAAAACCACAGTAGATTGTAGAGAGAGTGTGCAGAAAATGTAGAGAGAATTTACGAAATCCACATGTTCCACGATGGAACCCATATAACACCTCAATCACGGAAGATCTCCATTGCTTTGTTCCAAAGTAACTGCCACACCAAGGGCACTCGATACGTGGCCGCCCACAGATATACCTGCTTTCCAGTACAGGTTAACGACAAAGTGGACTCCACTGATTGCTCCAAAAATCCATACATGGATTGTATAGTGACAGTCACAGCAATTCTTCATCCATAGATACAGAGACCAGCAGTCAGTGTCTCTCCTGTCTCTCCTGTCTCTCCTGTCTCTCCTGTCTCTCCTGTCTCTCCTGTCTCTCCCTCTGTGCAATAGCCAGTATGTTCCAGTTATAGTCTTGCTGTCCTTAGATAACACCACACACACTACTACACTACAGTCCAGGTGCCTTAAAGGGACATTCACCAAGTAGCAACCTGGCTCGTAACAAAGCAGATAAATATTTAATATTGGATAGGATAAACGTAGTTAAAGTGGAAGCATTAATGGTTTAGTAGGCTTGGAAGTTTATAAATCATTTGCTTCAGATGAAACATATGCAAACTATATCCACTCTGGTTGCAGGAATGGTGCCATAGGATTACTAATGTTGTGTTGCTGTTTAAAAAGAGAGGATGAGATCAACTGAGTAATTGCAGAACAGTTAGTATGACTTCAATAGTGGGAAAATTATTGGAATCCATTCCAAGGGGCAGTATAAACCTTAACTTAGAAAGGTATAGATTAATAAGGGACAATCAGCATAGATTTATCAATGGAAAATTGTGTTTGATTCATGGTTACAATCTTTTTGGAAGAATTAACAAGGAGAATAGACGAGGCAGCGCATTTGATGTAATCTACATGGATTTTAACAAGGCATTTGTAAAGGTCCCACATGGCATACTGGTCAAAAAAGTAAAAACCCATGGCAGAGTGGCAAATGTAATGCAAAATTAGCTCAGTGTCAGGAGGCAAGGGATAATGTTGGATAGGTATTTTTGTGACTGGAATGCTGTTACCACTGGGGTTTTACAGGGCTCAGAACTCGGTCCCTTTCTATTTGCGGCATATATTAATAATTTAGATGGAAATGCAGGGAACATGATAAAGTACTCTGCAGATGGTATAAGTGTTGGCCATGTAGTTGACAGTAAGGAGGAACGCTTTAGACTGCAGGAAGATAGAGATTGTCTGCCTAACTGACCAGACTATGGCAAATGGAATTTGATACATGGAATTGTGAGGTGATGCATATGGAGAGGTGCAACGAGAGAATACACAATAGCATGTAGGATGTTAAGAACTGTAGAGGGAAGAGGGATTTTGGACTGTATGTCCACAGTTCCTTAAAGGCAGTAGGAAAGGTATATGGAATATACTGCAGCCATTATGCACCAGTGGAAGAATGAATATTTAGGACCAGGATGGCATATTAATCAAGTAGTGCTTTGTCTTGGATGGCATTAAGCTTCTTGAATGTTGTTGTCTATGCAGGATACCCAGCCTCTGATGTGCTCTTGCAGCCACAGTGTTTGAATTGAGACATAACTTTTTCAATGGAGAAATATTTGAGTATTTAAATAAATCAAAATTATCATTAATACAAAACTTTTATTCTGGACATCATTGTCTGCGAACCTTGTAATATGTGAAGTTTAATTGCAGTTGATGATGGTAAAGAAAATGTTTTAAACAAAGCTGTTACACATGTCTGGATAGAGTACAAACATGCATCAAATTGCACTGAGTTACATTTACATATGATCTGCAGATAAACGTGGCAGTCATTTTGCAAGGTACTGCCAAATAGCAGTGAAATGAATAACCAATTTATTTACCTTTTGGAATCAGCTTCCAAAAGACTATTGAGCTGAACACCAAGAGAACAATTTGGTTTCAAGTTCTTTCATAACTAAAAATGAGCATTAAACCAGTGCTGATTGGGAGACCCTCCAGAAGCAATATCCTATTGCACACAAGGCATTAAGCATAACACATAGCTAGTGAAGGAAATTGATTAAGGATTTTGAGGGAGTTGGGAGAGAAACACAAGTGGCATTTGTAATATTGGGATAGTATTTTAAGTATTTTAAATATTTTAAGTATTGTCATGTAAACAACAGCTCTCTGAGTAATAATGACAGCAATGTAAAGGGAGGAAGTTTTAGTTTCTCCTCTGAAGAAGTTTCAATTTTTTGCTTTTTTTTCAGTCTTTTCATTAGCAGCAGGTATAATGGTAATTTAACATGGAGAGCCAATGAGAACTCTGATAGGCGTACAACATTATGGAAGAAAACAGTGCAGCAAGCATCGTATTTAAAAGTGAATGACTAACTTGTTGTGCCATATTAATTTCTACAGTGGTACCCTGGATTTCGTTCTAACTGGAGAATGTGTTAAATTGAACATGCTATTCATGTAACATAAGTTTATTTGCAGTTCCATTGTACTGACATGATTTTATTTTTACTTTTGTAGCATTTCCATATCCAATTAATTATTTTCTTGTTACACTACTATACATCCCTAGTGATGGTAGTTCATTGATAATTAAAGGAGTGGGCTAGGAAACACATAAAGAATATCTTTTTTACAAGCTGATATATGAGAATCAAGTGATTATTTAATGATTTAAACATACAAAAATGTTATACCAATTAAGATATTTTAAAACAATTTACTGAGCAATCCTTCAAGCTTTTCTAAAGACATCAAAAATAGTAAATACATAAGATATGTTTGCTGGGGAACTAATACTTAGAAAGAATTAACAGCTGTCACATAGTAGATGAAGGATGTATAATTTACAGTCCTGCAGCCATTGCTGCAATATCCATAATGGGAAAATCCTAACTAGTCAATCCCCATTATGTAGTTTACAGTGGAGTGCAGAAAACACGGTTTCATTGATATCAGAAGTATGCATAATCTGAATTGTCTTAATCAATGACCCTCTAATTGTGAGTTAATGTTGGCAGGATTTCAGTAAATAGAACAGCTGCATGAATTGTAGGAATGTTGCCAATAGATGACTAGACAAGAAGTTGTTTTGCACCAAGAATACTAAACTGCCAGAAACCTTTGCAGATTACATAATTAAACATTTTATCAAGGTTTCTAAATATTCAGATTGTAATTTTTCAGTGGTGCGGGAGAAATAGAACAATGCTCCACAACCTGAAAATTATTGGACTCCTAATCAAAGAACTTTCATGAAATGGGGGAGAAAGCTATTTGGAAGGATGGGCTTAGAATGCATTTGTTTCCATCCTTTCACTATAACTTGACACGGATGAAGGACCTGATTTATTTTCAATAAAGTAAATCCATTTGGTTTATAGAACACATCATGTAACTGTCATCAACAATTGATACACAATACACAAAATAGTTCAGTATTCCATGTATTTTTCTTGCCTTGGTTAAAATTCAACTACCTAGTCTCACTGGGGGAAAAAAAAACTTTGTATCTTTGACTGAAATCAATAAGCAGGTTACAAAAAAACTTGAAATACAGGAATTCAATGCAGTAAGTGAGGAACAAAAGCAAAGGTTTTCAACTATATAGGGAAATTACAGCTGGTCAACAGAAATCAACATTAGAAAAAAACTGTTTACCTGTTGGAAGTGATGGCATACATTAAAATAATATGCATAAACCCATAGAGTATGACATCACAGGAGCATTGTTGCAGCTTTTACCCAACATCTTTCTAACGTTCACAGTTACAGTTCTGCTCCATTAACAATTCATGCTCCTTGTAAATAAAAAAGTATATCTTTACCCTCTGCATGCCAGATCTGAATTGCTTTGAGTTGCTTAATGGAGAATTCACACAATGTAGACAACATCCAACTTTCACCTCAAAAGATGGAGGGAAAAAAATCCAGGACAACAAATACAGGCTAAAATTATCCTCAGATATATTTACAGATTAAAAAAACACCTGAGTGTTTTTTTTTTGGTTTTAATTCATACTAAGGGAAAATGCCTCCCAAAGACCGAGTTAGAAGATATATTTTCTATTTATTTTTCCACTGATAAAGAACTGCAATATATTTTATAATGCCAAGCACATATTTTGTTTTGAGGAATGCAGCTTTCAAAATGCAGATATTAACCAATCACATTTGTTTGTGGATACGTAATCAAACATACTGATCAATGATATGACTAAATAACTTGGGAACGTTAATAGTGAAAACACAGGCAGCGATGAATGACTGCAAATGTATGGGTATTATCACTTGCATTTGCAATGTAATTGCAATTTATGATAGAAATTGAAAGTTGATGTATTTGCCTGGAGTTTGATTTTAATAAACAAAAATACCTGACCTTATCAAACAATGACAACAAGCAAAATAACATTCTGAACAAAACTAAAATTAAAAAAATCATGCCCCAAATATAAATTATAAAATAAAAATGCTTCTAGTATGTCCAATTTAACCACTTGCATAGAACATTGAACGGTACAGGAATAGGCCCTTCAGCCCATGATGTCTGCACCAAACACAATGCCAAATTAAATTAAATCTCTTCTGTTTGTACCTGATCCATGTCCCTCCATGCCCTGCATATTCATGTGTCTATCTAACAGCCTCTTAAATGTCACTATTGTATCTAGTTCCACCACTGCCCCTGGCAGCCCATTCCAGGCACCTACCACTCTGTGTAAAAAAAACTTGCCCTGCACATCCCCTTTAAACTTCCCCTTTTCACCTTAAATGCATGTTGTAAACAAATGTATTGCCCATAAAATTCTTATCTGTTCTGAGGGGAAAAAAACAAGAAATGATTTGAACCATCAGATAAGTGGCCTGTTGTAGCAAGGAAAAACTGGCTGACAGGTCACTCCTGCATTATGCTCGTTCCACTTTTAAAGGGTGACCTCAATGTGCCAGTGATAAACTGCACACCTCAAATTTCCCAATCCAGATCATTAACTGCAGGTCGACACAATAATAAACAGCCAGTAGGCAAGTTGGTCTTCAGCCTAAAATATGTAACTCCGATTTCTTTCTACAGATGCCGCTTGGGCTTCTGAGTGTCTCCAGCATTTTCTGTGTTTATTTCAGATTTCCAGCGTCTGCAGATTTCTGCTTTTCAGGCACATTGGTATATCCATGGACTGGTGCCTTAACATATTCAGATATTTTGACATCAACATTGCTGCCCTGAGTGAGATATAGGAGACAGGAGGTCATTAGTTTAATTAACAAGGTAGTGGGCACACCACCTTCTGGAATGGCAAATCAGAAGAAGAATGTCATTGTCATGGAGAATATACTAGTCTGGCATCCCAGCAACTCCCCCTGCTTGCTCTAATATGGAACCAACACACCATGGTCATCAGCACAAAAGAACCAGCTCATGAAGTTATGGATGAGGTCAAGGAGAACTTCTACTCCAACCATTGTTTGGGGGCAGGGAAGGGAAGGAACTGGTTTGCATCCCAGAGGGAGACAAACTATTCCTCCTGAGCAATGTTAACATCAGTGTGGGGAAAAAGATGCAACCCTTTGGCAAGGGATAATTGGCAAAAAAAAAGGATCCTTCTGACAAAATGCTTGGAGGAATACCTTGTCATAATAAACACACTGTTCTATCAGCGGGACAAGAACAAGGGCTCATGACAACAACCCCAGTTCAAGTAATGGCAGCTGTTAGATTATACCATCATCCAAGCCAGGGACTACAAAGGTATGCACGTTGCCTGTGCTATGACAGATACCAATGACTCCTGGACTGACTGCTGCCTCATCCACTTTGTTATCTCCACAACCTGGCTCCAAAAATCGGTGCCAATAAAAACATTACCACAAGAAGATCCATGTGAAGCATTTCAAGGACCTCACAAAAGGCAGCTCTTCTCCTAAAATGCCTCATAGATGATCTATCATCTCCCAGCAACTGGAAATGCAGGGTGTACTTGGTGTATGGGCTGCCCTGCAATCTGCCATAATTGACATCTGTGAAGAGATTTTTGGCTTCTCTACCAAGATAAATCAGGACCGGTCTGATCAGAATAACCAGGAGATCAAGGACCTAATTAACCACAAACACAGGGTATTCCTGGTTTGGAAGCTCCATTACTCCACAAGGGAAAAGAAACAGCACTATAGTCAAATGTCCAGTAGGAAACCCTTCACCTAGAGAACTAATAATGCATGGAAAGAGTGCAGGAGGCTAAGTAATTCACTGATATTGATGACACATCTTCAGCCCATCTACAGCTCCAATACCTGGGCTCCACCCCACTGAGAGCTAAAGAAATACATGAATTTATAAAGGACAGAGAGGCAGTTAACACTGGCTAAATAAACATTTGGAAGATGCCCACTACTGTGACCCTGTCCTTGACATGAGCACCCTTGATTCCATCTCACCATGACTATTCAGTCGAGGATTGCCACAACTATTGCTCGAAGTGAAGAAGGAACATTCAGGATTGTATTTAAAAACCTCGCCCATGCATCACGACCACCTAGAATCCCTGCAAAAGTAGTGGAAGGAATGCACATCATGGCAAACTAAGCACCCACCTGCCCTGTCTGGCATTTCCTGCCCCATCTGTGGAAAGGTCTGTGGTTCTCACTTTAGTCGGCTCAGAAACCACAAAACCGGAGTGGAAGCAAGTCATTATTATTGATCTTGAGGGATTGTTGTAGAATTAAAATAATGGGGGGGATATTGTGATTGGCCAACACCAATTTCATTCTTATGGATGCCAAAGGAGCATTCAAGCTTCTTTGGGCATGACAAGTATACAGTATGTTAGGCTTGCCTTCTTGAGACTGCTCAAAGTGGTTTTACACCTGATTTTTTACTTTAGAGTAGATTATGAGGTATAATGTCTGGGATGAACATCAGATTTTCTGTTTTGATTACGTGGTTAAATAACCAAGGTCAAAATGGTGGCAGTTCTATTTTGTCTTCATTTTAAAATAAGTCAGCAGAAAACGACAGACAGGATCGAAGAAAAAAGTTCGTTGACATTGATGGTTGAAGGAATAGATTGATAAATTTATGTTAGGATCAGCTGTGAAACTTAGTAAATGGGGCAAAATTTGTGAAGAGTTTGTGAAGAAGAAGGGAGCAAGAAAATTAGAGGCTATCTGAATAGTTGTGGTGAGATGGAATCAAGGGTGCTCACGTCAAGGACAGCGTCACAGAAGTGGGCATCTTCTAACCTGAAGCAGTCTTAAGAAGGCAAGCCTAACATATACTATGTTTCACTGAGCACACACTCTGCTTGGCAAGCCTTCAAAATCATATCAGGATTTGATGTAAATCAATGGAGTAAGTTAATTGCATTGATTCTAACCTTTTTTCCTTCCCCAACCCATTCCATCCCTACATCCACTTTTAATAGATCGGGGCATTCAAATCAGTTCCATACTGTAGTGACAAAGACATGATACTTTTTTTATACAATGCAATATCACAATTTAAACCTTCACTGAATACCATGTCTATCAGAACAGGATAAATAAATGTAAAACTAAAGATTGCTAACCTCTTAATTCCTTAGATTAGATGGAAATGTTTCCTTTTTAGGTTCAAACAATTGTTTTGTAACACAGATAGCCTCTAATTTTCTTGCTCCCTTCTTCTTCACAGATTTTGCCCAATTTACTAGGTTTCACAGCTGACCCCAACATAAATTTATCAACCTACTCCTTCAACCATCAATGTCAACGAACTTCTTTCTTAGATCCTGTCTGTTGCTTTCTGCTGACTTATTTCAAAATGAAGACAAAATAGAACTGCCACCATTTTGACCTTGGTTATTTAACCAAGTAATCAAAACAGAAAATCTGATGTTCATCCCAGACGTTATACCTCATAATCTACTCTAAAGAAAAAAATCAGGTGTAAAACCACTGTCTGCTGTTAATTGCTGATTGATTGAAGTGTCTCATTGACTAAATGTAATCAGAAATTACTTCCATTCACTAGATGAGTAAGAAAGACTAATAGCAATGAACAAAAGCAGGAGACTACTTAATCAAATCCTTTTTTTCATACTCAGCCATCTGGAAAGAACAACTCCCATGAAATGAACCAATGAAATTATTCAATTTTTGGCAACTGTTTTTCTCCCTTTATTACCTAAAGTAGTTTGGTAACAACGGGAAGTTTTTTTAAAATTGTAACACAAAAAATGTGTTTTAAAAATACACAGTTCTGAAAAGAAAATGATTGAGTTTGCCTGCAAGATATTTGCCCTCTATGAGCTGATTCCTTCATCTGGGTCTTTGGCTTGAGTTCTCTTTCCACCCCAATGCTTGGACACTTTGCCTGGGCCTTGGGTTGGCCAACATCAGTAACAAATTTTGTTACTGTGAGAAGGGGGAATTTTCACGCTACTTCCAAACATTCATAAAACCCATTCGTTTAACAGTTTTGCTGCTTACTGCCACTATGACAGACATAACAGCAATTGAATTTACTACCCGAGCAAGTTGTCATTCAGTCTCCTCATCCTTGCCATGCCAACCCTCACCCGAACCTTTGCACCCAAACTTTCTCACCCAACCCATTCATCAATATTGAAAAATGTTCTTTGTGTGTGCATATGATTGTAACACAACATCTCGGTTAGTGTTGAGTTACTTCTGTTTTATGGATACTTCAGTTACTAAGTTCTTCTGCAAAATCAGGCCTTTAGCAGTTCAGGAATGAAGTGAATTCCTGAAACTCACTACTACAAAAATAATTCTCTCAACTACAAAGGAAAAGACAGCAGTGACCCTGAGGCACTGGCATTTTAATTTAATAATACAATTCAATTTTATTTTGTTGTTCATCATGTGACTGAAGCCAGTGCAACGCAGAGGGAAAGCTTAAATCAACTTGAAATGGCTGGGTTCACCAAGGCAATGGTAACGGCTTCTGAAGCAGGAGATTTCAAATCTCTTGTCTGCTTCTATGGTAGAGTTTTGCCAGCTATACATGAAAAGAAAGATCTTCATATTTGATATCAAACATTAGCAGAGCTCAACACTGCAGCTGAATATCTATCAGAGAAAGGTTTGCATCAGGGCTCAATGACTTAGACTCAAAGCAAAATCAGAAAGAATAATCTGGGGATACTTGGGAAAACCTCCAAACACAGAAGATAAGAATATGATTAGCTGCACAAAACTTGAAAAATATCTTCCACATTGACTTGCAGAGGGAACACATCACACACAAAATCAACCATGAAATCTTTTTGTGTATTTTTAGCAGACTGTTTGACATGGTCAGCATGAAGTTCAAAGATACATCATCAGTTTATAAACAATCATTTTCTATTTTAAATAGACTAACAACCTTTACTGTGAATGGTAACAGAGTATCTAAGTTACTGAAATAGTATCCGGAGGTCTGACTGTTTATCTAGAATCAGAATCATTATCACTGACCTATGTCGTGAAATGTGTTGTTGTGCGGCAGCAGTACAGTACAAGACATAAAAATTACTATAAGACAAAAATCAATAGTGCAAAAGAGGAATAATGAGGTAGTGTTCATGGATACATGAATTCAAATCCCACTATGTCAACTAGAAAGTTAAATTCAAGCAATTAAATAAATCTGGAATTTAAAAAAAAACTAGTTTAAAATAGTGGAGACCACAAAACCACAAGTCCATTCAAAGTAGGAAATCTGTCCTGATCCAATTTTTGCCCATTGTGACTCCAGTCCCATCAGTGTGGTTGACTTTTAATGTGTCTCTGAAATGATCTAGTAAGCCTCGAAGTTCAGCAGGCAATTAGGGACAGACAATAAATGTCAGTGAGGCCATATCCCATGTGAGGATTAAAAGCCATGTAGCTGACAATTATGATTAAATAGTTATGCAACATATTTCCCTGCCCCATTACCACAGACATCTATATTAACTGGAACATGTTAAATGGTTGGCCATGAAGCCTCTGGAAATGGGTGGGGAATTGTCCCAGGGCGACAATGGCTAACACAAGGGGACATAATTTTGTGATTGGAGGAAGGTACAAGGGAGATATCAGGGGTAATTTTTTTACACAGAGAGTAGTGGGTGCGTG
The DNA here is from genome assembly GCF_009764475.1 of Pristis pectinata. NCBI lineage: Eukaryota > Metazoa > Chordata > Chondrichthyes > Rhinopristiformes > Pristidae > Pristis > Pristis pectinata. The sequence continues at coordinate 17,034,488 of NC_067407.1, forward strand.
GAATGCACTGCCTGCAGAGGTTGTGGGGGCAGATACGTTAGGGACATTTAAGAGACTCTTAGGTAGACACATGAATGATGGTGATGGGGGGCTATGTGGGAGGGAAGGGTTAGATAGATCTTAGAGCAGGAGAAAATGTCAGCACAACATTGTGGGTCGAAGGGCCTGTACTGTGCTGTAGTGCTCTATGAATCTCATAATGGCTAATTGGCTAGTGTAAATCACCCCGAATTAAGGTAGTAGCAGGAGAATAAGTTGAGTTGATAGGTGTATGAGAGAGAAGAGGTTACAGCACAATAAGCGGGAAATGGAATTGATGAATTACCCTGAGAACTGGAATAGACTCAACGTGCCCAATGGCTTCCTGTAAGTCATAAGGAAAAATGAGAGTACGGGTCCTCCCCAGTTTTCGAACGCCTGACTTATGTATAGCCTGTGCATACGAACTAGCGTTTGGGAGACCAACGGGATAGATTTGCCGCTGCTGAAGGGCGGCAGGCACCTTCTGCCAGATGGAAACTCGGTTCGCAGCCGCATTTCTGACCTGCGAACTGTTTGGATTATGAACAGTTCACAGGAACGGAACCCTGCCATAACCTAGGGGGGACCTGTAATACTATATCAGAATCCCACAAAGGTTACAACATGAAAGGAGGCCTTTCACACCATCAAATCCGTAGTAGCTCTATGTAAAAACAATGGGGCTGATCCCACTCCTCCACCTTCTCCCTATAGCCCCACAAATTCTTTACTTTCAGATACTTATCTGGCTGCCTCTTGAATGCTCTACTCTGACCCTTGGCTGTATATTCTAGAAGCTTGCAATGTCAAAGTGCTTTCTTCTTGTGTAACATTTGGTTGTATTGACTAACACCTTGGTTCTTGATCGTCCAATGATGGGAGCAGTTTCTTGCCATCTACTCTACCCTACCCTCCATAATTTTAAATATATCTCACAATCTCCTCTTTTCCAAGGAGAACAAATACAGTTTCTGCAGTCTGTATCACTAAAGTCCCTCATCCCTTTGGATATAGAGTGACCAAATAACAATCTTCGAAGCAACAATTGGAGACTACCAATTTAAAAGAAAACATAAGTTTAAAAATGATTCTTCTGTGGAAACAGGAGGGGCATTAAAGCCTCCAAGGCCCCTTGTTGCCCTTCCCCTGGAATACCATCTTCCACTTTCTCTGACTTCCCTTGAACAGCTCGATCTAGCACTCAATAAAAAGGAAAAAGAAAATAGCATTATTGACGTTAAACTTCAGAGTCAGATGTGGGTTGCTGCTGGACTGCTATACAAATGGGTCACATCAGCCTAGGAATTTATGGTTTTCATGTATCATCCAAACATTTCACCTCCAGATCAATTATACATGAAGTCACCAACCAACCAAGTAAGTAACAATCGAACAGAACCCTTCATCTCTGGCTTGAAGATCAGAATTTGATATACCTTGTAGTGGTCAGCAATGAACTTCAAACTAATGGTAAATATCACACACAAGATGACCATGGGGTAAGCAGTTCACTTGTTTTCTCAAAAGTTAGTGGTGATGCTTACCATATACATGTTGGAAGATGAGGTTTTTAATTCTATTGATTCACGAAGAGCTGCAGGTCTTTTTTGAAATCAGAGGAAATGGAGGCTTTCAGAAGTATTTTAACACAATTAGACTGTTATAGAGCCATGCAAAAGACTCCATAATACTATTAGTTATTCATAGAGTCATACAGCGTGCAAACAGGCCCTACAGCACACCATCAAGTACCTACCTATGCAATTCCCAGTTATCAATACTTGGTCTGTGCCGAGTATGACTTGGTTCTTCCAGATGTTTTTCTCTTCTGTTTGATCCCTTTATATTCTTTATGACTTTATGCTTATCTTACTACAGAAGATATAGCAACATCTTACCTCTCCCCTTTGTATTGTTTATTATTTTGATGAGTAAAGGGAAATTCAAATAAAAATTTTAAAATTACTGAGTTCTATACCTGAGCTATGCATTTTTCTATGTATACAGATGAACTTCCTACCCTAGATTTCAAGAATTGGATGTAAGAGGGAAGTTATAGATAAGTCTGCAAATAATAGAATCAGAATTGTAGAAAATACCCGATTGATGGGCTTGTGACTAGCAAATGATCATAACTTAAAAAATATAGTGTTATACCAGCTGGTAAGGAGAATGTTGAGCATAAATTCTTCAGTAAAAATATTAATGGTTGGAATATAAAACCTTCTGTCCTTCAAATGATGGGTAATATTGAAACTTTGAAAAGGATGCAGAAGTGTCCTGATAAGCTGATTCCCAGATGGGAGCATCTTAGTGCCCAAAAAAGCAACTTAGAGCTATGGTTCTACATAAGGGAGATCCAAAGTGATTTGATTAAAGTTTATGAGATGATGAAGGAAATAGATTGTATTTAGGTGGAAAGTTTACTTCAACTAAAAAAGGTTAAGGTGGGCCATGGGTCACAGTCGTAAGTTGTATGAGGCCAAAATTAGGTTAGATGTTACAAGGCAATTCTTTTCCCAGGGTATTGTGGATATGTGGAACAGGTTGCTGGCTTGTGATGAATGCTGATTTGCTAAATTTCTTCAAATGAGGTCTAATGCTATTTCTGCCTGGTGCAGAGATTACTTGGTACAAACGATGTGTACTGCATGACAATAATCTGAGCCAGACTGATCATCTAGTCCAGATCATCTAAGAGAGTTGAGGAATAATTTTCTCAATTTCTTTTCTCCAATCTGGTCTGAGTTTATGGTTTTTGTCCCCCTAAGATTGCACTTCTTACATAGGGGAAGAACTAAATATATATTATGATGTACAAGATATTGCAGTTGTGAACAACAGGATGAATGAACCAGAAATTCCTTTCCTGCCTACCATTGTTCAGCAATAAATTAATGTCAACCATTTTAAAAACCTGATTTAACGTGGTTTAATATTAAGGCTATCAATAATTTTGGTTCAAATACATTAAAGCTATTTCAAGTTATTTATTAATGGATTGCTGTTAGCAAATTTCTTCTCTTCTCCTGGAATTACCAAGTGCGTCCTTGCTTTGTGTATTCTTGCACTGAGTTAGTGCACTTTCAGGCTGAATTTTAACGTGGTTTGGCACCTTGTGACTCTTCCTGCGGGGTAAGTAATGTCATGTGACCCTCTGACTTATTCTAACATGGAGCCAGTACATTACAGCCATCAGCTCATTCACCCCAACCCTGGAATATGGCCAAAGAGGACTTCCATTCTCATCTAAAATAAATCCCAGCCCACATTCCAGAGAGAATCAGCAATTCCTTTCCTATCCTTCATTGTTCATTTGTTCACAACTTTCCCACAGTGGAACCATTCTAACATCTACCCTGTCAAGACCCCTTAGGATTTTATATGTTCATTCTCCTAAACTCCAATGAATGCAAACCCAAAAAGTCCAGCCTCTCTTCTTAGGACAATTCTCTCCTTCAAGAATTTAGTGAGATGAATCTCCTTTGGTCTGCCTCTATCATTCTTTTTTAGATAAGGGGACCAAAATTGTGCTCAGTATTCCAGGTGTGGCCTCACCAACACCCTGTACAACTGTAGCAAAACCTCCCTATTCTTAAACTCCAACCCAACATGCCTTCTTAACTACTTGTTGGACCTTTCTGCTTTAATGAGTAGTAATGTTTCGTTATTTGCATGTCTGACACCAAACTCTTGGAGCAGACACTATTTTCTGAGCTCTGCCATGACAAGAGATTACCCGGTCAACAGGGGGAGAGATTCAAGGATGCTCTCAAAGCCTCTTGGGAATCCCCAGTCCAAGACTTTTCAAAATGTAGAAGTATTCAGGGTTGCAATGAGAATTTTGAGTCCACTTGTTGGGAAGACAGAAACCCAGCATAAGTAATGAAAGCAGCACACTACTCATCTGCCCACCCCATCAAGCACCTGCCACCTCATCTGTAGCAGAGTTTGCAGTTCCCAGAGTACCCTCCAGTATCCACCTTAAAACCTGTAGAACTGGAGAGGAAGTGGGATCATCCTCAATCCCAAGAGACTACTTCAGAAGAAGAGGGTGTTAAAACTGGCAAAATTTAAAGCTTTTTGGGAAGCTGGTTAACAACCAATCTACTTCTGTAATTAACTTTAGTATGTTAAGCAGCATGTGAACAACACCTTAGAGAGAGGCAGGTTGTCAATTTCAATATGCTAATCCTTTGATTATGAGAGTGTTGATTTTTCTTTCGCAAATTAAGATCACGTTCACGGATTTCTTCCCTTGCTCGGGACTCATCTGTGGAAGCAAGGTGAGAACACAGTAGACACTGAGGGAGACGCAAGGATGAAATATGAGACTAAGTACTGATATCATACAGCTGCTTTTGTGGCTGGTTCTGTGAAAGACTGCATTCACGGTATTTGTGCTGAGAGGTTACCTTGACAATTCTGCAAGTTACATTGAGAACTTTGGAGGTTTGTACTTATACTTTAGTAATCCACATCTCAAATAAGGATGGCACTGACCAGCAAAAGTAGGGGAAGCTCCAGCATCATCATCATAACCAATAGCTAGAATATCAGGTGCAGCACCAGTAGTACAACCAGCAAGCGCAGCATGAACAGTGGGAGCAGCATTAGCCTGATCTTCATAGATCACCACTCTGGGAAAAAAGGGATCAACTGTCAGATCAGGATGGGACTTTCACATTGAATGGTAGGGCCCTGGAGAGTGTTGTAGGACAGAGGGACCTAGGAATACAAATACATAGTTCACTGAAAGTGTCATCACAGGTAGACAGGGTGGTGAAGAAAGCGTTTGGCACACCAGCCCTCATCAGTTGGGGCACTGAGTACAGAAGTTGAGACATTATGTTATAGTGGTACAAGACATTGGTGAGTCTGCACCTGGAGTGTTGTGTACAGTTTTGGTCACCCTGTTGTAGGAAAGACATCATTAAGCTGGAAAGAGCGCAATGAAAATCTATGAGAATGTTGCCTGAACTTGAGGCCCCGAGTTATAGGGAGAGGGTAGGCAGGCTAAGACTATTCTTTGAAGTGTAGAAGATTGAGGGCTGACCTTGTAGAGGTGTATAAAATTGTGAGGGGTACAGATTAGTTGAATGCACACAGTCTTTTTCTCAGGGAAAGGGAATCAAAAACTAGAAGGCATAGGTTTAAGTTGAGAGGGGAAAGATTTGAAAGGGACCTCGGGGGTAACTTCTTCACACAGAGGGTGGTGTGTGTATGGAATGGGCTGCCAGAAGAAGTGACTGAAGCAGATACAACATTTAAAAGACACTTGGACAGGAAAATTTCAGAGAGATATGGGCCAAATGTGGGCAAATGGGACTAGCTTGGATGGGGCACCTTGGTTGGCATGGACAAGTTGGGCTGAAGGGTCTGTTTCCGTGCTGTATCGCTCTGACTCATGTCAGAACTATATCTCCCAGAAGCCCATATAAGGACAGATAGATTACAGGCAGAAAAGAGATGTATCAGAACATCAGTGTCTCGGGTGACTCAAGGTCTTTTATTAGGTATTGGCAAACATTACCAGCCTACTGCTGCCAAGTGAACGTTATGGCTAGGCTTCATCAATGGCTTTCAAAGTCATCACTGCTGTCAACTTCCTTGCTTCAGGATCCTTCAAGTTCACTCCCAGAGAAGTGTGGTAGTCAACGGTTCCCAAATATAAAAGATATGTGAACAGTGAGTTATTTGCCAGGGTACCCAATCATGTATACTTTTCCAGCAATGACACCAGTTGGATTTTCAGCTCAAGTTAGCTTCCCACAGGCGCTGGATGTCATCAACCACTCACAAAATCTAACAAAGCTTCCTCAACCCCCAACACCCAGAAGTATTCATTAACATCCAACATGGACACTAAATCACTGAGAGTGTAAGAATTTCAGGTCACTCACTTCAGAATCAGAACCAGGTTTATTATCACTGACATATGTCGTGAAATTTGTAGTTTTGCAGCAGCAGTGCAGTGCAAGACATAAAGACATAAAATTACTATGTCACATAAATAAATAAATAAATAAATACATACATACATAAATAGTGCAAAAGAAAAACGAGGTAGTGTTCACGGACCGTTCAGAAATCTCACTTAATCTTACCATACCATTAGAACAGTCATTTTCTTTTAGCCACACAAAGTTAATATACCATAGTATTAAACCAATTGCTCACTGCACAAAACAGACATTAAGTTGTGTTACCTCCTCTGGTGTAGGATAGAGAGTGTGCATGCGGCAATGTTTATCAAAATTGGGTTCTGCAAATACATTCTGACTGACCCGGCAAGCATTCACTTGCTTTCCATGATGTTCCTTTAAGTATTAGGCTAGGCTTCAATCTGCATGGAGCCCTCTGGAGAATATCAGATTGCTTTCATTCACAACTACAAAAAAACATACATTACTACTGATAATTGAACATTTTTGCTGAAGTAAGCTAAGTAATTGGAAAAAATGTTTATACCTTCAGACTATTCAAATAAACATGGTTATATTTTTGTCAATAATTTCCCTCATTCGTTCTGTAAAATAATACATTGTATAACTGGCCTTTTGCTATGAATACATTCCTTATCTCCCTGCTGCCATGAACAGTTTTATTCTCACAGCCTTCAATCCAAAGTCTCCGCATTTCCAGCCTTAGCCTCTTTTCCTGTTATTCTTTTCAGCTGTCTCCATTTTGTGGCCAAAAAATTCTACGTTACGAGGATATTCTTACAAAGGCCATTGGTGGTGGGATAGATGGTAAGAAAGTTCACGGAGAGCTGGGAGTACCTGCAAGGTAAGTTGAAGACTGATATATTGAAGTAACCTTGAGATAGCAGAGTAAGGCGAAAGGGATCATGCATCAATAATGTAGATGAACATGCTACTGCATTTACCTTTTCTGCTTTGCTTGTCTCAGTAAATTGCTATCAGCATTGAATCCACAAAAATGGCACCATGCAGACCATGATGGCAAACGCAAACTATACCTTCTTTATTTCACTAATAGATTATTTCTCTTGACCAACGGAGAGGGTGTCCTTCTGATCTTCAACATCACATCTAGAGAGGCTTTACTGGAACAAAGTACAGTCTGTGAATGCCTGGATTCCGCTCTCCCAGTTTCTTCTAGTGCACTTCAAAATCCAACAAATTGTATGTTTGGAATATCTTCCTAAGTACAAGAGCTGAAATGTGTGGATTCCCATCATATTTGTTTAAAGTGAATAGTCAAAAGGCCCAGAAATGACATGGTAATACAATATCTGGGTCAAAAACTACTGGCGAGTGTGCTGCATTTACATCCAGATTTTCCTGATGCTATTAAAAGCTGCACTCCTAGCATGCTAGAAAATTGAACTCTAACCAACACTGGCTGTTATTTTTAAAGAATCTGTATCGCCTGAATTTCAGAACTTTCTGCATTGTGATCACCCTTTATTCTGTAGTTTCATGTCTTCTTGGTCACAATGATTCAAACAAAAAACTGTGTGATCTGTGACAGTGATGCTGCAGGTAAAACTATTACTCAGTGACCTGGGTTCAATCCTGATCACAGGTACTGCCTGTGTTGAATTTGCATGTTCTCCCTGTGACCATGTGAGTTTCTTCCAGATTCTCCAGTTTCCTCTCGGATCCCAAGAATATGCTGATAGGTTAGTTGGCAACTGGAAGTTGCCCTTGAATGAAACTTTATTCTGGGACTTGATGGGCCAAATGGTCTGTTTCTGTGTTTCATGGAAAAATTAAACGTATAAAATGAGTTTTCAGATAAACGTCTGAAAATCTTGGGTCTGCTCTGGCAATTAGCAATTGGAAGAAAGAACTGGTTGCACAAACCTAAAACATAGAGCCGCAAGGATAAAAGTAAAGGTGCCTGCTGTACTTACTGTGCAGTTTTTATTCTGCAGATTTTGGACATTTGAACTTACATGTCTTATCTCCCAATTATCAAAATTTTAAATTTGGAAAACCTCAGGGACACAGAAAATTTGAACGGCTAACTTGACAAATGCAGCATGGGAGAGAATATTGAACTGAAAGTTCAATTACTTTACTCTTTTGTGTCCACCAGAGAAAACCCTTCACTAACATTTTAATCTTATGTCAGAAAATAAGAATCACTATGAACGATGCTCAGAAATTCACCTTCTGCATAGTGAATGTAGCTTAAAGCCACAATCTGGTTATTTGTTTCTGATGGGGATATTCTGTTTTTCAATCTCTTAAAGTGGTCTTTAAAACAAAGGCTTTGTGAAACACTAGAGATGCAGACTGTGACAAATTAGTTTCACCTTTCATGATGCTTATTACACTGCTACAAGAGGTTCTTGCCTATATATCCTTGCTTTATTTATGGTTTTTAGAAAACCAGCAAGTGGTTTCACTTAATACTGTAAACACGTGCATTTAATGTACAAAACAATTCTTTTAATTTTTATTCATTAACTGCATGTGACATTTCTCTGATACCCCCAGATCTTTTCCACACAGCCTCAATGTTGAAACCACCTATTATCTATCATGAGTAATGGAATGTAGTGGCAACAATACAGAATGAATTCTTGATCAATCAATGCAAATAGTCACTATATATATAATAAACAGTTTATAAGCTAGTGAACATCAGTGTTTATGCTCTACATGAGCCTTCCAGCAACACTACAATGAGTGATGAACTGGAATGGGTTGCTAAAAGGATGATGATCTAGTTTTGGTTTCTGTAATAGGATGATGGTAGGATCAGTATTCTGAAAATAGACTGAGGGATAATTTCCATCCAAATATTTCTGCCATCAAAGTTTGGAAGAGTACTATCACTAAGCTAGGTGATAATACTTTAGGTAGGTGACAATGAACTTGGGAACATTTTCAAATAGTCCAACTGCTTCAAGTTTTACAAATATACATATACTGAATTCTACTTATGCCTATGCACTGTCACTGGGTAGATAAAAAGAATTTTTGGTAATGCCATCCATCATTTGTGGTAAAAGTTGATATCAATTATGGGATGCTCCCACTTTAATGGAGTGATTACCAAGAAAGTTATGAGGAATGTTTAAGGGAGAGTACATGCAAAAAAAAAATTTTTCCAAAAAATAAAATGTTGTTTGTGAACCAATTACAAATTAACACAATCTTAAATCTAATTTTGTACTCAATAAGAACGGTAACCTTAGTTGCCAAATTTATAATAAAAACACTTCTCTCTGTTTGGCTTCTCTGAAATTTAATCTTTCCGTAATTCCATGATGCTCGATTTAAATATTTAAATTTTTTAAACTATACCATAAAATTACCAATATTATATAATATCCAATGATGGATTCAACCAAGGTATTGAAAAAAATAGTATCAGTTCTCTGAGAGAATGATTCAATCTTTGTCTTTTAAGTGAACAGTATAAAATTTGGTGATGAGTTCAAACTAGTGTAATGCTTCTATTGAGGTATCATTGAGGGGTATTGATAAAATACAACATTCATAAGTGTATACCAAGAATATTTAGTTTAGTTTATTATGTCTAAATATCAGAACAATTAATTGTTACCTATTACCTGATCTTATTACTAATTGGGATCCTTTCATGCGAAGGGACAATGTTGCTAACCAACTTGCAGGGAGAGACCTGCGAAGATTTTAACTCCACTTCGATATACAGGCTCTGACAATCACCTGAACTTTGCAGAAATTACAATCTGGTGAGTGACAAGTGTGAGGTTGAGAGGAGTTGAAAACTGTGGTGAGATAGAGCTAGGCATCTGCTCTGCCCGTGACCGCAAGAAACTGCAGAAAGTTGTGGACACAGTTCAGCACATCACAGAAACCAACCTCCCCTCCATGGACTCTCTCTATACTTCTTGCTGCCTTGGTAAAGCAGCCAGCATAATCAAAGACCCCACCCACCCAGGACATTCTCTCTTCTCCCCCCCCCCACCCCCCATCGGGCACAAGATACAAAAGCCTGAAAGCATGTACCACCAGGCTCAAGGACAGCTTCTATCCCGCTGTTATAAGCCTATTGAACGGTTCCCTAGTAAGATAAGACGGACTTTTGACCTCACAATCTACCTCATTATGACCTTACACCTTACTGCCTGCAATGCACTTTCTCTGTAACTGTAACACTTTATTCTGCATTCTACATAGAAGGTAGAACAGTACAGCACTGGATAGGCCATTTGGCCCATGATGTTGTGCCGATCTTGATGCCAATTTATACTAAATGTACTCCTCCTGTGTATCATCCATATCCCTCCATTCCCTTCATATTCATGTATCTATCTAAAAGCCTCCTAAACTCCACCAAATTGCCTGCTTCCATGACTAACCTCGGTAACATATTCCAGGCACCAACCACTCTCTGCATAAAAAACTTGCCCCTCACAATGCCTTTAATCTTTCCCCCTCTAACCTTAAAAGCATGTCCTCTGGTGTTTGATATTTCTACCCTGGGGAAAAGATTCTGACTGTCTACCCTATCTATGCCTCTCATAATTTTAAAAATCTCTTTCAGGTCTCCCTTCCACCTCCGACACTCTAGGGAGAACAACCCAAGTTTGTTCAACCTTTCCTTAAAGCTCATACTCTCTAATCCAGGCAGCATCCTGGTAAACCTGTTCTGTACCCTCTCTATGGTCTCCACATCCTTTCTATAATGGAGCAACCAGAAAAGCACACAATACTCCAAGTGTGGTCTGATTAAAGTCTTACATAGCTGCAACAAGTAACTTCCTTACTTTTATACTCAACACTCCTACCAAAGAAGACAAGCATGCCATACCCCTTCTTTATCACCTTATCCAATTGTGTAGCCACTTTCAGTGAACTATGACTTGGACCCCAAAACCCCTCTGTACTTCAATGTTATTAAGGGGCCTACCTTTAATTGTATACTTTCTCCTTTCATTTGACCTCTCAAAGTGCAACACCTCACACTTACCTAGATTAAACTTTATCTGCTACTTCTTTGCCCATATCTGTAACTGATCTACATCCCTCTGTATTCTTTGATAGTCCTTCACACTGTCCACAACCCCACCAATCTTGGTGTCATCCACAAACTTGAAAATCCACCCATCTATGTTTTCATCCAAATCATTCATATATAGTCACAAACAACAGAGGTCCCAGCACCGATCCTTGTGGAACACCACTGGCCATGGACCTCCTGCCAGACTAACAGCCTTCCACCCCTACTCACTGTCTTCTATGGGCAAGCCAGTTCTGAGTCCAAACTTGCAATTCTGTTATTGTTTTATCTTGTACTACTTCAATGCACTGTGTAATGAATTGATCTGTATGAACGGTATGCAAGACAAGTTTTTCACTGTACCTTGATACATGTGACAATAATAAACCAATTTACCAATTCAGGTGTGACCAGCATGCAGGTGGAAATTTATCTCATACCTTTGAATGATGTTTCCGTGAGACATCTTTTCTTTCAATATATAGTAACAGTTTCAGAAGCACAGTTTGCAAACTTTACGCAATGATGTCTTTCAGAAACGAAGGGATTTTTCTTTTCTTTTGTATAAGTAGGTAGTGACCATTGCTTAGCTAAATAATATAGAATAGTACGGCACAGGAAATAGGATCTACGGCCCACAATACCTGTGCTGACCATGATGCTAATTTAAACTAATTTCATCTGCCTGTGCATGGTCTATATCCCTCCATTCCCTGACTGTTCACATGTCTGTCTAACTGCCTTCTTAAATGTTGCTATCATATCTGCGTCGACCCCTTCCCTGGCAGTGTGCTTCAGGCACCTATCACTCTCTGTGTGTAAAACAAAACATGCTTCCTACATCTCCTTTAAATTTTCCCCCTCTCACCTTCAACCTATGCCCTCTAGTATTTGATATTTCCATCCTGGGAAAATGACTCTGATCATTTACGCTATCCTCTCATAATTTTAAATACTTTTATCAGGTCGCCCCCCTCAGTCTCTGACACTCCAGAGAAAACAATCCAAGTTTGACTAACCTCTCCTTATAGCTAATACTCTCCAATCCAGGCAATATCCTGGTTAACCTCAACTGCATCCTCTCCAAAGTCTCCAAATCTTTTCTGTAAGCGACCAGAACTGCACACAATACTCCAAATGTGGCGTAACCAAAGTTTTATACAGCTGGAACATGACTTCCCAACTTTTATACTCAATGCCCTAACCGTTGAAGAGGAGTTTGTCGTATGCCTTTAACACCCTATCTACGTGTGTTGGACTTTTAGTGTGAGCTTCAGTGCAAAATGCTGAGTTTAAGAATTAATGAATTTCTCTCATCCCTCAGAATAATTATTTGCTGCAGGAAATGAAGCAGGGAACCATAATGCAGGCATTAGGATTATCAGATCAAAGATGATAGTTATTGATCATGCCACAAAGTTAGCCTTTAGCAATCAGTGCTAAAGCCTGCAAGTTTAGACTATGGTTTGCTGAACATGGAGATCAAAGCTTATGACCTGTGAACATTGGTAATTGCGTTGGACAGCCCATGTAATTGTCACTGTTGCATTCACGATCTGCAGAGACATGCTTTTCATCTTTCTTATAAAATACTTCAGAGAATTTACTGTGGGAAGTATCCTTAGAATTTGTTACATCAATGCTTTATGGTATTGAAGGTAATTAATGATTGTTAATGGTCAAACTGTATGCAGACCAAAAGACAACAGTAAATAAATCAGTTCTGTATATTCAGCAGGACTCAGGTAGCAGCAGTTCGTCAGTTGACAGCCTCTTAAGTCTGTGTTGCCATTGGATATATGAAGCTTGATGCAATATATGTACTTCAAAATTAGGGATGAAGCTATAGAAGATTTTAATTCTGCTGGCTTAGCAGAAACCAGACGTGATAAAATATTGATGTCCTCTTTTCTTTCCATAACCTTTAATCTTTAACTTTTGAGCAGACAGTAAGAATATTTAAATCATTTTTGATAAATGCAAATTGGGGCTCCAATGATCCAAACATAAATTGATTCCTATTTTACCTGGATGGATGAGCAGGCCTATGCACTGGATGAAGTTAGCCAATAACAACGTAGAAGAGGTCCAAGGAAAAATTTATTTTAAAGAGTTGCAGGCCCTATCCCTTTTGTGATTGCGGAGCACCATTCAAATCCACTTCCCTTGACAGATATGAATGCCAATGGATATTCCTTTGGTCCTTGTCAGTGGCTGCATGATACACCAGTACCTAGTTTAGCTCAGCCATGCAGGGCACTCATTTGTCAGAGTGTTTTTGTTCCTTCCATCCAAATACTCACGTATATGTATCACTTCTAATGTCATTCATGTACAAGAAGAATTGTAAATTGTAAATTAATTATTTACTTGAAGCAGAAATCCTTGGTTGTCACATGACATTATTGACACATCATCTTTGCTCTAAAAGGGTAACCAGGGAAAGACAAGAGGTGATCAGGGACAAAAAATAGAATGTAAGTACATGGAACCAGAGGACAAAGTTGATGTCTTAAATGAATATTTCTTAGCTGGATTCACAGTTAAGAAGGATGTTGCTGTTGAAGAATTCAGGGAGGGGGTTGGTGGAATTTTAGAGCAAATTTTCAATTGAAAAGGAGGAGGTAGGTTAAAGATGAATAAAACCCACCCACGGCCAGATGATGTATTTCCCAGTCTGCTATGGAAGGCAAAGGAAGAGATTGCCAGACCTCCGACAGAAATTTTCAAATATTCTCAGATCATAAGAGGTGCCAGATCACTGGAGGCCAGCAAATATGCTGCCTTTATTCAAAAAGGGCAGCAGGGAAAAACCAGTTAATTACAGGCTGGTAAGTCTCATGTCAGCGGTAGGGAAATTATTTGTATAATTTCTGAGAGATAAGAGTCGCCTGCACTTGGATTGGCAGAGAGTGATGGGGGATGGTTAGCATGCCATTGTTAAGGGGAAATCCTGCCTGGCCAATTTCAATGTTTTGAGGAAGTGACACAATGAAGGTAGCGCTGTCAATGTCATCAACATAGACTTCAATACCCATGTGTTATGACCGTTCCGGTAACGGAAATTCGCTTTTACAGAATTCACAAATCGCTACCCAAAAATATGAGATACAGAATAAAATTTACTCTCATGGAATTCATGTGCAAAAAGAAAAGTAAATAAAGCAATATCAAATTTATTGTTTTACAACTTACGTTTCTTGACTCGGCTGAAGATGATGTGGCTTCTCATTATGAAAAATCCCGATATGGCCCGTTTTCTAGGAACGCAGGGGTCACCTATAAGACCTTTGACTAGGTTCCGCATGGGAATCTGAAAGGTCAGAGCCATGGAATCTAGGACAATTTGGCAAATTGGATTTGAAATTGGCTTGGTGAGGTTAAAGAGGATGATGGTTGAGGGTTGTTTTTTGTGATTGGAAGCCTATGACCAGTGGTGTATCCTGAAGATTGGTGCTGGGATCCTTGCTGCTTGTGGATAGTGATGAGGGTAGTCTTTGGCTACGGAGGAATAGTGATCAACTGGTATGATGGGCAGATGGAACTTAATCCTGAAAAATGAGAAATGTTACATTTTGAGAGGACTAATAAGGCTAGGATATACCCAATGAATAATAGGTCACTAGGAACTACTCAGGAACAAGAGCGATCTTGATGTACATGTCAAAGGATTCTTGAAGGCAGCGGCACAGGTTGTAAATCAGGTGGTACAGAAGACATCCATATTATTGCCCTCATTAATCAGGACATAGAATATAAGAGCCAGTGAGGTTATGGTACAACATTCTAAAACATTAGTTTGGCTACAGCTGGAGTACTGTGTGCAATTTTAGTCACCAAACCCTGGGAAGGAATAAATTACACTGGAGACAGAAGGGAAGAGAATCACTAGATGTTGTCTGGCATGGGGTATTTCAGTCGTAAGGAGAGACTAGATAGGCTGGGTTTGTTTCCTTTGGACTGGAGAAGGCTGAGGGGTGGGGGGGGGGGTAACCTGATTGAAGTAAATAAAATTATGAGGGGCACACATGGATTAGACAGTGAGAAACATTTCCCCTTAGCAAAGCTGTCTATGACTGGGAGATATAGACTTAAGGTAAGGGGAAGGAGATGTAGAGGGGATTTGAAGAAGATTTTTTTCATCCAGAGGGTGGTTGCTGCTTTTTTATATATAATATATTTAGACAAGTACTAAAACTCCATGGCATAGAAGGCTATAGGCTGAATACTGGAAAATGGGATTAATATAGATAGGCACTTGTTGGCCAACATGGACATCATGTGTTGAAGGGCCTGTTTTTGTGCGGATTGACTTCATAACTCTGACGAATTATGCAGGCTCAGCAAGCAATTAGGAAGGCAAACAGGATGTTGGCCTTTATTGCAAGCAGAGTTGGGGACAAGAATAGAGATGACATGCTCCAACTATTTGGAGCCCCAGTGTTACATACCAGCAACAAAAGAAACACACCGAGTCATGTATCAGTGTTAAAAAGTATTTTATGAAATAACTACTTGTGATAATAAGGAAAGTAAAAGTAAAAAGGTTAGAATGTTAGAAGTAAAAATGTTAAATCTTAAACATTAATGCCAAAAACTAAACTCGAAGTGTGTGTGTGGCAAATTCCCAAACTCCAAGTCCAGGAATGGTTCTTGAAGTTCAGTTCAGCAAGCCATAAGGTGAAACGTGAGCAAAGGCTTCTTCAACAACCACCATTGACTGAAGACAAAACGTAGAGAGAAAATAGAGAGTAATTACGGAATCCAAATGTCCCACTTTGGAACCCATACGACACCTCAGTGTTTACTCGGCAGTGACTACTCCACTGCATCTTCCTCACCCCGAAAGGCACTCGAATCGTGGCCATTCACACAAATACCTGTTTCCTTCTACAGGTCAACAACAAAGTGAACTCCACTGCTTTGTTTCGAAGTACCTGCCACCCCGAAAAGCATCCGAGATGTGGTCGTCCACACAAATACCTGTTTCCCTCTACAGGTTAATGATAAAGTGGACTCCACCGGATTACTCCAAAAATCCATACATGGATTGTAGTGACGGGCACAGTTACTGTTTTTCATCCATCGATAGAGACTAGCAGGCTGCTCTCTCTCTTTCTCCTCCGACTGATTCCGACTGACTGCTTCAAAAACGTCATTACGTCCTTTATCTTCTGTTGTCGTAACCACGGCAACACACACACACACACACACACACACACACACACACACACACACACAGCCCTATGCTCTATCTTAAAGGGACATTCACCAAAGTAACCTATTCCATAACACCAGTGAAACTATATCAGCAATGTTGTGCAGGCCTGGTCTCTCAACCGAAGGAAGCATATATTTGTGAGGGCGGGAGTGCAGTAAAACTTCACCAGGTTTATTCCTGGAATGGCAGGTTTGCTGAATGAGGAAAAAGTATGCAACCTGTTGAGTTTAGAAGTGAGGAGTAATCTCTTTGAAACATCCAATATTTTTAAGGGGACTTAACAGGCTACACACACAATTGGTAATCCCCCTGGCATGTTTACTCTCAAGGGTCACAGTCTCAAAATAAAGAATCAATCATTCATGAGAGAGATGAAAAGAAAATTCTTCAGGGAGTGATCAACCTTTGAAATTCACTTCCTAAGAAAGCTGTGGAGGTTCAGTCACTGAGTATATTCAAGAAGAGATTGATAACTTTTTATATATTATGGGAATCAAGTGATACTGGGTGCGTGCAGGAAAGTGGCACTGAGAGAAAAAAATCCCCATGACTTTATTGAATGGCAGAGCAGGCACGAGTGCCCATCACAAATATATGCTTCCTTCGGTAGAGAGACCAGGCCTGCACAATATTGCTGATATAGTTTCACTGGGGCTCTAAATAGTTGGAGCATGTCATCTCTATTCTTGTCCTTAACTGAGTGCCCAAACTCCTTTTTCTATTTCTTATGCTTATAAAGACAATACAATTGGGATCAGAATATTCTATCCATTGCACAAGCTTTTGTTTCTCAACCTGCTCCATGCATCTATCCATCCAAGCAATTAGACAATAATGTTAAATTCTGGGGCCTCCATATAGCTCCTCAGAGATTAAGTGGGCTGCTTTAAGCTAACCTTGCTAACAAGAATAGGTGGATTTGGGTTGACCACTTGTGCAACATCCCGTGTAATTTTAGTCATTAATTTCAATGAGTGAAATTTGACAGAATATGAAAAATGTGTCTGTTTCTCACCAGGCTGTTAAAATTATTTGCTCTCCTCCCCTTCCACCCACCAAGGCAATGCTCTTCAGCCTGTATCATGACAAACCTATAATCACCTTCCAAGCAGAGCAGAATGAAGCCATTAGCGCAGTTACTAAAAAAAGTATTAGTTTTTTGAAGCAGTGTGTCCAATGCTTAGCCAGATGATAGGCCATAGCACAAAAACATTCAGCTTGGGGTCTCCAAGATAATTATTGTCTGATTCATTTCATGTAACTTTGCTATGTAGAGATCCAAGCCATAGAATAGATGCTGGAAAAAAATAGCAGGATCTTAACAGTGACTCAGAAGGCAGCAAAATATGCATATCAGCATTTGTAAATGAGAGCTTCACTTAAGCTTTAGAGTTGTGCAATAACTAAGAGTCCTGCCCATGGGTGAACAATCCATGGTCAATATACCTTTAGCTATACTTCTCAGAACACTAATTCAATTACCATGCACGACCATTTTCAGATCTAGTGATACTTTATTGCATTATCAGAAGAAAATTCCATGAGTATAATTGAAATAAAGTGCAACAAAATGTAATATCTTAAGTGTAATGAAAGCATATATTAGTGCTCTTATGCTATTAATTCTCCTTGTTATATTTTCTTGAACTTAGTAACCTAGAAATGATTCTGCATTGGAAAAATGTGTAATAAAATGAAGCTCTGCAGAGTCATCGAAAGTAGTAGTAAGCTTGCAGTTTCAGTCAAAATTAGGTCTTTGAGGAGACAATGTTTAAAGGATGTGTATCTTGACTACCTACAGTGCATAACAGTTATATTACTAAAGTAGTATACAGAGGAATTACAGAGGTGTAGTGGTGCTGTTGTTGGTGATGCTGCTGCCTCCTGGCTGCAGGAATCCAGATTGGATCATAACCTCTGCTACTGCCTGTGTGGAACTTGCATGTTCTCCCACGTGGGTTTTCATTGAATGTCCACTAGATGCTCCAGTTTTCTTCCACACTCCAAAGACATGCTGATAGGTTAACTGGCTACAGTAAATTACCTCCTTCATTACTTCTTTTTGGATATGGTGGAAGCTACTGTCACCCTTTCATAGATGATCTGGTTTGCCATAGAGGAAGCTTTGGGAAGGAGAGAGCTGTGCAATTGTAGCTTCCATCAAGCATGGTAGTGTTGCGGTTAGCGTAATGCTATTACAGCACCAGCGACCCGAGTTCGATTCTGGCCGCTATCTGCTCCGGTTTCCTCCCACATTCCAAAGATGTACGGGTTAGGAAGTTGTGGGCATGCTATGTTGGTGCTGGAAGTGTGGCGACACTTGCGGGCTGTCCCCAGGACACTCTACGCAAAAGATGCATTTCACTGTGTGTTTCAATGTACATGTGACTAATAAAAATATCTTATTTTATATTATCTTATCACATCTTACAAGCGGAGCTTACAGAGATTGTAGGATTTGAGCAATGTCAATACACAGAGTCACTGCTGCTGGTTCCCAGCAAAGACCCACACCTCTGTGCTGAGTAGCTGCCAACACTAGTCATCATAAGCATCTTTTCTGTATTAAACCATGGGCTGTTTATTGCTGAAGTTGTGCTAGGTTCTCGGAACAGCAATAGTGAGAGAAGGTGAGGGTTCATGCCAGGTTTATGAAGGCACAGCAGTGCTTAGCAGCAAGGAGGGAAGAGGTTTGGACCAGATTCCTGACACCCAAGTTTCTGGTATGGCACAGTGCACAGCAGCAGGGGAAACAATGGTTCACACCAAGTTTCCAGCTCAACAGTGGGGAGAGCTTGGGGTTGCACCAGGTTCCCTGCATCCAGTTTCTTGGCACAGCAATGCACAATTGTGATTAGGACATTGTTCACACCAGGTTCTCAGCACAGCAATGCTGTCAGTATTACATCTCTATATGTATATGATATAACGATCCTTTCCATTGCTGATTTTGTTAACACTCTTGTTCCTGGGAAAGCATCCTCAGCACTAAGTGAGATACCAGTGTATTCTACAGTGTATTCTATTTCACAACACTTTCAAACTGGCGGTTAACTCTGGTAAGATGGGGAGGAGTATTGGCAGATAATGCTGATCAGACTTGGGTGATGTTAATGCCTTGGTCTTGAGCTTGAAATAGCCATGCCTGCCATGCAATTTTTGTTCTGAATAAATTTGTATTCTCATGTATCCTTTTAGAGCAAAGACAATGTGGCAATAATGTCATGTGACAACCAAGGATTTCTGCTCCAGATAGGTAACTAAATTACAATTCTCCTAGTACATGAATTATTGAAAAACAGGCAACCCCCATGTTACAACGATTTGGGTAACATAAATTCATCCTTACAGAATTCACAAATCACTGCCCAAAAATTTAAGATATGGAATGAAATTCAGTTCTTGACACACATATTGGTATTGGTTTATTATTGTCAATTGTACTGAGGTACATTGAAAAACTTGTCTTGCATACCGTTCGTACAGATCAATTCATTACACAGTGCAGATACATTCAGTTAGAACAGAGTGCATTAAGGTAGTACAGGGTAAAAACAATAACAGAATACAGAGTAAAATGTCACAGCTACAGGGAAGTGCATTGCAGGTAGACAATAAGGTGCAAGGTCAAACAAGGTGGATTGTGAGGTCAAGAGTCCATCTCATCATTTAAGGGAACCATTCAATAGTCTTATCACCGTGGGATAGAAGCTGTCCTTGAGCCTGGTGGTATGTGCCCTCAGGCTTCTGTATCTTCTGCGTGATGGGAGAAAGGAGAAGAGAGAATGACCAGGGTGGGTGGGGTCTCTGATTATGCTGGCTCCTTCACCAAGGCAGTGAGAGGTATAGACAAAGTCCATGGAGGGGAGGTTGGTTTCCATGATGCATTGGGCTGTGTCCACAACTCTCTGCAGTTTCTTGCAGTCCTGGGCAGAGCAGTTGCCATACCAAGCCATGATGCATCTATATAGGATGCTTTCTGTGGTGCATCAATAAAAATTGGTGAGCGTCAAAGGGAACATGCCAAATTTCTTTAGCCCCCTAAGGAAGTAGGGGCGCTGGTGAGCTTCCTTGGCCATGGCATCTACATAGTTGGACCAGGACAGACTATTGGTGATGTTCACTCTGAGGAACATGAAGCTCTCAACTCTCTCGACCTCAGCACCATTGATGTAGACTGGTGGATGTACACCACCCCCTTTCCTGAAGTCAATGACCAGCTCTTTGGTTTTGCTGACATTAAGTGAAAGGTTGTGGTCATAACACCATGTCACTAAGCTCTCTATCTCCTTCCTGAACTCCGACTCATCGTTATTTGAGATACGGCCTACTACGGTGGTATCATCTGCAAACTTGTAGATGGAGTTAGAGCAGAATCTGGCCACGCAGTCATGAGTATATAGGGAGTAGAGTAGAGGGCTGAGGACATAGCCTTCTGGGGCACCAGTGTTGAGAATAATCGTGCTGGAGGTGTTGCTGCCTATCCTCACTGATTGCGGTCTGTTGGTCAGAAAGTCAAGGATCCAGTTACGGAGGGAGATGTTGACTGTAGACCTGTTTCAGCGGTAGGCAAATTGCAGTGGGTTGAGTTTGTCTGGGAGGCTGGAGTTGATGCGTGCCATGACCAACCTCTCAGAGCACTTCATGATAGTGGACGTCAGAGCCACTGGTTGGTAGTCATTAAGGCATGTTACCTTGTTTTTCTTCGGTACTGGGTTGATAGTGGTCTTCTTAAAACAGGTGGGAACCTCAGATTGAAGCATGTGCAGATGATGTGGCTTCACGTTACAGAAACTCACAATACAGACCATTTTCCGGGAAGGCAACCCCTCCCCTCCACCCCCCTGTAATGCAGGGGGTTGCCTATATAGGAAAATAAGTAGAGGGGGAATGGGGTTGATGAGTTTCCTCTGTAGTGAACTGGCATAGATACTTATGGGTCAAATGGTTTCTTCTCTGTAGTTGTAAGTTATGTCTTGTATCTGAAGACAGGCATTGGCATCACATTACAACAACTGGAGAGTTTAAATTTTCAATAGATTAAATCTGGAGTAAAGTGAATGCTGGATATATTCAGCAGATCAGGTAGCAACTGTGGAGAGACAATAACTGAGTATTATTACAGGTTGATGACCTTGCTGGAGAACTGGCCAAGGACTGAATGGAGATGTTCTGCAAAGTAGTCATTCAGTTTAGTCTACATGGATTCCAAGTAAAATTCCACCCTTCACAGTTTAGATCCACCCATGATCACATGTATGATAAGGCTACTCAGTGTTTCTTGTATCACAGTTCTCATCGCATCCTGTGATCCATGCTTAATGCAATACATTGATACATGCATGCCCTTGACTTCTTGTTGCAATAGTACCAACTCTTTTTCAAAGTTGTCTTGTCCCGTAGTCTTCTTTTGCAGCATTTGGTGTTTTAACAAAAGACTTCGTTTCTTCCTTACAGTCATCAAAAATCACAAACTTCACTTGCTCCTAGATTCTTATACTCCTTTGGATTCTTCACTTTCTTCTGACCCCCATCTCTCCTCCTGGTCACACTACTTGCAATATTTGCACTATCCCTTTTGATTTTCCTCACTCCGATCCCAAAAGATCATTCCTCATCAGAGAGTAATGAATTCTGAGCCCAGCATGATGTTGAGCTCTTCAGCTGTCTTTACCCATTATTGGACATTTCCTCCCATCTCCACAATTCCCAGTCCACCTGGACCCCTCTGTCAGACCTCCTACCTTCTCTATGTCTATTGGTCACTAATTTACAACATGATATTGATCGTTTCTATTTTGCCACTGCTCTTACTCATTCTAATCCACCCAGCCCCTAAACTTGCAGCACCCAGACAACTTCGGTCTCCACTCCATCACACACATTCCCTTTGTTTTCTCCAACCCTCTCCCTCTCTGCAACTTAAAACACACAGTTGCTTTCTCCCTTTTCTAGTTCTGATGAAGGGTCATTGACCTGAAACGTTAACACTACTTCTCTCTCCACAAATGCTGGCTGACCTGCAAGGTGTTCCCAGCGATTTCTATTTTTACTTTATAACATAGGAGAAGTTAAGGTTCAGCTCATATGCAGTCGTGTATGAATGCATGAAAGGCCAGATTCAGAGAAATGAACAGGGAATGTTTTTGTACAAAGAGGGTTGCGCAGTTGTGCAATCTGCTACAAAGTGCTGTAGCCAGGTTACACTGTAGAATGAATGTGCAGATTAGAAAGGCAAAACAGCAGCATTCTGAAAGAACTGGAACCAGGTACCACTGGATCATGACTGGACCAGGATTTGTGGTACAAAGGATCAATTGAGTTGACACAAGGGTCTTTTAGATTAATAAATGGTTGGGAGAGGGATCAAGGGAGTAGGTAGTGTTAATAACACTAGCAAACAAGTGAAGAGGAAGACAGAAAGCAAAGTACTGCAGGTATAGAAAATCTGAAATTCAAAAGGAAAACATTGAAAAAAATTCAGCAGGTCAGCAGAAAAGGTGGGCTTGATTGTCAGAAATGGTGCATAGATGAAGGGAAAACAAAAGGATGTAAAAAAATTAAATTGGTAGAAATACTAGACTAGATTACACAGATCCAGTCTCCCAATGTAGAATTGCAACTCGCATTCCTCCCACAACAGCACTTTTTTACATCTATTCATTTTCAGAGCCAGGGGCATAATTTGCAAGACCAATATTTTTGCCCACCTCTAATTACCCTTGAAATGAATAGCTTGCTAGGCTGTTTATGAATGTATTAAAAGAATATTTAAGAATCAACCACAATGGTGGGTCTGCAGTGACATGCAGATTTCCTCCTCTGAAGGACTTCAGTAAATCAGATGGATTTTTACAACAATCCAATAGTTTTGTGCATCATTATGAATGAGTAGTTTTTCTTTGTAATTCCAGTAATTAATTTCAATTCTGCAACCGCGATGGTGGGATTAAATTTTGAAGAGATGTTAATAGATTGATAGGCTATGTAAAGCTGTGGCAAAATAATTTATATTTAGAAAATATGAGAACATCAACTATGCACTAAACAAGGTAGGTAAAGGTAGTTTCTAAAAGGTGAAAAGCTAGAAGCAGTTGCAGTCCAAAATGATTATGGGCTAGAAACTGCTTTTCCACCTTTTAGAGGCATTTGAACAATATTTTGGGTCACCCTAATGCTATTTATGAAAATCACAAAGTTTGAAAAGTTTCAGCTGTGAGTTTCATCCCAGCAGTTTTCTCTGATTCTCCTCTGTAGAGGTGCACTGAAACTGACATTGTTTTAACATGACATTCTCCAGCATTTACCCTCAGAATTGTATATTTTTCAATAACATTGCTTTGCATTCTTCTAAACTCCAATGAGTACAAACATAACCTCTAATATTTCCTCAGAAGGACAATCACTCCATACTCAGGGTCATCCTAGTGAACTGCCTCCCATCATAATACATCTTTCCATGTTTAATGGACTGTCAGACATGATTCCCCCTTCATGAAGCCATGTTGATTCTGTTTGATCAGATAATGACTTTCCAAATGTTCTGTTATTACTTCCTTCCTGACTGATTCCAACATTTTACCAAAAATAGGCCTTAGGCCAACCGATCTATATTCACCTGCATTTTGTTTCCCACACTTTTTTGAATAAGGGTGTCATATTGGCAGTTTTCTAATTCTCCAGTACTTTAGGATCCTAAGGATATTTTTTTAAATTACTATTTCTGTAGCCACTTCTTTTAGAATGAAAAACCATCAGGTCCAAGAGAATTATCTGCTCTTCATCCAACACTTTGCCTAATACTAATTCTCTGGTGACATTATTTAATTCCTCCCCTGTATTTTTTTTACCATTAATGGGATGTTTTGTAGTATCATCTACAATAAAGAATGATGCAAAATACTTGTTTAATTCCTGTGCCTTTTCCTTGTTCTCCATTGATTTCCTCAGCCTCTTTCTTTCAGGGCCCAGTATTCACTTTGACCCCTCTGCCCTCCTTTGAGTAGATAAAAAGGATAGAGGGGTCAACGTGAACACTGGTCCCTGAAAGAAAGAGGCTTCTTTAAGTTATTGTCAGTGCTTTTGTGGCCTGCTTAGCTGGATCCTGAATTTATTCCAATCTTTGGGTCTGCCACTAACCTTCAGCATATTATATGTTTTCTCTTAATGCCCTCCTTATCATCCATGGCTAGTCATGGTTAGTTCATCATCCCCATAGATCTTTCCTCCTCATTGGGATATATTTTTTCTAAGAGTCATGAATTGTCTCATAACTGTCTGTCGCTCTTTATCTGTTGTCTTACCTGCTAATCTATTTATCCCGTCCACTTCAGCCAACCCTAGCCTTGTTCCTTTTCATTATCCTTATTTAATTTTAATGTGCCATAAATTTATCCATCTTGTACTTGCTGTGTGCACTTAGATAAAGAAACTTGAATGTTGTCTTTGTAGCATTTGTATCCTGCTCTGACTCTAATTGGAGATATAGTCATTTGTTAGTATGATCGGTCCTTTCCTGACAGACCATGGCTAGCGATACCCGTTTCACATCCCTGCACTGTCCCTTTGTCTTTTCCCTCTCATACATTATTTAGGTGAAATCTTTATCTAAAGCCCAAGTTATTCTATTGATTAGAACACTGGTCCCAGCTCAATTGAAGAGGAGGCAGTCACAATGGAATAGCTCACTCTTTCACCAGCACCAGTGCACCGTAAATTCAGTCCCATTTCTTTAAAAATGTCATTGAGCTACACATCCAACTTTGACCTTCCTGATCCTAATTTGGATAATAAATGAGAGATTGCGGGTCTGCTTTTCGATTCAGATCTTAGCTGCTCATATGCCTCTTCAGTCACAATTACTTTGTTGATTCCAACAAAGGACCATGGCATCTGGATCTTACCCCCTTCCAGCTCCAAGGTCCTTGAGTTATCTTATAACAACCCAGAAGGTGGCAATTTGGCCCACTGCATGCATGCCAGTTCGCAGGGAAGCAATCCCATTAGTTCCATTCCCCTTATTTCCCCATATCCTTGCATACACCCTTTCTTACACACGCCCATCATTGGGATCTAGAGTAAGCCCACAAAAGTATGGAAAAACATACAAACTACACATGGACTGCACCTGAGATCAGGATTGAACCTGGGTTACTGAAGCTGTGAGGCAGGAGCACTAATTGCTGCACCACCATACAAACACAGCCCTGAAGATTTGTAATTAACAGCAGCACAACTCTTGGGTCTCACAATTGTAGCTGCAGAGAATAGTACCTATTGCTCAGTTATTACTATCCTTTAGAGGTAATGATGATGCTGGAATTTGCATAGGATCAGAAGTTACAGGGAACCAACTCAGTTGGAGTTGAACCCAAACACACTAGAGGAGGTGGAAGCAGACAACCATCCCCAAGTTACTAAAACTGTGTGATTTGTAAGTGTGACTGGAAAATTAAAGTAATTCAACTCTTCAGTGATGCTGACATTGCATGAAAATGATAGGTCTTGCACTCCACTGACTGACCACTTACAGTAGCTTCCAAGGTAAAGGTCTGAAAGCTGTGAAGCAAGTGTATCACTTCAGACGAACCTCACCTTTCTTCATGTATGAGATAAATGAATACCAGATAAAATATAAAGAAAATATATATATTTATGTCATCCTTTTCAGGGTGCT
Source organism: Pristis pectinata (assembly GCF_009764475.1). Taxonomy (NCBI): domain Eukaryota; kingdom Metazoa; phylum Chordata; class Chondrichthyes; order Rhinopristiformes; family Pristidae; genus Pristis; species Pristis pectinata. The sequence continues at coordinate 17,060,374 of NC_067407.1, forward strand.
TTGCAGCTGATGCATTAATGTTCTAATCTGAGAAATCTGGGGCAACACGGTGGTGCAGTTGATAGATCTGCTGCCCCACAGCTCTAGTGACCCTGGACTTCATCCTGACTTCCTGTGCTGCCTCTGAGGAGCTTGCTTGTTTTCCCTGTGACTGGTTGGTTTTTCCCAAGTGCTCTAGCTTCCTCCCACGTCCCAACTGACCACTGTTGATTGACCTTGGTGTGTGGGTGAGTGGCAGAATCTGGGGTGGTGGGGACAATTAATGGGAATGAGGAGAAAATGGGATGAGTATACATGGGCACTTGATGGTCAATATGGATCTGATGAGCTGAAGGGTTTGTTTCTCTGCTGTATGATACTATTACATGATAACACAGCAGCCAATTCACAAACTGTAAGATCCATAATATTCAATGAGTTAAACGATTAGATTAAGAACAGAAAATGCTGGAAACACTTGAAGGTCAGGCAGCACCTGGGGAAGGAAACAGTTAATGCTTTGGGTCCTAGGACCCTCTTCAGAACTAGAAAGGAGAGAACACTAGTTAGATTCAGATTAGCTTATTATTATATACACCAAGGTGCAATGAAAGCCCTTGCTCACATAAGCTCAGAATAAACAGTATACATGCTGATAATAAATACCACAATAAATACGACGACAAAGGCAAAACAGCCAAATGGTGCAAAGATTGTGGTGCAAATCTGAAGTAGTGCAAAAAGAAATGCTAAAGTGACAATAATGGAATAACTGAGTGAAATGAAATTAAGAGTATGAGAGTGTGGCAGCACCACCAGGTAAAGTACGTTAAAGAGGTGATTGATAGTAGTGGGGAAGTCTTTAGTTTTCAGTTGCAGAGAAGGAGGGGGAAGTACAGTAGAACTAACTGAATATCTCTGATAGGGTAAGATCAATTGCTTAAAGTGGCAGTTTGAAGCCCATTATACTTCCTTATCTGTGTTATATGTTGCTAATAGCAGAGGTATGGGAAGTGCCTTGCAAGCTAAACCAAATTAAAAAAAAACAACTTAAGCCAAAGTGATGACTACAGACAGAAAGGTTAGCTTGAGAATGGGATGGTGAATTAAAGTGGCGGGCAACAGGAAGCTCAGGGTTGCCCTGCAGACTGATAAGATCTTTATTAGTCACGTGTACATCGAAACACACAGTGAAATGCATCATTTGCGTAGAGTGTTCTGGGAGCAGCCTGCAGGTGTCACCACGCTTCCGGCACCAACATAGCATGCCCACAACTTCCTAACCCGTACATCTTTGGAATGTGGGGGGAAACTGGAGCACCCGGAGGAAACTCACGCAGACACAGGGAGAACGTACAAACTCCTTATAGACAGCAGCCAGAATTGAACTCGGGTCGCTGGCGCTGTAATAGCATTACATTAACCATTACACTACACCATCTACATTTGGTTTCACTTATGTAGAGAAGGCCAAATTGCGAACACTGAATGCAGTGCACCAGACTGGAAGAAGTGCAAGTGAATCATTGCTTCACCTGGAAACATTGCTTGGGTCCCTTGATGGTGGGAAGGGGTGAAAAGACAGGGGCTAGGTGTTGCATCTCCTTATGACAGGAAGCATTTGGTGGAAACAGAAGAGCAGACCAATGAGTCGCAATGGGAACAGTCCCTTCAAAATGCTAAAAGCGGAATGGAACATATGTCAGATAGTGAAATCTTGTTGGAGTTGGCAGAAATTACAAATGATGATCCATTGAATGTGGATGTGAAAGGTGAGGATCAGAGGGACTCGGTCTTGACTTTGTCAAGGAGAAGGGTTGAGAGGAACCCACGCCTCAGGAAGAAGTGTCCCTTTTTATTCCAGACGTCCAATGTCTGGATTTTCGTAAACGACCAGATTAGTTACTTGGGTCTCTCATAAATGATGGTAAAGTATCAGAGTTGCAGGTCTAAATGAGAACATCCTTGCTTTTAAACCATTTCTCGGGAGTCGTGCGGGGATTTTGCGCACCTGGGAACGTTACATCTCACCCAAGGCTCCCTGCTGCTCACAGAGCCACGTCCACTGGAAATTCCAGCGCAGCCCCCGCCCGTTGACTTGCGACCAGCGGTTCGGCTGCGCTCGGCCATTTCCGGAGGATCCCGGAGCGAGCGTGGCGAGGGGGGAGGGGAAGGACAGCGAACGACACGCGGCGCCATTTTGTGTGTTCCCTGTCGGCGGCAGTTCGCTCGCAAACCTCTGGTAATTCGGCAATGGACGGGTAAGTCCAGTTAAATCGGCGGGGAAAATAATTGCATGTAAATGGCAGCGCTTTACTCCTTCCATTCAGGCGGGGGATCGGCTGGTCTTGAGTCTTGCGGCCCCCCCAGAAGTAAATAGTGTAGCAGGGTGCGATGCGAAGCGTTTTCCAATGCATTTCATGTCGCGGCGCCCGAACGACTGGTGGTAAATGGAAGCTGATGTACTCCAGCCCACCGGCGCTCGTCCTGGCCGTTTCCACGGGCAGTAAAACTCGGGTTCCTCGGGGGTTTGTAATTGATCCTTGTTGGTTGGCCGAGAGGTGGTGGGGCAAGTCTGCCCTGGTGTGGGCAAGGCGGCTGGTGGGTGCTCCGCTTCATTGTTCAGCCTGGGCCCCTGAACGACTGGTGGCCTTGCGCTCCCTCACTCGCCCTCTCCCGCCATCCCTACATACCGCCATCCCCGCATCCCTCACTCACTCCCTCCTTCCTTGCATCCCTCCCTCCTTCCATTCCTCCTCCCTCCCTCCCTTGCATCCCCCTCCCCCCTCCCCTCCCCCCCCCCTCCCCCTCCCCCTCCCCCTCCCCCTCCCCCCCTCCCCTCCCCCCCCCCCCTCCCCCTCCCCCCCCCCCCCCTCCCCCTCCCCCTCTCCCCCTCCCTCTCTCTCTCCTCCCTCCCCCTCCCTCTCTCCTCCCCCTTGCATCCCCCCCTCCCTCCCCCCTCCCTCCCCCTTGCATCCCCCCTCCCTCCCCCTCCCTCCCCCTCCCCCCTCCCTCCCCCCTCCCCCCTCCCCCCCCCTCCCCCTCCCTCCCCCGCCCTCCCCCTCCCTCCCCTTGCATCCCCCCCTCGCTCCCTCCCTCCCTCCCCCTTGCATCCCCCCCTCGCTCCCTCCCTCCCTCCCCCTTGCATCCCCCCCTCGCTCCCTCCCTCCCCCCTTGCATCCCCCCCTTGCATCCCCCCCTCCCTCCCCCTTGCATCCCCCCCGCTCCCTCCCTCCCCCTCCCCCCTCCCCCCTCCCTCCCCCTCCCTCCCCCTCCCCCCTCCCTCCCCCTCCCTCCCCCTCCCCCCTCCCTCCCCCTCCCCCCTCCCTCCCCCCCCCCTCCCTCCCCCTCCCTCCCCCTCCCCCCTCCCTCCCCCTCCCCCTCCCTCCCCCTCCCCCCTCCCTCCCCCTCCCTCCCCCTCCCCCCTCCCTCCCCCTCCCCCCCCTCCCCCTCCCCCTCCCTCCCCCCCTCCCCCTCCCTCCCCCTCCCCCCTCCCTCCCCCCCCCCTCCCCCCCCTCCCCCCTCCCTCCCCCTCCCCCACTCCCTCCCCCTCCCTCCCCCTCCCTCCCCCTCCCTCCCCTCCCTCCCCCCTCCTCCCTCCCTGCATCCCCTCTCCCTCACTGCATCCCCTCTCCCTCCCTGCATCCCCTCGTCCCCCCTTCCCTCCCTCCCCCTTCCCTCCTTGCATCCCCCCTCCCCCCCCGTCCCTGTCTCTCTCCCCTCCCCCCCCGTCCCTGTCTCTCTCCCTCCCTTCATCCCTACCTCTGCCCCTGGCTGCCTGTTCATTCCTCCCCTCCCCCTCCCCCGGCTGCCCCCATCCCACTGTCCCTCCCTCTGCCCTGGGCTGTCCATCCCTCTGCCCACTCCATCCCTCTGCCGTGGACTGCCTGCAGCCTCTGCCCCTCCAATATTTTCCTCTGCCAGCTCCCTCCATCCGACCCCAGGACCCCAGCTGCCCTCCCATCCCTACCTCTGCCCTCGTGCTATTCACTTCCTTTGCCTGTGTTCTGGGTCCCTGCCTCTACTCGCTCCATGCCTCCCTCTGCCCCTGGCTGCATGCTCTTCCACTACGGCTGCCCACTCCCTTGCTGCTCTGGCTCTCTTCTACCCCCAAGGACCCCTTTCATCTCCTGCCCCAAAATAAAATTATGCGTCTATCTTTGCTTCTCTCTGATTTGTCCCTTTATTGCTTTTAGTTGCAACAACTAAAAACACTAGAAGTAAGATGAATTACTGGAAAGTGATATCGAGAGGACGCCAAACATATGGATACAGCCTCTTCAGCAGTGGCACTGAGCCAAATTTTGTGGTTAGCAGACTTAGCACGCTGATAATACAAGTAGCACCTTTTCAAATGAACCATTTAGTCTTTGTGGATAGTGATTAGGTGGTGAATGGGTTAACGTACTTGGGATGATAGCTTCCTTATCTTTTCTTTTGTAGCATTCTCACTGATGTTGCAGTTGGCATAAAGGTAAGTGTGGCAGTTTTGTTTGTGATATATCTGTCAGGTGCCTCTATTTCATCACGTGAACAAAAATTATAGGAAACAGTTGGCTTGTTGGTTCTGTAAACCCCTTTGATGTACATTAGGACCAGATCACCTGTAGTTGCCCTGAGGTACTGGACCTTTGACAGTTCACAACTCTGCAGATTTTTGGGTCAATGAAAATATTGAAACAACGCAAGATTCTGTTAAGTGCCTGCATTGGCTAATTAAACGTGTTGCTGCTGTCTAACAGCAGACTTAAAGTAAATGAACCAAGTGTTTGGACTTGAGCTGAGGGAATACAAATATGGAAACCATTTAGACATTCAATTGAAATTAATATCTACTTTTAGATGCACTATATTATCGTGTCCAATTTAATGTATTATTAGCCATAATTATTGTTGTTATGACACTTGTAATGATGGAAAGGCTTCATGTGTGGTATAATTCTAACCATTGTGCTAGTTTATTGAAGAAGCTATGTAGTTAACCTGACAATCCTCTTTCCAGAGACATTAGAACTTTCTTTTTGAAACAAAAGTCCTTGTTTCTTTAGGTTATTTTCCACTTTAAATCAGTGTTTTCTGATTCTTGTTTCCTTTACCAGTTTGATCAGTTATACTGTATTTCCTCCAGTGAAACTATTCGAAACTTTTGATCACTTATCGAATGTTTTAACATTTTCTATTCAAATCAGAACAACAGCTCCACTCTTTCTGCCAATATTAGCAATGGTCTTTTGCCCTGTAATAACAGTGAATCTCAGCACCCTTTTCAAGGCAATGATGTCCTTTTCGATTCCCAGAGTCAAGCAATAGACCTCAGTTTTGGAAAGATTTATAACTTCCTTGCTTTTATACTCTTTCTCTATCATTAAAGCCAAGCCTCCCGTAATTTTTAACCAGTATTCTTAACTTTTGCCACTTTCATAGATCATGAATGTGCAGCCCTTCTGCCCTGGGTCTTTATTCTTTCATCGGGGGTACGTGCCTGAATGCAGTACAGAACTTTGTATTGAAAAGCCTGACTTTGTTTCTAATGCCATTGATCTGTGTTTATTTCAAACCATTGTAGTAAAACATCTTGTTTCCACTTCATTCCATACTCAAAAATGGAAATGTCATTTTTGTGATATTGGGCATAAAGAATGACTTACAATAGATGGAGCAATAAAATGGAAAGATAATTTAATTGTGATTCAGACTTCAAAATAGCATGTGCTTTGGATGGGACCTTAATTATCTTATTCTGTTATCCGCAGCAAGCTGTGTTGTCAGCAAGTAAAACTCTCTTATGAGAACCATTTGTTTTGTGCACAAGTCTCTAGAGGTGATAGCTACCTCATTTACCATACTGGACTGAAGTTAGAGCTGCGTGACAACAGTATGGTAAATGCTATTAAATGCTCCATAATTTTTTTTTCTCCCTACCCAATCACTCAATGGGAACCAGAAGAACAAACTTTGATTCAAATTGGGTTACAATAGAATGATAGTTAATGGACAGGGAAGTTATTGTGCCACATGGTATAGTGAGTGATACAATGAAAATTTTATTTAACTAACTGAAGGGGTCCCAAATTTATATGGATAGTTGGTGGTTTAGCTTCCAGTGATAATCATGTTAAAATGTGATAAATAAACTTTACCATCACTTTTTTGTTCACTTTAATTTTAAGTTATTATGCCTGCATAGAGTATACTTCTATGAACAATTTGCGGATGTTTTCAGCACTTCAAATGTGCATTATTTGTGACTTAGTATTCATTTCATTTTGGTTTGTCGTCTTTTATTGCTAGCTTTTACGGGAGAAAATTAAATTTTCATGTGGATTACATTCTCAATTTACGTAGGGTAAACCACAGCGTCTTTGACTTTTGAGTCAAAGGACTTTAGGACTTTTACCTTTGAGTCAGTGGGGGGAGGACATGGTTAAAGGCTTCAGTCTAAAGTGCTAAGTACATTAAATGTCTGATGTTTCAGTTCTGTACCTAAGGTGTTGGTATTTTGGATGAGATATTGAGGCCATGTCTGTCCTCTGAATTTAATGCAAAAGCTCCTTGCTTCATGAGGAAAATAACTTTTCTTTCAATATACAGGCTAAGGTTGATCCAAATCAGCTTTGTTTCGTAAAGAAACTAGTCACATCTTTGCTATTTGTATAAAAATGACTAAACTCAAAGTAATTCATAGGCTGTGAAATGTTTGGGAATATCCTGAAGATATGAAAGGTACTGTTTCAAAGCAAGTTTTTGTTTTACTCAGATGTGATTAATTATCTGCTTGGAACTTACAGTGGCTCTAAGTAGTTGGTTTCATTTCCGATTCTCTTCACTGCAGATTTTTCTATTTTATTTACATGGGATATATTATGATATGTCAAGAATTTTTCACCAGAATGTGGTTGTTTGCCTTGGTGCTGATCATAAGAGGGTTGTTTTAAATTGGTGTCAAAACAGATTATTTTAGGTAGTTCTTTGAAACTCAATGAAATTCTCTTTGCTTAATTGTGCAAGATTTTTCAAGTCTAATCTTTGGGCATTTGCCAAAAATTGAATCTGGTTACGTTACTTGTGTAGTTCATTTGTTCTTGGCTATATTCTGGTGTTTAAAGAAAAGCAGTTTTATTCAGGCTACGGAATTGAACTTATCTGTGTGATACTATATTAAATTTTTGTATGTTTAATACTGTCAGTACTTGATGCTATCCCAAAATATTAATTGGAAAAATGACATTGGTGTGACATGATGAGAAAACAAGGTAGTATTATAGTGACTCATTGTTTAAAAGAATTATCATGAGATTCTGAACTTTATGGACCAAACGAACTCTGATCTCTGGTTCAGATACTGTTGTTGGCCTTGTTGCCTCTACACTAATGGCAAGAAACTTGGAATCTGTTTGGTTGTGATCGGTATCCGGAATATCTGTAAAACTGGATGAGGGAAAAACAGACCATCATATGGCCAAAGTAGTATATTAACGCTGTTTTGACTGGCTGTGTGCCATGTAACTAGTACTCTAAGTCTGCTAGTGCATAGTGAAACCAGACCATTGCAGAATGTTGGAAACAGACATTTGAGGAATGCATAAATCTGGTATCAAGACAACACAATTGGAGCTTCCATATTTTCTTAATGAAAATATTAACAAATTAGCAAAGTAATATAGATATTTAATATGTAAGGGCTATAGTTTTGCTGTAATGAGTGCAAAGGTTTGTTTAAATTTGGAATAAATAGATTAAGGCATTGTGACATGTAAAACATGTCTTAGTTTGTAGATGTGGTTTCTTGAAATTGCTATTTTTTTTCACTTAAATATGTTTTCTTTGCATACTCTTCGGTCATTCTTTTCAATCCCATTTTCACTTTTATGCTGGGAATGAAATGAAGTTTTAGATGACTGAGGTTAGAATAATAAAGTGATTACAATGGGATTACGTTGACGATTTAAAGCTATACCATTGTATCAGTGAAAGCCTGATGTGCCTCTCTTTCTTCAAGAATAATGGTTATTGTAACATTGATTTGAAAATGCATTTTTGTTTATCTTAATGTGTATTTTGCAATAATTAGAGCACGTCATTCATAATGGTTGATAGGCCCATTTGGTGTTTTTTAAAAAAAGAAAGTGAGAAAGATTGATTTTTGCCTGAACATTTTTGTTTAAACTTGGGATTAAAGACCTGCTCCGGAAAAATTTATTTTCCAGCTCCAGTTTGTAGATATTTATCTTCAACTTTCATTTGCTGGTTTCTTCTTTTCTGATCATTAGAATGCTATAATTGAAAATGTGTTTAAATTTCTTCTTACACCATCTGTTTTTGTAATGATTAGCCTATACTTTAAAGCTACATTTCCTTCATAATTTTATTATTGGATTAAACAAATGGAAACACTTTTAATAAAGGATTTTCAAGTTGGATAGTGTTTTTATTGCTAATGATGTGTTTGTGTCTGATTTCAGTAAAATGTTGGTATTTGGTTATTCATTACAGAGCTTTATCAAGGTGCTTACATTTTCACTTGGATTTTGCTTTTATAACTGAAAGTAACACAGCTTTGCTCCCACTATTTGCAGATGCTCATTAGTTCAAATTGTGTCCTTCGTTTTGAAAAAGAATGTGCTAACTGCTGGAAATCTTTTGAGAAACAGTTAACATTGTTGCCTTTTTGATGTGAACTGGTAGCTCAAGGTCTGCCAGTTCATAGCATTTTAATTTTCCATCCTGCTCCCATTTTGACCTCTATATTTGACCTCCTGTAATTAAAATGAAGCTCTTTGAAGCTAAAGGGACAGCCACTCATTTTCCAACTTGGCACATTACAGTGTTTGGGGCTCAACATTAAATTCAACCATTTCATGCAATCAGCCATTCCAGTCTAATATCTCTCATTTCCACTATTAGTATTGGTTTATTATTGTCACTTGTGCTGAGGTACAGTGAAAAGCTTGTCTTACAAACCGATCGTACAGGTCAGTTCATTACACAGTGCAGTTACATTGAGTTAGTACAAAGTGCATTGATGTAGTGCAGGTAAAAACAACAGTACAGAGTAAAGTGTCACAGCTACAGAGAAAGTGCAGTGCAATAAGGTGCGAGGTCACAACAAGGTAGATCGAGGTCATAGTCCATCTCATTGTATAAGGGAACTGTTCAATAGTCTTATCACAGTGGGGTAGAAGCTGTCCTTAAGTCTGGTGGTACATGCCTTCAGGCTCCTGTTTCTTCTACCCAATGGAAGAGGAGAGAAGAGAGAATGTCCCGGGTGGGTGGGGTCTTTGATTATGCTGGCTGCTTCACCAAGACAACGAGAAGTAAAGACGGTCCTAGGAGGGGAGGCTGGTGTCTGTAATGCTCTGGGCTGTGTCATCAACTCTCTGCAGTTTCTTGCGGTCCTGGGCAGAGCAGTTGCCGTACCAAGCCGTGATACATCCAGATAGGATGCTTTCTATGGTGCATCTGTAAAAGTTGTTGAGAGTCAAAGGGGACAAACCAAATTTCTTTAGCCTCCTGAGGAAGTAGAGGCGCTGGTGAGCTTTCTTGGCCGTGGCTTCTACGTGATTTGACCAGGACAGGCTGTTGGTGATGTTCACTCCCAGGAACTTGAGGCTCTCAACCTCAGCACCATTGATGTAGACAGGTGCATGTACACTGCCCCCTTTCCTGAAGTCAATGACCAGCTCTTTTGTTGACATTGAGGGCAAGGTTGTTGTCATGACACCATTCCACTAAGCTCTCTATCTCCTTCCTGTACTCTGACTCATCACTGTTTGAGATACGGCCTACAACAGTGGTATCATCTGCAAACTTGTAGATGGAGTTGGAGCAGAATCTGGCCAAGCAGTCATGAGTGTATAGGGAGTAGAGTAGAGGGCTGAGGACGCAGCCTTGTGGGGCACCAGTGTTGAGAATAATCGTGTTGGAGGTATTGCTGCCTATTCTCTCTGATTGCGGTCTGTTTGTTAGAAAGTGAAGGATCCAGTTACAGTGGGAGGTGTTGAGACCTAGGTCTCGGAGTTTGGTGACAAGCTTACTCGGGATTATTGTATTGAAGGCAGAGCTGTAGTCAATAAACAATAGTCTAATGTAAGTGTCTTTACTGTCCAGATGCTCCAGAGCTGAGTGTAGGGCCAGGGAGCTGGCATCTGCTGTAGACCTGTTTTGGTGATAGGCGAATTGCAGTGGGTCCAGATTGTTTGGTAGGCTAGAGTTGATGCATGCCATGATCAACCTCTCAAAGCACTTCATGGTGGTGGATGTCAGAGCCACTGGTCAGTCATCATTGAGGCATGTTACCTTTTTCTTTGGTACCGATATGATGGTGGTGGTCTTAAAACAGGAGGGAACCTGAGCTTGAAGTAGGGAGAGGTTAAATATGTCCGCAAATACTCCTGCCAGCTGATCAGCATAAGATCTTAGCACACGGCCAGGGACACCATCTGGGCCAGGTGCTTTCCTCATCTTCACTCTCTGGAAGACTGATGTTACGTCCTCCACTGTGATCACAGGTTCAGCTGCATTGGTGGCTGTCAGGGTGGATGGTGACAATCTATTTCCCTTCTGTTCAAAATGCGCATAGAATGCGTTAAGTTCATCCAGAAGGGATGTGCTGTTGTTAGCTATGCAGCCCGACTTCGTCTTATGGCATGTAAGCCCTGCCATAACTGATGGCTGGTCAGGGACTCTATTTTGAGTCAGTATTGCCTCTTAGCATCCCTGATAGCTTTCCGAAGGTCATACCTTGATTTCTTGTACAGATCAGGATCACCAAATTTGTGTGCAGCCGTCCTGTCCTTGAGTAGGGAGTGGATCTCTCCGTTCATCCATGGTTTCCTGTTTGGGAACACCTGTATTGTCTTCTTTGGTACACAGGTTTTTCTTTCTTTAGTACTTCAGATTCCATATACCTCTTCCAGTTAGCCCTGTGACACCCTCTTTCAGCCAACACTACCACCACTTTTATTGTTTAATCTCCTGGTCTTCAACCCATCACAGATCTTCCTATTTGTTATCTCTGCATCTACCACCCTTGTCGTTTTCTCTGTAATGTATAAACAATATTGATTTCTAACTTTTCCCATTTCTAATAGAAACCTAAATGTTAACCCCATTTCTCGCTCCACAGATGCTGCCTGACATGCTGAGTGTTTTCAGCATTTTTTGCTTCTGATATTGATTTCCAGCATCCTAGAATACTTGCTTCTGGATTTCTCCTTTTGAATTGGTTTGCTGATAAAGAACTGTGCAGCCATGATTTGTATGACACCCTAGTACTTTTCAAAAATAGCTTTAGCTTTCTTGTATGCACTGATTTGGAATTGAAACTCCTTTTATAGTGATACGTTAGTAAACCTATTGCACAACATAGCCTTTTCCATAATTTGAGTTGAATATCCTTTTATAAATGAGAATGCATTCTTAGTGCCATGTTACACAATCAACTCTGTTCTTGCTTTAGTTACTAAAGAGGTCAAGCATAACATAAGCTGTAGTTGTAGCTATTGTCAGGTGGGGCCTGACTGAGATGCAAGCAAAATGTGGCCTGTAAATCATTAGGCAAGTACAGATCTCCCCTGGTTAGGGAACATTTGCTTAACAAATTTTCACAATAATGAAGAGTTTCATTTAATTTGACTTGTTGCTTAATGAAGATGTTGTTTGCTACTACAAAGGGTGAAGAACACAGTTCAAACCTTGCAACGTAACTTCAGTTCATGAGATCAACATTTTGCGTGCATCATTTTCTGAGGCTAAGCATCCCCACCCCAACGACTAAGGCACCCAGGTGTCTTGCATCAATGTCAACATTCATGTCAGCAAAGGAAAGAGCTTTAACACTGGAGATGAAGCTGGATATTGTAAGAAGGAAGAAACGAGAGAGGACATTGGTTCTAGCAGAGTTGACCATTGCTACCATTGGAGAAAACAAAGAAGCAATGAAGAGGATTGCATAAACTTCAGTGACTGGTGGTTCTTCCTGTAACATGTTGGATGATGAAGATATTGAATAGATGGTCAGAGGATGAAAACGTTCACTGTTCACATAGACTTATTTGGGATAGTCAACAAGACTCTGTGCAGGGGAGGTCATGTCTTACAAACTTGATGAGTTTTTTGAGAAGGTAACCAAGATGATTGATAAGAATAGGGCAAAGGATGTTGTAGCACTGGACTTTCGTAAAGCTTTCGACAAGGTTCCTCATGGTAGGCTGATGTAGAAGATTAAAGCATGTGGGGTCCATGGAGACTTGGTAGAGTGAATTCAAAATTGGCTTGGCCATTGAAGACAGAGGGTAGTAGTGGAAAGGTGTTATTCTGGCACAGGTCTTTGACCAGTGGTGTTCCACAAGAATCTCTGTTGTTTGTGATACATTTAAATGATTTGGATGAAAATGTAGGTGGGCTCATTAAGTTTGCAGGCAACACAAAAGCTGGCTGAGTTGCGGATAGTGAGGTATATTGTCAAAGGACAGGCAGGAGATAGATCAGTTGGAAATGTGGACAGAGAAATGGCAGATGGAGTTTAACCTGGACAAGTGGGAGGTGTTGAACTTTTGGAGGTTAAATGTAAGAGTAAACTAATGTAAATGACAGAGCCCTTACAAACTTTGATATAAGTGAGGGTGAGGATGGAGAGGGTGCAGAAGAGGTTCACCAGGATGTTGCTTGGATTATAGAGTATTTGCTATAAGGAGAGGTCAGACAAACTTGGATTGTATTCTTTGGAGTGTTGGAGGCTGATGGGTGACCTATTTGGAAGTATATAAAATGAGAGGCGTAGACAGGGTAGATAGTCTGTTTTTTTTTCCCCAGGGTGGAAATATCAAATAATAGAGGGCATAGCTTTAAGATTAGAAGGAGAAAATTTAAAGGAGGTTTACATGGCAAGATTTTGTTTACACAGTGTGGTAGGTGCCTGGAACACGCTGCCAGGGGAGTGATAGAAGCAGATACAATAGCAACATTTAAGAAGCATTTATACAGACACATGAACAGGCATAGAATTGAGGGATATAGTCTACATGCAGGCAGATGTGCAGTTTAAATTGGCATCATGATGGGCACAGACATTGTGAGCTGAAGGGCCTGTTCCTGTGCTATACTACTCTATGTTGCCCCCTCTCAAGCATCATATAAGAGAATGCACTGTATGGAAAGACCTAAACAGGCTGCATGCTGGCAAGACGAAGCATCTACATCTATTGGACAAAAGTCACCAGCTGAAATGTTTGTTTCTGACCATGGATTCTGTGATTGTTTTTACAAACATAATTTGCAATCAGTTAAGATGGCTAGAGAAATTGCTGTTGCAGATATTGCTGCTGCGGAAGATGTAAAGAATGGCAGCTGTGTGCCTGAACAAGTGTTTAATTTTGATGAGATGAGACTTAATTGAAAGAGATTACCAGAACGTACCTTCATTGGGAGTCTGCCCCAGGATTGAAAGCATCTAAGGAGCATTGTTCTTAGAGGCAATGCCAGTGGGGACTTCAAATTTAATTTTATCTCATCTATCACTCAAAAGCCCTAATCCATTGAAAGGCTTATTAAAGGTAGTTCTGCCAGTTAACTGTAAGTCCAGTCGTAAGGCTTGGATGATGGCAAGCATATGCTATGACTACATGAAGGGATATATTGAATTTGCAATTAAACAATATCTTGAGAAAAAAAGTTGAAAATAAAACATTGATAATGTCCCAAGTCACATGGACAGCATCACTGATACTTGTTGCAATATAAGGGTGATAATACTTGCAGCCTATGGACCACGGTGTCATTTCAAGATTTGAAGCTTATTATTTGTATTGTATGATGTGTTGAGTGATTGGGGAAAACTGAGAAACAAGATTTACTATCACTCCTTGTTATATGGAAGAAGTACATCATAAAAGTTGCAGTCAACAGTAAAACAGCCTCTTGGAATAAAGTGAAGTGATGATGAATGGTGCCTGAGGTAGTAAATGATTTCAAAGGCTTGCCCAATATAACCAGCCACCAAGAGTGGACATTATTTCCCTCGCTAGAGAAGCAGGGATTGATGATGTCGACATGGATGGAGTTGAGGAGGTTCTGGATCATGTGCTGTGGAGATTACAACTGAAGGCTTTCGAGCTAATCAGAAGCCGTCGGCAGCTAGGTCAGAAGATGAAAGTCACAAGCCTTCAAGAAGTCTTAGTATGAAAATGTTAAAGGATTTCTTTGATAAAATGGAATTTTTGCAATTTGCAAAGAATGAGGGTGATCTTATTGAAATATAAGATCCTAAGAGGGCATGGCAGGGGAATGTTGAGCTCTTTCCATGAGTAGGAGAGACTTGGACAAGGGAATGTAGCTACAAGATAAATGGGGTATTCATTTATAACTGAGGTGCATAGGAATTTCTTTTACAGGGTGGTGAATCTCTAGAATTCTCTTGCCTAGATGGTCGTGGGGACTAGATTATTAGATGTATTTAGGAGGTAATAATTATTGAAAGATTGGGAAATTGAGGGTTATAGGGAACTGGCTTAAAAGAGAAGTTGAGGCCTAGCGCACATCAGCCATGGTCAATACTGAATGATGGGGCAGGCTTGAGGGGTCTGGTGACCTATTCCTGCTCCTGCTTCCTTGTGTTCTTGTATAACATTCATAGGTGGAATGAAGCATTGATGTTGTCCATGGGGGGGTCATATGATGAAAAGCTTACAAAATTACTAATTCTTCTCTTGATACTTTTCTTAAATCCTCAACATCTGCCTCTATATTGAATTAGTCACTACCACATCATCATCCAACAAGCCCACACCAGAACCAGCTACCACATTGTCCAACTGTCTCTTCTACCACAATGTCAAATACAAATTCTGTCCACCTCTACCAACCTGTGCAGAAGCTTTTGCCCCCCCCCCCCCCACCCCATGCCTTCTCAATGTACTCTTATATGTAGTTAAAACAAAGATTTTAATATTTTGTATTTTCCATGATTTTTCACTAGAACTCTTAGTGTTAGCTACCAAGCTTATTTTTTTCTATAGGAAAAAATATAGAAAGCTACCTCATGAATTTTTTCATACATAGGATTCTTCAGGAACATTATCTCTTCATTAACTGGGGGAAGAGACCCATAATAGATAACAAGATTTAATGAGATTTACAAAAGATTGTCAAGGTAACAATTTATTTTAAAAAAAACTGACAGAGGCAGAGGAGGAACATATTGAAACAAAGATACAAGCACATCTGTGGACACAGGTAAACAACTTAAAATTGTTAAATTCAATATTAAGTCCTGAGGGCTGCAAAGTGCCTAGATGAAAGATGACGTAGTATTCTTTGAGCTTGCATTGGTCGCCTTTGGGGCAATGTGGAGGCCAGAGTCAGTGCTTGGAGTGGAAGTGGAGAATTAAAACCATATGTAACCAGAAGCTCAGGGTCATCCTTGCACAATGATCACTCAATCTGTACTAGGTTGTAAGTGCCAGGTGCAATCCACTAACTTGGAAGAAATGCAAGTGAAATTCTGCATTCCCTGGGTCTCTGGATGGTGGGAAGAGGTCAAAAGATAGTTGTTGCATGGGTGGGTGGGTGTGATAATGAAAATGGAAGATTGAATCAGGGAGTCACGGAGGCAATACTTCCTTCGGAATGCTTGGAGGGGAAGATGTATGGATTGGAAAGTTCTATGAGAAGGGGAATGATTGTGTACTAACAAACAACTTTTATTTGCTCCCTGCTGTTTGTGGATATGTCATGTAATGCCAGCATTTATTGCCAATCCACAATTGGTAGGTTACTTCATAAGACAGAAATTAACCACGTTGGTGCATCTGGTGTCACGCATAGGCTAGAATAGGTGAGGATGGCAGGCCCTTTCTTCGAAGGATAGTATGCGACCGTATTTTTTTTAGGAACTGGTAGTTTCACACTTAATATCATTGGTACCAGCTCTTACTTAGCTCTCGCTTTCTCTTTCAGTACTAAAAAGGTTTTGTTTTTGTCTTACTGTCATTTATTTTAAAACTTAAGGTTGTTCTGCCATGTTACACATGTCCTTTTGGGATATTTACTATCATAGATTGTTCCATATCTATTTGAGATGGCTACAAGGGGCGCAGGTAAATTTGAGCCATGTGTGCTACAATGAAAATGGTGAAATACAAACTCAAACTAATTGGTACAAAGTTTCCTGCAATTCCGTTGTTTGAATCCTGGATTTTTTTTCACATTAGCAAGCTTGAGCTTTTGAACTTCTGAAAATCCTTATCCATTCTTGTAATGGAAGCAGCTTTTATAAATTTGTTGCTGAAAGCACCGCAACGGCATCACTAATTGTACTGTAATTGAACAACACCTTTTGACAAAGTAATGAAAATATGACTGACAATATGGGTGCTAATTGTCTGTGCCTTGTTTTCTCATGCTTCATCCTTAGACTACATTGGTCTTGATATTCTTTGCATATTGCCATGGAGCTTAATTGGTATTTTTAAGCTCTTGATTGGGATTTATTTGCCAGTGAGGCAAAAGTGTAAATATTTTCCTAAACCTCAAATGTGTATAAATCCAAATGTAAAATGGCAAATAAAATGACTACAGATAAAAGCTGAACTGCCATTGTGGTAAGAGCTGACTACTATGTCTTCTTGGGCTAAATGTTATCATTGAATCATCAGGCTTTGGATATCTTCTCCGGGCAGTCTGCTGTCTGGACGTTTTTGTTTAGTTGATATTTTGCTGCTTCAGTCTATTACAGTAACAAATTGGTTGGGCCTTTTTAAAAAGAAAATGTAATTCTCCATTGTTTAAAAATTGTCAGACTGCTTGTTTGACATCTGCTGCTGAGTTAACAGAAATTTCCTTCAGCTAACGATTAGGACTATTAAACCAACTGTTGAGACCCTTTTGAAAATTACATTCATCCTGCCAGAAGCCAAACCAGCTTCTGTACAAAGTCACAAAATGCTTGATCTCTAGATGAACCTTGGACTGTATGTTTGTGTCACTTAAGATTACTGGTTTTCATTTTACCTCCCATAATGTCATTCAGTTGCACCTACTTGTCTGCAGATACTCTCATCTATGTCTTTGTTTCATCCTTACAGTTTTCCAATGCATTCCTGTGTAGTTTCTCACATTTTGG
Source organism: Pristis pectinata (assembly GCF_009764475.1). Lineage (NCBI taxonomy): Eukaryota > Metazoa > Chordata > Chondrichthyes > Rhinopristiformes > Pristidae > Pristis > Pristis pectinata. The sequence continues at coordinate 17,077,472 of NC_067407.1, forward strand.
TCTCCTGTCAACTTGGAGATCATTCAAAACACAGCCTATGTCCTAATTTGCTCTGTTCCATTTGCCTGCCACCCCAGTGCTCACTGACCCACATTGACTCCCAATTAAGCTACGCCTTGATTTGAAAATTCTTCTTGTTTTTGACCTTGTCTATTTGTGTAATTGTTCAATCCTAACTGATGGAAGAGCTTAAGGAATCATTGTGGTTGAATTTTTTTTGTCGTCTTGTTCTGTGATTTACTTTTGGTTGGGGCCAACGGACTTCAATATTTAGTAGCCTGCATAAGCCGTTTTGGAAAATCTTCATAAAATTTAAGATCGTAATGAAATTGTGTATTTTGTATTTATACACAGAGGGGATCTGACGAACTTTCTGGCACCATTCTCAGCAGCCCAAACTCTACCATGAGCAGTGTGGTTGTTACTGGTAGGTTTTCTTTCTGTTTAGGACAATAGTTCTTAACTGTTATATGCTTTAATGTTTCTATATTGTTGAATAACAATTTAAGCTATCAGTGTAAGTATGCATTATATTATGTACATGACAGAATAATGCACATCCCTTCAAGGCTTGTACACAAGTGGCTTATTTGGACATTTTTTCCAATTTGTGGTATAATTTGAAATGGCTTAAATGGAATTGTTTGTACTGAATGTTGACAACATGGTTGATGTGAGACAATGGAGTATAATTGCAGAATTTATCTTCTCAGAAAAAATCCAGAAACTTTAAACTCCCTGGCTCCCTGTCCTTATTGGGGAGTGGTCAGGAATATGTAAAATATATTTTCTTCTTTGTAGTGAATGTATTTTTAAATGGAATATTTCCTGATTTTTTTTTGTTTAACTCTCTAGATTTTTGTGTTTCTCCATTGCTGATGTCATGGGTGGCCAATTTGCTTTTCCATTCAATAAGCCTTTGAGGCTGTGTAAAGACAGACAATGACCCTAATTTAGACTCTGGTTTTCTAAATCTGTGCAACTGGGATTACCTACATAGGAGTAATGGAAGATTAAGCCTGTATTCTGCTGCAGTCATCACATAGATTTCCATGTTACCCTGTCACAGCCATCTCTTAATTTCCTGATTTATGCTACACCCAATGTTATAACTACTATTTGGATGCCCATAAATGGCTCCTGTTAATGCTTTATGACCTTTCCAAGTTTGTAACCCAAATTGATTCTTGTTCTACATCATGATGCCTAAAATCTGGTATCCAGTAGTATTGGCAAATGAAATTCCCAGTACACTGAGCCTTTGATCTGATTCTGCAAAATAGATGGCACAAAGAAAGGCAAGCAGAAAAGAGGGTCAACGTACAAGAAAGTGACAAAATTAAAGGTGCCGTATCTGAATGCTTCCAGCATTTGCAGCAAGGTAAATTAATATCAAAAATAGAAGTAAACAGGAATGATCTAATTGATATTATGGAAACATAGCTGCATTGCGTCAAAGCTGGGAGCTAAACATGGCAGGGTATTCAACACATAGAAAGGGACTGACGCAAGGAAAAGGGTGTTCTCACAACATTAATCGAGTTGGAGATCAATGCAGTGATGAGAAATTGACTTGACACATTATGATATAGAACTAGAATCAATTTGGGTTGAGTTAAGCTATAGAGGGCAAAAACATTGGTATTTATAGGCCACCAGATTATAGTTGTAATATTGTGTGTGGCATAAGTCAGGAAATTAGAGGTAGTTGTGACTGGGGTAATATGGTAATCGTAGGCTTTAATCTATGTACAGATTGAGTGAAATTTGCTGTAATAAGATGGAAAATAAATTAATGGAATGTATGTGAGATATTTTTGTCAATCAATATGTCAAGAAGCCAATTAGGAGAAAGTCTATTTTGGATCTCATTTTGTGTAATTAGAGTTAAGCGATGATCATGTTATCAAGGGCCTTTGGGGAAGAATGACCATTAATATAGAATTTGACATTGAGTTTGAAAGTGATGTAGTTCAATGCAAAATTAAGGTTCTAAATCTAAACAAAGGAAACACTGGAGACTGAAAGTTTGTGGTGGTTGATTTGGGAGATTATGTTGAAAGATATGGTGGATAGGTAATTGTTAGTATTTAAAGAAATAATGCACAAGTTGTAAAAACATTTCTTTAAGGCACACAGGAAATGTGATTCATCTGTGGCCGACTAGATGAATTCAAGGTACTGTAAAAGTCCCAGTAGATTGTCAGAGATGGCAGTAGGCCTCAGGATTGGGAGAATTTTAGAACTTGGCAAAGGAGGGCAAAGGAATTGATTAAAGGCAAGATGGAATATGTGGGTAGACTGGTGAGACACTAAAAAAAAGTTCTGATCATTTGTGGGTACATAAAAAGGAAAAGACCAGTGAAATGTAGACCCTCTACAAACACGCGAAAATGAAATGGCAGAGCAATTAGACTACTTAACAGAGTCAGCATGGAGTTGTGAAAGGAAAATCATGTTTGACTAATCTGTTGGAGTTTGAGGATATGAGACAGGAGGTTAGTGAACAAGATGAAAGTATATGGGATGGAAATGGATGGAAAATTGGTTGTCAGAAATAAATCAAAGAGTGGGCATAAATGGATTATCCTGAGATTAGTAGGCTGTGACTAATGGAAACCACAGAGATTGGTGCTCAGGGCCCCAACTTTTCACAATCTGTGACAGTTTGGCTGAATGGAGCAGATGTCATATTTCCAAGTTTGCTAATGATACTAAACTGGGTAGGATTGTGAGTACGGAAGAGAATGTAGAGGGGCTCAAGGGAATGTAGGCGAAATGAGTGAGTGAGTGATAACATGGCAGATGGAAAATATGAGTTCATCCACTTTAATGCACAAAAAATGAAAAGCAGAGTACTTGTTAATTGGCCAGAGATTGGGTGATGCTGATGTTCACAGGAACCTGGGTGTGCTTGTACACAAATCACTGAAGGCCAACGTGTAGGTGCAACAAGCAATAAAGAGGGAAAGTGTTATGTTATACTTTGAGACGATTTAATTAAAAGAGGAATCAAGTCTTATTATAATCGTTATAAGGCATTGTGAGATCACATCCAGAGTGTTGTCTACAACTGTTGTCTCCATACCAAAGAAAGGATGCACTTGCCGTTGAGGGATTTCAGTGAAAATTTGCTGGTCTGGTTCCAGGGTTGTGAATTTGTTGTATGAGGAAAGTTTGAGTAGATTGGTTCTCTATTCTCTACAGTTTAGAAGACTGAAAGGAAAGCTCATTGAAACTTTTAAAATTGGTAAAAGACTTTACATGCTGGACGCAGGCAGATGTTTCTCCTGACTAGAAAGGCTAGGATCGGGGGCATATCTTGAGAACAAGGAGTAGGCTGGTTGGGCTGAGATGAGAAATTCCTTCACGCAGAGGCCTGTGAACTTTTGGAATTCTCTAACCAAGAGGACTGTGGAAGATCAGTCACTGAGCTCATTCAAAACGTAGTAATAGATTTCTGGATATTAAAGAAAACGAGGAAAGTGCTAGAAAATGGCCCGAGAGAAGATCAGCTATGAACTGAATGCATGGTGGAGTACAGAGAAAGAGCTGGATGCCCTAGCTATATTCTGGTTTCTTCGTTCTTGTGCTTTTATGATTTGTTGAAGGAGTACCCATTATAACACCCCTTTTACAATTTGGCAATTATGGGTCCTTATTGGTTCTCATTTAAATAGTACAATCCTAAGTATGAAGCTAGTCAAGTTTTTTGAGTTTTTTTTGTGTGTCTTGTATGTATAACTGCACTGTTGGTTTCAGTTTTACTTTTCTTTTTCAATCTTTATTAATTTTCAAATTAATACATATAACATCGGTAATTATACACGTAATACAAAGAGATTGGGAGGACAATCATGACATATATAGTCATAAAGAATAAAAAATATATTCTAGGCCCCACAGTTTCTTGGTAAATTAATATATTACAAAAAAAATCAAAAAGAGAAAGAAAAAGATTTATTATATTTAAAAAAAACCCAAATCGAAAAAAAATTATAAGTAATAAAACGAAACAAATTTTAAAAAAATTTCAAAAGAAAAAAAAACTGGACTGATATTTCTCGATGAACAAAGAGCATTATTATGTCGTCAACTTCACTCCTCTAAGTTCAAAGATTATTGAAAAGGGATTTATATCATATTAAAATATTGAATGGATTCCAAACTTCCTCAAATTTAAGTGAAGAATCAACAGTGCCACTCCTAATTTTTTCTAAGTTTAAACATGATATAGTCTGAGAAAGCCATTGAAAAGTAGTGGGAGGTATTGAATCCTTCCATTTAAACAAAATGGGTCGCTTGGCCATTAATGTAACAAAGGCAATCATACGACAAGCAGCAGCAGATAAGTGGCCAGATTCCATCATTGGTAGTCCAAAAATTGTAGTGATTGGGTGAGGTTGTAAATCAATATTCAATACAGTTGAAATAATGTTAAAAATGTCTTTCCAATATTTTTCCAGAAGAGGACAGGACCAAAACATATGTGTCAGGGAAGCCACCTCCGAATTACATCTACCACATATAGGATTTATATGGTGATAAAAATGGGTTAACTTGTGCTTCGACATACAGGTCCTGTGAACCACCTTAAATTGTATCAAAGAGTGTCTGGCACACATTGAAGATGTATTAACTAATTGAAGAATTTTCTTCCATGTCTCTGTGGGTAAAGGTATTTGGAGTTCTCTTTCCCATTCATTCTTAATTTTATTAAGTGTCTCTGGATGTATTTTCATAATTAGATCATAAATTATTGCTATCAAGCCCTTCTGATAGGGATTAAAGCCTAAAATTTTTTCCGTAATTTCAATTTTATATGGAGTCAGAAATGAAGGCATAGTAACTTTTAAAAAAAATTCTAATCTGTAAGTATTGAAAAAAGTGTGATCTAGGCAAATTGTATTTATTAGACAACTGTTCAAAAGATAAAAAAACAGTTATCAATGAATAAATCACGGAAACGTTATTCCCTTCATTTTCCATAAAGAAAAAGCTAAGTCGATTCTGGATGGTTGAAAGAAAAAAATAAATTGAATGAGGCTTGATAAGTTTATTCAATCCAAAGAATTTACGGAATTGAAACCATATTTGTATTGTATGTTTAACTATTGGGTTAGTCATATGTTTACTCAATTTAGTAAGTGCAAAAGGGAGTGAGGCTCCTAAAATAGAAACTAATGAAAATCCTTGCACTGATTCATACTCAAGGTATACCCATTTGGGACATTGAATTACATCTAAATCTTGTGCCCAATAAATTAAATATCTGATATTAATTGCCCAGTAATAAAATCTAAGGTTAAGCAAAGCCATGCCACCGTCCTTTTTTAATTTTTGTAACTATTTGTTACTTAACCTTGGGTTTTTATTCTGCCATATATATGAAAGAATTTTAAAATCGATAGTGTCAAACAAAGATTTCAGGATGAAAGTTGGAAATGCCTGAAATAGATATAGAAATTTTGGTAAAATATTCATCTTAACAGCATTAATTCAGCCTATCAATGATGGAGATAATGGGACCATTTCGTAAATAATTGTTTAACGTGATCAATTAAAGGTAACAAGTTAACTTTAAACAGGTCCTTATGCTTCTTGGTAATTTTAACACCCAAATACATAAAATGCTCTGTTACTAATCTAAATGGTAATTGCCTATAAATTGGGGTTTGCATATTTAATGGAAAGAGTTCACTGTTATTAAGATTTAATCTATAACCAGAAAAAGCACTGAACTGAGCAAGTGGTGATAATACTGCAGGGATGGATTCCTCTGGGTTAGAAATATAAAGTAACAAGTCATCTGCACATAGAGATAATGAATCCCCTGTTGACAAGTGATACCAAATATGTTAAAAGAATCATGAAGGGCAATTGCCAAGAGTTCCAAAGCAATATCAAATAATAAAGGACTTAGAGGGCAACCCTGTCTAGTACCTCGAAAAAGCCTGAACAGTGGGGATCTCTGATTATTAGTAAGTACTGAAGCCATAGGTGTATGATAAATCAATTTGATCGCAGATATAAAATTGGGACTAAAATTTCTCAAGTGTATTAAATAAATATTCCCATTCGACTCTATCAAATGCTTTTTCAGCATCTAATGAAATAACACATTCTGGAATTTTAGATGAAGGGTTATATATGATATTCATTAACCTAAGGTTAAAATGCAAATAACGATATTGGATAAATCCTGTCTGGACATCAGAGATAATTTGTGGAAGAACCTTTTCCAATCTAGAAGCCAATATTTTGGAATCCACATTTAATAAAGAAATGGGTCTACAAGATGCACATTCAGTGGGATCTTTATCCTTTTTAAGAATTTTAGGAAGTTTCACTTCCCAGTAAACTACTATTTTATGATAGATTGTAGGGCTTGATGACCTTGGAACTTGCCTGCAACAGTTGTTTACCACTTTCAGTTGAGCTTAGAAATTATCATTCTGTTTTATTTTCCATTGCCAGAATCAAATATTCAGCATTTTCACCATGAATGCTCATAGTCCTGATTGGTTAAACCTTTTATACAAAGGAATTTTGGAGATGTTATCATTTACTCATTTCCTATAACAACAAAAGATTTTAAGGCAAACTGATCAAGCCACAGAAAGCCAAATGAATGTTTAAGTGCGTTTAGTGTTAAAACTGAAATAAAAAAACTGCCATCAGAAATAATCCTCTCATAGATACTAGCAATATTTAGTAAATACAACTTGAGTATTCTTTATAGGTTTATCTTAATGTTTTGGCTTCTCTGAGGGTGTTCGGATCTTCTCATTTGTTAAGCATTTGTTTGGAAGATGCCTGAATGGGGAAGGCGTTTGATTTTTCTTTTGGTATATTCAGTTCATAATCTACCCATCTACTTAAAGCTTGTGTTTTGAATTTAAAGGACCTGCTTAATTTAAGAATCAAAATAATGAAGGCATTGGCCTACTAGGACACTTGTATCTCATTTATTTTTAAAGTATTATCTGAAGGGATTTATGTAGGCTTTGAAATATCGAACATATATTTTAAGGGTGAGCTTTTTTCATATCCTGCAGAAGTCACAAAATTTGAAGATTGTTTTTAATGTGATTGACAGTAAAGATAATCTAAGTGACCCAATCAGTTAGTGAGCTATCCAGTGGTCAGAAATTGTGAATTTTTACACTTGCCTAAATATTTCTGAATCCAGATAATGTATTTTTACATACTGTGGTAGATTTTCCATTGCCCCAGAATTATTGACCATTTTGCCTGGGCCTCAGTGCTTGTTGTAATGTGTCCCTGGGAGTAGTCTTGGTATGGCTGATTGTGCTGTGCACCAGAGAGCCAACTGCACTTGAAGAGCAACTTTTAAAGCTGGTGAGCCCTACCTCCTTCCCCTCGCAGTTCACTGGCTGTCAATGCTTTTAGTGTCAGCAATCCTTAAGGCCCGTTAATTAACAGAATAAACCTTGAATTTAAAAAAAAATTAACATCAAAATTGGCATAAATAAAAATGTTGATGATAAAACCACTTGTCTTCCTCCCACCAGCTGATTTCTTCCATTCATTGAATGCGCATTGCAGTGCTAGCACTAGGCTACCTAGCCTGAGCATTGGGAAATCTGGTGCAACACAGTGGCAGACAGGTTGTCTCTGGCCAATGCCAGAGCTACAACACATGACTGATGCAGAAGTGCCGGTGTGTCTCAGTCTGCCTTTTGTTGCTCTATCTACCTTATTTTTTGAACTCCAGGCATTGCTGGCAAGGTGAACAATTGTTCTTGAGAAGATGGTGGTAAGCTGCTGCCTTGAAATGCTGCAGTTCTTCTGGTGAAGATCCTCCTACGCTGCTGGTAGGCAAGGAATGCCACGATTCAGAGCCAATAACATTGAAGGACCAATATTCTATTTCCAAGTCAAGATGTGCAATTTGGAGTGGAGCCTGCAGATGGTGGCTTTTCCATGTGTCTGTTGCCCCAGTAATCGGTGGTAGGAGTCATGGGCTTGGGAGGTGATGTCTTGGGAGTAACTCATATGGGTAACTGCTGTGCAGTTTGTAGATGGTACATGCTGAAGCCATTGTGTGTCTGTAATGGGAGTAATGAATGTTTGGGATGCCGAATGGGGTGCTGTGTTTCAGATGATTGACCTCCAACAATCAAACCATTTTCCTTTGCATGAGGTAGAACTCCAGATAATGGAGTGTTTTTCTTTTACTAACCATTGGCTTTGGTTTCACGAGGGAGCATTGATGATGCACTCAGTCAAAAGCTGCCTTGATGTCAAGGGCAGGCACTCCTGCCTCACCTCTAGTATTCAGCTATCCACTGCTCTCAACCATGAAGAAGGAATCAAATTGGCTGGAAAGTGATTTGTATGATGATGAGGAAGGCAAGATGGATCATCTATTTGGCACTGCTGACTGAATGTGGGTGGAAATGTTTCAGCCTTTTCTTTAGCATTCACATGTTAGGCCCAGCTGTCATTGAGGGTGGGGATGTTCATACATCCTCCTCTTGTTGAGCTGTTTATTTGTCCACCACATGACAAGACTGTTTTGTTCATGACTTGAGTTAGCTTGTAGTGAGTTTGCTTTGCTCCATCTTTTGCGTGCTTTTGATTAACATGCAAGTAGCCTTGTATTTTGCCGTTTACCAGGCTGGCTGGCTCCTTTTAGGTATACCTAGTGCTGCTCGTGACAAGTCTTTTGGCACTGTTCATTGAACTGGAGTTGATCCCCTGGCTTGACAGTCACGACAGAGTGAGAAATATGCCAAGCCATTAGGCTACAGATTGTGAGAGTGCGCATACCTTTTGCTGTTGGTTTTCCACAGTGCCTCGTAGATGCCCAGTTTTGAGCTGTTAGTTCTGTTCTGAGACTATCCCACTCAGTATCTTTGTGTGCCATGCAGCTGAATAGTGTCTTCAATGGCGTTTGGAATTTATCTTCCCCTTCCCGCCTCCGTTCACCCTCCCCTCAATAAGTACTGTTTATGGAGGAGTGCATTCTTGGTCTCTGTGAACAGACCTTGTACTTGATATCCTTTAACCCCTACTGACCAGTATGTTGAAAATATCTTGCTTAAAATTGTCCTCCTGCACCTCGAATTGATGATTTTTTTGATAGTGAAAATTTGTGCCACATTGTAGCATCTGTACCCGCTTCTGTGTGCATTAATCATGAGAATTTGAAATTATTTGACAAATGTTATTTCTATCCCTTTTTGAACAGTCTTCAAAGTGATGTACATGCATACCCTGAGCAAATTGCTTGTTGATTTCTAGATCACTGATTTCCCCTGAGGTATAGTGTCTGTAAAGAACAGTGCTCTATGCAAGCTTTGCTCTTGTTTAATCATTTCATCTTGGAATGTCAATTAATCACTTCTTCCCATGAATTTCACATTTAATTCCTGACTTTATTGGTGATTTACTTTTCCAAGTATATTAATGATCACTTTTGAAAACAATTTGCTTGTTGTTGTGTAATCTAACCCAGCTGGATTCTTTGACATAAAGGGACAAACAAAAGCTAACTGAAGGTTACATTGTAATATCGTTATGTTTAATTGTTTAAATATTTCCTGCTAATCATTAGATTTAAAATATTTGAATAAGGTAAATGTATCTCATTAATATTTGATGTAGGCTGCCATGTTGTGGTTATGAAATAATTATTGAAAGACTTGGTACGAAATTGAGGACTTCATAGTCTGCATTTGTTGGTTTTTCTGTTTTTGAGTCGTATTTATTAATTATTACTATTATGAGTGTTTATTGTCATATTTACCTCATTACTACAATCTGGCCACTATTTTGTTGGTGTTTTTAGAAAAATAACTGTATAACTAAAGCTTGGCTTGAAAGGTAGCCTCTTTCCCCAAAGCTTTGGCTTGCAGTAATTTTTTTTCCCCAGAGCTATGCTTTTACAAATTGAATTTTGATTGCATTGTCTGATCTTTTAAAGTGTAGATAATTTGTCAGGATAGATCAGTAATAGTAAATTTAATTATCAGAATTTCTAATGTAGAAACTAGACAACTGTTATTTTCACATGGAACAAGATTTTTCTTCTGTTTGTAAACTTAATATACATTAATGTTCTACAGCAAATGGGAATGACAGCAAGAAATTTAAAGTTGATGATAAGATGCTTGGAGCTCCATCCCGTGTTCTCCATATTAGAAAGCTGCCCACTGAAGTGATGGAAACGGAGGTCATAGCTTTGGGCTTGCCATTTGGAAAAGTTACCAACATTCTGATGCTGAAGGGGAAAAACCAGGTGTGTACATCCTAAAATGATTTCTGGCACATGCTTAATTTAAAGCAAATGTAGCTAGCACATCAGTGGTTGCTTTAGTAATCTTTAATGCCTAACTACTTCTAAAGTATTCCATTAGTTTCAGTAAAGCTTTTAACAATTTAAATATAATGAAGTGCATTTTTAATACACTAGAACTCTTATAATCCAGCACCCTTAGGACTTGTGTGCGAGAATTAGCAGATCTTCTGGACTATTTAGATTAACATTATTTCCATTTTTCCACACATTACACAACAGTATGCATTTTTCAATGAATCCAGTGAGTTTAAAGGGAGCAGAAAATAGAGCAAGGTGAATTTCATGTTGCATGTTTAAATTTGACAAGATGAGTCGAAACGTGCAAGCCAATCTGGATCTCCCCTCTGGCTGTGAACTTGCTCAAATTCCTGATCCCCAGATGTCTGGCCTTGGCCATACATCTGGCCGTCTGTCTCGGCTACAGCCATTTACACAACTCGCACTCTGGACTCCACTGAGTGAGCCAGATGTTGAACCATCAAGATTTCTGAGCATTCAGATACTGATTATTGGAGTTTTACTGTATTTCAATATTCCCTTTTCTATTTCTGTAAAATTGTGGCATAAGCGCACAGTTGAAAAGTGGTTCTGGCATATGTATGTGCCATAAATTAGTTCATGGTGTGCTGATATTTAAACAAATTTAAAAAATCATGAATGACTGTAAATCTTGAAATATTAATTTACCTGTTCAAACTTCCTTATTTTCTGGTGAGTAGAGTGTTTTAGAAGATTGCGGTATCTTCTATGCTTGTTAATAAAAAGGGATCTCTACCACCTGAGCAAACTCTTAGGGAATGTGTACATGTTGTGACTTCCTGACCACTGTTCTACAATACAGCAAATCTTGCTATTGGAAAGAAACATCGAAAAAGCACAATTCCATTCCCATCTATAAAAATAACATGCAAGTACATGGTCTCGGTTTTATAGTCAATGGTAAAGTGATAGCACAGCTAAAGATCTTGAAGGGTCTTATATATGTTCTAATAAAATCACCTCTCGTGCTTAGTATAAATCCATAAGTTACTCAACAAATTGTAACATTTTGTTGATATTTTATGGTGAAGATAACGTGAAATAAAAATTCCTCTAAAGGAGCATGAAATCACAGACAGAAACCTTTGTTTCTATTTTTAACCATGCTCGTGCACTCCAGAAGTTGCTGTCACTTTCCTGATGCAGTGACAAGGAAAAATTGGAGAAAATAAAGAAAAAGTGAGGAATAATAAGAAATGGGACTTAACTGAATCATTCATGATCACGTTTGTGTACTGTGGATGACCCCATCTATTTTGAAAACGTATTTAATGTTGAAATTATTATGGATAAAACTTAATGAAAATGTAATTTGTGTTCTGCATGTGAGGAGAATGGAGCTGGTAACCAGTGGTCATTTATTTGAGAAAGTATAAATTACAGTTGTAATATATTCTAAGATTATGCTCAATTGTACTGTCAGAGCTTGATAGCCTTTCTCAAAACTTGCTCATCCTTAGTAAGGTACCTTTTGTGGTCTTCCAGGCTTTTTTGGAAATGGCTTCTGAAGAGGCAGCTATCACCATGGTGAATTACTATACTGCTGTAACACCTCACCTTCGGAACCAACCTATCTACATTCAGTACTCTAATCATAAAGAGTTGAAGACAGACAATGCTTTAAACCAGGTTTGTTTAATTCTTTGTGAAAATGCTGTTTCTGAACCTGCATTTTATAATTTGTTTTTTTTTGGAAATTTGAGTTGATAAGTGCTATTAATTTTGGCAGCTCCTACATCCTTAAGTGTTTAAATCATGGTGAATTCAAATATTTGAGTGTGGATGAGGGAGCTTGAAAAATTATATCTCCCCACCCTCAATTTATTATGCCTGCCTTATGTAAAAGCAAAGATGTGAAAAGGATGAACATTAATTAAACTTAAAATTTTAAGATTTTATAAGAAAAGTCAGCATCATGATGTGTGAAAACAAGCTTCCTCAAACAAGAGTAGAATAAGTACAAATTTTATTTTGCTCCTTTTCCCAGAAGTCTGAACTTTGGTTACAAGTCAGTATTCTTAGACAGGAGAGAAGCATAGAACATCAGTTGTTTGTAATGCAAATTAATGATTTGGATGAAAATGTAGGTGGGCTGTTTGGCAAGATTGCAGATGACATGAAAGTTAGTGGAGTTGTGCATGACGAGGTTGTCAAATGATACAGGATATAGATCAGTTGGAAATTTTGGCAGAGAAATGACAGATGTAGCTTAACCTGAACGTTTCTCTGTAGCTGTGACACTTTACTCTGTACTGTTATTGTTTTTACCTGTACTACCTTAATGCACTCTGTACTAACCCAATGTAACTGCACTGTGTAATGAATTGATCTGTATGATCAGTATGCAAGACAAGTTTTTTTACTGTACCTCAGAACAAGTGATAATAATAAACCAATACCAATACAAGTGTGAGGGGATGCACTTTGGGAGGTCAAATGTAAGATGAAAGTATACAGTAAATGACAGGACCCTTTAGAATATTGATGTACAGAGGGATCTTGGGGTGCAAGTCCATAGTTCCCTGAAGTGGCAACACAAGGGTGGTAAATGCCACCCTTGATCAGGGCATTGTGTATAAAAGTTGGGAGGACATGTTGCAGCTGTATAAAACTTAGGTTAGGCTACATTTGCGGTAATGTGTGCAGTTCTTGTTGACATACTATAGGAAGGATGTCCAGGCTTTGTAGAGGCTGCAGAAGAGGTTCACCAGGATGTTGACTGGATTGGAATGTATAAGCTATAAGGAGAGGTTGGACAAACTTGGATTGCTTTCTCTGGAGACAGAGGAGCAACCTGATACGTGTATAAAATTATAGGAGGCATAAACAGGGTAGATGGTCATAATCTTTTTCCAGTGGTGGAAATGCCCAATACTAGAAGGCATGGGTTTAAGGTAAGGGGAAAGCTTAGAGGAGATTTTTACACAGAAAGTGATAGGTGCCTGGAATGTGCTGCCAGGGGAGGTGGTAGAAGCAGATATGACAACAATGTTTAAGAGGCATCCAGACAGACACATGAACAGGTGGGGAATAGAAGGATATGGACCATAAACAGGTAGGTGGGATTAGTTTAGATTAGCATCATGGTCAACACAGACGTGGTAGGTTGAACAGCCTGTTTGTTTGCTATACTGTTCATATGCAGCGTGAATCCCTCTTGAAAAGGAAAATGGGAAAGTAGTTTAACACTAAGTGGAATACAATCATGGATGTCTTAAGGATCCATAAGACAACTGTTTATGAAATAGAATTATAGGTAGGAAAAATTGAAAAGAAGAAAAATGAATTGAATGCCGTAGGCCAGTGAATTGACCTGTTCATGAAATGTTATTGTGGGCAGCAGTAGTTTGGAAGGTAAAATCTGGTTTGTAAATCACCGAGTATAAATGTTGGATTAGAACAAAAGTGGAATTTGTATGCAGTTATTGGAATATGTTGTAACTAGCTCATTTTCAATTTCACTTGAAATACTTGAGGGGAAGTAGAAAAACAGAAAGAAAAGAAATGCTGATACAAACAAAGAAAAGGTCAAAGAAATAGGATTGGTGAATTGTGCTCCAATTTGAGCAAGTATTGGTACATGATGTTATATAGATAAGTCCAAACTGCTGTCCACTCTAAGAAGGGAGGGAGGCAAAAGGAAGGAAATTGTAGGCCAGTTAGCCTGACTTCAATGCTTGGTAAAGTGTTAGAGTCCATTATTAAGGATGAGGTTTTGGGTTACTTGGAAGCCAAAGTAAGCATGGTTTCCTTAAGGGGAAATCTTGCCTGACAAATCTGCTGGAATTCTTTGAGGAAGTAATGGGCAGGAAAGACAAAGGAGAGTCAGTGGCTGTTGTTTACTTGGATTTTCAGAAGGCCTTTGACAAGGTGCTGCACATGAGGCTGCTAAACAAGATAGGAGCCCATGGTATTACAGGAAAGGTACTAGCATGGATAGAAGATTGGCTGACTGGCAGAAGGCAAACAGTGGGAATAAAGGGGGCCTTTTCTGGTTGGCTGCCGGTGACTAGTGGTATTCCCCAGAGGTCAGTGTCCACTACTTCTCACATTGTATGTTAATGATCTGGATGATAGAATTGATGACGTTGTGGCCAAGTTTACAGGTGATACAAAGATAGGTGGGCGGGTGGTGATGAGGAAGTAGGGAGTCTGTAGAAGGACTTAGACAGGTTGGAAGAATGGACAAGGAAGTGGTAGATGGAATACAGCACAGGAAAGTGTATGGTCATGCACTTTGGTAGAAGGAATAAAGATCACAAGACAATGGAGCAGAAGTAGGCCATTTGGCCCATTGAGTCTGCTCCAAAGGAAAGGGAGAAAGAAAGGGAAAAAGAAATGAGAAATGGGGGGGAGGGGGGGGAAAACTATTCTAACCCCAATTTCCAGCCTTATCCCTATATCCCTTGATACCTTGACTAATTAGATATCTGTCTATATCCTCCTTAAATGCCTCCAATGATCTGGCCTTCACTGCTGTACGTGGCAAGGAATTCCATAAATTCACAACCCTCTGGCTAAAGAAATTCCTCCTCATCTCTGTTTTAAACGTGTACTCTCTAATTCTAAGATTGTGCCCTCTGGTCCTGGACTCACCCACCAAGGGAAACAGTTTGGCCACATCTACTCTGTCCAGTCCTTTCAACATTTTAAATGTTTCTATGAAGCCCCCTCTCATTCTTCTGTACTCCAGTGAGTACAGTCCAAGAGCTGACAAACACTCATCATATGTAAGCCCTTTCATTCCAGGAATCATCCTCGTAAATCTCCTCTGAACCCTCTCCACCATCGGCACATCCTTCCTAACATATGGGGCCCAAAACTGTACACAGTACTCCAAATAAGGCCTCACTAGTGCCCCGTAGAGCCTCATCAACACTTTCCTACTTTTATACACTATACCTCTCGAAATGAATGCCAACATAGCATTCGCTTTCCTTACCGCTGATCCAACCTGGTGGTTAACCTTTAGGATATCCTGCACGAGTACCCCCAAGTCCCTTTGTACTTCTGTACTTTGAATTTTCTCCCCTTCTGGATAATAATCTGCCCGTTTATTTGTGTTTCCAAAGTGTACAACTGTACATTTCTCAACATTGAATCTCATCTGCCATTTCCTTGCCCATTCTCCTAAACTATCTAGGTCTCTCTGCAACCTTCCTGTCTCCTCAATACTCCCTACTCCTCCACCTATATTGGTGTCATCTGCAAAATTAGCCACAAAACCATTTACTCCATCGTCCAAATTGTTGATGTACAGAGTAAAAAGAAGCAGCCCCAACATCGAACCCTGCGGAACACCACTAACCAACCAGAACAGGATCCTTTTATTCCCACCCTTTGCTTTCTGCCAACCAGCCAATGCTCCACCCATTCTGTTATCTGACCTGTAATTCTATGACCTCTCATCGTATTAATCAGCCTCTTGTGCAGTACCTTGTTGAAGGCCTTTTGAAAGTCTAAGTACACAACGTCTACAGCCTCTCCCTTATCCACCCTACCTGAGATTTCCTCAAAAAACTCCAATAGGTTGGTCAGGCAGGATCTTCCCTTCACAAAACCATGTTGGCTTGGACCTATCTTGCCTTGCACTTCTAGGTATTCCATAACCTCATCCTTGAGGATCGATTCTAATAACTTTCCCACCACTGACGTCAGACTAATAGGTCTGTAATTTCCTTTATGCTGCCTCCCACCTTCCTTTACAGCGGAACTACATTTGCGACCCTCCAGTCCTCCGGAACCATGCCGGAGTCTATCAATTCCTGGAAAATTATCACCAATGCCTCCGCTATCTCTAAAGCCACCTCCTTCAGAACCCGGGGATGCACCTCATCTGGTCCGGGAGACTTATCAGTCTTTAGTCCATCTAGCTTTCCTAGCACCTTCTCTCTAGTAATCTTAACTGAACTCAGTTCCATCCCTTGAGACCCCTGACTATCTGGTATATTGCTGATGTCCTCCACAGTGAAGACTGATGCAATATACTCATTTAATTTCTCTGCCATCTCTTTATCATCCATTATAATCTCTCCCGCACCATTATTGATTGGTCCTATATCAACCCGTGTCTCTCTTTTACTCCTCATATATTTAAAAAAAACTCTTAGTATCCTTTTGAATGTTGTCTGCCAACTTCCTTTCATAATTCATCCTTTCTTTCCTAATGACCTTCTTAGTTTCTTCCTGCAGGTTTTTAAAAGTTTCCCAGTCTTCTGTTTTCCACTAATTTTTGCTTCCTTGTATGCCCTCCCTCTTGCTCTTATTTTATCCTTGTCACGAACCAGCAACAAAAGAAACACGCTGAGCATGATTCAGTGTTAAAAACTATTTTATTAATTACTACTTATGATAATACGTAAAATAAAAGTAAAAATGTTAGTATGTTAGAATTCAAAAATGTTAAACCTTGAACGCTAACCCCAAAACTAAACTCTTCGTGTGTGTGTGTGGCAAAGTCCAAAACTCCCAGTTCCGGAATGGTTCTTAAAGTTCAGTTCCGCAAGCCATAAGGTGAAACATGAGCAAGGGCTTCTTCAACAACCACCGTTGTCTGAAGATAAGACGTAGGCGTAGAGAAACATGAAGAGAGTAAATACGAAATCCAAATGTTCCACGATGGAACCCAAACGACACTCCAGTGTTCACTCGGTAGTGACTTCCTCACCCCGAAAAGCATCTGAATCGTGGTCGTCCACACACACAAATACCTGTTTCCTTCTACAGGTCAGTAACAAAGTGAACTCCACTGGATTACTTCCAACTTCCATACATGGATTTCAGTGGCAAACACAGTTATTGTTTCTCATCCATCGATAGAGAAAACAAGCAGGCTGGTGTCTCTCTCCCTTCTCTCTCTCTCTCTCCTTCTAACTTCTTCAACAACGTCATTACGTCCTTTTCTTCTATTGACGTAAGCACGCCCCACACACACATACACAGACACTCTCTATCTTAAAGGGACATTCACTGAGTCCGTAACATCCTTAACCTCTCGTTATCCGCATTTTTGCCTTTTTCCATTCAAAACCTTTTTTCTTGGAGTATATCTATCCTGAATTTTCCTTGTTTCTTGTAGAAATTCCATCCATTTCTGCTCTGCCGTCCCTGCAGCTATCTTACTCTTCCAATCAATTTGGGCCAGCTCCTCTCTTATGCCACTGTAATTTCCTTTGTTCCACTGAAATATCAATAGACCAGTTGTTAGCTTCTCCTTCTCGAATTTGAAACTGAACTCAATCATATTGTGATCACTAGTTCCTAATGGTTCCTTTACCTTTAGTTCCCTAATCACCTCCGGTTCATTACACAGCACCCAACCCAAAACAGCTGATCTCCTGGTGGGCTCCAACAAGTTGCTCCAAAAAGCCGTCCCGTAGACATTCCACAAACTCACTCTCCTGAGGTCTACTGCCTTGCTGGATTTCGCAGTCCACCTTCATGTTAAAATCCCCCATAATTATCTTAACGTTGTCACTCTGGCACGCTTTTTCTATTTCTAACTGCAATCTATAGTCCACATCCTGACTGCTGTTAGGGTGCCTATATATAACTATATTGTCCTTTTACCCTTGCTCTTTCTTAGCTTCACCCATAAGGATTCCACCTCTTCTGACCCAATGTCCTTCCTTTCTGTTGATTTTATATCATTACTAACCATCATGGCCACACCACCCTCTCTGCCTACCCGCCTATCCTTCCTGTACACTGTACCCCCTGAACATTTAGTTCCCAATTACATCTGTCATAAAGCCATGACTCTGTGATTGCCACAATGTCGTATTTATTAATCTGTAGTTGTGCCACTAGGTCATCTACTTTATTCCTAATGCTACGTGTGTTTAAATATAGTACATTTAGTCCAGTATCTGCTACTGATTTTGTTGTACTTCTATTGTTCAGCAAATTATCCTGACTTTTCACCTGCCTGTCCTCCTTACCATCCTCACTGCACACTATCATGGATGTGTCTCTATATACCTCATCCTCTATCCTAGGCATAGACTATTTTCAAAATGGGGAGCAAATTCAGAAATCTGAGGTGCAAAGGGACTTGAGAATCCTAGTGCAGGATTCCCTGTAAGTTAACTTGCACATTGAGGTGGTAGTAAGGAAGGCAAATGCAATGTTAGCATTCATTTCAAGAGGACTAGAATATAAAAGCAAGGATGTAATGCTGAGGCTTTATAAGGCATTGGAAAGACCACACTTGGAGTATTGTGAGCTATTTTGGGCTGCATATCTAAGGAAGGATATGCTGGCATTGAAGAGGGTCCAGAGGAGGTTTATAAGAATGATCCCAGGAATGAAAGGGTGAATGTAGGAAGAACATTTGGTGGTTCTGGGCCTGTACTCGCTGGAGTTTAGAAGGATGAGGGGGGGATCTCATTTAAACCTACCAACTATTGAAAGGCCTGGATAGAGTGGATGTGGAGAGGATGTTTCCAGTAGTGGGAGGGTCTAGGACTAGAGGGCACAGCCTCAGAGTAGAAGGACGTCCCTTTAGAACAGATAAGGATGAATTTCTTTAGCTAGAGGGTGGTGAATCTGTGGAATTCATTGTCACAGATGGCTATGGAAGCCAAGTCATTGGGTATATTTAAAGTGGAAGTTGATAGGTTGATTAGTAAGGGTGCTAAAGATTATGGGGAGAAGGCAGGAGAATGGGATTGAGAGGGAAAAATAAATCAGCCATAATCTAATGGCAGAGTAGACTTGATGGGCCAAATGGCCTAATTCTGCTCCTACGTCTTATGGTCTGATGGAAATTTTTACGCAAGTTGAATGCACACAAGAAATTGGTGAAACAACCACATTAATTTCCTTTTCACTGTTGGTTGAACTGCATTTGTCATTTAATTTTGCTGTTTATAATTGATCTGAAGAGGCATGATTCATTGTGCAAGTTATAGATATTTTATGTAGCTCTGCCTATATCAATTGGCCTATCATGAATTGCCTTAAGGTTTTGTTGTACCACTTGCGATATTGAGCTCATCTTAGGAGAAAGCTTTTATTCCATTTGTGAATCACTTTTTAAAAAGTTATAGTTTAAGAATGAGTACTCTGATCTTAAGCTATTAAATTAAAATATCTGGTTCATTGAATAAGTAACTACCAAAAGTTCAAATTATGTGTTCAAATTTTGTATGAAACAACTGTGAATTGTGAGTACACTGCCACCTTTAAAAACTACTGAAACATGTACCCAATAATTTTACATTTCCTCCTCTTTCCCCCCCCCCCCCCCCCCCCCCCCCCCCAAACACAACCAAAACTTAGGCAGAATAAAAGTTTAATACAAGTATCTGAAATGATACTTCAATGTGAAAAATCATTCTGAGAAGTAAGCCATAATTTGTGTCTTATCGGTTATAGCGTGCTCAAGCAGTTCTTCAGGCTGTAACTGCTGTGCAGACTGCAAGTACACCCCTTACTGGAACCACGGCCAGTGAAAGTGCAGTGACACCAGCTCAAAGCCCTGTACTTAGAGTGATTATTGACAATATGTATTATCCAGTTACTCTGGATGTACTTTACCAGGTATGTTTGTACTTCACCTTAGATTTTATTTATGGATTTCAACTCAACTTTTGTTGGTTGCTAATTGTATTCTCTTTTTAAAAGATTTTTTCCAAGTTCGGACCAGTACTGAAAATCATCACTTTTACAAAGAATAATCAATTCCAAGCACTGCTGCAATATTCGGATCCAATGAATGCACAACAAGCAAAACTGGTAAGAGGGCACAGCCAAAACTTTCCATTATGCCTGCATTCATTCCTCTTCACCCTCGTATTTGCACAAAACTACATTGTAGAAAGATGAGTGCCTGTGGTTTTGCTGGCTTTTGTACTTAACTGGCAGCCTTCCTTAGTCTGCTTCCTATGTGCCCTTTGTGCGTTTAATATTTTTGCATTCTCATTCTTGAAGATGAAATGTTACAGCTGAAGCAATGCCATGAACAATTTCTGTGAAACAAAAATACTGCTTCCAAGTGCTAACATTGTTAGGATTGTTTTTAAATCGTCTTGATTTACTTGACCATACTTTAACACGTCACAAGTCAATAAGTTGTGAAATCACTGGGAATGATTGAGAACTAAAACTATTTCAGTACCTTACTTCATTAAGCTCAAAGATACTTGTCACGAACTCTCCTAAATTGTGTTTTTATATATTTCTAGTTTTAGCTCCAAATAGTCAAAATAGTAGAACTTGCTTAGCTGTGTACATTAACTATAAAGTATTGTTTTGTTAGAAAATAAGCAACATGTGTATTTAGTAATTTTGTCATGTGTGTCAAGTATATATCCTGTTATCCATTGGGGACAGGTGAAATCATGCTCTTTGCTTTTACAACCTGGTTAAGATTTGTTAATCTTCTCTGTACATAGCAAGTTTTCAAACTGAATTTCTTACTATTGTTTTATTTCTCATTGGCATTAGTTTTGCAATGATGTATGGGAAAATGTTGCAATATGTTTCCATTCATCATTGCAAGCTAATGCCTGTTGAACCCAAGATAATTTGCTGTAAAGATTTAGGAAATTCACTTGTTATTTTGATAAGAGGCGCAATAGTGCAGATTTATAGCAGCACACAACAAAATCATAAGAGTTCAATGCCTGATTTTCCAAATGCATTGGCAGAAAATATTACTACAGGAACAGTATTCACCTCTGGTTTTGAAAAACTAAAATGGGTTGGGGGGGGGAAACTCAAAAGTTATTAAGAATTCATAATATCTCTCTTTCCTGCTATACGGACTGCAATGTGAACTGACAATTGTCCTGTCTGGATTGTTGACAACTGATCATTCTTTATAAATGAAATCTTGGAACTTAACCAGGAATTGTGGAACATTCCCCATTAAATAGCATGAGAATTATCCGTTCTAAATCTGCATTCAAGCCTTATTTCTTCAGGAATGCCTGTAGCCTTTGATTATGCTAAAAAAAAGTTCCTATAAAATATGATGCAGATAATTTAAAAATTAGCATTACTGTTTACCAGAGAAAAGCTTTGGATTACTGGAAGATAAAAGTGGCCTAGTCAATTAGGCGATTTTAAAAAAAAGGCAGAGAAGTGAGATAATGTATTTGGGGAGGTGCAACAAGGCAAAGGAATACAGTAAATGCTAGGATATTTGCATGGTGCAGAAGGACAAAGGAAGTGCTTGTTCACAGATGTTTGAAAGGTAGCAGGTCAGGTCAATAGGTGCCTTACTACAACAGGAATGCATGATGCTTTCTTTAATGAACTGAGGCACAGAATTTACATTAATTCTAGATGTGTATACAGCTTCTACAGACCACAGTTTGAGCACTGCATGCAATCCTAGACATTACATCAAAGAATTGGAGATGGTGCAGAAGAGATTTAGAACAATGTTGCCAGAAGTGGAAAATTGTAGCTGAGGAAAACTTGTATCAGCTACATTTGATTTCTTTCGTACAAAAGCTGTCAAGGGAAGTGTTAACTGAAAAGGTTAAAATTGTGAGGCCTGACTAGAGAAGATAGGAATTTCCTATTTTTTTTAGCAGAGGGGTCAGTTTGCTGATGATACAAAGCTAGGTGGCAGAATGGGATGCAAGGAGGATACAGAGAGGCTTTATGGACATGAGCAAAGTGAAATATGAAGTGAACATGAAGTTGTCACTTTGGTAGAAAAAATAAGACAGGTGGAATTTTTTTTAGCTCATGAGAGTAAAAGAAGTCATTGTTCAGAAGGACTTGGGTGTCCATGTACATGAAGTACAAAGTTAATGAGCAGGTATGAAAAGCAGTTAGGAAGACACATGGTGTGTTAGTGTTTATTGTAAGAATATTTGACTAGAACATAAGGCTTTCTCCACCTTCATAGAGCCTGAGTAAGACTGCATCTGGAGTACTGTGTGCATGTTTGATTTAGTTGCCTAAGGAATGATAGCAGGAGTGCAGTGAAGGTTCACCTCATTGATTTTTTTTGGTGTGGTCTGTTACTCTCTTGAGCTTAGAAGAATGACACACGATCTCATTGAAGTGTGCAAGATTCTTAAGGTATTTGACAGGATAGAAGTGGAAATGTTGTTTCTCGTGGCTGGGATGTCTGGAATCGGGCCCTGGTCTCAAAAGAAGGAATTAAACATTTAGGATGTTGAGAAAAAAATTATTTCCTTTCCTCCATCCCCATCTGGGTGGTAGAGAATCTTTGAAATTCTCTACTGAAGGGCTGTGGAGAACCGTTCTGTGAGTATGTTTGGACGGAGAACAATGGATACAGAGATATTAGGTTAGTTGAGGAAAGTGGCACTGAGATGTAAAAACTTCTGCCAAAAATTTTCTATGATCCTAGATACTCAAGACAGCCAGCATCCGTGGAGTGAGAAATAATTAACATTTTGGGTTGATGACATTTCATTGCACTCTTAGAATACCTTCACCACATGGATTGCAGCAGTGCAAGATAAGATATCTTTATTAGTCATATGTACATCGAAACATAGTGAAATATATCTTTTTGCTTTCGGTTTATGTCCTCAAAGGCAAATCTGGGTGAAGCATAAATGCTAGCCTTTCCAGTGATGCTTGTGTCCTATGAATGAATAAATAAGAAATAAACAATGTTAATTATTCAATATTTCCTTTTGTAGATTTAATATTGGTACTGTTCTAATGAAGTGTTGGTGATATTACCTTCATAATTGCTGTCTCATTTAGAGTCCAATTTGATATTGATTTAAATATCTGTAGGGTCAGTAAGGCAGAGGTACCACGAGAAGGAGAGCAAAGATTTCTTGTGGTTGAGACATTAAGCAAAGTTTCTATCTTCTAACATAAAACCAGAAAATATTAGAAAGGCTCAGCAGGTCAGGCAGCATCTGGGGAAACAGTTAATGTTTCAGATCAAAGATCCCTCATCAGAAACCTGCATCTGCGCTTTGCTTGGATGTGTAAAAATAAACTATGATAATATCTGAAGGGTTTGGGAGCTCACCCTAGTGTCTTGGTGAATTTGAAATTCACAACAAGATCCAAACACTCTTGTTGTCATGGACATTCAGTCCTTTTCAACTTTATCTCTGGCAACAGCCTGAATGCTCTCCACTTTTTCTTTTTGTAAGTATCCATTTGGAGCCCCAAACCTGTATTATTTTTCAAATTCTCTAATGACGTAGGAGGCCATTGATACTTGATTAGGTCTAAGCTGGGCCTGTCTTTGAAATGTGTGAGGCCCTTTGAGCACCATTCTATTCCTTCACATCCCTCTGTGCAAAGGAAACAAATCAGTCAGTGTTTTCAAAGGGAAATTGAATAAGTGCTAGAGAGCGGATGGTTTGCAGGATTATGGTGGAAAGGGTATGGGAATGAGATAAATGAATTGCTATACTGGGAGCTGGCATAGACTTCAGGGGCAGAATGGCTCCTATGCTACAATAGTTCTGCCATAACGATTATGATATGGAAGTAAGCACAAGAAGACCTACAAATGATACTACTAAAGTATCTTGCGTGGCTGAAACAATGTAAATGCAATTAAAGCACTGCACAGAAATATTCTCTTCTGTTATTCTAAAGAACTGCGAACAATCCCAACTCAAGAAAAATTGCTTCCTGTGATGTGCATAAAAAAAATTAATCCAAGAATTGTCAACGGTGAAATTTTCATTGAAATAAGTTCAATTTTGAAAGCACAAAGCTCCATTCAAACATCTAGATTTTAATAAAATAAAGCTTTTTAAACTTCTCTATTTGAGGTCGCAAAACAGTAGCTCACTGCCTTCAAGTTCTTTCTTACGTTTGGCTATGATGGGACTTCGTAATCCTGTTCCTGCAAGTTTTAATGACATTGATTGTACCAAAAGTGTGATCAATTAATTGACGACTTAACAGAATTCAGCCTTTAAAAGGAAAACACTCTTTTGTTGGAGAGGATGGTAGAGAATCTGAGGGAGTACATGGGCAGAATGGAAGAAAGGAGAGTGGAGTTTAAGTGGAGCAAACTGAACCAAATCCTGGCTTTTGTTTAATGGAACCGAATAGCACAGTCAGTGCAAGGGAGAAGGCTTCCTCTTTCTACCCACCCCCATTTTTCTGTTCCTCTCCTTCCACCACCATGCAATCCAGTCCAATGCTCTTTCAGCCATCAGTTATTTTTCCAACTAGCTGTTCAAAAATAATGAATGAATGAGTTTCTTTCAGGTCAACATAAGGGAAAATAAAAGCTATCTACTTTAGTCCCTGATGGCTCCTGCATGACTCGACTCTACAGTTTCCATCTTGGACTAGCTCTAGTAGTGGAGATGTGCTTGGTTAAACTAGTTAAGTTTTCTTCCATATAGCCTTAGTTATTTTAAGAAATCCGTACAAGGTTTTTTATCCTTTGGCTGTTTTCATATGGTTTCCTTTTTCTCTTGAGCAATGTCAAGCAATTCGAAATGGGCTTAGAGTTGGGAGGTCAAATGTTAACTGACCAATTTTTAGTATTTCATGGCGTGGGCATCACTGAAAAGTACAACATTAATTGCCTATTCCATGTTGCCCTTGAGAAGATGATAAATTATCATTTTGATGCACTATAGTTTATAGGGCAACTGCCAGTTCTGTTACATTAAGAATTCCAGGATTTTGATCCAGTACAAAAGGAAGAGCGATGTGTTTTTTAGTTATGGTGTGCAGCTTGAAGGCCATGGAGTTCCCATCAGTCTATGGGTATCAAAGAAGCATTGGCAAGTTGCTGCAGTGACTCTTATGCTCCTGTACCACCTTGGTGTAATGGTGCCTGGAATGAGTGTTCAGCATGAAGAATGGAGTGCCAGTCAAGTTGGTTAATTTGTCTTGGATGGTGTTGGGCTGCTTATGGTTTTGGGACTGAGTAGAATAAGGCCAGAATTTTCTTTTCTGCTTATAGAATTCCATGCTTGTTTGACATCCTAGATAGCTTTGTCAACCCAGAAGTGCAATAATTAGCAAACTATATCTCAAGTATTGCTCAGTGCTATGTGTTCCCAGAAAGGAGATGCTGCACAGATTTACCATGGGCTTGTATTCCTTTTAACACAGAAGATCAAGGGGACAATTTAATTGCTTGCAGTTGGGAGGTACCTACAGTTAGATGTTTGACACAAGTTGACTGAAAGCATGATGGCCAGCCTAAATAGTTAGCAGTCTTCCAATCCTGCAGCATCGTGACTGGAGGTAGAGAGGATTCGAAAATGGTGTTCAGAGCTTTGCTGTTTCCTCCCTTGAGTCTCCCAGTGCCCGGGAGCAATTTTCACCTGGTCTGGTGATGCATCTACTTTGAAAGTTGGTACAGTCTTTATCTCTCCTCTTTATTTCTCTATCTCATTTAATTTCTTAAGTGACTTGCATTGTTTCCCTCTTGTGTTTGCCACTTAAGAAAAAATATTTATTGACTTTGGTTCACTCTAATTTTGGTAGTTAGTATTTGAAATCAAAGAACTGCAAGGGCAATTAAAAGTTCAGACTAGAAATGGAAGAAAGCACAATCGTAATGAGGCATCAATTTGAAAAATGGTGAGCCAGTCACCAGTGACTACTGTGTTGATCAGTGCAGTAAAACTGATTTATAATGACCTTGACCCCTCGTGTTATTTCTCTTCAATTTGCTTGTGTAATGTCACCCATTCCATAAGTAATGATGAAATCTGTTGTGGAAATCTAATGTCATTCTATTGAAACAGAAAAATTATACTTTTTTCCATTTAACTGCAAAAATAAGTATCCGCTTGTTTCTTAAAATTCAGTCTCTCCCAATGCTGTAAAGGTTACCAAATATTGTTGAAGGTTTGGCAAATATTTGTATTTCTTTCTATCTTGATGACAACATATTTGCATGCTTCTGATTCATTCTGTGATGTATCCATTGTAATTAATCTTTCCAGGCTCTGGATGGCCAGAACATTTACAATGCGTGCTGTACCCTCAGGATTGATTTTTCTAAGCTGGTCAATTTGAATGTTAAGTACAACAATGATAAAAGTCGTGACTATACCCGTCCAGATCTTCCTTCAGGAGATGGCCAGCCAGCTATGGATCCTGCTATTGCTGCAGCGTTTGCTAAGGAAAGCTCCCTTCTTGGTAGGAGAATATGTTTGTTTTCCAGATTTTATTTTCCAGGCCAAGCTATCTTGGACAGTAAGAAGTTTTTGGTTAGCTTTTGAGAATTGCATATCCACAGTTTTAACTCCTAGAATGAATGTTAGGTATTTTAGGAACCTTGGAGTTGTAAATCTTGTACAGTTTTTGAATTTTTGTAGGACATTGTCACTCCATATTTCTCTTATGTGGAGATAATTGTGGAGTTTGTCATATGTAGTTCATTCTAACACAAATTCAAGGAGCAACAAAACTGGAAGTATTTTACATTGTCCTAATTTAAGACTTCCAAGTTATCAAATCTAATTTCTCAGACAGTATGTATTGCGATCCCACTGCTGCATACAAGCTAGCATACAACTTCCTCTTTCATCACGTAGGATAAATGTTAACGTCATGTCTTCAGTTCCTTCTCATGTAAATCTTTCTTGTACAGTTGATGTTTCTTTCAGCAGTACTTCTCAAACGTATGACAACTACCACCTAGATGGCCAAGGGCAACAGTTGCATGGGAATACTACCACCTGCATGTTCCCCTCTAAGTTGTACACAACATCCTGACATGGAAATATATTGCCATGCCTTCATTACTGGATCTACATCCTGAAACTCCCCACCCAACCAGAGGATATGGAGTGGTTTAGTAACATGGTTCATTATCATTCTTCTCAAGGGCATTAGGGGAAGGGCAGTAAATGCTAAGGAAAGCTCTCAGTAGGGTAATCTTTTTTTCAGGTCTGCTTTCAGAGTTCAAGTTTTATTTACCTTCCCAGCAATGCCTACTTCGCAAAATAATGAATAAATAAAATT
Source organism: Pristis pectinata (assembly GCF_009764475.1). Classification (NCBI taxonomy): domain Eukaryota; kingdom Metazoa; phylum Chordata; class Chondrichthyes; order Rhinopristiformes; family Pristidae; genus Pristis; species Pristis pectinata. Next base: position 17,104,749 of record NC_067407.1, read on the forward strand.
GTCTTCCTTTGGCTTCAGATTTTTTTTTTGCAAAGGAAGTTTCTTTTGCTCTTAGTCACACCACCAGTCATAATTCCTTTTTTTTTAATCCCTGCACCAACCCACAACTATTGTGATTAAATAAACATGTAACATTCTTTTGTCCTTATATTTTAATCTAACTCAGTTTGGTATTATGTAATGCCAATTGACTTATTCTGTTTAATAAACATTATACACTCAAGGAAGATCTTCCTGAGTTGAATGTATTTATAAAAGTTATTTCAGGAGGTGTATGTCTGGTACTGGATTCAATCTGCCACCTGCACTGTCCCCATGCTTTTACTAATCTGGTATGGATGCACAAATGGAAACTTCTAGGTCTTCTGGATCTTCAGTGTCCGGTAAGGCATCACTGAAGTATAGCATTACTGGTCAGGCACAGCCTCTGCCAGGCCTTGCCACAATCAATTTATTCATTTAAAAGCATTAAAATAATTTTAAATCACTTAACATTCCCTATTCACTAAGTTCAGAATCCCCAGTTAAGTGAATGGGCTCTTGTCAGACCTGATTTATGATTCCCCAGTGAGTTTTCAGCAGTTTCCAAGATTGGGTTATAGAGTCATAAAGTAATACAGCATGGAAACCAGCTCTTTGGCCCAACTCATCCATGCTGACCATGGTGCCCACCAGGCTAGTCCCACTTGCCCATGTTTGGCTCATATCCGTTTAAACCCCTTCTATCCATGTACTTATCCAAATGTCTGTTTAAATGTTATTGTACCTGCCTTAAACCACTTTCTCTAGCAGTCATTCCATATACACACCACCTTCTGCATGAAGAATTTGTCCTTCAAGTCCCTTTTAAATCTTTCTAGTTTTTAGTTCCCTTTCCCTCGGAAAATAACTGCTTTCACACTGTCTATACTTCTCATGATTTTATACACCTCTATAAGGTCAACCCTCAATCTCCTAAGTTCCAAGGAAGAAATTCCTAGCCTGCCCAACCTCTCCCTAAACTCAGGCCCTCAAGTGTCAGCAGCATCCTCACAAATCCCTGCAATCTACTGCTGAATCTGGGTTCTACTGCTGAATTATAGACACAGAAAGGTTCCTGACCACTATGTTGGAGCATAAAATTTGGACATGTCCTATAGGCCAGTTGTCCTTTATTTGTGCTTGAAGTACTTTGTAATAACAGAATTGCTTTCACTCAACCACTTTAAATGTGAGTGAAGGGTTTCCGATAGTGGGGTTCCACAGGATTCAGTACTCAGTCTTTGCATTTTGTAATGTAAATGATTTTAGACTCCAAATGTATGGGGCCGATAAGTTTTCAGATGATCCAAAATTTGGCCATGGGGCATGTGGCTAACAGCTAGGAGGAAGGTTTTAGCCTGCAGAAAGATCGTAGAAGACCTAGTCAATTGGAGGAAATGAAAACAGTAGAACCATCTTGTTCCTATTGTATAGAGAGCCTAGTGAGGACAACATCTGGAATATTGTGGATAGGTCTGGTTTTTTTGTATCAGAGGAAGAATATAGTTGTGAGAGAGGGATTGCAGTGAAGATGCCCTGAGTTGATTCCTAGGATGATGGATCTGTCGTATGAAGAGAGATGAAGCAGGCTAGGCCTAGCCTTCTCTAGTTTAGAATGAGAAGTGATTTCAGCAAATCACAGGGCAAATGTGAAGTCAGAGATCGTCTGGCTGGGTATCTAGAACCAGGGCTTACAGACTGAAAATAAGGAGTTGGCCAATCAGAACTCATAAGAAATTTCCTCAGGTGAAGCCAAATGCAAACTAGAAGAACAATACCTCATATTCCACCCAGGTAGTCTACAACCCAATGGTATGAACATTGAATTTTCCAATTTCAAGTAATCTTCACTCTGTGTTCCTCTCTCTCCAAGGTTCTCCCCTGCCCCACCTGGGTTCCATTTGCTTATAACTCGCACACTATACCTACTGGGTTTTCTTTCCCCTCGCCCAAATGGTTACAACTGCCCATCATTCCTCCTTTATCTGGTTCCACTTATCACCTTCCTTAATTATCAGACTCCAGCATCTGCAGCCTCTTGTGTCTCCACTTACCACCTTCTAGCCTCTGTGTTTACCTCCACCCTCCCTTTCTCCCATCTTGTGTCTCTATCACCCACAAGTTGCTGTCTTCCAGCTCTCCTCCTTCCCATCTGGTTTCATCTGCCTATCACCCCCTTCCTCACCTGGTTCTATCAATTGCCTGCCAGCCCTCACCTCATCCCTCCCTTTCACTTCTTTATGCTTTTCTGTCTCCCCATTATGCTCTCAGTCCTGATGCAGGGTCTCGACCAGAAACATCGACTATCCCTTTGCCTCCATGGATGCTGTGCAACCTGTGAGTTCCTCCAGCAGTTTGCTTTTTGCTCCCTAAGAAATACAAACCCTCCGTAAGGAGTTTGTACGTTCTCCTCACGTCTGCGTGGGTTTCCTCCGGGTGCTCTGGTTTCCTCCCACATTCCAAAGACATACGGGTTAGGAAGTTGTGGGCTTGCTATGTTGGCGCTGGAAGTGTGGCAACACTAGCAGGCTGCCTCCTAATAAAGATATCTTATTTACCTGGAGTGTGTTGAATCTTTGGAATTCTCTGTCTGACAGAGCTGCCGGCCCTCAGTTGGTGGGTAACTTCAAAAAAGAGAGAGACTTTTTGATATTAAGGGGATTGTGGAATTTGGAGTTAGTGCAGTTTGAGGTACTGAAGTAAAAAGCAGCCATGATCTTATTAAATAGTGCAGAAAGCACAAAGGGCTGAATGGCCCACACCTGTTTCTTATGCTAAAGTGTTCAGCCTTCTGGAGATGAGTAGCCGTAACCACTCCTGAGAAGTTCTACTTATTGGTGAAAATGGGCACATTAAAATCAGGTTACTTACTACATGTTTGTCTCTTCCTGCACTTAAAAATGAAAGAAGACAAATAATTATTGATGCTATATTTCTCATTGTTAATGCAGTTACAAACATTACATACTAGCCAATTGTTTAGCAACACACAAAACACTGGAAGAACTCAGCAGGCCAGGCCTTTGGGTGGAGACCCTGCCCCAGAACCGGAAAGAAGGGGGGAGAAACCAGCACTTGCTGCACCCCGACCCCCCCACCACCCTTTTGTGCTGGCTTCTCCCTTTCTGGTCCTGGAGAGCTGGAGAGGGGCCTCGACCCAAAGCGTCAACTGACCGTTTCCCTCCATAGGTGCTGCCTGGCCTGCTGAGTTCTTCCAGCATTTTGTGTATTGTTCCAGATTTCTAGCGTCTGCAGTCTTTCTTGTGTCTCCATGTTAGCCAATTATTTACTTTTTTTGCCTTTCAACTGTTAGGTACCCCTGCAGGAATGATGTCTGGGCCATACAGTGGCGGGTCTGGGTTTCCATCTTCAATCAGCTTTACACAGTCTGCAGGTTAGAGTTACATTATTGTTTAAATAAATTGTCCATATATTTTGGAAAATGCTATTTTTCTAGCAGTTTAATACATAGTTACAACTGCCAGAATGCTGATCAGAACTCTGGACTATTTGGTTTTAAAACCTGTGTTTGTGTGGAATATCATGGAATGCACTCATGAGCAAGCCAGTTTTCGGTATTCTTTGTAGATTCTTCATATAATAGTTACTACATCTTTTGAGGTGAAATAGTTGTCTTTGTAGACTTCCAAAGACATTGATAAAAAATCACCCTGCATAGGGTTGAGTATTTTTGTAATTTGAGCTATTTCTCAGGAAAAAAAATGGATCACTTGTCTCAGGAAATTAGTGCTCAAAGCTTGACTGCTACCTTTTTTTCAGGTTGCCAGTTTGTCATGAGTGGAATGCTACAGGAATTGGTACAGGGCTCTCTGCTAATTATATTTTAGGTTTGTGACATAAATGTAAAGTCAACTTGCTGATGATACAAGCTAGGCAAAAATGAGTAGTGAGAAGTAAAGAGTCTGCAAAGGATTATAGATAAACGTCAAGTAGTCAAGAAAATGGCAGATGAACTTTGTTGTAAAATGCATCTTGATGGGAAGAATGTTGCAATGTTAAAATGTTGGGCAGAAGGAATTTAGGTGTTCTGTTTCTAATGATGCAGAAAGTCAAAATTTGGGTACAGCAAATAATTAGGAAAATAAACATTGTTTCCCTTTATTCAAAGAGGATTGGAGTACTAAAGTAAGGAAGTCTTGCTGAGATTGTCTTAGGCTTTGGTGAGACTTCATTTGGATTGCCTGTGGAATTTGATCTCTGGCCAAGGAATGGTACATTTGATGAGGAGTCAGTGTGATGCAAGTTAGTTCCTCGGTTGAAGGCTTTGTACTTGAGGAAAAGTTGAGGAACATTAGCTTATACTCTTGTGTTTAGAAGAATGAAAATTGATTTCATTGAGACATACCATTTTGGGGAAAATTTGATGGTGTAGATTCTGAAAGTATATTTCTGAAAGTAGCTGGAGAGATTAGGACTGAGGGCATGCAGTGGTTTGTAAATCTTTTGAAGTCTCTAGTTAAGGGATGGTGTATATATGTGTGTGTATGTGTATATATGTGATGTGTGTGTGTGTGTGTATGTGTGTGTATATATATATATATATAGCTTTAAGTTCTGTATTCAAAGAGTGATTTTTGGGGGTTGGACAAGAAAGTGAATCTTAGGAACATATAGATGCTGGACATCAAAGAAAATGCTAAAAAAAGTAATATTGTTTAGAAGATTGGCAATAATGCTGCCTGCTTTGCCATCATTTTTTTCCCATACAAACCAGGTTCTGCTTGTACCTACTCTTGACTTGTGCATTAACTATGCTGCCTCCAAAGGCAAAAAACTGGGCTGTTTACTTCAAAGTTGAAAGCCAAATTTCAAAGTCAAACTTAAGTTTATTGTAGTGTGCAGAAGTACATGTATGCACAGGTACAATGAAAAATTTTCTTCAGTCTGAGGAAACATGGAATATGCACTTCCTGTTTCACCAGTTGGTTTAATTTTTGACATTTGTCAACTGTGGTGTCTTTTTCCTGCATCAGGTTTAGTTTTGTCTCCTTGACCAAAAAAAAACTCCCATTAATGAGCTACGTTCCATTAGTACCTCATATCCTATCTGACCACCCTTTATTCACCTGTTAACTTTGAGAGATGATGTTAATTTATCTATCAGACACTGCAGTGGTAAAACCTTGTGGTGCTTATCATCCACGACACATCTACTAGCAGTTCTTAATGATTTTACGTTGGCTTATTTTTGGCAATAACTAACTATACTCATGAAGCTGACTATGCTCGCTTCAGTCAACAATCTCAACATGTGCTTCATCAAAAATGTGGACACTGCATTGAGTCAACTTACAATTTCTAGTCAAAGTAGAGTACTTTTTGAGAATACCTATTGTTAAATAGAGTGGTTCCTTCCAGATGGAATTGTAATTGTGGACAACATAAAACTAGTTTATTTTTAAATAGTTATTTTTCTGTTGCAGCTGTTCCGGGATCACTGAGCCCATTGGCTATGCCTGGTGCTGCAGCTGCTGCAGCTGCTGCAGGCCGAGTAGCAATGTCTGGAGTTGCTTCTGCCAACCACAGTGTCCTTCTCGTTAGCAATCTGAATGATGAGGTAATTTGTTTCTTACAGATTTTGTTCTTTGCACTCTACCCAGAGTAATTTGTTTTCATTCATTGGTCTAACATTTGTTTGTTCCACTCATTCATTGTCTTGTTGTTTCTGTTGTGTCCATATATGCTTAAATTCCCTGTAAATGTGGAAGCAAAATTTGTACGATTAGATAAATACATGGCGTCCTCAAACATTGCTGGTGGTGGGAATAAAATACATTTGTAAAATCTAAAATAATTGTAGATTTGCTGGAAGAAGTTATAAGAGGCAGGTACAATTGCAACATTTAAGATGTTTTGGACAGATATATGGATAGGAAAGCTTTAGAGGGATGTGGGCCAAACACAGGCAAATGGTACTAGCTCAGGTAGACAATTTGGTCACCATGGACGAGGTGGGCTGAAGGCCCAGTTCTTGTGCTGTATAACTCTGACTTGATGACCGTGACTCTAAATTTCATATCAAGTTAGTCAGATGGTATTAGTAAATTCTGTTACAAAGCAAATTGCTGTTCTGTGAAGTAATCTTGGTTAGGTATAGAGGGAATGCTGTTGTATTTTGAAATTTAAGTGCCAGTTTTTACTGTTTGTTGATCTAACCTGTTGTGTAAATCGGTGATTCTACAAGCTTTAGCAAGAGTAGAAATATATAGCTCCAATTATATAGAGCACAATGGGACCACGTTTGAAATATTGCATACCTGTCTGGTCTCCTGGATATAAATGGAATGATGCACTTGCAACAGAGGGAGTGCAGTGGAAGGTCTGTTGTATAAGGAAAGATTAAACACGTGGAGCCTATACATTTGGGTTTAGAAGAATGAGAAGTGATCTTATTGAAACGTACAAAATTCTTGAGGGGCTTAACAGGGTAGATGGGAAGTGATGCTTCCCCTGGCTGGATGTCAAGAATCAGGCAATAGTTTCAAAATAAGGGATTGACTCTTCAGAGTTGTGAAGAAAACTCTTCACCCAAAGGGTCACAAGTTTCTAGAATTCTTTACCCAAGGGGGATGTGGAGACTCGGTCATTTAGTATTTTTGATTTTTGTATACTACGGGAATCATGGGATGGGGTTAGCGCAAGAAAGTGGAACGGAAGTTCAGTCATTACCTCTTGAATGGGGGGCTGAATGACCTGCTGCTTTTATTTTTGTGTTGTTTACTGAAATAATTGAAACTGAAAAATAAGTATGTACATTCCGTTTACTTGGTTGTAAAGTGTTATCTGGTTCCCTTTTTAGCAGTACAAGAAGATATTGACAAACTTGTGGAATGGGCATGTAAATAGAAGATTTCAAAATTGATGTGGTGTATTTTGGTCAGAGTTGTTACCTACTACTTGAAATGTGGTATCCAAATGGGGTAAAATTTCAAAAGACAGAGTATGTTCCCTTTGTTAGATGTGTTGCACATTACCAAAGCCACTAAATACTGCAAGGCATTGAGTTTCATTTCTATGAAAGTGGAATTCAAAAGCTACTCTCATTGGCACAGTCTCCATATCATCAAAAGAATAAAAGGGAGATAAGAGTGTAAGAAGCATTTGTAAAGATGTCACCAGAACCTAAGGGGGCAGTACCATCAGGGAAGACAAAAATAGGGACTCTTGAAGGCAGCCTGATCATGGGTTCAGTTGTGTTGATATTAGAATCTTACCAAAGTGCAAGAGCCTCCAAAAGAGGGGACATAAATAGAGGAAATGCTAATCTTTACTGAAACAAGAATGTTTTTCATTCAGTGCTGGATGGAATATTTGAGGAGCTTAGTATAGATTCATTTTAATGAGAAAGCAAGTTAAGTAAATGAGGGAGAAAGGAATAGCTGGATATGTTAGAGTGAGATAAAGTAAGCCGGAAGGAGATTGTTGAGCCATAAACAAGGGAATCAATCTGTTAAATCAAATAGCCTGTTTCTCACTGTAAAATCTGATGTCTTGCTGATTATTGTCATGCTTGCATATGTTTGTCACAAAGTCTTGTTTCAAGTAAATTTTGCTTTAATACCTTTTCTTAAAAGGTTCTCTCTGAAAAATTTGAGATTCTTTCCAGTTTTCACTGCATTGTTTTCCTTTATAAATCTTGTATTTATATAGAAACCTAGTTCTTTGGTTTTATCCTCAAATTATTTAGTTGTATTCTATTTTCATTTTGGCTTTAGCAAAAGCTGGTATGAAATGTGGCTTGTATCTGAGCACTTCACAGGAGAAGTTGTCCATGGTCTGTTTTCATTTATAAAATTCAAATTAACATAGATTTAAATGTGGAAATTATTTTTTTATGCTACACGTTGCATGCGGTTCGGTGTAATGTTTGAATCAGAGTGCCTCTCAAATATTTATTTGCCTGCATTTCATACCTAGCCATGATTATGCAGTTTTAAACTCATTTTTTGCATGATTTTTTTTACTTTCTCATGTAATAAGAAATATTGTAATTCTTTGATTATAAATGTACTTTACCCATGTTTATTTTGTCTTGGGTGACTACATTCAACACTATTTTCTTGTAAAGTACATGAGCCAGCCATTTTCTGACCAAATTCCTGCATTTCCTATGTACTGACCTATATATTTATTTTTGTTTTGTTCCCCAACTCCTTGTTTTCTTCTGCATTGCTCCACCCCTACCCATCCCATCCCTTTATCTTACCCTGTGTTTCTTTCACAATTCCCCAACCCTTCCCCATACCAACCCTCTATCTGCTCCTTCCCTGCCTCATTCCTTGTGTTCATGCTTATGTGCTTGAACAAAATGTTCCTCGGACCAACTTGCCCCAATTAACTGCCTTGAACCATGATCCATGACCACCTCACCATTCTACGGGAACCACCCTTCGTTATGGATGATCTGTTCATCTCCGCTCTTCCTCGATTCTTCTCTCTTCCTGTCTTACGCTGCTTGCTCTTCTCTCCTTCTAAAGATGGTTACGCCCCAAAGTCTGTTTACCCTCTTCGGTATGTTATCGTTAGCACTATACTTTTATTATTGATTTAAAATTTTTCACCTTAATTCTTTGTAGCTAGCATTTCAGCTTATTAGATAAGTAGATAATCTGCTACTTTTTCTTTTGCTGTAATTCTTTCCATAGATGCTATTTTATTTATGGTAATGCATGCTGTGAATTATTTTGCATGATCTTTAATTTAGTATCACTTCACGTTAGCTTTGAGGGATTTTACCAGGATTTTTCTCTTCAGATAATCACTGCTAAATCTTGATTTGTTGTACTCATTTTGGATGTCAAATTTGTTCACATTGATGTCTGCTCTGAATGTTTCATCGATCTGTTGGATGTTGTTGTCAGATTATGTGCATAACTTTTATTTTTCTTCACTTTTCCACTCTGCAAAGGTGTTTATGGTGATGTGCAACGTGTGAAGATTTTGTACAATAAAAAAGACAGTGCTCTGGTGCAAATGGCTGATGTTAACCAGGCACAGCTGGGTAAGAGTTCATTTGCATTTGACTGCAGTCTTCTTGTCCTTTTTAAAATGTGCTAAAAACTGACTTTTTATTTGTTAGCCATGAGCCATTTGAATGGGCAGAAAATGTATGGAAAGATTATTCGTGTTACCCTGTCCAAACACCAGACAGTACAGTTACCTCGTGAAGGCCTAGATGACCAGGGATTGACAAAAGATTTCACCAATTCTCCACTCCATCGTTTCAAAAAACCTGGTTCAAAGAATTTCCAGAATATATTTCCCCCTTCTGCAACTCTCCATCTGTCAAATATTCCGTAAGTAATTTACTTATTTGTAATGAATGTAGTAAATGGTCTCTTTAATTCTCAAACTTAGTCTGAAATGATTTTTGCCATGAGAACCTTTTTAATTCTGTCTTGATTGCATTTTCACAGACCTTCTATTACTGAAGAAGTTCTTAAGACACTTTTTATAAAAACTGGAGGCAAAGTGAGAGGTTTTAAGTTTTTCCAGTAAGTATTTTTAACAATGTAATTGACATATGCATATTTTCTCTGCTGACATTTTTTGCATACGTTGGCTATTCTTTGAGTTAGATGCATTCTGTGCTAAATGAGTGCAAGTATCTTCAGTTTGTGAAGTTTGGCAAACACTGCAGTTGTTATAATCCACAGTTTTATTTAAAAAAAAATTTAAGTTAAAATAGTGAAATTACTATCTAGAACAAATTGTTTTAAGTATGTCCAGCTGTTCTCTGAAAATTTTTGATTTGTTATAAAATTATACAAGATTTGAATGTTAAGGCCACCAAGTTTCATTTTCATTTATTTTGACATAGAATGTGCTTAGTTGAAATCATGTGCACAGAAGTGTATTTAATTCCAATTAAATGACAAGGCAAAACTTTCAAAATATATCTTAAGCTGTTGTATTTTAGACAGAGCACAGGAATACCACCCTTTGGTCCACCATGCCTGTGCTGATCTTGATACCAATCTAACGAGTTTAGTTTCTCTGTACGTGGTCCGTATCCCTCTATTCCATGTCTGTTCATGTGTCGGTCTAAATTCCACCTAAACATTGCTATCACATCTGCTTCTACCACTCCCCCTGTTAACACGTTCCAGCATCTATCATTCTACGTGTAAAAAAAAAACTTGCCTCATAAATCTCCTTTTAAACTTTCCCCCTCTTTGCCTTAAACCTGTGCTTTCTATTATTTGGCATTTCCACCCTGGGGAAGAGACCATCTACCCTAGCTATGCTTCTCATAATTTTATACACTTCTATCAGGTTGCCCCTCCACCTCTGATGCTCCAGAGAAAACCATCCAAGTTTGTTCAACCTCTCCTTATAGCTGATGCACTCCATTTCAGGCAACGTTCTAGTGAACCTCTTCTACACCCTCACCAAAGTCTCCACTTCCTTCCTATAGCATGGCAACCAGAACTGCACACAATACTTTAAAAGTGCCCCAATTAAATTATGCAGCTGCAACATGACTTCTCAAGTTTTATACTCAATATCCTGGCCAGTGAAGGCAAGTATGCCATACGCTGCCTTTACCACCCTATCCACTTGTGTTGCCACTTTCAGGGAGATGTGGACATCAATGCTCCGAAGAGTCCTGCCATTCACTGCATATTTTCCTCTTGCATTTGACCTCCCAAAATGCATCACCTCATACTGGCTGCGATTAAACTCCACCTGCTGTTTTTCTGCACAAAGTTCCACCTGATCTATGTCCTTTGACAACCTTCCTCACCATCCACAGCTTTCTTCTTGTCTGCAAACTTGCAAATCAGACCACCTGCATTTCATTATTAAAAACAACGGAGGTTGTGGTACTGATCCTTGTGGAACATCACTGATCACAGACCTCCAGTCAGAAAAACTCATCACCACTACCCTCTTCTATGACTAAGCCTATTTTGTATCCAATGTGTCACCTCACTGGATTCTATGTGACTTAATCTTCTGAACCAGCCTATCACAAAGGACCTTGCCAAATGCTTTACTGAAGTTCCCGTGGTCAACATCCAATGCCCTACCCTCCTCAATCATCATCTTCATCTCCTCAAAGAAAACTATCAAATTTGTGAGACAGGACCTTCCCAGCACAAAGCCATGCTGACTATCCCTAATAAGTCCATACTTTACCAAATGCAAATAAATCCTCTCCCTTAGAATCTTCTCCAATAATTTCCCTACCACTGATATAAAGCTCACCAGCCTGTAATTTCCTGGATTATCCCTGTAGCCCTTCTTAAACTAAGGAACAACACTAGCTATTCTCCAGTCCTTTCTTCTGGGATCTTGCCTATGGCTTGAGGACACAGAGTCCAGGCTCCAGCAATCTTCCCCCCCTCAGGATCCTGGGATAGATTCCATCAGGCCCTAGGGACTTGATGTTATTCAAGACGCCCAACACCACTACGACCACCTTAATATCGACATGCCCTAGAATATCAACATACCCTCTGCAATCTCTCCATCATCCATGTCCATCTCATTGGTGAATACTTAACGGAGTACTCATTTAGGACATCACCCACTTCCTCTGGCTCTAGGCATAAATTACCTCCTTTGCCCCTGAGTGGATCTACCATTTCCCTAGCTACCTTCTTGCTTTTAATAAATTAATAAAATACCTTGGAATTCTCCTTAATCCTACTTGCTAAATTCATGGCCCCTTTTAGCTCTCCTAGTTGCTTGTTTAAGTTCTTTTCTGCTTCTTTCATATTCCTCAAGGGTCTAATTCAATTTCAGCTTCCCAAATCTTACATGTACTTCCTTTTTCTTTTTGACTCAATTTACAGTACCTCTGGCCTTTAAAAGACTCCCACATATCAGAAGTGGATTTATCCCCAAACAGCCACTCCCAATCTACTTTCTCCAGTTCCTGCCTAATACTGTTGTAATTAGCCTTTCCCCAAAGAGGACCAGTCTTATCATTACAATTATCTTAAAACTTATAGAATTATGATCACTATTCCCAAAATACTTCCCCTCTGAAACTTTGATCTGAAACTTGGTGAGGCTTATTCCTCAGTACAAGGTCTGGCATGGCCCGTGTCTTAGTTGGACTGTCTGCATATTGTTTCAATAAACCCTCCTGGATGCACCTAACAAATTCTGCCCCATCAAAGCCCTTGCACTGAGGAAGTCCCAGTCAATATTGGAGAAGTTAAAATCACCCACTCCAACAACCCTTTTCTTTTACAGCTTCCCATGGTTTGCCTACATATCTGTTCCTCTATCTCTTGCTGGCTATTGGGAGTATTATTTAAGTTCAGTCTTTTGTATAGGCTTCATTAGCCTGACTGAAGGAAGATGTGATAATATTATATCTGGTCAATATAATGCTTTCTTGGTGCTTTTCCATTGCTGTGGTTCTTTTTTTTTATTCATAATTCATAACTTCCCACCATAGACGGTCTAAATTACCAGTTCCCAATGCTACTCTATCCAACTTTCTTAATGCTTTCAGGCAGATTTTCCATTGCTAATGAGTGGGGAAACTGGCTTGCCATTGATTTGGGAAGAAATTTTTGTCATTTGCTTTGTAAGCAAAATTCTGGGATTATTCCCATGAGAGCAGAGAAAAGTAAGAGATTTAATGAAAGGATTTAGAAGAATTATTTTGGACAATAGGAAAGAAACCATTTCCTCCAATGCCAAAATCCAGTGACAAATGGTGATTAACTCCTGGAGTGAGAAGCTTAAAATAAAATTCTTTGCACAGCTTTGTGGGATAATAGACTATTTTGCCACAGGGCATAGTTGAGAGAAGGATAATTACATCTGAAGCCAAATAAAGCTACATATTAAAATTGGAACAATTTGACCTAAAATATTTTAAACATTTGGTGCAAATTTCTAAAACATTGATTAGGCTAATGTCGATTATTTCTGCAGTACTAGTCACCACTCTAGAGGAAGTAAGTGATTGCACTACAGAAAATACAGGGGGAGTTCACCAGAATATTGCCTGGAATGGAGCATTTTAGTGAGGAGGTGAGGCTGAGTAGGCTGGGTTTGTTTGCTTGGAGCTTAGGAAGCTGAGAGGAGACCTGATAAAGATGTATAAAATTATGAAGAGCATAAATAGGATAAATAGTAGGAAACTCTTCCCCAAGCAGAGATTTCTTAAAATTAAAATGTATAGGTTTAAGAGGTTTAGCAGGATTGAAGGAGGAACCTTTTTCACCTAGAGGGTGGTTGGTATCTGAAACACTGCCTGTGTGAGCAGTGGAGGCAGGTATCCTTACAACATCTAAGTATCATCTTAGATGAACACTTAAATCCCAAGGCATAAAATCTATGGACTATGTGCTGGTAAATGGAATTAGTATGATTGTCAGGTTGGACTTGATGTGCCGAAGGGCCTGTTTTTGTGCTGTATGACTGATTGATTGATTTAATTTACCTGGTTTTGTGAAGTTTAAATGAGAATAGATTTACAATTTAATAAAAGTGAATATTATTTCTCGGGCAAGCTATACCTTCTATATTAAGCTGTTTTCCTAATTCCATATTTTTGTTCCAGAAGAGATCACAAAATGGCATTGCTGCAAATGTGTTCAGTGGAGGAAGCCATCCAGGCACTGATTGATCTTCACAACTATGATCTTGGAGAAAACCACCATCTGAGAGTTTCCTTTTCCAAATCAACCATCTGAGAATGCCCAGAGAGAGAGAGCTGAGATAATTGATTTTGATTGTGGTTGGAGACTTGTTTCAAGGAGTTGGGACCAGAGTTTAACAATTCCAGCTGTTGTCATTCCTTCGTATATACATTTGTGATACTAAAATTGGAGGATGAACATTCATTAGAAGGAGCAGAGGAAATTTATTCAGCTGCTAATTGGGATGAAAATTAAAATGTTCTTTATGTTGAAGCTTTTTAGGGAATTCATTTATTTTTAGTTTTGTGAGATTTGAATAATCTCTGTATTTTTCTTTAGTAGAAAAAGTCTGAAGAGAAATGTGCCTTATCTTAAAAGTTGAAAAACTTCTATTAATACAATTGAATATACTATGGAAGTAACGCTGGGGCCTTCTTTTAGGCACATGGTTGGAGAATTTCAGTAATAGTGAGTATTGTGTAAATGTTAGCACTAAGTTGCAGTTTTGCTTGTTGCTGATTATACATTTTGTAGATGTTTGGAGTTGACATTGCAAATTGCTTATGTGCATTTATATTACCATCTTTTAGTTTGTAATTAAGGACTGAAAATGGCTGTGGACTTTTGAGCATGTGCAGTCAAGTCTAGTTTATGAAATTGTTGTGCATGTTATAGAAAGGCAAAAGAGAAATGCTTCATTTAAAAAGGAGCAAAAAGAATAGTTTTGTGGCAGTTTTCTAGAATGGACAACCAGGTGGGACCAAAGTTTATGTGCCTTTAGTCTTAATTTACCTTGCATTGTAATATTCAGTTTTAATAAACCTCTTCAAGGTATTTTATATTTGAACGGAGACAGACTTTATAAGCAGTTCTGTATCTTCAAAATTAGAGGAATTGTATGAGTAGAGTTCATCACTTGAAGAGAAGTCCAACAATTGCAGTTGTCAAATTTAAGTAGTTTACTGGCCAGGAACTTTTTAGATCTATGTATTAGCATTCGTATACATAGACTCTCTGGACTATGTAGCAAAAAAGTCATATATATTTTCTATATTAGTTACGTTTTTACATCTTGATCTGTAGCTATGTAAAATCTCAGTATAGTTTGAAAGAGGCACAATTAAAGTTAATTTTCTAACAAAATTGGGATGTTTGATGGTTGTGTTGACTTCTGATTTTTTTTTTCCCTGTGTACTCTGTTCGCTTGCCTGTAGCATGCCTAATAAATACTTCTGTAGCTCTATCCACCTCTTCTGTCTTTCTGTACTGCTATTCCTCACTTCCCTTGTTTGTCTTCACCTCATTAAGCTTCTGACTTCATAGTTAATACTCTTGATAGGATGGGAAAATTTTGTACTCCCTGCTATAACTTGACCATATTTCAATTGAAGTGCAAATGCTCCAACATCTTGCTGCTTCTTGCCAAATGTCATTCAAAACCTGGACACATGCAGTTTTGATGACAAATCTCAATTATCAGTGTGAAATTTTTGGAAAATTGATAAATTTTAACTGGAATAATTCTCAAGTTATTTTGAAAAAACAACTTTGTATAGGTAAATACTAACTGTTCTTAAATTACCAGTTATTTTTGGTAATTGCTCATATAGTGAAGAGTTAAAATGGTTTTAAAGATTTATAATATTACAAATATTCTAAACTTGTGCTAAAGTTAGCATGAAATTAGATGCACTACAACAGGAAAAGGAACATTTTATTGTTCAAAAATAATGTAGGTTAACACTTTTTTAAAACAAATTGTTATTAGCAGAGATTAGCTAATTAGCTGCAAACTAAAAGGCTTGGAGATATTTCCACTGGAGTTGAATCCCAAATGAAATATAGATGTTCTAGATTTTACATAAAAATCTCTATTTTCACATTCTTGTATTTCCGTTAAATTTTAAAATTGATGAAATATGGTACTGTCAGCATTAGCGACAATGTCATTTGAGATGCAGTTTAGATTTTTCAAAAACAAAAATGTTTGCAGGTAAGTTTCCTTTTAGAAAATGATTATCTTGTATTGCAGTATTTTTGCAATTCATAATTTATTCTTTAAAACAGCTGCAGGCTTATTTGTGAAAAATTAATATTAATGTGAACATTTTACCCAAAAGTCATTGCAACAATTGCATTTGTACCCACTGACAAACTAATAGATACAGAAATCTGGTGCAATGAAACCTGGTGGCTTCATAATCTCCTTTTGTAAATTGATTTTAAACTCAAACGTTATTCAGAAAATTATTTGAGGGAGCATTGGCAGGCATTTTCAGGTCTCTGGTGCATAATACGGACACCCTGAAACTGGATTTGGTACCGACAGTCATAAATATAATGTAGCATCAGTGCTTTGAGGGATAACACAATTTAGAGTGTGACAAAATTTGATTGTTAGTATTTTAATTATTTGTCCACTGAGAAAATAGTAAGCAATTATCTAAAACGTTCATGTATATTCCAGGAGCCAAAAAAAAACAAATACTGTTAAATATACTAAAATGTCTTTTGCAGTGTAACTAAAATTTGGATATTATTTCAACCAAATAGGGGTAGGCATACTGAATTCAGAATTTCATAAGACTAAGTATATATTTGTACTAAAAGTCTTTGCTGATTAGTTCATAATTAAACCCTATGTTTTCAGCTTGTAAACCTCACTTTATATGCTTTCATCTGGCCTTTCATTTATTTATATGAGCCAAAGATGAAACACCACAGCTTGCAAAATGCACATTTTTGTTTCCAGCCAATTGATGCAGCATGGCTCTGCCATTAAAAATGTGCCTTGATTCTAGCTTCCCCACTCACAGCATTTTGGCACTTTGTCCTAGCTTCCACACTTGCAGCATTTTGGTACTTTGTCTATCAGACTAAGTTGTTAAGAGTAATTTTTTTTTTGATGATATGGTTTAATTGGAAACAACTTGAATGTGAGCTCATGTCCATTAGAAGCCAACCCTCAGATTTCTCTAATTTTAACTGAAGCTTTCTAAGCCGCAAGTTCAGATTGGCTTTGAGTAAAAGGGTAATGTGGTATGTGTAATATTGTTTGGTCAAGTTGCAAAGATGAACCATTTATTCTGTCTTGGGCTAAATTAGTTTGTAAATTATATAATTTGAAGGGGGAAAGAATCTTGTAATGTGTGTTTCTGATTAAACAGCCATAAGTTCTGAAAGCTTTTCCAAGTGTCAAAAGCTGAACTTGAAGTTAAAATGACAAGATCTCACTTTAGCAAACAACTTTTAAATTGACACAATGCAGTTCCTCATGAAATTCAGTTTTATCATCACATTTAATGCCTCATTTGTGAGTAATCATCTAATTCATGTCCTCTTGCTGTTCCATTTCATCTAAATGCAGTCTTCAGAATCTTGCCTATTTCTCATTTCCAACTGTTTTGCTACTCACTGATTGTGTTATTAATGGTGATCATGCTACCAAGAGAATTTGTGGGAACACTGAATATGCTGTGAATTTCCCAATGGAAGATCGAATTCACAGTAAGTGAGATCTATGAACAGCACATTATAATGTTTTTATAGGAATTTTTATTCTCTAATATCCAATAACCTTTTGAATGGTAAATTGTTCAGGGAGCTGCATTAGCGTTTTCATTTGTGGCTCAACTTAAAAATGTGAAGAAACTATTGCTTTCTCATCAGCTTTTGCTGTATTGTTCCCTCACAACTGACCCTGACGCATTGGTATGTCAGTTTGTCACAGTGAATTTTTCTTTATCTCTGGCATGCATTCCTAGAATTCAACCAACTCCCCTATCCTCGAGCTTATTAGTAATTGCCATTGAAAAGTAATGCTGGCAGATTTCGTGGCTTTTTCAAGAAAATATTTTGGTCACATTAAAATAGCTACCAAGAAAATTACTCATTATGCCATTTTAAAAAGATTATTCCTGATAATCAGTACCTGAGCATAACTCTGGATCTAGCAGTTTACTGAAGTACAATTTTCGGCCATGTGTTGGACTCGGCCAAAGTACTTTAAAACATTCTGGAGATGATGCATCTCCCATGTTGGCTTATGGTAGTGTGTTTTTCTGTGCTGATTGCAATCTTTCACAGTCATCAGCATTCTCAACTTTGGCTTTATTGTTTATTTTTATTAATCTACGTAGTTGTTGTTGGCAAGTCTGCCCATCCCTAATTCTCTTGAAGTGATAGAGTATTCACCTTAAATAGAACAGAAGGTAAGCCATTTGGTATTTTGTGCCTGCTCTGCCATTCGGTAAGATCTTTCACCTCACTGCCACTTTCCTGCACTAACCCCACAACCATGGATTCAATAATATCTTAATATATGCAGCAACTAAGCTTCCACAGCCCTGTCAGGTAGTGAATTAAAGATTCATGGGTGAAGAATTTTCTTTTCAATTCTTCCCTGAAAGGCCCAAACTGCTTAATCTCATGTGACGAACCTGCTGTCCCAGGAATCAATGTGGAGAACCTTTGCTGCACTCCTCCTCCTGTAAGTATATTCTTCCTTCAGTTGGGAGATTTAGACCCATACACAACATTTCATTTGTGGTTTCACCAGAACCTTATTGAAGCAAGATGTTGAACTGCTATAGTAGGTAGGAAGATTCATGATTTAGATTCAGTGAAGGGACAGAAGTCGGTTTGTGTTACTCCATTCACGAGTATTGAGTCGGAAGACAAAGTGGATAACAACCTAGTTGGGAAAAATTTGCCTTTCGTTGGAATTCACTTCCCTGTGTACTTGGAAATTGATCGTAGATGGGTATCTGCAGATCAGGTAAAAGTTCCTTTGTATAATTATTCATGGCTAGATGAATTGGCAACACACAAGGTTCTAAATGTAAGGATTCCCAATGAGAGTCTTTATATATGTTAAGATTTCTATTCAATTTGTAAACATACTTTTCAAATCAGTGAAAATGGAATAGTATACACGATAGAAAACCTACAGCACAATACAGGGCCTTCGGCCCACAAAGTTGTGCCGAACGTGTCCCTACCTTAGAAATTACTAGGCTTACCCATAGCCCTCTATTTTTCTAAGCTCCATGTACCTATCCAAAAGTCTCTTAAACGACAGTATCGTATCCACCTCCACCACCGTTGCCGGCAGCCCATTCTATGCACTCACCACTCTGAGTAAAAAAACTTACCCCTGACATCTCCTCTGTACCTACTCCCCAGCACCTTAAACCTGTGTCGTGGCAACCATTTCAGCCCTGGGAAAAAGCCTCTGACTATCCACACGATCAATGCCTCTTTATCATCTTATATACCTCTATCATGTCACCTCTCATCCTCTGTTGAGAATAGGCTGAGTTCACTCAACCTGTTTTCATAAGGCATGCTCCCCAATCCAGGCAACATCCTTGTAAATCTCCTGCACCTTTTCTATGGCTTCCACATCCTTCCTGTAGTGAGGTGACCAGAACTAAGCACAGTACTCCAAGTGGGGTCTAACTAGGGTCCTATATAGCTGCAACATTACCTCTCTGCTCCTAAATTCAATTCCACGATTGATGAAGGACAATACACGGTATTCCTTCATAGCCACAGAATCAACCTGTGCAGCTGCTTTGAGCGTCCTATGGACTCAGACCCTAAGATCCCTCTGTTCCTCCACACTGCCAAGAGTCTTACCATTAAGACTATATTCTGCCATCATATTTGACCTACCAAAATGAACCACTTCACACTTATCTGGGTTGAATTCCATCTGCTACTCAGCCCAGTTTTGCATCCTATCTATGTCCAGCTGTAACCTCTGACTGCCCTCCACACTACCCACAACACCTCCAACCTTTTGTGTCATCAGCAAACTTACTAACCCATCCCTCTACTTCCTCATCCAGGTCATTTATAAAAATCACGAAGAGTAAGGGTCCCAGAACAGATCCCTGAGGCACACCACTGGTCACCTACTGGTCAACTAAAATAAAGAATTTTATTACAATGTGTAACTATATATGCTGACGGCTCCAGCTGTACTGCCACTTCATGTGACCTGGAGTTTAGTACCTGAAAGGGTTGGCGGAACAAATTAAATTGTCACCTTTCAAAGGGAAATTGGATGTTTGAGAGAGGAGTATCAGGGGCAAAGGGAAAGCTGGGAAATGGAGCTGACAGTATTGCCCTTAAAGTCATTGTTGAATGGCAGCAATTTGTGCTGTAATGAATTTAAGAAATGGTTAATTCAGCTGTCAAACAATTGTACAGGAAGAGGATGTGAGAAGAACTTTAATGCAACTGGCTATGTAATAAAATGTTCTGGCGTGGATCACGATGTACAGGAAAACTACTGAGAACAGGTTATTGGAAGACTGAAAGGGAGAAGCAATGGAATGGCAGGTATTGATGGTGTGGAATTTGCAAAATGTGAGAATTGAGTAAAATAAAAATTATTTTTATTTTACACAATTCTCACATTTTGCAAATGGACCAACCAACTATGTTGGTTATCTTTCATGAGGAGTAATCTTAATCTGGTGAGCATATAGTGCTTCATTCTGCTTTGCATCCCTTCAGTTACCAATGCAACCAATTAACGTTTAAACCAATAATAAATCTTTACTACATGTGAGAGCAAAACAAAAATGTTTTTCCTGTTATTTTTTGGCCTTGAGTTCATTTCCAGAGCTTTTTTAACTGAAAATGCTGTGTGTGTTTGTTCTGTCCATTCAGAATTTTAACGATCTCTATCCAATCATACTTGCATCTCTTCTACCCAAAACTATTCTTCAAGACGGTGTGTTTCTATATGCTGTGCAATAATATATCATAAGCAATGCAGAACTTTGAGTTTACCTCTGTCCATATAAAGCACTGTCCTGGATTTGCCTCCCCACCTCCCCCAGTATTATCCATTTTCCTTCTGAAAGAGACTATTGAATCGGATTAGCTCTATGAAATGTTAGGCATCCTAATAAATCTTCTGTTAGTTGAACCCCAAACGTTAATGGTTTATAGTTATTTGGAGTCACTTTGCATCTGATTTCTTCTGTATAGTTTTTGCCCTGCAACCCAGTACGGGCAGTCCCCGGGTTACAGTGGGTTCTGTTCCTGAGAACTGTCCATAAGGCAATTTCTCCATGTCAGAAATGTCTGTTGTCTATAGCTACCCATGTTGTATCACCATACATGCACTTGCTATAATTCTTTCATTTAGTCATAGAATCGTACAGCATGGAAACAGTCTCTGCAGCCCAATTCGTCCATGCCAACTGTGTTGCCCAGCGAGCTAGTCCCATGTGCCTCCATTTGGCCCATTTCTTTGAACATTCTCTCTAACACTACCCATAATTAAACTAATGAAATATACACTGTATCCAGTCATTAATGAATACCACAAAACATTATTATCATAAAATGCTTTAAAAATGTATGAAAGAATTTGCATAAAGTCTGATTTCTGTAAGTCAGGTTATCTGCAACCGAGGAAACCCTGTATTCCATTATTTCTAAAATATTCCCTTGATGCCTATTAAAGTGAAAGTTTGATCAAGTTAGTTTAACTTTGTAATAGGAGATCAGACTGGCTACTTTCAGTATGTGTAATAACATGCTCAGACTCTAACGTCTCATTAAAATAATGACAGCTCTGCAGTCTTGTAGGATGTGGGTGTCACTGGCAAGGCCAGCATTTATTCCCTTGAGAAGGTGTTGGTATGTCTCCTTGAACCCTGTAGTCAAGATACTCCCACAGTGTTGTTGAGTAGAAAGTTCAAGGATTTACATCCAGTGATGATTGATCGACAATATACTTTCAAATCAGGATGGATGAAGGATGGTGACCCTGTTCACTTGCTGCCTTGTCCTTGGTAGTAGAGGTTTGGGACATGGTGTTGGAATAGCCTTGAGTAACTTTATTGCGTTTTCTAGATGGTGTGCCCCGTAATTGTGATGGTAGGGGGAATAAATGTTTGCAGTGGTGGATTGCCATTCAAATTGACTGAGTGTTGTAACTGCATTCATTCGGACAACTGGAAAGCATTCCATTGAACTCCTGGCTTGTGTCTTTTAGAAAGTGGGAAAAGTTCTAACATCAGTGGTCAAAATTTTTAATAAAGTAGCACTGTTTCAGCTCCACTCAGCTGTAGTGACCCTGGTTCAATCCTGACCAGTGATGTCTGTGGGTGTCTGCATGTGTAAGATTCCCGAGTGCAAGGTTACAACAGGACATTGATAGGATGCAGAGCTGGGCTGACAAGTGGCAGATGGAGTTCAACCCAGAAAAGTGTGAAGTGATACACTTTGGAAGATCGAATTTGAAGGCAGAATACAAGGTTAATAATAGACATTTCTTACAGGACTCTTAGCAGCATGGAGGAACCTTGGGGTACATGTCCATAGATCCCTCAAGGTTGCCGCGCAAGTTGATAGGGTTGTTAAGAAGGCCTTCATTAGTCAGGGTATTGAGTTCAAGAGCCGTGAGGTAATGTTGCAGCTCTATAAAACTCTGGTTAGACCACACTTGGAGTATTGTGTTCAATTCTGGTTGCCTCATTATAGAAAGGATGTGGAAGCTTTAGAGAGGGTGCAGGGGAGATGTACCAGGATGCTGCCTGGATTGGAGAGCATGTCTCATGAGGATAGGTTGAGCAAGCTAGGCCTTTTCTCTTTGGAGCGGAGGAGGATGAGAGGTGACTTGATAGAGGTGTACAAGATGATAAGAGGCATAGATTGAGTGCAATGATTGAGCCAGGGTGAAAATGGCTAACAAGATGGGGCATAATTTTAAGGTGATTGGAAGAAGGTATGGGGGGGATGTCAGAGGTGAGTTTTTGTACACAGAGAGTGGTGGTTGCATGGGATGCACTGCTGGCAGAGGTGGTAGAGGCAGATATGTTAGGGACATTTAAGAGACTCTTGGATAGGCACATGAATGATAGAAAAATGGAGGGCTATGTAGGAGGGAATGGTTAGATAGATCTTAGAGCAGGATAAAATGTTGGCACAACATCGTGGGCCGAAGGGCCTGTACTGTGCTAATGTTCTATGTTCTGGTTTCCTCCAACATCTCAAAGACATGTGGGTTAGTAGGTTAATTGGCCACTGTAAATTACTTGTGAGTGAGTTCTAGAATTGGTAGGGGAGGGGAAAGTTGATGGGGAATGTGAGAAGAATAAAATGGGATTAGTGTAAATGGGTACTTGATGGTTGGCGTGGACTGACAGCCCTGTCTCTGTGTTTTCTGACCTTAGTACCTGGCAATGCTAAGTGCAAGCATAAGTATCAAAAAATGTAAAAAAAAATCAAAATTACTGTCTGACGTGCTATTTTACTTGGGTGGAAAAATAGAACCTCTTGCTTCACTGTTTTGAATGAAGTGAAGTGCCTGTTCTTGCAAGGTGGGCAAACTCTTCAGAAAGTGAGAACAGGTCACTTCAAGCCTTTTTTTTCCACTAGTGCTGAAAATCAACAATTACAAGGGTGGGATCTCTTTGTTGTTGGTGTTAATTGTTTATTCCATTTTTTAAAAATTATTTCAGAAAAAGGTTTTTTGCTCTCATTTTGTCCCCTTCTGTAGCCAATTTGACATGGATTTTACCATTCTAGCATTTCCTTTTCCTGCATTTGCTTATTGAAGGAGGTGTGCTGGCCCGGGTCACCGATCCCAGACGCAGGGTGCTGTGCTGTTCCCATTTTACTTTTGCAGTGATTTATCGTGTAAAGTATTAAAGAATTAAATGAGAAAAGACAAGTTAGCAGCAGGCCTTGTTGGCCAATATAAAATATACAAAGCAAAATAAAAGCACGTGCAAAAAAAACAATGCTGCAACTGCTCAGCTGGTCAGGCAGCATGTTGGAGAGAAACAGTTTGCATTTCAGGTTGACATGTCATCTAAACTGACATCTGGGACTGGACTGTTGCTGTAAATTGGATACAGTATATGAGATTAAATTAGGGTGGGGCTGTCCTTCATTTGAGTCTTGAGACTGATCTTGTAGTCTGCCCAGCTAAACCTCTATGCTCTTTATGGTAAGGCAAGCATTTTGTACAGTATTAAGGAACAGTAAATTCTTTCAAGTTTTACAGACTTGTCAAAAACAAATGTCAGCAATTGGTGTTGAATCCAAAGTATTCCGTAATAAAGAGAGTGGTCATCAAAACAATTTGAAAGAGCAAATTGAATACGTGAATCATATGTATAATTTGTAAAATATTTAAGAGTGGTACATCTGAACAGAGACCTTATTCCGACTTGATCCAAGCAACTAATAAGAGATCTCTGCTGCTGCCTGTGTCCACCTCCATGATATTACCTGATTCCATCCACCCGAGTTCGCCTGTTACTGAAATCATCATGCCATCATTAGTTTTACAAGTGACTATTCCAATGCAGATTTCATTTTATTCTCTGTAAGTGTGGCCATTCAAAACTATGTTGTACCTGACCTAATTCCCCTATTGATGGTGCTTGCTGTATGACTTTGGCTGCTGGTTAAATAGCACCACAATTTGTAAAGTTCCCATCCTAGTTTTCAAGGCTCTTCATCACGTTTTTCCCAATTTTTTAAATTCTGCTCTAGCCTTCTAAACTTTCAAGGTATCTGTACACTGATTGTGGATTCTTGAATATACCTGAATTTAACTACTGCATCTGTGGTGGCCATGACACTAACTTCTGGAATTTCCTCCTCACTTTTCAGCCACAACAGTGCTTTGTCTGAGGCTACAATCAGCTCTAGTAGGACATAAATCTAAGATCAAATGATACTCAATGCCTCTTATACATTAGTGCTAGTTGATGCTTTGTGGCTTTTGTTATGTATACACGGAGCAAGACCAATAACGGTGCGGTAGAATAAATGTCTTTACTGATCCATATTAATCAAAATACAAAAACTGAGCAACTTACAATTGTAGATCCACAAGAAGGTCCACGGAGACCTAGAAGCCCATGAGTCCCTGAAGTCCCGCAAGTCAGAGGGTGTCGTTGCTCCGCCGAGTGATTGGCCAGCCAGTGCGTGCATGTGTTTTGGTGTGCGCATACATATTGCCACATTCGTGCTATCATTCTGCTGGACGATTGACCGACTGGCATGGGCACGCACAGGTGCGGGCATGCAGATTTGCCACGTTCTCCATACAGTTTGTCCATATGGTTCATCCCTCCTCCCTATAGGAGGGAACTGCAGAGGAAGAAAGTAGGTTAGGTGAACGTAGGGAAATGTTGAGAAGATTATTCCGCCACTATTCTGCCTGGTATCGGTTGACCGGCCGACGCACCCTCACGGACTGCCGCAGGGGAGTGGCTTCTCTCGTCTTCCTGATTAGCCAATGCCGAGGTTAGTGGTCTGTGAAGGTCCTCCCCTCTTGATGAAGCGTCCGTTGGTTCATCTACTTGAATGGTAGCTTCATCGGCAGGGGACACTTCTGTGGCTTAGCCAGGTCCTCCCTCGGTTCACTGGTGTACGTGATCCAAATGTCGCCCGACAATTTGCCTGGCCGTTCAAGTTCTGCAACTTGACTATTACAACGTTAGACGACGGCCCATTGCCAATTTTCTTCATGCATGAGTCGAGTGTAGATTTTGTCATCGGCACCAAATGTTCACGGCCTAGTCTGGGTATCATAGTTTTGTTTCATGGCCTCTTGTTTGTTACAAATTCATTCCTGGATGGCCGGCAGCAGGAGATCCAATCTGGTACGTAATGTGCATTTGAACATTAATGGGTGCCTGCCCCGCTGAATTAGTTTATTTGGGGTGATTCGGTAATGGAAAAGGAAACGGCTTAATTTTGTCATCAAGTCACCCTGTGTTTGTTTAGAAAGGCCTCGTTTCACCATTTGCACTGCTCGCTTGGCCAGGCCAGTTGAAGCTGCACGATGTGGAGCTGTTGTCAGGTGCCTAATACCATTCTTCTCTACAAACTCCTTAAATTCTGGACTTGTGAAAGCCGGGCCATTATCGGATATGATCATTTCCGGAATACCAAGTGTAGCAAAGACAGATTGTAGTTTAGTTATAGTAGTTGTTGAGGAGCACAACATATAAGCAGGTAATGCCTCTATCCACTTCGAATGGGCATCCACAATAACCAGAAACCATGTCTCCAGAACGGTCCCAAATACTCTATATGAATGTGCTTCCATGGAGAATTGGCCCAGGCCCATGGTTTAAGCAGGGCCTTTGGTGATGCTTTTTGTGTCTTCTGACAGATTGGCACGTATCCTCAATATCGGTGTCAATTTTCAGCCACCACACATAGCTTCTCATGAGTTCCTTCATTCTCACCACCCCAGGGTGAGCATGATGCGGATCGCAGAGTAGGCTGTTGTGGCCTTGAGGGGGAACCACTACTCAACTGCCCCATAATATGCAGCCATCCTGTAGGCTCAGTTCATGTTGGCAATTTGTAAATGGTTGAAATTCGAGTGACGGGCTGG
Source organism: Pristis pectinata (assembly GCF_009764475.1). Classification (NCBI taxonomy): domain Eukaryota; kingdom Metazoa; phylum Chordata; class Chondrichthyes; order Rhinopristiformes; family Pristidae; genus Pristis; species Pristis pectinata. The sequence goes on from NC_067407.1 coordinate 17,130,792, forward strand.
CTGGCCAACCAACCTGTAATGCTCTTTTTACCTGTGATATGAGTAGATCACAGTCTGTCCACTGCCTAATGAGATGACTTTTGATTGGTATTTCATCTAGGTTTTGTAACAGGTGAACAACCTTGAACGGAGGGGTGCCAGATGCTGTGCCCTCAACAACTGGAATCTGCTTAAGGTGTCAGCAATGACATTTTGGTTTCCGGGGGAATACCTCATGGTGGATAAGGTCAATGCCCATCATTGTATTCTCGATGATGACATTTGTTGGATACCTCATGTCTCCCCCATTAAACCTAGCAGAGGCTTATGATCTGCGGGGATTTCAAGAGACCGCCCAAATATGTATAAATGGAAGCACTTGATGTCAAACATATTAGCTAGGTCTTTTCGGTCAAGCTGTGAATAATTCATCTCTGCCTGAGACATTGTCCCTGAAGCAAAAGCAATAGGCATCTCTGTTCCACAAGGCATTCGACGTAGGAGGGTGACCCTGACCGCACGTGATGAGGCATCACTTTTCAAGTCTATGAGCTTTTCAGGATCATAATGCACCAACACGGACAAAGAACTGAGGGCAGTTTTTATTTGTTCAAATGCCTGTTGCTCAATTCTTGACCATTCCCAGTGTTAGTCCTTCTGGAGTAGTTGGTCTAAGGGCTTTAACACTGTAGCTGATTGATTTAAAAACTGGTTGTAATGCATGACGAGTCCCAGGAATGAGCATAACCTTGTCACGTTTCGTGGATGTAGAGCCTCTTTTAAAAGTTTGATTTTGTGCTCCTGCAGCTGGAGACCTGTTTGGTCGACTTTGAAGCCCGGGTAATCGACTGAGTAGGCCAAAAACATGCATTTCTCCTTTAGAGTAAAGTCAGCTTCCTCTAAACCGGAAAGTACTCTGTTTCATGTTTCAGGATGATGGGACTCTGATGTACCATTTACTAAAATATCATCAAGGTAAACACAGATGTGAGGAATATCCTTCACTAAATTATTAATAAGGTATTGGAATATCCCAGGTGCCGAACTCACTCCAAATGACAGCCACGTGTGCCAAAACAGATCTGTGTATATTGATTGTCGTAACATCCCTGGAATCTTTGTTCAGCGTTGAGAACTGTTGGCCTCTTGACAGGGATGCATACAAGTCTTCTATCCGTGGCAGTGGATACGCATTCAGTCTTGTCACAGGGTTTGCCATCAATTTGTAGTCGCTGCAGATGCACACTGATCCATCAGATTTGAGGACAGGTACGATCGGGGCACCCCACTCACTGCACTGGCTCTATCACATTCGTTCTCTGTAGGCGGTCTAGTTCTTTTACCTTTGGGCCCACAGCATATGGCACCAGGTGGGCCTTGTAAAACTACAGCTGGCAATTCTCCTTAAATTTGAACTTAGTCACCGGACTGCGGTATTGACCTGAAGTCTCAGCTTAGAATACACGCTGGTGCTTTCGTAGTAGAGTATTCAATGCAAGGCTTCCCCTGAGACGATTGATGTAGGATAGCACCGATGGAATGTTTTTAATCCAGTTTCTGCCCAGCAAGTTAGGCTGTTGGCCTCCCCTGACAACATGCACGGGTAAGTACAACAGGTCCCCGTGGTGGACCACTTCTGCCGTGAATACACCCCGTACGTCAATGCTGTCTCTGGCGTAGCTGTGAAACACCGAGATTGTAGTTTTGGAGTCTGGTGCAAAGATGATTCGTGTACCAAGGTGACGGCTGACCCAGTATCCAGCTCAAGTTTCACGGGCTGGTTGTCCGCTGTAAGCGTAACCAAGTACAGAGGCTGGTTCTGATCGCCCAGTTCATGGGTTTGGAAGAAAGTGTCCACTTCTTCACAGCGGCCTTGTGTGGAGTTGATGGTCGAATTTTGTCGCTTTCCCGCGGCACGTTGCTTTGCGAGGCACACCTCCTCGAGGTGCTCTACCTTCTGACAGAACCAGCAGGCGGTCTTTTGATGCTTGCAGTCGGACCTTCACCACAGTGATGGCGTTTCTGTGATTTTTGACTGGAATCTACATGTCTGAAAACACTGGTAAACATTGACGTTTTCGGGAGGGGGATCTCGCTCCAGTACTGCCTGAATAAGTAGTGCTGGGGTCGGTTGAATCTGTGTAAGGCTTTTCTTGACTGCCTCCCTGTGACGAGGTGTGGAGCATGCTGTGTCCCAGGACAAGTCGTGCTTTTCAGACAGGAGGTTCTCATGTGTCTTCTCATCATAGACTCTGATAATCGACGCTTGGATAAGCATCACTTCTTCGAATTTGTTCAGTTGGATGTCTTTGTATTAGTGGGCAGCACGGTAGCGTAGCAGTTAGCGCAACACTATTACAGCGCCAGGGATCAGGGTTCGGCTCCCGTCACTTTCTGTAAGGAGTTTGTACGTTCTCCTGTGCCTGCGAGGGTTTCCTCCGGGTGCTCCGGTTTCTTCCCACATTGCAAAGATGTATGGGTAGGTTAATTTGGGTTTAAAATGGGCGGCATGGACTCATCGGGCCGGAAGGGCATGTTACCACGCTGTAAGTAAAATTGTTAAAATTTAGAAAAAAATTCCTGCACTGCCAGAGTTAATCTTGTGATGAAATCATCTACATTCTCATCGGGGGTCTGTCGCATCTGTGAGAACCTGAAGCATGCTGTAAAGACATTGTCCTGCGTCCCCCAAACGTTGTCTAAAGCCTCAAACGTGCTGGCCAATTCAGCTTTGTTCTGTAAGTGTAGAGCATCAAAGTATTTCTGCCTGAGTTCTCACAAGTGCATTCGAAGCAGCTTGAGTTTGGTAGCTTCCTGCAGCTCCACTGTTGGTGTTAAAACTGATAGAAGTTCTATGTAGTCCTGGAAGTTTTTCTTCCATTGTAGCCAGGTTTCTGGTATTGGTTTTGCCATAGTTGCGGCCCAAAGTAGATTGGGTTCTTATTTTGATCCTCGTTGTCAATTGTTACGTATGAACAACATATGAAGAGCAAGAATGACAATGGTGCGGTAGGGTAAACGCTTTTACTGATTCATATTAATCAAAATACAGGAACTGAGCAACTTACAATTGTGGATCCACGAGGTCTACGGAGACCTAGAAGTGCACAAGTCCCCAAAGTCCTGCGCCAAAAGTGAAGTTGCACGCATCAGAGGGCATCGTTTCTCCACCACATGATCAGCTGGCCAGTGAGCGCATGCATACTGCCACATTCACGCCATCGATCCGCTGGACGATCAACTGACTGGCATGCACACAGGTGTGGGCATGTGCATTTGACACGTTCTCCATACGGTTCGTCCATACAGTTCAGCTTTCAATGGTAATGCTCCTGAATGAACATCGCAAATCACTAGAGCAGATACTTAAATGATTATATCAATAATGGCTGCACGAGTTGTCTACAAATGCAAAGGCAGAAACTGACCAGTTTATTTTGTGATTCCTTACAGTCAATTTAATGTTCACAAGCTAGGTTTGGAAAGAAAAGGGTGCTTTCCTGGATGGGTGCAAAGAAGGAGAAAGAGTTGGTTGCAGTTACATTCAATATATACACAACTCCCTTCTATTGTCACTGTTATTGTCACTTCTAGGTCTCTTGCTATTCTGAAATGATCAAATGTAACTGCTCTTTTTTTGTCACTGGTTCAATATGCTATTGTCAGTCAGTGTGGGTGTGGTGGATCACTCTAGCACTACTGCAGTTCAAAGAGAATGTCTATAATCTTGAAACACCTGAGAGTAGGAAGTTAATACAATGTCAGAGTTGTGCAGTGCACAAACAAGCCCTTTGGCCCACTGAGTCTGCATCAGCCATCAAGCAGCCATTACTATAATCCCATTTTTATTCTCCCTACGTTCCCATCAACTTGTCCCAGATTTTACCACTCACCTACATACTAGGGCTCATTTACATTGGCCGATTCACGCACCAACCCACATGTCCTTGGGGTGTGGGAGGAAACCAGAGCACTTGGGGGAAATTCACACAGTGCAAACTCCATACAGACAGCACCAGAGGTCGGGGGTTGAAACCGGGGTCACTCAAGCTGTGTGGCAGCAGGTTTACTAGCTGCACCAGTGTTCTGCCTGCATATACTTCTGTTAGAAGCAAGGCATCACCTGTGAAATCATTTTTGAAGAATCTCAAATTAATCAGTAAGGCAATGGTGTGCAGATTGAAACAGGCAAAAATTACAACTTGACATAGAAAATTGAAACCATTGCCACGTTGTCCAGCTGGATAATTAATACAAGCCATTGGATTGGATGGAGTGGTCAATTATGTTGTAGCCAATGGTTATGTCAAGAAAATTTTGGAGAGCGTTTTTTTGCAGTCTGTACCTGAGAGAATTTCACCTGAGGCTTTGATGTAGGCTATTTCAGTACTGCTGAAAACCACAGTGAAGGAAAGATGAATGTGGATTTGGAACATTAGGATTCCAAGCATGTTCATTAGATGGAGACGGGGTGGTAGTTGTACAAAAAGTATTAATCTTGGTCCCAAAAACTATCCATGAGCTCCTCAGTGTTCATCTTTTGGTTGAAGAAGGAAGTAACAGGACCGTAGTTTAAAAAGACAATTTTGTGGTGGAGACGCTGGGGTTTTCTTTTCACTCTGGAATAATTTTTGAGTAATCAGTTTTGGTGCTGGCATACAAGACCCAATAATACATGTAGCCCAGCCAAGTCTCCAAATGGAAGGTTAAGCTGGTTTTCTGCTAAAATATCCAAATCATAAAGGGAGTGGAGAAAAGGGGTGAAAAAGAGTAATAGTGTAAGTGGAGACAAAAACCAAAGTTTTTGGAGAAGGTGCAATCAGTAATTGTAAGGTCTTCATGATGACGAGTAGACTTGAGGCTAGATTGCTGGCAAGTTGAAAGTGCAGTACTAAAGGATTTAAGATGAAGCTTTTTGGGGCAGACTCTAAAAGTGGCTTAGCTTCAAGTGGGGAAGAGAATATGAGGAGTGGACAGAGAACAAAAAAGAAAATAATCAAATATTTCCTTATGATTAGAGTAGAAAGGCCACGTAAAACAGCCACATTGAGGGGATGGCCTTGAATAGGAGGAGGAGAGCTTACATGTAGCGAGATTTGGAAAGGAAAGAAGAAAATGAACACAAGGACAAGAGAGTTCTGATGAACCTTATCCACAGTGAAGTGATTGAGGGAAGAAAGTAAAAAAGAACAAGGAGTAGGCCATTTGGACCATCATGGCAACTTTACCATTCAGTAAGACCTTGGCTAATCTTTTATCTCAGCTACTTCCTACACCAATCTTGATTCCCTTAGGGATTGATAGATTTCCAGATACTGTCCTAAATATACTAAAGTGCTTGAGTTTTCCCAACCCTCCTGGGTTGTGAATTCCAAAGATTCATCACTACCTGGGTAAAAAGAAAAATTATCATCTTTGTCCTGAATGGCCAGCCTCTTGTGTCAAGAGTGTGACTTGTTCTAGATGCATCAGCCAGGGGAAAATGTCAATACCTCTCCCACCCTCTTAAATCCCTTAAGAATTATGTATATTCCAATGAGATCACCTCTCATTATCCTAACGCTGTACAGTTCATGCTTTGTCTGCTTAATCTCTCCTCGCAGAACAAACCTCCCATTCTGGGAATCAACCCAGTGAACCTAGTCTCACCAGGGCTCTGTAATTGTGTCCACACTTAATTCTCTTGCAGTAAGGGCCAAGATAACTTCTACCATCACAATTTCTGACTTAAAATGCAAACTAATTTCCAAAGGTTCATCATATACAAATCACGTAGGTCCTCTGCAAACCAACACTTTCAGTCTCTCACCATTTAACAAATACTCTGCTTTTCTATTTTTCTGACCAAAGTGGATGATCTCACATTTTTCTGCATTATATTCCATTTGCCACATAGTCACCATTCAGTTAGCCTGACCATATCCCTCTGGAGCCTCTCAGCATCCTCCTCACCAAAGACTCTTGCAAATTTTTATAGTTGTATGGTAGAGAGCATTCTGACCAGTTGCATCACCGCCTGGTCTGGAGGCTCCAATATGCAGGATCAAAAGAGGCTGCAGAGGGTTGTAGACTCAGCCAGCTCTGTCACAGGCACAACCCTCTTCACCACCGAGGACATCTTCAAGAGGAAGTGCCTCAAGAAGGTGGCATCCATCATTAAGAACCCTTGCCATCTGGGTAATGCCCTCTTCATGTTACTACCATCAGGGAGGAGGTACAGGAGCCTGAAGACCTTCATTCAATGTTTCAGGAATAGCTTCTTCCCCTCCGCCATCAGATTTCTGAACGGTCTATGAACCTATGAACACTACCTCGTTATTCCTCTTTTGCACTATTTATTTATTTTTGTAACTTATAGTAACTTATATGTCTATGTCTTGCACTGTACTGCCGCCACAAAACAACAAATTTCACGACACATGTCAGTGATAATAAACCTGATTCTGATATATTGATTCCTTATCTAAATCATTGATGCAGATTGTGAACAGCTAGAATCCCAGCACTAATTCCTGATACATAGCCTCCAAACTGAAAAGGACCCATACATTCCTATTCTCTGTTTTCTGTCCATTCACAACCAATACCATGTATTCTATTTCTGTTCAATTATCTCTTATGTGGGAGCTTATTGAAGACTGTTAAATAATAGATTCAAGATGTTCCCCTACTACAGATGACAGGGTTACTGGTCTTTTGTTCACTTTGTGCTCTCTTCCTCCTCTTAGGTATTTTAGCCACACTTGTTCTATTCGAACCTGTGAGAACTGTTCTAGAATATATGGATTTTTTGAAAAAGACAACCAGTAAATCCACAATCCCCATTTCTAACTCAAACATAGAAATAGGGGCAGGATTAGCCCACTCAGCTCTTCAATTCTCCTCCTCCATTAAATAAAACTATGGCTGATCTGATTGTATCCTCAGTTTGGCATTCCAGTTCAGCATACCTCCAGTAACCTTTCACCCTTTTGTTTATCAATAGTCTATTGACTTCTGCCTTAAAATTATTTAAATATTCTGCTTCAACAGGACCAAAAGTTCACATCCCTCTGAAAGAAAGATGTCTCATCTGTCTTAAATGGGTGATCCTTTATCTTTAAACTGTCTCCCCTACTTCTAGATTCTCTAAAAGGAAATGTCCTCTCTTTCTCCACTCTTTAGGACCTCTCAAAATCATGTATGCTTTAATCAAATTGCCATTCACTCTTGGTCATCATTAATTTCTCCAGTACTATTTTGTCTGTAATGCTTATTTCTTTGAGGTCCTCATTTACTTGGAGATGTGTAGTCCTCCACATTTCTGGGAGGATTTTTGTCTTCCTCAGTGAATATGGGCACAAAACATTTGCTTAATTTCTGTACCATTTCCTTATTCCCCAAAATAATTTCTCCTTCCCCTGTCTCCAAGGGATCCACATTAGCTTTTGCTAATATGTTTTCTTTTTACCTATCTAAGATAAAATATCTTTATTAGTCACATGTACATCGAAACACACAGTGAAATGCATCTTTTGCGTAGTGTTCAGGGGGCAGCCCGCAAGTGTTGCCACGCTTCTGGTGCTAACATAGCATGTCCACATCTTCCTAACCCGTCCGTCTTTGGAATGTGGGAGGAAACCGGAGCACCCGGAGGAACCCATGCAGACACGGGGAGAACGTACAAACTCCTTACAGACAGTGGCTGGAATTGAACCCGGGCTGCTGGCGCTGTAAAGCGTTATGCTAACCACTACACTACCATGCCTGTTGAAGTTCTTACAAACTGTTTATATGTTTCTGATTAGCCTGTTCTCACATTTTACTTTCCTTATCCATGCCTTGATCCTCTTTTGCTGTTTTCTTTTGCCCTGAAAATGCATATGATACTTGTAAGCAATCTATTAATTCCCTTAACATTAATGATAGCCTATTTATATTATCATTGAGCAATTGTGACAAATGTTAAAGAATGAATATTCAAAAAAAAATGAGGGATGGAATAAGGGTGGTCATTTGATGGAGAAATAGTTGGTAAAGGAACAGGGAGAAGTACCAATGTTGTGATTTTGAGATGGAAGATATACCACCAGGGTATGACTAAGGTAAATGATAGTTAGACAAGGAAGCTCCATTAAGAGGAATGGTATCATTATGCCTCAGCCATATTCCTATGAAGGCTGTGATGTCAATCTGATCTTTGTTTATGGGTAACAAGGGTTTTTCTTCACAAGAACATAGATATCCTGAAACACCTGAAAGAAATGGTCATAGCCAGCATAATTTTAAAGTCTAAACTGTTGAAATTAGAGCAACACTAGGAGGCAGAAGCAAGTGTCTTGGTGGAATTCTGGAGAAATACTGAGAGAGAGAAAATAGGAAGCCAAGTAAATCCAAGAGGGGGTCGAACCTGAGCTGGCAGCAAGAGAATAGCAGTAACATTGTGTACCAAAGAATTCCAGTTTATGCCTCTAGAACATTGAAAGGTAGGGAAAAGAAAGGAGGCATAATGACAAGGAAGTTGTGTTTGTGTAACATAGTCCATATTTATAATACTGGGTTGATAACACTTAGAATTGTACCATATGACATCAGTTTTCAGGTACAAATGACAGCAATGTTTTGGGATGGTTCCTGAAAGTCACTGTCTGTAGGGAAGGTGCCTGCCTGTCTGGGTGTAATGGACACATGATAGAGAAGTGGTGCATGTGTCTCTGTAAGTTCTGTTGTTAATATAAATTACCAGCTATTATAAGACTATTGAACGGACCCCTAGTACGATAAGATGGACTCTTGACCTCTCAATCTACCTTATGACCTTGCACCTTATTGTCTACTTGCAAAGCACTTTCTCTGTAACTGTAACACTTTATTCTGTATTCTGTTATTGTTTACCTTGTACTAGCTCAATGCATTGTGTAATGAATTGATATGTATGAACGGTATGCACGACAAGTTTTCACTGTACCTTGGTACATATGACAATAATAAACCAATTTACCAATTTTACCAATAATCCAGTTGCTTAGAGAGAGAGAGACAGTGGGGCCTGGTGTCAGAATTGTTGGAATTATAACATTTAAATTCCATGCCTGGATCTGAATACCTAACATAAGGTGGGATCCCTCCCAGCTGGAATAATACCTGAGAGATGGTGATCTGTGTGATTTAATTGAGACTGCCCAAACCATCGGATCTCCAGGCAAGTAACCTGTTGAAAGAAAGGAGACAATGAGGGGGAAGAGTTTATACTCAAAATTGAGCTGACAATGGCAGAGAAACCAAAAAAGATGAAAATTAAAATGATTGCATCACATTAATCACAAAGTGGGAGAACTGCAGGTATTCATATTTGCATTTTCATATGCTATATTTGCATATGATGTAGGAGACCGTTCAGCCCACTGAATGTTTGCTGGCTTCCAGAGCATACCCATTATTTCCCTGTAATCTATTCTCTCTCACATGTTCATCATCTCCTGACTGGAGATAATTTACAGTGGCCAATTAACCTACCAACCAGCACGTCTTTGGGACAAGGGAGGAAATTTGGGAACCTGATAAGGTTCCAGAAGTGTGCATCTGTGAGAACCTGACTGCTGTCTGGCTTTAGTAGTCACATAGTAGAAAATAACGCATGTCTCTTAAGTTTTCCATTGAATAAAACACCCCATTGGTTTAACTTATTGGGATAAAAGAGAGTAGAATCAGATTTATTATCACTGACTTGTATAATGTGAAATTTGTTGTCTTGCGGTAGCAATACAGTGCAAAGGCATAAAAATTACAATAAATTACAAAAAATAAATAAACAAAACAAGAAGGAATAATGAGGTAGTGTTCATGGACCATTCAGAAATCTGATGGCGGAGGGGAAGAAGCTGTTTCTGAATCATTGATAAGATATTTATTAATCACATATACATCGAAACACATAGTAAAATGTGTCTTTTTGCTTAACTGAGAATGTGCTGGGGGCAGCCCGCAATTGTTGCCACTCTTCCGGTACCAACATAGCATACCTGTACGTCTTTGGATTGTGGGAGGAAACCGGAGCACCTGGAGGAAACCCACGCAGACATGGGGAGAATGTACAAACTCTTTATTGCTCCTGTACCTCCTCCCATGGTAGTAATGGAAAGAGTTCATGTCCTGGATGATGAGAGTCCTTAGTGATGGATGCCAACTTTGTGAGGCACCACTTAGTTTCTCCAGCAGTTTGTTTTTTTGCTCCAGATTTCAGCATCTGCAGTGTCGTATTTTGTCCAAAAGCGACCTGTGAGTTGACACAGGGAAAGCTCAGTTACATAGATGGTTGCACATAAATTGAAGTTAATGGAGAAAGTTCACAAAAAAAGAAAGTAAATTTAAAGTCATAGGTAATAGAGTTGATGTAATCTGCTGACACCACCAGATGCCAGGAAAAATGGATGCATTCTTTGGGACGAACCTAAGTGTAGTGATAACAAAGCACCATTAATCTAACCATGAGACAGAAAACAAAAAGTAATTTAATAGAACAAATTTGATTGCTTCCTTTTAATTAGTAACTATAATTATAAATTATGAATCTAGTAGATTTGATGATTGAAGAAGTTCTGCAGCTGTCACAGTCAGTAAATCACATGTCATTGTTCCAATTTCTGCTTCCTCAGCTGTAGGTTTGCAGTGCCATCAGGGCACACTCTGTGTTGATTGGGTGGTAATGCACTGTGATACTATGGAGTAAGCCCTTTCCTAATATTCTCATATATATTGTTCTTCAAAGACAGAAAGTGACTTGAGCTGTGGGCGTTAGAGGTTGCTGACAAACCACTGTGCTGCCAGAGGAAACAATAACAGAAATGCTGGAAGATCTCAGCCAATAAAGCATCGTTTGTAGAGAGAGAAACCAGTTAATATTTAGGGTCAGAGACCCTTTCTCAGAACTGTGGCAGGGGAGCTGGTGCAAACAGCTAATGGCTACAGTCAGCCCTCCACTTGAAAGACTTGCAATAAATGACCGAGCTTTTAAGTATGGTGAGATCTCAGGCATCCTCTTAAAAACAACCCAAGCATTGAAGAAAGACTGAGAAGGCAATGTCTGTGTCAATATCAGTGAGGAGCACCTTTATAACCAAATAACCTTACAGCACAGAAGGAAGGCAAATATGCTTGTGCGAGCTCTTTGACAGAACTATCCGATGTCCTGAGGGCTACTTCTTCTGACATCTTCAAGCACTTATCCAATTCCTCTTCGAAAGTTATGATCCAGTTTTTTCCCACCAACCTCTCAAGCAATATTTTCTAATTCATAACATATTGCTATATAAAATTTGTCTCCTCAGCATCTTCCAGCTTCATGGCCAATTATCTTGTGGCTGTATCCTCTGGTTATTGACTCTCCCAGCAATGAACATTTACATCTCCTCCTAAAAGCTTCTCTGCTTAAGGGAAAACAATCCCAGCTTCTTTAGTGTCCACACATAGCTGGTACTATTCTAGTGAATTTTCCCTGTGGGTTCTCTCAGCCTTGCTGTTCTCCCCATAGTATGCTGTCTAGAGTTACAAGCAATCTAGCTAAAAACTAAGCAGCAATTTGCAAATGTTTTTCATAGTTTCCTTGCTTTGTAATGTATACCTCTATAAATAAAGCTAGTAATTCCATATTCTTTTGTCTAAGAGTCTTCAATGTACACTTAAATCTTCAGCTCACTCTCTTCCTACCTCCCTTGTAAAATGGTGCAAGTTTAGTTCATATTTTATATGAAGGACCTTCAAGTTTCAGAATATGTTAGAAACTAAAAGCATCAAGCATAAGATTTCTTTATTAGTCACATGTACATCGAAACACACAGTGAAATGCATCTTTTGTGTTGAGTGTTCTGGGGGCAGCCTGCATGTGTCGCCACACTTCCGGCACCAACATAGCATGCCCACAACTTCCTAACCCATACGTCTTTGGAATGTGGGAGGAAACTGGAGCACCTGGAGTAAACCCACGCAGACACACGGGGAGAACGTACAAACTCCTTACAGACAGCGGCAGGAATTGAACCCGGGTCGCTGGCACTATAATAACATTGCACTAACCACTACACTATTAAGGCAGGGATAATAAATCCTGAATTTATACAGACAGATGGTGGGCAATAGGGCAATGGGAGGAGGGGATAGTTTTGAGCTGAGACTGAGGTGGGAAGACAAAAGTTGCCCTTGACAGACTTATGAAATGGGAAACAATGAGGCAGCACGCTTCTCCCATTTTCTTCTGTAACAATGGAAAATTGTATTCTGTTGCAGATTTACTATATTCTACTTTGCAAAAGATCAGTTTGAGCTCTATAATATGCAAAAATGAACATAGAACATAGAAAAGTACAGCACAGTAAAAGGCTCTTTGGCCCAAAATGTCCGCACCGAACACAGAGCCAAATCAAACTAAATCCCTTCTGCCTGCACTTGATCCATATCCCTCCATTCCCTGCTTCTTCATGTGTCTATCTAGTAGCGATTAGCGTAACACTTTACAACACCAGTGACCTGGGCTCAAATCTGGCCACTGTCTGTAAGGAGTTTGTATGTTCTCCCTGTGTCTGCGTGGGTTTCCTCCAGGTGCTCCGGGTTCCTCCCACATTCCAAAGATGTATGGGTTAGCAAGTTGTGGGCATGCTATGTTGGCGCCGGAAGCGTGGCGACACTTGTGGGCTGCCCCCGGAACACTTCACAAAAAGATGTATTTCACTGTGTGTTTCGATGTACATGTGACTAATAAAGATATCTTGTCTTATCTAAACACCACTATTGTATCTGCTTCCACTACTACCCCTGGCAGCCTGCTCCAGGCACCTATCACACGCTCTATATAAAAAATAAATTTGCTGCTCACATCTCCTTTAATCTTTCCCCCTCTCACCTTAAATGCATGACCTCCAGTATTTGATATTTCTAACCTGGGAAAAAGATTCTTTCTACACTATCTATGCTTCTCATAATATATTAAACTTCTATCAGGCCTAACTATAGCCTCGATGTTCCAGATAAAACAAGTTTGTCCAACCTCTTCTTATAGCTAATACCATCTAATCCAGACACCATCCTGGTAAACCTCTTCTGAATCTCCTCCAAAGCCTCCACATCCTCCATGTAATGGGGTGACCAGAATTGTACACAATACTCCAAATGCAGCCTAACCAAAGTTTTATATAGCTGCAACATGACTTCCTTACTCTTACATTCAGTGCCCTGACCCATGAAAGCAAGCATGCCATATGCCTTCTTTACCACCCTATCTACTTTGCCTGGCCACTTTTGGGGAGCTATGGACATGGACCTCAAGGTCACTCTGTACATCAATGCTGTTAAGGGCCCTCATTAGCTGTATACGTTCCCCTCACATTTGACTTCCCAAAGTGCAACACCTCACACTTGCTCAGATTAAACACCATCAGCCAATTTCTCCACCCATAACTGTAACTGATCTATATCCTAACTATGATATGAACAATAATAATAACTGATAACCACTAACCTTCTTTTGAAAGCAGCTTCAGATTTTGTCAAAACAAATGGAGGCAGTCTTGGGTAGAAAATGTTCCTTCTGTGATGGGCCTGCCAAGAAAACGCAGCCACTCATCTTTTCAAAATTAATCTCCTCTTGAAAGAGGCATCTAACGTAGCGCTGAACTAATTGTTAAAAGGTTATTTCTCTGAGGCATTTCAATTGAAGTATTTTTTCAGCCATACAGATAGTTTCAAGATAAAGATGTTATCCATTATTAAGGCCATAAATACTGATGGTGTCTTGCAGAATGATTATTCTGGGATTTACCATGCTTTGTATGAAATATTTTCAGCATTTCAGATTGCTGTTGCAGAAACTTTGTTTGTTACATAACTACCACAGAGGTTACCTTATTGCTCCACTTTGAACATTGTCAACTGACTTTATCATTGTTATTGGCAAAGTCAGCCTTGGTTCTCTATATATTGACAATGTCATCATTGCTTTCAAATGATAACACCTCAAATTATTGAGAAAATCTTAAGAAAAACAAGCAAGTCTACATTTTCCCAAGATTGGCTGGTTAAAATAGACAATAGGACACATAAGATCTTTTATCAAACAAAAATATTTTTTGTTTGTTAAAAATGCATTTCAGTTATTGTTTCTTCTTCCACGCACTCCTCCTTGTCACCTCACTGTTTGTTGGATATTCAGAATAAATGCCTTTAGTTAAAGTACTCACATTATACATTTTTTAATGAGCAGAGAAATGATGGTAAACTTGTGGTATTAAATACAGAAAAACACTTTACCAATCTGAGTGCTAATTAGTCATCTGGAACAATATTCCAAATTGATTTTATACAGTTGCTACCCCATCACTGAAGTCTTCCATAAATTTTTCATGCTATAATTTATATACCATTCTTAAATCCAACTGATTCTGTTAACATGAGGCTGCCTTCAAATATTTGAAAGTTATGGGAATGTTTTCATGAAATTGCTTTTAGGCATTATCGTTGCTTAATTTAAATTGCCTGTATGTTTCCATGTTATATGTTAAATTCCCACTTTACTGTGGTATTCATCTTGCTTAATTTGAGTTATTGAAATTGTTATTTTCTACATACAGGAATTTCGAATAAGCACAAATTTGCCTGGATATTATTTGCTCATGCTAAAATTTGAATGTCGTTGACAATACAGAAATCTTTAGTAAATAGCAGTCAGAGCCCTCTATCATGAGCACTTTGGTGTATTTTCAAGACAGAGATCAATAGATGTTTAAATATTGAGGGAATCAAAGGATATGGGGCGAGTTTAGGAATGTGTTGCTGAAGGAAAAGGTAAGCCTTGATCTTAAGGATCTGAGGGCTAAGTTTTTTCACACAGAGTGGTAGATATCTGTAATGCTGTGCTGGAGGAAGTGGTGGAATGAGATACAATTATTACATTTAAGACACTTAAATAGGCAAGGTATATGGTCCTAATGGGGGTAAATGGGATTAGTGTAGGTGGGCAAAAGGTTGGCATGGATGTGAAGGGCCGAACAGCCCATTTCTGTGCTGTACAACTCTATGGTTCTATTATTGAATGATAGAGCAGGCATAAGGGGCTGAATGCTTTATATTTGCTGAGATTGCTTGTATTTCTTATGTTGTTGTATTCTTATGAATTACCTCCTTCTGAGTTCTACAGCAGAAATAAGACTGAACTGTCTCTGTACCAATGTAGGCAGTATATTAGATCAAACAATTTGGTCCAGTCTGATAATATTTTCTCAGAGTTCCTTGTGCCAGGTGAGGATGCAATTCCTGAGAAACAAAGGACTGCAGATGCTGGAATCAAGATGAAAAACACAATGACGCTGGAGGAACTCAGCAGGCCAGGCAGCATCTGTGGAGAAAAGCACACAGTCAACATTTCGGGTCAGGACCCTTCTTCAGGGCTCAAGTCAGGAGTCCTGAAGAAGGGTCCTGACTCAAAACGTTGACTGCCTGCTTTTCTCCACAGATGCTGCCTAGCATGCTAAGTTTCTCCAGCATCATCAGGATATAATTCCTGTCTAGCTGTGCTCTAGTGCTTGTATGTGGTTTGTAGGAATGAGGTAAAAGTTGGCATATAACTAAGGTTGCACTAGTGTTTGTTCTGCTGCTTGATTCTGCAATCTTTAAGCTAAGAATGCTGAGAGTTTGTTACTTGCTACCGCTAAGAGCGGTTGATGTTATTAATGTAGATCCACATAACTACATGGCAGGGAAGGGAATTAGCAGTTTCCGCTGATCATATTCGATGAGAAAGGTTCAAAGGAGGTTCATGAAGCTTAAATATCGGCTTGGATTGGTTGAATCAAATGACCTTTTTTTGCACTGTATGCAATGTAACCGAGATGATCAGTGCATAATAAAGGTGGTGGGAAGTGTGAGTATATTGGGAGGCCTCTGACAATATGCTTGAGCATCTAGGATGAAGTTGCCCTGCTCTTCCTGGCCTCTAATAGCACCAATCTCTCCATCCTTCTGCTCCAGCTATTTATTTACAAACAGGAGATATAGATACATGCTACTGAGCTTCCTGAGCCCTGGGAACACCGGAATTCAGAATCAGAATCAGATTTATTGTCACTGACATATGACATGAAATTTGTTGTTTTGTGGCAGCAGTACAGTGCCAAGACAAAAACCTATAAAATTACAAAAATAAACAATTAGTGCAAAAAGAAGAATAATGAGGTAGTGTTCATGGATTGTTCAGAAATCTGATGGCAGGGGGGAAGAAGCTATTCCTGAATCATTAGTATGGGTCTTCAAGCTCCTGTACCTCTTTCCAAATGGTAGTACCAAGAAGAAAGCATGTCCCGGATGGTGAGGGTCCTTAATGATAGATGCCGCCTTCCTGAGGCACCGCCTCTTGAAGATGTCCTTGATTGTGGGGAGGGTTGTGCCTGTGATGGAGCTGGCTGAGTCTATAATTCTCTGCAGTTTCTTGTAATCCTGTGCATTGGAGCCTCCAAACCAGGCAGTGATGCAACCAGTCAGGATGTTCTCCACCATACATCAACAGAAATTTTTAAGTGTCCTTGGTGACATATCAAATCTTCTCAAGCTCCTAATACAAATGTTAAGTTCTAATATGCCCCAAAATAGTTTTTTTATTTCAAAAATAGACTTTATTCATAATAATAAATATATACAAAGGAAGAAACAGTGCAAAATATTTCTATGTTCATGGTTGTTACGTTCAGTTGTGTAAACTTTTAAATAAAAAACACAAACAAACACAGCACCATTGCCACTCACGTGGCTCCCTGAGATGATACCCCTTTCATTGTTTTAGGGTCTTCCCCACCCGGCTCTGCCCCTCCATGTGCGGTAGCAGAAGGACCCTATGATGAAAATCTCATTTCGAGAGTAAAGTCACTGATCTGCCCCTGCAGAGCAGGTTACTCAAAGGCATCCAAACCCATGGCTCTTACACTGAAGGTAGGCACACTCAAGACTGGTTGAGTATGTGTTTCACTTATTCAGTAACCCACTCCCTATCCCAACTCTTCTACCTGTCAGGGAGGAAGGGGGAATGGTTAAAATTGACACCCCGCTCCCCACCCCGTCCACGTATTTGTTCTTGCCCAATGGATTTCCATTTCACAAGCACGTTAGTGAGAAAGGAAAATCATATATTCACATTTTAAATGTTCATTGTGCTAAATGCAAACCACCAACATTTTCCACCTTTAAAACCAGGTTGTATAATTACTATTAATGTATTATATTTGAACTGTGAGTTGCTATGCAGCTATGTATCTATTATCCCTAGGTTAGACTGCCTCCGAACACACCCTTCCTAATATTTATTCTGATCAGACCATTTTCTGTTTGTAAGATGGGACCATTGTTCCTGTGCACGCAAGCATGGGGTTATGGCAGTTTACCCTAACATAGCAAAAACCAAATTATGGAACCTACATATAAATTATTTCCAAAATGCAAATGTAATTATTCTATCTGAAATGAAAAGAATGATAATTCAATTTAGCCTCTGCAATGGAAAGCAACCTCCATTTAATCATTTTCTAGTGCTACCTCGTACATTGAATTTATTCCATGCAGAATTTAAAAGGCTTTTGGAGGTCAATCTATCTTACAATTAAGAGCGATTAAATCCGTTTTCACAGAAGGTAAAATGCAGTTTTTGGAGACTTTAAATTGAGTTCTTTAGTATAACTAGCTGATTTCCTATGGTATTATTCCAGGTAATCTGGTATCTGAAGGATGATTGTGGAGTTTATTGCTATGGGGAGATAACCTCTGCAGAGAAGTAGTTTACATAGGTACATTCTGAGACTATTTTATAACTTTTACAAACTATTTATGGATCCCTGGTTCCTAATCTTGAAGAGAAAGCAGTAACATACCACATTTGTAATGGTTCCTCCATGACCACAGAATGCATCATTCATGTTGCTGTCAGTTTCTGTTGCTGCCCACCGGCAGAAAACTTGCCGTCCTTTACAGCTGCTACCAAGAAGGTAAATTTGGACATCTTTTACCAATCTTATTGTGGAGTCAGGATAAGCAGACCCTAGCATTTCAGGACAGTTTTAACCACTCCTCCTGCACTCCCACCTTGATGTTCTTGGTAGGTTAAATCTGTAACATGTGGAATGCACCCCCTTCCTGTTTAATTCTGGTGGGTTTGTGGGACCTTCCTGGCTTCAAGATAAATCTATGGTAGTCTTGGCTTACCTTTATTGTCCTTGAACTTAAACTCTTGCTTGGCCATTTCAGGGGCCAGTTTAAGAGTCAACTACATGGCACAGTAGTGTAGCGGTTAGTGTAACGCTTTACAGCACCAGTGACCTGGGTTCAAATCTGGCCACTGTCTGTAAGGAGTTTGTACGTTCTCCCCGTGTCTGCCTTGGTTTCCTCCGGGTGCTCCGGTTTCCTGCCACGTTCCAAAGACATACAGATTAGGAAGTTGTGGGCATGCTATGTTGGCACCGGAAGCGTAGTGACACTTGCGGGATGCCCCCAGAACACTACACAAAAAGATGTATTTCACTATGTGTTTCAATGTACATGTGATGAATAAAGATATCTTATCTCTTGATGCAGGTCTGGAGTCATATGTGGGCGGAACAGGTAAGGATGGCAGATTTCATTCCCAAAGGAATATTTAGCATATCAGAAAGACTTTATTACATTCTGGTCTTCATCTTGGGCAGTCCCTCAGGATTGAGAAAGACTTGCTTCCACTCCAAGTTTGTAGGTTCTGGGATGGCTGATGACACTAAAGTGAGAATCATGGATACTTTCACAGATGGGCAGGAGATGGTTGATGGGGTGGGTGGGTAAATTGTGAAGCGGTGTGCTCCTTCCACTGCTGGTACAGGGCTTCTGTGTGCTCCTAATGCATAGACTCGAAGTTCACAATACCATCCTGAATGCTCCTTTCCTACTTTTAACTGTTCGTGAGTCAGAGATTCCCAGGAGGCTGTGGGAATATTGCATTTCTTCAAGGAGTCTTTGAATGCGTTCCTGAACCTTTTTCGTCTGTGCTTGTGGTGGTAATTTCTTCCCATGACGGGTCTCAGAGTGTCTGCTTCCACAGATGTTTGGGGTCTAGCATGTGGCCTGCCTAACGTAGCTGACTGATGTTGGATGTTGGCTTGGGAGAAGTCACTAACGCTTTTCTTCTTCCAGTGAGTTTGTTTTTTTCATAGTTACCATTACTAAGGCAAGATTTTATTCAAAATCATTTAATTAACTAAAATCCTGTCTCTGGATAATTAGGCTAGGACTCTAGATTTCCATCCTGTAACTTAACCACTATGCTACCATAGCTTAATCATGTGCTTATCTCTATAGTTCCTCACTCTATTGTCACACCAGGTACCCACTCAACACCCCTTCCCCAACTAATCCCTATTACAACATCAGCTTCTGTCCAACATGGTTCTTTAAGGGAACAGGATGCTGCCTTGGATGTGACTGATACCCATATTTCATCAAGAATAAATCAGTGAAGTGAGTATATGTATTTGTGAGGTCTTGCTACTGTCCTTCTAGGCACTTGTAGTGCACACAGAAGAAGAACTATTGCCGTGATTCGGGCATAGAGCAAAACCTTGTTGCAGAAGGTTACGACCATAACTTCCAGAAGGAAATGGGTGGATTTCTTCTTGTCGTTGGCATTTTTGAAGTGTAATATCCAGAATAAAATAGTCACACAGACATAACATTTAATCTAACATAAAGAGAAAATGCTTGATATACTCAGCAAAATCACATTGGTGGAGACTGTAGTAATAAGTTATTTATTATGTAATGATGTATTTATAATCAAATGCATAGAATTGATGGTTAGTCACCCCCAAGGCTAGGATTCATGGTACTTTGGGGGGCTTGCATTGTTTCACTGTTTTGATCTTTGGCAGACACCATTTACATTAATCTCTATAAGAGTTGTGTTTGCAGACATGTGCACTCAGCAGGCTTGAAGAAAATAGATAAACGTCCTAAAGGATACCCTGCACATTTTCTGTATGTTGATATAATGGAGAGAAGAAAAGAGTTAATATTTAATGTTGATTGTTTTATGACGTGTTTCCAGCCTAGTACTAATATTTTCAAGTTTATTATTATCTTAAAATAGGGACAAATATCCAAGAAAAGTTAAGACCTGAAAATTTAACAGCCCTTGATCAAGCAATATGTGAGGTCAGAGTCTATTTATGCTTTAGGCTCCAGGTCCTAACCAAAGCTTTCTTTCTCTTTCTAAAATGTATTGCCGAGGTCAACTAGTGTCACAGACATTCTGGTTCCTGCATCAAATAGCTATTGTTGTTTGTAAGTACAATCTCTAAAACCAATCAAAAGCTGCAGACAGTGTGGCTCCTGACTCAAACCTCTGCTATTCTTTTTTCTTGTACTTTTCCTTCAAATGTGACATGGAAATCCATGTGAGACACCTGAAGTAGAATGATATAGCGTGTCAGAAAGAGAAAGGAATTGTGATGAACAGGAATTGCAAGCTCTCGTTTATTATATATAGATAGCAATAGAATCTAGTGCTTATATCTAATTGTGATGTCTGATTTTGAAGTCCCCATTACATATGATTTCTATTCATTTTGGTAAAGTGCAACAAATAGTCAAAGGCAATTGTTAACCATCTGAAATTACTCAGAAAGGAACACGAAATATCACAAAATAGTGGCACAAAATGTACAATCATTAAACTAAATCATGAAATACCACTTAAACTAGAACCTGTTTCCAATGATTTGAGTGAAGATTGAAATGCAATTGATGCCTGAAATGACAGGTTCATTTAATAAGCATTGAGTTTTGTATCAATTCCACTTTTATTTCACGGATATTTGTGAAAGAGCTTTGTACAGTGGAGGAAAAACTATTTTTAATTTTAAGCAAAATGATTTACTTGAATGACAAGCCTATTGAAAAGACACAATAGATTTCCGAGCCATTTCACAGTCACCCCTAAACATATAAGGGTGCATTTGAACATGGGACATAGTAACTGAATGGTGGAAGAGCAATTCCAAAAGCAGTGAGGTGGAAAGGTTCGTTTGGATCCCTCCACTCTATGATCCAGAACAATGCAATAATTGGGTTCAAATGTGCTTTGGTTAGACCACACTTGGAGTACTGTGTCCAGTTCTGGTCACCTCATTATAGGAAGGATGTGGAAGCGTTGGAAAGGGTGCAGAGGAAATTTACCAGGATGCTGCCTGGATTGGAGAGTATGGATTATGAGGAGAGACTAAGGGAGCTAGGGCTTTACTCATTGGAGAGAAGGAGGATGAGGGGAGACATGATAGAGGTATACAAAATATTAAGAGGAATAGATAGAGTAGACAAGAGTAGAATAGATAAAGTAGGCCAGCACCTCTTTCCCAGGGCACCAATGCTCAATACAGGAGGGCATGGCTTTAAAGTAATGGATGGGAAGTTCAAGGGAGATATCAGAGGGAGGTTTTTCACACAGAGACTGGTTGGTTCATGGAATGTGCTGTCTGGGGTAGTGGTGGAGGCAGATACGTTGGTCAAGTTCAAGAGATTGTTAGATAAGCATATGGAGGAGCTTAAAATAGGAGGATATGTAGGAGGAAGGGGTTAGATACTCTTCGGCGTGGTTTAAAGGTTGGCACAACATGGTGGGCCGAAGGGCCTGTATTGTGCTGTATTGTTCTATGGTTCTAAAATCAAATCAGTATGTGTTCACTCAGTATATTCCAGCATCTTATGTTTAGCTATACATAACTTCCACATGACAAATGCCATAATATAACTAAATATTTTAAAAACTGATAGCCTGACACCAGTCTGCAAATTGTGTCTTCACAATCAAGACTTGCATTAATACGTGAACTCACTATTGTCACAACTTATTCAAAATGTAAAATAACAATTGAAAACATGGGTGGTCTTCCCATTGCACTATGAGACCAGTTGAAAATCATTATTAGATGAGGTAAGTTAGAGATTACTTTTCTTGAATGTTTTTGATGACATTGGAAATTTGTAGCATTCCAGAGCTAGACAAACAAATTTAAGTAAACTGTCTGCGAGTTTACAACAAGATTACTTATATCAATTTTAAGGCACAACTTAATCTGGTGTCAGCCATGGCCCAGTGGCAACAGCACTTTATTTTCAGCTCTGAGTTACACCCCAGAGACTTAAAGATAAAGTGTTAGATCAAAACAGAAAATGCTGAACATGCTCAGCAAGCCAAGCTGAGATAAGCAGAGTTAATGTGACATATGGATGTCCTCTTATCAACATTGGAAAATCTTGCAGATGCATCGGGGTTTAACTCAGTACAGACCCCGGGAATGTGTGGGGATTAGGGAGGTCCTGCAAGGTTGGGGGCAGGGGTTGTTGGTGATGGTGATGTTGGGGAGGGAAGTGAAAGGGAGGGGAGAAAAGATTCAAAAGTAATATGAAAAACACAATGATACTGGAGGAACTCAGCAGGCCAGGCAGCATCCGTGGAGAAAAGCAGGTGGTCAACGTTTCTGGTCAGGACCTTTCTTCAAATCTGAAGATGGGAAAAGGGGAAGCCTAATATATAGGAGGGAAAAGCAGAGCAGTGATAGGTGGACAAAAGCGGGGAGGCGGGGTGGGAACAAGGTGGTGATAGGTAGATACAGGTAAGAGATAGTGGTAGACAGGTGTGGGGGAGGAGGGGAGAGCAGATCCACTGGGGGATGGGTCAAAGGCAAGGAGCATAAGGGGGGAGAAAAGGTAGATAAAAGAGAATAGGCTAGGAAAGGGAAGAAGAGAAGAAGCATGGTGTGGGGGGAGGAGGGGTTTCTGGGGAAGCAGGGTGGGGATTACCTAAAGTGGGAGGATTCAATGTTCATGCCATTAGGCTGCAAGGTTCCAAAACAGAAAATGAGGTGCTGTTCCTCAAATTTGCACTTGGAATTCTCCTGGCAGTGGAGGAGGCTGAAGACTGACATATCAGTGATAGTGTGGGAGGGGGAGTTGAAGTGACTGGCAATGGAGAGATGCAGATCGTGGTTACGGACGGAGCGCAGGTGTTCTGCGAAACAGTCACCTAATCTGCGTTTGGTCTCACCAATATAGAGGAGGCCACACTTGGAACACTGAACGCAGTAGATGATATTAAGGGAGGTGCAGGTGAATCTCTGTCTCACCTGAAAGGACATAGGTGCAACACTTGCCCCTACATCACCTGGTTGGATGTGGTATAGGGGCAAGTGTTGCACCTATGGCAGGGGTAGTGGAAAGTCCCCAGGGTGGGAGCGGTATGGGTGGGGAGGGAGGAGTGAACTATGGAGTCAAGGAGAGAGAAGTCCCTACGAAAGGCAGAAAGAGGTGGGGAGGTGAAGATGTGCTTGGTGGTGGGGTCCCGTTGGAGATGGCGGAAGTGGCGGAGAATGATGTGTTGGATACATAGGCTGGTGGGATGAAATGCGAGGACAAGGGGGACCCTATCCCTGTTGAGTCTGGGAAGGGTGGGGGTGAGAGCAGAGGTGCGGAAAATGGCAGAGAGATGGGTGCGAGCTCTCTTGACCACAGTCGGAGGTATGCCCTGGTTAGAAAATAAGTTGGACATCTCGGATGTCCTGGAGTGGAAAGCCACGTTTCTCTACGGGTGTTACCTGGCCTGTTGAATTCCTCCAGCATCATCGTCTTTTTCATCCAGATTCCAGCATCTGCAGTCCTTTGTTTCTCTTCAAAAATAATATCCTCTATAGCATTAAAAGCAGGGAGTAAGAATTAATTGGCAATGGGATGGTAGTGGGACAAGTAAAGAAATGGTCTAAATAGAACAAGTATAGAAATAGGTCTAAAAGGGGTGTAAAGAGAATTTTATTCATTTACAAGGTGTGTAGCTCTTACTAGAGTCACAGAGGGTCATAGAGTTGTAAAGCACAGAAACAGGCCCTCTGGCTCATCATGTCTATCCTCCCATTTGTATCTATTTACCTGCATTGGGTCCATAACCTTGGCGGCGATTTAAGTAGCTTGTCTTGATGTTTCTTAAATGTTGTGAGAGTATTTTCCTCTGCCACCTCTTCTGGCAGCACATTCCAGTCTTCGACCACCCTCTCTGTGGGGAAAAAAAATCCTCCTCAGGTCCCCTCTAAGCCTACTACCTCTCACCTTAAACTTATGTCCTCTTGTCTTAGACACCCACATGGGAAAAAGATTTTTACCAAGTACCCTAATTGTCTTTGAGAAGGTGGCGGTGAGCCACCTTCTTGAACAATGCAGTCCTTGTGGCAAAGGTACTCCCGCAGTAATGTAGGGTAGAGAGTTCCAGAAATGGTGAAGGAACGGTGATATATTTCTGAGTAAGTGGTTCAGACGGATCTTGCAAATGATGGCGTTCCCTTGTGCATTCTGTTTTTGTCCTTCTTTGTGATGGAGGTCAAGAATTTGTGGGGTGTTGTTGAGAAGTTTAGGCAAGGTATTGCAGTGGGCTCTTTGGATGGTACAGATAATAGTAAAGGGTGTCAATATTTAGGGTGGTATCGATTAAATAGAATAGCAGAATAATTCCCTGCCTGATAATATAGGATCTATTATGATGGTTGGAAATTTTTGAGTTCATAGTGGGGCCCAGAAGACTATAAAATGCCTTATTGAAAGACAAGATGATGTTTCTTGACCTTAAATTGAGCCTCTTTAGATTAATATAGGAGTCCAAGGACAGTGATGTCAGAGTGGGTCAAGGTGACCAATTAAAATGACAGCTGTACACAAAAGCTCCCTGTGGTATTCCTAATTTTGTTGCAGAACTGAAAAGGCGCAGAATTTCTATTAAATATCCGATGCTTCTGCACTGAAATTTGTAGGTGGCTTTATCAGAGTCACTGAACAGGGAATTAATTCATAATATAATAGGGCAGAGAGGGGAACATGCTGTACCCAAGCCCCTCTCTACACTCGGCCAGTGCACTGCCTATGGTTTCTTTCTTCGGCAATGACAGTGAAAGACAGGATAATTCTCTTCCTCATTCCTTGTATTATTCAAATGCAGAACACTGACAGAGGAAGGGTGGTTGACACTGTTGTTAATTGTGGTTGGCGGATGAGGAGGAATTATATCGTGATGATTCTCCTGGCTTTATTTTCCAAGGTATAACATTCAGGACCAGCTGACAGTGGACAGGTTACCGAAAGGAAATCTAGGCCTGGATGTCCTCAGGGATTTTCTAAACAGGGCTAGTGGTCTTTGAGGGCATCCCTTTAAATCCTTTCCATCAATATTCCCATTAGGGACTGTTTCTGTCCAACTCATTCTCCGTAATAAGTAGGGACAGAAAAATTTGGAGGCAGTGTGCAAGACCCGTAGGAAGGTGGGGTAGTTTATATTTCTGGTAATTTGTGACTTGGCATCAGCTTTAACATTTAATGATGACTTTCATGCTACGGAACTGAGTAGTGAAATGACACGTGAAGGCAGGTTGCCAAATGTCGCCAGTTTTGCACTGATGCTGCTTTTGTACCATGATGCATTTATGCAGGCTCATCAAGCCAGAATGAAATCTAATGACATGTCTTAAAACATTTGACAGTTGATGCAGTTGAAGGTCCTTTCATTTACCTGTTAGAGGCATTTGCAGTGGCTAAAGTATGGGTCTGCTGTCAATACTATTCCCTCAAAGCAGAATTATCCCCATCAATGAATTATCATCATTTAAGATCTGCAGTCAATGAATTTCTATGGTGTGGACAATAATACATGACCTAAGATAGAAGCCCAAATGTGAATCAAAATCAATTTTTGTTAACATTTGTGACCTGTTTAAAAAAAAATCAAGATATTAATGAAGATTATTCCTTTTCTTAATTATGCAAACCTATCTTCATTTTAAAACTGACAACAGATTCACATCCTTAGTTCTATCAAAGAAACACAGTTTTGTGGTCTACATGAAGCTGTTGCTGACATATAAGCTACATTTCAAACCACTTTATTAGAAATCTCCAACTCCACCTACTTTTCTAGTAACTTTGGTGAATAGACATCAACAGATTCAAAAAGTTGTTTATACTCTGTACCCTTAATGCTGCAGATATATATATATTTTATTTATGCAATGATGGCTGATTGGAGCAATCAAATTAAATGTTGCTTTTATAAATTACCTGCTGACTTGGAGCAATATGACATGGCAGGATTTGAAACTTGGTATAATAATTTTACACATTTTGTTTTATGTTTTGCAAGAAATTAACCCAAACATTAATATTGATTAAATTGACTCCATTAAAAATGTATGATCACAACCCTGAATGTCCTTGTGGGATACATAATGATTGCTATAACTCAGTGTCTTCCAATAATTTGCCTCCGGAATATAATACAATAATATCCATGTTGCACAAGCAACATATAAAACACAGGCTCTGATTGATGTAAAGGGATTTTAAACAATTATGTTTCATAAATGAAAGAATTTATCCTAGTCAGTCCTGACTTCATTACAGAATAATGCTCATTTCAGGTCTGAATAATTAACTGATATATCAAACATTTGCTTGAGATCATTTAAAAATGTGGTTCATATATGTTTACAATGAAATTTTCATGTTACAAAACATGCATTAAATATCAATTTATTTTCTTTATTTAGTTTGTTTATTGCAGTAGAATTTTATTTGCTGTTTAATTCATAGTTGCAAGTTCTGGGAGAATTGTAGATATCAATCACATGCATATTAAAAGCACAGCTAAAGAATAACTAATTCACTATACTGATGAGAACATAAAAATATTGGGCACAAAGTAATGAAGACCATAAATTTTAATAAACCTTTATTTTGTAATCTATTAATAGTTTTGTAAAAATATTGCATGGTTAAATTTCTATGATCTCATCTGTAAAGCAGATATCTTGCAACCTCACCCTCATTTTATGTAAACTACTTTTTATAAAATTTATCCTCTTGATTTTCTTGCTAAAATAGAATAATCTTTGCCTCGTTTTGGAAAAGCCCAACAGGCACTCACACTTGCATTCAGTCTGAAAAGTCAAACTCAATCAATCCTCCTTTCCTGCTGAGGAAGAGGACCAGGAGCCATCCTTTGACCTTGCTCCATATGAGGATCAATAGCTGCAGCCACCAGGAGCCCAAGTCTCCTGACCTATCCACCTCAAGTTCAAATTCCTTATTCCCAAGTGCTGCACTGGTTTCTCTCTCTAAGGTATAAACACAGGATACGATATGCACTCTTGTGAGTTATTATTTGAATTATTTTCAGAGTATTCAGAGGAATACATGAGAAACATAGAGATAAATAATAGTTTTGTTTTACTTTTTCTGGGATCTGTGTGTCACTGGCAAACCCAGCATTTATTGCTTAACCTTAATTGCCCTTGAGAAAGTGGTGGTGAGCAGCCTCTTGAAGCACTGCGGTCCTCCTGATGAAGGTACTCCTATGGTACTATTGAGAAGGAGGTTCTGGGATGGTGTGCAACTTAGAGGTTAACATGCAGGTGGTGGTTTTCCAACCCACCTGAATCCTTCATCGTTCTTGTTGCTGGAGGTCATGAGGCTGGGAGGTGCTTTCAGAATGGGTGAGTCTGGAGTTTCAGCAGGAGGCAGTATGTGTCCTGGTTTGTCAGTGAGTAAGTATCCTCTCTCAGTCTTTGTTGAGGAATACAATGCAAAACAGCTGAGGTTCAAAAAGGTACAGTGGTGCAGCTAGTAGAGCTGCTATCTCACAGTGCCAGAGATCCTGGTTCATTCATGACCTCAGGAGCTGTCCGTATGGAGTTTGCACATTCTCCCTATGACCGAGTGAGTTTCCTCTGGGTGCTCCTATTTCCTTCTATGTCCCAAAAATATGCAGGTTGGTAGGTTAATTGGCCACTGTAAATTGCCCCTAGTGTGTAGCTAGTGGCAGTACATTGGAAGAGTTGATGAGAATGTGGGGAAAATGAAAAAACTGGATGAATGTAGGATTAATATAAATGTGAGGTTAATGGTCACCATGGACTCAGTGAGCCGAAGTGACCATTTCCATGCCGTATCTCTCTATGTCTCTAACCTTGAGGTATCTAAAGTAAGATGGCTCAGGTGTAGGAGAAAGAAATTTTGAGAGGACCTGAAGAAAAATGTTATCACCCAGAGACTGGTTTGAATCTGGAACACATTGTCTGAATGGGTGGTGGAGGCAGCTATTCTGCCAATTTTAAGAAGCATAAAGGTGAACACCTGAATCGCCAAGGCATTGAAGGCTATGAACCATGTAATGGGAAAATGGGATTAGTAAAGATAGATAGTCTATGGTTGGCAGGGCTACAGTGAGCTGTAAGTCCTGTTTCTGTGCTGTATGACTTTATGACTATGACCTCACTGAAATCTACCTCCTTCTGCAACATCAGAGCAGGGCAAGGACTGCATTCCCTGTGGCAATAAACTTGAACTTAGCTCTTTCCAGGCTAGAACTGATGAAATTTGCAACATTTTGCAGTTTGTTGCTCCATCTGTTCAAAGGGAACAAACTGCATTTTATTTTTCTTCGCAAGACAGCAGCAAGTAGGGAGACATTGCTGGGAATCTAGGTTTCCCCATGGGGCGGGGTGGCACTAACCAGAAAGACATTGCTTTCTGGACAATGCACATCATCTTTGAGATGTATTATAATCATAAAGGATTCTGTTCTCTCACTGTTCAGCTAGTGTCCAATCATACACAGTGCACCAAGCAGGTCAATGCCTGGTATCCTAGCAGCAGTCAAAAATATAATTGAGATATAATAAAATATGCTGACTGTCAAGGTTTGACAAGGAACTTAATCTAGGAACTCGGCAGAAGTCCTAATTTTCATATTACCAATATGAATTTATAATTTGCTTTATTCAATGTTCTGTTTTTAAAATAAACACAGCCAGAGACAACTGTAGGAAGGATAGATGTTTCATATGTTTGATATCATTATATTGCTGGGGCAAAGGAATTTTGAGAAATTATACTTTGTCACAAAAAGGATGCTCTAGCAATTCAGGCATCTGATGTTCTGTTTTGTTGAAGCTCTGCAGATTCTTTTGTTTATTTTTTTCTTTCCAGGGCGAACAGTAAACTGTCTGTTTGAAGATGGGCTTTGTTCATTGCCCTCAAAAGTCTGTACTCTTTTGCACCTTGAATTCTGATTTTCTTATAATTACATGGCTAGTCGTAATCTACTTAATTTATTTATTATAGGCTTGTACAAGAAAACCAAGTTTCTCTGTGTGATTAATACAACCCCAGACATTTGCAAACAAATAACACTGTATAACACAAAAAAATGCACATAATGTGCAAGCTATTTTCTGTGAGAAAAACCTTGCATTTTGTTTTGGAAATCTCTAGAAATTCACCCAAATTTAGCCAAAGTGGATTCAGCCTTCTGTTCTTCGCTACCCAATTATCTCTTAAGGGTTAGTTATTAATAACAAGATTTCTTGTGCTATCTCAAGCTCCTGCTTTTAAGTCCGTAGGTTTCAAGATCATGCTTGTGCATAGCTTTTGGATGTTCTTCTTTCTCTAATCTAATCAAGAAGTATTCTCAGGCAACCCTTTGATTAGTTTGATATTGCAGAAACAATGCCTTCATTCTTCAATCCAATTAAGCAAAGGATATAAACTTCCCAAAACACAGGACTTGATTTACAGGATGTCAAATGTGAGATAGAACCACTTTATGTCAAACATACTTGTTTTTATGATGAACTATCACCTGCTAACTAAATCAATGACCCAGTGAGATCTAAGATCAAAGACACCATTTGAGCATAACAATCAAAAAGATAAATGATGTGATAGTGACACAGAAGGACAGTCTTTCAGGTGAGTTATAATTTTCAATGGATTAGAGTTCTCTTCATACAAAAACTTTTTATTTTATCACTTTAATGAAACATGATAATGAAAATTGCTGAAATATTTATTACAGTTTTTACTTGCCCACACATAGGATATCAAATTAATTTTAATATTTTATACTGTATTATACACCTGCACAGGCCAAACTTTGGTAGAATCAGCAATGATCCATTATGGGAAAGTTACATTCATTATAAATCATGTATTTCTGATGTTCATTTGTTATATCATTCATTCCCCCAAATATAATCATTATTAGAAATTACTGATTACTGAAGTGAACAAGTTACCGGCAGCCCCTTGCATTTAAGTGGCAATAAATTGCCAACTATTCTCATAGGTCTCAAGGAAATCAAGGTCATTCACCATAACCTGAACGTTTCAGATGCTAACAGTAATAACCTATTGCAGAAGAAACTCAACTCTTTGTCTTCTATTCGGCGGTCAGCTTTTAAATTATGAGGTCCCACAAACTAGAGTCATAGAGTAATACAGCATGGAAGCAGGCGCTTCGGCCCACCTCGTCCATACTGACCATGGTACTCACCAAGCTAATCCCATTTGCCCATGTTTGGCCCATATTCTTTGAAACCCCTTCTATCCATGTACTTATCCAAATGACTTTTAAATGTTGTAAGTGGGAAAAAGGTTACGTGCATTCACCCTATCTATGCACCTCATGAATTTAAAATCCACTATAAGGTCACTGCTTAATTTCAGATATTGCAAGGAATAAAGTCCTAGCCTGCCCATCCTCTCTCTATACCTCAGGCCCTTGAGTCCTGGCAGTATCCTTGTAAATCCTCTCTGCATTCTGCAGTTTAATAATGTCTTTCCTATAACTAGGTGACCAAAACTGTGAACACTACTCCATAGATGCTGTGGATTAATTTACTGAGTAGATTGGTTTTAAGAGATCTGAATTTACCTTGATTGAAACACACATTTAAAGATAATCTGGTGGGGGATACCTTATTTGAAAATGTGTTGTACAAGAAACACATCTAGAACTCTCCTAGAGCCATTGAGTGGTTGGATGACCAAAACAATATTCACTCAGAGCCTGGGATTTAGATGTTTTCTGTTAGATTATGATCTTATTGTCCTAGCTGGTTGCAATGTTAAAGACTCAATATTAATTGGCTTTTACAGT
Source organism: Pristis pectinata (assembly GCF_009764475.1). Classification (NCBI taxonomy): domain Eukaryota; kingdom Metazoa; phylum Chordata; class Chondrichthyes; order Rhinopristiformes; family Pristidae; genus Pristis; species Pristis pectinata. The sequence goes on from NC_067407.1 coordinate 17,161,768, forward strand.
CTTTAAGTCCACAGTTCTTTCACGTTCATCATCTGCACTCCTCGATTTTTCTTTCAGACGTGTATATACAGTACTTGCAGTTGTTCACATGGTGGCTCAAAATTTAGTTGGATTACTTCCAAATGCAACTGAAACAGAAATGCTGGAAGAACTCAGCAGGCCAGGCAGCATCTGTGGAAAGAGAAACCAGTCAACTTTTCAGGTCGAAGACCCTTCATCAAAAGGTTTTCCACTACTTCTACATGCTGGTTTGTTGGGTGACTGAACCTGAGTCTGTACCATTCCATTTGGCCTAGTCAACATTCTGAGATTTATTCTTAGAACATAGAACATAGAAAAACTACAGCACAATTCAGGCCGTTCGGCCCACAAAGCTGTGCCCAATGTGTCCCTACCCTAGAAATTACTAGGCTTACCCCTAGCCCTCTATTTTTCTCAGCTCCATGTACCTATCTAACAGTCTCTTAAAAGACCCTATCATATCCCCCTCCACCACCGTTGCCGGCAGCCCATTCCATGCACTCACCACTCTCTGAGTAAAAAACTTACCCCTGACATCTCCTCTATACCTACTTCCCAGCACCTTAAACCTATGTCCTATGACCACCATTTCAGCCCTGGGGAAAAGCCCCTGACTTTCTACCCGATCGATACTTATATAACTCTATCAGGTCCCCCCCATCCTCCATTGCTCCAAGGAGAAAAGGCCAAATTCCTTCAACCTACTTTCATAGGGCATGCTCCGCATTCCAGGCAGCATCCTTGTAAATCTCCTCTGCACCCTTTCTACGGCTTCCACATCCTTCGTGTAGTGAGGCGACCAGAACTGATTACAGTACTCCAAGTAGGGTCTGACCAGGGACCTATATAGCTGCAACAATACCTCTCGGCTCCTAAATTCAATTCCCCGATTGATGAAGGACAATACACCATATACCTTCTTAACCACAGAGTCAACCTGCGCAGTTGCTTTGAGCGTGCTATGGACTCGGACGCCAAGTTCCCTCTGATCCTCCACACTGCCAAGAGTCCTACCATTAATACTATATTCTGCCATCATATTTGGCCTACCAAAATGAACCACTTCACACTTATCTGGGTTGAACTCCATCTGCCACTTCTCAGCCCAACTTTGTATCCTATCTATGTCCCTCTGTAACCTCTGACAACCCTCCAAACTATCCACAACACCCCCAACCTTTGTGTCATCCGCAAACTTACTAACCCACCCCTCCACTTCCTCATCCAGATCGTTTATAAAAATCACAAAGACCAAGGGTCTCAGTACAGATCCCTGAGGTACACCACTGGTAACTGACCTCCATGCAGAATACAACCCTTCAACAATCACTCTTTGCCTTCTGTGGGCCAGCCAGTTCTGAATCCACACTGCAATGCCCCCTTGGATCCCATACCTCCTTACTTTCTCAATAAGCCTCGCATGGGCTACCTTATCAAACGCTTTGCTGAAATCCATATACACTACATCTACTGCTCTTCCTTCATCGATGTGTTTAGTCACATCCTCAAAAAATTCAGTCAGGCTCGTAAGGCAGGACCTGCCCTTGACAAAGCCATGCTGACTATTCCTAATCATATTATACCTCTCCAAATGTTCATAAATCCTGCCTCTCACGATCTTTTCCATCAGTTTACCAACCACTGAGGTGAGAATCACTGGTCTATAATTCCCTGAGCTATCCCTACTCCCTTTCTTGAATAAGGGAACAACATCCGTAACACTCCAATCTTTCGGAACCTCTCCCGTCTCCAGCGACGATGCAAAGATCATTGTCAGATGCTCTGCAATCTCTTCCCTCACCTCCCACAGCAGCCTGGGGTACATCTCATCCGGTCCCAGCGACTTATCCAACTTGATGCTTTCCAAAAGTTTCAGCACCTCCTCTTTCCTAATATCTACATGCTGAAGCTTTTCAGCCCACTGCCAGTCCCCACTACAATCACCCATATCTTTTTCGGTCGTGAATACTGACGTAAAGTATTCATTAAGTACTTCCGCCATTTCTTCCGGATCCATACACACTTTCCCACTGCTGCACTTGATAGGCCCTATTCTTTCACATCTTATCCTCTTGCTCGTCACATACCTGTAGAATGCCTTGGGGTTTTCCTTAATCCTGCCCGCCAAGGTCTTCTCATGTCCCCTTCTGGCTCTCCTAATCTCCTTCTTAAACTCCTTCCTATTAGCCTTATAGTCTTCCAGATCTCTAACATTACCTAGCTCTCTGTACCTTTTGTAAGCTTTTCTTTTCCTTTTGACTAGATTTATTATAGCCTTTGTATACCACAGTTCCTGTATCCTCTTGTGACTCCCCTGTCTCATTGGAACATGCCTATTTTTTTTGGTGCAATATACACGCAGAATTATATTTAAGCAAATAAATTATTCACTTTACAAAAACAATTAGCATTGTCTAAATACAGTTGTTAAAATGGATTAACCTTATTTAATGCTGCTATCCCTAATGTACAGAGAACAAAAGAAAAATACATTAAAGATTTGGCATGCAACTATGCAAATTAGCTCAAGCAGAAACTTCAATCATTATGCAGAAAAACTAAGAAATTCTGCACACAGATTGCACTTAGATTGTCAGTTGTACCTGAAGTAGAAACTATAGATTTCTTGGTATATTGAAAATGTACCAATTCCATCCATTCCTTTCACAATCAACAAAGGATTAATCAATCATTTCTTGCTGTTCTTGCTGAACATTAACAGGTAATAATAGGTCATTCAAAGTCAGTCACATAATTGAGAAACATGATAAGTTTGATTCAAATGCAAGTCTTTACTTACTTGGGTTGGTATTCCTTTATTCAAAGGAAGCGCTGGTGTGGTGTTGGAGATTTGTGACTTTACTGGTTTGACTTTTGGAGTGCTACTTGTGCTGCTCGCTGAGGAACCCGAAATAGATGCATGGGCTGCTGCAACTGCCCAGGCTCATTCTGCTGGCACAAACCATCTTTTCTTTTTCCAGCTGCCTTTTCCTCAGACAAACGATATCTGTTAACATTCCTGTTTCTGAGCTTATAATGTAGTGTGGTTTCATTACAGTAAATTTCTTCCCTTTTAATATATTATTTAGTTTTCCCATATCCAAGAAACACTATTTAATTATTAATGATCTTTTTGTTACTGATGAATAAAGTTATTTTTCCTTCAATGCCCAAATCTCATCTGTTATAACACTGACATTAATGTAAATGGAGGAGCAATGTAACTGGCTGAAACAACAAAGGATGCTTTCTTTCCTCACTGTATTGCATAACAGGTTGATAAGACTACACAGAATACAGCACTTGAAGAGAATACTCAGCCTTCTGGTTCATGGTCAAGTTTATTCCTCTCTGCTGTGTTTTGGACCTTCAGCAGGGGTACCGTCTATTGCAGAGGTTGTCTTTCAGTTACCCAGTGTGGTATTTTCAATGTCTTGTCAATCTGTGGTGTCTGCGAGACTTGACTGAAGACTGTTCTGTAGAACGGAGTTAAGGATGCCTGTGTCAAAGAATGAGTTTTGTTTGAGGAGTTCTTCACATTGTTCCTTCCAGCAGACCCTGACTACTTTTCCATCCTTGCTGATACACTTTCTGTCTTCTGTTCTTTTGTTTTCAGCATGGGGCATTCTTGTGTGTTAGGGCCCCATGGATGGCCTCTAGAATACCCTAGAATTCCTATGTCAAGGTATCTCTTGCACTGCATCCATCATCTGCTCTTTAAGTCACTGGACCTTGGTCTTCAAATCCTGTAGATCTGTTTCTTTCCTTAGTTGAGGCAAGTTGGAGTTTCCAATTCAAGAAAGTCTTGCGCTTGTGGTTCATTAGCTGCTAGATCCTCTGATTGGTCTCATCGCATTAGTCCTGGAGTTTTCTGGTGGAGAAACCAGTCTTCACAGGTGCCGGGCACTGTGGTTCCTGTGGGTTGGAAGTTATCAGGTTACCCTTGAGGTGCTGCTGGAGAAGAGCTGTCTTTGCAGTGTCCTTGAGACCTCCAACACTGACCTTCTTGCAACAGGTTTTCTGCTGCTGCCATTGTTTTGGGGGTAGATATAGATAATAGAGCAGATTGGGCTGTGGTCAGTTCAGGAGTCATTGGTACCTGTCATGGCACAGACAAGGACCATAATCTAAAGGGTGCCAGGAATTGGATTGAGGGTGTTGCTTTGTCTCTGACAAAACAGAGTGGTGCTTATGACAAGGTCATGCTCCACACTTTTTGTCAGTAGGAAGATCCACTGGATTAGTTTTTCTTATTCCCTACTTGCCAATCTTGTCTTTCCACATGTATGGTTCTTTTCTAAAACAATAAATAATCTGCTAGAGGAACTCAGTGGGTTGAGCAGCACCGGTGGGGTGGGGAGGGGGAATGAAATGTCGACATTTCGGGTCGAAACCCTGCGTCAGGACTGAATTCCTCCAGCAGATTGTTTGTTGCTTCCAGGGTCTGCAGTCTATTGTGTCTCTGAGTCTTTTCCAACCATGGCATTAAAGTTGCCCGGGAGAAGTGGTTTGTCTACCTCTGGGACACAGTGCTGGGCTTTTCCCAAGCTCTTCTGCCATATCCCTGCATCTCATGGCTCCCAAATGTCTCTGTGGGCTGGAGGGTGGGGTTCTCCTCGCTCAGTATCATTGTCATCCACACCCACAACACTATCCCCACCTCCTCCAACCGTGAACCCTATCCGTGCTGACTGGTTTGAGTTCTCCAGGTCATATTAGCTTTCAGGTTGATGCAGCAGTGTGCTATGCTATGGGGCTGGTTGCTGAATTTGACTCTGGGTTCAAGCCGACATGGATTGGTGCATGGAGCAGCTACTCCACCAACCTGCTGTCCACTTCGAGCTCAAGCCGATTTCCTTCCCCACTGCATGCAGACTGCCTGAGGTCAATGGCCACATCTCTTGTGAAAGTGAATCTCCAGATTAACAGAATTGTATTTAAAAGAAACAAAAAACCCTGGAAGATGCTTTGATATGACTTTGGTCTTTAGGGAGCTTTATTTGCAAAAATCTATATTTTAAACATTGAGGTAGCACTGGGATTAACACAGGTATTTCAATCAATACTGGATAATAAATGTAACTTCCGCAGAAACACGTCTTAATAAAAAAGGACAAGCAAAGTTCCACACAATATGGGCACTGTTCAATCAATAAAGCCAATAGCAAACAGCAGTCAGTTCTAACTGCACTGCAACAAATGTCAAATATATTGTAAATACTTCCGACTATACTGCTTATAGACAGAACAATATTGTGTAGCTTTGCACAGGAAAGCAAACATATTGTGTAATTGAAGATGGTTGTAGTGAGAATAATGTAACTTAGTATATTATTATAGATCTGGAGATGAAGAGATGCTTTTGTGTGGAGTGTGTATTACCTAGCAACCACTGGGGAAGAAAAGAGCTGGTCACAGTAACCGATTTAAATTGTCTTTATGTGCAAGCAGCAAGCAATTCCATTAAAATCCATTAAACTATCAGGTCACAATCATTTTGCAACTTCACATCTATACTCTACATCAAATGATATATGGCGAAGAATTTATAAGAGGGTTCCTAAAATGTCCATAAGTATCCCTTTGTGTTGTATAACTCGAAGATTTGGATCCTCGTGTGGTATCACCAGGTGAAAGTTAGGTGGAATTTCCTCCTGCAAGAAGCAAATGGAGGAAAAATATCATAAATGCAAAATGCAGCTTTGTCAAATTTTTCATAAAAATTATCAGTGAAAGGGATACTTTATGGAATGCATTTTTTCACAATCAAAATTTCAATGTTATCAATATTATTCTGATCTAGTAGGATGTCAAACTGGGCATAATGCAGCTAATTTTCAGGAGAACATGACCCACACGGTGAACCAAAATGAACTGCAAGAACGTACAACCACTGGGAATTATCAAGTGGGAAATTATTATTAATGTCATTAACACAAAACGTTCAAATAACATCCTTCTTTATTAGTCTAAAAGAAGTGTTAACCTATTTATAATAAATGTGTTAAAGCCCACAGTAAAACATAGGACAATAGAGGCCTGTAGGAGGCTTTAAAGTAATCTCATCAAAGATGTCATTTGTAGCCTCGGAATCTGAGAGGAAAGAGATCACATACTGCACCCTTTGAGTACAGCAGTTATACAGCTATAATCAAAATCAAAAATATGCTACGTTAATTTTGTCCTTATTCCCAGATGATCAGAAATCAATCAATGCACTGTGCATTTAATGCCAGTTCATAATAACCAATGCCGTATGTTTTTCAAAAGCTGAAACAAAAGAAGTAAATGTGTTCGAAATGAAATAGACTGTTGTTGCTCAAATTTCAGCAATTTTGCTCATGGAATACAAACTACAGCTGTAGGCAGGTGGCACAATCTTTCATGATCTTATCACTAGTTTTCTTGTTTGTGTTGAAAGAGATGTGCTACAAACAAAATGTTTTAGCACTATTGAGAAGTGTAAGTCTAACAGTGATTTTTTTTATTAATTAAAGTATTCATGGTGAAAGGAATGAACAATCAAACTGCCTATCGGTTTGCTAGCTGGAATTTAAAGGAGGAGTTTTGCTTCAGGTGGTTTGAAGGGTTAAGTGCCTAGCTGCTGATGTACTGTAAGCTGATGCCACACTTCCTGAAGTGTTTCTAGTCAATGGTAACTTCTTCCATGCCACCCTTCTCCCTACCCCATCCCAATCCCATTGGCGAAGATAGGGTGAATGCACACAGTCTTTTTCCCAGGCTATAGGTTTAAGGTGAGGGGGGAAAGATTTAAAAGGAACCTCAGGGGCAACTTCTTCATGGAGAGGGTGGTGCATATATGAAACAAGCTTCCAGAGGAAATATTTGAGGCAGGTACGATAAGAACATTTAGAAGACACTTGGTCAGGTGTATGGATAGTAAAGGTTTAGATAGATGTGGGCCAAACGTGGACAAATGGACCTAGCTTAGGTGGGAATCTTGGTCAGCATGGACAAGCAAGACTGAAGGTCTGTTTCCATAACTATATTGCTGTCTGACTCTAATCTACTACCAACTGTTTGTTGATGGAAGGGAATTCAGCAATGGTATTGCCACCAAGAATCAACGTGAGATGATTAGGTCCTGTCCTGTGGTCGATCCCTCGCACCTGTCTGTTATTTGACAGTTTTCTTTGCATACCAGGATGTTGCCTGGTCTTTCTGCACCTGGGAAGTCAAGAGGTTGTAGAAGGTCTGCCTAGACATAAGATTTTCCTCTCGCCAAAGTAAACAGTGAATGAAAGCTACAAGGTAAAGCCAGTCAAAAATGAAAACCACACAATAAAACTGCTCTAAATGCTTTTTATAAGCTATGCATGGGTGACCATATTACAACATACTTTATTGAAGTCACTTCAAACTGGAATTGCTGTTACCTAAGCATTTGGAAAATTGACCCTGCACAATAAGATGAGTGCACAACCAATCCGCTTGTTTATTAGTTGCACATAGGCCATGATCCAGGGGTGTCATTCACTCACCTCTTCTTCAAATTTCCAACATCTCAACAATCTCAGCATTACTTCTCTGCTTGTAGAACAATGCGGTACACAATAGGAAATGAAAATACCCGACTGGATGAAGTCACAAAGCTCAGATAAAGAGATAGCAGTTGCACCAAATAAAGAACAGGTGCCTGGGATCAGAAGAATCAGTATCACTCTTTCCTCATGCACAGTGCCAGGAATCTAAATCTCACAGAGCCCACTTACAAGACGAGATTGCTGTTTGAGTTGGATCATCTGTAGTTGTCACATAATTTTGTGGAAAATACTCTGCAAGTGAAGTGTTAGGAAGTCCAGTAGTCTCAGCTGTAGATGAATAGTTGTCTGAACTAATTTGTAGTCTTTACACAAACATGCAGCTAGGCTATCAGTAATATTCATTCTAAATCCAATCTACAAGAGCCTCTCTTGGCTGGCCTCAATACTTTGGGGAAGAGGATTAAGAGAACCTTGAGGCATTGATTGTTGTAAGCCACTGTTGCCCCAAGTCACTGAACAGAGTAAGCAAGATCCCAACAAGAAGAAGAAGCTTGTATCAGCTGTTAACTCAGGGCAAAGTATCATCCAGAAATTTGTTCAAGTAATGATAAGCAGATTAATAATGGTGAAACTGCCAGCAATTGCCATCATTATCCATGAAACTTACTGAGGCTTTGGGAGGAGTGTGCAAGTGCACACAGACTTCACTCCAATGCTGGATTCATCATAGAGTTCTGAGAGCAATTGGGAACTTGGACCAATTGCCCAACACTTAGTTTGCAAACTTGCCAGAGAATTCTGCCTCAGATCTGAGGAATTGGAGGAGGAATGTTCCAGTGATTTTTATGGAACAAAACAGCTGCAAGCACCTTTAAGGAAGAGTCTGAGAATTTGAGAAAGACTTTCAGATAGACTATTAATTTAAAAACACTTTTCTAAATCATTCCAATAATTTTTAAAAGTATTTTTAATTTTCTGCTAATTTAGATTTTTGAAAGCATTTTCTAAGATTTTCGTGGAGCTTCTAAGTGTTTTGATTTTTAATTGTTTAAAAGCTTTTGAATATTATTGAATGCCTCAAAGTTACCTGGGAGCATCCAGAATATTTTTAAAAGATATATGACTTTGACTGTAATATATTTAAGGATGGGCAGTGAACTAGAGTGGCAAAGCAGTTGTTCTAACTACCATAATGACCCTAGAACACCAGGAATACCATTTCACAGCAACAAGGAGAGAACGAGGAGTGATGAGTGGTGCATTGCTGATGAGCTGCAATTTGACATTGCTTTGTCCAAGTCTTCATTAATTAGTACTTGGGAATTATACAGAACTCATAGCAATGTCTTTCACGATGTCAGAAAGCTCTGCACATAACTCACTCTGGGTCTGTCTTCTGGGATCACCTGCGATAAAGTCCTAAACAACTTGGTCCCTTCGCAGTTCAAACCTTCTGTTGTAGAATGACTGTAAGTCTTTCTTTGGACATGTCCTTGCTGGTCCATGCTTCAGGAGTATGTGCAGAATTTGTGCCTAAGCAATTTGTGGGACTGTAAAATCCTCAACTATAAATTACAACATGAAAATCATACTTTCGCTGCCTACATTTGAAGCTTCATGCAATAAGCTAGGTAGAATATCTTGTCCACTATCACTGGACACCAATCATAGGCAATGGGGTCATACAGCACAGAAACAGGACACTCAACCCACCATGTCCATGTCACCTGTTGTACCAACCTGCACTAATCCCATTTACCCGCATTAGGTCTGTAACCTCTTATGTCTTGAGGATTCAATTATTTGTCTAGCTGCTTAAATGTCAGGAGAGGATCTGCCTCCACAACCTCCTCAGGCAGTGCATTTCAGACGCCAACCACCCTCTGTATGAAAAAAATCCCCCTCAGTTAGATCCCCTCTAAACCTTCTATCTTTCGCCGTAAACCTTTGACACACTCACTACAGGAAAAAGATTGTTACTGTCTATCCTATCTGTCCCTCCCATAGCTTTATATAGCTCTATCAGGTTACCCCTCAGCCACTTCTACTCCAGGGAAAACAAACTCAGCCTATCCTGTCCCTCCTTGTGATTATAATTCTCCAGTCCAGGCAACATCCTAGTGAATCTCCTCTGAGTCTTCTCCAGTGCAATCACCTCCTACTGTAGTTACTCTAAACTATATCTGTCCCAGTGTTAGAGGTAGGTGACTGAATTTCTCATTATGGCTATTGATAACCATAATGAAATGTATTAAGAGTGAACTTCTGTCAATTAAGTCTGTGACCTTATAGTCTTGTTGCTTCACACCCTGATCACCTGCAGTACAGATGCTGTACTGATTAAATTCTGCATCGTCTGCATTGATCGTAACATTGTGTAAATAGCTTCCTTGTGGTTTCCTGTGAATTTTCTTCTCTGTGCTGGCATTTCATTAGAATTGATTTATATTTAGATTTTTAGGCCAATGCTCTTCTAAATGCACAGAAATTGTTCTCCTTAAAAGAATAATTACATGGAGAATGACGGTGCAAAGGAAACACAGATTTGCCCCACCTGCAACCATGTGATAATGCCCCTGTTTCTGGATCAAAGCCTCATGTGTTTTGTCCGTTGATACTGGGTTACCATTGCACTTGTGGCCGATAGAGAATGGGAATCTTTGGTATTTTTAGATTCCATATCTATTGAAATTATAATCCTGTATGCCAAACCCATTGTAACCCTCAGTGCATAATCAAGAAACTTCCCAAAGGTATAGTGCCTTAATAGGTCTTTCAGCACAATGATATTATCACTTACTGTTTTTTTTCCCATTTTCTGATTCTGTTTGGCAAATGTGTGTTTCTTCTCTGTTTGAAACAGCCATGGGTGAAGTACTGTTTCCAACCTCTGTACTAGCTCATCAAACAGAAATATCCTGAGCTCTTTGTGGAGCTACTGCTAGTGAGTATGTGATATGCTTTGAGCTGAGTTCTGTGAGTAAAATCATTTTCTTTCATTTCCTCACTGCAGCATAAAGTGCCTGTTCATTCTTGAATTGATCTCCAGCCTCAAGAATCGAATTGCCCCTGAAAAACATCTCCGTCCTCTCTATATGAGAGATGAATATCTCACGAGCCTTTTTGTATACCCTCAGGTTGCATATGAACTGTTATTTATTTTAATCTTACCAAAACAGAAACAATGACACAGTATTCAAACCTTCTTGCTGCATTTGATTTGTTGTTGTTTGATTTTGCTATTGCTTTAAAAGCAAATGCTGCTTCCTGCATTTCTGCTCCCTCTCTAAACTGGCTTGCTAGTACCCATGCAAATCCAGTGACCCAATCACTGGATTGAGATGGATCCAATCCACAAGGCCATTTCTCCTGCTTCTGCCTCACCACCATACATTTATTTCTTTGGATCGCCAGCATGACTTCAAGCAAGGAATGACTCTGTATAACTGCAACAACAAAAAAATTAACATCAGCTTTCCCCGCCAATGGATTTACTTCAGCCACAGGTATGAACCTTATCAGCAATTTTTGAAGCTAGCCTGCAAATATAACTGGAAGTGTTGGTATGTTCTCACTGGTGGAACTAGGTACTCTCACAACAATGAAGAAGTACTTAGACAAGCACTTGAATTACTAAGGCATAGAAGGTCATAGATTGAGTTCTGGTTAATGGGATTAGTATAGATGGTCAGAATGGACATGATGGGTTGAAGGGCCTTTATCTGTGCTTTAGGTATCTGTACCTCTACTAGACCGACAGTAGAGGATTAGGAGTTTCAAAACAATTATATGGACTTTATCCTGATCTAACAGCAAGAAGGGGAAAACAAGTTGAAAAGCACTATGATGCTGGAGGAACTCAGCAGGCTGGGTAGTGTCATGTTTGTTCTTCATCACAAGACAAACTTGGTGTGGGTTTAACATCTGAAAATTTATTGAAAAACAACAAAACAACAGACTGCACAGACTTACAACACCAGGCTGGCTGGCTTTTCCTGCTCTTTTCAGCCACTTCCTATTTCCCCATGTGACCCCTTGCATTGCCTACTGGGAACTGTAGTTCTTTATTATAACTACATATTAACACATAATAACACATCTTCCCTGTTTAAAGAAAAAACAAACACAATACTTTGTCCTTATAAACCTGCCAAGAACCCTTGTCCACTCAGCAGCTTTCAATCAGTCTCTGAGGTGATTTTATGGTCCTTTTTGGTCTGGTACAGGGTGCGGTGTAAGTGGTTCTGCTTGCTGCTTTTGTCTGTAGGTAAGGCATATTTCACATGAAGCAGTAGTCCGGCTGATGTCTTGGTTCATTCTTGGCCAGTACATCATTTCACATGCTCTACGTTTACATTTTTCCTCCCCAAGATGCACTTTGTGTATCTTCTGGAGCATCTCCTTGTGTAGTGACACTGGAATCACAAACCTGTTCCCTTTGAAAACCATATCTTTCACTACTGACAGTTCAGCTCTGCATGCCCAATAACCCGAATACATATTGGACAGTCATCCTTTGCTTCTGGCCAACCTTTCCATATTGTATCCTTGAGTACTTTCATTGTTTCATCTGCCTCTGCTGCCTTCCTAATCTGCTCTGTTCTATCCGGAGATACTGGAAGAGAGGTGACTATCATGTCAACATAGGCCTGTATATCTGCATTAACCTGTTGGTCACCTTTTGCTGGCTTGTCAACTACTCGAGACAGAGCATCAGCAGCAAACATATATTTTCCCTGTGTGTAGATCATCTTCACATCATATTTCTGCAGCCTTATCAGCATGCGCTGTATCCTCATGGGACAGTCATTCAGTGGTTTGGACATAATTGAGACCAATGGTTTATGGTCTGTCTCCACTTCAATAGCTTGCCCATAGATGTACTGATGGAACCTTTCACATGCATATGTAGTGGCGAGAAGCTCTTTCTTTATTTGTGCATAGTTGGCTTCCGCACTTGTTAAAGCCCTTGATGCATAGGCCACAGGTTGCGATGTGCCATCATACTGCTGCAGTAGTACTGATCCAAGGCCATGCTGGAACGCATCAGCTGATATCCTGATACACCTTTCCGGATCATAAAACTTCAGCACGGGGTCTTCAGTTAGGACCCTTTTCAATGTCTGGAAACACTCTTCTTGTTCATGAGACCAAATCCACTCATTTTGTTGCTCAAGGTGTGACCTAAGTGGTGCTGACACTGTTGACAGTCGAGGGATGACCTTAGCCAGGTAAGTCACGATCCCTAAGAAACGTCTCACCTCCTCTTTGTTTTGAGGCCTCTCCATGTTTTTAATGGCTGACGTCTTTCTTGCGTCAGGCTTCACTCCCTCTTCAGATATGGCATCTCCTATGAAGGTCAGTGTCTTCACACCAAACTCATATTTCTCTTTATTTAATTTCAAATTGACATTCCTTGTCATGTCAAGCACTTGTCTCAGTCGAATATCGTGTTCCTCCTTGGTGGAACGCCAGAAGATGATGTCATCCATCATGGTCTCGACACCAGGTATGCCCTCGAAAATCATGTGGATAGTTTTATGGTAGACTTCTGGTGCGGACAGGATCCCATATGGCAGCCGAAGATAGCGATATCTTCCATGTTGGGTGTTAAAAGTACTGTCTCGAACTTGCCTCATCAAGCTTCACCTGCCAAAATCCAGACGATGCATCGAGCTTACTAAACCATTTGGCACCTGAGAACCGGGATATGATTTCATCCCGTGTTGGCAATTTAAAATGCTCTCTCTTGATGGCTTTTTTGAGATCTCTTGGGTCTAGACATATCCGCAATGCTCCATTTTTCTTTTGCACAATGACCAGTGAACTCACCCAATCTGTAGGTTCTTCAATTTTCCGTAAGACATTCATTCGTTCCATGCATGCTAGTTCTTGTTTAAGTTTATTTCTAAGTTGAAACGGAACTTTCCTGCATGCATGGACAACAGGAGCCACTGTCTCATCTATGTGAATTTTGTGTACACCAGGTAAGCATCCGAGCCCTTCAAAGACATCTGCATACTCTTCCATGAGTGTTGTGTGGTCATCTTTGGTACATGAAGCTACTATGAAAACTCTTTTCACTAGGTTGAGCTTTTCACATGCACTCAGACCTAATATCGGCTGTACTCTCTTTTCTACAATCAGTAGCTGTGATTTTAAGTGCTGCCCCTTGTGCTTAAAGGTCACCGTACACCCCCTTTTACTGGAACTTTCTCTCCAGTCTAGCCTGTCACTTTTAACTTCACAGGGTAAATCTTACTCTTTACTGTGAGAGTCTTATAATCATCCATGGATAACAGATTCACCTGAGCTCCAGTGTCAAGCTTGAATGGAATTACTGTCTCATTCAGTTACTGGAACAATCCATTCTGGTTTACCAGCAGCCACAGTCTGTACAGAATCCATAAAGAATTCCTCCATTTCCTCATCAACTGTGTGCACCTTTCTCTTGTTAGCCCCAGCTTTGCAGCACCTTGCAAAGTGATTCTTCTTCCCACAGCTATTGCAGGTCTTCCCATAAGAAGGGCACATCTTTGGAATGTGTTTACCTCCACATCTGCTGCATTTGCTGTTTGAGCCTTCCTCTTTGATTTTCTGTTGCTTTCGGAAACGCCTTGGGAGCTGCTTCTCTGTTTTCACGGCATGTACTGTTGTGTCTGCTCTGTACAGCTCCTTAGCTTGTGCTCGTGTGGTTTCTGCTGACCTACACATATTCACCGCCTTTTCGAGGGTCAAATCTTTTTCACGCAACAGTCTTTCTCTGAGTCCATTATCTGGAATTCCACAAACTATTCTGTTTTTAACTAGTGTGTTTCTCAAATCTCCAAATTCACAAGACTTACTCAGTGTGTGAAGCCCAGCTAAGTATTGGTCGAAGCTAACACCTTGTTTCTGGTCACAGGAAAATAATTTATATCTTTCAAATGTGATGTTTTTACTTGGGATAAAATACTCCTCAAATTTTTCCATCAAGGTGCCCAACTCAAAAGCTGTCTCATCAATTTGAAAGCTGTTATAGATGTCCAAAGCATCTTCGCTAATCACATGCAGAAAAATAGACGCTTTCAATTTTTCATCGTTCCTTCCCACTCCACTAGCATCTAAATATATGTTGAATCGCTGTTTGAAGCATTTCCAATTATCGGCTAGATTGCCAGTAAACTGCATAGGCTTGGGATGACTTAGCTTATCCATAACAGGAACTCTTGGCCTCTCACCTGAATCTCTCTTGGCAAATCGGGTGACTGCTGAACTTCAGGAACAATGTGCTCCTTCGCCATACCAGCCAGCTTTTTCTCCGTCTTTTTACAGCTTTTCTTTTGTACTCACTGAGTCCCTTTCTCAATTGCACACAGTATTCATTTACTTTCCTTGTTCAGACCTCACACCAACTTCTGACACCATATTATGTTTGTTCTTCATCACGAGACAAACTTAACGTGGGTTTAACATCTGAACATTTATTGAAAAACAACAAAACAACAGACTGCGCAGACTTACAACACCAGGCTGGCTGGCTTTTCCCGCTCTTTTCAGCCACCTCCTGTTTCCCCATGTGACCCCTTGCATTGCATACTGGGAACTGTAGTTCTTTATTATAACTACATAATAACACAGGTAGCATCCATGGAGAAAAGCAGGTTGTCAACGTTTCGGGTCAGGACCCTTCCTGACCCAAAATGTTAACCACCTGCTTTTTTCCACAGATGCTGCCTGGTCTGCTGAGTCCCTCCAGCATCATCATGTTTTTCATCTAGATTCCAGCATCTGCAGTCCTTTGTTTCTCCAGGGGAAAACAAGTGGTTCTTATATGTACAAATGATGATGTCGTTACATCTTATGTTCCTGTGACTTATTTCCATATTATACATAAGCACATCAGATTGACAGTTCTGGCTAATTCTGGGGATGTAATTCAAGCTGCCTGTCAATCCTTCTTCACTGTGCATATGGTGAGATTTGTCCACACTGTCTTTTACACTGCCGGTCCTTTAAGGCACCGAGAGCATTGCTGCTGCAAATCCTTTCAGTGTTTTCCACAAGCACCTACTTCAATGATCAGAAAATAAGAGTTTTTTTTAACCAAGGTAGGCAGTGAGCAATGCCTGCAAGCTCCACTGAGTAAAAGTGCCAGAAAGCAGGCAGAGCCAGAAGCTGCAGCTCCAGTGGCCTTGCTATGACAGGAATCCACCAGCGACTTCAGTCCCACTAATTCAAAGAGTTCCCCTGGGAGAATTGCATAATTTGCGGTAAGGAAAAGTACAGTGGCTGCACTCACTGGTGGAAGGTCCTTGAACTGAAATGTTCACCCCATTTCTCTCTCCACAGATACTGCCCAACCTGCTGGGTAATTCCAGCATTTGCAGTTATTTGATTTTCGTTATTCATTTGGGGATTTGCAGCCACAAGTGCTAAATTGTCTCTGATCTGATTCTCAGGGTGCAACCTCACCTTTTAGTAGATCAGGGAGGGCTGATTCATGTCTTGAGAGCTTGGGAAATATTTGTCAGAGAAAGACCATTAGTTCCTGAATGGAAATTACTTTCATTTACTAGATTTAACTATCCAAGCCATAACAATTCATTCCAGCCTTCGAAAGCAGTAAAGCATACCAACAGATGTTTAAAATTTTAAGTGCCAACTAAATCTAATTTACAAAAGAGGCACATAAATAATAGGTAGGCATGATTGCCATTTTTTTTGTACTTGACAACCTTCTAACTAACTTCTTGAATGAACATAATAATAAAATTGCTTCTCTGAAACTAAGGTAATCTTTGAATTGGGATCAATGGAAAATAAAATCAAAAGAGGTATAAAATGGTCGATAAGTAAGAGACACAATCTCAGCAGTTCCCACCAGATGAATGAGGGTCTGCGTAATTTTATCTTTTGCTCTTTTCTTCTATAATGATAACAGTGTGATTCTATTACGCTTTAGTGTTTCCTTAAGGTGCTATTTACCAAACCAGCTGGACAAAATGTGTTCTAATGGAGGCTTAAACTCAACATTACTGTCACTATGATATAAAGTTTATTACATGTTTTCTTTTAGGCATGTAAAAATCTCTTCCCTCTGATTTCAGACTAAGCCATTCACAGGTGATTGGGTAAGATTGGCCATGAATCTATAGCTCCATATTCCACAAACTTTCAACATCATTTTAATAATAAAAATTGAGTCTCTACTTTTCCTGTATTTCCACATATTTTCAATCACTTCCAAGAGCCTGAATTGTTGCAAGTAAAATATAATTTGGGCTGCATTAACATCTAGAGCTTTCAGTTTTAACACAGCATTCTAGACGTAGAGGCATTATTGAATGTTAGCTTTTAAATAGTCTATCAGGATATTATCATTGTGTCAAAGATGGCAGAAGATACTTATGACTATAGGAAAATGGTACCCAATAATACTTCTTCCTACTTCAGAAATGGAAGGATATGAAAAATGGAAAATGCTCTTCAAATGCTGATTATTATGTATCATCTACTTCAGGTGTTTAGCTTTCCTTTCGGCATAAAGGAGCAAAAGCACTTGTAGTTTGATTGTAATTCATTACTTTTGGAATTTCACAAGTCAGGATGTTTGGGAATTGTGGGTGATCTATTCATAAGAATCAAACCAGTTCCTCACACACTAATTTTACATTTTGAAATTAGGCACTGATGTAAAAGGGCATGTGATGGCAATAAAGTCAAAGAAATTTGTAGGTCACCTATCAATTTGTGTGAAAGTTATTAGATTAACGGTCGTGTGTAATGGGAATCAATACTAATTATTTTTATTGATGAAAGTTAGCCTTGTGCTGATATGGATATTTTTGACCTTATTTTAACATTAATGATAAATATGTGTATAAATGTCACGGAGGCTTGAAAACAAGTTGCCGACTACGTCAAAGGAATAAACGATGTTGAGTGCAGTAATTTCTGCAAACCTGATTTTTGTTTGAAGAAGAACTGTCCATAAAGATTCACCTTCAATATTTAATGCTTAATTGCTAGCAAGTCAATTCCCTGAAACAAGGGAGGAGAAATAAAGATTTCTGGACATGGAATACACAAGTTTTGATGAAACCTAATTTTATCAATAGAGTCCTGTTGGGGTTGGGAAGAGAAACTTTAGAAAGGAGCAAATGTTTTCAGTTCTATACCGGGGAAATAGAAAGCTTGTAGTGCAAAAGAGCCAAAAAGGACTGAAATCTTGAAAGGCCAGAATGAAACATCTTTTGGAATTAACATGTTTGTTAATTGCCTAAAACGTGTTTTAATCAGAAATAATTTTTCAACCTGAAAAGGACCTTAGAACTTAAAAAGGATCATTGGGTAATATAATTTTTTAATTTATAAGAACATTGGTGTTGCTGCAAGGCTAGCAATTTTTGCCTGTCCCCTTTATCCTTAAGAGGGTGATTGTGAGCTGCCTTCTTGAACTATTATAGCGCTTCTGGCAAAAATATTCCTATGAACATAGAACATAGAACAGTATGACACAGAACAGGCCCTTTGGCCCACAATGTTGTGCCGACATAGCTAATCCCTCCCACCTACATAATGCCCATATCCCTCTATTTTCCACTCATTCATGTGCCCATCCAAGCCCCTCTTAAAAGCCTCCAATGAATTTGCTTCCACCAGCCTATCAGGCAACACATTTCAGGCATCCATCACTTTCTGAGTAAAAACTTACCCCTCACGTC
This sequence comes from Pristis pectinata, assembly GCF_009764475.1. Classification (NCBI taxonomy): domain Eukaryota; kingdom Metazoa; phylum Chordata; class Chondrichthyes; order Rhinopristiformes; family Pristidae; genus Pristis; species Pristis pectinata. Next base: position 17,180,000 of record NC_067407.1, read on the forward strand.
TCTTCTGAACCTGCCCCCTCTCACCTTAAATACATGCCCTCTGGTACTGGATCGCTTAATAATGGGAAAAAGATATTGCTTGTCCAGTCTATCTATGCCCCTCATAATTTTATACACTTCCAACAGATCACCCCTCAGCCTCCGCCGCTCCAGAGAAAAGAGCTCAAGTTTGTCCAGCCTCTCCTGATAGCACATGCCCTCTAATCCAGAAGTGATGATGCTTTAATGATGATTTGGAGAGAGACTTCCAGGATTTAGACAGAGGATTAATAAATAAGTGTTGATTCAGGGTTGACTGTGATTTGAAGTGGAAATTGAATGCGGTGGTGTTTCCATGCTTTGGCTGCCTATGTCCTTTTTGGTGGTGGAAGTTGCGGGTTAAGGGAGATGCTATTGGAATAGCTAAGGCATGTAACTGCAGTGAAGCTTGTAGATGGTACACACAGCAACCACAGTACACAGGTGGTGGAGGGAATTAATATTTAGAGCAGTAGATAAGGCACCAGTCAATCAGGCTGCTTTGTCCACATGGTTGTTGAGCTTCTTGAGTGTTGGAGCTGTACTCATCCAGGGAAGTGGAGAATAGTCCATCAGACTCTTGATTTGTGTTCTTCTAGATGGTTGAAAGGCTTCAGAGTGTCAGTAGGTAGGTCATTCGCTGCAGGATATTCAGCCTCTAACCTGTGTTCTTCTATCCAGTGTGTGTTGAGTTGCTGGTCGTTGGTGACTCGCTAGGATGAATGCTGGTATGAGAACCAATGATGATATTGCCAATCAGTGGCCAGAGTAGTTTATTCAGATTCAGAATCAGGTTTATTATCACTGACATATGTTGTGAAATTTGTTGTGTTCCGGCAAAAATACAGTGCAAGACATAGAACTTACTATAAGTTACACAAATAAATAAATAGCGCAAAAGAGGAATAACGAAGTAGTGTTCATGGGTTCGTGTACTGTTCAGAACTCTGATGGCGGAGGGGAAGAAGCTGATCCTAAAATGCTGAGTTCTAGGTCTTCAAGCTCCTGTACCTCCTCCCTGATGGTAGTAACATGAAGAGGGCATGTCCCTGATGGTGAGGGTCCTTGATGATGGATTCCACCTTCTTGAGGCACCGCCTCATGAAGATGTCCTTGACGGCAGGGAGGGTGTGCGTGTGATGGAGCTGGCTGAGTCTACAACCCTCTGCAGCTTCTTTCGATCCTGCACATTGGAGGCTCTGTACCAGGCTGTGATGCAACCAGTCAGGATGCTCTTCACCGTACATCTGTAGAAAGTTGCAAGAGTCTTTGGTGACATACCAAATCTCCTCAGACTGCTAATGAAGAGGAGCTGCTGGCGTGCCTTCTTCATGATTGCATCCACTCCTCTATCTCACTTTTGTTCTCTTTCCCTCTTGTTGGAGATAGTTTATTTACCACTGTTAAATAGTAGTGAAACATGTATTTAGATATTTAAAGAAACTGGCTGGGAAGTAATAAAAGTGGAAAAATATGAAAGCTAACATTATACTTTTTTGATGGAGAGAATATATAAAAGGAAATAATTGCTGTCTTAAAGTGAAGCTTGCCTGAGAGTATTTCACAGGATCGGTAGTGAACAAATGATATTTAGCAATTTGTTCCTCATCATGAACATTCAGAGAATTTAGAAGGCTGATACAACAAAGATGAGACACTGCTCAGAACTACTGATGTTTATCACATTAATCATAAATGACATGATTTGTTTGCTATGTTACACTACAAGGCCATGCACGTGTAATTGTAGACAATTTTGTTATATTGTATGTAATAATGACATAGAAGCTAAACGGCTCAGGGTAGTTATGTATTCATAATGTACCTTCTGTTGCTAATATAGTGCTGGAGAATCAAATGGATCAACAGTACACACATAACAAGCACTGCAAGCCTGTGCAGTGTTATATCCCCAGCCTACAGCAGGTCCTATCTACAGTCACAATGGATGAATTAAACTGAAGAGAGAGCAGACAATGAGTCTCAGAGCTTTCAATAAGGAACAGTAGTAATTGGTGAAGGACCAGATCATAATGGATGAAGAGCTGCTCTTGCATATGGCAAGGGATTGATTTCAAATCAAGACCATTACAGTGACAGCACCTTATTATAGTTCTCCTTGAGGATTAAGTGAAAAATTGTCTTGGTTGTTTGGGAAATCCAACACTTTGGCTTGCAAACTAGCTTCAACATGGACGGTTCCATGGAAGAATAAATGTTTGCACACCAAAGATAAATAATACTAACGCCAACTGCACCAGAGACATTAATTGCACAAAAATAATTGCGCAGGCATAACTCGACATAACAAGGCTTGCACTCACTGGAATTTAGAAGAATGAGAAAGGATCTCATTGAAGCATACAAAATTCTGACAGGGCTTGGGGAGGATGTTTCCTTTAGCTGAGCGCTCTGGAAGGACATATCACTGTCACAGAATACAGGCTAAGGTATCTAGGACTGAAGGGAGGAGAATTTTTTTCATTTAGTGGGTGGTGACTCAGTGGAATTCTCTATCACAGAAAGACTTTGTGATACAAAAGACATCAAAGATATGGGCAGAGAGTGAGAATATGGTATTGAGATAGAAGATTAGACATAATCATATTGAATGCTGAAACAGACTTGGTCCTATTTTCTATATTTATTTGTTTCTCTAGTAGAATCTTGCTAGGAAAGATTTGGAATCCAAACTCTAATTACCATAGCTCCAACTTACTTATGGATTGGCTACCTTAATAGATTGATTCTAATACCTATTGATATCTAATAGTATTGCAGGAACAGCTTAGTGGATATCTTGATGACATGTCCTTGATCAGTAGCTTACATGGGGTAAGTCAGGAGTAGACAGCTGGCCATGTAGCGGTTAGCGTAATGCTATTACTGCACCAGCGACCTGGGTTCAATTCCCACCACTGTCTGTAAGGAATTTATATGTTCTCCCCATGACTGCGTGGGTTTCCTCCGGGTGCTCAGGTTTCCTCTCACATTCCAAAGATGTACGGGTTAGAGAGTTGTGGGCATGCTATGTTGGTGGCAGAAGTGTGGCGACACTTGCGAGCTGCCCCCAGAACATTCTATGCAAAAGATGCATTTCACTGTGTGCTTCGATGTACATGTGACTAATAAAGAAATCTTATCTTATATTGAACAATTGCATAATATCTTATAGAAACATGCACAAGAATAGGCACTGCCTTGGAAGGTATTAAACGAACAATGACTAATGTAGCAGCAATCTTTGGCATTGTTCCAGGCCTGTCAGCACTAATTACAAATAGAAGTATCAGGCAATCTGTATCCTTGGTAACTCAGCAATACAGCCATGCAGCATTGACATTTCTTCAATTAGAGTAGCATTACCAAGACAGAGAAGTTCATGACGTGTCAGCAGATAAAGCACATTGATTCTAAAATCCCTCTGGGTTTCCATCAGATTACTGGGATGCAATCAGCTGGAGACTGGTGCAACTTTAAGGGGAATGGTAAGTATTGAGTTTTTGTTATTCTCAGAGGATTTCTTGGTTGTCTAAAGTAGAGTAGAACTTCCACTGTCAGTGGAACAAGAATTCAAGTCTCCCTGCGCTGGATATTCCAGTACCTTAAGCTCATTTAGGACACTTCTAACAATAGATGTTGGTATACCAAGTGAGTAATAGCTCTCAGAGAAGAACTTGTGGATCATTGATGGAGTCCAGGGCAGGAAAGCAGTGTGAGACCATGAACATTGGAATTTTGGAAGGAAATATAAAAATGGAAGATTGGCTCTCTTACTATTGGTGCCTGCTGATTTCTTTTAAGAGAAGTATGCTCCCCATGACCTCACAACGTCATTTGGGTTGGTGTGAGATGATATTGCCAGCTGAACACCCAGGATTGATCTTCAAGGAAGTTTAATGCCATTATGATCATATATTTGGCATAAAGATTTGCCATTGAACAGAAGATAAAGCAGCATTGTGCACGTAGCTGGCTCTTGAAATTTCTCCTGTAGATGCCCTGAAAAGCCCTGCAGTGCAAGACTAGATGTTAGTCATAACCTACATTACAGTTAATTAACTGTAAATTGTAGGATTATGTAGATTTAGTAAGACCATAAGACATAGGAGCAGAATTAGGCTAGTCAACCCATCGAGTCCGCTCCACCGTTCGATCACCACTTATCTACCTTCAGACCTCTAAGCTTGCCAAGCACCTTCTCCTTACTAATAGCGACTACACTCACTTCTGCCCCCTGGCTCTCTCGAATTTCTGGCATGTTGCTGGTGTCTTCCACAGTGAAGACTGTCACAAAATACTTAGTTCATCCGCCATTTCTTTGTTTCCATTACTACTTCTCCAGCATCATTTTCCAGAAGTCCAATGTCCATTCTTGCCTCTCTTTTACTCTTTATATATCTGAAAAAACTTCTGGTATCCTCTTTTATATTATTAGCTAGCTTACCCTCATATTTAATCTTTTCTCCCCTTATTGCTTTTTATGTTGCCTTCTGCAGGCTTTTAAAAGCTTCCCAGTCCTTTACCTTTCCACTAATTTTTGCAATATTGTATGCCCTCTCTTTTGCTTTTATGCTGTCTTTGACTTCCCTTGTCAGCCACTGTTTCCTCATCATCCCTTTAGAATGGTTCTTCTCCTTTGGGATGAAATGATCCTGTGTCTTCCGAATTACTCCCAGAAATATCTGCCATTGCTGCTCCACCGTCATCCCTGCTAGGGTCCACTTCCAATCAACTTTGGCCAGCTCCTCTCTCATTCCTCTGCAGTAACCTTTACTCAACTGTAGTACTGATTTTAGCTTCTCCCTCTCAAACTGCAGAGTGAATTCTATCATATTATGATCATTGCCTCCTAAGAGTTCCTTCACTTTAAGCTCCCTAATCAAATCTGGTTCATTGCACAACACCAAATCCAGAATACAAGCCACCTTGTGCATAGAGCTACTTTATGTAGCATACTGCCTGAGACCTTCATGTGCTCTCTACTCCTGGGTCACAATCTGTGTTGCAACAATGGATTACAACAGATCTGCCAATAACCACTACGCATATTCTTGAATGGAGTGCCACACCACTTCTTGACAGTGTTGACACATTAGATCTTTCTCATTGTGAACTTCACTTATGCCAGTCATGATTTTGAGTAAAATATTCTCTTTCTAATTTATCCTATACTTGCCTGCACAAGTTTGGCATTAGATTTACCTTCTGTTAGGTCTCAAAATTAAATGAGGGATATTCTTTTCTCTGTTAGCTGTTTTTCAAAGGGGAATAAATGCCCTGGTTATGAATTAACAGGGACCAATTATTTTTTTTCACATTTCACCTAACATTACATAATTTTAGGAATGACAGAATTATTTTTCCATTCAGGAGAACACGAGGCAGCTTTGGTTTACAATGCAAATGTCTAACAAGTACTTCACTGCATTACTTATTTTCACAACAGAGAAGTTCACCCACCTCTCTACTGATTTTGGGTTTGAAGTGCTGTGTAACCATAGCAACAGGTGGCCATTCTCCTGTTCAGAAAATTCAGCTTGTTGCATTTTAACATAAAATAACCTGAATATATGGTGTACTTTATTTCTATTGCATGTTAGTGGAGGAGCACAATAAGCAGATTAATGTCTCCAAATATTAGACTCACTGTCATTTAATCTGCACAATTCGCCTGAGGTGGGAAAAAGCTAACAGGCGTGTTGATTTTCAAAACCCTTTATTTCTAATGTTGGGATATTTTGAGAATTAAATCAGTACCACAAATCTTGATTATGATCACACTGCAATCTTCAGGACAATATTTCCACAAATCAAAACAAACATCAATATTGAATTGGGAGCTTAAGAATTTCCTGTTGTATTATTAATCCACCCGGGCCAGACTTCTACAGAACTCGCGTTATTATACTCCTGCACTCTTAACTTGGTCCCAGGGGCTGAGTGGCCAACTCTTGCTTCTAATTTGCATTTCTGCAAGAACGCTTTAAACTTATGCAAGGGGTATTCCAAGGTTCCTGTGGATTGCACCTCCGTGCTATGAAACTGACAAAGCAGGAGGACCAGAGGTAATGTGACTGCTGCATATCTAAGACCTGTTCTGGCAAATAAAGTCACTTGATAGAAGGTCAACTGACTTTTCTCCCGGCTTATGTAGGCTACACCCCCAAAGGCCCTTTAATATCCCCGGTGGTATGGGGTATTGAATCCTGTGTTTACCTTTCGTGGCAATAGTTGTTGTTACAGGTCCTTCCTCTGCAGCTGACCACCTATTATAAACATTGCTCAAAAAGGAATATCCCTTGAAATTCTGTTAAACCCTCAGGTGGGTCCTTTGGCACCATATTACTTCTCATGCATACAGAACATACTGCTTATCATCCATAAATACAGCGAAAGACAGACCAAGAAACCGGGTTACAAGTCAATGCATGCTCACTGAAAAAGTACATATTAGATAGCTGTGCTAGGATTGGCTGCTGCAATGTGGGGCTTTTAATAAGTGGCAGCAAACTCATGGGTTGCTCCTGAGAGGATGCAGATCTGGTTCCGTTGCTCTCCACCCATTTTTCTTATCCCCACCAACCTATTTTCATATCCTGCAATCTTTTGTGCTCCCAGTTTTGTCAACTACTATTGTCCACTGGTGTTCCAGTTACAGAATGAGTAGAGGAAGAGATAACCAGCCTCTGTGTAGAATGAGGGATGTGACTTTGCTTTTCAGATATGAATTAAGGAAGCCCACTCAAGGATGCAAATTTAATATAGTTTTCAAATACACTGGAAACCATTAAAAAATGTCACTCTCATAAGTGTTTCCAAAGTGTTACCAGATGAAGATTTTTTAAAATAAAAACAATTTCCATCAATCTACATATTGTAATTCATTGAGCTTTGTTTTACTGCTGTTGGATGTTGGAGTCTGTTGGCCATTTCAATTAGATGACACAAATCAGTAATTTAGTGATGGGTAAAAATCTATGATGGGATGTTGCTGTTGCATGTTCAGTAGTAAAAAATTACTATAACTAATTTCTGTCTGTACTCATGAAAGAGCTGCTGTAACATACTGTCACTGTTTTGATATCTTATATACACCAGAATCCATTCTCTCTGCTATTTTTTCATGCCATTTAGGCAAACATTTCATTTCTCAGGATCCATTTGAACAGCTTTGAACTCAATATTTAGACACCATCCTGAAGTGAAATGATTTCCATTATGGTCTCTGAGAGATTAGACTCCTAAAGTAGTTTTGGATATTATCCTGTTTCATGACCTTTCAGTATATGACCTCGGAATAGGGTTATAAAACAGCTAGTCATTAATTCTCACCGACAAGTTTTATCTTTTTACCAGAAGTTTGAAGGGCAAACACTGCTGTTGATAAGTGATCAACCCATGTCTGAATGTTTTTTTTAGAGCAGTGCCTCGAATAATTCTGCTCTTTACATATATTTGAGATGGCGTTATTCTTAAACTGGATAAAATGTTTCTGATCTCACTAATACTAAAGTATTTGAGGTGAAGTTTATATAAAGTAATACAGTAACACAGCATGGAAGCAGATCCTTTGGCCCATCAAGACCCCATTTACATTAACTCTGCACAAATCCCATTTACTCTTCCTGCATTCCCATCATCTCCCTCCGGATTCTATTACTCACCTACACACTGGGAGGATTTACAGTGGCTAATGAGTCTACCAACCGACATGTCTTTGGGATGTGGGATCACAGGGAGAAGGTGCAAACTCCACACAGACAGCACCAGAAACAGGATTGAACCCAAGTCACTGGAGGCAGCAGCTCTCTCAGCTGTAAAACTGTCCATCCCAAGTTGCACATTAGCACATAAACATATTAATGTAGTTGTTAGAAAATCCTTGACCATGTTTTCTTTAGTAATGCTACCACATTTAACATAACATATTTCATACAGACTTTTAACAGGTAATGCAATGGTGCAATTTTCAAGTTGTTTGAAAGGAACAAAGAATTTTTTCAAACATACTTATTAATGACAGTTTTTATGTTAATATAGTTTACAGCAGGGCACACAGCCATTAATAATCAAAGGAGATTTTCAGAGGTATTATACAGAAGTGCTGTATAGAACCTGATGTTATTTCTACACCAATCTGCTGTTACAATTAGTTTCTCCCTTTTAATATTTTTGATAATTTTCTTTTCTATTGACCTTTGTTTGAAATGGGAACTGACAGTTTCAGATAAATGATAATGCAAGCACTTCATTGTTCAATGATGGTTGACAGGTTGTCATGCCCTAAAATGTTCCATTTTTCTCATTCTCATTATTAGTAATGTGCAATAAGCTTAGTGCTGCATTTCAGCTTAATGGATATTTTTAATTAAATCAGTCTGACAAAGTATGATTTTGAGAAACTGTTTGTTTTAACAATGGATTTTTGAAGGAAGCACATCCTGCAAGAATGCAAAAGACAAATCTTTGGAATTTGGTCCCCATATCTGACCCTTTGCCAATGGTTTGACAGGCACTTCACAAATACTGCCTCTTGCTCCGGCACCAGGCAAAGGAAACTCACATTCAGTCACATGCCCCTGGAACTTTATAACCATATAAAATGACAGTCACCACTGCCACTAGAATAGATAACTTATGACCACTCGCACAAAACTGTCTCAAATTATCTGTTAGCCTTTACTTAAAGGCTGCCATTAATGACATTTAGAATGAACCAATCTTTTGTCAGGTCAAATACATATCAGCTTCATTTTTTGGAGATTGGTGTAACAATGATTTGAGCTGACCCTACAGTGGAGGGTCACAGTCATCAGCAGCTTCAAGTGGAAGAGGCAGGGGGATGTCATGTTTCTCTTTGCATTGTGATCCTCTCCCTCATTTTTTAGATTGCATTCAAACAGTGATTGACAGGTTTCTAGATATTTCTGGGGACAGGGAAGTGCTGTTGAGGTAAAAGGCTAAACCTGGTCTTGATGAATGGCAGAGAAGGATCAAACAGCCAAATGGCATGTTTTTGCTCCTATTTTTTAGACTCTTACATTCTCAAACATGCAAAGCTTGTCTAAGAATCTTGCCTCTGGATCATAAATTCAGCTGAAGTTGCAGTTCAGTGGTGAAGGGAACATTGCATTGGTGATGGATAAAAATTAAATTGGTTTATTATTGTCACATGTACTGAAGTACAGAGGAAAACTTTGTTTTGCATGTCATCCATACAGTTCATTTCATCACATCGGTGTACTGAGGCAGTACAAGGGAAAACAATAACAGAATGCAGAATAAAGTGTTACAGTTACAGAGAAAGTGCAGTGCAGGCAGACAATAAGGTGCAAGGCAATAACGAGGTAAATTGTGAGGTCAAGAGTCCATTTTATCACACATGGGGACCGTTCAGTAGTCTCATAATAGCAGGATAGAAGCTGTCCTTGAGCCTGGTGCTACATGCTTTCAGGTTTTTGTATCTTCTGCCTGATGGACGGGGGGGGGGGGGGAGAAGAAGCAATGTCCAGGGTGGGTGGAGTCTGTGATTTATGTTGGCTGCTTTACTGAGGCAGCGAGAAGTATAGACAGAGTCCATTGAGAAGTGGATTAAGTTTTCATATGTCAAGAGTATGTGAAGAATGCACCTAGGAGCACTACTGCCTTTAGTGCCTATGAATGTCAGTGGGTCATTTGCCTACAAATTTGACTCAATCCTCCTCCAATATCCTCCTTACACATGCATATCCAGAGGAACTCTTGAGCAACTTTCTCTGCTGTGGCCTGGGGGCACAAGAGCTGAGCACATTACCCAGCTGCTACCCTGATTGAAAGTAGCTTACTCAGATCAAGAGATTAAGGTCTCACATTTCTTCCGTTTTGCTTTATTGCTTAGTCTCCTGACCTCCTGAGCCATTGCTTCCTAATGAACACAAGTCTGCGTGATCTGCAAGCACTCCAACCATTCTCTCTCAAAGTATTGCTAATTGCTCCATGGTGGTAGGAAATTACTTTTCTTCAGACCTATATTGCTGTTCTGCCACAGCAAAAAGATAAAATTCAGATAATAACTGCCCAAATGTTTTGAAGGTCACGTCAACTTAATTTTGTACAATGGTAAAGAAATCAGATTCCTGTCCCTGCAATTTTAATGTGAATATTTTTCCCCAACCACCCACCCCCCAAGAAAAAAGATCCACATCAGCAGTTGAAGACAACAGGATCTACACAAAAGATCAATAGCTTAATCAGCTATTGACGAGTCATGTGCCACCAATACACTCCTAGATTGACTGCGGTGGATTTAAAGGAAAAATAAAACCGTGAGTACGGTTCCTCTGTATCATCAATGTATTTATCAATGAGTACAGAGGAACAAAAACAAGCCATGTGGAGTCTTTTTCCTTTTTTCATACGCCGTTTTTAGCAGTCTTTCTAAAACCTTGTTGCAAATGCACTGAAAGCTAATTTGTTTTTATGCTTCAAAGAAATTTTTAATGAAGTTAATCCAGAAACAAGTTTCTTTCTCTCCGGTGTTTATTGGCCGGGCGGGCCAGCTGTCTTCATGTTTACTAAAAAGGCTGTATGAAAGCAGCCTAATTATTTCTGGGTATGTAACATTTATAAATGAGGCTGCACCTAGATGTGATTGATGTGCAGCAGCAGACTAATGAACAGGTCACTCTGGAGCTAAGTAGGCTGCTGTGCCAATGTCAAAGTGTAAATAAAATCTTGAAAGCTGTGATGTAGGCTTGTGCATGTGTAAATAACATATTAATTATTGACAGCAATGGGAATAATAATTCCCATTTCCTCATCAGCTCGCCACATCTTTATTTTCTCCAAAAAGTATCCTCTAATTCTGTGCAGTTTGCGAAGCAATTATCCATTTGCAGGATGAACGAGTTTTCTACTCATTTAAAAGAAAATGTTAATTTCTGGCTCTGGATTATCTTTGTATTTATATGCAAATGACAATACAAACCAAATACCTGAAGAACTATTCTGTTATAATCTCAGTTAAATGATGTTGGTGAATGCAAAGAAAGAAAATACAACTAGCTAGTGCGCAGATAACAGAATTAAACTGTTGCAAAAGACAGATGATTTGAAAAATCCTTCTTAATTTTCATTAGCAGACAAATGAGAAGAAAACGAAAGAGTTTGTAAATTGTTAGTCACTTCTATTACTACCTTCCACCACTAGTGACCAAGGTAGAAAAAAAAGGGAATTGCATTTTGGTGGTTCATTTTACAGAAATACGTTGATCTGTGAATATGCATTTGTATTCACATATATGAATGTTAGGAAGTCTTAATTTAAACTCATCATCTGTGACAATTTCCAAATCTGAAATATTTTAATAAAATACAAAAACAGAAAATGCTGGAAGAATTCAGTCAGTCAAGCAGAATCTGTGGAAAGTGAAACCACTCAACAGTTCAGGTCAGGGATCCTTCCTCAGTTTATTTTTTCCCTTTTTGGGGCTTGATCTTTGTACTCCCGGTGCATGGTGATGTTATCACAAATGGCCCCATCGCTATGAGAATTGGTGTGGCTTCCCTCAGAAGAATTTGCACTAGGTAAGTATGAGCTATGTTTGGGGTTCAGAAGAAGCCACATGTAGTTTCAAATTGTGGGCCGCTATACACACATGGAACTATTGCTATTTCCCTGAATATGTGCTAGCAAGGTTGGGATTCTGTATCTGGAACTTGTTGGCTGCTTCTTGCCAGCCTTTTCCCACTGCACTCAGGAGCTCATGTAGTCTAAGTTGCAGCAATTCCCTCACACTTTTGTTGGGGAATCTACTCAAATAACTCGTGCCAAGGTTGACCTGGTGCAGGAACAGCATTCCTCTAAATAGAGAAACATATTAGCTAAATTGCAATATTTAATTAATTGAGTTTATTTAAATTATTTTAATTGCTTTTAAATATATTTAACTTTTGGTTTTTAATTTTCATTTACCTTTAATTTTTTTAACATGTTGATTTGTTTTTAATTAATATTGAATGTTTCTGAATGATAGATATTCAAAACATTTAGTTTTTCACAGGTTCTTGGCATGGTGGGTTTGTCCTTTGAGGAGAGTTTAGTAGGCTAGGCTTGTATCCTCCAGAGTTTATAAAAGTGAGAGTTGATCTTGTTTAAATGCATAGGATTGTTATGATAGGGGCTTGACAGGATTACAGTGAAATTAATCATTCAGGACAGAGATGTAAATTCATTTTTTTATCCAGAGGGTGGAAAGTCTTTGGAATTCTCTACCCAAGAGGACTGTACCGACTCAGTCGCTCCACATATTCAAGGCAGAGATTGATAAATCTTTAGATATTAAGGGAATCAAGCTCTGTAAGTGGCGTTAAGGTGAAATTGGTGGTTCCCTATTAAGTGACTTCTGTTGGCCCATGGCAAAAGTGCTGAAGTTGTTGTCCTTTCTAATTAATGCACTTGTGACATCTTTGACATTGCTGTATAGAGTTATAGATGCTTTGAGGAGATTACAGATATATTGACCCACAAGCTATTTAACAATGCAGATGTCCCCAGTGCTAGCTTGGAAGCAGCCAGATGTACTAACACAGAAGCCAGTAGTGTTTTCACTAAACACTTTCAGTAATGGAGATGCCACTGTAGCTTACTTGCCAAAACCCATTTTGCATTATCACATCACTTTCATCATTCTGCCACATGTATGTTAGTATGATTTGGTGGAATTTTACAGTAACCTTGTTTGGTGACACTATTTTCACTATGTTTCCTACTCCTCAATGTTAGTTTTGGTATTGATGGAGTAATCCCCATGTAGATAGCAGGTAGCAGCACATCTTGCAATCAACAACTATCTAAACAGGCCAGAGACTCATCAGCACCTGTTATCAAATATAAGGTCCAGTAAAATACAATTTCTCTAATAATGGCTTGGAATAGGGTTTGCCTTCCATTCTACTGACAAGCAGTAAGGAGTTACTTATGTATAGAACAAAAACTATATTGATGAGCACTTCGGTAATATTTAAGAATGTCTGCTCTAAGTAGCATTCTTGACATTAATGCTCAGTATGCCATTAATATATTTGCCTCTGATGCTAATTTCTGGGTTTATGACAGGGACCTGACATGGAGCTTGTTATTTTAACTCAAGCCCCAGAGCCTTCACTGTTAATGAAATCATGGTTTTTAAACATACCTTTCCCTTTGCCTTTCAAGTTTTCTTTGGTGTAAGCCATGCTGGAGCTTGGTCCTCTGTGGAAAGCACAGTTTGAGAAGAGATGGTTTTAATTCTTTGTGACTTTCTATGACAATATAATAACAATGCATTATCACAGTAGACTATCATATGCAATAATCTTTATACATTGGCAGCTTTCCTCCTAATAAATATCTAACATTGGGATTAAAATATCAATGCTACTCTAAGAATTAATTTTGCAGAAACAAACTCAATTCTCTGGGGAACTTGCTAATATTCAATGTGAACTCTTGCTTAAAGACAAATCTCTGTACTACAACATCTAAATATAAAATAAATTCCATAACTTAATGTTCCTCTATTCTGCTAAACATATCTAAATTAAGCAGCAATAAATGACATCAGTAAATTATTGCTCTTCATTTATTAAACAATGCAAAAGATCCTGAATGAAAATCAACATCAATATCATAAAATATATATACATTTATAAAACACATAGAAACATTTTAAAAAATACGGTTCTGTGACTTCTTTCTGCTATTTCACTGACACACTGGTTGGAACATGATACCAACAAAGGCAGTGCTGGAACCATGTTAATTCTCAGGCCATATTGCAGGATGTTACTCTGATATTGCAGCACTCAAAATGTCTCCTGATGCAAGATGAAGATCTTTATGCTTGTTACAGATGTAGAAGCCACACCAACAAGACTAATAAACCCAAATTAACGGGTAGGCATCTGGTTTGAAATCATGCTAGTAATGACTATAATGGATAGAATCTTATTGATAAAGCAACAACATTTTCGTCACAGATAAATTTTGATTCCTCTGTTTAAAGAAACATTGCATTTTTTTCTGACATGATTTTGATCAGTTTGGACAGTGACTTTTGAAAAAATGCATTTTAAAACATTTTTGAGACAAAATGTATATCAGCACAAAGGATAATAATTGTTAGAATGGAAAAAAAAATTCTACTTAGGTAGTCAGAGTCATTAAGTACCACTCCCCCTGGCCAGATATAGACCCCGTGGCCTGATACAGATGAGTATTATGTGTGTTAAACAAACTATGTGATCATTTTTCATTTATAACATTCTTAGTGTGAGATTTTCATTGGGTGTTAAATTGAAGGGTGACCCCTGGTGCCAACAAACTCTAGAACAATGTGGAATTTATTCAGTCCCTTTAATGCAGAAAAACATTCCAAGGCAGTGCCAGGTCAGTAGCAGGTTAATGCCTTTAGCCTTTCAGGATAGATTTGTTCTATTTCAGAATGGAAACAGGTCATTTGGCCCAACTCATCTACTCCAACCAGGGGGCACATTTTCATTTTAATTCCATTACTCAGCACCTGGTCCACAACCCTCTGTGCCTAAGATATTCAAGTGTTCATCTGGACACTTATTAGATGCTGTCATTGACTCACCTCCAACCATCTGACAATAAAGGTTAAGGTCAAGATCCTGGAAAATGTGGGCCATTTCTCATGGACACCACTTCTCAGTAAAGGCAGAGTGGTGATAAAATTCCACTATCACCTTCAACACACCAGTTCAACCTTTAGTCAATTAAGAAATCTCTCAGTGCGTCATGTCACCCGGATGTGCAAACCCAAACTCCTGAACAGACACTTTTCTGAGCTCTACCAGGAGAAGAGATTGCCAGGTAAACAGAGGAAAATATTCAAGGATGCATGGAGTTGAGGTCCTCAGTACTGTCCTGAATCCTTTCCATTTTGTGCCATCATGGGCCAGAGATTCCCAGGAGTCAGACGAGATGCTGCATTTTTTCAAAGAGGCTTTCAGTACATCCTTAAATTTTTTCCTCTGACCAGCCTCCCAAAGCACTTCCTGATGGTGGATGTCAGAGCGACCGGTTGGTAGTCATTAAGGCACATTACCTTGTTTTTCTTAGGTACTGGGATGATAGTCTTTTTAAAACAGGTGGGAACCTCAGACTAAAGCAGGGAGAGGTTAAAAATGTCTGCAAATATCCCCGCCAGCTGATCTGCGCAGGATTTAAGGATAAGACCAGGGGCACCATCTAGGCCAGATGCTTTCCACGAGTTCACTCTCTGGAAGCCTGGTCTGAAGTCTGCAATGGTGACTGTGGGTTCAGGTGTATTGGAAGCTGTTAGAGCGGGTAGTGACATTCCAAACCCCTTCTGTTCGAAATGTGCATAGAATGCATTCAGCTCGTCAGGAAGGGATGCGCTGTTGTCAGCGTTGCTGCCTGACTTAGTTTTGTCGCCCGTTATAGCATGTAAGTTCTGCCACAACTGACGGCTGGTCTGGGACTCGGTTTTGGACTGGTATTGTCTCTTTGGACTGGTATTGTGCAGCAAGAAATGTTTCCTAATTTCCCTTCTGAAAGGCTTGGTTTTGATTGTAAAGTTTGTCCTTTTGTCTTGCACTCCTTCCTCAGCAGAATTTCCTTCTCACCGCCTACCCTATTGATTAATTCTCTAAGCTTCAATGAAATCACTTTGTAGCCTTTTATATTTCAGGGAATATGGGTCTATTTTATGTTATCAGACCTCATAATGCAATCATTGAGGCCTTAGTAACATTCAGATGAATCATGCTCTGATCTTCCAGAATCAATATATCCTATCTAAAGAACAGTGCCCAGACTCAACGCAATGCTGGAGATATGTTCTAATCAGTGACTTACTTCTGCAATAGCACTTTCTCCATTTATATTCTAGTCCCCAAATTATGAAGGCTAATATTCCATTATTCTTTATGATTACATTTGTGCCTGACTATACACTTCAGTGAGCGAAGAACAAACTGTTGGAGGAAGGCAGCATCTGCGAAGGGAAACAGACAGTTGACTTTTCAGGTCGAGACCCTTCATCTGGAATGAAAGATAGAGGGGAGATCGTAAGTATAAAGAAGTGAAGGGAAGGGGCTGTGATAGATTGGGGAACTTACCAAATGGATTGACAGTGAATAGGTAAAGAATAATATTTAAAGAATGTGTCCCCGAATTCCAACAATTATTCATTCCTGTTTAGAACAAAAATAAGTAGGGAAAGAGGGCTCAAACATAGATTACAAAGGAAGATAGGGATAGCATTAGATTCAAAAAGGAGAAAATTGCCAGAAAAAGTTGCAGGCCTGAGGACTGGGAGCAGTTTAGAATTCCACAAAGGAGGGAAGATAGAGTCTGAGAGTAAGCTTGCAGAGAACATAAAAACTGAGGTAAAAACTTCTATGAATACGTGAAGAGAAAAAAAGGTTAGCAAAGACAAACGTAAATCCCCTGCAGTCAGAAATGAGGGAAATTATAACTGGGGTTCTGTCTTCACAAAGAATGACACAAATAATCTCTCAGATACAATGGGAAACCAAGAGTTGAGAGAGAGTGTGAGGAACTGAAGGAAATAAATATTAATAAAGAAATTGTGCTAGGGAAATTAATGGGTCTAAAGGCTGAAAAATCCCCATGGCCTGATAATCTATATCCCTGAGTACTAAAGGAAGTAGATGCATTGACAATCATCTTCCAAAATTCTTTTGAGGATGGAGCAGATCCTACAGATTGGAAAGTGTCAAACGTAACCCCTTGGCTAAAAAAGGGAGAGAACCTAACGTCATTTGTGGGAAAAGTGTTAGGATCTGTTATAAATGGTGCAAAGACTCAACACTTGGAATGCATTAAGACATGGGCAAAGTCAGCATGGTTTTATGAAAGGAAATCGTGTATAATAACTTGACTGGACATTTTTGAATGTGTATCTAGCAGAGGACAAAAGGGCATGCCAGTGGATTTGGTGCATTTGAAGTCTCAGAAAGCCTTTGATAAGGTTCCACATAAAAAAAAGTTGGTGTGCAAAATTAAAGCATATGGGATTGGGGATAATATATTGGCATGGATTGAAGAACTGGTCAACAGACAGGAAACAGAGAGTAGGAATAAGTGGGTCTTTTTCCATGTGGCAGGAAGTAATTAGAGGGGTGCCACAGGGATCAATGTTTGGATGCAGCTATTTCCAACGTACATCAATAATTTGGATGAGTGATCATAGTGTAATATCTCCAAGCTTGCAGGTGGTTCAAAGCTAGGGGGAAGATGGTGGGGGCAAAGTGAAAATGTGAGGAGGATGTAAAGAGGCTCCAATGTGATTTAGACAAGTTGATCTAAGGAGTAAAATTCAGTTCACTTAGTAGAGAAAGGCAATTTCTCATTCTGAGATGAATTCAAATCCAGATCCCACAGATGGGAAGGGAGAATGCCTTGCTACCAGTTGCATTATTCCTTCCCGATTTTAGTTCCCTGCCCTACTTGTCGCCTGAAGGAGCCAAGCCTTTCTAAGTGGTGATAAATCACACTAAGTATTCTGAAAATGTGTGACAGACACAGGTATTACATAATTGGTTCTTGAACAATGGTTTGAAGCACTACTATTTCTACATTTGGTCTATGTTGGTCAGAATCCAATTTTGTTAGCACATACTGTACCAGACAATTTGCACTGCAATCTTCCTCCTTGGCAGCGAGCAATAATTACAGCTTTCTCTCTTTTGCGTTCATCAACTGGTGCAGTGCAGAACAGCAAGGCTTTCTATTGAGAAGATATTCAGGGACATGCTGGCAGTGTTAAAAGGAATGGATTTTTTAAAATCTTTATATGATGCTGAAGATACTGGTGTAAAATGGGCAAAGGAGTGACTTTGCCCTGTCCCTATGCACTGAAGCAGAGGTCAGTGGCAGAGCAATAACCAGCAGAGCACGTTGAGTGCAAGGATTTTTAGATCCAGATATTCAGTTGCAAGATATAGAGCTGGAGATAAATTAATCTGGCTACATATGTTAATGCTCATATTGAAAGCTGCAACTGCTTCTTCAGAGTAGCTAAAACGTATTTGATGTAGCTCAGTGGTAATTTTTTTCACCCTCCTATGTCAGCTATCATTCATATTTAGGGGAGTGGGGGAGGCACAAAAGTTGCAAGTGTAGTTGTCACTGGTGCTGTTGGCTAGAGCTCACAGAACCATGTGAAATACTAGTATGTGCTATATAATTTTGTAATTGTACTCCACTTACCCTGCAGTCCGGCAATCCAATATTAGAAAAAAGATTTATAAATGCTGCTAGGCTAGGTGCAACCAGAAACAAAATAAAATTGAATCCTAGCAGGCTGTCTTCAGCTATGAGAATTTGTAATCCCCTGGTTATTACCATGAAATGGAGTTTCTGGGAAGGAGACACTATCAGATTAGATTGATGGAGATGGAAGGAGAAATACCTGTTTAGAAGCACATTTGATCCAATATTATATGGTGTTTAAGGAGGACTTATGAAACTGATTGTGCGACATTAATTTGACATCCACAATACATGGATGAGAAATTGTCCATTTTGAAAACCTTAACTCCAGGTCTGTGGAATGTTTTTTTCATTTTATTCAGCAGCATTCTCGCTGTCCGGACAAACTGCAGCACAATTTAAGGCTTTGATTTCTTTTTGTGAAAAGAATGACCATAATAAGTTTTGCCCCTCAAGTGGTCTTATCGATTGTTAAATATTTTAGATGGTAAGGGAAAAAACTTGAAGGAATAAAATGCTTATAATACAGTTGAACCTGTGTTCATGAATTCCAAGCAAAAAAATATTAATGATGTTTTTAAGAATATTGGATCTGTGGGTTTGCTAACCCATCCTGAAGCATTGACCTTGACATTCAGTGAAACAATGTCTGTTTTATGGGTGTAAATTGCACAAGAAGGCATGCTATATGGTGGCTATGGGAACAGAGGTATACTATGTTGTAAGTGTGTTTCTTGCCATATTGCTATAGGAGTAAGAGGAAATGTCCAGAGCTCTCCTTCTTCCATAGTATTTGTGATGTTTGCCAACCTCAACCAACCCCATTTTAGCCCTTCATCACTCAGGACTTAACTGAACCAATGCCTGGCAAACAGTGTTGTGCGCTTCTATTGGAAGAGCCACTGATGAAGGAAAAATTGCCATAAGCAGCTGGCCCTGAATATTTAGATGTGAGCCTTGGACCGCTCTCATTGAGTGCACTTATCTTTTCAGCCAGATTAAAAGTAGCTTAAAGGCTAAAGTACTTTCTTTTATCCCCTGTCGACAAACAAACAAAGAGCACTTGGAATCACAGAATGACAGAAGTAAGCTTCTAAGTAATTTGAGGGGAATAGGGTTTGTTGTGCGCCATCTTAGTGTGTGGCCTTTTTGTTGGAAAGTTGGAAAAACAGATAAAGATTTAGTTAACCCTTTTTCTATTTGCATCTTTGTGGACTTCCAGATCTTGCCACGTGAGTAAAATTGGCTGGATTCTCTCCCACATGTTTAGCTCCAACATCCAAAGAATCATATTATAACAGAATTGCTAGTCTACTGAAGGAGGCCTTTTGGCCCATTGAGTCTGAGCTGGCTCCTAATGGAGTTACCCCATCCCATTCATCCGCTTTTCCCCCACAGCCTTGCAAATTATTCCTCCATCTTCAACAAGATTCCACAACCAGACACATCTTCTCCCCTGCCTGCTCATCATTCTAAAGGGAGATCTTCCTCTGCAGTTCCCAGGTTTGCTCTTCCAAATCCACCAACCACTCTTTTTCTCATGACATTTTCCCATGTAACCCAAGGAGATGTAAGATCTGCCATTTTATTTCTTCCCTTTCCGTAATCAGGATCCAAACAGTCCTTCAGGGTAAGCAACAGTTCATTTGCTCTTCTTCAAATGTAATATACCGTATTCAGTTCTCATGATGTGGTCTCCTTCCCAATGGAAAAATGCAGGTTGGGTGACCCCTTCACTGAACACCTCCATTCAGACAACGGGCCTGACCTGGAGCTTTCACCTGCCTGTCACTATAATTTGCCATCTTACTCCAGCTCTGCCTTTGGCCTCCTACGCTATTCCAATGAAGCCCTACGTAGCTTCATGTAACAGCACCTGATCACCTGCCTAAACAAGTTGCGGACCTTGGGATTCATATTTCAGATAACTAGCCTTTTCTCTTTGTGTCAGAACTGGCCAGTTCACCCACCTGTAACATTAACTCAGTCTTTCTCTTTCCACAGATGTCACTTGACCTGTTGAGTATTTCCAACAATCTATTTCCCATTTTCAACCAATATTGTGTTCTGCATCTCACAGTTCCTGCAATTTTTCTTTCTCCACTGCCTCATTCATTTGTCTCTATTTTCACTTCTCCAGACAGATCAGCTACAAATCACAAGCACTCAGCACCCACTCTGAAGTGATGTTACAGCATTTCTGTTGCCTGGACAGTCTTAGTTTCCATCCTGTCACAGACATTACCTTTGATCTCTATACACCCTGCAACTTTAAACACACATTTCTTCTCATTTTTTCAGACCCGAAACAAAACTCTGCTTCTCTCTCCACAGATGCTGCCTGACCCACTCCAGCAACTTCCATTTTTATTTTAGGTTTCTACCATCTCGCTTTTTTTGCTTTTCAGCTGCAAATTATTTTCTCTGAATTTGGATACATTATGGGGCAATTCAAATTTTATTTCCTTGAGACAGTTCATGTGAAGCCCCTTAATATTATTTATAGGAAGGATGTGAAAGCACTGGAGGAGATGCAGAGGAGATTCACCAGTATGTTGCCTGGGATGGAGCATTTCAGTTATAAGGAGAGAACGGAGAGGCTGTGTCTGTACCTCCCTCTGCAACTGGATCCTCGACTTCCTTATAGGGAGACCACAGTCAGTGTGGATTGGTAATAACAATCAACACAGGCACACCTCAAGGATGCGTGCTTAGCCCACTGCTCTACTCTCTCTACACTCATGACTGTGTGGTTAAGCGCAGCTCAAATTCCATCTATAACTTTGCTGATGATACCACTGTTGTTGGTAGCATCTCAGATGGCAATGAGGAGGCGTACAGAAGCGAGATAGATCGGCTGGCTGAGTGGTGTCACAACAACCTCGCACTCAACATCAGCAAGACCAAGGAACTGATTGTGGACTTCAGGAAGAGGAAGTCGGGAGAAAACACACCAGTCTTCATTGAGGGGTCAGTGGTGGAAAGGGTGAGCAGCTTCAAGTTCCTGGGCCCAACATACTAATGCAATCACGAAGAAGGCACACCAGCGGCTCTACTTTGTTAGGAGTTTGAAAAGGTTTGGTATGTCACCATAGACTCTTGCAAATTTCTACAGGTGTACAGTGGAGAGCATGGTATGGAGGCTCCAATGCGCAGGGTCTCAAGAGGCTGCAGAGGGTTGTTGACTCGGCCAGCTCCATCACAGGTAAAACCCTCCCCACCATCGAGGACATCTTCAAGAGGTGGTGCCTCAGGAAGGCGGCATCCATCACTCAGGACCCTCACCATCCGGGACATGCCCTCTTCTCATTACTAGCATCAGGGAGGAGGTACAGGAGCCTGAAGACCCACACTCAATGAGTTCAGAACAGCTTCTTCCCCTCCGCCATCAGATTTCTGAACGGTCAATGAGCCCATGAATACTGCCTTGTTATTCCATTTTTTTTGCACTTTGTAATTTATAGCAATCTTATGTCTTTGCACCATACTGCTGCCGCAAAACAACAAATTTCATGACATATAGGTCAGTGATAATGATTCTGATTCTGTATTCCCTGAGATGGAGAAGGTTAAGAGGGTCATGATTAAGGTATATAAAACTATGAGGCATGTAGATAGGATGGAATCTTGTCCCCTTATCAGAGGTGAATAAAGCTAGAGGGCATAGATCTAGGATAAGAGATTTAGAAGGGACTTGAGGAGGACCCTTTTCACCTAGAAAGCAGTAAGTACCTGGAATGCACTGCCAGAGAGAGTGGTGGAAGCAGAGTGACTAACAGCATTTAAGTGTCTAGATGAGCACCTGAATCACCTAGGCACAAGCCAAGTGCTGGGTGATGGGATTGATATGGATGGGTGCCCTCTGCTGGGTGTAGATATGATGGGCTGAATGGCCTGTTTCCCTGCTGTATGACTCCATGACTCTATGACTATTTTGCTATTTTAAAGATGATGTGGAATTAGACCCATGGTTGTAATTACTTCCCATATATATGTGACATCTCTGCATACATATAATTCAAACAGTTGCTTAAAAATTAAATTTTCATACTCTGAAAAATGTTAATCTACTTTTATAATACAGATTATTGATTAAGTGTGAATCCTTTCTAGAAGTTGCTAATGATTCACTTAAAGAATATTTTTTAAGGTCTTGGTATAAATAATAAAAATGAGATATTGCAGTGACATTAAGAATACATAACTTTTTTTGGTGAAAGATATACTGTTTTTAAGGATTATAGCTGCATTTGCTAATAAACAAAATTATCTCAGCATTTAGTATTCGCTGCTCATCGCCAGTAAGTCTAGGATGCTTTGTTAAGGGACAATTATATGGCTAGTCTAACAAAAATAATCATTAATTATTATCCTTATATATCCTGGTAATTGTAGGCTATGAAATTGTGGCTCCTCAATCAGCATTTTATCAAAGTCTAGACTTTCATTGGAAACAAAAAAAACCTGAAGTACTGTGGATGTTGGAAATCTGAAATAAGAGCAGAAAGTGCTGGAATACGCACAGGTCAGGCAGGTTTTATGGAGGGAGAAATAGACTTGACACTTTAGTTCAATGGCCTTTCATCATAATAGTTTGAGATGAGCAGGTTTTAAGCTGCAGAACAATAGGGCAAAGGAGGAGGGAGCAAAAATCAAGGTCTGTACCCTATCACAGACTGTCCCCTCATTTATATGAAATGTTAACTCTTGTTTCTTCCCTGCCCTAATACTGCCTGACCTGCTGAGTATTTCTATAAGACCATACAGCATAGAAGCAGAATTAGGCCATTCAGTCCATTGAATCTGCTACGTCATTTCCAGCATCATTTGTGCTTCTTTCAATAAAAATCATTGTTTGGAAATTTCATGTGCAGTCTACTGACTTATCTGCAAGCTTTGTGTTTTGCTAACTCTATTTCTAATGATGTGCTCATCTTGGTACTGAAAGAAAGATTATCAGTAAAGAGAAGCAGTAATTAAGTGATACATTGTTGTTATGATTGCATATAAATGTACAAACAAAGAAAATTGTCATCTTTTTGCACAAACTGTGAACGTGTCCAGGGCACACTATGCTTGTTCATCTTCTGGCAGCCACTGTTATAAAAACAAGACTGAGTTTACCCAGTTAGATATTGTACTTCAGTCATTGATAGTGATTGTTGAGACTCTGCTTTCAACCCAAACATGTCTGTTCCAGGAGATTGGAATACAGGGCATTGAATGGTTCCCTTGTACGATGAGATGGACTCTTGACCTCACAATCTACCTTGTTATGACCTTACACCTTATTGTCTACCTGCAATGCACTTACCTGTAGCTGTGACACTTTACCCTGTATTCTGTTATTGTTTTTACCCTGTACTACCTCAATGCACCATGTAATGAATTGATCTGAATGATTGGTATGCAAGACAAGTTTTTCACTGTACCTCGGCACAAGTAACAATAATAAACCAATACCAATACCAATACCAATTATACTTATACTTGATCAACTTTATTGAATGCTTTGAAAAAGTTACAGAAAAGACAGGCAAAGGTGATGGTGTTGACTTAATGGCCTAAAATGTCTCATCTAACGTGAAATTTATGTGCCCTGTGCATGCCGGTTTTATCAAAAGCCTGATTGCTAATTTCAGTCTGTCACTTTGTTCACTTCCACATGTTCTATTGGGTGCTGCACGCCTATTGCACTCATTCATATCGAGACAGTTGGACATGTGTCACTTGTGCAAAGTTCCATGGACCATATGATGACTGTGACCTGTGTGGGCCTCAGACACTGAGCCTGTGTATTTAAGCCTCCTTCAGGGCGAGTTCTGAAGCTTCCAGGTCTGGAGCTTCCAGGTGTGCCCTTTTCTATAGTGATCATATGTCATTATCACAGCACTCACCAGTACCTTCTTGACCCCTCCAACTCCCTTGTTGACCATTTGCTTAGGGCCTCATGGTCATCACTTCAGTTCCAACAAACATGATGTTCTCTGAAGGCCACCTCCTGCACCCTGCCCCACCTTGTCCCTGACCATCTCCGTTGTCACCTTCATTGGCCCCCATCAAAGCATCTCCTTGGCAACACCATTCCAACTTCCATCTCCTTGGTTGGTTATCCTACATCACTCCTCACCGCTTGAGCATTTCTCAGTCCTCACCCTAATCCCTGATCATTTTCCCCCACTGGTATACTCTCTCACACAACCTTTCCCTTCAATTCCACTCAGATACCCTCCCAGCTTCCCCCACCCCCAACACAGTTGTCCCTACCTCCACCATCTTTCCCACTGATCTTCTCATCTTCACCCCCTCCAATTCTCAATTTGACGAACTTGTGATGTACTGTTTATGTTCTATGTTCTAAGTTCAATGACAAGCAATAGGATGGATAGCATCCATCTACAAAACAAGAACAGCGAGTAAAAGTTAAGGAATCCAAAATCACAGATGTTTATAGTACAGAAGGAGGCCATTCAGTCCATCATTTCCATGCCAGCTAAGAATGGAATTTGGTTAATCCCCCTTCCCAGCTTTTATATATAGCTTTGCAGGTAATGGCTCTTTAATTGGTCATCAGGTCAGTGACCCAAGATGGCAAAAGAGATGAAGTAACGTTGCACAAGGTTCAGTGCTGGTTTTGACTTATGGATCAAAGGCACAATTTCAAAATTTTCAGATGACATCAAATTAAGGAGATGTAGTCAATATTGAGGAGGACTATGACAAAATACAGGAAGATGTGTATAGAATGGAATCTGCACACAATTCACAAGTGATAATAACATTGTAGGTAAGTGTGAGGTGGTATATTTTGGTTGGAGGAATAAGGAATCCACATATTGCTTAGGAGAGGAATGTCTTAATGGATCAGGAAGCAGAGGAACAGATACGCAAGCAGCAAGGAATAATGAGATGGATTAATATGGTCATCAAAAAGCAAACACAGCACTGGGTTCACTTCACGAGCATAGAAATGAAAAGCATAGAAATTGTTTTAAACTTGCATAAAACCTTGGTTAGATTGCACCTAGTGAACAGTTCTGGTCCCCATTTAGTAAAATATATACAGAAGCATTAAAACAAGTACGACTATTGTTTATTGACTACAGCTCTGCCTTCAATACTATAATTCCAAGCAAACTCATTACCAAACTCTGAGACCTGGGACTCAACAGCTCCCTCTGCAAATGGATCCTTGACTTCCTCACCAATAGACCGTAATCAATAAGGACAGGCAGCAACACCTCCATCACGATTATTCTCAACACTGGTGCCCCACAAGGCTGAGTCCTCAGCCCCCTACTCTACTCCCTATACACTCATGATTGCATGACCAGATTCTGCTCTAATTCCTTCTACAAGTTTGCAGATAATACCACCATAGTGGGCCGTATCTCAAATAATGATGAGTCAGGGTACAAGAAGGAGATAGAGAGCTTAGTAACATGGTGTCATGACAACAACCTTTCTCACAATGTCAGCAAAACAAATGAGCTGGTCATTGACTTCAGGAAGGGGTGCGATGTACGTGCTACTGTTTACATCAACCGTGCTGAGGTTGAGAGCTTCAAGTTCCTAGGAGTAAACATCATCAAAAGCCTGTCCTGGTCCAACCACAGAGATGCCACGGCCAAGAAAGCTCACCAGCACCTCTACTTCATCAGGAGGCTAAAGAAATTTGACATGCCCCCTTTGACACTCACCAATTTTTATCGATGCACCATAGAAAGCATCCTATCTGGATGCATCATGGTTTGGTATGGCAACTGCTCTGCCCATGACCGCAAGAAACTGCAGAGTTGTGGACACAGCCCAGCACATCACGGTAACCAGCTTCCCCTCCATGGACTCTGTCTACACTTCTTGCTGCCTCGGTAAAGTAGCCAGATAATTAAAACCCCAGCCACCCAGGACATTCTCTCTTTTATCCCCTCCCATCGGGCAGAAAACACAAAAGTCTGAAAGAATGTATACCAGGCTCAAGGACAACTTCTATCCCACTGTTATAAAACTATTGAATGGTTCCCTAGAATGATAAGATAGCCTCTTGACTTCACCATCTACCTCGTTATGACTTTGCACCGTATTGTCTACCTGCACTACACTTTCTTTGTAGCTGTTACACTTTATTCTGCATTCTGTTATTGTTTTACCTTGTACTACCTCAATGCACTGTGTAATGAATTGATCTGTATGAATGGTATGCAAGACAAGTTTTCACTGTATCTCGGTACAAATGGCAATAATAAACCAATTCCAATTCCAAGTATAAAAAGGAACTACTACATAAGAACATAAGGAAAAAGCAAGCAAGAGTAGTCCATTTGGCGCCATCCATCAATCCTCTCAACCTGCAACCTTCCTTCCAATCTTCTTCTGTGATTTTCTCTCTGACCCACCTCATTATCCACACTCCAACACTTCCTTCATGACCTTTAGCCTTTACGTTGTAGAGAGAACATGAAGGAAACTCTACTACAAATAATACATTGGGTCACATGCATAGGACATTTGTGTTTGGACTTATTCAGTGGACCAAACAATTGTTGCATGGGCCACATGGGTTAGAATTGAACTGACCCTACTCTGCCTACGTTTATGCTGGAAAGTCCATAAGAACACTCCCAGATAGAACAAGTTTTGTTTCTATTGAACACCATTTAAGATTCACCAGGCAAAATGGAATGCATTCCTTTGTTGGGGTCCCTTTGCTTTGCTGGTGGAATGGGAAGAGGATATTACTCTTGTTACTACAGAAGAAAGAGTCAGAAGAGGCAGGAGGATGATGTGAACCTTCTCCCCCTGTGGATACGGGGCATCACCCTTCCTGTGGACTGCCAATCATGTACCTAAGAACCTGTGCATCTTCTTACTTGGTCACTGAACCATCCTTCAGTAACTTCATTGACATTAATAGAACGTAATGGTTGGGGACTTACTGTAATGGGCAGCTGAGATTCTTCTCATAAAGACAGATTTCATCTCCTAGGGGTCTGCTTTGGCATCTTCCAGCAAATTAAAATTATGGTAATCAGTAATTAGGATCAAGATTGCGAGCTGCATCTAGACTTTGCAATAACCATGACCGGCACAGCACCCACTTAATGTTTATTTAAACCCTTCAATCAAATTAGTCCCCAGATTATGCTATCAGTGAATCTGGAGAAATGTAACAAATGGACAACCACTGACTGTATGACTAGGGGTAACTCAAGAAGAAGCAACTTTGCTGTTTTAAAGGATTTAACAGGATAATAACATTCTGCAAAGAGAGTTTTTTTTAAACAAAGCACTCCATTAATTCTGCTCTGAATGTATGTTGAATCCACTTGATAAATATTAAGAATCATGCGGTAGTGAATGACACATTCCAGTAAGACAGACTGGCTTGGCAAGAGGTTGACATCTGAATACTCTCTTCACTTGGTGCCCCCTCCCCGCCCATCCACCCACCTCCTGCAAGTGTCTGCTCTTACAGCCCACATCCTCATTTACATCAAGTATCAGACACCCATTCTCTCCCAGTTCTTTTGGCTCTCCATTGCTTAGTGTGTTGTCTGTGCTCTTCCAAGGTGTCAGCTCTGGCTCAGTTGGTGGCACTCTCACCTCTGAGTCAGAAGTTTGCAGTTGATGGAGGTGGGAGTGAGTAGTCAGGTTGGGGTTGGGGGTGGGATAAGGTCACAAAATCAGTGGTGATTTGGATGAGATAGTAAACTGAGGTCTGGTTTACATCTCAGATGGAGGTAAAAGATTCTTTAGCACTATTTCAAAGAAGAGTAGGGAAGTTTTGCTTGGAATCCTGACTAATAATTCACTCTTCATTACTAGAACAGTCCTGTCTGGAAATGATGCACACTTTCTCAGTGAGCTGAAAGAGTGTTGTTGTCCAACTTGGTGACCTGAAAAAAACAGAGAAACTGGGAAAAAAATACAGCTATAAGATCATTAGGGTGGTTTTCACCCTGAATCACATGCAAAAGCTTTACCCACACATTCCCTACTGACACATCACCAGCGTGTGGACAAGTAGTCAGTCAGCTCTTGAAGAACACGTTCCATGACAACCAGAGTAGAGGAGCAAAACCAAATGTCACGGAGGTGAGGGAAGTTGTTAGCATGGAAAAGGACATGGCACTGTCCAGTGTGTCTGGGCAAGCCCCCATAGGATGTTCTGACCTCGTGGGCCTCTGTGTGCACGTGGTGCCAAGCCACTGGGTGGTATGGATTCACTCACAGTGCCAGTAATCACAGCATCTCGCACTGAAGATACCGCGTATATGTACTGTATCTTTTATCAGTTAGAGTTGAGGGTAAAAGTGATGCACAAGAAATGGGTCTGACAGAGGCTTTGTGCCAATGGTTGATGCCCAGTTGGGATCCTCTATTTGCATCTCCTTTCCAATACTGCGAGATTTGCTTTTTCTTTAACTGTTTTACAGGTTGTAAGTCCCAGCCCAGATCAATTAACCATCAATGGATCTGCATCCATTACTGGGCAAGCATCCGGTCGGTTAAGATGAATCACTCTGAAAGTGTCTGAGCTGATTTGCTAAAGGTGGCAAATGGTTGTTGGCGCACCATTCAATGTATGATTTGCACATAAAAGCAATATTAGGCATAGTTGTTGGTGCACTATGCCCAATATTGCTTTTATGTGCAAATCATACATTGAATAGGTCCATTTCCAGGACAATTATCAGCACAATATCACATTGCTGTTTGTCAGATCATAGAATTGTTACAGTACAGAAGGAGGCCAGTCAGCCCATCATGCCTGTGCCACCTCTCTGCAGGATCAGCTCACTAGTTCGATCTCCCAGCCCCTTCTACAGAGCCTTACAAATCTTTTTCTTGCAATATATTTATCCAATTCCCTCTTGAAGGCCACAATGGAACCTACTTCAATGATATCTGCAGGCAGCACATTCCAGATTCCAAACACATGCCTCATAAAAACGTTTTTGTTCATGCTATTCTCAATCCCCTTCCCCTTTATTTCATACCTATGATCTTCAAGTTTTTGACCACCCTTCACAACCCCCACCAACAGAAACGGTCTAGTCTCTCACAATTCACTCTGACATGACCCCCCCCCCCCATCACTTTATTGACATTGACAATTCCTTTCCTCCCACAGATGCTGCTTGACCTGCTGAGTTCTTCCTGCAGCTTGTTTGTTGCTCCAGATTCCAGCACCTGCAGTCTCTTGTGTCTCAATCATTCATCTCGACTCTGTCATCAGTGGAAGTTTGCCATGTGTAAAATGGTTGCAGCAATACAAAATAGTACAGAACAGCAATGCAGCACATAAAACATATTTAAGAATATTTCCTTGATTAAAGTGTCTTTCTTTCTTTTTCTCCCCTATGTCTCTCCATACGTGAAGAGTAGTGAGTGAGATTTGTAGGATGGCCCTCTGTTTATTAGGTTGTGCTCTGCCAATAATTGTTTCTGCTTCCCCTGGGAATTACAAGGATCCATAGTTCTTTTTTTTCTGAGTACAAACTGGGGACCTGATGCAGATTAGCCACCACAGGAAAGATTTTGTTTCTTATGTGTAAAATATCTGGGCACAGTGGCGCAGCCAGTAGAGCTACTGCCCCACAGCTCCAGTGACCTGAGTTCAATCCTGACCTCCGGTGCTCTCTGTGTCACGTTTGTGTGCTCTCTCTCTCTAACTATGTGGGTTTCCTCCAGGTGTTCCAGTTTCCTCCAACACCCCAAAGATTTGCAGGTTGCTGTGTTACTCAGCTGCTGTAAATTGCAGATGTTGGCATCTACAGTCTCTTGTGTCTCCACTGTAAATTGCCCCTAGAGTGTAGGTGCTTGGGGGAGTTGAGGGGAATGTGGGGAGAATAAAATGGATTAGTGTAAATGGGTGCCTGATGGTTAATGCAGACTTGATGCACTGAAGGGCCTGTCTCCATGTTGTACGACTCTATGATTCTATGAATCTTGAATCCACAGAATTATGGAATCATTAAACAAGGAAAGTGGCCAGTAAACCCCTACGATCTTTCCACTAGAATAATCCTGATTGCTCAATTCCTAACATCTTTTTCTGCAATTTTTTCTCAGTCATGTACCTATCAAATTCCCTCTCAAAAGAGACAAAGGATCATTCAGCAATATTCCAGGCAGTAAATTCCAGACCAAGTTTGCCATTTGACAAGACAACAGGGGTAGTGGGCTTGCTGTACAAGGAGAGTGAGTAGACTGGGACTGTATTTTTTAGAGTTTAGATGAATAAGTGGAGATATCATTGAAAATTACAAAGTTCTTGAAGGGCTTTACAGGCCAGATGCAGGAAAGATGATTTCTTTGACTGAGGAGTCTAGGGCCAGGGGGCCACAGTTGGAGAATAAGAAGTCCGTTTAGGACTGAAATGAGAAGAACTTTCTTCACTCAGTGGGAGTGAACCTTTGTATTTTCTACCCCTGTGGAACGAAATTGTGTTCATTCAAAACAGAGATCAGTGGGCATTAAGGAATCAAGGGATATGGGCAAAGTGCAGGAAAAGGGCACTGATCAGCCCTGGTCTTGATGACTGGTGGAGCTGCTTTCAAAAGGGCAGATTGCCTACTTTTGTTCCTATTCTGTATGGTCTTATAGTTTCCTCATCTCACTTTTGATTTGCCAATAGCTTCGGGACCACTTCCTTTGATTCTTGACCCTTCCACCAGCTCCTCTTTATTCACTTTGTCCAGACCCCTTGTGATTTTCAGCAGTTTTAATAAATCACCTCTTAACTATCTCTGCAGAAAGGAGAAGAGTCTCAGTTTCTCCAGCATGTCCACTAATAACCTGTGGGGATATGCACCAGAAATTACATAGTTAGTGTACCCTTGATCTCTGTGAGCCAGACAGTGCAGCTCAAGCTAGAATGACTAATTGATTTTTTGATAACTTCCAAAATTATACAGTAGCCAAAATAAATCACTGATATGTTATATTGAAGGCAGAAGACTGTTTATTGCTGTCTAAAATGACATTATTTAACTTCCATCAATAAAAGAAAACAAGTATCCACCTCCGGTGCAATGAATTTGTGATTCATGACCCATTCTTTCCTCAGAGTACTTTAACTGGGTTTGTGAAACAGACATGGGCTTCCAGGCTTCATGAAGTTCCATCTCATTGTTGTGAGTGGAGCTACTATTCATTTGCTGATGTCAGTCAGCTTTCAAAGGTAGCCTCAGTCAGCTTATCCCCAGCAGCTCCATCTTAGGCAGTCCCCTGGGATTGAGGATGACTATTTCCTCTTTGGTTTTGAGGTGATGATGAAGCCAATGCGGGATCTTGCCCAAAGATGGGGCAGAGGATGTCTGCTCCTTCCACTGCTTCTGGAGGACCTCCTGGTGCTCTCCGTGCATAATGTTGAGGTTCTCAACACCATCCTGAATGGTCCTTCTCCACATTGATACTCATGGGCCAGAGGTTTCCGGGGATCAAGGGGGATGTTGTGCTTCCTGAAGGCTTTGAGCACACCCTTGAATCTTTTCCTCTGTCTGCCTAGTAACACTTTCCCATGGTGGAGCTTGGAACAGAATGTCTATTTCATGAGTCTGGTGTTGGGCATGCAAGTGATGTGGCCTGTCCGATGTAGCTAATTGAGTGTAACTAGAGCCTCAGTGCTGGGGACGTTGGCTTGGGAGAGGATACTGACATAGGATTCTTTAAACGCCTTGTGAATTTGGAGGATTTTGCACTTCCATATAACCAAAATAGCAATAGGTCAGAGATGAGTAGTTTCTGACTCATAACCACAGCACGGTCGTGTAGCGGTTAGCGTAACACTATTACAGCACCAGTGACCCGGGTTCAATTCCCGCCACTGTCTGTAAGGAGTTTGTATGTTCTCCCCATGTGTCTGTGTGGGTTTCCTCCGGATGCTCCGATTTCCTCCCTCATTCTGAAGACATACAGGTTAGGAAGTTGTGAGCATGCTATGTTGGCGCCTGAAGAGTGGCGGCATTTGCGGGCTGCTCCCAGAACACTCTACTCAAAAAGATGTAGTTCACTGTGTGTTTCCATGTACATGTGACCAATAAAAATATCTTATCTTGTCTTAAGCTCTGAGGAAGCCCATTATGCCCTAATAGGGAACTCTCCATATAATATATAATCAGGAAAGGACATTACCTTCACTATCAGTCCTTACCTAGTGTTCTGATAAAAACAATCAAGTTTCCACTGTTAACCCCAGCTGATTTAAAACAATATACTCTGCAAATATATCTAGTTTTATACAAGTGAAAAGGTGTATCAGGTATAAACAGGGCTGAATCATGCTGGCTTATAACTGGTGGATCCAAAGGAAACTGCCAACAATCAGCTGTTCCACATCCAGATATGGAATTGTGCTCATGTGGGATTAAATCCAGATTTCCAGAACAAGCTGAAGATCAGATGCCGACATTTCCATCTGGCCCACATTTTCTTATGACGCTATGACTTTATGCAGGGAGGCTGCTGTTTGAACGACAACCTCGTTCGTATTAACACTGTGGAAAAAGGTAAATGCTTCACTTATTTTACTTTATTTTAATCTTTTCAATAATTTGTTTGTGTTTTAATTAATGTTTTTCGCTTTCATTTTCTTTAATAATTGTTTTGATATTATTTAATACTATTTGAACTGTGTTTAAATGCCTCCATGAGTTTATAATTGACACAACTGTCTGGGCACTGCGAGTGTGAGGCCTCAGAGTACAACACCCAAGGTCGATTCATTGCTTGGAACCTGTTCCAAATCACTGGGTGCAGGGATGGGATGGGGGAAAGTATGTGTGTGCAAGTGGGGACAGAGGGCAGTGAGCGTGGGAAAGGGGCCACATCCTTGGTGATTCAGCCCTTTGTGTGCTTACACAGGATGGAAGTTCTGGCCATTGCAACCATTGTGCTTCATATCATCCACTTACTGCCTACTGTCATGCCTCCTCATCAGTGAAACCCATGCCATGCAGATCAGGATTGGTATGTCACCTGTCACCCAACAGCCTCTAATGCAACTGAACCCGTGGTCGCCATCGAGGATGTAAGATCAGTCTTCCGGAGAGTGAACTCGCGGAAAGGATCTGGCCCAGATGGTGTCCCTGGCCGTGTCCTCAGATCCTGTACAGATCAGCTGGCGGGGGTACTTGCAGACACTTTTAGCCTCTCTCTGCTTCAATCTGAGGTTCCCTCCTGTTTTAAGAAGACCACTATCATCCTGGTACCAAAGAAAAACAAGGTAACATGCCTTAATGACTCCCGCCCAGTGTCTCTGACATCCACCATCATGAAGTGCTTCAAGAGGCTGGTCATGACACGCATCAACTCCAGCCTCCCAGACAACCTCGACCCACTGCAATTCGCCTACCACCAAAACAGGTGTACAATGGACGCCATCTCTACGCTCATCTCTGGAGCATCTGGACAATAAAGACACTTATGTTATACTATTGTTTATTGACTAAAGCTCCATCTTCAGTACTATAATTCCAAGCAAACTCCCCACCAAGCTCTGAGACCTGGGACTCAACACCTCCCTCTGTAACTGGATCCTTGACTTTCTGACCAACAGACCGCAATCAGTGAGGATAGGCAGCAACACCTCCAGCACGATTATTCTCAACGGCGGTGGTCCACAAGGCTGCGTCCTCAGCCCCCTACCCTACTCCATATATGCTCATGACTGCATGACCAGATTCTACTCTAGCACCATCTACAAGTTTGCAGATAATACCACCATAGTGGGACGTATCTCAAATAATGATGAGTCGAGGTACAGGAAGGAGATAGAGAGCTTAGTAACATGGTGTCATGACAACAACATTTACCTCAATGTCAGCAAAACAAAAGGTCTGGTCAATGACTTCAGGAAGGGGGGGTGGTGCACATGCATCTGTCAACATCGATGGTGCTGAGGTCGAGAGAGTTAAGAGCTTTAAGTTCCTAGGAGTCAACATCACCAATAGCCTGTACTGGTCCAACCATGTAGACACCATGGCTAAGAAACTTCAGCAGCACCTCTACTTCCTCAGGAGGCGAAAGAAATTTGGCATGTCCCCTTGGACACTCACCAATTTTTATCAATGCACCATAGAAAGCATCCTATCTGGATGAATCACAGCTTGGTATGGCAACTGCTCTGCCACCCTCTGCCACCCACAAATTCTGCCACCCACCCGGGACATTCTCTCTTCTCCCATCTCCCATCCGGCAGAAGATACAATAGCCCGAAAGCACATGCCACCAGTCTCAAGGACATCTATCCCACTGTTATAAGACTATTGAATGTATTCCTAGTACGATAAGATGGACTCTTGACCTCACCATCTACCTCGTTATGACCTTGCACCTTATTGTCTACCTGCACTGCACTTTCTCTGTAGCTGTTACACTTTACTCTGCATTCTGTTATTGTTTTACCCTGTACTACCTCAATGCACTGTGTAATGAATTAATCTGTATGGATGGTATGCAAGACAAATTTTTCACAGTCCCTTGGTACAAGTGACAATAATAAACCAATTCCAATTCCAATATCAGGTTAACACTAATTGAATACAGAACCAAGGAGTATGATAAAGATGTCCTTCCATCCCATAGTCATATTAGAAATATGAAAGGATTTTATTCATTCTATGGATGTGGCTGTCACTGACAAGACTGGCATTTATAGAAATAAAAATAGAAATTGCTGGAAATGCTCAGCAGGCCAGGCAGCATCTGCGGAAAGAGAACGAGTTAACATTTCAAGTCTGGGACACTTCGTCAGAACTGAAGAGAGAAACCATTGGCATTATTACCTATCCCTATTTAGCCTTGAGATTAACCGTCAGGAGAGGTTGGACTAACTTGGACTGTTTTCTCTGAAGCATTGGAGGCTGAGGGGCAACCTGATAGAAGTTTATAAAATTATGAGAGGCATAGATAGGATCGATAGTTAGTGTCTTCTTCTCAGGGTGGAAATATCAAATACTAAAGGGCAGTGCTTTAAGCTGAGAGGGGGAAAATTTAAAGAAGGTATACGAGGTAAGTTTTTAACATAGGGAGTGGTAGGTGCCTGGAATGTGCTACCAGGGTAAACGGTGGAAGCAGGTATGATAGTAATGTTTAAGAAGCATTTGGACAGGCACATCAACAGGCAGGAAATGGAGGGATATAGATCACGTGCAGGCAGATGGGATTAGTTACATGGGTTGACACAGATATCATGGACCAAAGGTCTTGTTCCTGTTCTGTACTGTTCTGCATCCTATGCTCCAGATGGTAGAAGGAAGCATTGAGGTTGCGAGCAATTCAGATTTAAGCTGCTATTTTAATAGCAGGTCCAGGCTCCTTCAATGGAACAACAAACTTAAAGCAAAGTTTCAGGGTAACGTTCTTTTATATAGTTTCATTAAACAAAATGGAGTTCTAATTCTGCTCAGTCATGGACAGAACACACACAAGAGCAGAAGTAAGAGTTTGGCTGGGACAGGCTTGTTCTCCTGTTCGTTCAGCCTTCAGTATTCTCCATGCACAGAAGGTGTCAGCTGAGCAGGTTGGCCACTTGCAATATCCATATCTACCGTTACTCTTTCTTTTCCCCTTGCTGATTGTTTGGCTTGCTGCATGACACAGCAGGTTATGTTGGGTAGTTCTTGCATTTCTCTGTTTATGTGTTGACAGTTTCTCTGTTTATGTGTTGACATTGATTTATATAAATCGTTAAATGAAGGTCAGTTTCCTCAACCAGGGAGGGTTTTGGATGGGGGCAGGGTGTGTTCTCTCTGGTGGGAATGTTCTCTCTGGTGTACCTTCTTGGAGAGTTTCCTGGAACTTTTGGACAAATCAGTCTTGAGTTGTCTTTTTCATTTTGTTGTTGGCAAGTAAACGGTTAACTTTCTCCAAACTGCAGGCTTCCTTGCTAGGCCACACAAATATTCATGGTCACCTTAACAGAATTTAGCATTGTCTTTTTGTTCCTACCTCAAGGCAGTTTCCAAATGATAATTGTTAATGCTTACAATAAATAAACAAAGAGAAGGGAGCCATCCACAATTTAGACTGAACATTCAGAAAGACTTACCAAAAAACACAAATTATAAACAAAAGCACTTCTACAAATTGTAACAAAAGAAGAAAACAGAATCTTTCCCCTAGCTTCTATTTGTTCCATCACAAACTAACTTTGACACTTTTCATCATAAATGAATCTACATGACAAAATTACGGGAAGGAGATAGAGAGCTGTAGTATGAAAGGCCAGGGGTCAGATGACAATGACAACACTACTGACCCTCATGGTTGAATGATAGCATTGCCTATCAGGTCGGAAGCTACTCCACTGTCAATCAAGAGTCCGGCTCCACCCCACCCATTACGGAGCACACCTGAGGATTGGCTCGTAACCCACCTTTGGTCTTGACCCTGAATCATTGACTTGTTTCACCTGAGCAGCTCCACCCCGCTACAGCCCGATAAAAGATGGTACACGTGGGCTCTCTTCCTCTTTTCCAATTGCTGCTGGGGTCGAGACCACAGGTGAGAGGGTGCACTTCCACAGGGGTCTAGGAGCATCCTGAGTAGATTCCCAGTAGCGTATAGCCGTTGTTTGTCCCGATTCAGGGGGTCCAGACAACGTATTTGTTCGTTCCCTGATCGTTTGTACTAGTTCGTTTTGTGTGTGTGTGTGTGTGTGTGTGTGTGTGCGCGCGCGTGTGTGCACTTCACCCCTGTTGCGACTCCTCCCACATTTCGCAATCACCCTAGTGTGAGTGTGCGAGGGTGCATTTGTTCCTTCACATTCTGTTCCCGCATCGGTCTTTGTGAATAAAATCCTCCTTTTAAAGTACAAAGACTGTGTGTCCGGATACCTTTATCTTTAAGATACCAAAAGAACCTTTCTCATAACAAGAGCTTAATGGTGTTGTGTCATGACAACAACCTTTCCCTCAATGTCAACAAAACAAGGCATGTCCCCTTTGACCCTCACCAATTTTTATTAATGCACTATAGAAAGCATCCTGTCCAGATGCATCACTGCTTGGTAGGGCAACTGCTAAGCCTGTGTCCGCAAGAAACTGCAGAGAGTTGTGGACACAGCTCAGCACATCACAGAAACAAGCCTCCCCTCCATGGACTCTGTCTACACTTCTTGCTGCCTCAGTAAAGCAGCCAGCATAATCAAAGACCCCAACCATCCCAGACATTTTCCCCCTTTGCATTGGTCAGAAGATACAAAAACCTGAAAGCACATACCACTAGGGTCAAGGACAGCTTCTATCCCAGTCTTATAAGACTATTGAATGGTTCCCTAATATGATAAGATGGACTCTTGACCTCACAATCTACCTTGTTATGGCCTTGAACCTTACTGTCTACCTACAGTGGACTTTCTCTGTAACTGTAACACTTTATTCTGCATTCTGCTATTGTTTTCCCTTGAACTACCTCAATGCACTGTTGTAATGAAATGATCTGTATGGACGGCATGCAAGACAAGTTTTTCACTGTACCTTGATACATGTGACAATAATAAACAAAACTACCAATTTACCAAAATTAAACTGTGTTTCAGCGAATGTTCCAATTGGAACTACCCAGAATTAAATATTTTAATACGCATTCTATGGTATAAAAGCAATTCTTAACTGAGAGCAAATGAAAGCCATGTTTTTTTTATAAAAAACTCAGTTGGTTGAAGACAATCTACGACTTCTTATTCTTTAAGATTGAAACTCATTTTTATAAATCACGTTCTTTATATCATTGCACAAGTCAAAACAAAATGTGCCAGGATCTTTCATTTCAAACATAATACAATATTTTCCAATACAAATTGTATATATTACTGTCAGAGCCATAACAGTATGGAAATGATTTTGTGTTTTATTCCATTAATCTTTTACTTTATTTCCAAGACTTTATAATTTATTAATCTCACATACATTTTACCTTCCTGACACAGAAGACCAGTTAAAGAAGCAGAGAACAAAAGCAACATCTGGATTAATTTTCATAGAAAGTATCTCATTAAGGAAGGCAACATTTTGAGATTAAATTCTGGTTATTTTCAAGCTATTGGGCGGTACAGTGGTGCAGCAGTTAGTGCTGCTGCTGCACAGCTCTGGCAACTTGGATCTGATCCTGACCTTGGATGTTGTCTGTGTAGAGTTTGCACATTGTACCTGTGACTGCAAGGATTTCCTCCGAGTGCTCTGCATTCCTTCCACTTCCCAAAGATGTACTTTGGTAGATTAATTGGGAAGTAGGATGAATGCAGAGGACTCAAGGGGAATTACCCCTAGTGTAGTGACAGGAGAGTCAGCGGGCCTTAAATCAGCAGAGAGATGAGAGTGATTAGTTTACAGGGAAATAAGTGGGGGAATGCTATTAATGGGATTGCTCTGAGAGCTAGCATAAACTTGACAGACAGAATCACCTTCGCTGTTGTAGGAAAATATGAAAAAAATGTTTGACCAATTTACTGGAGTTTCTTTTAAAAGTAAAATGTGCTGTTGAGAAAAGGAAACCAATGGATGTACGGTACTTAGATTTCCAGAAGGCATTTAACAAGGTATCACATCAAAGGTTATTGCAGAAAATAAAAGTTCATGGTGTAGGAAGTAACATATTGGTGAGGGCAGAAGGTTGGTTGGTTAACAAGAACAGAAGGAAGGTGATAGGTAGTGAATGGGGAGCCACAGGGATCCATGCTGGGCCTTAATTTTTTTCAGTCTTTATCAATGAGTTAGCTGGAGGGACCAAAGTTATCATTGCTAAATTTATTAATTGATTGGAAAGTAAATTGTGAAGAAACTATAAGGAGGCTATAAAGGAATATAGAAAGATTAAGTGAGCAGACAAAGATCTCTCCAATTGAGTATAATGTGGGAACATATGAAATTAATATGAAATGATCCACTATAAAAATGTGTATGATCTAAATAGTAAGAGATTGCAAAACTCTGGGTGTATGATTTGCTCTAGGTGTATAATATACAGGTACAGCATATAATTTAGAAAGCTAACAGAATATTATTGTTTATTGCTAAGGGAAATGAATGCAAAAGTAAGGAGGTTATGCTTCAGTTATATAGAGCATTGATGAAATGGTATCTGAAGTACGATGTACAATATTGGTCTCTTTATTGAAAGGAGCATGTAATTTCATTGGACAGAATTCAGAGAAGATTTACTAGACTTATAACCATCGTGGTGGGTTGAATTATGAGGGAGGGCTCGGAAGGCTAGGTTGAAACATCTAAGAACCTGAAGGGTCTCAGGTGGGTGGATGTTGACAGAATGTTTGCTCCTATAGGAGAATCTAGAACTAAAGACTAAAGATTACAATTTAAAAGTAAGCATTGCCCATTTAACTGAGAGATGTGGTGGAATATTTTATCTCGGATATTCCTAAGTCTTTGGAACTGTCTTCTTCTAAGAGTGGTAGAAGTAGAGTCACTGAATATTCTGAAGATGGAGGTTGATTCTTGATATACAAACGGTTGTAAAAGTTTACTAAGGAGTAGGCAGAACACAGAGTTGATGTTGCAATCAGAACAGCCACATTCGTGTTGAATGATGAAGAAGGCTTGAGAAGCTGAGTTGTCTACTGCTACTAATTCTAACCTCCATAAAGGAAGATGTAATTGAGATTCTGGATGGGTGAGAAACTGAACAAGTGTTACAAGGTTGGCAGATGAAGTCTTGCTAGGATGGACGAGAAAAGTCAATATGAACTAGAAGACACAATTCTAATAGGACTACAATAACAGGGAGACCTGGGTGCATGTGTGCATTGTGCATTGAAAATGGCAGGTTGAGAAAGTGACTGAAGAAGCATAAAGTATCCTAGGCTTTGTAATGGAAGCACAGGGTACAAGACCAAGGAATTCACGATGAAAACACTGACAAAAACACCCACACACAAAAAAAGAATGCTGGAAGAAGTCAGCAGGTCAAGCAGCATTTGTTGTGGCAAAAGCTGCTTATTGATGTTTTGGGCTGAGGCACTGTAACAGGACTGAAAGGGAACTGGAAAGATTGCCAGTATATAACAGTACGGGGAGGGGGGGGGAGTGGAATAGAGCCTGATAGGTGAGAGCTGAAACCAGATGGGGAAGAGTGAAGGTGCAGGTGGAACCGTACGAGGGGAGGGGATGGGAAAGGATGCCCATCATCCCCTCCCTATCTGGCTCTACCTATACCTACCAGCCTCTATCCTATTACCTGCTTCCATCTGCCCGTCATCACTCTCCATCTGATTCCACCTATCACTTAACAGCCCTTATTCCACCTCCCTTTGTATTATATACTGGAATTTGTGCTGTTGCTTCTCAGTCCTATCCAAGGTCTCGACCCAAAACGTCGACTTACACCTTTTGTTTCCACAGATGTCACTTGACCTGCTGAGTTCGTCTAGCGTGCTGTTTTTTTGTTCTAGATTCCAGCATCTGCAGTCTCTTTTGTCTTCACACCACAGGTTCAGCCACAAATGAAGTATTATGTTCAGTTCTGGGCACCACACTGAAAGCTGTAAAGGCTTTGCAGAAACAATTTACCAGAATGATTCAAGGAATGAGGAGCTTTAATAGCATGGATAAACTGAAGAAGCTGGGGTTTTTCTCCTTGGAATAGAGGAGATTGCAAGGAAATCTGAGAGAGTTATTTAAAATTATGAAGGTTTTGAATAGGGTTGATTGTGAAACCCTACCACTTAGTGGAGGATATTTCAAACTCGGGGACAGGGAATTAAGGTGATTGGCAAAAGAATCAAAGGAAGGTGAGAAAAATTATTTTTATATAGCAAGTTTTTAGGGTCTAGGTGCACTTCCAATGGTAGCTCTGGAGCAGATCGAATTATAGCTGGATAGGTATGTGAATTTACTGAGCTATGGACAGACCAATGGGTCGTGGGTATAGCTGGATTGCTCTAGCTTCAAACCATTCTGGGATTAATGGACCAAATAGTCTCCTTCTATGCTATAAACATTTTATAATTTCTATTATTTTAATTGAGATTAACATTTTAATAATGGATAAATCAAAATATGAAGAAAGGAGAGAAATGTCATGTACTTACAAATAAACTCCGTCAATTACAAAATGCTGATTTTTTTCTTCAGACACTTTTAAATTTCTTCAGACTGAGTAATTGTGAACATGCTAAATTAAACTGAAGAATATTAATTGCCATATTAACAAAAATAAGAATTTCCCACAGTTTTTAGACTCTGCAACATTACAATTATTAAGGAGACTGTATCCTTAAAATATAGAAGTTCTATAACTTTGGAATGGAACAAACTCATTCCCTTAGCTCATTCTTTTTTTTGTCTGTTACATTGATTCACTTATTTTTTAATTCATTCTTACTTAACAAATCTTCAGTGTGTGGGTGTTGGGGGAGTCAATCAAAAATATTGTGTATCCGGCTTGCATTAATTGAATTAAACTGTGCTTTAGTGAACATTCCAATTAATACACCAACTAATTAAATAAATACAGAATTTTAATAAAAGCTTATCTCATTAACGGTAACCAAGAAATTAGCTGATCGTCATTAAAAAATCATCCAGTTTATTAATGTTGTTTAGGGAAGGGAATCAGCTATCCATGCCCAATTTGAATTATACGTGGCATCAGAGCAACCAATCTAGCTGACATTTAACTGCCTCCTCAGTTCAGGCATAATTAGGGATATAGACATAGAACATACAGCATAGAACAGTACCCATGATATCTGTGCCGACCATGATACCAATCCAGACTAATCCCATCTGCTTGCACATGATCTAGATCCCTCCATTCCCTGCCTCTTCATGTGCCTGTCTAAATGTCTCTTAAATGTTGCAGTCATAGCTGCATTCACCACTTCCTCTGGCAACGCATTCCAGGCACTTACCACTCTCTGTGTAAAGAACTTGCTTCGCACATCTCCTTTAAATTTTCCTAAAACCAAAACCATGTGACTATTGTGTATACATATACAAATCTTTGCACATCCAACATAGTCTAGATTGCAAATGGTTAACAGCTTTCAATTGTCATCAGGATCGAAACTGGCACCAAATACAGTTTTAAAAGACAAACTTTAATTATTCACAGTGAAACATTTAAACACAGTTTCACACAAATTGAATCTTGATTCCTTTTACTTAAACTTTTACATCTTTCTCAGCACAAAACCCTGCATTAATCGCTTCAATGCCATTTACAACTGTAAATATTGTTTGTGTCAATTTTTGATTCAGATCTTCATCTAAGGAAAAGCACCAACCACAACCTTATTTTACTCAGTCTGAGCAACGGCAGCTCTCTTTCTCATCTGAAACAAAACACAAAGTGCTTCACCTGCCAGTCTTCTAAGGCAGTCTCAGGACTCAGACTTCTTTGTTGAAAATCTTGCAGTTTAGTTTGCTACTGGAAGGCACACAAATCTGTGCCATTAGCCATGCTGTCCCTAGCTATTTTTAGTTTTAACTGGTCCCCTTGTTGCTTTTCTGCAAACCAAAGCTTATTATTTGGAGCAAAAACATTGCAAATGCTGTAAGTCCAAAGGTAAAACTGGAAACGCTGGAAGTGCTCACCAGGTGAAGCAGCATCAGTGCGGAGAGAAGCAGAGTCCTTCCCACTGAGTGCTTCCAGCATTTTCTGTCTTCGCTTAGGCTTATTATGGATCTTTGGGTCCATTCTTATGCAAAAGCCTCCCGAGCTAATACAATATTTAACAAACACTCTCTGTCAGGAATCAACACAATCACCTTTGCCATTGCTTGCTCTGATTGAAATTCCATTTGGTTGCCATTAATCTGCAAG
Source organism: Pristis pectinata (assembly GCF_009764475.1). Taxonomy (NCBI): domain Eukaryota; kingdom Metazoa; phylum Chordata; class Chondrichthyes; order Rhinopristiformes; family Pristidae; genus Pristis; species Pristis pectinata. The sequence goes on from NC_067407.1 coordinate 17,223,054, forward strand.
CAAATCTAACTGAAGCTTCCAGTAAAATATGTGGTCAAGATTGGAATAACACTAAGTTTCAGAAGAACTCCATCCTACTTAGTTTCAGTGAGAACTACTACATGGTTGCAAACTGACCCATAGACATAGACCAGGTTCTCCCATTCCTTTGGTCTGCCCTCTTCTCACAAGGCTGTAACAAATAGTCGGTTTACCTCTGTCAAGCAAGTCTGTCTCTTTTATTCAGAAAAAAAATCTTTATTCAAAAAACTGACGTGTCGCCAATCAAACTGCAATATGTCATTTCATGCTGTTACAAAATTAATGTTAATGTTATTGGCAAACTGTAACTAATATGAGACATTATATTATAATGTTAATAGTGTAGGCCTAAACATTTGCTCTTTGAAATACACTCTTCCCTCTGATTCAGAAGGTTTTGAGTTCATTTCTGTTCAGGGACCAGAGCACAAAATCTAAACTAACACTCAGTGTACTGCTGATGGGGCTGTAACAGCTCTCTGTCACTGCAAGAGATTACCAGGAGGAGAGATGAACTGTTTCAAGTGCCTTCTTGAAGCCTCCTTGAATGAACTGCAACATCCTCACCCACTTATGGGAATCTCAGGCCTGCCGCTGATCAATGTGGAGAAGGAGTATCCAAGATGGCACTGAGAACCTTGAGTCTCTCTGGCAGGAGGAAAGGAAGCCCAGCAGAAATGGACGAAGCTTCAGACCACCTGCCAAACTAGCCGCCTACCTACTTCTTCAAGTACCTCCTGTCCTTCCTGCAGTAGAGTCTGCTGATCCCATTTCAGTCTCACCAGCCACCTCAGAATTCGTGGAACTGGAAGTAGGTTATCTTCAGCTCCTAGGGACTGCCTAAGAAGGGAACTGAGGGACTGTTCCACTGTTGCAGATGCTGTCTGTTGCCTGAGGTATTAAACCAAGGCTTCCTCTGATGCAATTTGTAGAAGTGTAGGGGAGTTCTTTCTAGTATTCTGGCTAATATTTATCCCTCAACTGACAATACCAAAACATATTATGTGGTTACCATTTGTGGGAGCTTGGTATCTGCAAATTGATTGATGTACTTCCTACTTTATGACAGTGCCCATACTAAAGAAGTAGTTCATTAGCAGTAACTTGCTCTGTTGTGATCTTGATATGAAAAAGAACTGAATGAATGCAAGCTTAATATACAGAAGAGGTTCATGAAGGATGGTAATGTAACATGTGTAGCATTCTGAGAGATGAACTCAGAGGTACATGGAGACATGGTGAAGAATGTGGAGGTAGGGAGGCTGTAGAAGTGACTGAGGAATAATACAATGCAAAGGAGCAAATAAATAGCTCTGAATGACTAGAAAAGCGAAGAACAAGTAAAATATAAATAGTCTGGTTCAGCCTGAGTGAGTGATTTTAAAAAGGTCAAGTCAGCATGTGAGTGGGTTGGAGGAAGTGTGATTGGGAGGGGGCAGCAGGGTCACAAAATGTGCAAAGTTTCGTCCACTATTAGTATTAATATTGGCACTGATGCAACAACAAATGGCATCCTAACATCGACAACTATTCCAAGGTATATCATAGAGGCATAAAGAAAAAAAATTGACACTAAACCAAATGAAAAATGAAGCAGTATGACCAAATATTTTGTTAAAGGGCAGGTTTTAGGGAGAGTCTTAAAGGAGAGAAGGGAGTTGGAAAGGCAGAAAGATTTAGGAAAATAATTCCAAATCATTGCTCTTAGCCATCTGAATAAGCTTGGGGTGGAGTGACGGGAGATGTTGAGTCATAGGGGGAGAGAGAGAGCAGAGGTGGCAAGGTAAGTTTTAGGATTGGGGTAAATTACAAAATTAGAGACGGTTGTGGGTATGAAGGGATGTAAACACAAGAATGCGAATCTAATTTTTGAGAAAGTGTAGATCAGCAAGCGGGGCTCAGCAAAGTGGCATTTCAGAGGGACATGGGCACTGGAAACAGGGGTTGGAAGGACGGGAAGGGTGACCAGAAATTGAAGAGAGTGAGAAGCTGTGATTCAGGAATGGCCTCTCCCTGTGAGTGTTCAACACCTGGAGAGTTGGGAAAGACCATTGGGGGCATGTGTGGGGTGGAAGTATGGCTAAGTAAACACAGGGGCAATGGAGAGGCAAAAGAAGAGAGAAGGCAGAAGATAAGAGGGAGGGGATGAGTGAAGGAGATGTGTGGAATAGATGGGAGGAAAAGTTGAGAAGTGAGACAGAAGGGTATGAATGAGGAGGTGGGGGCTGGTGGTGTGAATGAGAGGGAGAGGGCATTGAATGAAAGAGGAGTAAATGGAGAGGAAACTGAAAAGGCGAGCAAGAGAAGGAGTTGAGGAGTGAGTGAATGTGTGGATGAAGGGGAGGGAACAGGGAAGCTGAGCGAAGGGTGAGAATGCCGAGAAGCAGTGTGAGTGTAGGGGGTGATGAGAGGCAGGAAGACAAGGAAGGCAGTTAGATTGGAGGGACTGGAGTGGATTAGGATAGAGCCAATGAGGGAGGGGAGAACGAGGAAAAGTGTGTGGACAAGAGTATTTGTACATGCATTTGCATGCATGCATGAATGTGTGTGTATGCGCTTGCATGAATACATATGTGTGCACTTAGGCACATGCATGTTTGCTAGCATGTGTGCATATGTGTGTGTGTGTGTGTGTGTGTTCATATGTGTGCCACTGAACCAAAACTTTGCTCTATCAAGTCTGTGCAGTAGCTGATATGCAAAGGCTATCCTATGTTAAAGGAAATCATGCATAGGCATCTCCCATTATGTAGAATTGGAGTGGAAGCAAGTCATCCTCAATCCCTAGGGACTGCCTAAAAGAAAGTAGTTATACTTCTACTAGAAGAAAGACATTATTTTTTCATGGAGTATGTATTTCTTATAAACAATAATATATTTTTGGTTTTGAATTATTGTCAAAGTAACTGTCATCTCTTGCAGGAATTGAGCGTAACTGCCCTGAGTAAAGCAAGTGTTTGTTATTCTTCTAGGGAATTCTTCTTACTGCTATCTTTAATATTCAAATACCACAACTCCCTGCATTATGATACCTGGATCATTAATCTCACTACACAGTCAAGCGTGCTCATCTCTATATCTGCATTTCAAATGTATGACACAAGTGCTTCACCACAAAGAAGCATTGCTTCAAAATCATCTGTCTCTGTGCTGCAAAATATCTGACAATCCAGTTGAGTCACGTTCTGATGGAAGTAGCCATCAAGTAGTAGAAAGTAAATTATTTTCCTCAAATTTTTGTTCCATAGTGGTTGGGTGCTGAATTGTTTCCAGTGTCAATCACTGCATGCCTGCACATTTGTGCAGTGGCTGGGCTGACCATCAAATTTAGAGGAATCTTGCACCACTTGCTGATTAGTTCTTGTTGGCTCCTTCTGTGATCTTGCTTGGATATGGTGCTTTCTAGAGTTCTTTAAAGTTACTGAAGTCCACAGGAAGTGGTATTCCAGGACTTAGTATGCCAGTGGTATACCAGGACTTAGCACCCACAGTTGTGCATTTTGCAAAAATCGTATTTCCAGTAATGCAAGTGTGCTGACAAGATTTATATTGTGTAATGTTAACACTTGGGAGTCATTGTTTGCTATTATAATTACTAATCTGAAATAGAAGTTATAAACAGTGTTATCTTTCAAAGTATGAGTTAAATTTCAAGGAATTTGTTTAATAAGCCAGTGAGTTTTGAAACATGTTTTCATTGCATCTTAACCCAGCTACGAACACAAAATGAACAATACAGGAAAATGCTCCCCAATAATTAAATAAATTAGACATTGAACAGGAAACATTTTCTATCCAAGTAAATTAGGTAGAAGACATGATTTGGTGGAAAATTGACCTATCCAAATGGGTGAATTTACATTTGGAAAATAATGAAGGGCACATTAAAGGAATGAATTTATCACTCTCACATCATTCCTGGCTTCTCAGAAGAAAGAGACCAACAATAATTATTATGTTTAGCAGTAGCATTTATTCTATTATTTCATCAAAATTAGTTTAAAACGGGCTTTGAGGCTAAAACTACAAAAGCAATGTATTTTGTCCCTAAATATATTGTTTGTCAAATATATGATCAATCAAACTGTGGTATATATGGAGTTCTATCACATACAGATCCATGGCTCTTTGGACTCTAGTAATTTAACAAACCAGTCACGCAGTTGAAAAATAATTTGCATATAATCATGAAACACAAAAAAATTGCTTTAAAGTAAGAATCAATGTACATCTGACTAACTAACTGAGTGTAATATGATTAATTCTACATCAGATTGCACCAGATACAAGTCATCAGTGAATGACTTGTAGGAGGCATTTCTGATTAAGATTGAAATATTCATGCTCAGTCTTTCCCGCCTCAGGCAGGTTAAGTTTTTTTTCTGCACTGAAGAAAATTACTCCAAATTATTTCTTAACATAAATAGTTGGCATTCACTGGGATGTACATTTGGTTACTTCTATTGTTACAGTAGAAATAATGCCTTTTGGAAGAGGGGAAACATAGATAAAGTGGAAATTGGAACCAAAGGATACAGATTGGTGAAATAATGGCATTTTAAGGGTATCCATTTCCAACTCTGTGGGTTCCCTGACTACCTTTTATGTTTTTCACAACTGCCAGACATACAGTGCTATTGAGTCATGACTCCTATGAGTTAACTATTGGGAAGAGACAAGTTATTATCCTTGTCTCTCACCCCTGTCTCACGTTTGTCCCTGCTGAAACCCTCTGGAATGTTCATATAATTTTCTGACTTGAATGTTCATATAATTCTCTGACTAATGATGTTCCTACTGGTCTCCATACCAAATTGTTAGCGTTTAGTTGCACGTGCAAAGACAAAATATTGCAGATGCTGGAAATTTGAAATATATGGGAAATATCAGAACTACTTGGCAGGACAGGTAACAACTGTGCAAAGAGAAACAAAGCTAATGGGCCAAAATTGGGGACATTTAAACACAAATGAAATAACTATTAAAAGAAATTAAAAGAATGGGAAAATAATAATTTTACAAAACATAATTAACAAAAAATAATTAAGATATTTACCGTTTCCATCCAGGTTGGCAAACAATTAATTTTGTTGGCCAGCCATTCCATAGAGAATGACAGAGTTCAATTCAGGATAATTGTCTTTGCCTGAAGTCCTTGACCTGAAACCTTAATTCAGTTATCCTCTCCAAAGATGGTGCCTGGCCTGCTCAACATTCCTAGTATCTTCTCCTTTTTATTTCTGTTACAAATACCTTGTCTTGAATAAATTTTTCTCCCCATCCTCCACATTTCTGCCCATTTATACTGGTTCCCTGTTTTCCCATTTTAAAATCATTCAAATCTTCTAATTAATTCTCTACTGTAGTTTGTGCAATCTCCTACCAATTGCTCTTCATCAAAAACTATGTCCTGAATTTTAACTCCAGTGAGCATCTGGATTTAGAACTAGGTCAGAAGTTAAATGGGTGGAAAATGACATCTTGTTGCCAATTTCTACATTTAACCCAGTGTATCAGAGCAAGCCCCTGGGGAGAGGAGGATTGCTAATTTGATAACTCATTAAGAAAAAAATAATTGGAGATTTAACATTAACTTAGTTCAAACAGGGTTCCAAAGTTTCAACCAATTCCTCCAGGAAAGCAAGGCAGGATCGCAGTACATTGGAGGTGCTGAAAAACTGAAAGACAAATATGCAAAGCTTATAGCTGCTTTCTTGGTGACTTCAGGATAAACCATGTTTGCGTTCTTAATTCTTTGTTGGGCTCTGAAAAGGCAGAAGTTATTATCTGTTCTTGAGAATGTGACGGTGAGCCATCTTCTTGAAGGGCAGCAGTCCTTCTGGTGAAGGTGCTCCCACAATGCTGCTGGGTTCAGAATTCCAGGATTTAGACCCAGCAAGAACGGTATATTTCCAAGTCTCGATGGTATACGGCTTGGAGGGGAACCTACAGGTGGTGGTGCTCCCATATGCCTGCCTCCCTTGTCCTGGAGGTTTCTGAGGCGCTGTCAGAGTAACTGCAATGCATAAAACAAACTGCTGGAAGAACTCAGATTGTCAAGCAGCATCTGTGGAGGCAACAGAATGGTCAACGTTTTGAGTTAATACCCTGCAACATCTCTTTGCCTCCACAGATGTTGATTGACCCACTGACTTCTTCAGCAGTTTGATTTTTGCTCCAGATTCCAGCATCTGTGGTCTCTTGTGTTTCCTAACTGAATCCACTGTACATTGGTGGTGAAAGGAATGAATGTTTCAGGTAGTTAATGGATTCTTGTTATGGACGGTGTCAAACTTCTTGAGAGCTTTAGTTCTGCACTCATCCAAGCAAGTGAAATATACTCCATCACACACCTGATTTATGCCTTTTAAATATAGAAATGTTTCAGGGTATCAGGAGGTGAATTACTTGTCACAGGATACTCTGCCTCTGACTTTCTCATGTAGTTACAGTTTTCATGTGGCTAGTCTAGTTGAACTTCTGTCAATGGTTACCTCCATGATATTGATGGTGGGGACTCATGATAGTAAAGTTATTGAACTTCAGGAGTAGCTGTGAAGATGTTCTCTTGTTAGAGATGCTCATTGGCTTATCCTTCTGGGACATGAATGTTACTTGTTTCTTATCAGCCTATGCTTGAATACTGTCTTAGTCTTACTGCATCCAGCCACGGGCTGCATCCATTGCTGAGGTCATTAATTATGCAGTTGAAGATGTTTAGATCTAGGACACTGCCCAAGGAACTCCTGCAGTGATATCCTTGGAGTGAGGATTGATTGAGGAAAACCTTGGGTCAAAATGATGTGATAACGTTTATGAACTTAGAAGAAATTGAGCAGAATGTTGCCATCCTGACACACTTGGAAACTGAAGTTCAAAGCTTTTCCAATTTTCACAAAGATGTTTTCCAAGCTTCATGTTCTGTGAACAATGTTCGGCCAGAAATGCTGTATAGATGATTCATCTTGGCTTCCTCCTGAAATCTCAACCATCACAGAAGCCACTCCAACACTGTCCTATTGATTGGTTCACCAATATTTGTGGGGAGTGAAGGCGCTGTACACATCAGTGCACTAAAAAAGAGTGAAATCCAATTACTACACATGTTTGTGTCATATCAAATCTCCAGCATCTGCAGCATTTTTCATTGGAGTATTTCCAGCATTTTCTGCCTTTATTATCATTCCTGATTGGGCTGTGACCTAGTGACAATACAAAACCCATGAAATGAACCATATAAAGATCAAATAACCATATAAAGACTATTCACAAATCCCAATGGTTCAGCATCTGGCTCACCAGGTACTGATTCCTTCAACTCACTGGGAGCCCAGTTCCCATTGTCCCTTTAAGCTCATTGAGTCCCTGATTCCTACACTCTCTTGAATCCACTGGGTCCCCAGTTCCCTCTTTCCTTCAAACTCACCTAGTTCTGTTTTCCACACTCCCCTGAAACTTAACAGGTCCTTGTTTCCCACAATCCCTTTAAAGTTACCGGGTTCACTGGAAAATTTACTATTCTATTAGTTACCATCGAAAAAAGTGAATTAAAAGTGCATTGGAATATCAATAGGAATAACATTCAATGGTCTGGAAAATCTACTAGACTGGAATCACCAAACTCCCAAACATGCTGGTTTTACTGCCTCCTGTTAAAAGTAAACTATTGCTTCACACAGAAAGAATTGTTGGGACCCTGGTTGATAAGAAAGGAATTGGTAAAACATGCAGAAGTTGAAATGAATCTCTATTTCAGTGTTCCAAGGTGCTATTATGTTTTTTCTGGGGTTAGGGAAAGACTGATAAAAAAGGTTTGAAACCTACACATCACAATAATTAATTTGCACTGTGTAATAAGAGTTCTCTGCAAAACTGTTGGTAGAATGTTATGCATTATCAATCACTTTATTTTTCATACACCTGTTATTATTTTGAAATCATTGGCAGCTATAGGAGTGGTGGGTCTGACAGAAATTGGTCATTTCCTCTGAGCTTCCATGGCTATTATGACAAACATTCAAGAGATTGTCCACTGCCAGAATGAGGCTAAATGCAAACTAGAGGAAGAGCACCTCATATTCCGCCTGTGTAGTCTACAACATGACGATATGAACATTGAATTCTCTAATTTCAAGTCAACTGCTCCCTCCTGTGCTTTTTCTCTCTACTCCTGATCTACCCTGTTTCTCCTACACCCACCCCTGCTCCCCATCACCTCGTTCCTTTCCCCTTCTCTCTCCTCCTCCACCCAATCCATCTGCCCAATACCCTCGCACAACTGTTCCCATCTGCTCACCCTACCTCCACCTTCCTTTCCTATCAGATTCAATTATCTGCAGCCCTTTGTTGCCTCCACCTGTCACCTTCCACCTTTTGTTGCTATTTGCACCCTTCCCTCCTCCATCTATCAGGGGTCCTCACCTGGATCCACCTATTGCTCTTGCTCCACTCCTTCTCCTCATCCCTTTATATTGGCAGATGAAGGGACTCGATTCAAAATGTTGACAGTCTATTTCCCTCCACAGATACTGCTCGATCCGCTGAGTTCCTCTAGCATGTTGGTTGTTGCTCCAGGTTCCAGCGTCTGCAGTCCCTTGCATCTCAGTCAAGTGAATATGCTAAACCCGCTTTGAAAACTTATTACAACTCAAGCAATTGTTCTATATGATTGATCCTATCTTTGATAATTCAATTCATTGTTAATAATGGCAGGCATAGTCATGTAGCGGTTAGCGTAACGCTATTACAGCGCCAGCAACTCGGGTTCAATTCCAGCTGCTGTCTGTAAGGAGTTTGCACGTTCTCCCCGTGTCTGCGTGGGTTTCCTCCGGGTGCTCCAGTTTCCTCCCACATTCCAAAGATGTACAGGTTAGGAAGTTGTGGGCATGCTACTTTGGCGCCGGAAGAGTGGCGACACTTGCGGGCTGCCCCCAGAACACTCTACACAAAAGATGCATTTCACTGTGTGTTTCAATGTACATGTGTCTAATAAAGATATCTTATCTTAATAACTTGCTGCTTTTATTTCACTGTGGTTCTTCCATTGTTTTGTTTTTTTGTAAATAACTCAGGAGTGGATACCCAGCAGAAAAATGATGTGAACTTACAACTTCAGTAATTTTTTTTTAAATTCTTGTCTTTTGGCTTATGTTTGTACATCTAATATGACTTTGAGGTGGCACAGAAGTGTAGCGGTTAGTGTAACGGTATTACAGCGCCAGCGATCGAGCTTCAATTCCCACCGCTGTCTGTAAGGAGTTAGTACGTCATCCCCGTGTCTGCGTGGGCTTCCTCCGGGTGCTCTGGTTTCCTCCCACATTCCAAAGACATACAGGTTAGTAGGTTAACATGGGTGTAATTGGGCGGCGCAGCCTCGTTGGGCTGGAAGGTCCTGTTACCGTTCCGTATAAATAAAGTCTAAAAATAAAATTCAGTCCCAGGTCTGTAGATGCTGTTACTAGGCAGCCGGGTGTACACTAGGTCATGGAATGAAGGAGACATAGATGGGAGGTCTCTGGGTGTGTGATGGACTCTGTAAAGAGAAACTAATGGTGGAAATTTTCTGACTGTGATTGGATAGATAGGTCTAAAAGCTGCACTGAGCAGGACAGTGGTGAAGATGTCAGACGAGAATGCTGTGATGATTGGATTTCAGTTCAAATCCCAGCCTTGACTACTGTCTAGGCTAATATATCCTCAAGGGACATTATTCGCTGATTTCTAGGTGGACTGTTAGAGAGAATGGGCATCTAATTGTGTGATCTTGGAGTGGGAATGGGTAATAGAGAAAGAAACAACTCATAGAGTCATAGAGTCTTACAGCATAGAAACAGGCCCTTCAGCCCAACTCGTCCATGCCGACTGTGTTGCCCAGCGAGCTAGTCCCATCTGCCCACATTTGGCCCATAGCCCTCTAAACCTCTCTTATCCATGTACTTATCCAGATGGCTTTTAAATGTTGCTGATGTGTCTGCCTCAACTACTATTTCTAGCAGCTCATTCCAAATACACACCATCCTTTGTGTGAAGAAGCTGCCCCTGATGTCCCTTTTAAATCTCTCGCCTCTGATCTTAAACCTATGCCCTCTTGTTTTTAGCACCTCCTGCCTGGGAAAAAGACTATGTGCTTTTATCATGTCAATGACCCTTATGATCTTATATACCTCTATCAAGTCTCCCCGCAAACTCCTATGTTCCAAAGAACAAAGTCCTATTCCATGCAACCTCTCCTTGTAACCCAGGTCCCCGAGTCCAGGCACCTTCCTGGCACATCTTTTTGGCACTCTTTCTAGTTTAATAACATCTTTCCTATAACAGGGTGAAACAAATTGTGCACAATACTCCCAGTGCAGCCTTACCAATGTCTTATACAATTGCAACATAACTACCCAACTCCTATACTCAATGCCCTGACTGATGAAGGCTGGTGTGCCAAAGGGCTTCCTGACCACCCTATCTACCTGTGACGCTGCCTTCAGCGATCTATGAACTTGCACTTCTAGGTCCCTCTGTTCCATAACACTCCCCGGGCCCGACCATTCACTGTATAAGTCCTACCCTGGTTTGATCTCCCAAAATGCAATACCTCACATTTATCTGGATTGAAAGCTACTTGCTAATCCTCAACCCACATACCAGATGATCAAGATCCCCCTGTAATTTTTCATAATCTTCTACACTGTCTACAATACCCGCTAATTTAGTATCATCCACAAACTTACTAACCATGCCTTGTACATTTACATCCAAATCGATTACATGAATTACAACAAAGGTCCCAGCGCTGACCCCTGTGGCACACCACTAGACACAGGCCTCCAGTCCAAGAAACAACCCTTGACAATCACCTTCTGCTTTCTAGGACTGAGCCAATTGTGAATCCAATCCACTATCTCCCCCTATATGCTATGTGATCTAACCTTCCAGACTAGCCTGCCATGAGACACCTTGTCAAAGGTCTTGCTAAAGGCTATGTAGACAACATCCACTACACAACCTTCACCTACCCTCTTGGTTACCTCCTCGAAGAACTCCAAGAGATTTGTCAGACATGACTTCCCACGCACAAAGCTGTGCTGACTGTCCCGAATCAGACCTTGCCTCTCTAAATGTTGGTAAATCCTGTCCCTCAGAGTCCCCTCCAGCAATTTACCCACCACTGATGTCAGACTCTCTGACCTGTAGTTTCCTGGATTGTTCTTGCTACCTTTTTAAACAATGGTACCACATCAGCCACTCTCTAGTTCTCCAGAACCTCACTTGTGGCCAGAGATGAAGCTAAAATCTCTGCAAGGGATTCTCTAGCTTCCCACAGGGTCTGAGAATGCACCAGGTCAGGTCCTGGTGATTTATCTATCTTAATGCACTTTAAGGCCTCCAATAACTTTTCCATGCTAGTTCACATGTGGTCCAAGACATCACCACTCATTTCCATCATTTCCTTAGCCTCTATTGTTTTCTTCACAGTAAAAACTGAAGAGAAATATTCATTAAAAATCTCTCCCATTTCCTTTGGTTCCACACACAGATGGCCATGCTGATCTCTAAGGGGACTTATTCTTTCCATAGCCACCCTTTTACTCATAATTTACCTATAGAATCTCTTTGGATTTTGCCTCATCTTGCGTGCCAGATCCTTCTCATATCCTCTTTTTGCCCTCCTAACTTCCCTCTTAAGTGCACTCCTACACTTCTTGTAGTCAATTTAGTTCCCAATTGCTTATGCCTCCCTCTTTATCTTCACCAGACCCTCAATATCTCTTATCAGCCAAGGTTCCCAAAACCTACCAGCCTTGTCCTTCGCCCTAACACCCTATCTGACCTACCTCATCCAAAGTTAGCAACAACTCTCAAGCAAATTGGGGAGGTTTTATTGTAAAGGACTTTCTTTCAGCTTGTAAGATTTCTGCCCAATAACTTGCTGTAAACATAAACCGTTAATGAAATGGGGAAGGAAGCCGGGCATCTGTAAACAGTTCAATCCATTCATCTCCTAAGTCACTGAAATGTAAACAGCAGAAGAATTGAGAAGAAAGATGAACTAGAATGGGTAAATTAAATGACATCAGCTGTAGGAAGAAAAACAGAGGGAAAGAAACATTGGATTAACTGAGAGAAAGCAAATGAAGATTTTTTTTAAGTTAACTAATCTTTAAAATTTCCAACATCTGAGGAATGAGAAATAGTTTGTTTCTACTGCTAGATGGATTGCAATTAACAATTATCGCTTTGATAAAGAAATACCTACCCCACTAATAACGGCTCAACTTTCTGCATTGAGTTTAGTTTGTATCTGTCGTGGAATCACAACAATCTACAGCACTTATTCAATATCATTGTTGGGGTAGGCACCCAAATATCATTTCTGCAAAGATAATAGGTGACATAGTAGCACTGGAGAAGGTGCAGAGGAGATTCACAAGGACGTTGCCTGGGATGGAGCAGTTAAATTACGAGGAGAGACTAGAAAGGCTAGGTCTGTTCTCCCTGGATCAGAGGAGGTTAAGAGGGTACATGATTGAGGAATATAAAATTACAAAGGGTATTTATACGATAGACTGCGGAAAAATTTTCCCCATAGCAGATTAGTAGTAAAAGATTTAGAGCGGATATTAGGGAGACCTTCTTCATCCAGAGAGTGGTAAGTATCTAGAATGCACTGCCATAGATAATGGTTGTCCAGATGAGCACATGAATCGCTTAGGCATAGAGGGCTATGGACTAAGTGCTGAGAGGGTGCCTACAGGTTGGTGTGGATGTAGTGGGCCAAAAGGCCTGTTTCTATGCTGTATGATTCTGTGATTCTATAATTCTATGATGACATAGGCTGAAAATGCTAATGTACCTGTCACAAAAGTACAATTTTTGCCCCTTTTTTTTCACTCAGCACCATTGAAAAAGTTTAACGTAATAAAACCAAACTCCAAATTTTGAATATTGCATGAGAAACAAAGGACTGCAGATGTTGGAATCCAGATGAAAAACACAATGATGCTGCCTGGCCTGCTGAGTTCCTCAGCAGGCCAGGCAGCATCCATGGAGAAAAGCAGGCAGTCAATGTTTCGGGTCAGGACCCTTCTTCAGGACTGAAGATAGGAAAGGGAAGCCCAATATATAGGAGGGAAAAGCAGAGCAGTGATAGGTGGACAAAAGAGGGGAGGAGGGGTGGGCACAAGGTGGTCATAGGTAGATGCAGTTAAGAGATAGTGATAGGCAGGTGCGGGGGAGGAGGGGGGATGGGCCAAAGGATCCCCCAGATCCACCGGGTGATGGGCCAAAGGTAAGGAGGAAAAAAGGGTAGAAAAAAGAGAGAGAGGCTAGGAAAGGGAAGAAAAGAAGAGGCATAGTGAGGGTGTGTGTGTGGGGGGGGGGAGGGTGTGGTTGTGGGGATTACTTGAAGTGGGAGAATTTAATGTTCATGCCATTAGGCTGCAAGGTTCCAGGATGGAAAATGAGGTGCTGTTCTTTCAGCTTGCGCTTGGAATTCTGGCTGTGGAGGAGGCCGAGGACTGACATATCTGTGATAGTGTGGGAGGGGGAGTTGAAATGACTGGCAATGGGGAGATGCAGACCGCGGTAACAGACAATTGCGTATAGTCAACTCCTGCATTTTTGACTTCAGTATTCTGATTTATCTTCATCTTTGTCTTTATTTTTATCTTACAAGTGAATTTTTGGAAATGGGAATGGCTTATTATGATAGACTAAGTCATTGATAATATTAACAGTAAATCTTATACATTTGTACATGATTTAAAACATTAATTGAATGCAACAGTTATATTTGAGTGCTTATTTGGCAATCCTTCAAAATAGGAAATTATTCAAAGTAACTTTGCGAGCGTGAACCATGAATAATATTATGACATCGCACATATGGTTCAAAACTCTTTCCAATTCCCTTTCACATTCACACTGAAAAGTACCGTATAAGATCTGTGGTTACAGACCATGTTGGAATGAAACTGAAACTATACAGTTTGATTTGGTCTGCCCCAGTATAGCTGTTTAGGAGACTTAGTGTGAGATTGAATAAAAACATGCACAGATTGTCTTAATGGCAGAGATATAAATGATTAGGGAAGAATTCTAACTCTTATCATTTAAATTAAAATCAGTTGTATTCACAAAGACACAATGGAACATGAGCTTCAGATGTGGGGCAGGTAGGGTCTGCAACTCAATGTCACTCTCTCACCAGATTTACACCATGAAATCTCACTGCTACTTATTCTGGAAGGAGATCTACCCTTTATTTTGGATTTATACTGTCAAAAATGACTTTGAACTGTTGCTAAACTTAGCAGAACTGTTGCAAATAGTCTGCCCGGTAAACAAAACTGTTCGGTTGTGAGGCCCTTTCAATCAGTGGGTATGTTTATTAATCAGTATTTATTCCACCGCAGTAGTTCACTCTGTGACAACGTGACAAAAATAATCTTGACAAAAGGTGATCATTAACAGAAACTGCAGCAAGAAATAATCTAAGGTGCAAGCGGAGGTAAATATTTGTTTGATGATGAGTGTGCAGATCCGTGCTCTAAAGGTAAAGACTGTTAGTTCATAAGGCTCCAGAGAGCACACACACAGAGTGATTGATGTGTTCCATCAACTAAAGCTGTGCTTGAAAGATTGGAAGAGAAATGGCATTTTGACTTTGCAATTTAAGTAAAACAACTCTGCTCTGATGTATGTATAAAATTTTGTATAACTTGAAAAAATTTAATCCTGTGATTTATGTACATGAATAAAGAGCATTATATTTTCTTCCCAACTGAGGCGTGTTCAGAAAGATATCAGGTCAATAACATATATCTAGATTTGAATATGTCTTAATTAAAAATCTGTTTAAATGTCTGAAGTTTGAGTAAAGGTTTGAATTAAAGCTTGTATCTTTTCTCCAGTGAAATTAGAATGTTTCAAATTAATTAAAGTTCCATGCAAACCAAATGGTTCTTATGTATTATGAATGAACGTCCAAAACATTTTTGGTACATTTAAAAGACTATTGACACCAACAAACCTTCCCTTTTGATTAATCAGTCTTTCTTTACACTTTATTGTTCAGGTTCCTTGGCTGAGAAATTGGGCTCTGTAGAATTGGTTTACTTGGCACTGTGGATGTCGATTTGCTTGTGCTGTTTAAAGAGGTCCTCAAAGACCTGCAGGTTTGATGGTGATTGAGTGGGTGGTCAGTTGTTTTACAGCATTAGGTTGAGGATTTGTTGCAGGAGGTAACACCCTGCTGATTCTCACTGAGCCTCAAGTAATCCCTTTCACTGTGGGAAACGGTGCTTCATTGGCTAATTCACTAATTCTCCAACATGTGGCTCAAGGGACAGGCCTAGGAGATGTTTACCTTTCAGAGACACAGCGATGGCCATGGCTGGTGTTCTCCAAGGATGTACTCATGGACACCTGCCACATGCTGCAAGCAAAACTGTAGCTGTGGTGCCATATCTGATTGGGTGACTTCTATATGTGCTGCAGTGGAACCAAAGATCCCAGTCATTAGATGCTGCATGATGCTGGGTGCAGCAGTGTTGAACGCAGGCCCACTATTTTCATTCTGGATAGGATGTGCTATAGGTTCCAAGCAAACCTCTGTGCAAAGAAGGAGATGCGTTCCCCCTTCCTCTGTCCCCCCAACCCCCCTCCACTTTGAAATTTCACGTAGGATTGCAGGCAGGTCTGTCAATGTGTAATCCCATCAACCTTAATCTCCAGGCTCCCCCTTGGAGCCCCCATCAGAGTCATCTGAAACAGAACTCAACTGCAACCTTTCCCTCCAGAGAGTGAACTGCTGGCCATTTTTCTGAACGGTCTCAACCTGAAACGTCAACTGTCCATTTCCCTCCATAGATGCTACCTGACCTGTTGGGTTCCTCCAGCTTTTTGTGTGTTGCTCCAGATTCCAGCATCTGTAGTCTCTTGTGTCTCTTGCTGGCTATTTATGCCTGGTGAGATTATGTGCTGACCACACATCTAGGTAAACCTCTGGAATATGAAAAGTGAGGAAGTCCATGCTGGTGGCAGGATTGTCCTCTTCTTTGCTGCCATTATTGCTCAGTAGACAAAACCTGGCCTGTGAGAGCTCTTGGTTATCTGAAAGAAGATGGGTGCAAGGGTAGAATAATGGTGTGGGAGGTGGGAGCAAGTAAAAGTTATGTCCTTACACTACCTACAACGTTTAAATCAGAAGAAATCATGGAATGCAGGCAAAATTGATATAAAATTAGATGTGAACATCCCGCCTTCGATGATTTCACACTATGGTGGCCGCTTCAGTAATGACACTGAGCCAATGAACACATCTTTTCCAGTGGACAATGATTTTATGAACCAACTTCTGCAAGGGAAAAGGAAGCTGTTTCAGTAGGCATCCTGTGTCTGGGGGTGGAAAAGCTCCCAGTGGTTGAAAATCTAGGAGTGTGTGTGATATGTGGCCGAGGTTTGATTATTGTCATGTGTTTGTAGGTATGGCAATGCAAATGAATGTTGAGTAAGAGACAATAATGATAAATAGTATTGTTGGGTAATTATCAGGGTTCATTACATGCAACAACATGTAAGATTAATGCTGTAGTTGTTGAAAGATACAATTTGATTAGGTCTTCACTGACCTTGGCTGCACATGAAGCCGTTAGATGTTTCGCTGCATTCCATCTATATTCTCTGTTCCTCACTCTTGCCATTGACCGTAAGAGTGATCTCCTCTCACTGTCACCTTATTACAGGTTTGATAGCTTTCTAGGACCTGTGTGGAGACTCCCTTTCTCCTCCTTTCCATCTCATCCATCATGTTCCCTGGGCTGTGATTGAAAATCAGGGTATTCTGCCAAACTTACTATTGCATTCTTCAAGTCTTGGAATGGCTTCCATCAATGATTGTGGGAAAGGAAAACTCCCCCTTTAGCAGAGGCATGGCTTCAATCAGTACTGGCTACCTTTTAATTAGTAAGTGAAAACCATTTTGAATGTAAAATAGAGATCCTGTTGAAATTTTCTCTTACTCCTGTCTTCCCAGGTTTTAAACCTGCCTGACTCTATCAGTACCTTGCCTGCAGAACCACTTCTGCTGCTTGCATATTAAAGCTTCATTCTTGTTCTTCTCTGGGTATGAATGATTGAGTGCTATTTACTGATCAGGCATTCCGTATGTTTTAAATGTTTCCTTTGTGGCGACTCACCGTTTAGTCGGGCGAACCGGCTCGGCAGTCGGGTTGCGCGGCGTCGGAGCGACGAGGCCCAAGATGGCGGCGGGCCACGTCTTTCCGAGCGACGGGGAGAACCTGCGCGCGGGAAAGTCTTGATGACGTAGTACTTACGTCATTGCCGGTTGTTTTGGGCGGGAACAGTCTCCCTTAAAGGGCCCACGCAAGGCGGGAAAATAAACCAGTTCTTGTTTGGCAATCCTCCGAGTAGCGTCTTGTTTTATTCCGCGGTAGCAACCGCTACACCTTTCTAATAATCATTGAAAATATTTTGTATTGGAAACTTGTAAGAAGATCTGTGTGGGATGCAATTTCAGCCATTACAAATTTCCTTTGGACTTTATTTGCAATGATGCTCCTTCAGTTTATATAAGAAGAAATAATGGACCTCATTCTTCTGTAGGTGAGCAGTTATGAATTTACAGTGTTAAATAGAACTACTAATGTGGTACTTTCTGCTTCTTTATAGCCAGTGTATTGCCAGAAGTGAATGTGCCATCACATAAAATAGAAATTGCAATTAAAATTAATCAGTTTAATTACCTAGAAATCAACCACTTGATTTTTATAGATGAGGCAAGTGGTGATGAAAAGCAGGTTGCAGACCAATGTTATCACTGGCATAAAATAATTACAGTAATTTCAATCAGGTTGATGACTTGTAACAGCTCCTGAGATGCATAACACAGTTTAACATGGCCAAGAATACCTGTATGCAGGTGCTTGGAAGGAAGCAAAAGTATATAATTTAGTAACTGTTCTGGCCCTCTGTTAGTTCAAGGAAAAATACATCTATAAATGGTTTTAATTGGATGATTGTTCCTACCTGTGACCAGCAGGTCTGCTTGTCTCTGACTTCTGCACATGTGTATTGAATCATGTAAGTCAGAAGTGAGCTGGAGGGCAGATACTGGTGCATCTGACCTTCTGTTCTGTTACTGAACTCAGTCCTGACTAGCTGGTGTAAGATGTGCAATGTCGTTCATCTGAATGAAGTCTGAATGAGTAAAAAAAGCTAAGTGCAGGTAAGTTTTACTTATCTTAATGCATTTAATTAAGTTCTAGGATTTTATATCAATGCTAGTTAAAATTATTATTTTTTGTTATTTAATATTTTTACAAAGTATTTGAGACCTTTATATTGTTTTTATATGTCTCTGATTATCAGAGACATTTAGGAATAATTTAAGGGCCTCTGATAGCAGTGAGCCACCATCATGGCAGTCAGGAGAATGTCTTCAGGATATCCCACCTAAGGTTTAGTCATTACTTATGGCTTGCTTCACCTCGTGGAAGGTTTTCAGATATGGGGAATCAGCTTGTCACCAAACTCCGAGACCTAGGACTCAACACCTCCCTCTGTAACTGGATCCTTGACTTTCTAACAAACAGACCGCAATCAGTGAGGATAGGCAGCAATATCTCCGGCATGATTATTCTCAACACTGATGCCCGACAAGGCTGCGTCCTTAGCCCTCTACCCTGCTCCCTATACACTTACGACTGTGTGGCCAGATTCTGCTCTGACTGCCTCTACAAGTTTGCAGATGATACCACCGTTGTAGGCCGTATCTCAAACAGTGATTAATCGGAGTACAGGAAGGAGATAGAGAGCTTAGTGGAATGGTGTCATGACAACAAACTTTCCCTCAATGTCAACAAAACAAAAGAGCTGGTCATTGACTTCAGGAAAGGGGGCAGTGTACATGCACCCGTCTACATCAATGGTGCTGAGGTCGAGAGGGTTGAGAGCTTCAAGTTCCCAGGAGTGAACATCACCAACAGCCTGTCCTGGTCAAAGCACGTAGATGCCACAGCCAAGAAAGCTCACCAGCACCTCTACTTCCTCAGGAGGCTAAAGAAATTTGGTTTGTCCCCTTTGACTCTTGCCAACTTTTACCGATGCACCATAGAAAGCATCCTATCTGGATGTATCACGGCTTGGTACAGCAACTGCTCTGCCCAGGACCGCAAGAAGCTGCAGAGAGTTGTGGACACAGCCCAGCGCATCACGGACACCAGTCTCCCCTCCTTAGACTCTGTCTTTACCTCCCGTTGTCTTGGTGTAGCAGCCAGCATAAACAAAGACCCCACCCGCCTGGGATATTCTCTCTTCTCTCCTCCTCCATCGAGTAGAAGATACAGGTGCCTGAGGGCACGTACCGCCAGACTTAAGGACAGCTTCTACCCCACTGTTAAGATTATTGAACGGTTCCCTTATACAGTGAGATGGACTATGACCTCACGTCACTTGTTGTGACCCTGCACATTATTGCACTGCACTTTCTCTGTAGCTGTGACACTTTACTCTGTACTGTTACTATTTTTATCTGTACTACATCAACGCACTTCATACTAACTCAATGTAACTGCATCGTGTAATGAATTGACCTGTATGATCGGTTTGTAAGACAAGTTTTTCACTGTACCTCAGTACAAGTGACAATAATAAACCAATACCAATACCAAAGCTTGGCCAGCCCTTCGTGTCCAGATTGGGTTAATGCAGGCAGATGGACACTTTGGGCACCAAGTTTGGGCAATGGGCCAGTTGGGCATGTTGTGGCCCATTGAATTACACAGCTATTACATCTCTGAACTGTTACACTCCTACATGTTTAGAGCAATAAGCAATACAACTGATTTCCACGCTTCCACAAGCACTTAATTTGGGAAGTGTGTACTCATGAATTTAAAAATAAACATTTTTGGAGGGGCTCATTAAGTAAATATCATATACTCCTGTCCTTAATGCATTTAATGCCTCTGATGGCAGCTCCCTAATAAAGACCTGGGTGGAAAAAATAATTTAAGTTGTTGCTCCAAGACTGCTTTCTTCATCTACGCTCAAATTCTAAGTAAGCTGTTTCTTTTCGTTGTTGAAAAACATGTTTATATTGAAAAATGGTATGTATAACAACCATTATCATTACCAGTGCTAGCTGTACAGAAGATAATATGGTACTAATGCCAAATTTGATCTGAATAACAATCTGCATTCTGTAATTAAAATTAAAAATGTTGGAAACTCTCTGTAGGTCAGGCAGCTTCAAGTCTGAAAGAGGTAAAATTTGGAACTATAAAGGAGTCATTGTTTATGGTGAACAGGTAGATATGTGCAGTTGAGATCAAGACTGGATCTTATTGAATAGCAGAATAGAGTCGTGGGGTGGGGGGGTCTATGTGGCTCACTCCTGCTCCTGCTTCTTGAGTTCTTATGAATTACGTGACACACCTTTTACGAATCTTAATACTCAGTTGTCTCACCACAGATGCATCTTTCTATCACTTTCTGTTTTTTTTTTGGTTCAGATTTCCAACATCTGTCGTACTTTGCTTTGGTTTCACTGCTACTAGTCTTCCAGGAATTCCCACTTTGAGGAAGTTCTGCCATTCTCTCTAATGGGAATTTGGTTTGTCTCTCTTCTCTGTTCATCTTATTTGCCTTTTGATTCTATTCTCCTATTACCCTGTCATGATTTACACCATGTAGTTAGACTGCCTTCCACATTTTCACATACCTTGCACTTTTTTTTCATTTGATGTCCTCATATACCTACCTCTTGCTTAAAAGCTCTTCATGTTCAAAATCTTCCTCACCTGCTGAGAGTTTCCAGCACTTTCAATTTTAATTGACATAAAACAGGAGTATAAAATTATAATCGATATTTAGAATTTGTACGAAAAGTGTCCCACTCTTCATTCTTGAATTACTAAACCAGAATTGTGAAGGGTAGTGACATTTAGTTGGTACAAATTCCACATTGATTTGGATTCATCATTGTAAAACATCTGTGCAAATGGCTACCAAATCCACTTAAATATTGCCATCAATAAGGAGGTCTTGGTTCATACTGATTCTGGCACAGTAGTCATAACGGCCAACTTGAGCTCTGCTTTTTGTTTGTAGTCTTTCACTCATCTGAAACTAAAACTCTGATCTGTGAGATAAAAAAAATCTCTCAAGTGGGAAACAGAGAAAAGCTGCTCACAGTAACCTGCTACAGTACATTGAACACTGTTCTCTGTTTAATTATTAAACACACACGTAGAGAAGCAGTGACTGAAGGCCCTTCTCTTTCCTAGTCTACAGCACTGTCAGCCAAGAATGTATACCATTATTTATTTACGTGCACAGATTGCCCTGGTTTACATTTTAAAGCAAGTCAAGAGATTTTTTTAAAAAAAACAGAGAAATATTTGGTGCCACCCAGTAAACTGAAGTTCTGTGCACAGTAAATGATGTACAGACAACCTTTGCTATGCTGCCAGCTGTCACGTCATCTCTTGTGCACAGACCCAGCAATTGAGGCTGTTTTTCTCGAAATAGATTAAGGCCCCGTTGCCTTCTCACTGTCTGTGGAACAGCTGGGCTGTTGGCAACTGGCCAATTCCCATTAAGGATTATAAACGAGACCAGCAATGTATTTTAGAGAGCAGGGGGGATTGTATACTGGTGCATATTGGTGGCTAATTAACTTAGCATCTCTGTTAGTTGATCCACATTTAGCTTCTGATGACAAATAAGAAATCACTTCCAGGTTCTCACTGGTGGCTGTCCCACTGCCCTCCTCCCCCAAATCCCCCAATCCCATCACAGGGTTTAAAGACGAAACAGGTGGAGAATTACTTGAAGAATATTAAACTTTTATTAAATTTAAACGTATCATCTGTGATCCATTTGGTAACACTCTCATCTGAGTCAGATGTTGTTGGGTTCGAGTCCCACACTGAAGACTTCAGCACAAGAATCGAGACTGACAGTGCAGTGCTGAGGGAGTGCTGCACTGTTGATCATCATGCTTTGCATCAGATTTAAACTCCGACCCTACCCATTCTCTCAGGTAGATGTAAAAGATCCCTTAGCACTTTAAAAGCATAGGAATTGCAATGGGAATCCTGGCCACTATTTACCCTGCTATGAATATCACAGGAACCGATTAGATGACCATTATCACGTTGTTGTTTGTGGGAGCTTGCTGTACGCAAATTAGCTGCTGTGCAATGAAAAATTACCACACTTGAAAAGGTAATTAATTATAAAGGACTGTGACAATGTAAATCTTTTTTGAATTTTATGTCACATTCCCTGTGCTCCCAGAAATGAGCCATTACAGCAAATTATTTATTTCTCACTATTATAAAGATTAACAAAGAACATTCCCGTTCTTTCTTTGCCACTAATCCACTAATTGAATTCTGCTGAACTTGTGCTGCAACTACTAATGGACATAAGCCTTTACTGTAAACGTTCTGCATAACTGAACAGTGTATAAATGGTGATGTCATTTCCCATTTCACACTCCAGCTGTTTCCTACCACTCTGCACATTCAGGTTGGCACAAAGGTTACAGGCTTAAAAGGCAAAGCTCATCAGATTCAATCCTATAACCTAACCATCATAATCAAAGGTCACCTAACAGCAATTACGAAAGCTATAAGCATCATACCGACCTATTATTTTTGACTTTCTAGGAAGATAAATATTCTACAAAATACAATGAAAGAATGAGAGATGTAGTTAAGTTTTAAAACAATAAAGTGATTAATTGGGTAATTGGTAAAACTGGGTACTGAAGATCACTGAATGGGTTTAACCCACCCCCATTCATTCCGTTAAAGGCAGCACATTAAATTGATGCTGCCTGCTGTTTTAAATGATTGCTACTTGTAGTCAGTGGTCCTGTCCTACTCACTGATGCATGCAGCAGCAGGAGGCTGATGACAGTAGTGGCTACTATGAATTAAAGGCATCCTGCACCTCTTGAAGTCCAGGTGCATTCTGACTGCGAGAAGTGACGGGAATGTTTCAATAGTTGGTCTGGGATGATCTGAGGAAAGCGGAACATGTAAGAGAGAGAATGGTGAGGGCTTCTGAAATTAGATTGAATGTTTAGCTGCAAGGCTTGAAGAGATTCTGCAACCTTGGGGTAAGTCTTTCAGATATATACTCAATAGATAGTGGGAGAAAGTAATGACAGAGGACAATGGTGAGAGTTTTGCTCCAAACACTTGGTGCAATGTGTGAACCGAGAACACAGAAGAGTACAGCACAGGAACGGGCCATTTGGCCCAGCAAGTATGCGTCGACCATGATGCCAAACTAATAAATCCCATCTGCCTGCACATGGTCCATATCCCTCTATTCCCTGCCAGTTCCTGTGTCTGTCTAAATGCCTCTTAAATATTGCTATCATATTGGCTTCTACCACCTCCTCTGGTAGTTCATTCAGGGATCTACCAATCTCAGTGTAAACGAACTTGTCTTGCACATCTGCTTTGAATTCCTTCCCTCTCACCTGAAACCTATGCCCTCTAGTATTTGACATTTCCACTCTGGGAAAAGGACTCTGACCATCTGCCCTGCCTATGCCTCTCATAATGTAGCATATTTCTATCAGGTCACCCCTCAGCTTCCGCTGCTCCAGAGAAGACAATCCAAATTTGTCCAACCTCTCCACATGGCAACATCCCAGTGAACCTCTTCTACACACTCTCCAAAGCCTCCACATCCTTTCGATAGCATGATGACTAGGATTGCACACAATACTCCAAATGAGGCCTAACCAAAGTTTTATAAAGCTGCAACATGATTTGCCAACTTTTATACTCAGTGCCCCAACAAATGAAGGCAAATATGCCACACACTTTCTTTACCACGCCAATCCACTTACGTTGCCACTTTTGAGGAGCTGTGGACTTGATGCCTCTGTACATCAATGCTCCTCAGGGTCCTGCCTTTTACTGTATATTTTCTTCTTGCATTTTGATGTCCCAAAATGCACCACCTCAGACTTGTCCAGAATAAACTCCACCTCCCATTTCTCTGTCCAAATTTCCACCTGATCTATATCCTGTTGTATTCTTTGACAGCATTGCTCATTGTCCACACCTACACCAATTTTTGTGTCATCTGTAAACTTACTAATAAGGCTACTTACATTTTCATCCAAATCATTAATATGGATTACAAATAACAGAGGTCCCAGCATTGACCCTTGCGAAACACTATCAGACACAGATATCCGGTCAGTAAAATACCCCTCTAGCACTTCTTGCTGTCTTCTTTGACCAAGCCAATTTTGTATTCAGTTTACCAACTCACTGTGGATCCCATGTGACTTAAACTTCTGGACAGTCTACCATGAGGATCGTTGTCAAATGCTTTACTAAAGTATATGTAACAACATCCACTGCCTTGCACTCGTCAATCTTCTTCGTCACCTCAAAAAACTCAAACAATTTTGTGCGACAGGACCTCCCCTGCACAGAGCCATGTTCACTATTCCTAATAGGTCCATGTTTTTTCAAATGCAAAGAAATTCTGTCCCTAAGAATATTCTTCAACGATGTCTATAATTGCCTGGATTATTGCCATTGCCCTCCTTGAACACAACAACACTGGCTATTCGTAGGGACCTTGTCTGTGGTTAAAGAGGTTAGAAAGATCTCTGTCAGCAGTCTTTTCCCTTGCTTCCCTCAGTATCCTGGGTTAGATCCCCATCAGGCCCTGGGGACTTGTCCACCTTAATGTTTTTCAAGACACCCAATTTAATATCACATCCTGGAATATCGATATACCCCTCCCCAATCTCACCATTATCCATTTCCTTCTTCTTGGTGAATACTGAAGCAAAGTACTCATTTAGGACCTCACCTGCTTCCTGTGGCTCCACATATAAATTCCTTCCTTTGTCCTTGAGTGAACCTACCCATTCCCTAGCAACCTTCTTGCTGTTAATATATGTGTAAAATGCATTGGGATTTTCCTTAATCCTACTTGCCAAGGACATTTCATGGCTTCTTTTACCCATCGTAATTCCTTGTTTAAGTTCTTTCCTGCTTCCTTTATATTCCTAAAGGGCCTTGCCTGATCTCAGCTTCCTAAGCTTTATATATGCTTCCTTTTCCTTTCTGACTAAAATTATAATATCTCTTGTCATCCAAAGAAGTGGTTTAGTGATCTGCTTTGAGTTGTCAAGGTGAGTGAGTTTATCTTTAAAAAGCATATCCCTCTGATCAGACCAGCAGTTTCCTTCATTACTCAATCTACTACACTTAAGTCACCCACCTAACAACCAATAATTCATTCTATTCATAGGCTTTACCTAACTCTGAAACATTTAGCATTATTGTAGGTCTTATTCACACACCTCATGGTTCACAAATTGGCAGCTATTCAACTATGATGTCGACATCACTCAGACATCTTGAAGGACCTTGATACACTTCTGTTGTGTTTGTAGCAGAAGGTGACACAGAACAGATGGTGAGGTAGCACACATGTTCTGCTGTAAGGGCTCAGATGAGTATTACAATGAGTTTGGCTACAGAAAGGCGTTTCAGCAAGGCGTTTGATAAGGTACCCCATGAGAGGCTTATGGAGAAGGTGAGGAGACATGGGATCCAAGGGGACATTGCAGTGTGGATCCAGAACTGGCTGGCCCACAGAAGGCAAAGAGTGGTTGTTGAAGGGTCGTATTCTGAGTGGAGGTCGGTGACCAGTGGTGTACCTCAGGGATCTGTACTGGGACCCTTACTCTTTGTGATTTTTATAAACGACCTGGATGAGGAAGTAGAGGGGTGGGTTAGTAAGTTTGCAGATGACACGAAGGGTGGGGGTGTTGTGGATATTTTGTAGGGCTGTCAGAGGTTACAGAGGGACATAGATAGGATGCAGAGTTGGGCTGAAAAGTGGTAGATGCAGTTCAACCCAGATAAGTGTGAAGTGGTTCATTTTGGTAGGTCAAATATATTGGCAGAATATAGTATTAATGGTAGGACTCTTGGCAGTGTGGAACATCAAAGGGATCTTGGGGTCCAAGTCCATAGGACGCTCAAAGTGGCTGCGCAGGTTGACTCTGTGGTTAAGAAGGCATATGGTGCATTGTCCTTCATCAATCGGGGAATTGAATTTAGGAGCCATGAGGTATTGTTGCAGCTATATAGGTCCCTGGTCAGACCCCACTTGGAGTATTGTACTCAGTTCTGGTCACCTCACTACAGGAAAGATATGGAAGCCATAGAGAGGGTGCAGAGGAGATTTACAAGGATGCTGCCTGGAATGCGGAGCATGCCTTATGAAAGCAGGTTGAGGGAACTCGGCCTTTTCTCCTTGGAGAGACGGAGGATGAGGGGGGACCTGATAGAGGTGTATAAGATGATGAGAGGTATTGTTAGGGTAGATAGTCTGAGGCTTTTCCCCAGGGCTGAATTGGTGGCCACAAGAGGACATAGGTTTAAGGTGCTGGGGAGTAGATATAGAGGAGAAGTCAGGGGTAAGTTTTTTACTCAGAGGGTGGTGCGTGGAATGGGCTGCCGGAAACGGTGGTGGAGGCGGATATGATAGGGTCTTTCAAGAGACTGTTAGATAGGTACATGGAGCTGAGTAAAATAGAGGGCTATGGGTAAGCCTAGTAATTTCTAGGGTAGGGACATGTTTGGCACAGCTTTGTGGGCCGAAGGGCCTGAATTGTGCTGTAGTTTTTCTATGTTCTATGTTCTATGTTCTAAGAAGATGGCTTGATGGACATAACCAAATGTGTGATGCAGTGGTAAGACAACCAGAAAGCTTGCAGTCAATGTCATGGTGCACGGAGGAGTCCAGGACCATCTGGGCACAGGGGTTTGCATGGAGCTTGGAGCCTGTACTATGCATCAATGCATCTGTGAAATGTACCATAATGGAGCTTCTGGTTGCTTATGTGAGAGATCGTATTACAGCAAAAGCAGCTTTTATCAAATTTGCAGTGATAGATCACACTGGTACCGTGGAGCCTCAGATTTCTGTAACTGTGACTCCAGATATCACTGTCCAAAGGAGCTTCCAGGGTATCATAACAGTCCATTAATCTTTCCTGCAACAGATGAGTAGGGTTGCTGAAGGCCTGCTCTGGGAAGATTGCAGTGCCCCTGAGGAGTACAAACTTGCTTTTTTCAATCTTCAGTTGACAGCGTTCCTGCTGTAATCCCTACCATTCCACCAGTCCTTGCTATCGCTTGTCAGTCAGTGCAGCACATATTACTGTGGCAAAGTCTCAGATGCTATAACATGAAGCCAGAGCTTCTGGACTCATCAGTGTTCTGAGTTCCCCACCACACCAATAATGCCACTGCCACTGGGGAGCACCTTGTATGAGAACTAGAAAGGGCAACACCACATGCAATATTCAGGGGTGATTGGTTAATTTTGTATGCATTATCATTGAACAGGAATGCACTGCCAATTAGCTTATTCCCCATAGTCCTGCAAAGTTTTTGTTATTAAGTAATTCCTTTTTGAAAGTTGCTACTGAATTTGTTTCCATCATCCTTTGTGTTTACTGTGGCTACGGCAAGTGCCATCTACAAAATACAATGCTGGGTCTAAATTCTGGAACTCCCTACCCAACAGCTTCATCCTGGAGATCACACAACTCACTGAACAAAAGAAATGATTCTCAGTTCTCCCTCAGGCATTTTTGCAATCTCATCATTCCTGCCTATGGATACACTTCCTCCCAACTTAATGTTTCAAAACTTTCAAGCAATGGAAGCAAAGAAATGGAAATTATTCAATAAAAGTGCTTGGGTATTGCAATGAAGTGACTGTAGAATCTTGATCTTTTTATTCATTTACAGGATGAGGGTATTGTTATCAAGGCCAGTATTTATTGGCCTTCTTAAGTGCCCTTGAGAAGGTTTTGGTGAACTACCTTCTTTAGCTGCTGCAGACCTCCTTGGTGAAGATACTCTCACACTGCTGTTGGGTAGGGAGTTCCAGAATTTAGACCCAGCATTGTATTTTGTAGATGGCACTTGCCGTAGCCACAGTAAACATTTAGTGTGGTGGATTGAGAGCCAGCCAAATGCATTGCTTTGTCCTGGATGATATTGACATAGATGAACTAAAAGCATTACTTACCTAGTGGTTATTTGTGTAGGATGTGCTAAGTGAGAGGCATAATTGTATGCGAAACTCAGAATCAGATTTATTTCACTGACATATGTGTTGTGAAATTTGTTGTTTTGCAGCAGCAGTACAGTGCAAAGATATAAAAGTAATATAAGTTACAAAAATAAATAGATAAATAAATAAATAAATAGTGTGAAGAAAAGGAATAACAAGGTAGTGTTCATGGGTTTCATGGACAGTTCAGAAATCTGATGACAGAGGGGAAGAAGCTGTTCCTGAATCATTGAGTGTGAGTTTTCAGGCTCCTGTATGTCCTCCCTGAAGGCAGTAACAAGAAGAGGGCTTGTCCTGGATGGTGAGGGTCCTTAATGATGGATGCTGCCTTCTTGAGGCACTGCCTCTTGAAGATGTCCTTGATGGTGGGGAAGGTTGCGTCCATGATGGAGCTGGCTGAGTCTGCAACCCTCTGCAGCCTCTTTCAATCCTGTGCATTGGAAGCTCCATACCAGGCGGTGATGCAACCAGTCAGAATGTTCTTCACTGTACATCTATAGAAATTTGCGAGAGTCTTTGGTGACATACCGAATTTCCTCAAACTCCTAATGAAGTAGAGCCGCTGGCGTGCCTTCTTCCTGATTGCATCAATGTGTTGGGCCCAGGATAGATCCTCTGAGATGTTGACATCCAGGAACTTGAAGCTGCTCACCATTTCCACCGCTGACCCCTCAATGAGGACTGGTGTGTGTTCTCCCGACTTCTCCTTCCTGGTCCACAATCAGTTCCTTGGTCTTGCTGACGCTGAGTGCGAGGTTGTTGTTGCGACAGCAATCAACCAGCCGATCTATCTCACTCCTGTACACCTCATCGTCACCATCTGATATTCTACCAACAACAGTGGTGTCATGGATGAATTTATAGACGGCGTTAGAACGATGCTTAGCCACACAATCATGAACGTAGAGAGAGTAGAACAGTGGGCTAAGCTTTTGGATATTGTCATCTTTATCTGTCATCTTTATGAGCCTTTTTCTCAGTCCTTTTAGTTTCAATTCATCCTGCACATCTCTTAAACAATATGCCACATATCACCATGGTTACATTGATAATTTAAGAAAGGTGGGTGATATTGTTGCATATTAATTTATTATTAGAATTTGAGAATTGTTTTGCATTACTATGTACCCGATTATAAAAAAAACTAATTTGTCGATTCAATCCAGTTTAAAACCAAATTGTGACTTGTATAATAGCACAAATACAATCCAATATTTCGAGAAAGATTGGCAAACAGTAGTTTATATCCAATCTCTCTTTTCTAGCCTGAATATCAATGCAAATATAATTCTGGACTTCACTTCAATGATTTGTACTCAAGCTGCAACTGAAAGGTTTCAAGGCATGAACCTTGGGAATAAATATTGAAGCTTTTAGATAAACGCTAACAGCAAATCAGATACAGGTCTAAGCTTTTTGTAAGAAGATCTCAGAGAATAGATATTATTACAAGTGGAGAGAGGATTTTACACAGCAAACAAACCCAATGTTTTATCATAAATGAAAATAGCCAGATTACTCGTGATTGAGCTTCAAATTAGTGTCGCAAATTGATAGAGACAACTGTGAACAGCCATTCTTCCATCCTTATCTCTTCTTGTTCCTTTAATATTTTGCAGCTATTTTGTTCACCTCTATCCAAAAACCTTTCACAAGCTGACGGAGATGCCTCTGTTTATCATTCAATACCTCTTGCTTGTTTAAAGAAGAATCTGATGAAAGATCATTGATGACAAACATTAGTCCCATATTGTATATTTTCTGTTTTTGTTTCAGATTTCCAGCGGCTGCAGTGTTTTATTTTTTGTTTAAAAATAATCCATTTCTGATCTACTTAGCATTGTATCTGTCTCTTTGAGCTTGTTGTTGATATTGATAACTCCTGACAATTCCAATGTGCCCCCTCCACCACTTTTAAAAAGGTTCTTGACATTTTTTTTAGTTATTATAAAAGATTTTCACTCAAAAGAACCTGAAATTATTATTTCTGGATGCCAGTGGATGTGTAATAAATACTGAATATGTCCAACATCTTCCTTTATTTCACATTTTCTCTCCTTTATCTCCCTTCTATTTCTACTTCCACACTATGCAGGTGTATTACCCTTTTCTCTTTTCACTGAGAGTGTTCCACATCCTTCCATGATCAACCATGAGTTCCAACAGCAACCACAGGACATCTTCACTGCATTGATGGACTCCACAGATTTCCTCAGCCGTCATGCTGGGAAATCCATTCACCATGTGGGCACCAGGTTAGACAAGGTGTACTCTCATTTATCATAGAACATAGAACAGTACAGCATAGAAAAGGCCCTTCGGCCCACAATGTCTGCACTGACCATGATATCAGTCTAAACTATTCCTATCTGCCTGAACATGTTCCATATCCCTCTATTCCCTGTCTGTTCATGTGTCTGTCTAAATGCCTCTGAAACATTGTTACCATATCTGCTTCTATCACCTCCCCTGGCAATGTGTTCCAGGCATCTTGATGTAAAGAACTTGCCTCACAAATCTCCTTTAACTTTCACCTTAAAGCTATTCCCTCTAGTATTTTACAATTCTATCCTGGGAAAAAGACTCTGGCTATCTACACTGTCTATGCCTCTCATAATTTTATATACTTCCATCAGGTCGCCCCTCAGCTTTTGATGCTCCAGGGAAAATAATCCAATATGTCCAACTTCTCCTTATAGCAAATACATGTAACCTGGTGAACCTCTTCTGCACCCTCCCCAAAGCCTCCACATCCTTCTGACAGTATGGCGACAAGTTCATTAATGGTTGGGATAGATAAATCAGTATGACTGTGAGGAGGGCAAAATAACCAGTACCATTGATAACCAGGAAAATAAGTATATTAATCCAGTGAATATAAATTCTAGCTATCCCAGGAAAAGGCGGTAAGTTTCAGCCATATGGTAAGCAACAATGCATGTGTCGTCCAGTTTAAATAGAGCAGGAAGTTTCCCTTGCCAAAAATACATTAATGAACCAGTCGAATTTTTTGACAATGCATGGGAACTCACAAATGCCTTACAATTTATCAGGTGGAATTTAAACTGACAATCTTTGTGTTGTTAATCCTGTAACATAACTACCACATATTGTGACGTTGTGAAGAAATGTCATGTTTTAGAACCCTCTCAAGAAGATGATTTTGCACATGAGTATTTAAGAACAAATCCATCATTACAATGATGGTGTCTGAGTGTGGCATCGCTTTAATAAAATGAAACTGACCCAAATCTTCATGCTGATCATGTTTCTGTTTTCCCTTTTTCTTATGTTACTTTACCCAATTATCTCATTACCAGCCCTCAAACAGTGGCTATTAACAAGCTATTTCTTCTCTGTTTATTTTCCCTCTTTGGATGTGATGAGCCTTGTGGCTGCAGAAACGTGTAACCTGTTGTATGAACTTCCTAGCTGCACAAATGCCATGTGATAGGAAAGCAGTAAATTGGATAAATTGGCTTAAACTACAAAAATATTGGCATCTATTGATGTTTTACTGCATAAGATTATTGCACAGAACCTTACAATGTGGAAGGAGGCCATTTGGCCCATTTTTCTCCATCCCCTTCCCCTAAAGCTCAGCAAATTTATCAGCTTCAAAAATTTGTCATATTCTTTGTTTGAAGCTGATATTAAAACTGGTTCATACACCCCTTCAGACAATATATTCTAGATGTTAATAACTCACTACATAAAAAATACTCCTCATCTCACCTCTGGTTCTCTCACTAATAGCCTCTGGTTAGTTCGTCATAAAGTCATACAGCATGGCAACAGACCCTTTGACCCATCAAGTCCATGCCAACTATCAAGCACCTATCTGCACTGATCTTATTTTATTCTTCCCATATTCCCATCAACTGCCTCCATACACAAGAGGCAATACTCTACCAACCAGCACTTCTTTGGAATCTGGAAGTGATTGTGCTCGGAGGAAACCTATGTGGTCGCAGGGAGAAGATGAAAACTCCACATGCACATCACCGGACTTCAGGATTGAACTGGGATCATTGGAGCTGTGAGATAGCAGCTCTACCAGCCGTGTCAGTGTGCCACTGCCATTGGAAACAGTTTTTTCTTTATTATTCTAACAAAATCCTTCATGGTTTTCTAATCTGCCCAGGCAGTAAATTTTGCTTCCCTGTCACAGTTTTAGTAAACCTTTCCTCCAATTTCTTGATTGATGATTCATAAAGTTTGGCATAGTTTCCTGACATTTGTACTGAATGCCCCTTGTTTATATGGCATTCTTAAGCAACAGCTTGCAATATTTTTCAACAAATTGAAATGTCTTGGGACGTGTTTCATTTGGTTACAGGGCTGGGTGAAGTTATAGAGGTAGGAAGGGGTAAGGTGAAGGAGGAATTCAACCAAGTTAGTCAATCAAGAACTCAGTCAAGCCTTGCTTTCAACAAACCTGCATCAGCCGTCATTTCTTAAGACATTTTTTTCTCAATAGTTTAACCTTGGATCATTATGATTGGAACTTTCCCCACCATTGACATTAATTCCCTTTCTCCTTTTTGTGAATTGTCAGGAGACATTTGCAATCGTGTCTCAACCCAAAACTTCGACTGTCCATTTCCCTCCACAGATGCTGCCTGACCTGCTGAGTTCTTCCCACATTTTGTGTGTTGCTCCAGATCCCAGCATCTGCAGTCTCTTGTGTCTCCAGTGCACTGAAAGATTGTGATTAGAGATACCACTATCTTCACACTTCCTTCACTCAGCAAACCATGATGCCACTGATCTGGATCCATTGACTATTGTAAATGACCGACTTTTAAGTCCAGCAAAGATTTGAATAAACAAAGCCATCCCTTCAGTCTCACTCGATGAATACATATTAAAACTCCATTGTCTATAGACTTCTGCGAGTTGAAAACACTCTTCAAATCCCCAAGTTCAAGTAGAATCTCAGCAACAACAACCACTTAGCTACTAACCTGTACTTAGTTAACGATCCCTCCAAGTAGAATTCAAGATCTTCTTTCCTGCTGTTTAACATGTGTTGACCTGTGCATGTTAAAGAAAGAACTTTAGCTGGAATGTTCAGCTCAAAACTCATAGCAGCATCATATCAGAGGTTGTCTACATCTTTGCACAGTTCTGGGGAGCTGATAGTCCATGGTCACTAATGCTATCACTAACCTGACACCTGGGGCAACTCATACTCATATGTATAGTCGTAATGGCAGCCATGGCTCAGAAAGAGCATTCTTCATCTGAATTTCACACCAGTATTGATCAGGCTCCCTTGTACAATTTTCATGATCTTTCCTCTCCTTTGACCTTAATACTAATTGACCTAATCCGTGGCAGTGAAGTCTACACTATCACTTGGAACTTAGAACTGCATGTATTAGGAACATATTTTTAAGATTTTAAGATATCTTTATTAGTCAAAACACACAGTGAAATACATCTTTTGCATAGAATGTTCTGGGGGCAGCCCGCAAGTGTCGCCACACTTCCAGCACCAATTACATGCATATTGAATCTTCACTGGAAATTTATACACATAATCCTGTATGTCGGTAGTCTATACATCAGAACACACTCATAGTTTTCCCTTTGCTTTATAACACAAACATCAGTTGCTCATTATTCTTCCCTAATGCTGGCCTCCCAAGCAGTGTTCTTATCTCTATGCACTTTTGTATCTTTGTCACGATGGAATGAGAGTATCCTGTATACATTACACAAAATAACAAGACAATTGGGGCTGAATTCCAGATGTATGTGGTGTTTCTTATTGGTTTTGGGATTTGAATGTGTCCTCATTACTGTACTACTCATGCACATATTGGCCCCAAAACATCAGGCAGCCATATGCGCATCTGTAATTCACTTCTGGCCATCTGGTCTCCCATGTAGCTTTCTGATTACATCTTACCTATATGTGTCTGAAGTTGCTGTAAATGCAAAATGGAAGTCCTCGGCCTCCTCCACTGCCAGGAGAATTCCAAGTGCAAACTGGAGGAAGACCTCCCAACAATGCCACTACTCACCTTGGTGAGCTCAGATACATAAAAAGGTACATAAATAAAAACACAGACTATATTGTTTATGAAGAAAACATAATGTCTGTTTTCTAAACACCAGTTGGGAACTCTCTCCACTTCTTACTCGTCATAGAATGAGAACCATCACAACAGACCTTGCTCAAAATATTTCACAAATTTTGTCTAAAAGATTATCACATGGAGAATCAATTTCATGCCTATCAAAAAAAATTGTGTCTGATGGATTGTGTGAACTATATTGGGAGCAGAATTTTACAAACCAGCACCAAGAGAGAGAACTATCATTCAGCCTTTTGACAGGCAGGATGGTCACTGAAGGGGAGGTAAAGAGAGCACTGGAAGCTAATAGATCACCAGTTTGTCCAAATTGCTATTTCTACTCTTACAAAATTGATAGTTCCTCCCAAAGTGCTGATTGGGATGCTTATTGTGGAAAATAGAACATATCACATTAGTGAAATATAAAATCGTTCTCTGTGAATTTGATTCTACAGACTTTGTTCATGCAATATGCAGATATTTAACTCCTCTACATTGGTGAGACCAAACGCAGACTAGGTGACTGTTTCGCAGAACACCTGCGCTCTGTCCGTAACCACGACCTGCATCTCCCCATTGCCAGTCACTTCAACTCCCCCTCCCACCCTATCACAAATATGTCAGTCCTCGGTCTCCTCCACTGTCAGGAGAATTCCAAGTGTAAACTTGAGGAACAGCACCTCATTTTCCATCTTGGAACCTTGCAGCCTAATGGCATGAATATTGAATTCTCCCACTTTAGGTAATCCCCACTCCCTTTCCCCCCCCCAACACCTCCCCCCCAACCATGCTTATTCTCTTCTCCCCTTTCCTAGCCCTTTTTTATCCTCTTTCTTCTTACCTTTGACCCATCCCCCGGTGGATCTGCTCTCCCCTCCCCCGCGTCTGCCTACCACTATCTCTTACCGGCATCTACCTGTCACCAACTTGTGCCCACCCTGCCTCCCCTCTTTTGCCCACTGATCACTGCTTTGCTTTTCCCTCCTATATATTGGGCTTCCCCTTTTCCTATCTTCAGTCCTGAAGAAGGGTCCTGACCCGAAACATTGACCTCCTGCTTTTCTCCACGGACGCTGCCTGGCCTGCTGAATTCCTCCAGCATCATTGTGTTTTTCATCTAGATTCCAAGATCTGCAGTCCTTTGTTTCTCTTAACTTTGACACTGTGAGTTAAAAATAGCAAAGTACTTTTTGCTATATTTAGATAGAGTCATAGTCATAGAGCACTACAGCATATAAACTGGCCCTTTGGCCCATCTAATCCATGCCGGCCTGGTTTTATGCCTAGTTCCATCTCCCTGCAACTGGACCACAGCCCTCCATACCTCTCTCATCCATGTACCTGTCCAAACTTCTCTTAAATGTTACAACTGAACCTGCATCCGCTACTTCCGCTGGCAGCTCATTCCACACTTGCACCACCTTCTGAGTGAAGAAGTTCCCCCTCATATTCCCCTTAAATATTTCACCTTTCACTCTAAATCTATGACCTCTAGTTCTAGTCTCACCCAACCTGAGGGGAAAAATCCTGTATGCATTCACCCTAATACAGTATATCTGTCATAATTTTGTATATTCCTATAAGATCTCCCCTCATTCTCCTTAGCTCCAGGGAATGAGGTCCTAACCTATTCAACCTATCCTTGTAACTCAGGACCTCAAGTCCCGGCAACATACGTGTAAATTTTCTCTGCACTCTTTCAAGCTTATTGATATCCTTCCTGTAGGTAGGTGACCAGAACTGCACACAATACTCTAAATTTGGCCTCACCAATGTCTAATACAACTTCAACAAAACATCCCAACTCCTGTACTCAATTCCCTGAATTATGAAGGCCAATGTGCCAAAACCTCTCTTCACAACCCTATCTACCTGCGATTTCACTTTCAAGGAATTATGGATCTGTATTCCCAGGTCCCTTCGTTCTACCACACACCTCAGAGCCCTACCATTCACTGTGAAAGCCTTACCCTGGTTTATCCTCCCAAAGTCCATCACCTCACACTTGTCTGCACTAAATTCCATCTGCCATTTTTCAGCCCATTTTCCCAGCTTGTCCAGATCACTTTGCAAGCTTTGATAGCCTTCCTCGTTGTCCACTACACCCCCCAATCTTGGTGTCATCCGCAAATTTGCTGATCAATTTTACCACATTATCATCTAAATCATTAATATAGATGATAAACAACAACGGACCCAGCACCGATCCCTGTGGCACACTACTAGTCACAGGCCTCCAATCAGAGAGACAACCATCTACGACAACTCTCTGGCTTCTCCCACCAAGTCAACGTTGAATCCAATTGACTATTTCATCCCGAATGCCAAGAGACTTAACCTTCTGGAGCAGCATCCCATACAGGACTTTGTCAAAGGCCTTGCTAAATTCCATGTAGACAACGTCCACTGCCTTCCCTTCATCAACCTTCCTGGTAACCTCCTCGAAAAACTCTATTAGATTGGTTAGACATGACCTGCCAAGCACAAAGCCATATTGACGATCCCTAATCAGGCCCTGTCTATCCAAATACTTATATATCCTGGCCCTCAGAATACCTTCCAATAATTTACCCACAACTGACATCAGGCTAACCGGCCTATAATTTCCCAGCTTATTCTTAGAGCCTTTAGCTATTAGCTAACAACATTAGCTATCCTCCAGTCCTCTGGCACCTCACCCATGGCTAAAGACATTTAAATATCTCTGCCAAGGCCCCTGTAATTTCCGCATTAGCTTCTCACAAGGTCCAAGGGGATACCTCATCAGGTCCTGGAGATTTATCCACCCTAATTCGCCTCAAAACAGCAAGTACCTCCTCTTCTGTAATCCAGATATGGTCCATGACTTCACTACTCTTTTTCCTCAGTTCTATAGACTCTGTCTGTCTCCTGAGTAAGCACAGATGCAAAAAATCCATTTAAAATCTCCCCCATCTCTTCTGGCTCCATGCATAGATGACTACGGTGATCTTCAAGAGGACTAATTTTGTCCCTTGCTATCCTTTTGCTCTTTATATAGCTATAGAAACCCTTGGGGTTCTCTTTCACCTTGCCTGCCAGAGCAACCTCATGTCCACTTTTAGCCCTCCTGATTTATCTCTTAAGTGTTCTCCTGCATTTCTTACACTCCTCAAGCACCTCATTTGATCCTAACTGCCTATACCTGATATCTGCCTCTTTTTTCTTTACCAGGGCCCCAATATCCCTTGATAACTAAGGTTCCCTAAACCTTAGCCTTGCCTTTTATCCTAACAGGAACATACAGATTCTGTACACTCAATATTTCACTCTTGAAGGCCTCCCACTTACCAAGCATCTCTTTGCTGGAAAAGAACCTATCCCAATGCCTGCCAGATCCCTTCTGATGCCATCAAAATTGGCCTTCCTCCAGTTTAGAATCTTAACCCTAGGACCAGTCCTATCCTTTTCCATAATCATCTTGAAACTAATGGAATTATGATCACTAGATCCAAAGTGTTCCCCTACACTCATTTCTGTCATCTGCCCTGTCTCATTCCCAAAGAGGAGATCCAGTATCACATTCTCTCTAGTTAGGTCCTCTACATATTGATTAAGGAAACTTCCCTAAACAAGTTTGACAAATTCTATCCCATCCAGTCCTTTTACAGTATGGGAGTCCCAGTCAAAATGTGGAAAGTTAAAATCACCTACTATTACAACTTTATATTTCCTGCAACTATCTGCTATCTTTCTACAAATTTGCTCCTCTAAATCCCGCTGACTATTGGGAGGTCTATAATATATTAAAGGTCGTCCCTTTTCTATTCCTCAGTTCCACCCAAGTTGCCTCGGTAGTCGAGCCCTCCAGTATGTCCTCTCTGAGCACATCCGTTAAGTTTTCCCTGATGAGTAATGCCACCCCTCCCCCTTTAGTACCTCCCCCTCTATCATGTCTAAAACAACGGAACCCCGAAACGTTGAGCTGTCAGTCCTGCCCCTCCTGCAACCAAGTCTCACTAATGGCTACAACATCATAATTCCACGTACAGATCCACGCTTTAAGTTCATCTGCCTTATCTACAATACTCCTTGCATTGAAATAGACACAACTCAGAACATTAGTCCCACCACGCTCAACTTTTCGGTTTCCAGCTTTGCTTGTAGTCTTAACATCTACTTTCCCCACAGCCCCTCCACTTGCTGCCCTGCCATTCTGCCCCCCCCCCCCCCCGCACCACCACCCCCCCTGCCCCCACCCCCCGAGCAGCACTAGCAAACACTCCCGCAAGGATATTGGTCTCCTTCCAGTTCAGGTGCAAAATATTTTAATGAAGTATTATGAGATACTCCTTTCATCTCTTCCCTTCCCATCATTCAGGGACCCAAGCAGTCTTTCCAGGTGAAGCAGCGATCCACTTAGTTCTTCCAATCTTGTGGGCTGCATTCAATGTTCACAATGTGACCTCCTCCTCAATGGAGAAACCAAATGCAGATTGGGAGATCGCTTGGTGGAGCACCCACGTTCAGTACACAGCAGTGACCCTGGACTTCTTGTTGCGTGCCACTTTAATTCCCCCATCCCACTCCCACTCCCACTCTGACCTATTGGTCTGTGGCCTTCTGTACTGTCACAGTGAGGCCCAACGCCTGCTTGAGGAACAGCACCTCATCTTCCACCTGGGCACATTGCAGACTTCTGAACTCAATGTTGAATTCTACAACTTAAGGTAACTTGATCTCTCAGTCTGTATCAGTCATCCATCTGTAATATTAGCTCACCTTGTTTTTTTTTCCTTCCTTTTTTCCCTCTCTCTGGGAGTGGAGGACGTACCCAGCCTGACTCACTGGGACGTCCTCCTGTTCTGTATTTCACAACTCCCACATTATTTTGTTTATGTTCTCACTCTCTGACTGTTCCCATTCACTCATTGACCAGATAACCTTGATTACAGTTTATCCCCAAGGTCACTCCAGTTTCACCCCACCAGAGACATCCCCCTCTCCCTTTCTCCCTGCACCTTTACAAACTCCTTTTCACTACTGACAAAGGGTCTCCCTCCTGAAAGTTGACTCTGTTTCTCTTCCCACAGATGCATCCTGAGCTACTGAGTACTTCCAGCATTTCCTGTTTTTCTTTTATTTTCAACATCTGCAATTCTTTTGATTTTCATTGCAAGGTATTTCATTTCCTAAAACAAAAAAGGGGAAATGCTGGGGACATTCAGCAGCCAGGCAGTAGGTATGGGCAGGCACGGTAGTGTAGCGGGTAGCGTAATGCTTTACAGCGCCAGCAACCAGGTTCAAATCCGGCCACTGTCTGTAAGGAGTTTGTACGTTCTCCCCGTGTCTGCGTGGGTTTCCTCTGGTTGCTCTGGTTTCCTCCAACCTTCCAAAGGCGTACGGGTTAGGAAGTTGTGGGCATGCTACATTGGCGCCGGAAGCGTGGCGACGCTTGCGGGTTGCCCCCAGAACACTCTACGCAAAAAGATGCATTTCACTGTGCGTTTCGATGTACATGCGACTAATAACGATATCTTATCTTATCTTATTTGAGGGTGAAAAACAGAGTTAACATTTTGGGTTGATAACCCTGCTGATGACTGCATATCATCCCTTCCTTATCTGGTTCCACTTATCACCTTTGCTTACTTATCAGATTCTGGTGTCTGCACTTACCACCTTCCAACCTCTGTCTCTGCTACCAACTTTCCCTCCCCCCCACCTCCAACTGCCCTTTTTTTATTCTCTCTCCTTAACTGTTTCTACTTATCACTCACCAGCCACTATCTCCCAACTCCAACTTCCCCCTCCCCCACCAGGCTCCATCTACCCATCATCTCCCTCTTCATCTGGTTTCACCTATCATCTGCCAGCCTTTGCCTTCACCCCTCGCTCTCACCTCTGTATATTGGCTATCTCCCCTCTACACTCTCAGTCTTGGTGCAGGGTCTTGACCCAAACCATTAACCATCCCTCTGCCTCCACGGATGCTGCCTGACTCATTGAGCTCCTCCAGCAGTTTGTTTTTTGTCCCAAATATGTGTAGGTTGGTAGTGAACAGGCCACTGTAAATTGCCCCTAGTGTGGTAGAATCTCAGGAGGGGAGGAGGGAGAGAGTTAATGGGAATGCGGGAAGAATAAAGTGGGATTACTACAGGAATGGTGTGAACAGGAGACACAAAAAATCCTGCAGATGCTGGAATCTGCAGCAATACACAAAAAATGGTGAGGAACTCAGCAGGTCAGGTGGCATCTATGGAGGGAAATGAACAGTTGACGTTTTGGGCTGAGACCCTCATCAGGACTGGAAAGGAAGAGGGCAGAAGCCAGAATAAGAAGGTGGGGGGGAGGGGGGAGGTGCTTGATGGTTGACAGGGACGGTGGGCTGAAGGGCCTGCTTCTGTGCTGTATTATTCTATAACTCTGTGACACAAGTTCCAGAGTCTTGTAAGACACCTATCAGCATTTTAAAAATTTCATCTTCCCCCCAAACTACTTTACAACCATGAAGTTTAGACTCTGCTGTAATGAAGAAAACACAGCAGCTAGTTTACAAGAAATTCCCACAAACAGCAAAGAGTTAATAATCAGATATCCAGGCTACTTTCTCCTGCCATCATTAGCAGAGTCTCCAAAATTCTCCATGTTCTGAAAATCCCTTTTAACTGGCCACCTCTTTCCGCATAATCAATGGTCACCTCAAAGCCTATTGCCTTGACTACCCCATAGCCCTCCCGATGTTTGCTCCATGTTTCTTCACCTGCTGTGTGAAATGATGAACTGGATTTTGCTGAGTGGGACCCACTGCTCACACTGACTGTTCAGGATCTCTACTGAACTAGTTTGGAACCAGAAGGCCAGGATCCTGAGCTGCACCTGAGCTGCACCTGAGCTTCACCTGAGCTTCACACAACATAATTGGGGCACGTGACTAAGTTAGAACAAGCCCTGCCCACAAAACAGCTGAGGCAACCTTCTGACAGATGGTGAAGTCACACCCCCAGCTGTAAAGCTTTTTAATGCTTCTGATAGTCACTGATGTTCAGAAGCATTCAGACTATTAAAGATGAAATAAATCAGAAATCAATAAGTTATAATGTAAAAAATAATATAAAACCATATAAACACACTTTAATGTGATTAAAAATATTATTGCAAACACAAGGTGTTAATGCACACCTTTTTTCCATCCTTTCCTCCACACAGCAGTAAAGCTCTTTTGAAATGAATGGGCTGTGCTGGATCTGTCAGCACACTTCTCCAAAGAAAAGGCAGCAGGGTGAAGCAGCAGTTAATGCTGCTGCCTCATTGCCCAAGAGACCCAGGTTCAATCCCCTCCATGTGGAGTTTGCATGTTCTTTCTGTGCCTGTGTGGTCCTCTGCTGAGTGCCCCCGAATCCTCCCACATCCCAAAGATGTGTTGGTAGGTTAACTGGCTGTTGTAAATTACACCTTAATGTAGGTTAATGGCGAAGAGAATTAAGGGGAGAAAATGGGTGTGTGTGAGACGGAGAATATTTTGCAGGAGTACAGATAAATAAGGAGAGAGGGAACAGGACCAATGGGATAGTCCCCTAGGAGCTGGCATGGATTCGATAGGCCAAACAATCTCTTTCTGTGATGTTATAAGATATGTGTTGGAA
This sequence comes from Pristis pectinata, assembly GCF_009764475.1. Lineage (NCBI taxonomy): Eukaryota > Metazoa > Chordata > Chondrichthyes > Rhinopristiformes > Pristidae > Pristis > Pristis pectinata. The sequence continues at coordinate 17,264,926 of NC_067407.1, forward strand.
AGTCTCAGTAAATCATGTACTTCCATGAAGTAGAGCATAATGATAAAATTACCAGCCAGAATCCTTAATAAATTTGGGACTTCTACATCTGGAAGTGCACATGCTGAAGTTCTGTAACTGCCAACATTTACATTGATGGTGTTTACGTGCAAGATTGGGTCAATGCAATATGCTTGGCTTTATTGGATGTTCTAATTGAGTGTCATCATTGACTGTTCTTTTATCCTTTCATTGAGCAACAGTTTTAAAATTCCTTACCCGCAGAAGAGCTGACAAACAATGTCTTAACAAAACCAAAGTGCAAGTCAACAACTTGAATGCTTCCTGCATGTGGACACTGTCTCAGCAGAACGAAGGCACAAGTTATTGGCTTGAATGCTTCCTGCTGTTGGTTATGGTCCCCGTCTTTTGGTTGGCTGCTTGCCTTTCTGTACTGGAGCAGTATGTGATGTGAGACTTAGAGTGAACAGCTAAATAATAAACATCAGTGAGGTACATCTAAAAGACCAACAAAACCTTTGTTTGCTGTTATTGTAAAAGACATTTTAGTTCTTTCAATTCTTTGATTCTGTCTAATTTCAAATTACTTTTATATGTTTGTATCATGGCTATTATCAATGTGTAGTGACTCACTGTCCGAACAAGCGATCCGGCTCGGTGGTCGGGTCGCACGTCGTCGGAGCGGCGAGGCCCAAGGTTGCGCTGGGCCTTTGTCTTCCCCGAGCGACAGGGAGAACCCGCGCGCGGGAAAAGTTTGATGACGTAGCGCATACATCATTTCCATTTTCGGTGGGTGGGAACCATTCCCCTTAAAAGGCCCGCGCAAGGCGGGAAAATAAATCAGTTTTGTTCTGCAGCTAATCGACTAGTGTCTTACTTTCGCATCGCGGTAGCAGCCACTACAAATGCATATTTAAAATTGTGTAATATTTCATGAAGTTACTGGTATGTGGTTTCATTGGCAAGGCCAGCATTTGTTGCCCATCCCTAATTGCCCCAGCAAAGGTGGTGGTGAGCCGCTTTCTTAACCTACTGTAGTCCATCTAGTGAAGGGCCACTTACAGTGCTGTTAGGGAACTAGTTAGAACTAACGGCTATGAGGAATGATGGTATATTTCCAAGTAAGGATAGTGTACAACCTGGAGGGAATTAGCAGGTAGTGGAATTTGAATGACAATGTATATTATTGTTTTCCTGTTTGACAAAAATGAAATATCACTGCCTTTTGATGTAATTACACTATTAAAATATTAACATGTTAACTGTTTTTTCAGTGTATTTCATTTTAAAAAATAAGCTTTAATGACATATTTGGGGAGAGTGGTTGGGAGGAGTTAAAGTCTCATGATGCAGGGAAGCTAATGTAATATCTGTTGATTTACTGTCTTAGTGAGTTTGTCATTTCAAATTGGCTATGCTTCAGTTTCTTTGCACTATCCAGCTGTGTGGCTCCTGTCAACTCTTTCCTCCAGAGAGGGCATTACTATTGAGATGTATAAATTGTATTCAACAATAAAATTCACCAAAGATAAGAAAATAACAAACAGGGGCAAAGCTTAATTCATGTCAAATTTTAAAGGAATACAGATTTTCAAATGAATACAGAATAAAGGATTCTTTCTTTAAACTGCAACATAAGAAAGTAAGTTAAAATGAAATGGGCAAGATAAGATCTTAACATTAAGAGGGGGACCTGATTGAGGTACTCAAAATTATGAGGGACATTCAAAGGGTAGATAGTGATAAATCCTTCTTCTTTGCAAAGGTATCTATAACCAGAGTCCATAGATTTAAGATATAGGAGATTTAAAGATCAGAGGAAGAACTTTTTCATCCAGAGGACGGTTGCAATCTGGAGTGCAATGACTATGTGAATAGTGAAGGCAGGTCCTCCTACAACATTTAAGAAATATCTTCTCGCTGAGGCAATAAAATAAGTGGGAATGCACAGGATCCCAGAGTTGTGTGAGGATTGGAGGACTGGATGAGGTTACAGAAATAAGGAGGAGGGAGGTGATGGAGGGATTCAAACACAGTGATAAAAATTTTAAGATCAAGGCACTGGTGAACAGGAAGCTAATGTAGATCAGCAAGATCAAGGATAAGAAGGACGTTATGAGTTGGGATATGGGCAGCAGAGTTTGGATGAGTATTGATAGGGTGGAATCCATAATGTATGAGGGTTTTTTTACCAGACAATAGGCTAAGGCTGGAGTAAAAGGGATTGATACTACAGAAACAGAAGTTGGCTTCCTCTCTGTAATGGAGAGGAAGTTACCCTTTATAAAACATACCAGAGTTTCAGACTATTGATTTTATAGAGGGCAGCCAATTTTCCCTACGAGATTACTGCCCAGGGAGTGTAGAATAAATTCCGTGTCATTTAGTCCTGGCAACTTGCCAAATATATTGCTTTGAGGTCTTCTGTGAAAATACTTTGGGCCTTTAACCACTTCTCCAATCATAAGAAACGTATTGCTTTCTCAGAACTGTCAGAATGTGCAAACACAATGCATGGCACATGGTTATAATGAGAGTGCAGAATAATATTATTAATTCTACAGTTATTGTTATTCAACAAGCTTAGTCTTCTTGAGCTATTTTATTTTTAAAGGATTATGTGACACACATATTTTAAAGTAGGTTAAAGCAAAGGAAGGCTTGCATTTACGTACTGTAACACCTTTCACTTCCGATCAGAATGTCCCAAAGCATTTTATACCCAATGAAGTACTTTGGGAAATATGGCATTCAATCTGCATATAGCAAGCTCCAACCCATAACAAATGAGATAATGGCCAGCAGATATTCTTCTAGCAATGTAACTGAAGGAGAAATATCAGCCAAACCTCTAGGATAATTCTCCTGCTCTTGCAGGGCATCTTAGAACATCCACAGAGCCTCAGTTTTAATATCTGATCTGAAGGACAACACTCTTCCTCAGCACTGTTCTGTCACACTTACTGTATGTATTTGGAGTGGCACTTAGACTCAAGTCCTTCAGACTCAGAAGGGAGAGGGATAGCAGCTAACTTAATGAGCGAGGATCAATCACTGGTATGCTGCATTAAACCATAGTTAAGGCCCATACCACACAGACACTATTTGTGGGAAGTGGGTAGCTTCTCTTGAGGAAGAAGATAAGATACTTTGGCACATGTTGTGATTTTTGGATGGAGTGGATGATTATTTGCCACCATTAAATAGAAAACCTGAAAGCAGTTTGAACAATCTCATAACACCATGCCCTTGGAACCTGTTCAGCAGTTCAATAAGATCATGGTTGATTCTGTCCCTCATCTACCTTGCCCACCAGTATGATATCCTCCAATTTCCTCAGTTTCTAAATCTCAGCCTGGAATATACTCAACAACTGGACATCCACAGCCACCAAAGGGAGATAATTCCAAAGATTTACAAACCTCCCCGAAGCCTTGCTCTTAGCTTCTTAGGCTACCTTTGCTAGTTCCAGATTTTCCAGGTGGAAGGAACAATATCTTGGCATCTACACTGCCAAACACTCTCAGAATGTTATATGTTACAGTAAGATCACTTCTCATTCTTCTATGTTCCAGTAAGGATAGGCCAACCTCACAGGATAAATCCCTTACCTCAATGATCCATCTAGTGAATCTATGCTGGACTGGCTTCCAAGGCAAGTATATCTTTTTTTCAGTCTAAAGAGCAAAACTCTGCATAATACTCCAGATGAGTTCTCACCAAAGCTCTGCATAAATTTGACTTCTTTAATACTCCAAACATTTTGCAATTCATGAAGCCCTAGCCTGACGCAAACTCATCTCCACCATTACAGTCACTTACTGACTGAAGCAATTCAAACTGTACATATTGAACAAAGGTAATATTTGTAATTATCATCAAAAGAAAGTAGTAATAATTGCGCAGAGCATTTTCTGCCCTTAATCGACCTTTATTTAAGAAGAGCAGCAGGGATAAGCCAGGTAACTACAGGCCAGTGAGCCTTATGTCAGTGGTAGGGAAATCAGTGGAGAAAATCCCAACAGATAAGATTTATAGGCAAGTGGAAAGGCAAGGGCTGATCAGGGATAGTCAGCATGGCTTTATGTGGGGAAATTCTGATTCACTAACTTGATTGAGATTTTTTAGGAGGTAACTCAGAAGACTGATGAAGGCAGGGTGCTAGAAGTTGTCTATATGAACTTTAGTAACGTATTTGAAAAGGTCCTGCATGGGGGGTTGGTCCAGAAGGTTAAGATACATGGGATCAAAGGTGAGCTGGCTAATTGGATCCAAAACTAGCTTGGTGATAGGAGGCAGAGGGTAGTGGTGGAAGGATATTTCTCTGATTGAAAATCTGTGACCAGTAGTGTACTTCAGGGATTAATGCTGGGGCCCTTGTTGTGCTATATATTAATGACTTGGATGTGAATGTAGGAAGTATGATCAGTAAGTTTGCAGATGATGAGGAACTTGTGGAGAGCAAGGAAGGTTGTCTCAGGCTACAGCAGAATGCAGATCACATGGAAGGTTGAGCACAGGATTGGCAGATGTAATTTAATCCTTATAAGTGTAAGGTGATTCATCTTAGAAAGTCAAATAGAGGTAGGACATACTGTATATATCGCAAATGGCAGGGCACTAAGGAATGTTGATGCTTTGAGGGACCTTGGGGTTCATGTCCATTGTTTCCTGAAAGTAGCAACACAGGTAATAGGGTGTCAAAGAAGGCATATGGCACAGTTGCCTTCATAGATTGGGGAATAGAATATAAAGGTTGGGATGTTATGTTACAAATTTACAAAACACTGGTTAGGCTGCACTTGGGGTATTGTATGCAGTTCTGGTTGCCACACTGTAGGAAGGATGTGGTTGCACTGGACAGAGGGCAGAGGAGATTCATCAGGATGTTGCCTGGATTGGAGGACTTTAGTTGTGGCGAGAGATTGGATCGGCTGAGTTTGTTTTCCCAGGAGCAAAGGAGGCCAAGGAGGTGACCTTACAGTGGTACATAAAGTTATAAGAGACAAAGATAGGATAGATAGTCAGAAACTTTTTTCCACAGTAGGGGTATCAAAAAAAAGAGGCATAGGTTTAAGGTGAGAGAAAGGATTTTAAAGGGGATTTGAGGGGAAAGTTCTTTACACAGAGAGTGCCTGATGTCTGGAACTCACTTCTGTCGGTAGAGATAAGTTCTGCTTTTCTCTCCCTACAGAAGATGACTGATTCGTTGACTATTTTGAACATTTCCTATTTATTTCACACTCCCAATACCTGACAGGCCCTTATTTAAAATTCCATGCAAAAGGCTAAACTTCTGGCATTACAGCTTTCACTCATCATTCACTAATAAACAGTCAGCATAGATTTCAATCTTCTTATCTTTGGAGTGGGACTTGAATCAACCTTTTGACACCGAATCAAGAAGGATACCAACTGAGTCATATTTGATTCACTTTGTCATCATTTGCATTGGTTTGGAGGCAGGTCTGTCTGGATTTCATGGTGTTTAAATATCATTGTGAAGACATGAATCAACATACGAACATATGAATTCAGATCAGGAGTAGGTCACTTAGTCCCTCGAGCCTGCTCAACCATTCAATAAGATCTTGGTTGATCTAAATATAACCTCAATTCTGCCTAACCCCAGTAACCTTTCACCCCCTTGATTATCAAAAACCTATCTACTTCTACCTTAAAAATTTTCAAAGGCTCTGCTTCCGCTGACCTTAAAGTGGTTGCCACAAACAAGATTTTGCCTCATTTCTTAAATAGGTGATCTTATATTCTTAAAGTGACTTCTAGTTCTGGATTCTCCCACAAGTGGAAGCATCTTCTCCACATCAGCCTGTCAAAACCCTTCAGGATCTTATACGCTTTTATTAATAGGGCACATGAATGATAGAAAATTATGGGGCTATGTGGGAGGGAAGGGTTAGATAGATCTTAGAGCAGGATAAAATGTCAGCACAACATTGTGGGCCAAAGGGCCTGTACTGTGCTGTAGTGTTCTATGTTCTATGTTCTAAGTTGCCTGTTACACTTCTAAACTTCAACTAATATAAGCCTGAATTGTCCAACCTTTCCTTGTAAGATAACTCACCAATTACAAGTGTTAATCTGAAAAAAAACTTTTCTGAACTGCGTCCAATGCATTAACATCCTTCCTTCAGTAAGGAGGCTAAGACTGTACACAATACTCCAGAGGTGGTCTCATCAGTGACCTACATAACTGATGTATAACCTCCCTACTTGTGTACAAGTCTGACAAAGGGTCATCGACCTGAAATGACAACTCTTTCCCTTCCCACAGATACTGTTTCCAGCATTTTCAGATTTCCAGTCTCTGCAGCTTTTTTGATTTTCTCCCAACTTTTGTATTAAACTCCCTGAGCAATAAGCAATAACATTCAGTTAGCTTTCCTAATTACTTGCTGCACCTACACACTAGCCTTTTGTGAATCCTGCACCAGAACACCCAGCTCCTCTGCATCTCAGAGCTCTGCAATCTTGCACTATTTACATAATACACCTTTTTCTAATTTGCAATTGTGGACAACTTCACATTTCCCCACAATATACTCCATTTGCTAGATCATTACCTATTCACTTAACTTATCTACATCCCTTTGTCACCTCTTTTTCACAGGAATCAATTCCTATCTCCAATATTTTACTTTTATCTGGGATGGGAAATTCACAAACAACATTCATAATGAGAGGGAAATGACCTAGGGATTAAAGGGTATTCCCATATTGTAAGATTTATGACTATGGGTGATAGATATTTTAAGAACTATCTGCCCTCAGATACTGCCTGGCCTTCTGAATACTTCCAGTGCTTTCTGTTTATATGGTTGCATTGTGTTGTTTCTAAATGGGACAGCCGGAACACATCTTTTTCTAGTTTTTAAATTGTTTTTTCAGTCTCTAATTTCCATTAGTAGAAGAAAAGGAGATCAATTTTTCATGCCTTTCTGAAGTTTGTGGCAGATTGTTTTCCCATATCCTGAATTGAGAGTCCACGTCCAGCAAGTTTTGCCTTCTGTGCCATGACTACCCATGCTGCTGATCTCTCAATTTAATACTTTCCTGTTTAGACAGAGCTGATGTTTGCATAAATATTTTGCTTTGTACAGTTGTTCTGCCTCCAAGTCAAGTGTCACCATTCACCAACCAAACTTCCTTTCACTTCCATTCTCTCTATTCTATGACTTAACTTTTTATAAGTTATTTTGAAAAGGTGAAGCACTGTTAAACACTCTCTGTATTGTAACTAAAATATTGCTTTCCCTAGCCTCACTCAGTCTCCATCAATAGTGAATGTTGAGCTGACAAGCTCAATCACCCTTGTGATTAATGTGCACGTTGCTCCACGCACTTTAGTCACTGCCTCTTTGTATGTGGTATGTCAATGGAAATGTATAGCAGGAAACAATATTAAAATATGAAAGCTACTGAACGGCATTGAATTTAATTTTATCATCTGTCTCCTGATGCTTTTCTTATATATGAGCTTTCCCAGTATTGCAAGAAAATCCAGTTTATAAACCGTGGCAGACTATAAATAGGAAGCTCACTGAAAAGAACTATCCTTCAAGAGCAGAAAGCAAGTGAAAATATAGCTAAGCCTCTTAACCATAAATGCGATACTCAGGGGACATGCAGAGGCTACAAATACTGGGCAGATTAAAAAGCAAACTGGCAGTGATCGAGTTTGAAAGTCAATTCTTCTGACAGATACTTTAATAAGTATCTGCTATTGGAGCATATGCTGCCGTGTAACTTTTTGTCTCACCATTTTGTCCTTCTCCAGCCTCTCTGACTCATGTATGTGACCTGCTTTGAAACCCTTGAAATGGCCACAGAGGGAGTTCCCTTTCTCTCTGTAGCAGGTATTCACAAAGCAGCTCAGGCTGAAAATACTAAGCTTCCGTCAGGAGATGAATTGAACCTGCTTTTTACCACTTGGTGTCATTAGAGTCCTTGTATTTGCAGTATTAAGCCAATTGTTGTTCTGGAAATATGGAATCCAACGTTACCTGGAGTGAGGGAAAAAAATGAGGAATAGTTAGAATGCTCCTTCAAATTCTAGTGGGAGGGGAGTGGAGGATGAGAGATTTGCCCCATTAAGAAGTATGAGTCAGGGAGACCCTGCTCTAACCTGGGAGATCCCACACATTTTTGTTAAGTTCCCACCAACTGGGAATTTGTCTGATGGTGGGCATATATTCTCCCCTTCCCTTTCAGCATTTGGAAGGTACCACTCCCTTCGTGACTTCCTGATCCACTCTTTCATCCCCACCTACCACTCCTCCTTTTACAGCATTTTCCCAAGAAGCCACAGGAGATGCAATAGCTGCTCTTTCCATCCGTGGACCCAAACAGTCTTACCAGGTGAAGCAACAATTCACTTGTACTTCTTCTAATCTAATGTACTGTATTTGGTTTTCATAATGTGGCCTTCTTTATATTGGAGAAATCAAATACAGATTAGGTGAAGCCTGATCTTCTGATTGGTTGCCACTCTAATTCACCATCCCAGACCTTCTCTGACCTTTCTGTGGCTTCCTGCACTGTATCAACGCAAGCTTGAGGAACACAATTCATTTTCCATCTGGGCACGTTGCAGCCTGCAAGACTCAACAATGAATTCTCCAACTTTAGATGACTCCCTTTCTCTTTCTGCTTGTATCAGAAATGGCCATTTTTGCCATCATTTTAGTTCAGTTTTTCTTATCTTTTTTCCATTTATTTGCATAGTCTGGCTTGCTGGACACGTCCCACAGCCTTATCGTTAGCAACATAAAACAAAGAAGCTTAATCTGATTTTAACTGCCACATTAGATCATCTAGTGTCACTTTATCAGAGATATTCCCTTTTCCCACCCATCGACTCCTCCCCCCACCTCTCTGCTACCAACACTAACGTGTTTTCTCTCTTTCCTAACTCGGTCTATCATTTTAGCCAGTGATGGGGCTATGTACTGGTGAACTGGCAAGCCAATCACAATTAACCTACTCCGAATGTAACCAGTCCTACAATGTGGGGCAGATCTGCAGAATCAGCAAGGATGACACTTTCACCTCTACATGCACCATTGGAGTGGACCCGCAGGACTTTAAGTCATTGTTATTCATAGCACCGTGTCCACTCTAACAACGCTGTTTTAATATCACCATGTTCATTTCCCTTTTAAGAACCAAAAATAAAAAGAATGGAAAATATTTGGAAGATATTTTGCACTATTTATTTATTTTGTAATTTATAGTAATTTTACATCTTTGCACTGTACTGCTGCTGCAAAACAACAAATTTCACGTCATATAAGACAGGGATAATAAACCTGATTCTGATCTGAAATAAAAACTGAAAAGGCTTGAAATACTCAATAGGTCAGGCAGCATCTGTGAAAAGAGAAACAGAGTTGGCATTCCAGGTTGAATACCCTTTTCCAGAACTGATGAAGGGTCTTTGAGCCGAAACAATAATCCTGTTTTTTTTTTGCCTGACCTGCTGAGCATTTCCGGTATTTTCTGTTTTTATTTCAGATTTCCAGCACCTGCATTTTTTGTTGTCTCTAGCAGCATGCTAACCTTTACAAGCAGCTCTATGTATTTATCATCACTAACATGGGGGCTAAAATATTTGGAGTTACAGAGACTTCCTCACTGAATCTGGGATTTAGGTTTTCACAGAATCTAAACTTGTGAATCTCAGTATATTTGGTGGAACTTTCAGAGTTCATTTTTAAACATTGGAGGTTTTATTCAGCTGGAAGATGTAAGTTGTATTACAGTTAATACTGTAATGAGATTAAGATAACACTGCCCTCCAATGGCATCCACTAATAGGCTTTAATAATTAAGTAAATTAAGAGCAGTTTATCATCACCAGAAAAGCACTATTACTGAGAAATGTATCCCTGGTCAGTCGCATTAAACAACTATATAGACAAGTCTGTAAATTATGCAGTGTCTCTGAAACTGAACAGAATTTTGGAAACAGAATTTAGTACTAAAAACTAGGGGAGAACTTCTAAGTATATTAGTTTTGAAAGATTAGAAAAGCAAGGGATAATATGGATTATGGAAAGAAACATTCAAGGGATAACAAGATTAACACCAAATATTGTTACAACTATATTGAAGAGAGAGGTGGTCAAGGGTGATCTAGGCACCTTGAAAACAGATAGGAGTAATACTGCAACCAAAAATAGGGACTTGCCAGTTTATTGAAGAATTATATTGTGTCCGTCCTCATGGTGGAGGGAGAAGATGGAAATGTACCTGACATTCCAGGGAAACCATAAAGGATCAAGGATTAGAATTCACTAACATGAATGTTAACAAGAAAATATTATTAGAGTGAAAAGGGGATGATGATAAAAATACCTCCAGGACCTGATTATTTCCATCCTAGGATTATAAAGGAAGTAAATGAGGAAATTGCAGGAATAGCATTGAATATAATCTTCTAATACTTATGTGATTCTGAGCCCAATCTATCTGTTTGATTTGTTAGAGAGAGATAGAGAGAGAGAGAGGGAGAGAGGAGGAGAGGGAGAGAAAGAGAGAGAATAACATAAAACAGATTTGTATTTATATGGAACCCTTCATGCACAGGACATCTCAAAGTGCTTTATAGATAATTAGGGGGAACCATGGTGTGCTGGTTAAGTTATGGGCCATTAAACCAAGAGCTTAGATTAATGATCCAGAGACATGAGTTGAAATTCCATAACTACAGGTGGGAAATTTAAATCTGGTTAATTATATAATCTGGAACTTCAATAACGTACTCGTTTCAGTAATGGTCACCATTCTTATAAAAACTGAAAAGCAAAACCCTGCAGATGTTGGAAACCCAAAATAAGACAGAAAATACTGGAACTACTCAGATGGTCAGATGGTAAGTGTGGATAGAGAAACAGAGTTTAGCGTCTCAGGTCAGAACTGAAAATAAAGTTAGAAATTAAACATGTTTTAAGATGCAGAGAAAACAGGGGAGGGTTGGGAATGGGTGGGGGAGGGGCGGTTATAGAGAACACAAGGCAAGGGGCTTCACCTGCTATGATGACAAGACTTTCTATACCACTGCTTCTGCAATGTCCTTTTTTCATCCTCAGATGCCAATTGCTGCACTTCTGCCCTCACCCCACTGTGCTCCCACACAGAGTGAGAGTGTTCCTGTGGTGCTCACCTTCCACTCTGCTGTTCTTCACATTCTATGGATCATCCCCAACACCAGGTGGAGCTGCCCTCCCCTTTCAGCATTCTATAGACACCATTCCCTCCTTGATTCACTCTCCACCTTTCATCTTTCTCATGGCAGCTTTCCATGCAGCGGCAGGGGATGCAACACCTACTCAGCTTGGTGTGGGAACCATAGGAAAATTTGCTTCTTGGACCCATGTTGAGAAACCCGATATGTAAATGGAAGTGAGGGCAGATGTATTTTGTTTGCTGGGCCGGGAGATGGGGGCCTTTCTTGCAGCACTCCAAGTCTCTCACAGTCTCTGCAATCAGGTGTCAGCTCGCAATATCAGTGGCCCTTTCCAGCAATATCACTGACCCCTTCCTGCTTTATCGGTGACTCTTTCCTGTTATATCATTGACTCCTTCCTTCCAATTTCACTGACCCCTTCTTGCAATATTACTGACCCTTTCCTGCAATATTATAAACCTCTTCCAGCATTATTACAGGCCTTTTCCTACAGTATTACTGATCCCTTCCCAAAATTTCACTCACCCCCTTCCTGCAGTATCAGTAATCTCTTCCCACATTATCAGTGACTCCTGTCCATAATATCAGTGACCCCTCCCCACTATATCAGTCAGCTCTTTCCACAATATCCTGCAATCATTGGCACATTCCCAGTGATTCTTCCCAAGATCTCAACCTCACTGATCACTGGATCTTCTCCACCCCCAATATCACCATCAGCCCAGAATAATCATGCATTCTTTCACACCCATCATCTTACTCTGATTAGTCTCTGCACACCTTCTGCCCACAGCCCAAACTAAAATTCACTCCACTGCTTACAGTCTAGCTGCTTTCCAGCCACAGTCTGTTCTGTGATGTTCTTCACCTGACAGAGAACAGAGTCTGTCGGTCAGGCTGGTTCCTAGGCAAAAGTTCTTTAGAACCTTGAGAGATATTGTGAAGTTAGTTCTTCAGATCAGAATGTCCCCCATCCCTCAACCGGTTGGAAATCCTGGTCAGTACATATAAGGATCTTTGGGTCTAAGAGACAGAGGGGGAGAGAAAGATAGAGGGAGATTGAGTAGGAGTGAGAGATTTGTGTGTGCATTAATCAGGTGAGAAGAGGATCAAGCCCAGTCCTGGCATTCTACCAGTCAAATTATCTGCTGACAATTTTTGCACAGAATCCCAGATAAAAAATAACAACCAGATGAAGGGTCTTGACCCAAAACATCGACTGTTCATTTCCCTCCACAGATGCTGCTTGACCTGCTGAGTCCCTCCAGCAGTTTATTTTTTGCTGCAAATAATAACAAGCTTAGATAAAGAGCAGAAGAGTGACTGATGGCAATGGAATTGGAGATCAGCGATGTCAGACAGGAGAGGAAATTGGGTTGAGAAAGACTTGGAAACTGCATAATTCCCGAAAATGGATGGTAAAATGTGCAGAGTTTTAAGCCATTTATTACACATATTTCTGGTGTCTTTCTAACTGATTTATCTTTCCAAGCTATGTTTAACCCTGATAATGTAAAATCTTCAAGGTAATGTGCTCCATATTCATAGAACAGTACAGCACAGGCCCCTCAGTCCACAATGTCTGGGCCGAGCATGATGCCAAATTAAACTAATCCCTTTTGCCTGCACATGATCCCTATCCCTCCATTCCTGCATATTCATGTGCCAATCTAAAAGCCTTTTGAATGTCTCTATTGCATTTGCTTCCACTGCCACCTCTGGCAATCTGTTTCAGGCACCTTCCACTCTGTGTAAAAAAACTTGCCCCAAACATCCCCTTTAAACTTTCCCCTTCTCACCTTAAAGCTATGCCCTCTCGTATTTGACATTTTTACCCTGGGAGAAAGATTTTGACTGTCTACCCTATCTGTGCCTCTAATAATTTTGTAATCCTCTATCAGGGCTCTCCTTAGTCTTTGATGCTCCAAAGAAGACAATCCAAGCTTGTCCATCTTCTTCTTTGTGGAGGAACCTGAGCTTACCTACAATCCAGCTCTTAATTTTGGAAAACTTTGTCCTTCAAGTCTCCAGTTACCAGTCTTCTAAAATTGTAAGAATGAAAATGAAGAATGGGACATAGATTAAATTGCAACATCCTACAAGAAACCTAATCACCTGTTAATATTAAATTCATAGGATTTCCTGTCATGGAGTTATGCAAAACCTCAGTTCACTGCATTGCTATCCCTGTGATACTGAAGTATTCAATTCATGATATGATTTAATCATGGCACCCTACTGTTTGCAATTGTCTTCTGTGATGTCTGCCTCAGGCTAAAAAATTGTTAAAAATGGCCGCAGAAGTTCCATGTGTTTGTTATGTTCAATAACACAGGCCAGAGTGTGTTTTGGAAGCAGAACACATTTCAGCATTGATGTAACTTTAATTTGATGTAACTTCACTCAAAATTCACTCTTCCAGTTTTGATGTGAACTGTATTTTTCTGAGTTGCTGAGTTGTTAATGTAACATCCTGTGCATAGTTTGCTTTGATGTTATTTTGCACATGTCTACTGATTTCACTCACTGCTTCCTAAACTGATGATCTGATGCCAATGTTTGATTTATGATGATATATGATAACACGAAAACTGGAAGTACAGTAATTAGATGACTCAAAAGTGACTATCCCTTGAAGTGAAGCAGAATAACTTGATTGTAGAACTATGGTTCACCAAAGAGCTGGGGGTATATGTTTCTTGAGTTTCACAAAAGTTGGGGATGATGATTTATCAGTACACATTGGTAATTGAACAAACCACCCTTTTTCCCAGACTATTGCTTCACTATTCTGCTTATGTAATCTAATTTTAGTATGTAATTTTATCACAATCTTTCAAAGGTGGCCCTTTGGCACATGTCAGCGTGCTACTACAGAATGCATTATTCCTACTATCTATATTTTTCATATAGATATTATTGTGTACTTACTTCCCAATCTGTCTTTGCATTTTTCATAGATTCATTTGAATTTCAAACAAAGCTTTGCATCCTGGCTGAATATAGTATAGACAACAGGAAAAGTATCTTCAAGTGATTTTGCTCAAGATGTATGAAGATGCATGAAGAATGAACTTTTAGTAATTGGGTCATGTTCTCTATGAAAATAGAATAAGAATTGCGCATTCAAAGACTCTGAAACCAACTGAATAAACCTTGGTTAAAGTTTCACTTTACAGGACTTGGAGTTTCACTTTACAGGACTTGGGACTTGGAGCGAGAGTGGGAGAGTTTAAAAGAGGTAGGTCTTGGGGCTTGCTTGTGAGTTTCATTTTACAGGACTTGAAATGAAGCAAATTTGTTAATTGTTAGTTAATAGTTGATTGGCGAATTAGCTAATTAACAGCAGCCAATAAAAGACGTCGGATCAAGCAGAGTGGCCGTTGTGACAGTGGGCCTGTGTAGGAGTGGGGAGCTGAGGGATTGGCATTGGCATGAAGAGGCTGAGTAAGTTCTCCAGGTGTTGGGAGTGAGACTGGCTCTTTAAAAAGGCACAGGTAAGGTTTTATTTTGTTGTTGATCCTTAGTGCTTGATTCAGTGCAGGCAGGATGGTTGTTAGGGCAGTCCTCTTGCAAGATGTGGAAACTCATGGAACCTGTGGTCTCCCTGACAACTATGTCTGTGGGAAGTGCAGCTCCTGACAGACATGGTCAAGGAACTGGAGGTGGGTTTGGATGTACTCCAGATCATCTGGGAAGCTGAGAGTGTCACAGATGAGACTTTTACTGAGGTGGTCACACCCAAGATACAGGCTTCTGATAGGTGGGTGACCGCCAGGAAAAGTAAGTGGAGTAGGCAGTCAGTGCAGAGTTCTCCTGTGGCCATTCCCCTCACTAACAGGTATACCTTTTTGGGTACTTTTGAAGGGGATATTCTTTCAGGGTTTAGCAGCAGCAGTCAGATCCCTGGCACTGTGGCTCAGAGGGAAAGGGTGCAGTCAGACAGAGCAATAGTAATAGGAGACTTGACTGGGGGTGGGGGGGGCAGACAGGAGATTCCATGGCTGCAGAAGAGATGCCAGGATGGTGTGTTGTCTCCTGGGTGCCAGGGTCAAGGATGTCTCTGAGTGGTTGCAGAAAATCCTCAAGGGGGAGGGTGAATAGCTAGAGGTTGTTGTACATATTGGTACAAATGACATAAGTCGAACAAGGGATGAGGTCCTGCAGAAGGAGTATAGGGAGTTTGGTAAGAAATTAAGAAGCAGGACCACACGTGATCTCTGGATTACTCCTGGTACCACATTCTAGGGAGGTCAGAAATAGGAAGATAGTCCTGATGAATTTGGGGCTGAGGAGCTGGTGCAGAGGGCAGGGATTTAGCTTCTTGGACCATTGGAATTTCTTCTGGGGTAGAGGTGACCTGTACAAGAGAGATGGGTTGCACTTGAACCAGAGAGGGACCAATATCCTTGTAGGGAAATTTACTAATGCTACTTGGGAGGGGTGAACTACATTGGCAGAGGGGTGGGACTCTGAGCAGGACCAAGTCACGGGGTAAGACAGTAGCCAGTGAGAGTGAGTTTAATAATCAGGATAACCAATGGCACAGTAAAGGCAGGGAAAAGAATAATCAGTTAAACTGCATTTATTTCAATGCACCTGCTTTAACAGGTAAGGTAGATGAACTCAGAGTGTGGATTGGCTCTGAGGACTGGGATGTTGTAGCCATAACAGAAACATGGCTGAGAAAAGGGCAGGATTGGCAGCTCTATGTGCCAGCATACTGATGCTATAGGCATGACAGAGGTACAGGTAAGCAGAGGGGGTGTTGTCTTTTTGATAAGGGAGGACATAACAGCGGTACTTAGAGATGACATTTTTTTGGGGGGGGGAGTCAACAGTCCATACGGGTAGAACTCAGAAACAAGAAGGGGAGCATCACTCTGCTGGGGCTGTATTATAGACCCCCCCCCCCTTTCTCTTCCCTGCACCACACCCCACGCCACCCCCCCCCCCCCCACATAGTCAGCGAGAACCTGAGGAGCTGGTATGTGGAGAAATTGCTCATAGTAAGAATAATAGTTGTATTAGTGGGAGAACTCTGACTCTGAATATAATTCTTTTTTGTAGCACACTTCTCAAACTGGGATGTGCAGATTTCAGAGACCAAGTACTTTTGATGTACAGTCAGTATTTAGCATAATGCTATTACAGCACCAGTGACCCACATTCAATTCTGGCTGCCGTCTAAGGAGTTTGTATATTCTCCCCACGACTGCGTGGGTTTCCTCCCACATTCCAAAGACGTACGGGTTAGGAAGTTGTGGGCATGCTATGTTGGCACCAGAAGCATGTCAACACTTGCGGGCTGTCCCCAGAACACTCTACACAAAAGATGCATTTCACTGTGTGTTAATATACAGGACATGTGACTAATAAAGAAATCTTATCTCGTATGAAAAATATGGTGGATCACAAAATGACATGTTAAGAAAGAATGAACACTCTGTACATGGGATTGTCAGAATGGGGGAAAAATTGAACCTTTAAGAACTGGGTGAGAAGAGATTTCATCCCAAATGTGTCCAAACCACTGAGTGCAAAGTCAACAGGAAACTTAATTATGTAGCCAAAGCAGTAAATTACATCAGAGGAGAAAACGATCACATCCAAGGTGCTCTTGTGGTTTCCACTTCTGGTTCTGAAGAAATAAGTGGAGACAGCTGTGAAATGGAATCACTCTTGAGGAGAATCCTTGTGGTAGGATAATTGGAAAGGCAAAGTGATGTTATGGAGGTGTATAAGGTCTTAATCAATATATAAAAATATATATACTGTAATTTGGAATGTCACATTATATCAAACTACAACAATAGAATCAAGCACAGGATCAGGAAGCTATTTTAGGGATGATACTGGAAAATTTTATTTACACCAAGAATGGTTAATGTGTGAGTACTTGGGATTATGCAGGCAAAAAATCTGCAATTATTTCAGAATCAGTTGGAGGATGCTGCTGTGGGATAAATTAAGAAAGACAGAATGACCTCCTTCATCTCCAATTATCACTGTGATCTTGAGAATTGAAGATTTTATGACACATATAGCAGCATCTTTAAATCGGAACTCATTGGAGCCAGTTCTTAAACCTGTAGCTGCACAGCATCAAACGGAACATTTTATTACACTGGCATTTGATGGTTCATGCTGAAACATTTCATTAACCTTTACAGTTTGATCTTTGAAATGCATTGATGTCACCATTGCACTTGCAATTTGTAGCAGCATTGACTATCCATGTTAGAACTAGTGAATAAAGAAACATTTAATTAGAAAGATATGTAATTCAAGTGACAGTGTATGTGGCTTGTGATAAATTAGGCAACTGTTGGTGTTGTTCAGTAGTATTTCCTTGCTCTTTAATTGTTAATCAATATATACAAAATCAAAATATACAGATCAAAATCTGCAAAGATTTATCTAAAAGTGCCTTCCATCAATCTCATTAATCATTAAAGGTGGGCTTAAATGGTGTTTCTTTGAAGATCCAAAGATATTAATAATTAGGAAACATTGCTTGTTCATTGTAATGGTTGAGAACATAGAACAGTACAGGAACAGGCCCTTCAGCCCATAATGTTCTGCTGAACCAATTGCATTAGCAATAAAAGGCCCAACTAAACTAATCCCTTCTGCCTGCACAATGTCTGTATACTAACATTTCCCTCCCATTCATGTGCCTATCTAAGCTTCTTGAATGCCCCTATCATATTTGCCTCCACCACCACGCCAGGCAGTGCATTCCAGGCACCCACCACTCTTGTTTTTAAAAACAAACTTGCCCTGTACATATCCTTTGAACTTGTCCCCTATCACCTTAAATGCATGCCCTCTGGTATTGAACATTTCAACCCTGGGGAAAAGATACAGGCTGTCTATCTACGCCTCTCATAATCTTTTAAACTTCTATCAAATCTCCCCTCAACTTCTGCCACTCCAGGGAAAACAACCCAAGATTGTCCAACCTCTCCTCAGAGCACTTGCCCTCTAATCCAGGCAGCATCTTTGTAAACCTCTACTGCACCCTCTCCAAAGCCTTGATATCCTTCCTATAATGGAGTGACCAGAACTGAATACAATACTCCAGATGCAGCCTAACTAAGGTTTTATAAAGCTGCAGCATAACTTCCTGGCTCTTGAAATCAGTGCCTTGACTAATGAAGGCAAGCATGCCACATGTCTTCACTGCCCTGTCAACCTGTGTAGCCACTTTCAGGGAGCTATGAACTTGGACCCTAAATCCTTCTATTCATCCCCACTGTGAAGGGTCTTGCCATGAACAGTGTGCTGTCCCTTTACATTTGATCTCCCAAGGCGCAACACTTCACATTTGGCCGGGTTGAACTCCATCTGCCATTTCTCCGCCCATATCTGCGACTGATCTCTATCGCACTGTATCCTTTGCCGGTCTTCTACGCTATCCACAACACCACCGATCTTCGTATCATCTGTAAACTTACCCACCCATGTACATTTTCATCCAGGTCGTTTGTATAAATCACAAGGATCACTTCTAATTTTTAAATAAAAATTCAGGTGGGGGTATAAGTAATGACTGATGGCAGGTGATAGATGCTTCAGAAATGTAGTGGTTAGGTTATTGGACTAGGATCAAAAGTTTTGGACCCTTAACTAAGAGGCACAAATTTGGTAGATAGGGAAGTTAAGTTCATGCAATTAAATAAATACAGAATTATTTTTAAAAAGCCTTGTCTGGGTAATGGTAACAATGAAAATTATAGATTGTCTTAAAATTCTGGTTACTAATGTCCTTTGGGAAGTAATTCCACCATCCTTACTGAGTCTGGCCGATATGTGAATGAAGATCCACAAATAGCCTCAATAAATGCTGGCATTACATTTTACCTGTGAATGAATAAAATTTAATAAACCACATGAATGTGATTTTTAATTTTATCATAATACCCAAATGATGTTTTCTCCTTATCAATTTTAAGTAAGGAAGAATTGCATTCATGTGGTGCCTGATTTTATATTCTGAAGGAGCTTGACAGGGTGAATACTGAGGGGTCAACTACCTGACTGAGTGTTCAGAATTAGGGAGTGATGTCACAAGATAACATATCAAATATATAGGACTAGGTTCAGCAGGAATTTCTGCTGTGGGTCTTTGGAACTTGCTGCTCCAGAGGGCTCTATACATAACACTGAGATTCATACACTCTGGAATCCAGGGGAATCAAGGGATATAAAACTATCCATGACCTTGTTAAGTGGTGATCAGGTTCATGGGGCTGTATGGCTGTTGTAAGAAAGGTTCTTTGAGGTCTCAAAGGGCAAGGACTCTGGACACAGTCTTTGGAGTCTAAAAATGATTTATTCACAAAGACAAATGCGGGGACAGAATGGATGGGAACGGATGCACACTTGCACACACACACACACACACACACACACACACACACACACACACACAGGTGATCGCGAATGTGGGGAAATCGCAACGAGGGCGAGATGCACGCGCGCACATGCACACACACACACACACACACACACACACACACACGCACACACAGACACACACAACAAACTGGTTACAAATGATCAGGAAAGAAACAATACATTGCCTGACCCCCCTGACTCAGTGCAAGTATCGGCTCTACACCCCTGGGAATCTACTTTGGACGCTCCTAACCCCTGTGGAAGTGCACACCCTTACCAATGGTCTCTTTGGCATTGTTCGATTCCTGGAGCAATCAAAAGAGTAAACCATGCACATATGGCATTCTTTATAGTGCTAGAGGGCTGGGTGGAGCCAGCCTAGGTAATTCAAACAATCCAATGATTCACGGCCAGGTACAAAGGTATGTACAGGAGCCAATGGTCAAGGGTGTGTACTGATGGGTGGGCGGAGCCAGACCTTGATTGACAGTGGTGTTGCTTTCGATCATGTGCTCAATGGTGTCACGTGACAGCCATGACCTTTCACACTACAATGGCCTATCCATGCTCCTGTTCCTTGTATTCATCAGATCTTTAAATCACATTTCAAAGCATACCATTTATTTTATTCTTGCAGCTATTGAGTAATACAGCATGGAAACAGGCCCTTCAGCCCAACTCATCCATCCTGACCAAGTTGCCCATCTAAACTAGTCTGTGTTTGGTCCATGTCCTTCTGAAACTTCCCCATCCATGGACCTGTCCAAGTGTCTTTCAAATGTTGTTATTGTACCTGCCTCAACCACTTCCCTTGGCAGCTCGTTCCATATTCCATGTACGTTGGAAAGCAGGCAAACATGGCAGGGGTTATTTGCATCCTGCAAGCCCTTACAACCATTCTTCAGAAATGAGATCTATAGCCAGTGGTGTGCCGCAGGTATCGGTGCTGGATCCGCTGTTTGTCATCTATATTAATGATTTTGATGGGAACATAGTTGGCACGGTTAGTAAGTTTGCAGATACCACTGAAATTGGTGGTATAGAGAACGGTGAAGAACATTATCTCAGGTTACAACAGGATCTAGATCAATTGGGAGAGTGGGCCAAGGAATAACAGATGGAATTTAACTTAGACAAGTGCAAAATGTTGCATTTTGGGAAGTTTAAACCAGCAAAAATTGTATAGTAAATGGCAGGGCACTGGAGAGTGCTGTGGAACAGAGAGACTATGGGTATGAATACTTAGTTCCCAGGAGGTGGCCACATGGGTAGACCAGGTGGTGAAATGGGCGTTTGCCCCACTTGCCTTCAGTTGGGATTTGGGAGTATTGTGTGCAGTTCCAGTCTATAGGAAGGATGTCATTAAAATTCTAAGTTGAGTTTATTGTCATTTGCACAAGTACATGTATGCACAGGTGCAATGATAAACCTACTTGCAGCAGCATCACAGGCACATAGCATCATATAAGCAGCATTCACAAGAAAAATATAAACTAAAAATAAATTATACACAATTTTTACAAGAAAGAATGCAATTAAAACAAAAAGTCCATCTTATTGCAAAGTGATCAAAGTGGTCATAGTGTTGCTAAGCTGTATTGATTAGTTGTGCCAGTTGGTTCAAGAACCGAATGGTTGAAGGGAAGTAGCTGTTCTTGAACCTGGTGGTGTGGGACTTCAGGCTCCTGTACCTCCTGCCCGATGGCAGCTATGAGAAGATACTGAAAAGGTGTGGAAAAGATTAACAAGGATGTTACTGGGACTGGAGGGCTTGAGTTATAAGGAGAGACTGGATAGGCTGGGACTTTTTTCCCTGGAGCATAGGAGGCTGAGTAGTGACCTTATAGAGGTATATAAAAGTCATGAGGGGATAGATAAGGTGAATGGTTAGTCTTTATCCCAGGGGGAAAGTCTAAAACTAGAGGGCATAGATTTAAGGTGAGAGGGGAAGATTTAAAGGGGACCAGAGGGGCAAGTTTTTTCATGCAGAGGGTGGTGGGTATGTAGAATGAGCAGCCAGAGTAAGTGTTAGTGGTGGGTACAAACAGATTTAAAAGACATTCAGGCAGGTATGGATGGAAAAGATTTAGAGGAATATTGCCCAAACAGAAGCAAATTGGACTAGCTCGGGTAGGCAGCTCAGTCAACATGGATGAGTTGAGCTGAAAGGCCTGTTTCTGTGCTATATAAATCTATGACTTTATTACTGTAATTTAATTTCTTTAATTTTTGGACTCTAACCCCAGAGCAGATTACTGGTTAATGAAAATAATGTTGATAAGGCAATACAGAATACTGTATATCTTGCGGAAGATTCACACAAAATAGCATGAAGAAATAATGAATGACCAAGCTGGTAACCATTGATTTATTTATTGAACAAATTATTCAAAACCTTCCAGGATAAAACAATTAATACTAAAAATTTAGCATTGCAATCCAAATCATTCTTCCTTGATTGGTTGCTTTCAACAGTTGTTGATTCCACAATTCACTTACCCCTGATTTCAATTACAAAACCAAATTTTCATTGAGATCTTTTTTTTAAAGAAGATCAAAGATTATATGATGTTTAACTACATTGCTATAAGCTATTTAGAAACTCTGAAGGTGCACAACACCATATCTCTAACAGTGTGTATTGTACAAAAATATGTTGAAGGATGCCAGTTTATAAGATAGAGATAACAGCTATCATGATAATGCAAAATATCTCCATCTCCATGTGACCTGCTTAAACAATTAATTCAATTTAATTTGCATTTATAATTATTATTAGAGTCAGCAAAATAGATTCTACGTTAAAATCAGAAACAAAAATGAAATAAATGAAATAAAAATTGTCACATCCTGTACTTTGTAAAGGCTGAGGTGTAAATTAATCACTTTTAACATGGGTTAAATTACTAAACTATTGAAGAAATTATTTGTTTATAAAGTTATTCATTATAAAACATTATCTCCCTTGTACTTACACCTATTGATTTAGAAACTAAGATACAAATCAGATTAAAATAAAACTTTAGTTTTCTCTAGCATTTTACCATCCTCCTTTTCCAGTAATTGGTTTCATGATAGAGTTACAAAAATGTGGGATCTGAATCAAATTATGTGAATTAATGATATTGGCAGAAAACAGCAGGTTCTATAGATCTTGTTGAGTTAAATGGCAACTGTAAGTTCCACAAGGGTACTCAAGGCAGACATTATCAGTATAATAGAATATTACTGCAGAAATATATATCACATTGAAAAGTGAATGTAGATTTCAGTTATTTAATAGATTGAGACTGTCTCTGTTCTTCTACATAAAATAAGATGTTTATTAATGAAATAACTTTCTAATAATCTAATAGTGGGTACTCAATTTCAACTTTTCTGTTGCCGGTAGACCTTAGAAACCAATAACATAGTGAAAGCATATTGTTGATAAATATCATTTCAATATAAATTATACTTGTGAGCATGTAGATTGTAACCCAATTGCCATTGTCTTATTATATGGTTGACCTCAATTCTATTGTTTACTGCTTAATAAAGCAGTTTTTTTAATATAATGTAGAAGCTTTTCTTCTAATGGTTTTCTCTAATTGGAGAGCACAAGAGCACTGTAACTTGGTTTGGTAAGATAAAATCAATGCTTTAGGAATAACAGTGGTTTGTCATGTTATAACATGAATGACTAAATCAATACTTATGGGGAGGTATGGATATTAAGTCATATTTCCCTGCTGGACCATGTCAACTCAACAAACTTGTTAGACTGCTAGAGGAATACCTCTATTAGGCTCATAAGCTGTTAAACGGGGAATCATTTTAATGCAATCAATGATAGGGCAGACACTATAGCAAAGAGTGCAACCTGTGCAGTTTGCAGTCACTCGAGGAAGGTGCGTCTCAGGGTCAAAGGTTATGGCCTAGAGAGAATTTAAAAATAAAGAAATCAGAATAAAAGCCACCGCAAAACATACAACAAGCAACCATAATATAAAGGTGCTTTAGAACTGTATTCAGATAAGACAATGGAGAACATTTATTAAATATAATGGAATTCATCCAGAATGTGAATTGCTGGTTTATTTCCAATTATCATCGATGAACTGTAGAATGGATTTAAATGGGATGTGTAAAAAAAACTGCATACTGGTACACACCATCTTTCTCATCTGGAATCTTGATTCATCTTCAAAATTAGCATTCATTCATTCAGTTAGTTATCTGGCTGCCAGCTTCAATTTATGAAATTACTTTCAGCCAATTGGGCACAGAACTATAAATATTGACAAGCTTGTTTCAAAAATCCAACAATGCCACACACTGGCCAGTTCTAATCTCCCAGAAACCCAAAATGTAGGACAATTGATATAAGCTGCTATATTGTTCAGTCTGATACCACCTGAAGAAATTTAACTAATTCTTGGCAATAACGTATAAATCATTGAAGGATCATTTCTGGCTCATTTTAAAACTACTTGGATATTTAAGGGGGAAAAAAAACACAAAATAATGAATCTGTAATGTGTAACTTGTTTTCAGAGAATATTCAAAATTTCATCTTTAAGCTGATTTATCCAAATTTACCTTTGTGATAATTATTTTGTATTTATAAATATTGCCCTATATATTGAGGTTAATTGGGCCTTTTAAGTTGTTCCACTTCTTGATGGTGGAGTTCTTCAGCACTGGGAAATGAACATGCTGAACACAGATTCTTTGTTCTCTTCCCTCAACCTATCATTCAGTTGAATGTTAAACCAATATCAAATCTAATTATTTCAGCCAAGCCAACATACTGCCACCTTTCACACTTTTCAAAAATGGACTATTTCATGACTATGCAGTTATAATAAAAAGTTATGATTGATGTCAATATTTTATTCAGTGTTGAATCCAAAAAGTTGAAATCAACATCCATGTTATCTCCCTCATCAGTTTCAAGCACTGTGTCACCACTACAAGCCATGTTTCCAGTTGCCATCATTCCAACAGACAGCACAGCAGGAAACAAATTTAACAGCTGAGTAAGCAAAATATTATTGGAAAAAGCCCAGGAAATGGGATTAGAACAGTTGACTCCAAAGTAAGTTACCTTACTGGAAAGAAGATGGCCAAATGGCCTACAAGGACAGTTTCAATTTCTGAAGTATTTGAAATGAAAATGTATGTGGGTTTTACTTTCATCTGAAAGTACACATGGGGCGGCACGGTAGCGTAGCGGTTAGCGCGACGCTATTACAGCACCAGCGATCGGGGTTCGATTCCCGTCGCTGTCTGTAAGGAGTTTGTACGTTCTCCCGTGTCTACGTGGGTTTCCGCCAGGTGCTCCGGTTTCCTCCCACATTCTAAAGACGTACAGGTAGGTTAATTTGGGGTTTAAAATGGGTGGCGCGGACTCATTGGGCCGGAAGGGCCTGTTACCACGCTGCAAATAAAATTTTAAAAAAATTTTAAATTTAAAAATTTAAAATACAACCAGAAAAGCTGGAAATACTCAACAGATCAGGCAGCATCAGTGAATAGGAGTATCAGAATTGTTGACCTTCTTCAGATAGAACATAGAACAGAACATTACAGCACAGTACAGGCCCTTCGGCCCATGATGTTGTGCCGACATTTTATCCTTCTAGCTCTCCTAAATCCATTCTTAAGCTCCCTCCTGGCCACCTTGTAACTCTTAAGAGCCCTGTTTGATCCATGCTTTCTAAACCCTGGGTAAGCTTCTTTCTTCCTCTTGACAAGATATTCTATGTCTCTTGTCAACCACAGTTCCTTCACTCTATCGTCCTTACCCAGCCTCAATAGGACAAACCCATCCAGAACACCATGCAAGTACTCCACTATACTTAAGGACAGCTTCTACCCCACTGTGATAAGACTATTGGACGGTTCCCTTATACGAAGAGATGAACTCTAACCTCATGATCTACCTTGTTGTGACCTTGCAACTTATTGCACTGCACTTTCTCTGTAGCTGTGACACTTTACTCTGTACTGTTATTGTTTTTATTTGTACTACCTCAATGCATGCTGTACTAACCCGATGTACTGTAACTGCACTGTGTAATGAATTGATCTGTACGATCGGTATGCAAGACAAGTTTTTCACTGTGCCTCGGTACAAGTGACAATAATAAACCAATACCAATAAACAACCTCCACGTTTCCGTTGTGCACTTCCCCCAGAACATCTGTCCCCAATTTACGCTCCCAAGTTCCTGCCTAATAGCATCATCATTCCCTCTCCCCCAATTAAATAGTTTCCCATACTGTCTATCCCTCTCCAAGGCTATGATAAAGGTCAATACTCAAGCAAAACTTGTAGACATGACCTGCTGATACTTTTCATAAGCATAAAGTGATATAAATTTGCTTTGCACAGTGGCGCAGAAGAGGCAATGGTGAATTGAAGCTTCTTCCAGCTCTGTTTTCTTTTCCATCAAAGTTAATGGGATTGAAAATCTGGCAGATTACAAAATGGGCTGCCAGTGCTCTACCACATGAGATGAGCTTCTATCTTGCATCTTGCATTTGAAAAGCTTCAACTAACAAACCACTAAAAATCAAGATTTAAGCTAATTTTATTTAACTACTTAAAATGCTTGCAAATTTAAGAACCTAGAGGGAACTATAACAAAGACCCCAAGTATAACAAGCCCCAAGCTGAAATAAATGTGAAAGATCTACTGGAGTGACACAATAGATACTGGCATGTCAAACTGCATGCCTGCCATTCTACAATGCTTTGTAGCTCCTATGTTCCTTTGCATGCTTCAGTTTTCTGCTATTGTCAACTGGCAGGGTATTGACAAATTACTTCATGTGAACTGTTGTCAGCCAACAATAGTGTACGGTTTTGAACTCATAAGGTGTCAGTTAGATGACACAAAGCCAGACAAATCCTGAAATATTTGAAATATGTTGGAGAAAAAAAATCAAGATTAACTATTATGTGTGATTGATTTTAAAACTAACCATTCTCTGAAGCTACTTCTTTTGAAATCCTTGGATGTATGAAATCAGGTCCAGGGGATTTTTAGCTCTTAATTCCAGCAAATTTTGTATTTTTTCTTTATTAATTACTTTAAGATCTTTAATCTCATTAGACTTTGGCTTTCCACAATTTCCAGTAAGCTATTAATGTTTGCTAGTGTGACAGATACACACGCACGCACAAAATATTTAACATGTCCATCATTTTCCTATTTATCATTATAAATTCCCAATTTCTGCTCCTAAGGGATATACAATTTTTCTAATTACCATTTCAAGTGCTCTCGCAATTCTGACTATACAGTATCTCTTAAATGTTTATTATTATATTCCTTACCATTAGGTTCTTTCTTTGTTGTTTTTCTATGCCGACTTGAGACTTTTTGCTCTGCTAACATTTTAAATTTCTTCTTGTCATCAAATGCTATCCTTAACCTCTCTAGTCAGTTCCTCAAAGGAATAAACATATTCTTAGATCTGCACACCCACAAAATACAGTGGCTAGAAGAGTAGGTCTGAGGCCAAGTATCCTACAGCAAGTTACTCACCTCCTGACGCCCAAAGGCCTTTCCACCATCTACAAAGCACCATCAGGAATGTGACAGAATGTCTACGTTTGCACCCTCAAGAAGCTTCACCAGGACAAAGCAGTAAATTTGATTGGCATCCCATTAGTTAATCTAAATATTCATTCCCTCCTCCACCAGTCCACAGTGTGTAATATCCACAAAGACCACTGCAGTTACTCACCTCCCAACAGTTACTCACCTCCCAAATGCTTCACCAACAGCACCTCCCAAACCCATGACTTCTAATATCAAGAAGGACAAGAGCTTCAGGTGCCTGGGAATACCATCACCTTCAGACTCCCCTCCAAGCTATACACCAGCCTGACTTGTAACTAGATCACCATATTATTCATCATTGCTGCATCAAAATTCTGAAACTCTCCCAAACAGCACTGCGGGAGTAATTTCAAAAGAAGGACGGCAGTGGTTCAAGAAAGTGGCTAACCACCACCTTCTCGAGAGCAATTGGGAAATGAACAATAATTACTGCCTTGACAGTAATGCCCAGATCCTCAAAATGAATGAAAAAAGAAGAAAAATAGAGAATAATTATTACACAAGTGTTAAACACTGTGGAATCAGCATTCTCCTACTTGGCAAGAGTCTTGAAGAGGGATTGCAGTATCCTTCATAATAATATTCCTTTTCTGTCTACACTTAATAGAATTGTAAAGCATGAAAACAGTTCCTTTGACCCATCAAGTCCACACTGACAATCAGGCACAAATTTACACAAATCCTACACGAATTCCATTTTATTCTTCCCACATTCCCATCCTCCTCCTCGACTCTACCGCCCACCCACACATCAACCAATTAATTAACTGACATGTCTTTTGAACGTGAGAGGAAGCTGCAGCACCTGGTTGAATCCCATGTGATTACAGAAAGCTAAACATGAGCTGTGGGAGGAACTCAGTGGGTCAGGCAGCATCGGTGGAGGGAATTGGACAGTCAATGTTTCTGGTCAAGACCACTTCTTCTGGACTAAAAGAGTAGAGGGGAGATAGCCAGTATAAAGAGGTCAAGGGGAGAGGAAGGACAAGAGCTGGTGAGCAATAAGTGGATCCAGGTGAGGAGTGGTTGACTGGCAGATGGAGTCAGGTGGGGAAAGGAAGGGTGTTGATGGTAACGGTGGTGGGGATCACAGAGAGAATATGCAAACTCCACGCAGGCAGCACCAGAGGTCGGGATTGATCTTGGGTCACTGGAATTGTGAGGCAGCAGCCCCACTAGCTGCACCACTGTTTTTCAAGTACGATGGAAGTCATACAAGCCCCATGTATCGGAGAGACTGGAACTCAAGACAAAACCTGGTGGTGCTCAGTTTCTGTCCCTTCAGTGCATCAATGGTAAACTTTGATGGAGGGGAGCTGGTGTTTTTATCCGCCTCCTCAGTGAATTCTGACCGCAGTTTTGGGCATGCGATTTTTGGAGGTCCCACACGTACCCCAGCGCAACAATGTGCAACATCTACATCTGAGAAGAGCAAGCATATGACTGGGCCTCCCAAAGACAGAGCAAATCCAAATACCTGTGGCCAACACATCAGTAGCAGGTGACTAAGTGCCATTAATATATCTTTTAATTAGCCAACTAGCCCTTGCTTCATACTTTCACTAATGTTGTCTAAGATTCTGCCTGCCCCATTTGTGGACTCCCCTGAACACTGTTACAGGCACTTGTCTTGATACATTAATGATTCCATCACCAACATTTGCAACAGAGTGATGGCTAATAAAGATTTTGGAACATTGAGGCAGCATTGTTGTGCAGCTAGAAGAACTGCTATTTCACAATTGCAGAGACCCGGGTGCTCCAGTGCTGTCTGTGTGGAGTTTGCACGTTCTCCCTGTGACCACATGGGGTTTCCTCTGATGTTCCGATTTCCTTCCACATCCCAAAGATGTGCAGGTTGGTCGGTTAATTGGCCATTGTAAATTGCCCCTGGTGGTGGGGGGATGAATGATAGAATCTGAAGTATCAGGAGATACTGATGGTCAGCATGGACTTATGAGCAGACGGTTTGTTTACCTGCCATGATGACCCTATAAACCCAGCTGCATATTTCCTTACTATGTGCTGAACATCAACTCTGAAGGCATTTCCATTGAATAGAGGATTTCCAGAATTGTTTTAAATTGTGAGTTAGTTCTTCCTTCATATTCTTGACTTTTTTTTTCTAGGGAAGTGGTTATTGAGGAGTTAAAAAGAAATAGAGCCAGAGAAATAAATAATAAGGAAAGACAAGAAGTAGGACTCTCAAAAAAATAAAGCACATTAATGGCACTTAGTCATCTGCTACTGATGTGCTGGGCACTTTTAATCTTATTTTTAGTACTTTTGGACATTTTAGGTATGTTGTTCTAGTCTGAAAACAATCTTATTTACTCAGTTAATGCTCTTGACATTCTGTTCTCATTCCCTTCCTAAGCCCTTGAAATCCATTCTGTTGAACTAACTCTGTGATTTACTCCCTCTCAAGATTCAGCCTACTCCATTGTATTACCTTCACTTGAACCCAAGTGATAATGGACAAATCCTGTTTTAATCGTTAATAAATAACTTCAAAGGAAATGGAATAGTTCATGCAATATTCAATTGCCAAAATTAAGTTTGCTTCATTGAAACAGCAAATCCTTATTAATTTTACTTTGTTACAACTGGATTGTACACAATACCTTAAGAATATTTGAAACCAGATAATCAGTTTCAGATTTGGAAAATCCAATACTTTAGCAAATAGGTTGGGATTTCATTTGTTGTTATTTGAAAAACAGCCACCTACATTTATAAGGCACCAATGATGCAATAAAACATTCAGGGAGTGTTACAGAACTATATTTGCCACTGAGCTATGTACTGAGGAGAAAGAAAAATGCAAGTTTCCAGGAAGGTACTATGGAATAATAGGGTTGGTCTTGTGGAGAGCTGGTGTGAACATCATGAGTTGAATGCTGCCAGAAGTTGTTGGGTCAAATGACTGAAGGCTTGGTAGGTTTAAAAGGATGCCTTGAAAGAAGAGAGAGAGGTGGAGAGGCAGTGAGATTTAGGAGCAGAATATTAGAGTTGAAGTGTTTGGTGCCTACAGATATTGCTACCAATGGTAGAGCAATTAAAATAGGAGACCAGAGTTGCCAGATATCTTTGAATAGGTCACCAGCTGGAGAAAGTGCCAGAGGTAAGGAATGCCACAGCCACTGAGGAATTTACAAACAAGAATGAAGTTCTTAACCATCAGCCAATGTAGATGAGGGAACACTGGGATGAACCATTAGGGGGGATTGATGCAAGGCAGGTCCCAATCAGCAGACTTTTGAATGTCTTTATGGAGGTTAGGAATGTGAAAAGGAGATCATAAATACATTGGACGGTACGGTGTCACTGCAGGTAGGGCAGCTCACAGCTCCAGTGCCTGGGTTCAATCCTGACATTTGGTGCTGTTTGTGTGGTGTTTGCACGTTCTCCCTGTCACTTCCTCTGTTTTCATCCCACATCCCAAGGACAAGCGAGTTTAATGGACTACGGTAAATTGGCCTGTTGTAGTTGGATGCTAGGAGAAATGGGGTTTGTTCACAAGTGTGTGTGTGGGGAATAAATGGGGAAATGGGTTTGTTCTGAGAGCCAGCATTGACTCAATGGGCTGAATGGTCTCCTTCCACAAAATATGAAATGTAAGTACATTGAAGTAGCAAAGCTGAGGGGCAACAAAGGCCTGACAAGGCTTTAGCAGCAGATGAGCTACGGCTGGAGCTGAGTTGGGTGAAGTTGAGCAGCAATGAAAGGTTGGAATCAGGATTTCAGTGGCCAGAGGATTGGACAGGAAAGAAATAAAAGGTGACATTGACTGTGGGGTCCTGGAGTGGTAAAGACAAAAGAAACAAACAAAGTTGGAAACAATTCCTGCTGCCTCAGGAAAGCACCTAATATAATCAATGACTCCTCCCACCCGTTATTCTCTCTTCTCCCCTCCCCTGTCGGGCAGAAGATACAAAAGCCTGAGAGCATGATCCACCAGACTCAAGGACAGCTTCAATCCTACTATTATCAGACTCTTAAGTGGACCTCTCATTCGCTGAAAGATGAACTGCTGATCTCCCAATCTACGTCATCGAGGCCCTTGCATTTTATTGTGTACCTGCACTGCACTTTCTCTGTAACTGTAACACTATATTCTGCATTTTGTTTTCTTTTTACTACCTCAATGAAATTATGTACGGCATGATCTGTCTGGATGGCATGCAAAACAAAAGCTCTTGTATTTCAGTACATGTGACAATGATAAATCAATACCAATATCCAGTGATGAACTCAGGTCTGGTACAGAGCAGCTCAGTTGCGCAAAACAGATTACATGAGCTCCCAAAAGGGAACAGATGGACAATTCCACAACAATATGTATTAATATTTTCCATTTAACCCAGATACCATCTCAAGGAAGAGAAAGAGAATGGATGCTAACCAAATGAAGAAAGAAGTGGGTGAAATGCCAAAAGCTTAGTCAAATATATTGTCTAAAGCTGGGAAAGATCTTACATGGATTCTGCTTGAGTATAGTAACCTGATAGTTAAATTCATATATCTATTTATAGATCAGATCTTTCATTGAACCACTTCTGTTGCTCCTGCCAAATATATTTGGCAGTGGACTACAACCTTTCTTGGCTATAGACATATCACAAAATTGTGGCATGAAGTAAAGAACATTAAATACACCGTCAGCAACAAAGCTCAGACTCTCAGACAAAAGCAAATTCTGCAAAGTCTCGTAAAAGAAGAATAAATTGTTAAGGTTAAAGGTCATTAACACTTTAATGGCTAGAGAGAAATGTCATTTCCTCTTCAATCCATAAACATCACACTCGTGGAATGGGATCAGTAGCCTGTGCTTGCTGGTGTGTAAATGAACCTCTGCCTTTCCCAATTTCATGCTGAAGTGAGCAAACATTGAAAACCCTGCTCTTTGCCTACACTGGTGTGGAATCAGAGTCAATGATATATCTGTCACTGCAGAATGAACTCACCATTTTTTTCTTCCTTATTTTCCTTCTGGTTTCATTTTGTTTCCTTGATCCTCATTTTTCTATTTCTTTTTCATTTTTAATTAGTTTTATTTTTCCTATTTCCTTTCTCTCTTCAACCATACTTGGCTGTGGCATATGCTTGGTATGGCAGTCGAGACTCAATGCTAGAAAATGTTTAAACACAATGGACCTACAAACCTTTCTGTGCAAAGCTAAAAAAAATAGTATTGAGCAGATAAAACTCACATTGATGAAGTGTTAGATAATTAGCTGTACATTTATGAGTGAGCTATTGGTTAATGCTAGTCATTAAAATAGTATAGACATTTTAATGCAAGACTTTTGTGTGTCCTTCTTTTCAGCTCATGTAAAGGTACACAACAACCAAAATGCATTTCTGGCAAGATTTTCAACACTAACCACTTGGTTTGATCTAAGTCACAGCTGGTTCTGTTCACTCCTAGAAGAACCAGCTTTTAACAATGCTGAACACTCAAACAGGATATTGTTCTAAGAGTCACATCTCTCCTCCTCTCAGAGGCAGAGTTCTTTGAAACTTTCCACCAAATGAATTTTAACTGTGCCAAACTGGGATCATTCTCTCAGGTGGTTTCAGAAGATTCCCCTTCAAAAACACAGAGCCATAAGAAGAAATCCTAGATAAGAAAAAGTGGTTCCATGTTCATCAGATCAGAAATGAGTAAGAAACTGGAGAATGGTATTTGACAAAAATGATGGATCTCACAGAGGGAAGCTGGCAGGGAGTTGTCAACGAACACAAGTTTTATTTTATTCACTTTCAGGATCTGGGTATCTCTGGCAAGGCCAGAACTTATTACGCATCTCAAACTGTCCTTGGGAAGGTGGTGATAAGTCAATGCCTCGAACCACTGGAGTCTAACTGGTGAAGGTACTCCTATATTGCTATTGGATAGGGAGTTCCAGGATTTAGGCCATGTAAGAATGATGGACCAGCGATAATTTTCCAAATCAGGATGGTGTACGACTGGGATGGCGACGTGCAAGTGGTGGTGTTCCCATGGCCTGTATTCTGGGAGCTCTGCACTGCAGCCAACGTCTCTTCCAGGGGTGAATGCAAAAGATACTTTCACCAAAAATGGAAGCTTCCCCTCTTTTCCCCATTGTGTATTGAATGGTTATGGCAGAGAGATCAGAGCAGCCCACTGTAAAGGTGTTATTGGATTTCACTGGACACAAGGGGAGATAATTGTACCATTTAAAATTAATGGCAGGTAAGTAATTTCAGCAAAGAATGTATTTGAAGGTTTCATTGGGGTAAAGGCCATAGCAGATGAGACAGTGACATAGTCAGGAGGGCTGCTGGCTCAGTGCTCCAGAGACCCAGCTTTAATCCTGATCTCAGGAGGTACTGTCTGTGTGGGGTTGGCATGTTCTGCATGTGACTGCATGGGTTTTCTCACAGATCCCAAAAACGCGTGGGTTGGTAGGTTAATTGGCCGCTGTAAGTTGCCCCTTCTGTATAGGTAATTGGGAGAATCTGGGGGGAGTTGATGGGAACACTGGGAGAATAAAGCAGAATTAATATAGGATTAGTGTAAGTGGGTGGTTGATGGTAAGTGCAGACTTGGTGGGCTGAAGGGCCTGTTTTCATGCTCTATTTATTTATGAGTCCATATTAGTCTTTGGAGAAGAAGCCTTGGAAGAGCCATGGGTCACTTTGATCACCAGATCCAGCCAAAGTCAAGGGCTGTAAAGGAAATGTTGAGTTCAATGGATGTTGCAGGAATAAAATTGGGATTTGTCAACTATCTGAGCAAGTTCCTGTCCCACCTGAGTGAGCCACTCAGACTGCTGATCATGAAGAATATGGAATGGTATTGGCTGGATGCTCATGAAGAAACATTCAAATAAATCAGGAGATAGTCATAGCTGAGTCTGCATTGTGATATGTTCAAGGTAAGAAGGAGCTGAAGCCCCAGTTAGACACATCAGAAGATGGATCTTGGAGCAATGATCATACATATGGGTTAGCCGATCAAGCACACAAGCTAGGATCTGATGGATAGTGACACATACCACACAAACTGAAATGGTGCTGCTTTTCCTATCTTGTGCTGGAAAGGTTTCACCAATATACATATGGGAGAACTGTATATGTGAAAAAACCACTCATGTTCATTTAAGTCCCTTCATTGATCTCCATGGAGGTTGCAAAGAATTCTTGTGAAGATAAAAATATACAGTGTAGATATCCAATACTTTCCAGGCAAAGGCAATCAAGAGGAGGACATGTTGAATCAAACTCATCTCAAGGACACGAGGTGTCAAGGAAATTGGACTTGAGCATCTGTATGGCAAGATACATTTCCATCTGTCAGCTGTTGATGCAGGAGAATGAGGCCGCCAGACAAGAAGAGATAATACAGCCCCTGAAGTGAGTAATTCAGATGGTATGGGAAGAGTCACAGTGTAAGACTGACTCTGGTCTCAGACCATACTGTCCCTGTGAAAGGTGAACTGATCATTCAAGGTGACCGTATCTTCAGAGGTAAAAGGGTAAAAGCCACAAATGAAGGGCAGGATTAAACACTCTTATTCATTATGTGTGCAAGAAAATTGTTGCCTCCACAGAGCAAGAGAAAGCACCCACTGACCAGGGAAGAACAAGGAGATCAGGGATCATGAGCAGAAATGTGAGCTAAATACATAGAAACATAGAAAAATACAGCATTGGGTGGTCTTTTACAAGCTTAAAAGAAAGTTTAAACTGAGGTACTGGTCACTGGTAAAGGGCCACAGCTCACAAGAGACAACTTTGTGAACTTCTCTGTGGACTGGCAGTTTGATCACTTAGCACTTAGCAATATCAGCTCACTTTCCACAAAGTAATGGAAGGACGGAAAATGTTGTGAGGGTGGCCATGGAACTGCTGAAGGCACTAAATCATAATGATCAGTCTCCTATTTGAACATCCCAGCCTTCCTCAGTATTCCAGTCCAAGGGATGACGAGAGATTTTTGGGTAGAGGCTCCCGACAACACAAAACCTGTTAGAACCAAGCACAAAAAAGTTCAGGAATACAACTGAAGGCAGCCAGAAGTCACAATGGTGCAGTTGGTAGAGCTGCTGCCTCACTGCCTCAGTAATTCAGGTTCAATCCTAATCTCTGTGCTGTCTGTGTGGAGTTTGCATGTTCTCCCTGTGACTGCATGTGCTTCTTCTCAAAGACATGGGGGTTGGTAGGTTTATTGGCCACTGCAAATTGTCCCTAGTATGTAGGGGGTGGTAGACTCTGGGGGGAGATGATGGGAATGTAGGGAAAATAAAATGGGCTGTGTAGATGGGTGCAGGCACAGTGGCCAAAGGGCCTGTTTCTGTGCCATGTGAATGTATGACTCAATGACAGGCACACTGCTACAACAGAGGTGCAAACGACCTGCTAGTACTAAGGGTTGGAGACATAATGAGAATGAAGCTTCTATGAAACCAGCACCAGACATGACAGAAGTGGTGGCTCAAGACATACTGTATCTAAGATCGTGTAAGTTCAGAAGGGTGAACAATGTCAGAAGAACCAGCATCAACTCAGGAAGACCAACAAAGAGGCTTGTTTACAGAAGCAGATGTGTAGATATTAGAGGATGAACCACTAACCCTGCAGAGTGAGAAGACCACAACTTGCCAACAGGTTCAGGGAATACCATGCCGGTTGGCACCAAATCTGGGAATGTGGTCTGTGAACCCACCAATAATCTAAACAAATCCATGTGAAGGTAAGATAGAGACTGGAGAGTTATTACAGGTGATTGTTTTTACCCTTGATTTTTCATTATTATAGGAGGGAGCTAACATATTTTGGATGTGTAACATTGGTTGGTACCACTTTAAGAATTGCATCTTACAACATTGTTCAGTGCAGAACTGCCAGAATCTGTGGAGAAAATCACAGTAAAAAGAACGTTGTCTTGACACCAAGCTTTTATTTAATTAAGTACCCTTGCTGTAAGTTTGAATTACTGACTATTTTCCAGTACCCCAGTGAGAGAAATAGAAACTGAGTTAGATAACATTACAGACAGATAAAATTTTTGTGTTAAATGTACTATCAAGGTTAAAGCTTTTGCAAACAAAAGAAATCTGAACAGACTTGTAAAATGGTTTGCTTTAAAAGGGATCAATTTATAGAGTGTGAAGATTCTTTTGAACTTGATTGGGTGAATAAAAAAGAATGCCATTAAGCCAGCACTATAAACACAATAATACTTTTAAAACAATACAACTTTTATAGAAGTAGTTCTTTCAGTTTCAAATTAATTTGTGGGTCACAATTTATTGTGTAGCAGACACAATGATTAGTATAATTCTGAACTGTAATGACTATATTTTCAAATAATAAAATTAAATGGCCATATGTGTTGTGTTAAATCAGCAAATAGAGCTGGAGGGGAAAAATTTAATGGTAATGCCCGAGGTCCCAAATTTATACCCAAGTTACTTATATATTAATAATAAATATCATGGGATATTTTTGTTCTTACAAAAGATTCTTCCGGCAAATAATTTTTTATTTGCCTTGCAGCCAGCTATAAAACTATGTCTGAATGTGGAGATGGGTAGTCATAACTGCTGTGATGCGAGAGGAAAACTTGTACCATACGTGCAATGGCATTGATTGTAATTGTTTCCCTATAAGCATACAACAGAAGCAGAGATTATGTCTTTAATAGGAAAATGTCTTTTTGATTACAAGAGTCTCACATGTTAGCCATATGTCAGAATTCTTAATGTGTAAGCAAAACCTGACCTCTCCAGGGCAGGATGAGTTTTCTCTGGCCTCTTGTGTTCATGGTTATTAGACAATGCAAGTGTCACAGCTGTTGTATTAGACTGAAGAGCTTTTCACTACAAACTGCAGAAATAGCCAAAGTAGATAACCTGTAACAGTTCTATAGATTCAGGGTTGGACCTTCTGAAAATACAGGCTGCAGACCATATGTTAAGATGACATTAATGTGATTTTTATCTGAGATTCTCTCATGCATGGACTTCAATTAAAACCACATAAAGGAGGTTTTTTTTCACCTGTAAATTGGAGCAGAGCAATTTTGATGCTTCGGTTTCTTTATTGACAGGAGGAAAAAAGACAGATAGAAGGGCAGATTTCTGATTCACAAATTCTAATTAGTAGATTTGTGTTATTGACTGCTGTCCTAGTTCTAAAATACCTGATATTATTCTGGATCATCTGGCTCTAAGTAATGAGAAACATGCTGTGAACACAGTGTATTTTATTAGTGGAGTCTTGGCTTGGTGCAAGATGAAATATTTTGTTTTAAATTATTTCTTTAACTGCTTGAGGACGTAAAGATGTTAATCACAATCAGAAGAAAATAACAAAAAAAAGCTCAAGGCTCACGGCAGCTGTGGCTCATTTTAAAACACCATCACCACAGCTTTCAGCATTCAAACCACAGGCCTATAGATTCGAGTGCTAAAATCTAGGCTGACTCGCTAGTGCAGTGTGGAAGGGGTGCAGCACTGTCAAAGGTGGTATCATTTGAAAGATACATTAAATTGAGGCATTTCTCCTTTCCCTGATGGGTTTAAAAAAATCATAGGGAAGAGGAAGTAGAGCAGAGGAATTATCCTGGTGACTATCTGGTATTTTACTCCACAATACACAAAATGAAATTCTCTGTCATTTTCTCACTGACTTTCCTGGGAGCTTGTTGTGTGCAAATTGGTCGGCATATTTTGAACATTGGACAATGGCTATACTGCTATTTCGCTGGCCGAATACACTTTGAATCTTCCTGAAAGTAATGTGCAAGGAACAAAATAAGTGCAGGGAACAATATAAATGCAAGACTTTCTTTCTTTTAGCGGCTGCATTAATAGTTTCTCCTCCACCAACGTTGTTCCCTTCCATTTCAGACAGCCTTCTTCAGGCAAGAGCATAAAGCAGTTTGACCTGCTGCTGCCAGAAATGTCAATTATGGTTTAGCTGCAGGTGCAAGTAACCCTTTCTTTGATCTCCATTCCTCCCTGTCATTGAGCACTTGATGATAAAAGTAAGATTAATCCCTCAGTTTCCAGGACAGCATGATTTCAGGCCTTAGCAGGGACTGATATTCAGCTGACAGCGTGAATAAATTATGCTGCCAAGCCAGTAACTCATTGTATTTTAACTCACCCCTTTTAACAGTTACCATACGATTTTAGTTCATTCTAACAGTTGACCTGGATTATTTACAAATAGGCCTGCAGTTCTGCAGTTTGAATTTAATAAAAAATTGACTTTAAAGAGCATAACCACAAAATTCCCAAAAAGAGTAAACAAAGATTCAGAATGCTTGTTGTATCTCCCGTGTGCATCAAATTCAGGAAGTTTGCTCTGTTTTGTTTAAGAAAATGTAATGCATTTTTTTCTGTACACTTTATACAATTTCAACAGTGAGGATCAATTAACAGCGCACATCTCTCTCAAATAAGCAACTTTAAATCTAGTCTAATTATGGATTTTCAGAGCCCTCCTGACCTCCTTACAGATTTTGGTGTTGAAGCAATTGCTTGCTTCTGGACTTAAACTCAAAGAAGTTCCTGATTCTCTGTCAGACCCACTTGGAACTAAGCCCTTTGCTCCCTGAAATCTGCAGTGAAATCAGTTCAGGCACAATTTCATGATCCAGAAGTTTGCTATCCAGAAAGCATTTGATCTACATGTCACCAATTTCAACCAAGTATCTCTTAGTTCTGCAAAGTTCCCTTACGCTCAACTTGAGAGGCAGAATACACAGCCTCTATATTGACTCTCCGTGCTCCTTTTACAAACTGTATGTTCTAGTCACCGTCATTGTTATCACACAACTTTCCTGTTCAATAGAATCACAATTTGCCTGTGCATATAGATATACTACAAGAAGGTCTAACATTGCTTTACTTACTCTGCAGCTTTTGCTTTTTGACACAATCTAATTAACACACTCAGAGAACATCAACACAAATTATACAATCAGGTCTGATTAAAAACTTGCTTTTAGCACAACTATTTTGGTAAATTATGTTGTAATTCATAAGTATAATTGAAGTCAGCAGCTGCAGTTGATCTGGCTTTACATTTCAGAATCTACATTAGCATTGCCACTAATCTCCATTTCTTTTATATGAAATGTTACAGAAACAAATGCAATCTGGAACTCTTGTTGGATAACTACATAAAAAAGAGAGTTTGAACAGTACTTAAAAATAACATGCAGATAAGTTTAATAATGAATGTTCCTGTACTACAAGGGCAATTCTTCACAAAAGATTCAAAGCTGAATTTTAACTGTAATTGGTTAAAACAAAAGCTAATTATTATCTCCAGTATAAAACCTGATGCTTTTTTTTAGCACAGCTTACTCACCATGCAACTCTTTCTATTAATTTGTACCGAAATTAAAAGTTGCTTCTTTTTTTAATGTCCTGAAGTCAGACAGATGGCAATATTGTGGTAGATACTTATTGTCAACTAGGTTGTTCCTATAGCAACAGAATCTGTATCTTCTGAAGCAAAGACCATAAAGCATACATAAAAATTAAAAACGGGAGGTTAAAGTATGAAAAGCAGGCTTTTTTTGAAAGTCATTTAAATTTCTTTGTGTATTATCATTTACATGAACATTTTAGAAACTGTCCCAAGACATTTGCATTTATGTGTTTCTGGCATATCCATGAGAAGGAAGAGGCTATAAAGAAAGGCTATAAAGAAAGATTTTGTTCACAGGGAGAGGTTGAACAGTTGGAATGGGTTGTCAGGAAGGGTTCTCACAGCTAGGTCACTGGAATCATTGAAGAAGCACCACAATGCTGTTTCAGGCTTGCCAAATTTGATTGAAATATTCCTGGAGGTCACATCATGTCTCACTTATACTTGCCTAATCATATAGCACTCCCCCCCCCCCAACCCCTTCAAAAGTTCATTATCTAATGTAAAAGTTCTTGGAGAAAATAGTAAAAGGAACACAATATCTGTTTAATGCCACATTGGTTTCTCTTCCAGATGTTTGCGGCAATGTCTGTGTGTGTGTGCTTGTGAATTTCATTTTGCAAGAGTCTAAAAGAGGCATATTTGCAAATTGTTACTCGTTGATTGGCTAATTAACAGCAGCAAATACAAGGAAGGTAGGTATAAGTGGAGCGGCCATTTTGGGAGTGGCCATTGGACCAGTGTTACAGTTGGGGACTGAGGCTTTGGCTCAAGAGGATTCAGCAAGTCGAGGCTAAAAGTCTCTGGTAAGTTTCTTTCTTTCTCTGATTTTTCCTTTAGTCCCAGGCTAGAGTAGTTAGAATGGCTCCAGGGTCAGTGGTGTATTCATCTTGTGAGATCTGGGTGTTCTGGGAAACCTTGAGTCTCCCTGATAGCTACCTCTTCCACAAACCCACAGCTACCTCGATTATAGCACCTCCCACCCTGTCTCTTGCAAGGACGCTCTCCCTTTTTCTCAATTTCTCTGCCTCCACCACACCTGCTCCCATGATGAGGTTTTCCACTCCAGGGCATCCGAGATGTCCAACTTCTTTTCTAACCAGGGCTTCCCCCTGACTGTGGTCAAGAGAGCTCGTGCCTGTATCTCTGTCATTTCCTGAACCTCCGCTCTCATCCCCACCCCTCCCAGACCCAACAGGGATAGGGTCCCCCTTGTCCTCACATTTCATCCCACCAGCCTACATATCTAACACATCAATCTCCGCAACTTCTGCCATCTCCAACGGGACCCCACCACCAAGTGTATCTTCCCTTCCCCACCCCTTTCTGCCTTTCGCAGGGACTGCTCTCTCCATGACTCCCTCGTTCACTCCTCTCCCATCCCGCTCCCACCATGGGAATTTTCCACTGCTCCTGCCATAGGTGGAACGCCTGCCCCTACACCACCTCAATCCAGGAACCCAAATAGTTCTCTCAGGTGAGACAGAGATTCAGCTGCACCCTCCTTAATATCATCTACTGCATTTGGTGTTCCAAGTGTGTCCTCCTCTACATTGGTGAGACCAAAAGCAGACTAGGTGACTGTTTCACAGAACACCTGTGCTCTGTCTGTAACCACGACCTGCATCTTCCCGTTGCCAGTCACTTCAACTCCCCCCTCCCACACTATCACAGATATGTCAGTCCTCGGCCTCCTCCACTGCCTGGAGAATTCCAAGCATAAACTGGAGGAAGAGCACCACAGTTTCCATCCTGGAACCTTGCAGCCTAACGGCATGAATATTGA
The DNA here is from genome assembly GCF_009764475.1 of Pristis pectinata. Classification (NCBI taxonomy): domain Eukaryota; kingdom Metazoa; phylum Chordata; class Chondrichthyes; order Rhinopristiformes; family Pristidae; genus Pristis; species Pristis pectinata. The sequence goes on from NC_067407.1 coordinate 17,306,357, forward strand.
ATTCTCCCACTTTAGGTAATCCCCACCCCCCTTCCCCACAACTCCACCCCCACCATGCTTCTTCTCTTCTTCCCTTTCCTAGCCTCTTTTTTCCTCTCTCTCCTTACCTTTGACCCATTCCCCAGTGGATCTGCTCTCCCCTCCTCCCCCGCACCTGCCTATCACTACCTCTTACCCGCATCTACCTATCACCACCTTGTGCCCACTCCACCTCCCCTCTTTTGTCCACCTATCACTGCTCTGCTTTTCCCTCCTATATATTGGGCTTCCCCTTCCCCTATATTCAGTCCTGAAGAAGGGTCCTGACCCAAAACATTGACCGCCTGCTTTTCTCCACAGATGCTGCCTGGCCTGCTGAGATCCTCCAGCATCATGATGTTTTTCATCTAGATTCCAGCATCTGCAGTCCTTTGTTTCTCTTGTTCCTGATAGCAACATCTGCATGAGGTGCATCCAGCTGCAACTCCTTACAGACTGAGTTAGGAAACTGGAGCTGCAGCTGGATGACCTTCGGCTCCTATGGGATACTGAGGAGTTCATATATAAGAGCTACAGGGAGGCAGTCACTTCTAAGCTGCAGGAGGCAGGTAGCGGGGCAACTGTCAGCAGAAGAACAGGCAGTTAGTGCACAGTACCCCTGTGGCCGTTTCCCCTGAATAACAGGTATACTGCTTTGGATACTGTTGGGGGGGGGGGGCGCGGATGACCTACCAGGGGAAAGCCACAGTGACCAGGTCTCTGGCACTGAGCCTGGTTGTGTGGTGCAGAAGGGAAGGAGGGAGAAGAGGAAGGCAGTAGTGATAGGGAATTCCATAGTAATGGGGGCAGACAGGAGATTCTGTGGACGTGAAAGAGACTCCTGGATGGCATGTTGCCTCCCTGGTGCCAGGGTCAGGGACGTCTCAGATTGGGTCCGCAGCATTCTGAAGGGGGAGGGTGAACAGCCGGAGGTTATGGTACGTATTGGTACCAATGACATAGGTAGGAAAAGAGATGAGGTCCTTGAAGAGGGAATACAGGGAGCTAGATAGCAGGACTTCAAGGGTAGTAATCTCTGGATTGCTGCCTGTGCCACGTGCCTGTGAGGGTAAGCATATGTTGATTTGGCAGATGAATGCATGGCTGAGGAGTTGGTGCAGGGGGCAGGGTTTCAGGTATGTGGATCATTGGGATCTCTTCTGGGGAAGGTACGACCTGTACAAAAGGGATGAGTTACACCTGAACTGGAAGGGGACCAATATTCTTGTGGGCAGGTTTGCTAGAGCTGTTGGGGAGGGTTTAAACTGGTTTAGCAGGGAGATGGGAACCAGAGTGATGGGTCAGAGGTTGGTGCATTTACTGTACAAGTAGATGCAGAGTGTAGAAAGACTGTGAGGAAGGACAGGCAGTCGAAAGGGCAAAATTGCAGTCAGTTGGATGGGCTGAAGTGTGTCTACTTTAATGCGAGAAGTATCAGGAACAAGGGTGCTGAACTTAGAGTATGGGTAAGTACATGGAACTGTGATGTGGTGGCCATTACAGAAACTTGGCTGTCACAAGGGCAGGAATGGCTGCTGGATATTGCGGGGTTTAGATGTTTCAAAAGGGACAGGGATGGAGGTAAAAAAGGTGGGGGAGTGGCTTTGCTGATCAGGGACAGTGTCACAGCTGTAGAAAGGGAGGATGTCCTGGAGGGATCGTCTACTGAGTTAAGGTGGGTGGAAGTCAGAAACAGGAAGGGAGCGATCACTCCATTGGGAGTATTCTACAGAACCTCCAATAGCAGCAGAGACACTGAGGAGCAGATCGGGAGGCAGATTTTGGAGAGGTGCAAAAATAACAGGGTTGTTGTCATGGGTGATTTCAACTTCCCTCATATTGATTGGCACCTCCTTAGTGTAAAGGGGATAGATGGGGCAGAGTTTGTTAGGCGAGTCCAGGAAGGATTGCTGACACAGTATGTGACAGGCCGATTAGAGGAGAGGCCATACTGGACCTGGTAATAGGCAATGAGCCTGATCAGGTTTCAGATCTCTCGGTGGGAGAGCATTTTGGAGACAGTGACCATAACTCCTTGACCTTTACCATAGCCTTGAAGAGGGATAAGAGCAGATGATATGGGAAAGTACTTAACTAGAGGAGGGGGAATTATGATGCTATTAGGCAGGAACTTGGGAGCATAAATTGGGAAACAGATGTTCCTGGGGAAGGCACAACAGAAATGTGGAGGTTGTTTAGGGAGTACTTGCATGGTGTTCTGGATAGGTTTATCCCATTGAGGCAGGGTAAGGATGGTAGAGTGAAGGAACTATGGTTGACAAGAGACATAGAATATCTTGTCAAGCGCAAGTAAGAAGCTTACCTAAGGTTTCGAAAGCAAGCATCAGACAGGCTCTGGAGAGTTACAAGGTAGCGAGGAGGGAGCTTAAGAATGGACTTAGGAGAGCTAGAAAGGGCATGAGAAGGCCTTGGCGAGTAGGATTAAGGAAAACCCCAAGGCGTTGTACATGTATGTGAAGAATAGGAGGATGACAAGAGTGAGGGTAGGACCGATCAGGGATATAAGAGGAAACATGTGCCTGGAGTCAAAAGAGATAGGGGAGGTCCTTAATGAATACTTTGCTTCAGTATTCACCATTGAGAGAGACCTTGACGTTTGTGATGATGGTGTACAACAGGCTGATACACTAGGGCATGTTGATGTGAGGAAAGAGGATGTGCTGGAACTTTTGAAAACATTAGGATAGTTAAGTGACCAGGGCCAGACTGGATATATCCAAGGTTATTACGGGAAACAAAGGAAGAGAATGCTGTGCCTTTGGCAATGACCTTTGTGTCCTCACTGGCCACAGGAGTAGTGCCAGATGATTGGAGGGTGGCAAATGTTGTTCTTTTTTTCAAGAAAAGGAGTAGGGATAACCCTGGGAATTATAGACCAGTGAGTCTTACTTTAGTGGTGGGCAAATTATTGGAGAAGATTCTTAGAGACAGGATTTATGGGCATTTGGAGAAGCACAGGCTGATTAGGGACAGTCAGCATGGCTTTGTGAGGGGCAGGTCGTGCCTCATGAGCCTGATTGAATTCTCTGAGGATGTGACAAAGCACATCGATGAAGGTAGAGCAGTGGATGTGGTGTACATGGATTTTAGTAAGGCGTTTGATAAGATTCCTCATGGAAGGCTCATTCAGAAAGTCAGGAGGCATGGGATCAAGGGAAACTTGGGTGTGTGGATTCAGAATTGGCTCGCCCATAGAAGACAGAGGGTGGTGGTAGACAGGAGCATATTCTGCCTGGAGGTCGGTGACCAGTGGTGTTCTGCAGGGATCTGTTCTGGGTATTGGTATTTGTATTGGTTTATTATTGTCACTTGTACCGAGGTACAGTGAAAAGCTTGTCTTACAAACCAATCATACAGGTCAATTCATTACACAGTGCAGTTACATTGAGTTAGTACAAAGTGCATTGATGTAGTACAGGTAAAAACAGTGACAGTGCAGAGTAAAGCGTCACAGCTACAGAGAAAGTGCAGTGCAATAAGGTGCAAGGTCACAACAAGGTAGATCATGAGGTCATAGTCCATCTCATTGTATAAGGGAACAGTTCAATAGTCTTATCACAGTGGGGTAGAAGCTGTCCTTAAGTCTGGTGGTACGTGCCCTCAGGCACCTGTATCTTCTACCCGATGGAAGAGGAGAGAAGAGAGAATGAAGGGAGGGAAGGGTTAGATAGATCTTCAAGCATGAGAAAATGTCGGCTCAACATTGTGGACTGAAGGGCTTGTACTGTGCTGTAATGTTCAATGTTTGCAGAATAATATTTAATTCCTGGAGGCACCAAGACAGTCCTGGATGGTGAGCATCCATTTGCTGAAGTGGGCATGATTCTATATTGTAACACAAATCCATAGAAAGGTACCAGAAGTTGTCAGGAAAATGATAGATTCACATTGCATAGAGTACAGTAGCAAAGCAGTTAAGTTACTGGACTAGTCTCCAAGAGCTTTTAGAATTGATCCAAGCATGAGTTCAAATCCTACCAAGGCAGCTAGGGAACTGAAATTCAAATAAATCTGGATCATGAAACTATGGGATTGTCACAAAAAAAAAACAATCTGATTTACTGTTGTCTCAGTCTGACCTAAACATCACTACAAAACCACCAATGCGACTGACCCTTAACAACTCACTGAAGTGGTTGAGCAAGCCACTTAGTTCTGGGTCCAATTAGGGATGGACATTAAATGCCAGTGATATCTCCATCTTATGAAGGGATAAATAAAAATAAACAATAAACAAGCTAGCCTGCTTGTGTAATTGTATGTACGAGATAATTTCTCCACTGGAGCAGGTAGGACTGAGACATAATCAATATTGGCTTTCATTTTAATGACTGACAAGCTGCACATACCGACTGTGCCTCCACAGGCAGTTTGCCAGTGAAACAAAAATGAATACGGGTCTGCTGCGATGTCAGCAGTAATGTTTCATCACCTGATTCCAAATAAAAACAGCAATTTTTAAACAGATTTATCCTTGTGGTGGTTTATTACAACAATTTTTTTTTGATGTGTACAACTTAGGCCAGATGTGGACTAACTGATTTCGAGCCCCACAGAACCACAAATGTGCTCATTCAGGGTAAACAACTTCCCGAAATCTTAAAACACGGCTAAGGTCTCTTAATAGCAACTTATGCGGCATAATGCCTCTCCTAAGACTGACATCAGTGTTGCCTCAACAACACCCACACTAAGGTCACGTCAAATACATTTCCAATGTTTGGTCCCAAGGGGGCTGTCTTCCTAAATTACATTCATGTTCTCCACTAATTGAAATCACAAAATTGCGGATGCTGGAAATCTGAAATAAAAAAACAGAAAATCTGGAAATATTCAGCAAGTCAGGCAGCATCAGTGGAAAGGGAAATAGAATTAATGTTTCAGATCAAAGACATTTCATCAGAACTGGGAAGGAGAGATAACACAAGTGGTTTTCTCACTTTTCTGTTCTGATAAAAGGTCTTCAATCTGAAATGCTGTCTCAGGTTTTCTCTCCACAGATGCTGCCTGCCCTGCTGAGTATTTCCAGCGTTTTCTGTTTTTTAACTCATGTTCTCTAGCTTTTCCAGCTAAAAGCAGATGCAATAAGATCCAATTTTGCCCTGCATGCAAATCCAACAATTATTTGTTAATGACTGACCTGTGATAACAAGTGCTTATGATCTGTGGGATTGAAGTAATACACTAATTCTGTCAGAGTATTTTAGTAATGTATTCTGATAGAAACAAGTAACAAAGCTGCCCACCTATAGTTCCTCAAAGTTTTCAGGTGAATTGACACAGAACACTCTGTGTGTGACAGATTCAGCAATAATCTGATTGATCCTAACCTGCTCTAAAATACTGTATCCGATCAAAAGTCAAGGAAAATGAAAGACAAAACACATTAAGCAAGGAAAATCCAGGGGTGTCATAAGGCCTATTCATAAATTGGTCACAATATTCAATTCTCAACAAACTAGAAAAAGCAGCTGATCTGGCAATCAATTGGAATGGTTTCAGGAGAGCAGGAGTTGACAGTGGAGGCTGCATTACCTTCCATCAACAATGGGGAAGGAGTGTTTACAAATTGGAATCCAACCGCAGTGAACGATATAATTGGCAAGTGCAGCTCTGACCTTCTATTAGCACCCTGATTCCCTGTGTGACCCAGTCAAAAGGTAGGTCAGTTAATCAGTTGGGGTTGAGCATCATGCAGGAAGCTGTACAGGGGCCACAGTTGTGGTTTTAAACCATGACTTATGTCCTTCTCACCAGACACAAGATCAAGGGTTGGGGATTCAAAATCCTTTAAGAATGGGTGTATCCTACCACTCTGAAGGTTGTGTATAGAGGTGGTGAGCAGTTGTGTCTGTGTGCTGCTTAATGGAACTGCACATTAACAAGATGCTAAATCAGGTGCTGGCAATATTATGCCAGCTTTGACATCTTCCTCATGGCATGACACAAGTGCCTTCTGAAAAACTCTATAATCTTCTCCTTGAGATATTTAAGGTTGGGGAAAGACCCTGCAACACCCTCCCTCTGGGAAGTGCCAACCTGTCCTGCAAGAAAGCAGAATAATTGAACCGGAGGTTAGCAAATGAAGTGGGAGAGTTGAACTGAGAGATGAAGGTACATGTTGAAATGAAGGGACAAGTTTTAGGGTTGTGCATGCAAAAAATTCCAGAAAACCATAGTGTGAATTAAGATTGGTTGTTTTTACAGTGGGGAGGAGTAGAAGAGTTGTGCCATAGAGTCACATAGGAGGGAAAAAGACCCTTCTTCCAACTAAATCTGTGCCGAGCGTCATGCACTGTGCCACACTAATTCCATTTTATTCTTTACAGATCCTTTTCACTTCCCCCAGATTCTACCATTTACACATACTAGGGGCAATTTGGGGCAAATTAGTCAATCTGCATGCCTTTGGGAAGTAGGAGGAAATCAGAGTACCCCGTGACAATGTGCTTCCCAATATGTGGATCTGTGGGGGACTAAAAGGACTGCGATTTTCCCATTAAATTATTTAGGCATGATGCTGCCCAAGTAAACATTCAAAACTGAATTACATCCACTTTTCTCATTTTGAGTCCATCACTAAATTAGTTAAAAGTTATTTAAAAATAATTACGTATAGTGTTGGTTCAATGATTTAACCTTTTAGTTCTTTCACTAGAAGTTCTAGATTAACAGTTTATGATTCAAATTAGTAATTCACATCTATTCATCCATCTCCAGGATTCCCAATGTGAATTGATTTACTGTACAATATATAGTCTTTTGCCTGGTTGGTCCTGGGAACCTGCGGCCTGCTGAAGATTTGCTTATAACAGATATACACATGGATTTCAATTTGTAGATCTAAGTGCCTCATAAATCAGATGTGATAATACACATTGTGCTCATTACTAATGTCTCCTTACCTGATAACCAGAGTCATTACAAGTCAGGTAGCATTTGCCACAGTTAATGCACATTTCCTCATCAATCAAAGCTACCACATGCTCCTTGTTACTCAGCACTCCATAGGCTCCGATATGTGACAGAGTTCTGCCAATTATTTCCTAGAAAAGTGCATGAAAAATAACCAATATAATTTGGAAAGTCAAAAATACATAGAAATCCTTAAACTGTGTACAAATTTTGATACAGTGCAGTTCAACAATCCAAGGATCGAAAGACAAGTAATCTAAATTTTTTCTCCCTAAATTGTCTAAATAAAAGTATTTTACTTTTGTTTGCAATAAGACACAAGCAACCATATCTAATCTTGTTTCTTAAGTGAAACGTTATCCATTTGACAGGTCCTTGACTTAATAATGCTTTCTTTCCCCCCATTCCTTTCAATTTTTAACCTCACTGCTTTTTTTTAATCTCAGACCCATTTTGAAGAGTACTCCATTAACACACTGAATAGTTTTCACTCTCTTTCATTATGCATTTACATGGGGGACAGAGAGTTGATTTTACTGGGTTGTCTCCAATATCCTTGGTGGATGCTGGTGTGGCCAATCAGAAGAAGCCCTGAAGAAATCCCCAGTGATGGTCATAAATCTGAACCACTGCTGACAACTGTGAAAGGCCACCTTTGAAAAAAACCCTGCGGCTATATCTGATCCCTGTTTTATGATGCACATTATACAGTTGTTAAAAAGATATAGTCTTGAAAAGAACTTTACAATAGCCATAAAACTGTACAATGTTGCAATGCATATTATTTTGCATTTGTGAACTTTCTTCTAAGTGCAACAATTTTTGATCCATCTGATACAAGGCACCTGGATTACAGAAAAACATCCTCTGTCTATATCAGAGTTGTATCTCACTGACCTGCTCTGGCAAATCTGTGCTTGAATCGACTATCATTTTATAGAGCAATTATAACCCCTGGCATTTTGACCCTGACTATTAACTGACTCTTTAAATCCCTCTGTCCCATCTCTGGAACAACAAGATTATAGATTTTAAGCTGCTGTCAACCCTTTCTGCTGGCTGACAATGTGCGCAGTCCAATCTCTCCAGTTATCAGCCCCATCCTCTCTAAACTCATCCTCACCTCCATTTGAACAATTCATCCTCTATCTATTTGTGCTTTCAAACTACTACTATATTTCCCAACCCCTTTTGTCTTTCAAGGTTGTTGTTACCTAAATCCGTCTCAATCTTTCTAGTAATTCTCTGTAGAAACAAGATTCCACCCTGCCATAGCATGAAGACATATCTGACAAAGCCTCAAATTGTATGCACAGTGACACGGTGATTAGCCTTCTCATTTTACCCTTGTATGCTGCATCTTTGAAGGAGAAGTTGGCCAGAGGCCCTTTGAACTTGCTCCAACTTTCAATGACATCTTAACCTCAGCACCAGTTTCCTGCATTTCCCATGACCCTCGGCTTCCCGGTAGATCAAAAACCTGACTACTTCAACATCCAATGATTTAGCTTCATCAGTTCTCTGTGGTAGAGAATTCCAAAAATTCATGAACCTCTAAGAGAAGAAATCCTTCCTCACTTCCTTTCTAAACAGCCAACCCATTATTCTAAAACTGTGCCCTGTAGTTCTTGGTTCTCATCAGGGGGAAATATCCTCTCAGCATTCACCCTGCCAAGCACACTCAAGACCTTATTTGTTTCAATAAGATCACCTGTCATTCTTCTAAACTGCGATGGACAAAAGCCCAACTTCCTTAACTGTTCCTCATAAGACAACCTGTTTATTCCAGGAGAGAACCCAGAAAAGTTTCTACAAAGCTCATGGATCTCTTAAATAAGGAGGCAATTCAAATGCACAGGAATGTAAGAAAGTAAGAGTAGTGGACTTGGCCCAATACGTCACTGACACATACCTCACAACCATTGGTAGTATCTACATGAGGCGCTGCCTCAAGAAGGCAACATCCCTCATCAAAGATCCCCACCATCCGGGCCATGCCATCTTTTTGCAGCTACCTTCAGGCAGGAGGTACAGAAGCCTGAAGTTGCACACCACCAGGTTCAAGAACAGCTACTTCCTTTCAACCATTCGGCTCTTGAAACAACCTGCACAACCTTAATCACTACCTCAGTACAGCAATTTGTGCCACAATAGACTTTGTTTTTGTTGTTCTAATTGTGTCCTTTCTTGTATAATTTATGTTGTTAATTTGTGTCTTTTTGTGAATATTGTGTGCCTGATGCTGTGTGCCTGTGATGCTGCTGCAAGTAAGTTTCTCATTGCATCTCTGCATACATAAGATAAGATACAAGATACAAGATAAGATATTTATTTATTAGTCACATGTTCACTGAAACACACAGTGAAATGCGTCTTTCTGCACTACTGAGAATGTGCTGCGGACAGCCCACGAGTGTCGTCACTCCTCCGGAGCCAACATAGCATGCCCACAGCTCCTAACCTGTATGTCTTTGGAACGTGGGAGGAAACCGGAGCACCCGAAGGAAACCCACGCATACATGGGGAGAACGTACAAACTCCTTACAGACAGTGGTGGAATCGAACCCGGGTCGCTGGCGTTGTGATAGCGTTATGCTAACCACTACACTACCGTGCCACCCATGTACTTGTGCCTTTGACAATAAACTCAACCTTGACTTTGAGAACAAAGGTTTTCATGCTTTCTCCCTATCCCCCAGATTCCTGGGCTGTTACTTCAGGAGTTTCCAAGGATCTTTTCCTTGGGTCCTTTCTCCTCCACATCACCATGCTGCTCCTTGGCAACACACTCTGTAGTTACGGGAGCAGATTCCATTGGCACAGTAACGATGCACAGCTTTACATCTGCATCATTTTTCTTCTGCCATCTCCAGCTGACTACCTTGTGCTGTCCAACTGTTCACTCCTTGATGAGGGTACTTGGATAAGTCAAGAGTTCAGTTGAAAACCACCAAATTCAGCTCTAACAATCGGTTCTTTGTATTGATTCCATCCTCCACTTGGCTTCTATCTCAGGCTGTTGCGCTGATTCCAATTTGACCCCAAGCCATATTTGCACCTCAAAGGCTAACTCACCTCGATCACACTATCTGCATCTGTTCCTGCCTTAGACCACATTAGGCTGAAAAACCAATGCCTTCCACCTTATATTCACCTTTTTGATTTTTGCTTCACCCACCTGCTTTTAGCACCACTATTGGCAATTATATATCTACAGCCATTGGTCCCATATTCTTCCTGAACACATCCACCAATTCCCCTCTTTTAAGGCCCTCCTGAACATCTACCTTGTGGCTACCTCTTTAAGTCTCAATTTTTGGCTTGTACTTTGATTTTTTTCCATCCCAATGTGCTTCTGTGAAGCATCTTGGAGTGCTTTTTTTTTACCTGCAGGCTTTTGTTATTGCTGTTCATTACCTGGACTCTTGGAATGGGTTTCTTGACTGTGTATGGTCCTTCATCACCCTCCTGCACCACTTCATTCAACTCTTTCTGCTTGAGTTTTTGCTCAGCTATAATTTTCTTACGCTGTTCCAGGTAAGGACCAAAATTGGGCAGCTGCTGAAACAAAGCCATTGAAAGAAAAAAAAGAGATGGAATTAGAGTATTTTCTATAAATTCTCCATGTACTTTGGTCTTGACAAGTGCCACAGGCATATAATGCTTTGTATTAAATGTTGATAGACTAATAGAAATTCAAAAAGCCACATTTTCATTTCCTATTCTATTTTATGAAATTTTCAACAGAGTATTTTGTCCACTTTAGTGTTTTTATTGTAGGACAGAAAAGGATATTTAAACTAAGATATAAACCAAAACAACTGTTTTGTTTTTGTTTTTCTGAATCCCTCCACCATGAGTGAAATTGATGATTTTTTTTTGAAAAAATGTAGTGGATTTCTGCAGGGAAAATGAAAAGTAACTTAGTTATAATTAGGTATCAAATGCTGGAGCAGGTACACAGTTGGAATATCCATTTAATACTGTCTTGGAAAAAAATGGTTTCATTAATTATTTAGTGTTCTGAGCTCAGTCTTAACCAGGAATGAAAATTCCACCAGCATATCCACTTTTATACAATTCTTTTAGGTTGTGTTCTTTAACACTGCCATTGATAGGACCAGCATGTAGATTAGAGTGCTTTAATCAAATTGGCAGTAAAATAGATGGAATCTGAACTGTTTATTTATTCCACTTTTGCTTCAAAAGAAGAAAATCTCAAAATTTGAATTAGATAGATTGGTACAGCTTAGGTTCACCAGTTCCTGTGATACAGTGAGACGCCATGTTCAAACCCATTCCAGGTTGGAGATAGAGTTGTGACAACTGAGTTACTGTCCATGGTGCATTTATGATTCATGAACTCAGCCTTCCTGAACATCAAGAAAGAAAAGTCAGACCAATAAATAATTTTAAGTAGATGCATTGCTGACAAAATGTGACGGGGAATATTTTGCAGAAAGTAGAAGTGACATAGACAAGAAATTTCTATGTTGAAGTGCGTCAGAGGATCCTGTAGTTTATTACAGTGGTGACCATGTTATGTAGAGCTCAACATGAGATATATTGATACACAGTGACAAAATCTTCCAAATTTAGTTCTTTTAAGTGGTGATTGTGGTGTTCTGATACTTTACTTGGGCTCACCCAGTCAAATTTTATAAAACTGTCCATTATTCTTTGAATGCATTTCTGATGAGGGAAACTTGTGGGGAAAGCTCCCCATAAACATTTCTTGAGATCTTTAAAATAATTATGGGATCTTTTATTTTTATTCATTTTCTGGATCTAAGTATCATCAGCCAGGCCAGTTAATATCTAACTGCTCTTGAGAAGATAATGGTGAGCCATTGTTTTATTGCTGCAGTCCTTCTGGTGAAAGTACTCCGACAAAGTTGTTGAGTAGGAGTTCTAGGATTTAGGCCCAGCAAAGATGAAGAACTGGTGATACATTTCCAAGTCAGAATGACATGCAGTTTGGAGGATGATGCTAATGTACAGTGGGTAGCAAGCTAGTGGGCTTCTTTGTCCTGGATGGTATCAAGATTCTTGAGAATTGTTGGAACTGAACTCATTCAGGCATGTGGAGAGTGTCCCATCACATTCCTGACTTGTGCCTTGTGGATTGTTCGAGAAAATTTATTTCCTTTGCATGCCAAATCAACAACACGGAGACAAAGGGGGGAAATTCATCTTTGATCACAAGGAGCCAAATTATCAGCTGCCAGTTGGACTTGCCTCTACAGTAATAGTTCCATTAACTACGATGCAAATATCTCCAGAACTTGTGATTGGTTCTTTGACATCATTTTATTTTTCTGTCCATCCTTCTCGCTTTGTCAGCTATTTTATAATAAAACAAACACTATGACCATAAACCAATCTGGTTGACTGGGTAGTTTTCAAAACTCAACACAATACAACTAGGATGAAGAAAGACTTTCTACATTTAACTATCAAATTCTCAGCTTGATCAATATTCTGCAATGCATATTTTTTCATGTTTTTAAACATAAAATGAAGGTCTCAAAGGTGGATCAGTGTTATGCGACATGTTAGAAATAGATCCAGGTTCTTTTTTATATAAATATACACACACACACACAGGTGATCACGAATGTGGGGGAAATCGCAACAAGGGCGAGATGTGCGTGCGCACACACATGCATGCGCGCATGCGCGCGCGGGCGCACACACTCACACACACACACACACACACACACACACACACACACATGAATGCCCACACACCCGGAAATCTGAAATGAAAGCAGAAAATTTTGGAAATCACAGCAGCTCCTGAAGCACCTGTGCAGAGACAAACTGTTTCTCTCCACATAAACGCTGGTTAGCCTGATGAGCATTTCCAGCATATTCAGTTTTTAATCATAATTAATATCCTGGAAACCTGACCAAGCCAAGGTCAGAGACACAAGAGACTGCAGATGCTGGAATCTGGAGCAACACACAAAGCTCTGGAGGAACTCAGATGGTCAGGCAGCATCTGCGGAAGGAAATGGACAGTCGACATTTTGGGTCAAGATCGGTCAACCCAAAATGTCAACTGTCCATTTCCCCAAACAGATGCTACCTGACCTGCTGAGTTCGTCCTGTGCTTTGTATGTTGCTCAAGCCAAGGTCAGAACAGTTTGTGCCTTGCATGGCTGCCAACTCCACCCAGAATGTCACCCAGAATTAAAATCAACAATTTGTTTGAGTTCCAAGACCAGAAACATCCCTTTTTGTAGAGCAATAATTATTTTACATTAGAACACTTGCATGCCTAATAGAGACACACTAAACAGCCCAAGCATAATTGGAATTCAAGAAATTTGTTTGTTTTAAAGCCATGCAAAGTGCTTTAGCAGAACTTTTATTACTGCCAACAGTTTTTTTTCCAATGGAGCAATTTTTGTTGCTGCCCACTGAGACAAAAAGGTTTTGGAATTAGAAAATTATGTACATTATATAACTCTTTCTTTCTCTTGTTCACTTAGAGCAATCAAAGCAGTTTTTGTGACAGATGCACACATTCAGACAACATAAGTTATTTTAGCCATGGCTTTCCCTTGGGGCCCATCACTGGTGTATGTGGTCCCAATAGAGGTGCTAAATCCACCCCGTCTGCAGATAATGGGCACTTTCAGTTAAAACCTCTCTCCATCTTCTGAAAGGTATTAGGCTTTAGTTAGAGGTTGACAACATAATGAATCATCTGATGCACCAGAGCAGCCCTGAATGAGGGAAGCTTTTACAACCATCACAGAACAAAAAAAAATCTCACTATTATAATTGATTTGCAATCAACTCTTAGCTAATTGAAATGCTCATAAGTTAAAATATTATATTGATGCTACATTAAAGAACCATAATGTGACTGCCAAGGACACTACAAGTCAAAGGCTTTGATATTAACCACACATTTCAATTTTTCAAAATTACTTGCACACTTAGTTTCAAGATGCAAAAAGCTTTTTCAGAATGGATACAACTAGTTGTCAGTAAAATTAGTGGGTCACTTTAAAAACTCCCATTGTGACACAAAGTACAGAAATAAGAACAAAAATTCAAAGCATTTCCACTTATTGATTGCTCGCTATTAGAGTCAGTGTCTGAATATTAATTACCATCGTGCTATAATATTGTTAATATAATAACAACAGGATATCTGTTGGACTTTAAGACATCTTTATTAGTCACATGTACATCGAAACACACAGTGAAATGCATCTTTTTCGTAGAGTGTTCTGGGGGCAGCCCACAAGTGGCACCACACTTCCGGCACCAACATAGTATGCCCACAACTTCCTAACCCGTACGTCTTTGGAATGTGGGAGGAAACCGGAGCATCCAGAAGAAACCCACGCAGACACACGGGGAGAACGTACAAACTCCTTAAATTGGACCAGGAATTGAACCCGGAATTGAACCCGGGTCGCTGGCACTGTAATAGCGTTACACTAACTGCTACACTATTGTGCCAACCCCTTTAGATTAATGTCATTTCTATCACTCATTTAACATTAGTTTGATTGATTTAAACAGAGTAGTGGAACCAAAAATACTAGTTACTCAAAATAGTTAGACTATATGATGGAGGGGTTTACGTACCAGTGGGACCATACTTGGTGAGCTAAATGACATTTCCTTGCACCTGACATTAATATTCTTATTTACATTTGTATTTATAGGTGATGTAGCTTCAGGGGATTAATTAATGTAATAATTAATTTTAAAGAGTAGCTGCAATGAACCTTTGCTGTAGAATGCAAAAAGCACTTGCAATACAGCAGTATCAATTTCCAAAACATGGTTGCAGTAGCCAATGGAGCAATTTAACCACACTGTTGAGACCTGAAAGCATCAGCACCAGTTTTTCCCTCTCACTTTGCAGTCTTCCTCCATTTCTTGGAACTGTACTGCACTGGTCCCACTCATTGGTACACATTGCAATGTAAAACAATATCAAGTCGGGTATGGGCAGTGAAGCAGTTCTTAGTCCTTTCTGCATCACATCATTTATTTTTGTTTGAAATAAATACTCTGGCTCTTTTTAAACAGAGGAGAACTGCACTGTTAAAAGTAGTTTTGTTTAGTTTGAGATCTTAAACCCTGCAGTGGATGTAAAAGATCCTATGGCATTATTTGAAGAATAGCAATGTCCTCTGAGTGCCCAGATGTTGCACACCATTGGGCTGTGGGGTCCACCAGATGTTTCATTTTAGTCTGTACTAGGTCCTGTCACAGGGCAAGTACTTGCTAATTCAAATCTTTCACATACCAAACAGTGCAATGCAACAACTCTTTTCACTGGCTCTCATTTGGAATGACCTGCATCGCTTGCAGAAACTAATGAAGGTGGTGTCCTAGCATGACTGGCTCCCACCTACCCACTCAGTGTAAAGCTGCCTTGGTGAAGCAGCATAATCAAAGACCCCACCCACCTGGGTCATTGTCTCTTCTCCCCTCTCCCATCAGGCAGAAGATACAGAAGCCTGAGGGTACATACCACCAGGGTCAAGGACAGCTTCTATCCCACTGTGATAAGACTATTATATGATGAGATGGACACTTGACCTCACAATCTACCTTGTTCTGATCTTGCACCTTATTGTCTACCTGCAATGCACTTCCCTGTAGCTGTGACACTTTACTCTGTATTCTGTTTTGTTTTTACCCTGTACTACCTCAATGCACTGTGTAATGAATTGATCTATATGAATGGTATGCAAGACAAGTTTTTCACTGTACCTCTGTACAAGTGACAATAATAAACCAATACTCGCACCTTACATATACTCTGAATTATTTCCTTAGTGACCTTTGTTAACCAATGCCACACCACTATCTTGTTTAAGATCTTAGAGTTAGACACTGTAAAAATCATTGACAAAATAGAATCAAAACTTTATGATGGAGTACTGGAGTCAAAAATGTACCATGCTGCCTGTCTTTGGACCACATTGTTTTTTACAGCATGGATCTGGGCACACTGTTCATTGGGAGCAGGTTTCCACTATGCTGATTCCACTAGGGTGATTCAGTGTAGCGTAGTGCAGCTCAAGGCCACTCCAGTGAGGAATGGCTATGGCAGGCAGAGGCTGGTGCCTGCATACAATAGCAAAAACATAATTCTCAGGTTGCTTAAGAACTGTTACAATAAATCACGCTTCACAAGAGTACAGCACAAAAGTGACTGGGATTGTCAACCTACTGCTCCTAGTTGTTTACTCTGGGTTTATCCCAATCCAACATCACAGAAACAGATAACCCAGTCATTACCTTATTGCTCAGTATGCTGATTGAGTGCTGAATGTCTGTCTGCACATAGCCCCTGGGCGAATCTCTCGACTACTCTTACTACCTCCTGCAGCACCCAAGCAAGGAGGACTCACTGGTACCCCAAGGGGTTATTGGGTCTCTGACAGAGGAACCTGAACCCTGCATCAACACTGCCAGTAGGGCTTTAAAACAAAAGTCTATGATATTAAAATCCCCTTGCCAAGAGATTAGTCTAGGGGTTGAGTGCAAACTGACATTCCCTCCATCAAGCAGAGGATACAAAAGCTTGAAAACACGTACCACCAGGCTCAAGGACAGCTCTTGAACAGACCTCTTACAGGATACAGATGAACTGTTGATCCCTCAATCTACTTCATCGTGGCCCTTGCACTTTATTTGTCCATCTGCACTGCACTTTCTCTGTAACACTATATACTGCATTCTTTTTTCAGTTTTGTCATACCTTGATGTATTTATGTATGAAATGACCTGACTGGATGGCATGCAAGGAACATGTGACAATAATAACCCAATATTCAAAGACATTCTGAAATAGTTTAAATGGATTTAAATCAAAAATTAATCAACTAATAACATTTAGAAAAAAATGTGATAAATTTGAAGAAAATAAAGAAAATAAGTAAAAAAACTCAACTTATCTTTTTAATGAAAGATAGCAACCCTATTCAAAAAAAGGCTAAGATATCTTTATTAGTCATATGTAAATCAAAACACACGGTGAAATGCATCTTTTTGCATTGAGTGTTCTGAGGGCAGCCCGCAAGTGTCACCACGCTTCCGGCACCAACACAGCATGCTCACAACTTTCTAACCCGTACATCTTTGGAATATGGGAGGAAACCAGAGCTCCCGGAGGAAACCCATGCAGACACGGGGAGAATGTATGAACTCCTTACAGACAGTGATGGGAATTGAACCCGGGTCTCTGGTGCCGTAACAGCGTTACACTCACTGCTACACCACCATGCCTGCCCTGAGGCTGCTTCTTGTACCAATCTTCAGAAAGTACTTCATGTCTCTAAAGCACATTAGAATACCCTAAATTCATGAAAAGCTTTTCTTAAAGGCTGCATATAGTGCCAACACTATAACGAGCCAGAGTGCACATGATTGGCTAATCCCAACTCCATCAAGATTGGTAACTACTGAGCTGTAATTGACAGAGATTGATTTTATACACATAGTTTGTATGTTGTGATCCTCCACTCACTGCAGGTTACTGAAGAAATTATTTTCCTTTTATCGGAGAAGTTGCTATTAATTTCTGTTCCCTCCACTTTTTAGTCTTTGTTTATGCAGTAAACTTATTCTGTTTACTGTACTGGAGCATACTCATACAGCTGCCCCATCTTCAATGCATTGATTGTTGCCATGTTTTTCAATAAATAATGCAAGATATTTTTTGACAAATGGTAAATAAATTAAATGGAAAAGCTGATGCAGAATATGTTTCAAAATTTTGAGACATTTAAAGACCTTGAGTTCTTTTATCCCTTTTCCTGTTAAAAGCAGATCTACAGTTGTTCGAGTGTTAAATATCTTGGAAAAGGAAGATGGGAAATTTATTAAAAGAGTATCTGAAATAAAGGCAGTCACAGTATGGGGTAATGAAGTCCTTCCCTTTATCCTCTCAAGAGGAAAAGCTCTACAGACAACAATGATTAATGGGGCAGTTAATTGGCACTAATTGTTATTAGGTTCAGTTGCTTGGCTACTCCTGGAAATGACTCCACTTTTAATCGTTACCATAGTAATGGGACTTCTGAACATAGCTTTACTGGTGACTCTGGTGGCCCTGTGGCTGACAAGCCTGCATTGTACGTTTATAATACACCCATACCAATAGTTAGCACTGGCATGCCATTTTATTTTATATTTGTTTGACCTTTATAGGTATCAACAATGGTATAACTAATCCAAGCGAAATCCTCAGTTCATTGGGGATGACCAAAGTTAATTTGTTTTCATTGCGTAGCAGGTGCAATCTATACCTGCTATGCCTCAATTAGGATACATCAATGAAATTCTATAAATTTTCTTTACTGCCATAGAGAGAAACACGGAAAAAAAACCCTTTGGCCCACCGAGTCTGCACTGTCCATCAGCCATCCATTTATATTAATCCCATTTTTTATTCTCTCTACGTTCCCATCAACTCCCCCACCTGGTTCTAGCCCTCACCCACACATTAACTGCAATTACTGTGGTCAATTAACCTACCAACCCCACATGTCTTTGGGATGTAGGAGGAACTCAGAGCACCTAAAGAAAACCCACACAGTCACAGGGAGAAGGTTCAAACTCCGCACAGAGAGCACCCAAGGTCAGGATTGAAGCTGGGTATCTGTTGCTGTGAGGCATCAGTTCTACTAACTGCACCACTGCGCATGACTATAAAATAATATGTATTGATCTATTTGAGCAACAGTTGTGTTTGTTGCTGGGCTGGATATAACTGAACGGAACTTCCAATTACAAATTGTTAATCCCAATAAACCATCCTGTTTCTATTTCCCAAACTTTCTGTCCAATGATAACTTGATTTAGAAATTTTCTTCACCATCAGAGGGTGGTGAATCTGTGGAATTTGTTGCCATAGAGGGCTGTGGAGACCACGTCACTGAATGTATTTAAGGCAGAGACTGATAGGTTTTTGATTGGTTAAGGGTTATGGGGAGAAGGCAGGAGAATGGGGTTGAAAAAAAAATCAGCCATGATTGAATTGCAGAGCAGACTCGATGGGCCGAATGGCCTAATTCTGCTCCTATATCTTATTGTTTTATGGTCACTGTGTCCAAATATCACAAAAGGCTCGCACTTGCCTAGCTCTGTAACATCCTCCACCCTTTCAAATTTCCAAGACCTCCTTGGGTCTGGGGAGTAATTGAGGCTTGCAACATGGGGACCATTGGCCAAAATGGTCATTGGCACTCCACTGCAATGCCCATCGAGTGCACCCTTTGAGGACCACTAGAACTTTTTAAAGGTAAAGCAAAATACTGCAGCTGCTGGAAATCTGAAATAAAAACTGAAAGTGCTGGAAATAGTCTGGAAACACGTCACACAGCGTATTGTGGAGAGAGCAACAGCGGTAATGTTTCAAGTGGATCACTTTGCATTAGAACAGGAAATAGAAATGATAGAAGTTTTAAATTGTTGAGAAAGAGAGAAATGGCAGAGAGAATAAAAGGCAAAGTCTGTGACAGGGTGGAAACCAGGACAGAGTGGCAGAAAGAAGGTGGTAAATGCTGAGGAGTAAACTGCAGCAATGTTCTGAATCTGAAGTTACCATAAGAATAGCTAACCCAATATGTTGGTGTGACCAAAGGATATGGAGTAAGTGGGGAAATTGGAGCTAAGCAACAGCTAATCAAACTGAACAAGCTCACCAACCTGAATGCTGTTCCTATATTACAAAGCTTGGCCTCCATTCAATACCACCACTGGTTGAGATTTGAACACAGTGATGAAATTTTTAAAGTCAAGTTATCATTGGACAGGAAGTTGTGGGAAATGGAGAATCAGGATGGTTTACGTTGGGATTAGCAATTTGTAATTGGAAGTTCCATTCAGTATATCCAGCCCAGTGACAAACACAAAGTTTCCCTTGCTCTTGTTCAGCCTCCCTCAAGTTGGATCTTTCTGTAAGTTTTTTTTTCATCTCAACCCACAGTCTTTCATTTCACTCTACTGTAACAAAATCCCCATGAAGGATCTATCAAAAAGGCTCAGTCCCTCTCGTCTTTCCAGTGAGCCAATCGCACCCCTTCCTCTGCATTCCTCCTCTAGACTGTACATTTCTATTCCCTTCCTTCCCAAGAATGTCCATCTCTTATTGTCCAAGTTGTATCATTGTGGAGATCAAACTGGCTCAGATTTTCAGGATGTTAGTACCACAGTGGACACATAAACTTTTCCCAAATAGTTCAACATATTTTGTTTATATCAGACTGAAGGCACCTCAAAAACGTTCATTCTAATATATAAGTAGAAGTATGAAAAAAGATGTTAAGTCTTCTTGATGTGATGTAACATGATTTTACACATCAAAGAATACCACCACTGGATGAGTAATTTTTCTCTGTTAAATTTTCAGTTTAATCATACTCAGATGATAAAACTTCCACTGCGCTTCCATAAATGGTCATATTTGTGACATGAGATCAGTCCACCATTGAATTCAATTTCATACTTGTTATGTTGATGGAAATCTTGTGAGATAAAAGCATGTAACCAAAATCTATTCCATTGCTGCAGTTGTTTGACAGGCTGCAGGCATAACACATCACCTTTACTGGGAAACAAGACTCAGGCAGTAAATGTGGCTGCTTCAGGTTTGCCCACATCTTATGAGTAACATTTATAAAGAGACATGGTATCAGAATCCAAAGATTCACTGTAATTGACATTGTGAGTTTATTGGTCCAAAAATAGCTGGAAGATTAACAGAAAAATAACAGACCAGCATTACTGGTTGCAAAAAACCCTAGCAATTTGTGGTGAGGATATGCCACGTCCTGAATTCCAAATTAATTTCAGTTGCTCCACAACCTCGTTCTCCATGAGCATCAAAAAATGATATTTCAACCTTCAACATCCCAAAGAATATCAAAGCAATTGCTGAAAGTATGCCGCTGTTATGAATGGATCTAGCTCCAGCTAGCCAAGTCTAGCATTTCATGTTGTAAGCATCACTTTAAATGACATGATCTATGAATTTGACATGCCATTGAAACTGTGAGACTCCAGGTAGGGGCCATCTTTTAAGTAGTAAATTGTTCCCAGATATGCTAGTTCTTAAATTTTATTTATTTTTCTTATTAATTGTTTCTGCCATTTTTCCCTAAATTCTCTCTTAATCCAGTATCCCTTTCTATCTCTTTAATTATCTTTCTGTATCAAGCTTAAGTCTAATTCACCCACTTTTCTTTCTTGGTAGTTTCTTCTTCTTCCTTCTTTACCCTTAAATTTCACAGGTTAGTGAGACCAACTGTTGGATCCAATGTTCCCAAGATCCAAGGTTTAACATTGACTACACCGGACACCATAATATTGCACTTCCAGGTAATTGTAGCACAAAAATACAAGACCATAACTCTCAAAAAAGTTCATTCTCATCTGGAACAGTTAGGATAGTTACAAGTCAGAGTGGAGAGCAGTCTAGATGGTAAAGTCTGCACTGCAAAAGGCCCTTCCACAACTCAGTGCAAACACATGACAACAAACACCACACATCAAAATTATGAGGAGACTTTGTCAGCTTGCTAAACCATTCCTTTGGCTTAGTCATAAAATAAGAGGAGGAAATGTTGGAAACAGGTCAGGCAGCATCAGGGGATAAATAAACAGAGTTTTCAAAGACATTTTATCAAAACTGAAATGCCAACTCTGTTTCTCTTTCTTTAGAGGCCGCCTGACCTCCCGAGTCATCAGATTCAGATTTCCAACATCTGCATTTTTCTAGATCTTCACACCTGGTTTAAGAAGTTCTGTCAGAACTGTAAACACTCTGAATGTCTCAGAAATTCAAAAACTATTAATACCTTCTAAAATTTTTCAAAACACTGAAAATACTCTGAAATATTTATTAAAAACTAAATTTAAAAAGAATCTAAATTAACTCATTCTTAAAGTCTTTCATTATCTAACCCTCAGTTAAATGAATGGAGAAGCAGTTTCTGCTCGTGGTTCCACTTGATGTGGGATATTCTTGTGGGTTCCCCATTGTGCACTTTGGGAATTCTATAACATTAAGCTTCCATGCTGGATTCCGTTGGAATCCAGATGCAGTTGAAAAAATTTCTGCCAATTGCTGTCTGCAGTTTTGGGACCCGTGTGTCTGAAGTCCTGCGAGGAAATGCTGACATCTCCCAACAAAAAGCATACCAATATAACCAGATATAACAATGGTAAAAAAAGTCTATCTATGTGGCCTTATGTCATTTACTCAGCTTTTATTCCATGCACTCAGCTCCATATACAAGTATAAAATAGCGCAGATGCCAGAAATCTGAAATAAAAAAGAATGTGCTGAAAACTGTCATTGAATTGAAATATTAAATTTGTTTTTCCCTCCACAGATGCTACCTGACCAGCTGTTTCCAACAATTTCTGTTTAATTCCATCTCTATATGCTTCCCTATGATCACAATCAATATCAAGATGGCTGGTGCATTATCTGACAGTCGTGAGACACAGGCTTGCTTTTTCTATTGCTAATTACAGCTGCATCCCAAAATGTACAGGCAGCGCAATCTAAAAGAGTGAGAAAGTCATCTTCTGGCTCCATCTCATGCATTGTTCAACCGCTGGTTCAGAGCAGTGCTGTCAGAGTTTGTACCAAGGGATTCACTGACTTTTATGGCTGCAGCTGATGGATGACAAAGAAAGGAAAAAAAAAGATGGAAAGATACCCAACTTCTGATGGAATGCGATATAGGAATGTGGAAAGACAAAACTTGCTCCATCAAATAGTGCTGTCTGTACATTGTGGGATGTAGCTGTAAATGGCAATGTGAAATGGGTCAAAATTAAAGCTTCGTGCACACCCTGGATGCTGTTGAGATATTGTGTCATCACCTGAACAATTTGTTCAGATGGTAAAACTTTTCAAGCATCTTGATGAATACCTTTCCAATTGATGGAGAACCTTGGCCCAGCACTTTAAGCAAAATCAGCCATGGGGCTAAAGTCCTATGTTTCCTTATACTGTGCATCCTTTTTAACAGGTTGCAGTGGTAAATAAACCAACTGTGACTTACAGTACTTATAAGATCAGTAAGCTGGCTGTTATAAAAATGATGGGAGCTGGATGCACCTTAACGCAGCTCAGTGACAGGAATATATTACGTTCTGTTCAGGTTTTAATCTAATTTAGTAGTGATTTTATTTGGCAGTCAACAAGCGCCGAACATCGTCAATATTCAGAACCTATCCTTAACATCTAATGCACGGGATAGAGGTAGGAGTGTGTTAAAAACTTGTTTTCCTTTGGTTCAAACTTTTTGACTGGGAGCAAGCAAGGCTGAAATAATGTTTGAAACTAAGAAGCTCAATTGCCCAGCCAATTTCCTGTCATACAAATAGCAAAAGCATCAGTCTTTGAAAGCTACAGAAAGAAATATGGCCTTATTTTTATTTTAGACTGTATCCTTGGTTCCAAACATTTACTACTTTTGTTTTACAGCATTCAGTATTCAAAATTCATAGCCTCACAATTATATTGAAGTAAATGGATAGAAAGAATAACCTGGAAATTATTGTTGCTGTCACAATGAACATCTGTAGTTCCAGTTGGTTAAACAGCCTGTCCTTTAAGTAACTCCTTAAAACATAATTTGATGCTGGAGCTTTTGAACACTTACCTAATATGTATTATTGCAGCTCAGAATCAGATTGTGTCTGATCCTACTCCTGTAAAGTGTTTTGAGATGGTTAGAGGTACTATATGTTTGCAAAATGTTGTTGTAATACTGCAAGAATATTAAATTAGAGACTTGATGGCTTGTTGATGCATACTGCCAATTTACTGTTGGATGAAAATAGCTTTTATAGTGCTGGTGACATGCAATTGGGTTCCTATATTAATTATTGCTGATTTAATAGACTTTTAACAAATTTCTCCCCCATCAATTTGGGTTTGTAGCAAAGGTTTTGCTTTGCTTCAATGAAAAGAGTGAGCTAAGTTACAGCCTGTAGAATGTTGCATAGTCTGGGTACTGGATTATGTGCTCCACAAGCACTGCAAATGTCTGAGAATTGCCAGCAATGGCAATAAAGTGCACATAGTTGGAAATGCTGGCTTACACTCCCAGCCTGTGCAGTAGTGATTGAAGAGCAGTGGTCCTAGCATGTTATGAGAGAGCTGGATCACCTCCCCAAACAAGACCTCCAGATGCAATTCATGTGGTACATTCTTGAGATGGATTCTTGAGTGCGGAGAATAATGGGGTCGAGTCAGACTGCTACATGACAGAAGGAGACTATTAGGCCCACTGCGTCCATGCCATTCTAAAAGCACTGAATCAGCCTGATCCCATATTCTGGCTCTTAGATCTTGGCCTGGTAGGTTATGCATTTTAATGCTTATCCAGGCATTTTTCACATGTGGTGAGACAGACTGCCTGAGCCACCTTTTCAGGCAATGAGTTCCAGACCTCAGCACCTCCTGTTCCAAGAAAACAATCCCAGTCTAATCAATAAAAAACAAACTGGTGGAGGAACTCAGCAGGTCAAGCAGCACCTGTGGAGGCTAAGGGACTGTTGGCATTTTGGGCCTGGATGCAGGGTCTTGACCTGAAATGTTGACCATTCATTTGCCTCTACAGATGTTGCTTGACCTGCTGAGTTTCTTCAGCAGTTTGTTTTCCAGATTTCATTGCAGTCTCATGTCCCCAGCCTCATCAATCTTTCCTCAAAACTGGCATTTTCAATCCCTGATTTAAACTACACCCTCACATCCTTTCTGCAGTAACTCTAACTGTGGAGAATCAATGTTTTAGTCAGTTTTGGCATCAGCTTTCCGCTCTTACATTTTGTGCCTCAGCGAATAAGGAAAAAAGTAATCAAATGCGCATTGTTAATCACCCTACCTACCTGCCCTGCCACCTTTGGATATTTATTGACATGGACTCCATGTTCTTCTGTTGCTCTACACTTCTCAGCATCATTGAGTATTCCTACCCAAATGTATTTCACTTATCCTGACTGAATTCCATCTGCCACTTGTCTGATACCTTCTTGCAGTCTGCAGCTTCCTTGCTCATTATCAGTCATATGGCCAGTTTTGGTTTCACCTGTTAATCTTGCCTCCTACATTTCAGTTTAAATCATAGATAGATTCAAGGGAAAGAAAGGGTTATCATAATGAGCCCTGAGGAACCCCACTGGAAACAGCAAACAAAATACCTGTTGACCTTTACCCTATGAAAGGTCAGGGAATTCAGGGCAATGGGGATCTGGCACTGAAGAAGTTGAGGCCTTGGGCAGGTAAGCCATGATCATATTGAATGATGAGGCAGGCTTGAGGGGCCAGGTAGTGTCCTCCTGCTCCTATTTTCTTATGTTCCTTGTTTCTTATTACTTTGTCAATTTTCATCTAACTTCCAACCCTCACTTGGATTCCATGGGGTCTAACTAACTTGCCAAATAGTATGTTGTCTAAAGCCTTGCTAAAGTTCTTGCACATAATATGTCCTACTTTCATTGATACTTCTTGCTGCCTCCTCAGTGTCATAAGTCATATGTGACCTTCCTTTAGCAAATCCTAGCCCTTTGTGGGAAGCAAGGGAAGAAAGTGCTGGGGCCCTGGCAGAGATTTTTGTGTCTTCCTTAGCAACAGGTGAGGTGCAGGAAGACTGGAAGGTGTCTGATGTTGTGTCTTTATTTAAGAGGGGCTGCAAGGACAAGTTAGGGAACTACAGGCCAGTGAGCCTAACATCAGTGGTGGGAGAGTTACTGGAGGCGATTCTGAGAGACAGGATCTATCTGCATTTGGAAAGGCAAGGACTGATTAGGGATAGTCAGCATGGTTTTGTGCATGGGAAACTGACTCTTACGAACTTGATTAAGTTTTCTGAAGAAGTGACCAAGAAGATTGACCAGGGTAGAGTGGTAGACATTGTCTACATAGACTTTAGAAAGGCTTTTAACAAGGTCCTGCATGGTAGACAGCTCTGGAAGCTGAGATCACATGGGATTGGATTCAAAATTGGCTTGGTGGTAGTAGTCAGAGGGTGGTAGTAGAGAGCTGTTTTCCAGATTGGATACCTGTGACCAGTGATGTGCTGCAGGGATTGATGTTGGGTCCTCTTTTAATTGTCATATATACTAATGATTTTGATGAGAATGTAGGAGGCATGATTAGTAAGTCTGCAGATGACACCAAAATTGGCGGTGTGGTAGACAGTAAAGAAGGTTGTCTAAGGTTACAAGAGGATCTAGATCAACTGTGAAAGTGGGCAAAGGAATGGCAGATTGAATTTAACTCAGAAAAATGCGAAGTGATGCATTTTTGAAAGTTAAACCAGGGCGGGACTTACACAGTAAATAAAAAGGCACTGGGGAGTGTTGTAGAACAGAGAGACTAAGGGGTACAAGTCCATTGTTCCCTGAAAGTGGCGACACATGTTGACAAGGTGGTGAAGAAGGCAGATAGCACACTTGTCTTCATCCAGTGGGGCATTGTGTACAAGAGTTAGGACATCATGTTACAACTATACAAGACATTGGTGAGACCGCACCTGGAATACTGTGCACAGTTCCGGTCGCCATAGTATAGGAAGGATGTGATTAAGCTAGGGAGGGTGAAGAAAGCAAGGAGGATGCTGTGAATGGGAGGCTTGAGTTATAAGGAGAGACTGGATAGGCTGGGACTGTTTTCTCTGGAGTGAAGGAGGCTGAGAGGTGACCTTCTAGAGGTTTATAAAATTATGATGGGTATAGATAATGTGGCTGATGTGGATGGACACAATCTTTCTCCCAGGGTAGGGGAGTCTAAAACTGGAGGGCATAGGTTTAAGATGAGAGGGGGGGAAATTAAAGGGGACCTGAGGACCAAATTTTTCACACAGAAGTTGTTGCGTTTATGGAAAAAGCTGCCAGAGGAAGTGATAGTGGTGGGTACAATTGCAATATTTAAAAGCCAATTAGTTAATGGATAGGAAAGTTTTAGAGGGATATAAGCTCAGTGCAGGCAAATGGGTCTATCTCAGGAAGGCATCTTGGTCAGCATGGATACTGTTTAGCCCCTGAGGTTAGCCTTAAAAACCAGAATATTCATTTTTCAGATATGTTTGAACTTGTTCATCTGCTGCAGCACAGAAAACAGTTTTTGTAGTAGGTTCACGACATTAGAATTGCAACCTATGTGAGCATGTAAATACTGAAGTCTGAATGGGGAGGTCTTTACTGCAGAGAGGATGCATCACAACACTGAAGATGCAAATTATCTGAACCATTGCTGCACAACCTTTCAGAAAGTTCAATAGTTATTCTTTGCTGTACTCCACCACTTATTTTTTTATCATTTATATTAGTCCCAAGACCCACAATTACAAACTCCAGCTCTGTATTTGCATAATGGACCTTTTAAAAACATTTCTAGAATTTAAATTAAATATTCCAAGTGCTTTGCTAGTATTAAGTAGATAGTGAATAATTTTACAATTAATTCCTTGTTACATGCCCAACATTTCTGGACTATAGGATGTCACCTGTTACAATGGCATGTCACCAGTGCTGGGAGAGGAGGCTTTGAACTAAGATGGCAGAAGCACTCACAGACATAGAACATAGAACGGTACAGCGCAGGAACAGGCCTTTCAGCCCATGATGTCTGTGCCGACCATGATGCCAAATTAAGCCAATCCCATCTGCCTGCACATGGTCTATATTCCTCTATTCCCTGCCTGTTTGTGTGTCTGTCTAAATCGTCTTAAATGTTCCTATCATATCTGCTTCCACCACTTTCCCTGGTCGCACATTCTAGGTAGCTACCACTCTCTGTGTACAAAAAGACTTGCTTTGTAAATCTCCTTTAAACTTTCCCCCTCTCATTTTAAAGCTATGACATTTTCACCATGGGAAAAAGACTCTATCTAACCTATCAATGCCTCTCATAATTTTATAAACTTCTATCAGGCCTCTGCTCATCCTCTGATGCTCCAGAGAAAACAATCCAAGTTTGTCCAACTCTCCTTGTAGCTAATACACTCTAATCTAGGCAAAATCTTGGTGAACCTCTTCTGAACCTTCTGCAAGCCTCCACATCCTTCCTGCAACGTGGTGACCAGAAATGCACACAATACTCCAAATGTGGCCTAATCAAAGTTTTATACAGCTGCAACATGACTTCCCGACTTACATGCAACACCTGACTGTTGAAGGCAAGTATGCCACCCTGTCCACTTGTGTTGCCACTTTCAGGGAGCTATGGACTTGACCTCCAGTCAGAATAACACCCCTCCAACACTACCCTCTTTCTATTATGGCAATCTCAACTTTGAACCCAATCTACCAAGTCTTCATAGATCCCACATGATAATTGATTTATTATTGTCAGATATACCGAGATATAAAGCAGCCTACCATGAGGGACCTTTCTAGAAGCTTTACCAAACTCTATGTATACAACATCTACTGCCCTATTCTCATCAATCATCTTCATCACCTTTTCAAAAAACTCAGTCAAGTTTTTAAGACATGACCTCCCCACACAAAGCCACGCTGACTATCCCTAATAAGTCTATGCTTTTCCAGATGTGAGTAGATCCTATTGCTAAGAATCTTCTCCAATAATTTCCCTACATTTGTGTCAGGTGATGAGCTGTTTGATTGTTTACTCTGAGGCCTAGAAAGGAGGAGGAGTAGCAGCGATCATTGAAAACTATCTTCACCTGGTGATGAGAAGATTAAGGTATGTGCATCACACAGGATATTTTAGCAAAAGCTGTGTGTCATCATGGGTAAAATTATTTGCCCCATGCCACTTAGGTTTTGTTACAGACATCAAAACCATTGATTGACCAGGACTGTGCAGGGGATCTCAGGGGAGAGGGGAGGCTTTGAATATTTGGATTATTTCCCCTGAATACTATATATGAACTTTAAATATGAAATTTAGAAGTGAAGATCAAGAGGAGAGGATAGAGGTTAATTTAGTAAAAATAAAAATACGTATGGTTTAGATTAAGCAGGCTGGGCCTATGTTCTCTAGAGTTTAATTGAATGAATGAAGTTTTATTGAAAACTCTTTAGTGGCTTGACAGGATAGGTACAGAGTTGGAGTTACCAGGTATGGCTCTGGTGTCTAAAACCAGGGACACGGTCACAAAATAAGGGGTTGGTAGTTCAGGATGAGAGCAGAGGAAATTTCCTCATCCAGATGGTACTGAATCTTTGGAATTTTATATCCAAGGGGGCTGTGTAGGTTCAGTGGCTGAGAGCATCAATACAGACATTGGTAGGTTTTTAGATATAAGATAAGATATCTTTATTAGTCACATGTACATTGAAACACACAGTGAAATGCATCTTTTGTGTAGAGTGCTCTGGGGGCAGCCCGCAAGTGTCGCCACGTTTCCGGTGCCAACATAGCATGCCCACAACTTCCTAACCCGAACGTCTTTGGAATGTGGGAGGAAACCGGAGCACCCAGAAGAAATGCACACAGACATGAGGAGAACGTACAAACTCTTTGCAGACAGCAGCCGGAATTGAACCTGGGTCACTGATGCTGTAATAGCATTACTCTAACCGCTACACTACCGTGTCTGCCCCACCTATGGTGTTTAGGACACTGCAAATCAGACTTTTGTATGGAGGAATAAAATGTTTTCACATTGTACAAAGGTACATTTAAGTCAACACAGAGGTAAAGGTGTAATTAAACTATGCTGGCTGGCATCCTAGAGTGAATTGACTCCGGGTGTCCAATCTTAGATACCCCAGTGCAAGCAGATTCTGATTGGGGGAATGAAGCATCTTTCTACAGTGTCAGGATGTAGAGCAAAATTCTCCACAGTGTCTCTCAAAGTCTCATGTTCTTCACTAACTGAAACAAATGAAAGCTGACCAGAAATAAGACCACATGAATGGTCCTCAAAACAGCTATGTAATGGCTGAGAGGTATTTGTGTAGCACCTTTCACAAGCCTGGGAGTCTCCCAGCATCTTGCAATTACTGAAATTGCAATAATTAATAAAAAGCATTCCATACTCCAGTTACACGTTGTGTAAAGGAAATTTTCCCAGCTCCTTTCTTCACTCTCCTGCTGATAATTTGCTGACCAGAACAAGCAATTTATTTACATTAGTAGAACAAATGAACAAAGAAATCGAATATTAGGCCATTTGGCTCCTCAAGCCTGCTCCATCATTCAAAAGATTTACCTCAACGCCACTTTTCTGCACAAACCTCTTATCTTGATTCCTTTACCATTTAAAAACAGTTTGATTCCTTTACCATTTAAAAACAGTTATTGATGTAATATTCAAAATAAATACAGCAGCCAATTTTCACAGGAAGCTTCACAAAACGGTGATAATAAATAATTAGAATTAGAGATAATAGCCTGGTACCCAATGTGGTTGATGTTGGACAAGTGATAATTACTAGCCAGGATACCAGGGGGAACTCTGGATTTTAAATAGTGTCATGGGATCATTTACATCCAACTGAAGGGGAAGGTGGGACCTTGGAAGAATATCTCAGCAATTGGTGGCCTAGATTATGCACTCAAACCTTTGGAGTGGAGATCGAACCTACAACCCTCTACTTTAGTATCAAGAATGCCACCTTCAAGGCACTCCCACCATTTTCAGGGAATAATTCAAGAGAAGAGAGCTAAGTGCAAGGAAGAAATGTGGTTTCCAGATAGGAGGACACTATAGTTTATAGTAATACCCTGCTATACATAGTGATCACTGCACAGTAAGGTAAAGAAAACAATGAATTTCTAATTGACTTGGATTTTCCAATAAACTTTTATAGTGACAGAAGATTTGTGATATATGTCATGATTCTAATGCAGAGGTTCTACGGAATTTGTGATTGATTTTATGCAATAGCTTTTCAGACTGAAGTATTGTTCTGCCTTGTGCCTCATCCAAACAGTTAAAAGTCCATTCAAATAGTGTCTGAACCCCCTTTCAATTCAGTGATGATCGTGAGTGTGGTGAATTTATTGTGGCTGCTCAGAATGCCATTATCAACAAAGTGATAATCATTTCCTCATTCATTTAGAAATATTCAAAGTAAGTTTTTATGTTGCTATGAATATAATTCAGCAAACACATATCTATGTTGGAGGAAATTTAATTACAAGTAATCTGGCAGTGAAAGCTAATTGCCTCTTTATGTCCTCCTCATACCCAAGTGGAGCTGACAGTTGTCTGAACTTGGTGACATCCTCATCATATCCTCAGTATGTTTGTGCACCAGTTGCTGCTAGATTATACGGCATAGGGATAAACAAAGCGAAACAAATTGGTCTTCCCACTGGATGGTCATCAAGTCTTTAAACTCGGCTTTGCTTAAGGTCAGAATTGGAACTTCTATTCTCAAGAAACTGCCAGTTTCCTCCCAGAACCATTTCATTTAAAGTTCTTGATTTATTTTGTTAAATCAACCAATAATAGTGAACTGAGACAGATATTGAACACCATCTGGTTAACTTTCTGATAACCTGCTGCATTCTGCCTTCTAAGCTGATGATGCCTTCCAGCAGTATAATACGCTAATTGGTTAACCAACGTACTACTAGAGTAGATTTGCCAATTCTCAGGATGTTAATCCTCCCAGTCACTTTTCAGTGTATAGCAGCAAATGAGGGTCTATTGTCTTTTCAGACTGGTACAATTTTGCATCATTTAAAAAATAAAGAGACTCAAATTAAACCAAGCTTATGGGTTGAACTTTTCTGGGAACAGTGTACCTTGTGACGTGTCGAAACAATTTCGAGTCGAAACAGGGTTTCGACTCGAAATGTCGACTATTTCTTTCCTCCAACAGATGCTGCTTGACCTGTTGAGTTCCTCCAGCAGATTGTTTGTTGTGACATGTACTGTTGTTTTAGACATTTTTCTGCATTTCTCAGCTCCAATATACCTTTAGGTCATCACATGGCTGGAAATGAATCTTGGTAATAATATCATAGAATGGTGTTACATGTAGAACTTCAGTGATCAACAGGGCCAACAATGTATTTCCTTAAATATGAAATTTAGAATAGAACGGTAGGTGTAACCAAGAAGGAAGAAATCCTGGATTAAGTGGGTAACATGTACAACTATTTATTGCCCTTCTTTAATTGCCCCAGGGAAGAGTGGATTGCTAGGCCAATTCAGATTCAGACTGTTTATTTCCCTCCATGGATGCTGCCTGACTTGCTGAGTTCCTCCAGCACTTTTTGTGTAAGAACCACATTGCTGTATCTATAATCACATTTTAGCCATATCACATATAGGTCACATCTAGGTTCTTGAGAAGCACTAATCTCCTGGAATGTTTTTTTTAATGGCAACCTAGTAGTTTCTGGGCCATCACTACTAATTGCCATGGTGAGAGTTGAACTCAAGTGTCTGGATTTTTGGTCTAGGCCTCTGCATTACTAGTCTGCAAACTTAACCATTGTGCCTCCCTCCCACTAGAGTCCGATGTAGATTACCCTTTTAATCTTTTATCTTTATCCATGTGTATTTCTATCCATAGGGAGGGTAGCTGTGCACCACATTGACAAGCCATTGTTTCACTAACAAGCTTTAAATGTGAGAGTAATAAATAAATTGGTAATAAGAAATGGCTCTCTCTCCATGGACCTAACATATTCTGGCTTGGTGGCCAGCTAGGGTGTGCGATGCCTTGGTGTCATGAAGAAGCTCACTGTTCTGAGGCGGTTCTTGTCAATGCCCAGCTCTCTTCTTTTGTGGTCAGGCCTCAAAGTGCAGAGCTTCCCAATGGAATTGTTGGCTGACTCTGCACTCTCACATCTGCAGTTGTGGTTGTAAGACTATTGGTAGGGCAGAAGGATCACTACACAGAGGATATACTGAACAGTAGAGCCAGTGATCAGCAGATACTTCTAGTCAATGGAAGTTGACTGTTGAATTAATTCCTCTTTAATAAGCTAAGTGAAATACACTAATTGATCAATTTGTCACACAGATTGCCAAATTGGCTATATTGAATTTTCCAGAGGATGACCTGACTTTCAAATGAAAGGGCTACTTGAGCTGATGTTCCTGCTGATTTAGCACGGCATTACCCAACATGAAATTCCAGGGCTAGATCCAGTTGGATACACAGCCTTGTACATGTTTCAGATTTCATATGATGCCTTTTCAGTGGGATGTAAAAGATCACATATCCCTACTTCAAAGAAGAACAAGCATTTTATTTCTTGTGTCCTGGTCTCTACTAATCAACAATAACAAAACAGATTATAAGATCATTATCACACTATTGCTTGTGGGAGATAGCTATGTACAAATTTGCTTCTACGTTTCATACATTGCAACATTGAATAAGCTTCAGAAAGTAATTGGCTTTAACTTGGTTTGGGATATCTTAAATTCCTAAAAGGCACTGTATGAAAGCAAGTTTTTCTTCTTTATTTTAAATTTGTATGCTATCTTATGAGCTCTGATATGAGTGGTTTAATTTATATTCTGACTTGAAATACAATATCCATGTTGGAGGCTCACACTGAAAATATGATTGCCTGTGTTTTTACAAAAAATATGTAATTTTACAACTAGTATATTTCTCTCAAGTGGGAAAATATTTTAAGATAACCTTTCCAGCTTGTACCACTTTGTTACATAGTAAGATGGTATTTTTTTCTTTATGTTTTTCTATATATGCCATTAAATTTCTTATATATAGTATACACTGATGAAAAGAACAAAGTCAGGTACTTTTTTGCAAAGGATATTTAAAATTCTAGAAGCACTGTTCTGGGCTGTTAGGGATTCTTCCCCTAAATCAATCATAGTTCTTATCAACCCAGCTAATTTGAAGATTTCTATGTGCTTACTGATTGGTTTACTGTGTTGAGAAACTGCAACCTCACAGGAGCATGCAAGAATTTCAGACAAATTACAAACTATTGTGCTTAATAAGAAGAAGCACTATAGAATGTAATTTGATACTAAAATTGCAATATCATTGCACAAGATGGGTCCAGGGCAGAAAATTGCTACAGGATAATTGAACTTTGGGAACATAATCAAAATATGGCTGCAGCTGCAAAGACAGACAGAATATTAGACTGGAAAAGGAGGTGCACAAATGATCAGACTAAGGAAGAGACGGATAGCTTAGAAAGCACAGATAAGATGTCACGTTAGGTCCAGTCGTGTTCGCCACACTTAGGAGCGAATATAAAAGCAGCAGAAAGAATTTAGATAAGAGGAAATGTGGTTCCATGTTTTGGATCATTGAGCTGTGAAGAGAGCCTAAAAAAGATAGATTGTCTCCCATTGCAAGAAAGTAATGGGCCACATACTCAGCAAGAATACTTAATGGCACTATTGAAGCTGATTCAGAAAGAGCATGAAACTGGTGGGAAGGTCATTATTATTGTCACACTAGACTGAAAAAACAGATAAATTAAAAACTAAAGCTTTGTGGAAGTCACCAATTGAAACATTAAAACATTACAGCAAAGTTAAGTTAGAAATATCTGTAAGCACATTTGCGGAAATAAAAACAGCGGGAATGATTTTTAAGTTGTACTCAAAGGTGGGACGAAATACTAGCTGCTATTCTCATTTTAATTAGGTTACGGAACACAGAGAAAGGATCATGCTGGGAAGTGGAGAGGATATTTTGGACTGATCTAATGCCAATTCAGTTGCCTTTGCATTTTACCAAACAAGCTGCATCTTGTTCTTAGACAATCTAATGCTCTATACAATTCAACAGAAGCTGCTTCCTTCAATAACATTTCCACAGGGACTGCATTTTGTGTTTCTGGTCATGCCATGAAGTCTGTGGAGTAGTGATCAACAAGGGAAGCTGACCAGATGAGCAAACAGTTCCTCACCACATTGATAGGTAAGGATAAGCTGAAGTTAATACTGGATATCCAGATGTTTAGCCCTTCAGATTTGGAAGCAGTGCAGAGAATAGTTCAATGAATTAACAACAAGATACTGGAGGAACTCAGCAGGCCAGGCAGCATCCATGGAGTAAAACAGATGGTCAATGTCTTGGGTCAGGATCCTTCTTCAGGATAGTCCTGAAGAAGGTTCTTGACCCAAAATGTTGACTGTCTGCTTTTCTCCAAGGATGCTGCCTGGCCTGCTGAGTTCCTCCAGCATATTGTTGTTTTTCATCTAGATTCCAGCATCTGCAGTCCTTTATTTTTCCATTCAATGAACTAACTTGGTCTGTCATACCAGGACTGCCACCTACTCTTTCTGTGTTGTTATTTTTACTGAAGACTTGCACCACTTGACTGCAACAGAGGAACCAAAAAGTTTAATCTTCTCCATTTAGAGTCATGGGGTCATAGAGTTAAACAGCACAGAAACAGGCTCTTGCCCAACCCCTCCATGCTGACCAAGGTGCCTACCTCAGCTCGTCTCATTTGCCTGTGTTTGGCCCATATCGCTCTAAACCTTTCCTATCCATGTATCTGTTGAAAAGTCTTTTAAATATTGTAATTGTACCCACTTCTACCACTTCCTCTGGCAGCTCGTTCCATGTATACCCACCATCCTGTGTGTGAAAAAGTTGCCCCCTTTAAGTCTTTCTCCTCTCAACTTAAAGCTATGCCCTCCAGCTTTAGACTCCTCTATACTGGGAAAAAGACTGTGACCATTCACCTTATCCATGCCCCTCATGATTTTATCTACCTCTGTAAGGTCTGAAAAACCCCCCAGCCTATCCAGTTTCTCCTTATAACTCAAGACCACTGATCTCAGTAACATTACTGTGAATCTTTACTGCAACCTTTCCAGCTTAATGACATCCTTCCTATAGCTAGGCGACCAGAACTACACACAGAACTCCAAGAGTGGTCTCACCAATGTCTTGTACAGTTGTACATGATGTCCCAACTCTTGTACTCAATGCCTTGACTGATGAAGGCAAGTGTGTCAAATGCCTTCTTCACTGTCCTGTCTACCTGTGTTGTCAGTTTCAGGGAACTGGGACTCTCTGTTCTACTACGCTCTCCAGTGCTCTGCCATTTACTGTGTAAGCCCTGCCCTGATTTAACTTCCCAAAATGTAACACTTTGCACTTGTCCATCTGCCAATCTTTAGCCCACTTTCCCAGTTGATCCAGAACCCATTGTAATCTTAGATAACCTTCTTCACTGTCCACTATACCACCAATTTTGGTGTCATTTTCAAACTTACTAATCATGTCACCTATATTCTCATCCAAATCATTAATATATATGATAAACGACAGGGGAACCAGCACCGAACCCTGCAGCACACCACTGGTGATAGGTCTCCAACCTATCTCTCTACTCTCTACAACTCTCTACTACCACCCTATACCTCCTACCACCAAGCCAATTTGGTATCCAAAATCCAAAAATTATATAGCTCATTCTGGTTCCCATGTGATCTAACCTTCCAGAACAGCCTGCCATGTGGGACCTTGTCAAAGGCCTTAATAAAGTCCATGGAGGTGACATCTACTGCCCCATCCTCATCAAACCTCTTGATCACCTCTTCAAAAAAACTCAATTAAATTTTTGACACACAATTTCCCATACACAAAGCCATGTTGACACTCCCTAATCAGTCTGTGCCTTTCCAAATGCAGGTATATCCTGTCTCTCAGAATCCCCTCCATCGAATTTACATCCATCTTTGCAATAGTGTCTCTGTTGCCACTACTCTTTATTAATGGACTTACTTCCCCACTTACAGGAGTTAACTGCTCTTCAGCTTGCCAGTACTGCCTTTTGTCTTGCCAAGACAACCTTAGAATGAATGCCAGACAGAAGGAAAACCATTCCATCACAGAGATAGCAACCACAGATAGAGCATTTAAAGTGTACATGGCTTTTGATGCATCATACAGGCCAACAGTCACGTCTAAGGTACTGGAGCATATCCTGAGACTACCGCAGGCACATGATGATATACAAAGGGCTTGAGATTTTGCTTAAAAATCCCACAGATGCACACAGATTATGGCTTTAAACATTTATCGAAACAGAAACTTGGAGTTCCTAAGTACTGGCTGAAGCCTTCTGCTTAACTGAATGCCAGCTTGAGGATGCCTATGCTGTATCTGTGGACTCTCCACAAAGTCAAAAGGAACAGCGCAATGCAGACTTCTGCAGATTTCCCAGCTCTTTGATTGGGAGATCTGACCAGTGCAAGTTACCACACCTCCATTAGAAGCAGTAGCAAGAAATGGTACTGCCTTGGATGATGTGTAGACACTTTATTTAATTTGTTAGTAAATTTAAACATTTATAATATTTTTAAGTATGTTAAGTTTTTTTGAGTGTTTTAATTTCTTAAAAATAGATTATTATTCGTTGATAGTTCTGGAGAGTTTTTGAATGTTTCTGAAGAACCTTCAAATTCAATGGCACCTTTGACAGTTGGTAAGCCTAGGACTGGATGTAAAAGTTTGTGTCCACTATCTTGAAAACCTCAAGTGAACAGCATTGTTATGTTTCTGTGTCAGCAAACCTACACAACTATGGACCGAAGATAAGATATAATGTATGTATTTATTAGTCACATTTACAGTGAAATACACAGTGAAATGTGTCTTTTTGCGTTACTGAGAATGTGCTGGGTGCAGCCGGCAAATGTCACCACTCTTACAGTGCCAATATAGCATACCCACAACTCCTAACCTGTACGTCTTTTTGGAATGTGGGAGGGAACTGGAGCACCCGGAGGAAACCCATGCAGATACAGGAGAACATACAAACTCCTTGCAGACAGCGGCGGGAATTGAACCCAGGTCGTTGGCATTGTAATAGTGCTACGCTAACCACTACACTACTGTGCCGCCCCAACCCAATTTATGAAAATATTGGGAAATGGCCTCCTGATAACCAAATATGGACTATGAATGATAATTTGTAATCCAGAAATCTGGCTAACAAGAAAACCTTCTTTGCCCACTTGAGCTTTTCACTGGGAGGGCTACCAAAGTGATAGTTTTGGATAATTTTCTAACTCTCACTGCCAATAACATGTCATACTTATGAAACAAGCTGTAACAGGATGTAATGTGCCCACAGAGCAGAGTATATTGCACTTCATTGGAAGTTCCAGATATTGTTTTACTTGTCTTAAGATCATGAATATGAAATATGAAAGGTTGGATAGGTCAGGCTTAAAGCTACCTTATCATTTTGATCTGCATTCTTTCCCTTGCATTTGCTGAGAATATTTTCCTCTTTACTAATTTCTGTATTTAAATGTCAGTCAGGAAACAGTGCCTGACTTCTCATTCCATTTCCCTCCCATTCTTGGGATCATTCAGTGGCAATGTTTGACAGACTTGCAATAGCAGCAATAATGACCCCAATAGCCTTGCAACAGTAATGAAATCTAGTCCTATGCTTACAGTCATACTGCTGTCCTCTCCTAATGAACTACAGCTTCAATGTAAGACTTTGAGAAGAAGGTTTTGCACTTTGTCTACTTATAAAATAAACCATAGAACCATAGAACAATACGGTACAATACAGGCCCTTTGGCCCACCATGTTGTGCTGCCCTTTAAACCACACCTATGACTATCTAACCCCTTCCTCCCACATATCCCTCTAACTTAAATTCCTCCATATGCTTATCTAACAATCTCTTGAAGTTGTCCAATGTATCAGCCTCCACCACCACCCCAGGCAGCGCATTCCATGCACCAACCATTCTCTGGGTGAAAAACCTCCCTCTGACATCACCCTTGAACTTCCCACCCAATACCTTAAAGCCATGTCCTCTTGTTTTGAGCATTGGCGCCCTGGGAAAGAGGCACTGGCTGTCCACTCTATAAAGTATTTCAAATGTCAGATGTAAATAAAATAATCAATCTATATGAAAAACATACTGCTTTGAAGAAATTTAGATATTGTTCCAGGATATGATCCTACTTTTAATCAATTCTGACTTATTCAAAAGTGATGTGATTCTCTTAAAAGATACATGTTTGACAGGCTTTGATTAAACTTAAAACTTAGGCTGAAGTAAACAAAATATATTTCACAATCAGCACAAATGTCCAGTATAATTTGTGGACTGCAGCTACATGATGATCAGGTGACTATATTGCAATTAATGCTGGAAGTGCTCAGCAAGACAGGTGGAAAGAGAAGAGAGTGAATGTTTCAGGTCAATGACAGATGTCACCAGACATGTTGAGTATGTCCAGAATTATTTGTTTTCATCTCAGACATCCATCATCTGCAGGATTTTGCTTATGGAAAAGTGCAATTAAGAGATTATAATACCAGGAAAACCATACTTTTAGAATGAAAAAAAAACAGACAATGGATAGAATAGTCAGCAAATTGTGATTAATATGCACAGAGAGCATATTGCATGTATCATTTAATAAGTGGGTCTGGGACATAGAAATACTTCATAGGTGAATATGAATAAGCAATTATGAGAGCATATCATTGAAATAATTTCTTCATAGACTATTTTATATCATATAACACACTCAGTCACTGATGTTAGTGATTGTTAACTGTAGTGGGTATTATACTGTATATGACAGATTATGGTAGGGATGAACTCAAACCAAAATGACAGTGGTTTAAGAAGAATTTTCTTTCTCATTTAATTTTGCTACTCTTTGCATTTAGCAGTACCTGTGTTCTTTTGTCTATGTCCTTTTATCTATGTTCATTCGTAAAATAACAAAAAAAAAACTGCAGATGCCGGAAATCTACAATAAAAAACAGAAAATGCTGTAAATACTCAGCAGGTCATGCCGCATCTGTGGGAGGAGAAACAGGGTTAATGTTTTATCTTGAAAACCTCTTGTCAGAACTGGAAAGGAAAGAGGCTCAGGGATGCTGGGGGAGGGGGATGACCCTGAAAGGGTGAAACTGGGGTTACCATGGGGATAAACTAAAAACAAAGTTACCTGGTTAATTGAATGAATGGGAGCAGTTAGAGAGTGAGAACATAGACAAAAGAACATAGACAAAAGAATGGAGGTACTGCAAAATGCAAAGCTGGAAGACATACCTGGCAGGTCAGGGTGGGAAAGTCCTCTACTTCCAGAGGAAACAAAAATAAAAGGGGTAAAAGGAAAAAAAAACAAACAAGCAGAGCCAGTATCACAGATGGATGACTGATACAGACAGAGGAATCAGGTTACCTGAAGTTGTAGAATTCAATATTGAGTCCAAAAGGCTGCAACGTGCCCAGATGGAAGATGAGGTACTGTTCCTCAAGTCTGATCAGGCCTCATTGTAACAGTACAGAAGCCTCCATGGTCAACCCAGTTTTATTCTATCAGAAATGGTCCCCCGCCCCACCCTCCCTGCAGTTCTGATGAAGAGTCGTCATCCTGAAACGTCAACTCCACATGGCCTGACCTGTTGAGTATTTTCGGCATTTTCTGTTTTAATTCATTCCTATTGTCACAAAATTGAGGGCTTTTTTTATTTTAAATGCATAATATGTTGGAAAACATGGTCATATGTAACAAGCTGTAAAAGACAGTCAGTTCCCTGAGGGTTACTACTGAAATCTCTCAGATGTGAAACGATTTAGATGTGATTCATGCTGGGGATATATAGTATCAGTCACAATCACTGGTTCCCCAGTTTCCCCTTCTAATAGTTAGTAGAAGATGATAGTAATCTGTATGAAAAAGCTTAGATGTAATGCTTGAAAAACAAAATATGCGTGGTTAATTAGGGAAGATAACAAACTACTAGCTTTAAAATGCCACTCTGACGCTGCAAGTTATCTGTACAGAATGTACTGTGATATTCCGTAATTAAATTTGAAAACCTAAATACATCATCTTGTTCAGCGGTTATTAATTCAACAGGGAGAGCCTGTGTTATTTTATGTTTGTTTTGCCAACCAGTGCCTCAAAGTGGATATTAGTCTACAAAATACGTAAACCTAAAGTATTAGTACAAAGGGTTCCAGGCCTATGGTCAAAAAAAATCACTGTGCTCAAAGACTGTTACTGTATGTAGCTATAATGCAGGGGAGGCACTCACTTAGCCTCATTAAGCCAAGGCTGCCTCAGACTTGTCTCATGTTCTGCATGACAGCAGGATTTATGTTGCATAATAATTCATTCTGAGTTCCTTTGGAGGTATACGAACTGGTGAACTGTGGCTATTTTAATGAGAGCCACTGGTGATGTGCATAATCTGTCAGGCAGGTGGCCAACTTAAGAAGAACAGGCCCCAGCTGGAAAAATGTAGAGTGTTACCACATTTAGAAATCTGTCAAAGTTGTTTCGTGATAGGACAATATTACAAATGCTGGAAAATGTATCTGTCAACTAAATGCTTTGGTAATCATTGCACCTGAGGAAGCAAAACTTTGAGCTTTTAAAAGGAAATTCCTCTAAAATATGCAACATGTGCAAAACTATTGAATTAAAAACAGAATGCTGAGTAGGGCAGGCAGGATCTGTGGAGAAAGAACAGAATTGAAAAACCATTGACCAGATTGATGATTCCAGCATTTTTGTTTTTATGTTATTCTAGAGCTTTTTGGCTTTTGCATAGCTATTGTACATAATTTCTGATTGCTATTTACCAGGAATCCTAATGAAGTGGCCATGATACTAGAAGAACAGAGAAAATAAAGCCCCAAACCCTTAATCTGGTAGCACTTATTAGATGGTTAGGGAAGAATTATCAGAGACTATTATACATAAATAATGATTTATTAGAAAACAGGATAGTGACAGAAAAAACAGATTGTTAATGTCATTCCTATAATTAAAACATATTACATAAATATGGGGAACTATAGATCAGACAACTTGAAACTAGTGGTAGGAAAGATAACAGAATATTTTCTCAAAGATGTAACAAAGTAATAACTCAAGTCAAAAATACAATAAAAATTCTTATGAGAAAGTCATGCATGATTAACCTCATTGAATTCTTTGAAGAAATGTTAGAAAGCTTAGGTTAAGTATTGTAGTAGATATAATGTGTTTGAATTTTCCAAAATACAGTTTGGCCAAGGTCAGAGAAAGTGGAGTCAGGAGGTAGGAAGAGGAATGGATAGCAAGCTGGCTACAATGCAGGAAACAGAGAATAGGGGGTTAAAGACACCAGCTCAGATTGGGAAAGGTGGATAAGTTTATTCATACTGAAGAAAGCTGTTCACAATTCATATAAATAATTTGGACTTGGAAATCAGAAGTAGATTTTTAAAATCCCCAGATGGCAATGATGAAGGCATGTAATTTCATACAAAGAAAGAATGTGACAAAATATGAGAGGTTTTACTAAACTTGTAGAGTGATTGTGCAAATTAATTTCAGTATAGATCAGTGCAAGGTGGTAATTTCTAAATAAAGATAAACGGGTTGCACACTGCTTAGAAAATTAGTTTAAATGGGATGGAGGAACAATGGTCCAGGTAGATGCATCACTGAAATAGGCAATGAAATTATCAGCGGAGGGCCTGTATAGAGCAGAATAGGATTCAGTTTTCGGAACAGCTCAACCGTTTCAGTCCACAGGGTTGCACAAGTGAACAATAATGTCCATTTTTGCTGGACACATTAGAGCCATGAGGATGAGCAGCAAAAATGGACCAGGGGCCATAGGAAGAGGTCCATCAAGGTTCACCACAACTCATTAATGTCTATTAATTGTGAGAGAGCTATCCTACTTAACATGATCAAGGAGTAATGTCTGAGGAGCTTTACTAAGAAGTTATTATTGAATTTCACTATTTCCTGAAAGCAGACCAGGAAATTGTAATAGTCACAAGTACTGACGACAATCATTTTTTTGTCATAGTATCCTTCCAAGTAACAGCAGGAGATTGGTGAGCATGTTTACAGTACATTGCAACATTGCAAAATTTACAAATGTATATTTGTATAAATGTATATTAGGGTGAAGATGTAATATTCAGAGCTGATTGGCTGCAGTGTGTGACAGTGTTCCAAATATGGATATAAACTCCTTTCCTTTTAATACAAGGGAAGTATCCATGCAACATACCTTTGCATTCATTAACAGAAAACAATATCACTTTTAAACACCACATATTTTGCCTTCTAGACATTATTATACATACAATGCATTTTGCAGAAAAAAATGCTCATATATTGAAGGAATTATAGGTTCCCCACTTACTGCAGATAAAAATGTTGGATACTTGGTTCTTCAGAAATGTAGACCACCCATTTGAAATATGGCTTGTATCCACTTTCTGTTATTACCCACCTCAACAAAGAGTGGAGAAAGATGGACATTTGAGCTAAGAGACCCTTCTAATGAAGGATCTCCGACCTAAAAGGTTAACTCCGTTTCTCCTTCCACAGATGCCACCTGACTTGCTGAGTGTTTCCAGCATTTTCTGTTTTTATTTCAGATTTCCAGAATCTGCAGTTAATTTTCGATTTTCATTTACTGGAAAAAGAGAGATTTGCTTTTACAAAGCACCGTTTATGTCCTCAGGACCTTCTAAAATGCTTGACAGCTAACAATTTTTTTTGATATGTAGTCACTCTTGCAATTGTAAGGAATGTCTTTCACGTACAAATATGTTCATAAAATTATGACTTGGACTAATCTCCTATGATTAAGTCATTCACTTTCGTTTTTATTAATCTGTTTTAGTGGTGTTGGTTAAGGCTTGCATGTTGTTCAGGAAGGTGTGAACATTGAATAAATGTTGACATGCTCCAACAGGTATGCTATGGATACTCTACAATATATTCCAAAAAGATTTCTCAGACCTGCACTGGTATGCTGAATAACATAGGTGCCGAGTCACATTTGTACTTGGAGTCATAGAGTTGCACAGCACAGAAATGGGCCCTTTGGCCCAACCTATCCATTTTGTCCATCTGCATCGATCCCATTCGCCTACATTAGGTCCATATCCTTCTAGGCCTTGCCTATTTAAGTGCCTGTCTAAATGTCTCTTAAACGTAGTGATTGTATCTGACTCTACCAACTTCTCTGGCAGCAAGTTCCAGATATAAGCCACTCTCTGTGTAAAAAAAAAATCCCCTCAAATCCCTTTTTAAAACTCCTTCTCTCCTTAAGTCAATGCCATTTTGGTCTTCCAAGATGGTTCACCAGCAAATTGCCTGGAATGGACAACTACCATGGGAAAAAGACTCTGACTATTTACCCTATCTATGCCTCTTATAATTTTACATATGTCTCTCAGGTCAACCCTCGGCTTCTTTTGCTCCAGAGAAAACAAACCTAGCCCGTGGTACTTCTGAAAGAAAAGCTCCAATTTATAGCACGAGAGCATGCAGAGGATGATATTGAACATCTGTGCTTCACTGAGACCCTCTGGAGTGTATCTCTGGGTTGGTATACAGGAAAGCAAATCGTTCTTTAATACCTTTAGACATGTTCCACCATACAATCAAATTGACACTGATTTGCCCCATGACCTGTTTTATTTA
Organism: Pristis pectinata; assembly: GCF_009764475.1. NCBI lineage: Eukaryota > Metazoa > Chordata > Chondrichthyes > Rhinopristiformes > Pristidae > Pristis > Pristis pectinata. The sequence goes on from NC_067407.1 coordinate 17,350,702, forward strand.
CCTTACCTTCTTATCCCTTGATACCTTTTACTCTCACCCCAAAAAATTTATCCATTCCAGCCATAACATCAGTTGATGCAGTAATCTCCCAAAGGTGATGTTGCTAAATGCTTTCTACGACAGCCCAGATTGCTGATCTTGGGCTATGGGGCATCTCAAACAAGGGGAAAGGGGCACATCGGAAATAAATGGATTGTTCAGCTAAACTGCTGATGCAGCAGACATTCTCTGCTTATATCTACATAAATTAATCAGCAAGGGGAAAAGATATGACTAGAATGAGAGAAACTGAGCATGTCTCCATCCCCTTGCTTGTGCTTCATCCTTGCTGTATATAGATTCCTAGGCAATGTCTCCATAGTTTTTCTTTGAAGAATTTGATGCCTTTTGTTCTGAAGGCCAACTAAATGCAATAATTTGAGAAAATATTGTGTTGTCTATTTAGTAGCAATGTGATTTTATGACCTTATGCATAGTTTATCTGGAGTCAAAGTATTTTGCTTATGAAAAGGTGACGAGGATGTTTGAGGGCCAGCTGAGTGCAATGTAACTATCTCCCATACAGTGTAAATGAACACTGGCAGGCAATATTCAAGCATTCACAACAGTATTATTCTAGGTTCTTTTTTGTGTGTTGGTTCTTAACAATGTTTATACACCTACAGCATTTAATGGACTACCTGTAGGACCAATTTATTATCAAGAAATATGGATGTAACAATTCATTCTTCCCACAAGCTCAGTGCAATTCATTGGGCCAGGTCCCATTGGAGACTGTCTGTACCTCGCATCTGCTTCTCATGGGATGTCTGCAATTGCATTTTCACACCTACCTACTGCAAGGCAGTGTGGGCTGCAATCAGTGACTGGGCTGCAAGTGACAGAAACTAAACTCCTGCACGTACATTGCCCTGTCAGCAGTCTTACAGCTCATGCAGCCAGACACATTTTATATCATCTCTAAATGGTCATTAGAGAGATTTAGAAACAGTTGAAAACATTTAAATAATTAATTAAGTTTTTTTTACATGATTTAAAATATTTTTGAATCTCATTCAACTTATACAAATTACTTAACAACTTAAAGTTTGTCAAATAAAGCCACCTACTTCACTTTTAGTGAAGGTTGACAACACCATTCAAATGAATGGGTCTTTTCTAGATGCTCCAGCCATGGTTGACGTGGAATTAAGAAGTGTATCTGGTTCCTTCGTGCAATATGAAACTACCTGTGGACTCACAGGTGAGTGTGCCAGCACAGAAATCTGCAGCGTGATGACACACACATTGCAGCTGGCTAGTGTTACTTAGTGGACTATTGGCTAGCCATCAGCATAATGCAGTCCATCATGTATAATAGTTTCATAGAATAAATTGGTAAATTGGTTTATTATTGTCATGTGCACCAAAGTACTGTGAAAAACTTGTCTTACATACCGTCCATACAGATCATTTCATTACATCAATGCATTGAGGTCGCACAAGGTAAGACAATAACAGAATGCAGAATAAAATATTACAGTTACAGAGAAAGTGCAATGCAGGCAGACAATAAGGTGCAAGGCGATAACGAGGTAGACTGTGAGGTCAAGTGCCCATCTTATCGTACTGGGGACTGTTCAATAGTCTTATAACAGTGGGATAGAAGCTGTCCTTGTGCCAGGTGGTACATGTTTTATGTATACGTGGGTATGAACATTATACATATAATGCCTCATAAAATTTACACATAAATGTATTTTCTTGATGATCAAGTAATGATAATAAAACCGATCCAGAACATAACAAAAACATGCCTCAATACCGTGTCTGAGGATGTCACAGGAACTAGCAGGCAAAGTTTGCCTCTGTTATTAGAGTATCAAGAAGGGTATTGAGGTATAAAAGCAGACAGGTTTACTGAGGCAATACTGAATCTTGGGGCCAAGAAAGCTGAAAGCATATCTGTTTGCGCAGGGATGATAGAAATCCAGGATGCCCAAGAGACTGGAAATGAAGGAAAACATAGGAAGGAGTGAGGCAATGAAGAGATTTGAATATTCCAGACTGTTTGGGTTCCTTACTCAGTACTGATTTCCTGTCCAAGGGCTTGCTTGGCTTGATTCATCTACTGGGTATTTGGTAGTTTGTCTCCTTCATTCCATGACAAGAATCTGAGTGTGTCTTTTTGGCATAGAAGGTTCAAATTGTGAACAACTTCTTCCTTGATCTCTTACTTGTTTGTTGTAATGGCTCACAGTATCCTTACAGTTATGGTTAGTGAGGAAGGTTGTCAAAGGATTCGGCAGGATATAGACCAGTTGGAAATGTAGGCAGAGAAACAGCAGATGGAGTTTAATCAGGACAATTGTGAGGTGTTGCATTTTAGGAGGTCAAATGAAAGGGGAAAATATACAGTAAATGGCAGGACCTTTAGGAGCATTGATGTGCAGAGGGATCTTGGGGTGTAAAGCTCCCTGAAAGCAGCGATACAAGTAAATATTGTGGTAAAGAAGGCATAAGGCATGCTTGCATTTATCAGAAGAGGTGTTGAGTATAAAGTCAGGAAGTCATGTTGCAGCTGTATAAAAATTTGGTTGAGCCACATTTGGAGTATTGTGTGCAATCTGATCACCACAAGAAGGAGATGGAGGCTTTGGAGAGGGTACAGAAGAGGTTTACTAGGATGTTGCCTGGATTAGAGAGTATTAGAGAGTATTAGCTACAAGGAGAGGTTGAACAAACATAGATTGTTTTCTTCGGAGCATCAGAGGCTGAAGGGCAACCTGATAGATGTATATAATTATGAGACGCTTAGAATATATTGTCAGGATCTTATTTTCCCAGGATGGAAATATCAAATACTAGAGGGCGTAGCATTAGTGTGGCGGGGGGGGGTGAAAGTTTGAAGGAGATTTATGATGTAAGTTTTTTACACAGTCGTAGGTGCCTGGAACGTGCTGCCAGGAAAGTGGTGGAAGAAGATACACTAGTAACGTTTAAGAAGCATTTCGACAGACAAATGAACAGATAGGGAATGGAGGGATATAGACATGTGCAGGCAGATGGGCAGTTGAAATTTGCATCAGGTCAGCACAAACATCGTGGGCCAAAGGGCCTAACCCTGTGCTATTCTATGTTCTATATTATTTTCAGAGTTAATTAGAGTGCATATTTCTTAACAACACCTGGGCATCTTTTCATTTCTAACAAGCAGAAAATAAAGCTGGGCTTTCTGGTAGAGGCTATTTTTCTCATAAAGACTAGCATGACAATTCCAGTACGATGCTAGAATAAATTCAATTTTGTCTTGTATATTGTTATATAGACATGCCCTACATTTAATAAATGAGCTCGTAAACGCTTTATGGAAATTCTGTAATTAAAATAAATGCTACCCAACATAAGAGCCAAGAATTCTTTTCACATGATGCAATATTTTGGTGCATGGTGGAAAGGAGTTTGTCCAAAAGCCAGTCACTAAATGGAATTAGGTGCTTGGTATCCCATCCCTGTAGAATGACCAGGAGATTCTGCGTCTTCTGTACGTATGTGTTGTTTATGTAGAAAGATGCCTGGATATGCAAAATGGAGCCTGGATATGCACACACCTGAACGTCACTTGCTTGAAACTTATTTGGGCATGCATGGCTTTTGCACTCACACAAAATTTGGCTTCAAAAGACATGCCAGGCTCTATCAGTCTAAACCCATAAAGTAGCTAAGTGTATAGCAGTCAAATTTGCATGTGATTTTGCATACAATACACTGGTTAGCAGAATTGTATGCGGTTACTGTCACCACACTATAAGAAGGATGGGGTTGCGTTGGAGAGAATATGGAGGATATTCACTGTCATGTTATAAAGAACATAGAACAGTATACAGGAACAGGCCCTTCAGCCCACAATGTTGTGCCGAACCAATTACATTAGTAATAAAATGCCCAACTAAACTAATCCCTTCCGCCTACACAATGTGCATATCCTACCATTTCCCTCACATTCATGTACCTACCTAAGCTTCTTGAATGCCCCCATCGTATTTGCCTCCACCACCACCCTAGGCAGTGCATTCCAGGCACCCACAATTGTCTATGTAAAAGAACTTGCCCTGCACATCTCCTTTGAACTTTCCCCCTCTCACCTTAAATGTATGCCCTCTGGTATTAGACATTTCAACCCTGGGGTAAAGATACTGGCTATCTACTCTATCTATGCCTCTCATAATCTTATAAACCTCTGTCAGATCTCCCCTTAGCCTCCACTGCTCCAGAGAGAACAACTCAAGTTTGTCCAACCTCTCTTCATAGCACATGCCCTTTAGCCCAGGCAGCATCTTGGTAAACCTCTTCTGCACCCCCTCCAAAGTCTCGACATCCTTCCTATAATGGGGCGACCAGAACTGAATACAATACTCCAGATGCAGCCTAACTAAAGTTTTATAATGCTACAGCATAACTTCCTGACTCTTGAACTCAATGCCCCGACTAATGAAGGCAAACATATCATATGCCTTCTTTACCACCTTATCAACCTGTGTAGCTACTTTCAGGGAGCTATGAACTTGGACCCCAAGATCTCTCTGCTCATCATCACTGTTAAGGGTCTTGCCATTAACAGTGCAGTGTCTCTTTACATTTGATCTCCCAAGGTGCAACACTTCACATTTGGCCGGGTTGAACTCCATCTGCCATTTCTCCGCCCATATCTGCAACTGATCTATATCGTGCTGCAACCTTTGCCGGTCTTCTACACTATTCACAACACTACCAATCTTCGTATCATCTGCAGATTCACTAACCCACCCACATACATTTTCACCCAGGTCATTTATATATATATCACAAATAGCAAAAGTCCCAGTACAGATCCCTGAGGAATGCCACTAGTCACAAACCTCCAGCTGGAATAAGTCCTATCGACCACTACCCCCTGTCTTCTACAGGCAAGCCAGTTCTGAATCCAAACTGCCAATTCATCTTGGATCCCATGCATCTTAATCTTCCGGATGAGCCTCCCTGAGGTACCTTGTCAAACACCTTACTAAAATCTATGCAGACAACATCCACAGCTCTACCTTCATCAATCACCTTCGTCACCTCATCAAAAAACTCAATCACGTTAGTAAGGCATGATTTGCCATGCACAAAGCCATGCTGACTGTTCCTAATTAGGCTGTGATTTTCCAAATGCTCATAAATCTTATCCCTAAGTATCCTCTCCAGTAACTTCCCTACCACTGACGTGAGACTCACCAGTCTATAGTTACCAGGGTTATCCCTGTTTTCCTTCATGAATAATGGAACATTAGCTACTCGCCATTCCTCCGGGATCTCGCCTGTGGCTAGAGAGGACATGAAGATATTGGTCAAGACCCCAGCAATCTCATCTCTTGCGTCTCTCAGTAACCTGGGCTATATCCCATCAGGCCCTGGGGACTTATCCAATGCTCTTCAAGAGACCTGACAGTACCTCCTTTATCTCTAAATGCCCCAGCATATTAGCATGCTCCACACTGACCTCCTTATCCTCCACGTCCGTCTCCTCGGTAAATACTGATGCAAAGTACTCATTAAGGACCTCACTCACCTCCTCCACTTCCAAGCACATGTTCCCTCCTTTATCCTTGAGTCGTCCAACCCTCTCACTAGTTATCCTTTTGCTTTTGACGTATGTATGGCATGCCTTGGGATTCTCTTTAATCCTACTTGCCAGGAACTTTTCATGGCCCCTCCTGGCTTTCCTAATTTCCTTCTTGAGTTCCTTTCTGGCTTCTTTATAATCCTCAAGTGCTCTGTTTGATCCTAGCTTCCTGAGCTTTGCACACTTTTCCTTTCTCTTCTTGACTAAATTCACCACCTCTCTCGACATCCAAGGTTCTCTTACCTTGCCATCCTCGTCCTTCCTTCTTACTGGAACACACCTGTCCTGTACTTTGTGCAGTTGGTCTTTAAACACCCTCCACATGTCAGATGTGGACTTGCCCAAAAACAGCTGTTCCCAATTAATTCTCCCTAGTTCCTGCCTAATGCTCTTGTGATTTGCCCTGCTCCAATTTAATGCTCTCCTGCAAAGTCCATACTTATCCTTATCTATAGCTATCTTAAAACTTAAGGAGCTGTGGTCACTGATCCCTAACTGTTCTCCCACTGAAAGGTCAGTCACTTGGCCAGGCTCATTATGCAACACCAGGTCTAGTACTGCCCCTCCTCTCATTGGACTATCGATATATTGATTTAAGAAACCCTCCTGGATGCACCTAACAAATTCTGCCCCATCTAAACTTCTTATACTAAGGAGATCCCAGTTTATATAAGGGAGGTTGAAGTCCCCCACTACAACAACCCTATTAGTTTTACACCTTTCTCTAATGTGCCTGCACATCTGTTCCTCAATGTCTTGGTTGCTGTTGGGGGGGGGGGGGGGGTCTGTAGTATACTCCCATCAGAGTGATTGCACCTTTCTTATTTTTTAGTTCTACCCATATAGACTCAATGGACGAGCCCTCCATTATGTCCCCTCTGATCGTAACTGAGATATTGTCCCTGGTTACTAGTGCAACTCCCCCCCACCCTTTTACCTCCCTCTCAATCTTTTCTAAAACATTGAAACCCTGGAACATTAAGCACCCATTCCTGTCCCTCTCTCAACCAAGTGTCTGTTATGGCCACAACATCATAGTTCCATGTACTGATCCATGCTCTAAATTCATCACCCTTACCCATAACACCCCTAGCATTCAAATACACACACTTCAAACAGTCCATTTCATCGTGTCTATTACTTTCCTCCTGCCTGTTTATACTGGCCCTGACATCCATCTTCCTCTCAATCCCTCCACTTCCTGACCCAGTGCTCTGGTTTTCATCCCCCTGCAAACTAGTTTAAACCCTCCCAAGTAGCACCAACAAACCTCCCAGCCAGGATATTGGTTTCTCTACAATTGAGGTGCAACCCGCCCTTCTTGTCCGGGTCAAATCTGCCCCAGAAGCGGTTCCAATGACCCAAGAACCTGAAACCCTGCCCCCTGCACCAGTTCCTCAGCCATTTATTCATCTGTTCTATCATCCTATTCCTGCCCTGACTAGCACATGGCACCAGGAGTAATCCAGAGATTACTACCTTGGAGGTTCTGCTCTTCAGGGTCTTTCCTAACTCCCTATACTCACTGCTCAGGACCTCTTTCCCCTTGCCAATGTGCACCATGACCTCTGGCTGCTCACGCTCCCCCTTGAGAATATTCTGCAGTTGCTCTGAGACATCCTCGACCCTAGCACCTGGGAGGCAACACACCATCCTGGTGTCTCTTTCGTGGCCATAGAATCTCCTGTCTGTCCCCCAAACTGTCATGTCTCCTAACACTATTGCTCTGCCTGACTTTACCCTTTCCTGCTGAGCCACAGAGCCGGCCACAGTGCCACTGACCTGGCTGCTGCTGCTGTGCTCTGATAGGTCATCCCCTCCAGCAGTATAAGATAAGATAACATTTCTTTATTAGTCACATGTACATTGAAACACACAGTGAAATGCATCTTTTGCGTAGAATGTTCTGGGGGCAGCCCGCAAGTGTCACCACGCTTCCGGTGCCAACATAGCATGCCCACAACTTTCTAACCCATACGTCTTTGGAAGGTGGGAGGAAACCGGAGCATCCGGAGGAAACCCACGCAAACATGGGGAGAATGTACAAACTCCTTACAGACAGTAGCTGGAATTGAATCTGGGCCGCTGGCGCTATAATAGCATTATACTAACCGCTACACTACCATGTCGTGCTTATGTAGTCATCAGGGAGATTGAGCTTCCCTGATATCCCACATCTTACAGGAGGAGAATTCCACTGCCCTAACTGCCATCCTGCCTAGAATGGAGGACTTTAATCAGGGGGAGAGATTGGATAGGCCAAATTTATTTTCCCTTAAGAAAAGGAGGCTGAGGGGTGACCTGACAGAAGTATATATGATTATAAGGGGCATTGATAAGGTAGATAGTCAAAATCTTTTTTTCCATGGTAGGGTTACCAAAAGCAAGACAGCATAGGTTTAAAGTGAGAGGAAGGAGTTTTAAAGGGAATCTGAGGGGTAAGTTCTTTTACACAGAGTGTGGTTGATATCTGCTGCCAGAGGAAGTGATGGAATCAGACACAATTACTCAGTTTAAGAGGCATTCAGCCAGACACTTAAATGGGCAAGGCATAGAAGAGTACAGTCCGAATGCAGGCAAAGGGGATTAGTTTAGATCGGAAAAAAGACAGGCATGGATATGGTGGGCTGAAGGGCCCATTCCTGTGCTGTGCGGTTCTATGACTCATTGTTGGGTGGATTAGCAAATTGTGAGGGGAACACAAAGAGCTTGCAAAGGGATATAGATAGGCTAAGTGAGTGGGCAAAAAACTGACAGATGGGCTATAGTGTAATATATAATATGGGCTAGAATGTGGGTTATAATGAATATATGAGATCATCCACTTTGGAAGCAAGAATGAAAAAGCATATTATTATTTAAATGGATTGAAACTACAAAATTTTGCAGCACAAAAGTCCTAGTACAAGAAAAACATATGGTTGGAATACAACTTCAGTTGGTAATTAAGAATGCTCATGGTATGTTGGCTTTTACTGTGTATAAAATTGTATAAAAATCTCCATTTTTAAGGAATGATATATTTACATTAGAGGCAGTGCAGAGAACGTTCATCAACTGATTCATGGAATGAAGGAGCTGATATATGAAGAAAGATTGAATAAATTGGACCCATACTTAATTGAATATAGAAGAATGAGAGTAATTGTATTGAAACATACAAGATTCTAAAGATGTACAACAGGGTGAATACTGAGAGGACCTTTCCCCTAATAAGGGTATCTAGAACTTGGGAGCATAGTTTCAGAATAAGGGGGTGCTCATTTCAGATGGAGATGAGGAGGAATTTCATCTCTCAGAGGGTAATGAATCTCTGAAATTATCTTGGACTCTTTGGGAGCTGTGAAGTTGTAGATATTGAATATATTGACAGACATTTAACTTTCAAGGGACTTAAGAGATATGGGGAGAGAGTGGGAAAGTGGTGCTGAGGCCAAGATTGAATTACCCTTGATCTTACTTAATGGTGGAGCAGACACAAGGGGCTGATTGTCCTATTCGTGCTCCTGTTTCTTATATTCAATGCTCTAACGTTCCTTGTTCCTGCTCTACCATCCCTAGGCCACCTACTGCTCCTCCTGTTGCAGGTCAACTTGCCGCTTCCCATCGTCAAAACTTAGCCCAATCATGAACCTTCCCCCAGCAGCTCATGACTACCCCTTGCTTCCCCAATGTCCTAACCTGACCCAATTCTTCCTCCCCAACCAATGCCACCTCCTCTACCCTACTGCAACCTGGGCTCTTCAGCGTCACTCTACTCCTCCACCCGAGATCAGTGACCCTCAACCTTCTGCTGGTTGCACAATGGTAGAACCATTGGCAGAAACATCTTCACCTACGTTTGTGCAAGATTATTTCTAATGAGCATGTATGTTTAGAATATTGCAGAAGGGATCCCAGCCACAAAGCATGTGTTGCCCCATTGAGAAACACTGGCTTAAGGGACAGCTCAATTTCAAGGCTAATAACTTTTAATCCTGATGCCATAATCTATGCAGATTATGAGCAATATTTGGACGTGACCTGATTCAGTTTTAAATTGCCATTTTCAGATAAAGTTCTTGGATTTGTACATTATAAAATATGCTTGGTTCTTTGTGCAAAACACATTTAATAACATTTTGCAACAGATTTGTTACTTTAAAAATTACTATATTTAAGAGAATCTCGGTTGGCTGTACTTTGAAATCACTAATTTAAGGCTCTGCCCAGAAAATCCAGTATAGTTCTCCAGCTGTGTATGGACAGAATGTTCCCTCTACAGCTTATCTGTTGGCTGAAGCCATTTGTTGAAACATTCAATTGTGATGTTTCAAGCAAGTGCCAGAAGAATCATTCTGAGACATTAATTGCACCAAATCTCTGGAGTAACATTAGTGAGTTACTCACAAAAGGTTTCTGGAAGAATTAGACAAGACAGGCCAATGACTACACATTCAAGCTCACACTCTTCATCTGTGCAACATCTGCAACAAATGGCCATCTTTAGTATTATAATAAAAATAGCTACTGGAATGAGCAAAAGCAATTACCGGAAACAATTCAGCTGCAATTTTCTTTCTGTTGATAGGTAAATCTTCCATTACTGAGAAAGTCACCCATTTTATTGTGTTTTCATGCCTGGTAAATTTCTGAGACTGCTTTGTGTACTTTTAAATTAGGCAAAATGATGATCAAATCATATGTCTGCATTTATAACAATTTTTGTAAATATAAATAAATGTAAACATTGAAAATGATCTAATTATTAATGACTGGAAATTTGACAAAAGATTGAAAGGCTTAGTTTGTAAAATTGTTGAATTTGATGGCAAGGTCTGTGATGTACTCTTTGCATCACTAAAATGGCATAAATTTGATTCCCAGGCTTGGAGTGTGGCTGCTGGAAATCTGAAGATGGGTTAAGATTGAGCTACACTAAAGACCATTGAATCTGTATTCCAATTATCGAATTATAGACCATTTGAATATGTTTTCATTAAACCCATCATGGAGATGAATGCAGTCCAATTACCCTTAAAGACAAATGCAATATCCTCAGCACAGCTTAATGGGTTTTGTCACAGAATCGTTTAATTCTTCATGCCAAGGCCAGCTACATACTTCCACTGCCAGCTCTGAGGCTGTCGTGTTTTATGGCACAGAACTGGCAACCCAGAAGTTATTAGGTTCAATCCCATCACAGCAAGCTGTGGGACAAAATTCAACAAATTTGGTCACTTTCTGAGTTTGCTCTTCCAGCTCAAATCATCTTAAGTACTGAAGACCTTACCCCTACTATGGACAATATTTTGTAATAATAACATTGCCATATGAATTTCCTTTTTTTCATTACATTAACAGGGTTTGTTCTAAGTGGATGAAATTCCCTGCAAGATAGGAAGTTACCTCACTACCTTGTTATTTCCAATCATTGATGAGGTTTTATTTGAAACTCCATTGATAGCCATTGTTGGTCTACATGTTAAATTATTTTCTGCTCAGTTTTATCAATTTATTCACAAACCTCTTAACTTGTCAAGTTAACTTGTCAACTTATTACATTGGTATTCTTCATAATTGTCAAAGGCAATAAATATTGAAGAAATCTAATGTGAAGACTTAAATTTTAATATGGAAATATGAGTATAAAAGTTTAATAATAAGGCTGGGCATTTTGACAAAACTGCATGTAATTTTAGTTCACACATGTGGATGTGAACTAACTGGGAGGTTAGAACATGAGCACCATCTTGATCACTGCAGTTATGGTGACTCCCACTACAATAATTTCCCTATCTACCACAGACTTACATACAAAAATATGATGAGGATTTGCAGTTGAAGAGAGAGGCAAAGAGAAAGAGAGAGATAAAAGAATTAAGGATTCATACCTGTCCAAATATACCAGAAATTTTGGGGACCGGTTTTCCTTTCTGATGAGACATTGTTGGAGGGCTCTGTCCATCCCAATTTTGCAGTTCCTCAATGCTTTTTAAATACAACAATGCTTTCAATCCTGTGCAATAGTCATCAATTAACGTGAAGTCCTGGTTCTGAACTGCACTGCACACCTGTAATCACAGAGGTTATTTTATTTTAACAATATACAAGCTTTTTGCCTGCAATACACATTTTTAAAAATACAGCATTTAACTGTTTGGAAAAGGATCTTTAATAAAGGTACAGAATGCAGAATCAATCCCTTGCTTGGATCAAAAAATCCTGAAGATCTCTGCAAATGATTGCCTCTTCAAATGTGTTCAATGCATCCATTATATTCTAAATGCAGCTTTATGAAATGATGTTCTGACTTGCTTTAAACGCCATTATTATTATCACACAACTCACTGCAATAAACTGGGATGTCATAGAAACACAGGAAAAATATATGATTGGAAAAGACTGCACAGTCCATCTGGCTTATTCAAAAATGTAATAGCTTTGATTTGCACTCACTTAACTAATTCTTTCTTAATCTTTCGACATTATCTGCCCCCATTAACTCCCTAGGCACCCTCAGTGTGAAATAGTTATACTACAACGTTCATACATCTTCCTTTCTCTAAATATGAATTAAACCCTTGCTACAAGAATTTGAACAAATCTTGAACACGTTATCTATTCTTTTTAACACTTGTGATTATTTGAACCATCTCTCCCCTGAGTCTCATCCCCAAAATAAACAATCTCAGGGTTGACAAGCCTGCCTTGAAGCTGATCTGCAGAAAATAATTTATTATTTGCAATGTTCTGCATTGCCTGTGGAGCCTGGATATACTTGCTGTATAGTACAGTGACCAGCACTTCACATAGTTCTTAATGTGCAACTGCACCAATGCCTATTTGGCTCATTATAGTCCACTGGGATTTGTGATTTATTCCCTTGGCTGTACATCCCAAGCCTTTTCTTACTTCTGATTCAGAATATACATTGATTTTTTTGAACTAGTTGTAAAAGCCCCAGATCCCTAGTGTATTTTATCTTAAACCCTTGAGCCATTTAAGTCTGTACTCCCATTGTTTATTTTTCTTTCTTTGTCCCATTTGTCCATATTATATGCCCTTTACCATTGATGAGCCATCTATCCAGGTGTGTTTTTTTTATTCTTTGGCTTCCTGTTTACTCTCCCCAATGTTAAAATTGATGCAATCTGTAAATTTAAATTTTCTGCCCTCTGTGTCAACTCCAAATTATTTGTACACAATGCATACAACAATTATGTTATGGCAGGGCTTACATGCCATAACAGGCTACAAGACGAAGTCAGGCTGCATAGTTAACAACAGCGCATCCCCCCCTGATGAACTTAATGCATTCTATGCACGTTTTGTACAGAAAGGAAGTGGATTGTCACTATCCACCCTGACAGCCTCCAATGCAGCTGAACCTGTGATCACAGTGGAGGATGTAAGATCAGTCTTCCGGAGAGTGAACATGAGGAAAGCACCTGGCCCAGATGGTATCCCTGGCCGTGTGCTCAGATCTTGTGCTGATCAGCTGGCAGAAGTATTTGCGGACATATTTAACCTCTCCCTGCTTCAATCTATGGTTCCCACTTGTTTTAAGAAGACCACTATCATCCTGGTACTGAAGAAAAGCAAGGTAACATGCCTCAATGACTACCGACCAGTGGCTCTGACATCCACCATCATAAAGTGCTTTGAGAGGTTGGTCATGGCATGCATCGACTCCAGCCTCCCAGACAATCTGGATCCACTGCAATTCGCCTATCGACGAAACAGGTCTACATGGACAGTAGAGACACCTACATTAGACTTTTGTTTATTGACTACAGCTCTGCCTTCAATACGATAACCCCAAGCAAGCTTGTCACCAGACTCTGAGACCTAGGACTCAACACCTCCCTCTGTAACTGGATCCTTCGCTTTCTAACAGACAGACCGCAATCAGTGAGGGTAGGCAGCAATACCTCCGGCACGATTATTCTCAACACTGGTGTCCCACAAGGCTGCGTCCTCAGCCCTCTACTCTACTCTCTATGCACTCATGACTGGGTGGCCAGATTCTGCTCTAACTCCATCTACAAGTTTGCAGATGATACCACCATTGTAGGCCGTATCTCAAACAGTGATGAGTTGGAGTACAGAAAGGAGATAGAGAGCTTAGTGGAATGGTGTTATGACAACAACCTTTCCCTCAATGTCAGCAAAACAAAAGAGCTGGTCATTGACTTCAGGAAAGGGGGCGGTGTATATGCACCTGTCTACATCAATGGTGCTGAGGTCGAGAGGGTTGAGAGCTTCAAGTTCCTGAGAGTGAACATCACCAACAGCCTGTCCTGGTCAAATCACGTAGATGCCACGGCCAAGAAAGATCACCAGCGCCTCTACTTCCTCAGGAGGCTAAAGAAATTTGGTTTGTCCCCTTTGACTCTCACCAACTTTTACCGATGCACCACAGAAAGCATCCTACTTGGATGTATTGCGGCTTGGTACGGCAATTGCTCTGCCCAGGACCGCAAGAAACTGCAGAGAGTTGTGGACACAGCCCAGCGCATCACGGACACCAGCCTCCCCTCCTTGGACTCTGTCTTTATCTCTCGTTGCCTTGGTGAAGCAGCCAGCATAATCAAAGACCCCACCCACCTGGGAAATTCTCTCTTCTCTCCTCTTCCATTGGGTAGAAGATACAGGAGCCTGAGGGCACGTACCACCAGACTTAAGGACAGCTTCTACCCCACTGTGATTAGACTATTGAACGGTTCCCTTATACAATGAGATGGACTATGACCTCACGATCTACCTTGTCGTGACCTTGCACCTTATTGCACTGCACTTTCTCTGTAGCTGTGACACTTTACTCTGTACTGTTATTGTTTTTACCTGTACTACATCAATGCACTCTGTACTAACTCAATGTAACTGCACTGTGTAATGAATTGACCTGTACGATCGGTATGCAAGACAAGTTTTTCACTGTACCTTGGTACAAGTGACAATAATAAATCAATACCAATACCAATACCTCACTTGATTTATCAATGTATCCCCATTCATATCAACCCTTCTACATTCTCTAATTTGGCTCATGGTCAATCCACTTTTTCCTTTTATTCCATTTTTCTTGCCCTGTTTGTGTGGCATAGCCTTGCTGAATTTCACTGGCAACAGAATCTGTCAATATATTTTCCCAATTTACTTTCAAAAACTGATGATACATTAACTAATTTCCAAACTTCAAACATTTACATTTCTAATTATTTCCTACAGATAGCGGCTCGGAGGTGAGCAAATTTCCTGACCACTTTTTAAGTACCGAGGGATGAATTCAAGGGCTTGTCTTCTACTATCTTACTCACCCTCCATGCAGCTACTTTAAGCAAAATTTCTATTTCTTTTGGATGCATTTTCTTTTCTTCTATTTGCTACACCTTTTTCTGAAATTCAGTTTCAGCACTCAGTGAGTTTCCATGATTCTTCCATGGACATGGCAAAGAAGAATTAATTTTGTGCATTTCCAACCCTTGGTCACATTTGTTATTACACCTCCTGGAATGCTCAATTCCTTTCTTATTCACTTGAAGTATGTAAGGAAATACCTAACATACTGCTTAATATTCTTAAAGTCATTTTCTACTTCATGTCTCCCATGTCACCACTGATGCTTTCTTAGTAACTGCAGATGTGCCATTTTATTTTATATGAGCCTGCCTATGATTCAACTTTTCATTAGTTCAGCAGGGTGGACATGTACACCACATTCTGGCTGCGCCTGTGGAGCCCCAGACTTTATATCACAACTTGAAGTTAGCTAAATTAAACAGTGCTGTCAGTAAATAATGCATGATGTGCATGAAAGTTGGAGAGGTTGTAGGTATGGGGTTATTGGAGTTAAAGTTGTGACTATTCTTTTTGTAAATGAATCCAGGAAGGATAGCTCAATTCCCATATTAGATATTAGAGTTCAGGAAGTAGGGATTTCTGTAAAAAGGGCATGTGCAAACGAAAACTATTCATTGAGACACAAGAAAGCCTGCAGCACACACAAAATGCAGTAGGAAGTCAGTGGGTCAGGCAGCATCTATGGAGGGAAATGGATAGTCAATGTTTTGTGTCGAGACCCTTCATCAGGACTCATCATAGTGAGACACTTTTGGGAATTTCTCTCCTGGAATATTCATTTCTAGGACAGCCGGGTGCAAATAGAGCCTCCATCTCATGAGACTTTGTGAATATCACACAAAACTGGGGGATGGGTAATCAATTCACAAAATATATCTGATTTGCACTGTCACATGCACTGTGCACAAGATATGAAATGGATCTCAGACTTTTGTGTCTGAATAACATACTCAAGTAACCACAGCACATTAATTGCTCCCACTGGAGATCAGAATTAATCGTACTATAGGCTTACAAATTTTTTTTATCAAGATCATAAGTAAAGCAAATTTATATTTTATATCCTATATTTATTACTATTTGTATGGTGCTAACTGCATCCGATGCACAAATATTTAAAGATAAAATATCTTTCACTTAGAAATAAATGTAATAATAGTATAGCACAGAGATTTTAAGAGAGGATAAGTAATTTTCTGAAACAAGTTTGAAAAAGTAAATTGTATATAGTGGACTAAATAAAAACACAAAATGCTGGAAATACCCAGCCTTCCAGACTCAATATTGAACTCTCCAGCTTTAGGTAGTTCACTCTTTCTTTCTGTCTGTCTCAGAAGTGGACATTCCTGCCTGCCATTATTTTGGCTCAGTTTTTCTTATTCTATTCATAAAGTCTGGCCTGCTGGGTATGTCCCATAGTCTTGGTATTAATAGCATATTGCAATGAACAAAGAAGCATAATATGTTTGTAATTGCCTCCATTAACCCATTTGGACTCATCCTGTGAGAAATATTCTCTTTATTCCGCTCATCCTCCTCCATCTTCTCTCCTACTGAACATAGAACATAGAACCTTACAGCACAGTACAGGCCCTTTGGCCCACGATGTTGTGCCGATATTTTATCCTGTTCTAATATCTATCTAACCCTTCCCTCCCACATAGCCCTCCATTTCTTTATCATTCGTGTGTCATGTTTCATGTTTCATTCATGTTTCATTCATGTGAAAACTAATTAGTTTTTCTCTCTTTCCCAGTTCTAATGAAGTACCCTGGACCTGAAATGTTATTTGTTTTCCTATCCACAGATGCTGCCGTGATTCAAAGATCTTCTGTTTTTACTTCAGATTTCTCGCATCTGGAATTTTTTTTGATTTTCATTTACTTGTACATAGTGGATAACTCATGAAACAATATGCAGCACACTTTTGTCTTTCCAAACCACCTCTCTTTGCAACACCTTCACTAAAAGTGCAGATACAAAGACTGCTGTGGTCAGGTTCATTAACACCAGCTCGTCCTGCACAATTGCGGTACCTTGTGTATCACTGTATATACATTCCACTCAAAGCCATGTGAGCACTTAGCAGAGATGAAAGGCCATGTGATATTTAGGCTCCCTGATTTTCCTGAGATGGGCTCACTGCCTGTGCTTTGCTCTTCCCCTTCCCCTCCCTATATCCCTGCATTTGGAAGGACTGACTTTTTGCAGGACAGTTTTAATATCCAAACCTAGAACTAAATGGCGGGGATTTGTATAACCATGGATCATAACAAGCCCCAGCTACAAATCTCCTCAGATAAATGACAGATGGCAAAGCTGCTCACCAGTTTTACTGTCTGTCGATGGGATCAAGGTATTTTTGTTGCTTCTGAATGTCCCTGACACCATGATACATCTTAAAACTATTAAAAATGAAATAGACAATAAAAAATAATTCTTCATTTACCTTTTAAAATTTAACTTTTAAGCATTTAGGCTAAATACAAATAATTAAAAACAATATAAATAACCCAATAATCACAATATTTTCCTCATGTACCTAATATCCCCATTCAAATAAGTGGGCTCACAGATTTTCTGCCAGGTTTAGCTTGGCACAATATCCAGTAGTATATTCCCTTGCTAAATGTTGGGGAAACTCAGAAAACTTCTGTTCCGCTGTAGAGGTCCATGAGGGATCAAGTGGTGAAACGCAGCCAGCAAATCACTGGCAGAGTTCGACAAGTAAGCTCGGGACTTCTATGTTGATGCAGGAATCCCAAATCTTGCTGGCAGTTATCCTGACAAATGTTTACAGATCCCAATGGAACAGCTGGCAAAAACCAGCAAAAGCTGAGCCATTATGAACAACAAAGGTGTTAGAGTCTCTTATGTATAAATGTTTGATATGAGTTATTTTACATGCAAGAACATAAGTGGGAGCTGCTGTCACACGCTGCTTTGACATTGGTTAAGTATTTCTGATGTCTCTGATTACATTTAGGTTTCAACTAAATCAAACACTATTAATCAAAAATTGATTTGATTGCATCTTTAGACTGTTGTTTGCATCTGAAAGCCTGCATTTGTACTGCATTATGTAGAAGCAGTTTCTGGAAAACAAAAAAAAGGGATCACATAGTGTATGTTTCTTATCAACCAGATCAAAGATCTGAAGCTTAAGTAAAAACAGAAAATGCTGGAAATATTCAGCAGGTCAGGCCACATCTGTGGGAAGAGAAACAAAGTTAATGTTTCAGATCAAAATCCCTTCATCAGAACTGGAAAGGAGACAAAAGAATCCCGTTAAGCTGCAGGGAGGGTGGGGGAGAGGGGATGTCTCCGATTGTGTAAAACTGGGGCAAGCATGGAGATAAACTGTAACAAAGGTTATCTGGATACTGAGTGAATGGGAGCAGTTTGAGAGTGACAACACAGACGAAAGGACATAGGTAAAAGAATGTGGGAGTTGTGAAATGCAGAGCAGGAAGGCATATAGGTCAGGCTGGGCATGTTCTCCACTCTCAGAGGGACAAAAGAAAAAAAGGGGGTAAAGCAAATACACAGAGCCAATACCACAGATGGATGACTGATACAGACAGACAAATTAAGTTATCATAAGTTGTAGAATTTCAATACTGAGTCATGTTACAGTTATACAAAACATTCGTTTGGCAGCATTTGGAGTATTGTGTGCAGTTCTGGTCACCACATTAAAGGAAAGATGCGACCAAGCTAGGGACTGTGCAGGAAATATTCACAAGGATGTTGCCTGAATTGGAGGGCTTGAGTTCTTAATAAGGAGAAATTGGATAGGCTGGATCTGTTTTCCCTGGAGCAAAGGACTCTGAGAGGTGACATGATAGAGGTATATAAAATTATTAGAGGCATAGAATGGGTGGATAACCAGAGTCTGTTTCCCATGTTAGGGGTGTTAAAAACTAGAAGATGTAAGGTTTTTAAAGGGAGGAGGTTTAAAAGGGATCTGAGGGGTAAGTTTTCTCCACACAAAGAGTAATTGATATTTGGAATAAGCTACCAGTGGAGATGGTGGAGGCAGGAACAGTAACAACATTTCAGAGGTACCTTTACAACATTTAATGAGCAATGCACAGAACGATATGGAACTAATGCAGGCAAGTGGCATTAGTACAGACAAGCCTGATGGTTAGCAGAGACACAATGAGCCAAAGGGCCTGTTTCTATGCTGCACAAGTTCTATGACTCTAAGGCTGCAACATGCCCAGATGGAAGATGAAGTACTGTTCTTTAAGCTTGCATTGGGCCTTATTGTAACAGTGCAGGAGGCCACAGACCGGAAGGTCAGAGTGGGAGTAGGGTGGAGAATTAAAGTGGTAATTTTAAACTTTATTTATCCTTTAAAAATCAACTGGTAAAATTGCATTAAAGTGGTCTGTGGCTGTTACAATTGCTGTATTTGATGGGCTGAATGGTCTCCTTCTGGGCTGTAACAGTTCTGCAATTCTATGCATTGTTTCCCACCAAAATTATCATGTGTATTTAATATTATTCAATATCATATTTCTGAGCAAACAATATGATAGAAACATTTTTAAAAAATCTGTGACTTTGCTCCACAGTGAGGAATCTTTTCTGAGATAGAAGCATGATTTTACTGAAAGTAAATCCTATGTAGAATAAGAACAAGAGAATGCAACCTGACTTGTAGAATTATTTAGATTCTGCAATGTAATCAGCATCTGCAAAATATCTGCACGTGCAAACAAAGAACACTTACCATGATGCCTAATAGTACAACACTTTTTTCAATGGTGTTGCTGATGGGGTGCTTTGCTTGCAGGAATTGTTTCGTGATCATCAAATATTGTGCTAATTGCTTATATGCAAACCTCATGGATTTCTCATAACCAGTCTATCATTGCATCTGAAATGTACATTGGATATTGTTGAATTGCACTTGCATATTGTTAACTGAACACTAGATGGCT
This sequence comes from Pristis pectinata, assembly GCF_009764475.1. NCBI lineage: Eukaryota > Metazoa > Chordata > Chondrichthyes > Rhinopristiformes > Pristidae > Pristis > Pristis pectinata. The sequence goes on from NC_067407.1 coordinate 17,370,622, forward strand.
CCCAGATGAGACAAATGCACTCAAAGCTCTGTCTAGCACAGCTTTTGTTAAACTTTGATGGAATATTTATCAGTTTAGAAATAACAGTAGCTAATTATTGCCACATTCATTTAGGCATTTACTTGCATGTAACAGCTCCCTGCACTCACCAAATACAACAAAGAATCAATTATAATAAGTCACAGGGATGGATATTCAGAGTCAAGTCTATACAGGTCTTAATTTTCCAACAATAATGCATGCAGCTTCCTGATATCAGTGCATAAGGCTTCTTGCTGGTGAGCTTGCAAAATTGACCTTTGCATTGCTTCACATCTACCCTGATTTTGTGATCATTGAAAACCTGCTGAGAGCACAAATGGCATTGTGACTGAGATCAAACTAATAGTCAGAAGAATAAAAAGCAAGGCACAAATATTGTATTTAACCCCATCCTAAAGTCATGAACCAGTATGGCTTCAATATTGACAAGACTGGGATCAATAGGCAAGGATGGGGCAGGCTGGATTTTCAGAAGGTGCTGTGGAATTTTACCATCAGATGATGCAAATTTATTCCTTGCCAGGCTCTCTGCTTCAAAAGTTGGCTTAGTTAAAGACTTGGCTTCAATTCAGACAGGGAGCATGGGAGCAAATAGGTCCAAATCCCTGACCCCAGGAAAGATGTCCAATCCTTGATGACACTAGAGGGATGGGAGTGTTGGATGGTGCTAGGAGGTGTAGTCTTATCCTCAAATGCAGAGTTTTGAATGGGGGTGAATGGTACAGGGTGTACTGACATGGGCAGGGTAGCTGGAGTACTGTATGTGTCTACTGCTCTGAATGCAGCAGTTCAGTAAAGGCACTTACATTCACCTAGAAGCTAATCCCACCAACTTTTGGATACAAAGAAGGTTAAATCAGAGACCATAATTACATTTAGCCTCCTAAGTGTGACCCCAGGCCCTGTTTATCTCCCTCTTGTTCCACCTCTGTAAATTCCAGAAGAATGTTGAATGCAGACTGCATTGGACTTTAAGACTCTTAAAGTGTTATCATCTTGCCAACGTCAAGCCATCCATTTTCTGTTAGTTAAAATCCAGCCTGACCTCTCACTTCTTCCTGTCACAGCAGTAGCACAGTACATATTTTACATGTAAATAGCTTGTACTGGCAAACATTAATCTTGCAAGGTGCACCCTGAAACAGCAATGCCTCTGGAATCTCTATTACAATTGATTCCTACAGTAAGGAGCATAACCCTGGACTCATGGGGACTGTTGCTCAGCAACTTTCGAATAGCCCATTGGTTAAACTCTTAAGTCTGTTTTCAAAAGGCAATCAATAATTGGGAAAAAGATATTGGAAGAAGGCCTTCAGATCTGAAATGAATGCTGCGCCTGGGTGTTTACAGGGACTTAACTGTATGGGCAACTGGGGAATGTGAGGGTGGGACAAGACGGAGGGATGGGCTGTGGTGATTTAACTTCATGGTGTCCACCCTGAATAGAAGTCAGCCCCAGTCAGCTAGAGAAGGTTCCAGAAGAAGCGACAGGACATATGTCCGTAGTTAATCCAGCAAGGTGAGGGCAGTTCCCTCTCCTTAGGGAGTGTGAATGATTCTGTGGGGTGAACCCAGCCTTGGGCTTCTAACCTTTCTCTCCCAGGACTAATCACTGATTATTATCCAGATGCATCACAGTTTGGCATGGCAACTGCTCTGCCCGAAACCGCAAGAAAATCCAGAGAATTGTGGACACAGGTCAACACATCATGGAAACCAGCCTTTTCTCAGTGGACCCTGTCTGCATTTCTCGCTGCCTCGGTAAAGCAGCCAACATAATCAAAGACCCCTCCCACCCCAGATGTTCTCTCTTCTCTCCTCTCCCATCAGGCAGAAGATACAAAAGCCTGAAAGCACGTACCACCAGGGTAAAGGACAGCTTCTATCCCACTGTTATAAGACTATAGAAAATAAGATATATTTATTAATCACATGTACATCGAAATACGCAGTGAAATGCATTTTTTGCAAAGTGCCTGCAAGTGTCACCACGCTTCCAGCACTAACATAGCATGCCCACAACTTCCTAACTTGTACATCTTTGGAACAGTACCCTAGTATGATAAGATGGACTCTTGACCTCACAATCTATCTCGTTATGGCCTTGCACCTTATTGTCTGCCTGCACTGCACTTTATCTGTAACTGTAACACTTTATTCTGCATTCTGTTATTGCTTTTCCCTTGTACTACCTCGATGCACTGTTGTAATGAAATGATCTGTATAGATGGCATGCAAAACAAAGTTTTTTACTGTACCTTGGTACATGTGACAATAATAAACCAATTTACCATTAGGGCTGTCCCTGGTTGAATTTCTACATTGTTGGCTGATGGTGGGGGGATTTGATTTGGTTAGGGGTGGGGGGTGGGGAGCTTGGTTTTACTCAAGTGGCCAAGAGAACCACCCCTGATCCTCCCAGGCTGGAAGATGTGGCTGCGAGGTTTCTCTGAGAGGAGACTATACCCAGAATCAAACCTCACATTCAGCTAAATCACTATCTTCCAGCCTCCTTGACGTATAGATAGATACATATATAAATATCATCCCACTTTCTGAAGCAGGTTGGTGGCTGAATCCTTGTCCCCATCTCAATGACACTCAGAAGGCAGTAGATTCAAGCTAGCTTCCTATGTACTGTTATTTCCTAGGATATAACCCACACTCCCTCCTAACCCTATAAGTTGCTAAACACTGATTTTGAAGTATTTGGGCCCAAGTCCATTAAAGGTGTGCAAGGATGAAGGTTTGCCATCTGGATGCCTCACACAGCAAGTATCTTCCTTTTATTCATCTCATTTCATTCATACAGTTACACAGAGGCATATTTTCACAATATCTTGGCAAGCTACCTCAGCTTGATAGGATCTCTCCTGACACCATTGTAAGACACCTGCCTTTTTTTCCTTTCTGTATGATCTTCCCATGAAACCTTGGCAGGTCCAGGTTTCAACACGGAACTTAGCACATCATAGCATGGAGCATCAAACACTCCGCATGATGCAGGCATCAGGATGGATCCAGTGCCCAGGGACGTTCAGGCTCAGAGCTTGAAATGGGAGCACCAGATGAAGCACATGCAAGCTGAAGCAAATGGAGGTGACGGCAAATGAATAGAAGCAGCTGGGTACAGTAACAACCCTACGCATTCGTTAGTCAAATGTCTAAGGAATTGGATCTATCTTCAGAAATGAATCTTGGATGAGCAAAAGGCCTTCACAATATCTTTTGAGAATATAATAAGCACCCTGGAGTTTTCAGAGCCCACTGTGTTTGCAGCAATATGCAGCAAAATGATACACCTTGGAGCAACTTTTATAATATCTGTATGACCTAAGGTGTTGTATAGACAATGACGTGCTTTTGAAAAACAGTATTTACTGTGGAAATATGGCATCCAGTCTGCAAACTGCAAAGTGCCATACAGCAATATGATAGTGGCAGGATAATGTTTCTTCTTAAGTTACGTGGTTAGAGAGATAAATATTGGCCTGGACAATACCTGCTTTTCTTCTGGTGGTATCATGGAATTGTGTATTGCACTTGAGAGGGAAGATAGCCTCTTTGTTTAACATTCCAGCACTTCCAAATATACAGGAGTACTGCACTGGAGAATCAGACTGCATTTTGAGTTCAAACCTCTGGAGTGGGACTTCAATTCATGACCTTCTGTCTTGGAGGCAGGAATATGACCCATTGAGGCAAGGGTAACCACACATTGCTGCTACAAAGACAGAGGCCATTGGTTCTGTGAAGCCCAAACAAACATTTCCAGAGCTTAGTTTTGTTTCTGTGGGTTGACACAACCTATGCAATGAAAGAGTAGAACGCTTTGCTGTTTAATAGCATAAATTCAGCAGGAAAAGCCTGTTTGATCTCATGCACACTATTTATGACATCTTGTGCAATTGCAAATGGTGTCACCCTATAAAACCCTGTAATTATACATCCAGCTGATGCACCCTATCCCTCAGGAACATAATGTTCCAGCTGTCATTTGCTTAATGTGTCTTTCAACTGTAGATAGCCTGATCCAGTATATACTCCCTGTGGTGACTTGGGAGTATTGTGTTTCATTAATGCAATAGTAATCTTTGGATCCATGGAAAGAATCACTTCTGTCAAAGGTCTCTGCACATCAGCAGGGATCAGAGAGGACCCATCAACAATGCCTTCCTTAGGAAAGCAGAGTTGTCAAAGGCAGGCTGTCTCTCAGAGGCCCAGGCAGGTGTGCTCATAGTGTCATACAGCCATATAGTAATGAAACAGGCCCTTCGGCCCATCACACCTGGGCTGGACATCTCACTAATATGCTTTGTTATAGCAGGTCCGAGGATAATAATGCAAACATTGTAACTCTCTGTGCTGGGGTTGTTTTTTGTAACTATGGAGACTGGAGAGAGATTTAATTGAGGAATTTAAAATTATAAGAGGCATATGCAGGATAAGTTCAAGTTCAAGTTTATTGTCATAGGCATGCATACACAAGGTATAAACACCTTGTAATGTACTGTGCTGCTTTTTGCAGCAGCAGCACGGTATATTACAAACATAGCAAACAGAAGCTAACATAAATTAACAGAAATTATACATAATTTACATGTGTGCAAAAATAAACAACAAGGTAAACATAATGATACTAGTGCAAGTTGAGAGGGAGGAAGAGAAATATAGTCCAAGGTAGTGTTAGGATAAACAGAAATCAGAGAGGTCAGTAACCAGGACACACAGATTTAAGTAAATTGGTAGAAGAAACCAAGGGGAGTTGAGAAGAACTACTTCACTCGATGGGTGGGGGTGGTGGGGTTTTGAACTCGCTGTCTGAGGCAGAAACCCCCCCCCCCCCACATTTGAAAGGTATCTTGTTGACGGTTTAACCTGCTAAGACTGAGAGCTGGGGAGACACAAGAGACTGCAGATGCTGGAATGACTTGGGAAGGTGGATTAATGTTTTGTCAATTTTCGTCTGTCATGGCCGTGATGGGCAGAATGGCCTTCATCTACAATTTCTGTGATTCTGTGAGAAAATGCAACTGAGTCCTTTCTTGTCCATGTTAAAAAAATCTTCAATTTGTGGGGTGTGATTGGTGCCCTCAAATGACTTATAAAATAAATTATATCTTACCACCAATGGTGAAAATTCTGGTTCAGCGAACATGCACTCATTTTCCATCAGACCAGCTGCACCAGGAGGCAGAAAATGTCAAAAGAAACATGGGAAGTCCAACGTGGAACCTATTTGCATCATTTTCAACACTCCAGTCAGTCCAGCACTGGTTGGTGGTGCTGCTAATTAATTTGAGCACCATACAATGACACGCACTGCACATTGGATGGATGAGCTTCTCTACTCAATTTTACTACAGTTCTGGCCCCCGACATTTCTTGCTGGCAGCAGAATTTCGCAGCATTTACTTTATGAATTTTCAGCTTATATTTGATGAAACAGATTTTGTGAACTTACAGAATGTTTCCATCCAGGACCAGATATAATGGATCTGCATGTTTAGCTTCTTATTTTCCTGTATAGATGGAAAGTGGAAGAATGTGATGGAATTGGGCACGCATTTCTGTCCAAATGCGCACACCAGAATTATTCCTTCGCATTCCTCGGTCTGGGACTATGTATGTATGTGCTTTGGGGTACTCTTAAGGGGGGAGCCTCCTGCATAAAGTCCCTAAAGCGAAAGGCGTACCACATACAACCGAAGTATCTACTTCTGGTTTTGTGTCATTTGAGAAGGCTTGTGCATTTTATGTCCAGAAATAACATTATTAGAATGATGTTGGCTGGAATTCCAGTCTTTCCATGATGCTTGTACATTTTTTATCTGAAATAATGCATTTAATTTTCTAAAAACAATATAATATTGCTTGTTATAATAAATATTATTCCACATCTTTGATGTGCACATTTAAAGTTATTTACATGTTTTCTTCATACTAAAATACTTTGAAGCCACTTTTCTAGATATCATACCTATTATGCCCAAATTCAGCTTGGTACAGGCATGGACACAACAAAAAGCCTTTAGAGACAACATTCACAATTTACAAATGTTTTGCACCTGATGTATTTAATATAGGTTATTAAATATTGATCATTCGATGAATATGTTCTTTTTTTATATAGATTCCATTATTTTTACTATGGTAAAATTCAAGCATTTATCCAAATGGCAACTTGCTTGTCCTACAATTGATTAGGGTGTGTATTAGTGTCCTAAAATGGGAATGTTTGGATTGGGTGGGAAGTTAAAAATTTTGGAAGTTCAATATTCAAACCCAACCTTTGTCTAACCCTTGGTTTCCAGTTTTAAAAGACATAAAACATGCAGCAAATCTGTTTTCAGGGGGTGGATTAATTAGAAATTGTTTAAGGAGGCCATATGCCTCTATTTTAAGCTGATTTCTGTTTCTTTCTTTAGTCCTCTGAATTTCTTTGACCAGGTGGAACATGGAATGTAGAAAGAGACAAGGGACCAACAGAACATGTACCCAGAGGGGAAGGATACTTAATCTTCTCTGACAAAGTACTCCATAACCTACATTGCTCTGCAATCCAGCCTCTCATTCCTCTTATCCCACCCAATTTCTGTGCATGCCCAACTTGTCATCAGCTTGTGTCAAGGATTGCTTGCCAGAAGAATTGGTGAAACAAGTTAAAATAAGCTCCAGTGTTAACAGGCACAGTCGTGTTGGCAGCTAGCTGGCTGTTCAATACAGTACCACAGAATCCCAGAAAAAAACTTTTACTAAAAGGTGTGCAGATTCTATTTAATGACTTCAAACTGTGGCTTAGCTGGGAGAAATACAAAATGTGCACTGAAATCATGACTTTGTCCATCTATTGTACACTGTTGTGCTTGTAGAAAAATAGAATTTGACCACTTTAAAAATTGTCCACCATATCCTTAAAAAGCCAGCTCTCAAAAACTAATGCAAGAAAAATAGTAAAGGAGCATGCTTTAGAAATGGAAGCAGTCAGTAAGAAGAAAAACTGTTGGCACATCTGTCCCCTCGCTATGCTACTGGGCTTGGGGGATGGTTATGTGATGCAATGAGTCATACACTCACAGAGTTGTACAGCACAGAAATAAAGACTTTGGCCCAACACATCCATGCTGACCTTTTTGCCCATTTAAACTGATCCCATTTGCCCACAATAGGGCCTTCTACATCTTGCCTATACAAATATCTCTTATGTGTACTGATTGTATCTTGTTCCACCACCTCCTCAGGCAGTGAGTTCCAGATATCAAACACTCTCTGTGTAAAAAAAACTTTCCCCTCAAACCTCCTTTAAAATTCCTTCCTCTCACTTTAACCCTAAGCCCTCTTGTTTTTGATACCCCCTATCATGGGAAAAGATTCTGACTATCTACTCTATCTATGCCTCTTATAATTTTATATACCTTTATCAGTTCACCCCTCAGCCTCCTTCACTTCAGGGAAAATAATCCCAGCCTATTCAATCCCAACCATATCTAAAGTCCCCCAGTCTTCTATCTATCTTGGTGAATCTCCACTGCATTTTCTCCTTCCTATAGTATGGCAACCAGAACTGCACACGATAATCAAAGTACAGTTTAACCGGTGTTTTGTAAACTTGCAACATAATGTCCCAACTTTCATATTCTATGCACTAACCTATGAAGGCAAGCATGCCATATGCCTTCTTCACCACCTTATTTACCTATGTGGCCACTTTCAGGGAACTGAGAGGGATTGGATGGACCCTGTTTTACATGCTTCAGATTTATGCCAACTACTGCTTTGGGATTATTGCTTCGAATGTGTCTCTAACCTTTGGTAGAAAAGTAAGCAAAGTGAAGTGTTGTTTCTTAAACTTTATTTTAATGAATATTAATGGAGTAATTAACTTACACAAATTGTTTTTAAATGACGATTTTTATTTTTTTAATTCTTTAAATGTTTTTGAAGTATTTTTGAATGTCTCTGATGATCAGAACCATTTAGGAACAGCGTAAAGGTTGAATGAACTGCCGGAAGGACACTAGGGCAGTCCGTGTGTGGGGGAATGCAATAGATACAGCCTGGTTGCTGCTCATGGATCGAATGGCCTAATAGTTGAAGCAGCAGGACTGCATTAGGTGCTGCATGCCGGAAAAAGGTGAATGCAACAGCGAGCATCTGGTGAAAGGTGAACACATGGAGTGGGTCCAATACTGCAAAGGGCCAATACTCCACTCTGTTTTAAGAATTTCTGACCCTAACTCTCTTCACATGCCCCACCCTGAGTCACACCTCAATAAATATCAGGGCCAATGAAATAACTTTCAGAAGCATCTTATGTGTAACAAACTGTGGTCACAATAATATTTTAAGCAAATTCTGCATCACTAATCTTCAATTGCTTGCCAATTTAATTTTGACTGCTTTGCATTTTTTACATTTTATTTAGAAAACTAAACTGATGATTTTTTTTGGTAACATTAAAATGTCAATTGTGTCCTTGAATAAAACAAGTAGTTTATAATCTTAGGAGAAATATCAAGATTAACAAATAGTATCTTATTAGCTCATTATACAGTGCAGTAAATACTCCAATAATATATTCTACTCTAAAATATGCCTGCAACACATCACCTTCTGTGATGTTGCAATTATAAATCTGAATATGAAAAACAAAATGAAGCAGTCAATGACATGTGGATCATGTTTTCAACTATTAAGGCAATGAGCTGATAATCTCCAAGGGAGAAATAAAAGGGCATTTTGAAAACCTACAGAGTGAAGGGATGGAGATACAGAGAGGCAGAAAAGAGAGAGGAAGAAAGAATAACTAGAGGAAAAGAATAAGAGAAAAGAGGGATGAGACTGTATTTTATAGTCAGTTGTGCAGCAAGAACATCACTGCTATGAGATAAAGTGGAATTCAATAAAACCACTTGTTAATTGAAAAGCGTTCTTTTTAAACCATGGTTCAGCTATGTGAAATTCAAAGCAAGCACCCAACATGCATGTAGAAAAGCAACATTATGCCATGTTTACAAACTGTACCTCTTTCCTTTAAAAGCCAGTTCCTGAGAACTAATGCAAAGTCTATATATCACAAAGCCATTGTCTAGAAATGGGAGCAATCACTGAGATAAACATGCAAGTAAGAAACCACTTGAAAGAAAATGGATGCTTTGGACCTTCCTGCAACGGGAAGTTTGAGCTCCCTTCCAGTAACCCAGAAGCAAGTGTCAATCCTCCAGTTAAAAGCTGCTTCAGTGGGTGCAGCCTACACCATTTGTGAGTTTCATCACTGCATGTCTTTTGTCATCACTGTATATATCCAGCATAAAAATGCTGTTCTATGCTGTATAGTGTCTTAGCTTCAGGTCTTTGCTTTTCCAAGTTATCCACTGATCCAATCAAAAAGAATGGGTTTGTGTAAACAGGACATAGAAACAAAATAAATTGTGGTATATTGCCTCTGGAGTTTGTTTTTCTGAGGAAGATTTTGTTTTTTGGTACTGTTTGAAACATACAGCACGACCAACTTATTAAGTAAGAAAGCATGTTATAGCTGTGCATTTCTGCTGTTCACTCCTCCTCAAAGAATCCAAACCACTGTACCAACCCACAAGAATTTATAACGAGACACAATATCAATCATAAGCGTGCATTTGAACAAGAAACCTGTGAGGAAAGCAACAAAATTTATTATTTACTGTCAGTAATTCCAGTCTAGTCTTTACACGAAACTCCCCCTATAGGGCATAATCCAGGACTCAAAACTACCATCAAAACAAAGAGAAATAAAATCTAAATATATGCAGAATAACGTCATCCAAATGAATGTGAAATGAGTTCAGTTATTTTAAAATAAATTTGTACATTTATTTTATTTTTTATGCTGTTGATGATTGCTCACATGTAAATTCAATGTCCTTCATTCCAGCCAATAGAGTGGAGCGATATTGGTCATAGATCACTCCATGGCTTCAATTAATGGCACATCTTTACAAGTCTGCTTTTTTCTGATGATAATGGTACTAATGGCGATTATGTCTTCCACCTGGTAATTATTCTTTGTCAGGTCTTTAGAATACTCGTTTTTATAGGTCTTACAAATGTATTGGACATTTTAGATAACATTGGATGTGATTATGTTCAGTCAAGCTCCTCATGCTCAACACCTGCACTGTTCCTGTGGTTGTACTTTCCTTATGCAGCCCTGTGGGTCTAATTGAGCTCGAAGCCCTCACTGCCGCAGTTCCCTCACGTGACAATGACAAGGCTTTAGATGGTGGGTCCTGAGACATTGCTTTCACACTGCCATGATGGCCAATAAACAACCTCTCAAACATCTTTCATGATCAGATAGTTCAGATTTATTTAAATAATCCATTTGAGTCCAGATGTGAATTGCCTCCAGACTCTCAGCTCAGGATGTTTGTGTTTCAGCTCTGGACTCAATGTTGAGGACTGCGGCTGAGTATGAGGAGAGACACACGTGACCTCCTGCTTGGTCAGACTTTTGCAATGCATTGGGGGGGGGGGGTGGAATTCAGAGACGATCTGCCCTACAAGTAGTTCAAGTTCAAGTTTATTGTTATAGGCATAGATACACCATGTATCAATGCCATGAAAATTAGTTGTTTTTGCAGCAGCACATTGCATTACAAACACAATAAACATAAAGTTATCCACTGAACCAGTGGCCACAGATAAGCATGTTTCAGAGCGCTGGTGAAAAAGGTTGAAACTATTTGTGTAAAGTTGATTCTAAAACCATGAAAAAATAATTTTGAATTTCATAAATGTTTTAAATCATTAGAATATAACATAATTATGGACCTGGGAGGCCACTCAAGCTCCATTTTCACTTATCCATCTGGTGTCATGTTGAGAAGTCCATCTCCATTGAAACAGCTAGAATGATGCAACACAGATTGACTCTGATAGGACCCATCCTACCAATATGTGCTCTTTGATACAGCCATTCAATCAACCTAATTCTACTGCTCATTTCACATAGCCTTGTTAAGTCTTTTCCAACAAATTCTTCATCAACTCATTTTTTTATTTTGCCAATGACCCTGCTTCTGTCTTCCTTTCAGGTGGTGCATCTGATATCACATTAACTCTCTGTGTAAAATAAATGTTCCTCACACTACCTTTGCCATTTGAATTTGTGTCCTTGACTGATTTTTTTTCTGCTTTATCCATTAGTCCCTTTACATGTTGGTCACTCTGTGTAAGTACTTAATGGTAAACCTGTCTCTCCATCTGTCATGGCACCTCTGATATCACACTACTGCTTACTCATTTCCTTTTAAGACTTTGTTCCCAACAAATCAATCACTATCCTCCATATCTGTAAACCTTATACTTCCTCATTTATTTCACAAACTACAATGTACCTCAGGCACAATGAGCCCAGTTATAAAAATTTATTTAGCATGAAGAAATTCAAAGCAGAAAGCCTGGATTAGAAATATAATACTATTGCACATAGAGGGTTAAATAGTTATTGATGATAAACAGCCAGAAGCAGTCTCTTCTAATCCTGTTCTGCTTCCAGTCCTTCCAAAGAGATGATTAAATAGTATTGTACCTTACATTTGCTGTGCTTACAGAGACATCTCCAGTATTAGTATTAAGATTTAAAAGGATGACGGCGGTCCTTATACATTGTTTGAATGCACAGCAATAATCGGAGGAAAAGAGATTTGCACAACTCTACTGGTTAAGTAAAATTTACCTGCAATAGAGAAGCACCACAATGCAGAAACTGTAGTCCTGCCTCAGCTGAATCGATCCCTCCAGCAGCGAGGACTGGAAATCCTGGTATCGCCTGACCAATGCTAGATACCGCTTTTAAAGCTGTTGGCCTCACTGCATTCCCTAGAAAGAAAGACCACAGATTAATATGAACCTTGTGGTAGAGTGACAGACTTTATAATATGTTTTGGTTTTCAATATATTATTGTTCTATTAAATTTAAAATGATACACTTAATGACATTCATAGAGAATGTTTGTCTGGATTAATGTAGCAAAGTCTGAAATTAAAGTACATCTTTTTCAAAAAAATTCTTTGATTTACAAATGCAGCAAATCCTTTATGCATTTTGCATTACATTTTGAAGGGTCTTGAAATTCTTAAAAAAGATGAAAATAAATTCAAAGTTACAATAATATTATTCAAAGAAATACTCTCACTTCACTTAATAAAAAAGCATGTCAAAATTTAAATGACTATTTGAGTACAATAGTATAATATAGACTTTAGAATACTGCTTCTTACAGATAATTACCTTACTGAATTTCATATTTCACAGCATCTTGAAAACTGTGATGATGATTTAACATGAGTAAGGTGTAGGGTTCTACATAGAGCTTAGAGAACAAACAACATAAAAATCCCATCAAAATGCCTCAATGTAATTAATGCACTTCTCAGAATTAATTAATATAATCTGATTATACAGAACAAGATTTTTTTTATTTTTAGGCTAGCCATTTTTTCACTTGTAAAATATATTCTTAATAACCATTGTAATGCTGAAGTGTTTTTATCTCCTCTGATCTATTGATGCCCAATATGAGAAAAGCCTAATAGTGTGAAGCAGATTGAGGGGAGATTAGCAACTCAAAAAAGTGAATGCAGATTTTGCCACACCTGCTCCTTGAAGCAAGTGAAAGCCCACGACAGAGAGACCTAACCCATTCTTTCAGGGCTCAGTAATAATAAGAACTAAAGACATCATGAGTTGTTTTGCTGCAGCAGACATTGCCTTCCTTCACCCAAGCAGTTTCCATTCTTTAAAATAAGTCTACATCATCCTAAGAGCTGATCTGTTCCACCACCATAACCTCACCAGGAGTGCAGGTGAAATACTGGTTCCACCTCACCTCTGGAAAATTGATAGCAGCAGGCTGAGAAGAGCTCTGGGGAAATTAGTCTTACGATCTCACACAACCTATTTAATCAGCTCATATTTCTCAGGTGTCTCAAACTGTAACTCACAAATATAAATTTTTAAAGCATATCGACAGCAGGAGTTTATAATTTATCTTCTAGACCCTGTTTGGATCTTAGATATTCAATATTGACTAAGTGTGTATGGAAAACAGACGTGCCTATAAATTCATCCCCTGTCAGTCGTGCCAATCACCTAAATGGTAGTGAAAGGAGTAGGTACTCCTTCCTCCAAAGTTCAAGTCATTGAAAGCAGAATGTAATACACTGACACTGGTATGTACACATTTATTGCTATCAACTGGGGTACATTTCTACACATTAAGCACCCGCTTCTCAGACAGATGCAACATTACCACCATGAATGTGTTAATGACTTAAAAATGAGAGGTTCAGCAACAATGGACATAAAGAAAACTGGGTTAGAGTTTGAGGGTAATCGAGCTGAACAAATCCAGTACAGCACTATGAGGTTGTAAGGACTGACAAGGGGATCCAAAGAGGAATTCTGAATAAATACTTAAGACTAAATGCATGACTTCCTTTTAATGCAGCATCAATAATGAGATACCTCACAGCATATCTTCTGTCTCAAAACTAAAATTTGTGCCACTTTAAATGTGAGGCAGATTAGCCATTATTGTTAAGGTCACAGCTTTTTAATGACAGAGTAGCTTAACTTCACGGATCAAATGGACACCTGACCAAAAGGGAGAGTAAAAATTATATTTGCTTGACCCAAATGGCACTTTCTTGCAGAAATTTATATGATTTACTTAATTTTATTAAGGTGGGTGAGCTTCCAGCACAGAAAATTCTAGCCCCTTAATGGCAAGCAAATCACATTCTGCAGCAGAATTCAAAGTTAAAGGACAATTGTGATCTTTGAAATTTAATAATAGCAATTTTATTGGGAAAAATTGATAGCCAAGATATTATAACAATGCTTCTTGCTAATAGGTGAAATTCATTTGTAAATAGCGTACACTCAGTACCAGGAATAAACACAGGTAATGGTATTTGCTTCTTCCTTAGAAATCTCAGTCTGGTCACTATAATACTCCAGACTGGCATTTCACTGTTACATTGAGGTAGTGCTACATTACCTTTAGGATGAGTTGCTAAACCAAGATCCCCTCTAATTCTTTCAGGTGCATGTTAAAGATGCCATGACAATGTAGACAGTCCTCCAAATGTCCAGAATAATTTTTATTCCTTAAACCCCACCCAAGTCAGATTTCAATCACGTTTCTAAATGATTTTTGTGGAAGATATGTATGTGGAAAAATAGTTGATATATTCTTTTCCATTGGAGTGTAATTGCTTTTTTCTGAAAAATTTCCTTTGCTCACATCAGTACATGTGTGTGTTTCTATGAGTCCCTCTGTTCTGCTGCATATACTGTACATCATCACACCCACCATAGACTGTATGCCGATACTTAGATATTACGGCATTTCATCTTAATTGGAACTTTTGCAGGAGAAACAATCTATAAAAAAAGTGTGAGAATGCTTGCAGGAGGATGAATTATTAATGTGAAATTTGTTTCCATTGAAGAAGCTACTGATATCCTGAGATGTTGGTCAATGGAGAGTGTAGGAGATGGGGAAGCAGCCAGGCAATAGCCACATCATGGCTCATCATTAGCATATGCTGCTGTAATTTCTTGTTCTATTCTCTTGCTCACTCTCAGCAAACCATTTAATTAAAGTTTTCACTATACTGTTCCTTCCAGTGAAAAGACAAGGCAAGGGGAGATCGGTTCTCTTGCCAACTCTCCACAGTACACACCAGCACTTGCTCTCTTGCTTTCAAGCCTGAGTTCAGATACATCCATCCCAGTGATTTTAGAAAACATGCTAGAGCGTAGCATTAAAGAGAAAAGCATTTGGGTGGAACATATTGAGATAGAGCGGAAAATGTGTAAACATAGGAGACAGCATGCAATGCCTGAAGAGCCAGTGTTTGTTTTCTGTCCATCTGTGAGCCCAATCTGTGTTCAAAAAAATTTACAGTTCACCTTCTCCCTCAACAACCATGCATCCTAAGGCCTAGAAATCCACATACCGGTCACTGTTTATCTCAGGGTCAGAAAATCATTTATGTCTGGATTGGAACATGTTAACCATCATTTTTGTACCACTCTGAAAACTTCCAGTTTCAAATAACTTGATGATGCAACTTCCACTTCAGACACAGACTAAATAATGTCACACCTCATGCAGTGCTCCTGGAGGGCAATGTCTGGAAAATTAGCTGCAGTTGTTGGGAACTCTCAGGCAGCTCTGCTTTGAGAGTTGAACTGTCCCTGCAGTATCACTATTTAAGAAAGGGAGGCTGGGAGATTCCTTTAAAGGGCTCTAATCTGTGTTGTCATCTCCTCCTGGGTAGGAGTTGAGCTCCTTGGCAACACCTCTGCCACCCACTAAGCCAACCCTGCCCCTTACCTCCTCCACCTCCATAGCTTCCTGACAAACATTCCTGCCCTGATCTGCATCCTTCACACAAGGCCTGAGTGATTGGACCTATGATCCAATCATTAGGTTCACCCGCTGAAGGCCAAGCACAGGCCCAGATCTGCCACAGAAGAAATCAAGACGAAGGCTCTGATCATCAGACAGAGCCTGACTGGACCTCTGAGTGCTGTTCCTCTCCCTCACTCATACCCTCCTCCAGGCCTGGTCTAGGCCCCAGATTCAATGCATTTTCATTCAGCTGCTCTTTAACTCGCAAAGTGTGCAAACAGTAGGGCGCAGAGCCTTGGTCTTCAAATCTGCTGTGGCAGGTTTGGACCTGAAATAATGGTTGGTGCGCTCTGCAATGGCCCTTTAACAGCCATCAAAGACCAAAGTGAATTTTGTATCCAATGCTTTTCAAGGAAGTGATAAAATGAGAAGAGGAAAGAAAATAAAAAGCTATCACCACGATGGGAAATCTTAAGTGCTGACATATGGGGTGCAATGTCACTTCTAATGAAAAGCTGTAACTGACTCTCTTCCTCTGTAATTAATAACTCACTGATAATATTGTTGTATTGCTTACTTTAACACATACAGCTACTGACTAATGTGTAGAATCTGTTTTCATTAAAGGTGACGATAGCTGTCAATCTTCTTCTTCTTAGGCAGTCCTCAGGATTGAAGCTACTTTTATGTGGGTCCTGAGGTAATTGATGCAGTGTGAGGTGGTGGGTTCCTTCCACCACGTATGCAGGGCTTCTGTGTGCTACTGATGCATGGATCTGAGGTTCTCAATACCGTCTCAGGATTCTACATCTCAGGTTCCCAGGAATTACTGAATCAAAATTTCCGTTTTTATACTCCATATCCCTTGCAATAAAGGCCAACATTCGCCTTCCTAATTATTAGTTGTGCATGAATAATTCTTTGTATTTAGTGCTCCAGAAACTTTGAAACCCTGTATGCTGCAACATTTTGTAATCTCACTCCATTTATATAGCATTTTTTTCTTTCTTGCTTCCAACATGGATAACTTTACATTTTCCATATTATTCTGTGGTGAGATGTAGAAGCAGTTTAGAATAGTGATGTTATATGTTCTACTTCATTTATTAACCCTTTGTGATATGTGCAAATTTGTTAGAAAAACACTGGTGTGTTAATAGTTAATATGTTAACAAACTTAAGTAAAGCTTGTGTACTACAGTAATTGGTCAGTGACAGAAAGTTGTTTTGATCATGTATATAAGGAGATTTTCCACTGATGGAGGACTTTGCCTTTGGATTGGGATTGTGAGTGGTAACAAAGGCCACACACAGAGAAGATATTTGTACATTTGTTGTTGCCAGAACAGAACAGCAGAGGGAATGTGAGAATATTGTTTGGTTTGATAACTGTTTGTTTCTTGGATTAATGGAGTGGGCTTCCCTTTTGAACCATGGTCATGAATAGTATTCAGGGTATTGATGACTCTTGCATTTGCTTTCACTGGGGGTCTCCACTCTTAGTAGGGCTATGAGACTCATTTACTTTGAGGTTAACTGTTTTCTCCTTGTTATTAATTGCTTAATAAAACAATTTTCTCATTCATTGATTGGATCAGAATCCTATTGTGATAAACATGCTTTTGCAACATGTACTCCGTCTATCAATGTGCCCACTTGTATAACTAACTATATCCCTTTGCAGGCTCTTTATATCTTCACAACATGCTAACCCACCTATATTTGTATCATCAGCAAATATGCTACAATATACTTGGCCTCTTCATCCAAGTCATTAATATTGACTACAAGTGGTTAAGATGACATCACATCCCTGTGGCACCCCACTTGGTTGCCAATGTCAAAATGACCCATTTATCCTAACTGTTTTCTGTTAGTTACTCCTTGATCTATGCCAACATGCCAGTCCTGTGTGCTGTTATCTTGTGCGGTAATCTCTTACATGGCACCTTGCTAAATACCTTCAGGAAATCCAAATATGGATGAGTTAGGTTCCTTGAACCCAGTTTTGGGGTTCTGAAACCAAAGTTGATTTGTCTGCAAATAAGAACAGTTCTTGAGATTATTAACACAGACTTGCCTGAAATCACTGATACAGTGCATGTGCTCACTAACCTGTTCCTTTAAAAGTCCTGGGTCACTGTAACTACCAAGCTCACTCATCTGCCATTAGTGCCTGAGGTCATTACTGCCATCAATGTCCAGGGTCACTTAACTATACCCTTTGTCTACTTACCTCTGAACTAAACATGATCTGTCACAGCTAGGATGTTGTAATCTTTCACATTTTTTTAATGATTTGTGTTGGAACCTTGATGTGAATGCCTGTATTAAGTTACGAATAGCTGAAGCATAAGGAGACTCCTTGCTTTAGCCATTCATAAATGTGGGCATTTGTGTCAAAGTCGAGTTTATTGGGGAGTATCTACTTGTCTCTTTATCCACCCTGTTTGTTACATCCTCAAAGAACTTGAACAAATTTTTCAAAGACCATTTTCCTATTATGAAGCTATGTTGATTTTGCTTGATAGTCTTCGGATTTTCTAAATCTCCTGCTATAACATCTTAATGGGTCCAGCAATTTCACAGTGACAGATCTTAAGCTAACTAGACTAGTTTCCAGTTTTCTCTCTCCTCCCTTTCTTGAGGAGCTATTTAACCCAGGTTAGATTGCATGAGCAATCACTTCTGCGTGAAATCACTTCCGGCAGGAAATTGGATCAGTATTCCCATACACAATTCACCTAAGTGCATCTGATGTTCCTAGTGCCTGACATGCCCATGTCTTCCACACCAACATTTGGATACAAACTTTGACCCTTACTGAACACTTGCCATAAAAGACAGGAGCACAAGGGCAGCACAGTGGCGCAGGTAGTAGAGCTGCAGTCTCACAGCTCCAGCGACCTGGATTCAATCCTAACCTCCAGTGGAGTCTGTGTGGAGTTTGCACATTTTCCCTGTGACAATGTGGATTTCTGGTGGCTATTCTGGTTTTCTTCTACATCCCAATGATGTGCAGATTGGTAGGTTACTCTGCCATAGTAAACTTCCCCTGGTGTGTAGGTGAGTGATAGAACTTGTGGGAATGTGGGGAGAATAAAATGAGTTGGAGTAGAATTAGTGTAAAAATGGTTGCCTGATGGTTGGCATGCCCTCAAATGGCTAAAGGGCCAGTTTCTGTACTGTATTTCTCCATGATTATGACACATTATGCTGAGATCACCACTGAGATGTCCATTAACGGATCTGCATTGTGACACTGATATCTTAACCAGTATCATCTTTCAATATTCATACAAGTTGAAACCTCATCACTGATTGCAGCCATTTTTGTAGTATGTACCTCTGAGGTACATTCTAGAAACATAGAAACATAGAAAACCCAAGGCACAATTCAGGGCCTTCGGCCCACAAAGCTGTGCCGAACATGTCCCTACCTTAGAAATTACTAGGCTTACCCATAACCCTCTATTTTTCTCAGCTCCACGTACCTATCTAACAGTCTCTTAAAAGACCCTATCATATCCGCCTCCACCACCGTTGCCGGCAGCCCATTCCACGCACCACTCTCTGAGTAAAAAACTTACCCCTGACATCTCCTCTATACCTACTCCCCAGCACCTTAAACCTATATCCTCTTGTGACCACCATTTCAGCCCTGGGGAAAAGCCTCTTATCATCTTATATAGCTCTGTCAGGTCCACCCTCATCCTTCGTCACTCCAAGGAGAAAAGGCCGAGTTCCCTCAACCTGCTTTCATAAGGCATGCTCCGCATTCCAGGCAGCATCCTTGTAAATATCCCCTGCACCCTTTCTGTGGCTTCCACATCCTTCCTGTAGTGAGGTGACCAGAACTGAGCACAGTACTCCAAGTGGGGTCTGACCAGGGTCCTATATAGCTGCAACATTACCTCTCAGCTCCTAAATTCAATTCCACGATTGATGAAGGACAATACACCATATGCCTTCTTAACCACAGAGTCAACCTGTGCAGCTGCTTTGAGCGTCCTATGGACTTGGACCCCAAGATCCCTCTGATCCTCCACACTGCCAAGAGTCCTACCATTAATACTATATTCTGCCATCATATTTGACCTACCAAAATTAACCACTTCATACTTATCTGGGTTGAACTGCATTTGCCACTTCTCAGCCCAACTTTGCATCCTATGTCCCTCTGTAACCTCTGACAGCCCTCTATACTATCCACAACACCTCCAACCTTTGTATCATCCGCAAACTTACTAAACCCATCCCTCCACTTCCTCATCCAGGTCGTTTATAAAAATCACAAAGAGTAAGGGTCCCAGTACAGATCCCTGAGGTACACCACTGGTCACCGACCTCCATGCAGAATACAACCCTTCAACAACTACTCTTTGCCTTCTGTGGGCCAGCCAGTTTTGGATCCACATTGTAAAGTCCCCTTGGATCCCATGCCTCCTTACTTCCTCAATAAGCCTTGCATGGGGTACCTTATCAAATGCCTTGCTGAAATCCATATACACTACATCTACTGCTCTCCCTTCACCGATGTCTCCCTTCATTCTGTGAACTCTTCCTCACTGATCATGCCACATCTTAGATTGGCATGAGGCCATTTCCATCATGGGACTCGACTGAAGCAGACAATCACCTGGGGAGTCTCCACATGCACTGGAGGTTGCTGAGTCGCCTATGCCCTGCATTTTCCCTTGCCCCCATCGTGCCCTTTAATGCAGCTGTGGCTGCTATGGTAACAGTTCCTTCAAGGTCTGATGTGCTTCCCAGTGATTAGTTTGGCAAAGATGTAGTGGTTGGCAGCTTCTTCTGATGAGATCTACACAGGTCCAGGGTTAGCACAATTCTGGATGTAAACCCCCACAGTGCTTTCTTTAGTGTATTTATGTCCAGTTTCAATTTTTTTTTGTGTGGGGGCAACCAACATGTGCTTACAGAATTAAAGGGCTTGCATCCCTTTTCTAGGCAACAGTTCCTACCTTTTTGAAAATCTCATTACATTTCTACTTTTGCTTCAAACTGATCACTGAATATTGTATTTTTAGATGGACAGCAGCAGAGATTTCCTCTAGTCTAGTCAACATCACCACCAGGAACAAAATAATACAGAATGATGGGCTTGATCATTCTTCTCATTTATCTCCTTTTATTGAATGACAGAGGGGTAAACTGGATGAGGCACTCACTCTAGAAATCTGGTCCAGAACCTGTGAAATGCACCCTCTGAGAGCAGCTGAAATCAAATGTCCACAATGACAGGATTTTAATCTGGGTTCATAGGACTCAATTGCTATTCTGTTGTTAAAAAAATCTCTTTAAAATGACAGGGCTGACAAGTCAGTGCTGAGAAACTAATAATGGGGCGATGGATTGACCTGCTTCAAGGAGCACCAAAGAGATTGAAATCTGTGCCTACTGCAGGACTGAGACAAATTTGGTGATTCTACAGGCAACCCATAGGTGGCTTCAAAGAGCTGCACTTAAACCAACACTGGAGAGAAACTGTCTTATAATACCCTACCTTTGTAGATAATTAGTCTTTCATATTTATCACCAACATTTCTCAAGATTTGTATAAATCTTTCACCTGCTAGGAATGCTAAAAGGTATGCGTTCAGACTATTATAACATCAGCTCATCCTTCATTTTTCTGTGTTAAGTTGCTATCTTTAAACAATTATAATATTGTTTTGGCCAAATCAGATACGAGAGTTGCTTTAAATGCATATGAACTGAGCTCACCCTGTACACTGGCTTTGGGCATCCTTTCAATAACATTGATCTGCTAACACCTTCAAAGTGGATCACTTTCCGGTGAAATGTGCCTCCCTATAACCCAACTAAGCCTTAACAGTTTCAGGAGCGGGGTAGGTTAAATGACCAGAGTAAAACGAAAGCAACTTCCTGCAACCAATAAAAGAAGAAACATTTGGACTGAGATCTTGGGGCTATCTTTTTGAGGTGTAGGCTGGGTTAACGGTGAAAACATTATGGTTTATGTGGCTATTGCAGTAAAAAAAATTGCTCATCATTTATTTATGATCCAAAAATGATTTTCATTGTTCTCTCTGTCATGGTTAAAAGCATCTGAAATATTTCTGTGCTTATCCCTTCTGGCATCTTTTGTCAGTCTCCTTACATTTGTGGATGAGGGGTGAAAAGCCTGTTTCAGGAAGGCTGTCCCAAATGGCTGTAGTCACTGTCACAGTGTCTATCCACGTTAACTTTATTTGAAGGGGGAAGAGGGGAATAAATATGGAAGGATGGGTGTGCAGCTATGTGGGTGGATGGAAGGTGTGAGAAAACCCATAAAACACCAGCACAGCTAGTAGAACTGCTGTCTCACGTCACCCAGGTTCAATCTTAACTCTGGTGCTATCTGTATGGAGTTTATACATTCTCTCTGGGATGATGTGGGTTTCCTCCAGGTGCCTGGGTTTCCTCCTTCATCCCAAAGATGTGCAGGTTGGTAGGTGAATTGGCCTCTGTAAATTGCCCTTAGTGTCTAGACATGTGGTAGAATCTAGGGGAGAATTAAAATGGAATTAATGTAGGATTACAGTACACTACAGCACCAGTGACCCAGGTTCAATTCCGGCTGCTGTCTGTAAGGAGTTTGTACGTTCTCCCCATGTCTGTGTGGGTTTCCTCCGGGTGCTCCGGTTTCCTCCCACATTCCAAAGATGTACAGGTTAGGAAGTTGTGAGCATGCTATGTTGGCGCTGGAAGTGTGGTGACACTTGCGGGCTGCCCCCAGAACACTCTATGCAAAAGATGCATTTTACTGTGTGTTTCGATGTACATGTGACTAATAAAGATATCTTATTACAGTAAATGGTTGATAGTCAGTATGGTCTTGGAGGGCTGAAGGGCCTGTTTCCATGCTCTATCTCTCTGACTCTTGTGGAAGCACAACAATGTACAACCAGAATAATCAACCATCTTGACATGGTGCCTTGGTATCTGTTCTGATCAAAAGCAAGTCTCTATTGAACAATTTCTAACCTTAAAGGTTTCTTGAATGATTGTCAGTTGCTCCCTACCGCAGAGTGTTGCCCTAAAAGGCAGGCAGTGTGTGTAAATCAATGTTCAGCGGGTGAAAATGTCAATGAGAACTTATCAGCAGCACTTGTAAAGCAGTGAGGAAAAATTAACTCGACTTTAATTTTGCATGCCTTGCAAAGAATCATGTGGTTACACCATTCCTTGAAGAAACAAGTCAAATAATTAAATCCAAACCCTTGTCTTACACTCCCATAGTCAGCCTTCAAATAATATCTCATGCTGAGAGTCCAATCAAATGACAAGTAAATGGTTAGGGCAATATTAAGTCAAACGAAAGGCATTTATTTTCTGTACTATGTAGTGTGTGAATGTTGGCTGCTTTAGTTGGCACACTGCATACTCCTGGTGCATGTGCATTGTTTCAGATGTGTGACACTTAACCTACCGCTCCTTCTATGTGATTCCCTTGTGAAAGGAGTGAGTATATTGGATGGCTGCAGGATTTAAATGACAGTCTGCTGGGAATCCTCTGGCTGTGCCCTGCATGCGATTTAGCTACAACCAAGTCTCTGGTGACTGATTGTTCCTGCTGCTTTTAAGAGCCTTTCTCTCCTGCCTGATGTGCCAGATGTTTTTTGGCTGAAAGGGCAACAGTTTCTTAATCTGTGTGTCAGCTGAGTCCTTCCAACTCCGTGGTTGTGAAGCAGTTTCACCACACTACAAAACACACAATTCTACAGCAATTATGCCGTCTTCAAGGAAATTTCAGGTGCCTAATCGTTCAGCTGCAATACACTGTTGATAAAAGGGATTAATTTTATAGGTGAAATAGTGTGGGAGAGAAAGCTTATATTTTAATCTTCAGACTGGAGGGAGCAAAATGAACAACTTATGGAACTTTAACAGTAAAAACACTCAAAATATTTCACAACAGCGTAACAACATAAAAATATTAAGAATGCTTAAAAAAAAAGGAGCTGCTAGGATGGGCAATAAATAGCTAGACAGTCAAAGATCCTGCCTGCTAGCCACTGGTAAAGTGAAGGGGGAAAAGGAGGTGAGGCCTTCAGTTGGGGTGGCAAAGGGTTTACAAACATTGTGAGGCTGGAAAGGGTCTCAGAGACGGTGTTCTGGCCATAGAAGGATTTGAACAAGGGCATGTGAAAGTTTAAATTGAGGTTTTGCTGGATTATAACAAGTGCACATCAACAAGTGCAGGGATACAGCGATTTAGCACCAGTTAGGATGCAGATATTTTGATGTTTGATTGGAATCAGATCTGGAGGTAAAGCGTGAGTATTGGAGTATCAGACGGCATGGAATGGGACGGACATGGCAAGGTTTTTAAACTTGGAAGTAGGAGCTCTTACGATGGAGAGCAAATGGAGATGGAAGCTTAGGTCAGGATCAAATAAAAAACAAAGTTGGTGTTTGATTTGACCCTGTGGTTCAATCTGAGGGAGACCAGTGAGTGCTTCTGATCAGTAGTAGGGAAAGGAATTAACACAGAAACTCAAAGGCAATGGTCTTCCCAATGTTTAAGTGGGAGAATTTTCCAGTTACCCACGACTGGGTGCTGGACAAGGAGGATGTGAAGAAAATCATTTTTAGACAAAGAATAGTTATGATCCAGAGTCTACTGCCTCCAAGGATGATGGACATAGTCATTAAGTGCTTTCTGGAAGTAACTTGATAAACACTCGAGTAAACATTATTTGCAGGCTAGCAAATAAGGGTCGAGAAATGGAACTGACCTAATTGTTATATGAGAAGCTCAAAGGGCCAAATGGCCTCTTTCAGTATTGTAACCAGTACTGTGAAAGTACGGATACAATGGAACTGTTGAGAAAGATCCTGATGAAATAGAGTTGGACATCAACAGAGGATTTTACACTGGTTTGTCAGGGATTCCAGGGATGAGAAGGCAGAGGAGCAAGGGTTGCTGGTGGCTTCATGCATTCCTTCTCTTTCAACAAACGTAACAATAGTGTGAGACATACATTAAAAGCACAAGGTTCATTGAGCCAGATGAATCTGCATTTTCTTTAACTTGTTTGTGGGATGGTGTCAAGGCAAGACTAGCAAGTTACGTCTGTCTCCAAGAGCTATTTAGAAGGTGGTGGTGAGCTACCTTCACAAACTTCTGCAGTCTTTCTGGTGAAGATATCCCCATAGTGCTGCTGGGCAAGGAGTTCCGACATTTAGACCTAGTGACTATGAAAGATGAAGATGTATATTCAAGTCTGTAAAGTGTGCAGTGGCATTCCCGTGTCTGCTGACCCTTTCCTTCTAAGTACTAAATACTGCAGATTTGGAAGCTGCTGTCAAGAAGCTAATGCATCATTTACAAATTGCTACAATTTCAGAACTGACAAAAACACAATCAATTGTAATGCAAAGTGCAGCTGCAATTCCTTCAGGAAAAAGGCACAAGTTATCAAAGAAAAGATAAGTAGCTGTCTCTGACAAAGTATTCCTACAATGTAAAGGCATGGAAGGACTCAATGCCTTTGTTGGGGGTATGGTGGCCTTCACTATCATTGGTTGTTTATTGCAGAGAGTTAACAATTTTTGCATTGGGTCCTGAACTAGGAGGTATGCCTCAGTTTCAGCTGCCTTGTCAAGATTGTGTATAAGTCCTTTAAAGGAGTTGAGCAGAAATTTTAAATTTGACTACTTTATATTTTTTAAGAGAGGCAGTTAATTTTAAACAGATGCACAATATGCACATGCAGACACATTGATAATGTACTTAATGAATACTGGGTAGAAGTATTCATGTTGCTCCTGCCCCCTTTATCCAACCAGCCCCCATGCATGCTCCTGTCCTCAGTGACATTCATTGAGCCATGCATTGATGCCTGGAATAATAGTTGTTTATTATTCCACACTTCCAATAATGTCCTTTTCTATCTTCCATGCAATTTAGCCGTAAGGGACTAATTCCTATGCACAGAAGCAAAATAAATTCCACAGCATTTGTTTCTGCCACTATTTTGCTGCCTAATTTACATGTTCCAGTTCTTAAAAGTGCATTATATTGGCTTAACTTTGAGTAAAATATTCATGTTTCTATTTGACCGTGCAGCTGGAGACCTCTTAAACTCACATTTTGCTAATCTTTATTAATCAATGTTTGAATGTTAAGAATCTTCACATCGTCACTAAACATGAGTAATTAGTGTGTTAGCAGTTTTAATTGACAGCAAGCTCCATTTGGTCAAGCCTATTTGTTTTTTCAGTGAAGAAAACAATGAAAGAAAAGTGGTGCTAAATACCTATTTTGAAGAAAGCAAATTACAACCTCATAAGATTAAACAAGTCAGATGGAAGTTTCTGAAGAAAGTGGTGAAAGTACCAGAAATGAAAGTTTATAGTTTCCTCAAAACGTGAACTGGTGGGTGTGTTTCTCCAGAAGAGGAAAAGCTTAAGTGTAAGGTAACAATCTATCAGACTACTAAAGGTTTGGTTGGGTCTACCCAGAGATGATTCCACATGTGGGGTTAGTTCAAAACTAGGGTTCATGGATAAAGGATAGCCACTGATAAATCCAATAGCAAATCAGGATAAATTCCTTTCCTCGGTGGTTAAATGTGGAATTCACAACCAAATGGAGTGGTTGAGGTGAGTGGGAAAAAGATGCAGTTTATGGGAATCTAGCTAAGTCCATGAGGGAGAAAAACATATGGTATTACCTTGATGGGTGAAGTGAAGTAAACAGAAGAAAGTACATGTGGAGCATAAATCTCACATGACCAGTCAAAACAAATGGAATTTTTCTTCATAGTAAATTCTGTGTGGTTCTGGTAATTATTGTGAATGAAAATGTCTAAACTTGGTCTTGGAATGCCCCAGATTCATTTGTGGGTTTAGAAACGGGACTATTTAGAGTGAACTGTTCTCAGCTAATGTGGTAGGAGGGGTGTTTCTCTTCGCAGTAGTGTCTTGGGCTAGAGAGCAAAAAACACTGGCTAGAATTGCTATTCACGATAACAATCCAATATATGTAGTTACACACAAAGCGCTGAAGGCACTTGGTAGGTCAGGCAGTATCTATGGAGGGAAGTGGACAGTCGACATTTTGGGTCAATTGCCTTCATCTGGACTGGTAACCTTCACTGTAGGTTAATGAGAATTGCCCATGAAAACATGGTGGTAAGCCACCTTAAACTGCTGCAGTCCTTCCAGTGAAGGTGCTCCGACACTGCTGCTGGGGAAAGAGTTCTAAGATTTAGACCAAGCAGTGATGGTGTGTGACTTGGGGAAGAACCTGCAGGCAGTGTTCCCATGCGACTTGCTGCCCTTGTCCTTCTTAGCAGTAGAGGTTGCTGATTTGTTGGGTGCTGTTGGAACTGCATTAGGTGAGTAACTGCAATGCATTGTATAGATGGTACACTCGGTAGCCACTGGGCACTGATAATAGATGGATGAATGTTCAGGGTGGCTGATGGGGTTCCAATTGAGGGGCTACTGTGTCCTGTATGGTGTTGGCCTTCTTGCTAGTTGTTGAAATGTATTTATTCAGACAAGTGTATTCCATTATGCTTCTGACTTGAACCTTGTAAGTTTGAGGTGTCAGAAGGTGAGTCACTCACTGTAGATTACACAGCTTCTGGGCTGCTCTTGTAGCCACAATATTGTGGCTGGTCCAGTTGAGTTTCTGTCGAATGGTGGTCCCAGGATGTTAATGGAGGAGGTTATGGCAATGGTAATGAGATCAAATGTGAAGGTTTAGATGGTTAGGCTCTTTATTGTTGGAGATGGCCATTGGCTAGCACTTCTGAGGTGTGAAGTATACTTGGTATATATCAGCTGATGACTGAATGTTGTCTAGCTATCTGCAAGCATGGGCTGTTTCATTTGCTGAAGAGTTACAATTGGAATTGAACATTGTGCAATCATAGGCAAACAACCCCACTTCTAACTTTATGACCTCCTATACTGACATCTTCAGATTAGGATGATTGACCCCCAACAACTGTAACAATTCTCCTTTGAGTGAGGTATGACTCCAACCAATCAAGTGATGTCCCTTTGGTGGTCAATGGCATCAGTTTTACCTGGGCACCTTGATGACACACTCGCTCAAAAGCTGCTTTGGTGTCAAGGCAGACATTCTCACCTCACCTTTGAAATTCAGCTGTTTGGTCCATGTTCGACCAAGGCTTTGAAGTCTGGAAATCCTCAATCCAGCTAAAGCTCAAAATGGGCAACAGTAAGCGGTGTTGCTGGTATGTACTGTTTTTATATGTAGAACCTCACATATAAAGACCAGTTCTGGAAGTCTATTTATGGCTTTAGCATCATGGCCTATCATGCTAGCATACTGAGACAGAAGGAAGAATTTCTCCTTTAGAAAATAATATTGGAGCAGGTGAGTAAAATTCTATATGCCCTTAAATAAAATTAATAGCTTTTGCATGATTGCACAGATTAAACCAGCAGAAAAACAGTATTTCTATTTTTTCAATCATAAAGGAAATGTTAAACTAACAGACTAATAGCTGTATTGCCTAATTATAAAACTACATCTTGAAATCCCAGTCTCAACTGATATTCACATTAAAATTCTCATGGGGATCAAATGTACTGGTCTCTGGTGGGCCATCTGGACACCAAGACTACACTGAAATTGAAGTTGTCATTGGCAGCTGTGATGTATCCTGCTTCCTGACTGTACAGAATCGTGGCAGTATCGATAGAGTAGTTTCATTTAGGAAAGGATTATCAATGAAAACTCAGACATTCTGATCAAAGTCATCTACAGTTAAGACATAACAATGTACTTGTAGTCTCATTTTTAACTTAAACATTTGGAATGGTCTTCATCCTAATCTTCTCACAACGAGCAGATTTACCTGGCTTTAGTATGTATCCATGTTTCATACTTTCTGGTAAATTATTTGTGCCCTTGAATGAAATAAGTCCAGCTGATGGATGCAAATTATCTTCAATGCTATGACAGCGAAACCTACAGCATTAACTCTGCCACTTTCTAAGTTATTAGCTCTCAGCACCATATTGTCTAAAACTAAATATCAGTATGTTCATGAATGGGTAAAATAAGAGGCAGATGTGACAGAATTCAATTAACTGCACCACGACTGAATATATATTCTTCAACAGCTTCCAAACTATTTTTTCAGAAATACATTCAATAAAGAAAACATATTTTAAATGCTCAATCATTAACTGTAGGCCCACTTATCATATAAGCCTCAGAACACTCTCTCTAATCTCCTACCTCATTCCTGAACAATGTACGGATTGTGATCTTCACAGCTAAAGCTGAAGACTTCATAAAGACATGATAATAATACCCCAAGGCAAACCATGCTAAAGGAATCAGCTGTTTCCACTTTATTTCTTCTTCAAAAAATCTGAATGTGTTATGCAAAAGGTCACCTGTAATTTTTCTTCAATAGGGAATAAAAGTGATAAAGAATAAAAATCATTCTGTCTGTGAAATTAATCCACACATATTCTCTGCCAAAGGTGCTGATAAATCCTTAATATAGACGGACATTGTTACCAAACCATATTGTCCTTAGTACCAAACTCAAAGGAAAGATTACACTTGGGTTTCAATTTAATGCTGTAAGATAACAGTTTCATGCTTGGGTTATAGCAGGAATGCAAAGACGTTAAGTCGGATCGTTCAATTTTGCTTGCTAGACCATGATCATCAATGCACCAGGTCATGCGAGCTCACGTTTGCACTCCACCACACCATCCCTGCAGCTGCACTACCCTCTGCAGCCCTGCAGGTCTGGCTGTGCTTGAGAATTTGCTGCTGCAGCCATCCTGTGGTCCACAAATGGTCTCTAGGCTTCAGGTGGTGGAATCAGAGGTTCCTCATTCTGAATGCCCTAATGGCCTTTTGGCAAAAGGCCTTTTCAACTGCTTCTATACCATTCTGAGAATCAGAAACATTTAAAAATAACTTGAAATATAAAAAATTGAACATTTAAAGGTATTTGTCTGCTGTAAATTAATTGAAAGCATTAATATTAATTAAAATGAAGAAATAAAACCAAACCACTCACTTTTTCCATCCAGATCAGTGACTCTATTCAAATGAATGAATCCACGTCTTCAATGCTGAATCCAACAGTGTGTACAAGATCAGATGCAATGGCATCTGATCTCCAGTGTGCTCTATACCTCCCCCCTGCAAAGTGCAGGCTAGGAGGTCAGGGCATGCTGACCTGTGTGAAGCACCTTGCCAGCAGTCCCCTTTTGCCTATTTCAACCCAATATTTAACTTCCAGTGTGCATGATACAAATCTATCAAAGCTAACTTAAATACCAGCTGAACCAATTCTCACAAAGACTAGATTTTTTTTTTAAAAAGCAAAGTTTAAATATTTTTTCTATCCTACTAACTTTGGTTGTTTGCTTTCCTGTTCTGTAAACACCATACAGTTCAAACATAACTCTTCTTAAAAAAAACCAGCAGCGTTTAGACGTGCTTTGAATTTAAAAGCTACAGAGAACAGTTAGCAGATAGAGATAGTAAAGAATTACATTCTAGTCACACCCACCTTTCCTAATTTTCCTTTCTCTGTTTTGTCTCCTTTCCTGTTCCCTGAGGACTGGAGTGATTGATAGCCTAATCCAATGATTGTATTACAGCAGCCTCATCTTGGAATGTTTCCTTATCATTAGCAGTTACCCTATGGTTAAATTCACAGCTCACTGCTTGATGCAGCCCCTGAGATTTAAAGGTCTGGCCTTTAGAAAATATTTAAAATAAAATTGAAATCTTGGCAATACTAAGATCTTCGTACTTTCTGAAGTCATTTTTAAAATTAATTTGATGTACAGTACACAGGTCCCATGTAAATCTATAATATGACCAGCTGTGTTAACAACTAACTGAAACGTGCTGCTACATTAAGAAGCAACTAGCTGGGACGGTGAAATAAAGTAAATATATTTGACTTTTTTATATGTTGACTAAGAGCAATATTTATTCTCAAAGAGGGAAGCAGACAACATGGCTCCAATTCACTGATTTAAATCACTGCCCATCTTGAGACAGTCAGAGAGTGCGGAGGTGCCCTGAATGCAGCTGGAGCTCCCAAGTGCAAAATTATGCATCTCATAAACTTCTATTCTGTGGAAATGTCAAGCTATGGCTGTGTGGTACTTCAAAACCAGCACTTGGCATTTTCCGCTGTCTACCCTTCTGTCATCCAGTAAACATGAACATTGAAGATTTGTGTAGAGCAGGTAACAACAAGCTTGTGATCTATTATCATAGCTTTTAACCTCATTAACAACTATCAGTTGATGGACTGAGGAGGTGGACAGGCAATAAACATTGTCAAATAACTAAATTAACTGTTTTTCCATTTCATTTCCACTAACTAATTTTACAATAAAAACCCAATGTTTGATTTCTAATACCATTTCAAGCAGGAGAGTGATCAATATAATTTGGTTTCGTTTCTGCGTGACTTAATCCTGAAATGCAACTTGACGACCTCCTATCAAGAACAAAAAATTGATCATCAAAAAGCACACATGGCAGGCAAATGATAAAAAGGAAAAGAGAAATGAATGCACAAGCTGGGAATCTACAATAAAATGTGCACTGTTTAAAGAAAAAGGAAATAATGGCTAACTTATTGCTTTGACAAGTTGATAGCTCTAAGAAGTTGCAAATTACTTTCAAGTACTTTTGCATTAAGAAGTAATTTTTTATCATTCATTTTGTCCATTCTTTAAAATTACTTGTTATGACCGCTTTTGCATTTAGTTAGTTGCTACTTTACCCAAATGAATACAGACTCTATTCATTTATCTGAATGTAAATGAGAGCAATGGTTAAAAGAAGTGTACCAGAAGCAAATCCAATTAGGTGCAAGGTATTAGCATTTTAACTGTATTTAAAAAAAATATCGAAACGTAGTGCAGATTCCACTTAAGGTGAAGTTTGTGGTTTGTATTTCTAAAGTGAGTGTTAATGAAATCCTGAAAAGAGAAACTGTGCTAATACAAATTTCTACAATGGCTTTGAGGTACTTCCTTTGATTGTTCCGTGAATTCTCCCCACCCACCTTACTGAAGCATTATGCCAATAAAAGAAATAGCTATTGGAAGAGCTTTCACACTGAACCTTGTCCATCTGTCAATATGATTAGCTATGTTGACCAGCAAAATCAAGGTGTCTTGAAAGGGAGTTGATATTATGGATTGCCACCGTTTTGTCTATAGTCTCAGAGGAAACACTATACAGTGGTGAAGGCAATGCTTACCAGACACACCACCATATGTGGTTCGCTTGTCTCTACCAACGGCAGGCACAGGTGTACCATCTGCAAGTACCCCTATCAGCCCAGAGACTGTGTTGATTGCTGTAACACCATCTGCACCACCTGTGAGAAAATACAGCAGTTATTTAAATTTCAATCTACAGAATAATAACTTTTGATTTGGATTGCAATGTAATAGCTAGAGAATAGATGACAAGAGTCATTTCAAAGTTAGTGACACAGACATTAGCAAAATGACAGGTACCATAATCAAATGAAAGGTGTGTGTTTTTAATTGAAAATTTAATCTATTTGAAAATTAATGTAAAAGGACAATGGAAAAAAGATTCAAAGAAATAATTATTCTCAAGTAGAATTTTGAATCTCTTTGCATCCAGTTCTCACTGCCAGTTTCTTACCTTCCTGAGCTGCCATCGCTACGTTTACAATGTCGGTGACGTTCGGGGTCAACTTGGCAAAGAACGGAATCTTAACAGCTTGTCGTACCCAGCGGCAGATGTTTTGCACCAGCTTTGGATCCTGTTCAAATGGGTCAGTTACAGAGCTAGATGAGAAACTAATCTGATAAAGCTGTGCACAGAGACAGGCATAGCTTCATGCTGCCAGTCTGACTGCACTGTGTGCGACATTGAAGGGACTGCAACCATCTCATTATTTGATCCTCAGATCACAGCAATAAACAGCAGAGCCGTAATAATATCATCTAATGCAATTGCATTTCCTTGTCTACTGAGTAAGCTGAATGAATCAGCCTCCATTATAGCAGTAATAGCATTACTTGACTACTGTAGCTAATACTGATTGGGAAAGGTGATTACAATGAATTATCCATTGAAGTATTGAAGCTAAAGTTATTAATAAACTTCTTTTCTTATGAATAAAGACAATATAATCACTAATACTAAATCTGCTTTTTTTCACTTGCTCATTACTGCTCCTCTGCTTTCTTGAAAGATTGGATTCACTTTTTTGTTACAATTCATTACCTTTAAACATTCACCCAAGTTAGATTAATTACACATAGAGTGTGGTCAGTCTATGCTGCTGTGGGTTGAGTGGAGATTGGCAGTTAAGTGGGGTTCTGGGTGGCTGGAGCAAAGTCAGCCAGTTTTGTCTCTGTTGTCTTTTAGCAGTGAGATGATAGCGGCATTGTGATTAATTTATAAGACTAGTAATCTACCATCTGGGATAAAATTCTAGATATAGGAGTGGTAATGCAGTGGCATAGACAATAGAGCTGCTGCCTTACAGCTCCAGCAAACCGGGTTCAGTCCTGGTCTCAGGGGCTATCTGTGTGGAGTTGGCACGTTCTCTCTATGACCATGTAGGTTTCCTCCATGTGTTCCTGTTTCTTCCCACATTCCAAAGATGTGTGGGTTGTTAGGTTAATTGGCTCCTAGTATGTAGGTGAGTGGTAGAATCTGGGGGAGCTGATGAGAGTGAGGGGAGAAGTAAAAAGAAATGGGATTACTGTAGGATTAGTGGAAATGGGTGACTGAAGGTCAGCATGGACTTGGTGGGCTGAATGGCCTATTTCTTTGCTCTACCTCACCATGACTCTATAAGTTCAAGCCCCTCCATGACAGCTCAGGAGCTGGAATTTGGTTAATTTAACCTATCTAGTGTATAAATGTCAGTAACAGTGACCACAAAACTAATGGGTTGTCATGAAAACCTGTTCAAGTCACCACTGTCCTCAGGCAAGGCAGTCTGCTGCCTTTATCTGGCTTAATCTGTGTGTGAATCCAGACCTAAAGAATCTGGTTGACTCTTGACTGCCTTCTAAAATGACTAATGACGTCAGTCATTCAATACAAGAGAATTTGAGTACAAGCAATAAATATTGGCCAGCAATGTTATGAACCATAAATGAATAAAATCAAACGTAGGTAGTCCATGATCCAATTGATTGGTGATACAGCTTGAGCAGCTGAATGGCTTGTGGTTCCTAAACACATCATGAAATAGTCATCAAGAGCAGGGACCCTAAGTGGTTTGCAAACCCCTTTCTCAACTAGCTAGGGTCAACAAACCCGGTACAAAATGACTTTAAATTCAAGGTCCTACAAAAGGGTCACATTGAAACAATGCAGGACTTGCACCAAATGGTGCTGGTGGCAAGGCACGGGTAAGATTACATTGGTGAGTTACAGGCCTCTGAAACAACTCGCTGGTTGAGATTGGGTCTGAATTCAATTGGCTTTGATATTGGCTGAAGTCTTCAGGTGGGAGCAGAGGAGACACTGTTGGGAGAGCATGAATTCTGACCAACAACAGGTTAGAGTTTTAATGGAAAACACAAGCAGTGATAAGTTCTCCACCAAGGTTTTTTGAACATCTCTCAAAACCACGACTTCTTCCACCAAGAAGGACAAGCCCAGCAGATGCAGCAAGATGTATCAGGTTCAGCCTGACTTTGGGTGCTGTCCGAGCGGAGTTTAAATGTTCTCCCGGTGAACTCATGGGTTTCTCCTGGGTGCCCCAGTTTCCTCCCACATCCCAAAGATGTGCTGTTTGGTAGATGATAGTTACTGTAAACTATCCCCAGTGTTGAAGGGTGATGGAGGACCAGGGTGGAGTTGAAAGGCACATGATAGAGAATGGGTTGAAGGGAATTAAATTGCAGGGAAGGTGATTGATGGTTTTGCTCTGATAATTGAATCGAAGGGTCAAGTTTCCTTCTTCTATATTATGGGAAATATGAGAAAGGTGGGTGGGAACACCATTATTTTCAGGTTCCCATCCAAGCTATGAACCATTGTGAATTGGAAATATATTGCTGTTTCTTCATCATTCGGTCAAAATCCTGGAACTCCCCACTCAGCTTCACTGTGGAAATATCTACTGCCTTCTCAAGGGCAATTAAGGATGCTGGCCTTGCCAGTGATGGCCCTAACTTATAAACAAATAATCAAAATAAAATTGCAGAGTGAAATTTGAAATTGGTATTAAATCCACAATTTGCCAAAACAATAAGCACTACTACAGTATTAGGCTTGTGCCCTTGACAATTATATTGTGTCATGACCAATATGGCTTGCTGCACAATGCATGTGCACACTGCATGCAATGAACTATATTGGGTTGTTTCACAGAACACTGCACAATGAACCTTGTAGTGAAAATGTCTGTTGTTCACTTGTGAAATCAACTGTCTTCATTCCC
Organism: Pristis pectinata; assembly: GCF_009764475.1. Classification (NCBI taxonomy): domain Eukaryota; kingdom Metazoa; phylum Chordata; class Chondrichthyes; order Rhinopristiformes; family Pristidae; genus Pristis; species Pristis pectinata. Next base: position 17,405,525 of record NC_067407.1, read on the forward strand.
ATGGCAGGAATATCCTTTCAAAGTTACTGGGATTTTCATAAACTTGTAATAAATACATCAGAATAGGAGTAGGTTGCAAAGCCTATTGACCCTCTATTATTAGATAGTAGCTGACATGTAGCTCAATTCCATTTATCTGCCTTGGCTTCATATCTCTTGAAGCTATCACCAATAAAAATGCATCAATCTCAGTTTTGAAAATTTAGATTAATCCAGCCCCCTGGTCATATCCATGAAAATTTGGTTCCTTATTTGACTTGTAAAGAGACCAGTTCTAATCTTAACATTATACCCTCCTAAACTAGATTCACCCACCTAGGGGAATAATCTTTTTGTACCTAAACTTTGGAATCCCTTTAACATTATAATCACCTCAATGAGATCAGCTTTTGTGCCCCATTCAAAGGAATGAATGACCAGTTTATGCATCCTTTACCTCCAATGCAGCCTTCTACGTCATATCCTTTTCAAGGTGAGTGTATCTTTCCTGACATCCAGTGCCTAACGTTAAACTGGTCTCCCAGGTAAGGTTTGATACATGTTGTATTTCAACCTCCTTGAGATAAAAGTCAACATGATTTTAGCCCTTGGGATTGCTTTGTGTAGCCCAGCGATAGCTTTAAGTGATTGGAATACACGGGCATTGATCCTTTTGGTTCTCTACAGCTAATATACCAATTTGACTTTCCCAGATCCAAAGTGGATGATCTCACTTTCCCACATTGAACATCAATGGCTAGTTTTGCCCCATTCTCTTTATCATTCTCCAGGTCAGCTGCAACAGCTTCTTCCTTACTGTCACCTACTTCAATGCCATCTGCAAACATGGATACACAATTCTGTACTGCTTTAACTTAGACATTAAAAGGAAAAGCTGAGCCCCCAGCATGAATCCCTGGGGTAACATCATACATTCTAATCGATGGGCAGTTACCACTTCTGCTTGCACTCCCTTTATCACAGCAGCAAAGTGTCCTCTAGCAACATCTTGGTCTACTCTATCAATCCTGTTAGATATTGTCCACGTATGCCTGAAGGACTTGTGAGAGCCATATTGTCACCATCGATGTGAGTCAATTAAACCTATACTAAAATGACAAATGATCACTTACAGATTCATTTTTGTCTGAATTTGGGACCCATTAGTGAGAAAACAGCAAAAAAAAAGCATTCTGGCCTTGGAATATTTGTCTAGATAGATCTATCCATTGTCCATCTGCACTTGTTATGGATTCTCTCACCTGCCCCTCCAACCTCCCAATGGAATAGGTCCAAAATTCTGCCTGGTTTATGGGGCCTTGCTTTACATATAAAAGATTTTAATCCCAGTAGTTTGGATGCAAACACAGTTAGGCCAGACAAACAATAAATATAATAAAAAATAATTCTGCTCCACTGCACTTTGGATGGTATAATAGTATTCCCAGAATTTATACAGGCAGCAGTGAATGTAAAGAATAAGTATGCTCATATATTAAGAAACATACCTTTTTTTCATGAGCACACTTCATAATAAAACTTAAAGTAAATATTTTAATTCCCATTAGATATGGATCAGAAGATGTAACATTGTTTTCTAAATGATGCAGAACCACTTTATTCATCCTGAACCATATTCCCTTCCCCCATCCTGCTGCTAGCTTTTATTCAAACTGGCATGACTTCAGTTTGTCAACGTACATGAGCAGAATGCAAAGTGAAACTGTTTTATCTACCAACACTTTAAAGCATCGGTTGCTTGAACCATATGCATAATACTACCCAATGTGTACAAGATGCAACTGTAGCATTCATTTTGATCAATGTATTTCCAAGAGTACCAGAAGTGAATTGGACTGTCTTTTGCATAAGGATCAGAACTGAAATCAGTATACAAAGAGTCATTTCAATTATATATACTGTTGGACGCATGAATACATAGTATCTGTATGTAAGAATTTCATGCAATAGTTTGAACATACTGTATATTGATTTCCAAAGTACTTAAAACATTTAAAGAAGTTATTCCTTGTATATGTGATGAATAGTTTGACATTTCAAAGAAGATAATATGTAAAATCAACTCGTGAGGGAATTCAGTAGTTAAATTATTGCTTTATGTTAAATGCAGTGGGTAATGTTAACAAAAGATTCATCTTGTAAAAGATAAAATCTGGACAATTTTCATTTACTATGATAAAGAAGCAAACAAGCTCTGCTAATTAGAATCATTCTGCATGCATTTTTTAAAGAATTGCATTACTTTTAGATGAAGTAAAATGTAGTTAGGCAGACATGAAAATAACCATCATTACTAAACAAGTATAAATAAGCATTACTTTAAATATGGATTCATTCAGATGAAACAGAAATGTTTTGAAGATTTTTGCAATTAATTTTTCAAAGTATTTTTTCTAAACCTTATTTTTCTAGCTATAACATTGTCTAATATAATGTCAATAATATATTAATTGTATAATCTAGCAATTGCAGTAGTGAATGGTACTAGAATGACATTTCTGTCCTAATGTACTTATGCATTTTAAATTACTCTTTGTGAAAGAAATATTCCAATTTGCCATTTTGAATTAAATTTTAATTCATGCATTGTACACTCCCATTATTCTAAAGATGTATATTCTCAGGGAAAATCTGACTACATATATATTAAAATGTAGATTATGGAGGTCCATATGAAATTACAATTTCACACATAATAGTTATAAATGAAGCACTCAGATGATCGGTTGTACAAAATTATAATGAACCAAACAGCTGGTACTGAAAGCTTCTTCCAAAAGCTGGTTTACTAATATATTAGCTGTTTGACAGAACTTAAACCCAAAGACAATTCTTTTTACAATTTTCCATCACTAAATCATCCAGTACTTTTTTTTAAATTGAGCTGATCCGGGCAGTCTTCAATTAAGACAGTAATTATTAACTGTCAAGAGGCATCAAGGATTTTACCATATTTATATATTATAATAATATTTACATTTAGATAGGGCCTTTCATGTTGAAACATCTTAAAACTGCTTTGCACAATGAACTGATTTTCTGTTAAAGTGCATCGATCACTGCTGTGCTGGCAAATCAAACTAGGAACAGTCTACAAGCACAACAGGATGTTATCAAATGCTCCTCAATCAAATGCACTCACACCATGAATAATATAATCTCACCAAAGATATTAGATCTCTGCTGCCATTATAAATATTAATTAACCCTTAGAACTCCATGGAGAACTTTACTTACTTAGCTGGTGCTTGATAAGGAAACCTCTACTGAATTAATATATCACCAATAGCATCTGGAAGCTGGCTCACTTCCAATGGAAAATTTGGTTTATAAAGAACTGCTCAAAACTGAATGGTGCAGTGGGATTTCCCTTTGATGACCTCTTCCCAACTTTCCTTGCAAACTATTGTCCCTCCCTCTAACACTCCTTTCCTCTGCAAAGTCTTTGAACATGCTGCTCCCTACCTATCTTTCTAATGATACCTAGATCAAATCGCTCCATTCAGGCTTCCTGGCATATCACTGTTATAAAAATCCTAACACATTCTTTTTTATCTGTTTACAACTTTTCCTTCGTTGACCATGAGGCCAAAATAAATCGGAACAGGAGTAAGGTATTCAGCCTCTCAAGCCTGCTTTGCGACTCAGTAGGATAATGGCCAATCTATCTTTCACCATGCCCACTTTTGCATCCTCTTCCCAATAGCCTTTATTTCCTTATTTGTTAAAAACCTATTTATCTCAGCTCTGAATGTATTCAAGAATTGAGCCTACACTGGCTTCTGGATCTAGAAATTCTAGACTTGCAACCCTTAAGAGAAGATTTTTTTTCCCTCCTCTAATTCTTAAATGGGTTCTTTATTATTCTAGGATTATGCCCTCTGGTTCTAGGCTCTCTCATGAGGGGAAATATCTTCTCAGATTTTACCCTATTAATTCCACCCCCCCCCCCCAGAAAGTTTTTTGTTTCAATAAGATATTCTCTCGGTCTTTTAGACTCCAATGAGTTCATACTCAGCCTCTTCAATCTTTCCTCATAAAAGAATCCCTCCATATGCACGATTGTCCTTGTGAACCTTTTCTGAACAGCCTCCAATGACAATAAATCTTTCCTTAAATAATGGGACCAAAACTGTGTACAGTACTCTGGACGTGGCCTCAATAGTGCCATGTGCAGTTATAGAAAGATTTCCCCACTTATATACTCCAACCCCTGTGAAATAAAAACCAGCATTCCATTAGCTTTTCTCATTACCAGATGTACCTTTGTGCTAGCTTTCTGTGTTCATGTATGAGAACCTCTACATCTATTTGAGCTACAGATTTTTGGAGTCCTTCCCCATTTAAACAATAATCTGTTTCATCATTCAGGTGTGGTTTAAAGGTCGGCACAACATGGTGGGCCGAAGGGCCTGTATTGTGCTGTAATTTTCTATGGTTCTATGGTTCTATCATTCTTCCTTTCAAAGCTACCTCCTATGTCATCTTTCCCATGGTTGAATCTTTCTATTCAAGTTTCCTGACAAAAATCCGAGCACATTCTTTATCTGTCTAGATTGCAGGACATAAACCATCAGTTTCGGGCAACTTATCAGCCTTTAGCCCCATTAGTTGTCCAATACTAATTCTCGCAAGATGGTGATGACATTCAATTCCTCCCTGTGTGTTTTACTATTAATGGGATGTTCATAGTATTTTGTACCATAAACTCTGATGCAAAATACTTTATCAGCTACTGTGCCTTGTTCCCCACAAGTATTTCTTCAGCCTCCTTGTTTAAGAGACTTATATTCACTTTGACCCCTCTTTTCCTTTTCACATTCTTAAAGATTTTGTTAACAGTTTTTATATTACTTGCTAATTTGCCCTCCTAGTTTATCTTCTCCTTCTCGATTACTTAGTTCTTCTCTGCTGGGTTCTGAATTCATTCCAATCTTTGGGTTTTTTGCTAACTTTTGCCTCCTCACATGATTCCTCTTTCAACTTAATACCCACTATAACTTACTTGGTCGGTAATTGTTTGTTCATTCACCCTCCAAACCTAAAAGACATCACTTTTGCTGAACTCAAAACTTTCATCACCTTTGCAAAACTCAAAAATGCCATCACTTATGCTGCCAATTTCCATCCTGCCCTCACCATCACATGGTCCATCTTTGACCCTTCCTTTCCCTTTAAATTTAATTTTAAAAAAATTTTATTTACAGCGTGGTAACAGACCCTTCCGGCGCAATGAGTCCACGCCGCCCATTTTAAACCCAATTAACCTAGCCGTACGTCTTTGCAATGTGGGAGGAAGCCGGAGCACCCAGAGGAAACCCACGCAGACACGGGAGAACGTACAAACTCCTTACAGACAGCGACGGGAATCGAACCCCGATCGCTGGCGTTGTAATAGCCGTCGCGCTAACCGCTACGCTACCATGCCGCCCTTTCTAGATCTCTCTGTTTACATCTCAGGGGATTGGTTAGTCATAAACCTACCAAATCGCACAGATATCTTGGTGATATTTCCTCCTACCCTGCCTCTTGTAAGGACTCCTTTCCATTCTTTTATGTTCTCTGTCTCCATCGCATTTGCTCTGATGATGAGATATTCCAGAGAGATGATTCTGATATGTCTTCCTTCTTCCTGAACCATGGCTTCCCCTCTACTATAGAGGGCAGAACCCTTGACTGCATCTCATCCATTTCCTGCACCTCCACGCTCACACCCTCTCCTCCTGGAGAGAGCATGGGCAGAGTTCCTGAGGTCCTCACCTTCCATCTTGCATTCAGTGGATCATCCTTTGCAATTTCTGCCAGTTGCAACAAGATTCCACCACCAGACGCTTCCCATTCAGCATTTAAAAAGGATCACATCCTTTGATTTAGAATTGGCCTGCCTGTAGAAAGCAGATGGTTGTGGTGGAGGGAGTGCATTCAGATTGGAGGGCTATGACTAGTGGTGTCCCACAAGGATCAGTTCTGGGACCTCTACGTTTCGTGATATTTATTAATGACTTGGATGAGGGGGTAGAAGAGTGGGTTAGCAAGTTTGCAGACGACACAAAGGTTGGTGGTGCTGTGGATAGTGTGGAGGGCTGTCGAAGCTTACAGAGGGACATTGATAGGATGCAGAGCTGGGCTGAGAAGTGGCAGATGGAGTCCAATCTGGAGAAGTGTGAGGTGGTACACTTTGGAAGGACAAACTCCAAGGCGGAGTACAAGGTAAATGGTAGGATTCTGGGTAGTGTGGAGGAGCAGAGGCATCTGGGGGTTCATATCCACAGATCCCTGAAAGTTGCCTCACAGGTGGATAGGGTAGTTAAGAAAGCTTATGGGATGTTAGCTTTCATAAGTTGGGGGAATGAGTTTAAGAGCTGCAAGGTAATGATGCAGCTCTACAAAACTCTGGTTAGACCACACTTGGAGTACTGCATCCAGTTCTGGTCACCTCATTATAGGAAGAATGTGGAAGCATCGGAGAGGGTGCAGAGGAGATTTACCAGGATGCTGCCTGGTTTGGAGAATATGGATTATGAGGAGAGACTAAGGGAGCTGGGGCTTTACTCTTTGGAGAGAAGAGGATGAGGAGAGACATGATAGAGGTATACAAAATATTAAGAGGAATAGATAGAGTAGACAGCCAGTGCCTCTTTCCCAGGGCACCAATGCTCAATACAAGAGGGCATGGCTTTAAGGTAATGGGTGGGAAGTTCAAGGGAGATATCAGAGGGAGGTTTTCACCCAGAAACTGGTTGGTGCATGGAATACGCTGCCTGGGGTAGTGGTGGAGGCAGGTATGTTGGTTGAGTTCAAGAGATTGTTAGATAAGCATATGGAGGATTTTAAAATAGGGGGATATGTGGGAGGAAGGGGTTAGATGGTCTTTGGTGTGGTTTAAAGGTGGGCACAACATGGTGGGCCGAAGGGCCTGTATTGTGCTGTATTGTTCTATGGTTCTGTGATCCCTGGAGCACCTGAATGCACTGCCTGCAGAGGTTGTGGGGGCAGATACATTAGCAACATTTAAGAGACTCTTAGACAGACACATGAATGATAGAAAAATAGGGGGCTATGTGGGAGGGAAGGGTTAGGTAGATCTTAGAGCATGATAAAATGTCGGCACAACATTGTGGGTTGAAGGGCCTGTACTGTGCTGTCATGTTCTATGTTCTTCTATCCCCACCAACCATTCCATCTTGTGGCAATTTCCCATGCAACCAAAGGATATGTAACAACTGCCCTTTCACCTTGTCGCTTCCCAACATCAAGGAGCCCAAACAGTCCTTCCAGTTGCACTCAAATTTCTTAAAATTGCATTTTGTATTCACAATGTGGCTTCCTCTATGTTGGAGAAACCAAATGTAGCTTGGACACCTGCACTCAAGGAGTGACCCTGAGCTTCCAGTTCTGTGCCTGCCACTTTAATTAACCATGCAACTCTCATTCTGTCTGTGGACTCCTGCACAGTTACAAGAAAGCCCTCCATGAGCTTAAGGAACAACATCTCATCTTCTGTGTGGGCACATTGCGGCTTTCTGGAGTCAATATTGAATTCTTCAACTTCAAATATCTCATTCTTTCTTTCTGTCTGTATCAGAAGTGGCTTTTTCTGCCTATCATCATCTTGGCTCAGTTTTTCTTATTCTATTTATACAGTCTGGCCTGCAGGGCATGTTCTACTGACTTGTTACTTACAATACATAAAGAAACATAATGTCCTTGTAAATGCTATTCTAACTGTCCCCTTTGGAAGCCCTAGGATCGAGACTTGAAGTCCTTTTTCTCAATTACACGAGAACATCATCTAAAATCATTGTTACTGTGAATACTTTTGATACTCACATCAACCTGACAACCACTGCTCATGACTCATTTACCAACTATAACATATTACATTAATTTTCTGATGTTTAATATTGATCTTGAAATCTTCTGGTCTCTTGTGCTTAACTGCTTTTAATACCTCCACCAATGGTAGCCATGCCTTCAGCGGTCTGGGCTCTAAACTCTTGAATTCCTTCCACCATTTTATCTTCCACCCCCTTTTTAAGTTGCTTCTTAAAATCTGTGTCAACCTACTTTCCTATATGGCTTGGTGTCAAGTTTTGTCAATGACATTCCTGTGAAATGCCTTGTGATATCTTAGTTATGTTGAAGACACCGTATAAATGCAAGTTGCTTTCATGACTTGGGTTGGAGTCCAGCTTGGAGTGGTGGGATTAAAGTCCACCCGATGCACCAGTTGTAACGATGCTACATGAAGTGAGTCTCTGTCCAGTTTTGGTGGCATCTGTTGGCTACTCTAATCTTGCAGTAATTTGCAGGAATCCTGAGATTGTCATTAGATATAGATAGTTGTCACATTGGTGCACTGAGGTAGATGCTGATGAATACTAATGGATTTTCACTTCAGTTACATATGCAAGCATTTTACAATCATTCAGTACTTACATCAGTGAATATAATAACCACAACTAACCTGATGGCAAGTGGCCAATGTCCTTGACTCCAACTAGCCACCCATTTCCAATTGTATAGAGGAAGGTAACATGCAATCTGTCTGAGGTGTCAAGCACATCTCAATGTGGTTGCTCAACATAACACCACTGGTACTCAATAATTTGTTGGGAAATGATGATGAAAGACAAGTACTCTTAAAAGATTCCCTTCCTGAAGAGTCCTACCATAATCACCTTTGCACAAGCACTCTGGATTTCCACAATGAACAATTCAACAGTTCTGGTACCTCACAATGCTTGACTAATTCCTGGTGAATGATATTTAGACCTTGGCACTTAGTGATGTGCCAAGTTGTGTCAAAGTTACTCAAATGAACTATCCTCAATATTGTTCAGTTAGGTTAGTTTCTTCCTGAACTGGAACGTGGAGGCTCAGATTTGTGCCGTCACTGATCAGCTGTTCCACCTCATGCTGTAATGGCTTCGATTCAGTGGGCTCCGTGGAGGTTCTGCTTGCAGTCCACCAATCCTTGACTAATGAGGGCTAGCCTCAGAATAAACAGCGGATGTTGTCCTGAGCACTGGACAGTCAGGTGGCACACCCTGCCAAGCATAGTTCAATGCAAAGTCAACCACTGTGTTCCTTGGAGGCCGCAACAGTGAGTGCTGTTAATGTATGAAGGACTAAATATGAAACATGAAAGGTAGCTGTTGTCAGATTTGCAGGAGACAGTTAGATCACAAGATCACAAGATCACAAGACAAGGGAGCAGAAGTAGGCCATTTGGCCCATCGAGTCTGCTCCAAGGAAAAGGGAAAAAAGAAAAAGAAATGAGAAATGGGGGGGGGGGGGGGGGAGGAGAGAAAAAGAAAGAAAAAGAAAAAAGTAAAAAAAAGAAAAAAAACAACTATTCTAATCCCAATTTCCAGCCTTATCTCCATATCTCTTGATGCCCCGACTATTTAGATATCTATCTATCTCTTCCTTAAATGCCTCCAATGATCTGGCCTCCACTGCTGTACCTGGCAAGGAATTCCACAAATTAACCACCCTCTGGCTAAAGAAATTTCTCCTCATCTCTGTTTTGAAACTGTACCCTCTAATTCTAAGATTGTGCCCTCTGGTCCTGGACTCACCCACCAAGGGAAACAGCTGGGCCACATCTACTCTGTCCAGTCCTTTCAACATTTTAAATGTCGCTATGAGGTCTCCTCTCATTCTTCTGTACTCCAGTGAGTACAGTCCAAGAGCCGACAAATGCTCATCATACGTAAGCCCTTTCATTCCGGGACAAACGCTCATCATACGTAAGCCCTTATTCTTATTTAAAGAATAAGGAAACAATCCAAATGTTATGATTCAACATTACAATGCAAGAGGACTCTGTAAGGATGTTATTAAAATTGATGAATGTGCAGTTGGACCAATGGGAAAAAAATTGATGGGGATTGGATGATGAATGGAGGAGATCATGAGTAGAAATAACCAGTTTCTACTTTCAGATTACTGGTGCATTTGCTATTCACCTAAATGCATCCAAGTAAGGTTGAGAACTTTAATAAATGAGCATAATTACTATAAACGCTGCAATTATACTAAATACTTGCCTGTAAATTCAAATCTGGGGACAAGGGTAGTTTCCAGATGGAAATTTGGCATCAATTACAAAGTTAAATATTGCACCTTCACCAATCTTCACAAATACTATTTTTCAGAATTCTGATAAATGTAATGTTATTTAACATAATAGATACCTGTGCAGGTATGTTTTACTGAGTCCACAATGGTGTCCAAGGTGACCATAGAATAATAACTAAGGAGGCAGGATGAGCTTACTTAGGACCTAACTGGAGCACATCCGGTAGCCAACAGCATGCATTTGTGCTGTTGTGCACAGTGGCTATAGATAATGGGCTGAAGATCCAGAAGAAGTGGCAGTCCTGGGTTAGAAGAGGTTGTGATAATCCTCTTCCTCCCAGCAGAGTGGCCAACTTGAATTGTTTCTTTACAAATAAAATTCAGAGGATTTTATTTCCTCCAACATAGTCATAGCATTATACTGCATTGAAAAAGGCCCTTCGGCCCAACTCATCCATGCCAACCAAGATGCCTATCCGAGCTAGTCCCATTTGCCTGCATTTGTCCCATATCTCTCTAGACTTCTTCTATCCAATGTACCTGTCTAAATTTCTTTTAAACATTGTAATTGTAGTGGCCTCTACAGTTTCCTCTGGCAACTTGTTCCATATACCCAACATCCCCTGTGTGAGAAAAATTCCCCTCATGTTCCTTTTAAATCTTTCCCCTCTCACCTTAAATCTGTGCCCTCTAGCTTTGAGACTCCCCTATCCTGGGGAAAAGACCATGACCATCTACCTTATCTATACCCCTTATGATTTTATATATATCTATAAGGTCACTTCTCAGCCTCCTATGCACCAGGGGAAAAATGACCCAGTCTATCCTTATAACTCAAGCCCTCCAGTAACATCCTTGTGGGTCTTTTCTGCACCCTTTCCAGTTTAATGACATCCTTCCTAGAACCGGGTGACCAGAATTATGCATGATACTCCAAGTGTGGTCTCACCAATGACTTGTACAATTGCAACATGACATCTCAACTCCTGTATTCAATGTCCTGCCTATTGAAGCAAGTGTGCTAAACACCTTCTTCACCACCCTGTCTACCTGTGTCACCACCCTGTCTACCCCTAGGTCTCTCTCTTCTACAACACTCTGCAGGGCCCTACCATTTATTGTGTAAGTCCTGCTCTGGTTTAACTGAGGGACAGACAGAGGCTTTGCCCCATCAAAGCACCAGAAGCACTGTAGCAAAAGCTTGAAACCTTGTGTCTGGTTTCAGCCCACACTTGAGGGCCCAGATTGCAATTCTGGTAAGGGTTTGCAGAACAGTCGTGCAAGGTTTTGATGGAATACACGAGTGATTGATGTTGATGCTTTACCTGTCCACAGGCTAGGCCCATTCCTCTTTCTCCCATGCCATGAGGGCAAGACAAGTTTAATTCCAAGGCATCTGCACCAGAATCCTAGGAAGGAAGAAGATTTTAAGTCTACTGCAAATGTAAAATCCCAAATTCATTTTCTGAGGTGAAGAAAGTACAACATACCATGTATGGTATTATTGTCTTCCATTTAAAATGACATCCAGTGTGGCTGGCCTTGCTCGTGTAGATTTTAAGTGGAATAGAAAGTGACTTTTTGTACTTGTTGTAAAGGGTTTTGCAATATGTGGTAGACAATGTTCAGTGTTCAGGATTTAAAAATAAAACAAATGGCTTCTTGGTACCAAATTGGATTATCATATTTCTTAGAAAACAGGCTTATCAACAGTGGATCATATTTAAAAATTAGTTTAAAATATTGTTATTTTGAATGATAATAGAAATTGTAATGATCCTAAAATGACTTTAAAAGCTTTCAATAATAAATCTTCCCCTTTCAAAAACCATAGATTTTATTTAACTTAAAATGCTTTCACACACAAAGATGGGTGTGTTAGTTTCCAATATGCTTTTCAATGAAATGTTGTGGAAGGCTTTTCCTCACAAACTGTGTGTGCTCCAATTTCAACCACGGCATAATAGGAAATAACTAAGCAGAGGCTAAGAAGTTCATTTTCTGAGAATTGGAGAACATTCACAGGAAATTACTGCATTTTATATTTTGTTGTTTTTTAATGTTGAAGGGGTAAAGTTCTGGTCAGTTCTGTTCTGGTTCAGTTCAGTTCTGGTCACATTATAGGAAGGATGTGGAAGCTTTAGAGAGGGTGCAGAGGAGAATTACCAGGATGCTGCCTAGATTGGAGAGCATGTCTTATGAGGATAGGTTGAGTGAGCTAGGGCTTTTCTCTTTGGAGAGAATGAGGATGAGAGGTGACTTGATAGAGGTGTACAAGATGATAAGAGACATAGAGCAAGTGGACAGTCAGAGACTTTTTCCCAGGGCGACAATGGCTAACCTGAGGGGGCATAATTTTAAGGTGATTGGAAGAAGGTATAAGGGGGATGTCGGGGTAAGTTTTTTTACACAGAGAGTGGTGGGTGCATGGAATGCACTATCAGCAGAGGTTGTGGGGGCAGATACATTAGGGACATTTAAGAGACTGTTAGACAGACACGTGAATGATAGAAAAATAGGGGGCTATGTGGGAGGGAAGGGTTAGGTAGATCTTAGAGCTGGATAAAATGTCGGCACAACATTGTGGGCCGAAGGGCCTATACTATGCTGTCGTGTTCTATGTTCCATGTTCTAAGTAGAGGTAGCTTCCCTCAGCTATTGCCAGCAAATACTGCATTGGCTAGGGGAAGGTATGGTTGTATTGACATGGAAACGGTATAGATACCCGACTGGATCCATCCGGCAGTGAGAGAACCAGCATGAAGGGATGACTTATTTGGTCAGCCTCTTTCAACCCTCACCACCACATAAGACGTAGAAGCAAGAGAAGGCCATTCAGCCATGTGTGCTTGCTCCACCACTCTGTAAGATCATGGCTGATTTTTCACCTCAGTGTTACTTTCCTGTACTAACCCTGTACTCTTTGATTTGTGTAACATTTAAAACTTAACAATCTCCAATTATCTGGCACCTCATCTGTGGCCAATGAAGATTGAAAAGTAACTGTCAGGGCTCCAGCATTCTCCTTCATCATCTTCCATAGCAGCCTGGGATACAGTATATCCCTGGTTGCCCTTAATATACATAAAATGCTTTGGGATTTTTCTTAATCTTGTCTGCCGGTGATATTTCATGTCCCCTCTGTGCACTCCTAATTTCTTTTATCAGTACCCTCAACACCACCACCCATCACCCTCCATACTTTCTATACTCGTGTATGAACATATTTTCTATGCTCGTGAAGAGTCTCATATGTTTTTAGTTCTCTGTACCTATCATATGCTTTGTTTTTTCCTTCACCCCCAATATCCCTTAACATCCAGGTTCTCTGGACTTGCTATCCTTATCTTTCATCCTCTAGGGAACATGTTGGCCCTGAACCCTCATTATTTCACTTTTGAGTGACTCCCACTTGTCAGATGCAGACCTTCCTGCAAGTAGCTGCTCCCTCAGTTTGGGATACCAGATCTATCCACAATATTTCAGATCTCACCAGGACCCTATGTAGATGGAGTAAGATGTCTCCACTGTAAGACTCGTATCCTGCTGCAATAAGGGCCAACATGTCAATTAAATTCCTAATTGCTTAGTTTCCACTATATCACAGATATTCCTTTTGATCTCCCCACACCTCTCCCTTCCCTGCAATTTAAAACATGCTTTATCTCTAATTTTTCCCAGTTTTGATGAAAGTTCATCAACATAAAGCTTTAATTGTGTTTCCCTTTCACAGATGCAGCTTGACCTGCTATTTCCAGCTATTTCTGTGTTTACTTCTCTTAAACTTCTTTGCTCCACAGAGAACAACCTCAGTCTCTCAGTCTAAGCAAAATCCCTCACCTCTGAAAACATTCTAGTGAACCTCTTCTTTTCCCATTCTAATGTCTGATGACCAGTTCAGGGCACAACTGTTATGGCCTAACAGTTTTATAAGAATTTGTTTGCAGTGGATACAGTTCTTCAAAATCAATCACCATAGTCCCAGGAGATCACAGCAAGAGCTCCTCACAACAGCGCCATTGCTATCTGCTTCATCGATAATGTGTTATATCAAGTATTATTGAGGAGATAATGACAGAGAATGAGGCTTATAACACTGGCTGATCAGTATTCAGCATACTCTTTGGGTGTTTCCCTGATACTCATGGTGGAACACTAACCAACACTAACTAACACAAGGGGCATAATTACAGTAGCCAGATTCTGCATCTGAAAATCAGGCATTTGCAAATAAATTTATGGACCAATATGTTGGAACTCTTAATTTTGAGATAAAACATTTAAACATATCTTATACCTCAAAAACTTGCTTATGTGAGTTGTGATTCTTCTCAAACTAATAACCATTAGAGAAGTAAAAAAATAAGCCAAATAGAAAGCAAAGGAAGAAGCTCCTTGATAAAGCCATTCATCATTGTTGCCATTTAAACAGTGAAGCTCGAGTTACGCCAGAATTCAGCGACAGATTTCATGGTCAATCAGGCCAAAATTGGTTTAAAATGAATTTGGAGCTTAATATCAGAAAGCCAATTACTAATAGTGTTTAATTTAATTTCCCTTCAATAAGCTCTCTTAACCCTGGGATTTTGTACCACAGACTGCAGGGTTCACACAAAAATGACTAGCAATTTCAGGAACATCACTCTGAGTATATACAGTCCATATTACAAGGAAATGCAATTGTCAATAGCTGTAATTACAGAGAGATAAAGCTGATATTTTAGGATTCTGAAATACTCTGAGCCTACATGTTTTATGCTTCAGAGCAGGTGTGAAGGGTTGGGAATTGAAGGAAAAGGTGAGGAGATATGTCTTTCCAAATCTAACTCGGTGAAGGTTTAGATTTACTTTTAACGGCCTCATCTGGAAGCCGTGCTGACTGACTGGCTCGATCACTCATCAGATGAGGAAGGTTCTGGACAAAGCCAAGCCATGGAGCTGGAACATTTAGTGACTCAGAGAGTTATGGAACAAAGGGTGGCAGTGTACAGGGTGTTTACATGGTTGTGAAGACATGGTTGGGAGTGGTCTGTGATTGGGGAATGGGAGACACAGGTAGGGTGGTCACAGAGTAGGGGTGTGGGATTGTGAGGTGATTGTTCCTTGATGCAGGGGGAGGGGATATGGAGGTGTAGGGTGCAGGATTTACACCAGCGCTAGTTAGACCTGAAGGAAATAATTCTCTATCCAATAATACAAACTTTGTTAAAATGAAGGCACACAGCTTTCTTAACGACTACTTACTGCCCGGCACAACTCATCTATTTTTGGGAGTTAAAATTACCCCTCATATTTCAGATTCATTGCAAGCTATTTAAAGGACTTTTACCACCATGAGTAATGTGGTAACAAGAAACAAAATATAGGAAATCAATCACTAACTATTTCACGCTAATGTGATCAAATGCACATCACAGGAGGACAATGAAATTCATTTTAGTTTTATTCTACTTCCATTATAAATGAAATCTTTTTGGCTGTCTTCCCTTAATTTCTCCCTGCAGTTTAAAGCCGAGCTAATATGCCAGGAAAGGCATATTAGACTGGCTATGTATGGTGGGATAGAGAGGGGTCTGGGTGTTGTAAAATTCTTTTGCACATAAGGCCCAAGACGTTGTGTCCAATTGAACAACCTTTCATGTCTAAGGTGCCCAAAAGGCCTTTGCTCACTGTGATATAACAGACGAAGTCAAATAGATTATGGTTGTGGAAACAGAGAGAATGGAAAAAGTGGTGAAATGGAAATGGAAGGATGGCACAGAGGTGATGCCACTGCCTCTCAGGTCCAGAGTTCCAGGTTCAATCCCAACCTCTAGTGCTGCCTGTGTGAACTTTGCATGTTCTTCCTGTGGCTCTTCAGGTTTCCTCCAGGTGCTCTGGTTTCCTCCCACATTCCAAGATGCACTGGTAGGTTAATTGGTGACTGTAATTTGTCACTTGGTGTAGATGAATGGCAAAGGGGATCAGGGGGAGTTAACACGCACAAGAGAGAGAAGAAGTTGCTGGGATACAGGGAAATAAGGAGTGGGGGAATGGAATTATTCCCCTGGAAGTTGGCATGGACATGATGGACCAAATAGCTTCAGTCTACATCCTTATAAGTATGATTTAAGATCCGTCAATCAGAGGAGATAAACTTGTGGCCCTTCGGATTGGGTTGGAACCTAGAGAGCAGTGTTCACAATCAGGTGGGTGGGATTTAAGTTCAGGGTCATAGTCAGTTCCAGGTATGATGTTGGTAGCCCAAGTGAGGGATGTGTTCTTCAGCCAAAGGTTACCCCTTTGCATTTGGTTCTCTGCACCAGACTTCATGGGCTGGCAAGTGCTTAGGCAGGTTTCATTCAAATATTTCCATAGCAAGCCTCAGATTCATCGGGGGGGAGCTTCGGCAAGAATAGCCTGTACCAAACGTGGGGCATACATATTCAAATATGCGTTGGACATCATTGGATGCCACCATACATGTCCATCTAACTCCTTGTGCTGGTGTGTCAAATGCACAGTGAACTAGGAAACAATTTCTCAATAAGTAAGCTTAAATTTTTATCTCACGGAGCAGATAAATGTTGCACTAAATGCTGGAATTTCTAAACCTAACTCTCTTATCTGTATTCAAAACCATTCCCCTCAATCATGACATCTCATATGATCCAACTATTCTCATCTCAGTCAGAGACAAGGCCATCTCTCATTGGTTCCTTATATTCTTCACCACACCGTCACTCTCACTTTATTGCCTTCTGCAATGTCCCATGGAAAAACTTCCTGTCCTAAGTAACCCTGTCTCACTCTTCTATTTCAGCAGACACCTATTTGCAAAGGAACATGCCTTTCTCTGCATTTGACCTCAGTAAAACTCTTACTCGGTCTAATTCTGGGACAGCAGAGATTTGGGGTGGTATCATTCTTTTAGTACATTTCCCCATCTTCACTCCCCTAATTCCACACAATACAGATTTACAAGTTTATTAAGCATGTTTGGTCTAGCCAGATCTGGTTGGATCACATCAGGTCACCTTTGATGTTTCTGTATAATGGTCTGAATATTCACGCAAATGATTTTACTGCACTAGTAATCCAGCAAGCCTGGACTAATAATTCAAAGACATGAGTTCAAATCCCATGATGGGAATTTAAATTCAGCTAATTAAATCAATCTGGTCTTAAAGGCTGGTTTCAATACCAGTGACCATGTAACTATCAAATTTTTATAAAATCTTAATGGTTCACTGATGTCCTTTAGAGAATGGCTATTGGGCAGAAGGAGGCCATTCAGCCTGTTGAACCTGTACTGGTTCTATGTAAGAGCATATTTATAAATCTGTCATTGTTATTTATGACTTCTTCCTTAACTCGTAAATGATATTCATGTCAGCGATGCCCATGAACAAATTTTAAAAATTCTTTGAATTGCTGGACCATTATCTATCCAAAAGTTGGATAATTTAAATTCAGTTCACAGTAAAAATGGAATTAAAATCTGTTGCAATTTAAGGATTATAGATGGCTGTTAACACTTTACTATAATCTTCTTAAGGAAATGAAGCCAACCTTCCTTACCTGGCCTGAATACTTATAACTGTAGTCACACACCAATGTGGTTGACCCTCTTAAATGTCTTCTAAAGTTGTCTAGCAACCAGCTCACTTGTACCAAATTACTACAAAAAAAATGCCACACAAAAAATGTCTTTCAAGAAAAAGTCCTGCCACATTTAAAGTTAACTGTGTATGAGTAATGCCAGTCTTGCCAATACTACCCATATCCTGAAACTGAATTAATTGTCTGTCCCATCCTATCCATCAACAACAGTAGCTTAAATAAAAATTCATTCAATTTGATGAATCATTAGAATAAAATGAAACTGCAAATACAAGTGCATCTCACTGCTAAACTTTGAATGTCGTAATTCTATGTACAATTAATATAATGCCCCTAAACAAAACACAATGCAAAACTTAATAATATTTGAAATCATTTCTGTGGTGATATAGAAAACACAGAAACAAAAGATCTACCTCTGCCATTTTTGCAAGCTCTGTCCAATCGTTCTTGTTGTACGTGCACATGAGGCTGGCGATGATGATCTATTAGGAAATAAATGATACAGCAGAATTTTAAAAATAACATCCAAGAAAAAGATTACTTTATAACAGATTTATTATGTATCTGTGTAGATCTTTACAGGATGCTTTTAATGAATAAATGAATATTTCAGTATGAACATGGGCTTTATGACATTAAATATGCTTTTAATGCTGAAGAATATCCTGCAAATAACATTATTGAAGCCACATTAAAAACAAAATTATGCATTATGCTGACATACAGTCTAAAAATTGATCTATCGTTGCCCAGGGCACATGTGTGTACACTATTATATTATGTACAAACACATCTCTTGCAACAAATACAAGACATTTCTATAATGCAAAATCTTTTACAAAACAAAGCTAGATATCTCACATTATTTCTACTTACTGCAGGTAACAGGCTAATTGTTCAGTTGCAAATGTCTAATTTTCAAATATTGGGTAAACTGAAATCATCATCTTTGCAGCCCATCATTGTTGCCATCTTCTCCCCTGCAGCTGCCAGAAGCTGAATTAAATAGTTCATAAACCTGATGCCACCTTTGGCTATGAGTTGAATTCTGGACCTCATATCTGTGCCATCAATAAGACTACATACTTCCACCTCTAGCAAGTTTGGCCGCCTCCACCCTTGTTATCTTACCTGCAGATGAAAGTCTCATCTACGCCCTTCCTTACCTCAAAACTCAATCAGTCTACACAACATAAACCTATGGTCACCCAAAACCACTGCCTGTGTCCCAAGTTGTATCAAGTCCCATTCACCCAGCACTACTATGTGGTTGTTGACCTACATAGGCTTCCAGTTAAATAACACCTCAGTTTTGAATTTCTCATCCTTATTTTCAAATCCTTTCAATCTCTTCCATCTCTTTAACCTTTCAAGATATTCAGGTGTTCCCAATCCTGGCATCTTGATCATAACTAAATTTAATTGTTCCACTATGAATGGCTGTATATTTAGCTGCCAAGATCCTAAGCACTGGAATTTCTTCTCCAGTCTCATTATCTATGCAAATCACAAAAAAACTCAGATATTGAATATCTGAAATAAAAGCAGAAATACTCATCATGTCAGGGAACAAGTGCGGAGACAGAAACAGAATTAGCGTTTCATGTCGATGAACCTTCATCTGAAATTTCATCCGAATTGGGTATGACAGGGAATGGGTAGAAGGGAGAAATAAATTAGCTACGCTTTATGTACTCTTTAATATTTATTTCTTTGACTAAACTTTTGTACACCTTCCCTAATATCTCCTTACATGACTTGATGTCAGTATATTGTTTGGGTTGTTTTTGTAGTTATAAGCACATGAATTTAATACAGTTTTGAAGAAGTATGATATCCACTTTAATAATATACGGCTGACAGTCAGACAGGTTTGTGAAATTGATATTATTGCCACTTATGGTTAAAGACCATAATTACTTTACAGGATCTCTTCATGGGGAAAGTAGTGCATAACTAATTAAAACCAGCATATATATTTTTGACACTAAGATAAATGCTATCTCTAAAAATTCCAGTACACACAGTTAAATTATTAAGTGTGCAATCGTGGCCAATCTATTATTTACTATTGTGTGAGAAGAAAAGTTCTCTTCATTATCATACAATTACAATTTATAGAAATGCTAATTTACTTCAGTATTTTATCTGATAATGACACTTGCCTGAGGATTTTTTCAGCTGTTTTTTTATGGAACAGTGAAGAGGAGGGTATGCAAAGTGGTTGCTATGGGTACATCAGGCAATCTGCCCAGTCAGAGATCCTGTGGAGTAGTTTTTTGGATGATTATCCATGGAAGTGGTCACCCAGCATTAAAAGGTGAGATGTTGAAGGGTTATGACCTGAGAGATAGAACTAATTTAATTGTAGATGGGGTTTGGTCTTCCCCAGAGAAATCTGGGGATGGACCCATGGAGATCTTGGCACTGCTGACTCAAGGCATGAACAAATAAGGAAGGAATGAGATAAGGAACTTTTTGGGCTGATGCTCTTCATGAAAGAGAACTAGGGAAGGGCAATTTTTTTTGTGCACAGTGTTACTAACACTTAAAGGCAATTTTCAGCTACACATGATTTATGATTCTCATGTGCTCTGTGCATCACTACCTGAGTCAACTGCCTTCTGCCCAAGAAGACAACGATCAGCAATGCAGGAGGCAATGGTTCCAAACCATCTGAGGAAATGGGGCGGTAGTTCTTATTTAGAAGATGACCACATCCCTGTTCAGATGGTAGAATGACTTCCACCTGCCCTGGGGTCTGCTTCTGGGTGACTAGAGCAGCCTAACTCCAGGGATATGTGCAAGTGCAAACTGGGCTCTTTTTGACACACAGGAACTTAATTGCTATTGTAGGATTGTGCTGGGGCAGGAATACATCATGTGCAGACTACATGGTATCTCTTGTCAGTCCATCAGTAGGAAAGCACAATGAATAGGTTTATAGTTATTTCTGTGTAGTCGGTAGCCTAGAAACATAGGAACGGGACACTCAGTCCCCAGAGCAAGTCCCCTAATTCAACATAATCATATCTGCTCTGTGGTGTAATTCCATATACCTACCTTTTATCCCAAATCTCCAATACTTTTCTTTGACAAAAGCCTACCAATCTCAGATTTAAACTTAAGAATTGTCACATACAGAAAAGAGTTACCATCTTATGCGAGATTCCTAATTTCAGTCCTGGACAGCTTATATTTTAGACTATGTCTCCTCATCCTAGATTCAGTAACCAGTGGTTATAATTTCTTTGCATCTACCCTATAACTTCTCTCCATCTGCCCTGGTATGTCCCTTAAATATCTTGAAAAGTTAACCTTTAAATTACAGGGAATGCACCATGGTGTCTGTAACATCATCTAGTAACTTATCCTTTGGGGGTCCAAATCTCATTCTAGTAAGTGTCAATTTTACTCCTTCCAAGGCTAATATATCACTAAAAGGGTGTGGTGTCCAAAATTGCACACAATGTGAGTGGTACTTATAACAGCATGGCTTTGAAATTAGTAATGTATATTTGGCAGTGGTTCAAGACTATAATTCTTATTCTTAATCTTTAAGATACAAAATATTTATAGGAGAATAGAGACATGGCAGAATATTGTAGTGGCCACAACAATTAGACTTCCCCAATGTACTTGTTTATTCTCAATGGCGCATTGGCACTATTCTAATCCTCAGAATGGACACAGCCTCCTGCTATTGGCCAGCAGTGCGGAAGGCAAAGTTTAAACCTAGCAAAACCAAATGCTCACTTCTTTTGGGTTCCAATTCTGCCAAGCATCTATCTCGCTCTAAGTATTCTATCCTTAAAAAACATGAATGAAAATTGTAGCCTCTAGTATCAGTAAATATAAAGCACCAATCTCAGTCCCTATTATTTATCTGAATAGCATTCAGTTGTACAGATTTCTAATTCTATCTCTTATTCAGAACTCAGCTACATAGCAAGCTCAGGTGTAAAACTATTTTCTGTATGCTTTTCTCTAAATGTGTAAGACTAGCTGTATATTTTTATGTATTTGTTAAATGCACTTCCGATATGCAAAGGATCAAACTTGCATCTCTTCGAGGTGTTCCAAAGTGCAATGAAGTACTTCTGAAAAGTGGTCCCGATTGGAATGCAAGAAACGCATTGGTTAATTTCTGCACAAACTGCTCCCACAGACAACAGACCCTTTTTTTAGTGATGTTGGTTGAAGGTTAAATTTGATAGATGGCTATTTTATGTCCATCTGTGAGGGAAGCAGGAATCTTGATTCAATGTCCCTTCCACAACTTGGTATCACTGAGAATGCATCATTTCCTTGGTACTGTTCAAGTGCCAGCCTGGAATATGGGTTCAAATCTCTGGAGCAGAACTTGAAAGGACAAACCAGTGACACAGAGGTAAGATCATTGAGCCACTGTTATAACTTAGTTTACGGTCATTATTTTGCCTTCAATTCCTCTTTCCAAAAAGACCTGGAAAGCATTGTTGTGGTAAATATGCCCTATGGATATAGCACAGTGCAATGATTAACATGGAAATTAGTCTTTGGTCAACAGCACCAAGCTATTGAATATCAGGAGTATAATGGTGGTAGATACTGCCATGCTCTTTGGAACCAGAAGCAAACACAGAATTCCTATCCCATTGCGAATAATATGGTAAACAAACCTTCTGATTTCAATTGTTTTTTGATGACACAATCCGCTTGCTCACATCCCAAGGATGTGTTAATTAATTACATCCATTCCCTTCAAATCAATGTGCCAATAAGTTTACACTTTTATGGGGGGTGTGGGGATTGCACTAAATTACACACTGCATCCATTTCATATTGAACTATAAGTCACCATCCCGACAGCAAAGCGTCCTGTATTCTAAAATGATTACTGCCCTTGAAGCTGACATGGTAACTCTAACAAGTGTCTACTCAGCAGTTTCCCAAAACGGTAAAGACTGCTGGTACTTTTGACATTCTCTAAGTTGCAAACTAAGACATTAAGTTAGAACTGTATTTGAAGAGTCGATATTCTTGAGTTCACAAGAAGCAAAAATGGTGTATGTCCAAGTTCGAATTGTTATAAAATTGGAGTGATAGGTTAACACAGAAACAGATAACCAAGAGTTAAAATATCACTGGCCTCTGAAATTCCCCACTTTCCTGCTCAATCGAAACCATTAATTCTGCAATCCAGAAATAAATATGCCAAACAAAGCTTCAAATGTATGAGAGAGGCAATTCTGTTTCAGTGATGCAACTCATTTGTTCACTTCCTAACCACTGTAAATAAATCTGTGTAGTTTGAGGGTAAAATATCATGTGTGTACAGGAAAACTATCCCATCCCACTAACCTTTAGATAGTATTGGGGAGCATCTGAAATCAGAATGGAGTTGTTTTTCAGGCTACTCCACCTGAAACTCACTGCTGACTGACCTGTTGTTGAATCTCCACTTCTCGGATTATTCCAGAGCATGTGCTGGGAATTCCACTTCTGTAGTAATTGAAATAAACAGTCTGCCTCAGCAAAATTACTAACATATTGTACTGCATTCAGCATCTTGAAATCTTCTTGTATTTGGTTGGAGCAATGTTTATGACTTGAGTTCAATGTTCGTAAGCCACTGTCTGGATTTTTTGAAAAGGAAGTTCATCTCCATCAAATTTGTATTGAGAGCAGAATGTGATTATGCAGTCTACTGTTTGATTAGGGTTATCCATTTCACAGACTTGCTTTTTTACAAGCTCTTCAGCCTTATAGTCATAACTTTGAATACTAAACATATTGCTGTGAAGTTCATTTAACACTTAACTATGGCAGTGCTTTATTGATCTTGTTGAAATTCAGGATAAAATGTTGTTGTTAGAAATCAATATAAGTCATGTATCTGCTAGCTCACCTAAGCGCTGGTTAAATATAGCTGGCAGTGATTATCAAAGCAGTGTTAATATAGCAAATTCATTGTAGGTTTAATTTTATAGGAAACTCTGATAATTAATTCCACTGCCCCACTCAGTGTGGTTGACAGTACAGGACCCAGGAAATTTTGGCGTGGTAGAAGGAATGGTGTGAGTTACACTATAATATCTTGGAAATTCTGTACTGCATTACTCTTTGTATAACTCCTTCCTTCAAATAAAACTTTTTGTTTAAATAACATGAAAATAAAGCAAGCGCACAACCATAGTCCTTGAAGCAGAAATCATTTAATTCCCCTTTTCAAACAGCCATGGAAAGACTGAGTGATTCATGGTAAAGGAAATGTGATTGGAGTCAAAAGAAATTGATATTAACCTGTTAGGATTTCATAGTTCATATCAATAACACAGATAGGTTGAACAACTGGGCTCTGTGACTGACATAGGTCAAAGAAGTATAGTTTGAGGTCCGATTTCAGTTTCAAAGCAATATATTACTCTAGGTGAGGGAAGGTCATTGCTGGCTAGAAACCTCAGCTTGTGAAGATTTTACAAAGTACACATACTACCATTATTTTCCACAATACGATTGGCTGATGTTGGATCAGCAATTATTTCCTTGTAGGAAGGATTTTCAGAAAACAGAAGAACAAAGCCTCACTGGTGTGTTTTTAACTGGTTTTAAGAATTTAAATGTGAAAATACCAATCTGTTGCCAGCCATAAACAGATTCCGCAGCATTAACTATAAGATGCACAAATTAAACCTTCCACTATCTGAAGGTGGTCAACTGTGGAAAGATTTGCCTCATACACCGACATTGTGCATAAACAAAAGTTTTCCAATTTCTTACTGAAATTTTTGACAGTTTGTTAAATGTCAAGGTTTATTTCTGTATAGAAGAGAAGACAACCACCAACAGTTGCAAACAACTCAAGGGACTGGTGTATTGTTGCAAGGGAACTTCATAAATATTTGAAGTTTTAGGAACCTCAGAAGTGGAGGTAACGCATCAATGATCCAGATTGAAAACTCATGCCAAAAAAAACCTGGAAAGTGCTAAC
Source organism: Pristis pectinata (assembly GCF_009764475.1). Classification (NCBI taxonomy): domain Eukaryota; kingdom Metazoa; phylum Chordata; class Chondrichthyes; order Rhinopristiformes; family Pristidae; genus Pristis; species Pristis pectinata. Next base: position 17,430,189 of record NC_067407.1, read on the forward strand.
AACTCATTTTGAAAAATTCATGACTAAACCCAAGAGAGGGAAAAATTATTGAGCTGGGAAGAACTTACTGTATACTGTTTCTGTCATTATCTGTACATAGTGCAAAATACACATTTCAGAACATGTGTAAATGTTTCAGCTTTCAGTTATACCCTAAGTGCATTCAGTAAATCTTATTTGAAGGTCCACATTTCTGCACATATTTTATTTTCTTATTTTCTTCCCTTGTTTTACTTTTCCATTAAATTAACACAAACTTAAATTAGAGGAGGAATGCATGTCCCAGGTTTGAGCCATACTAACTGAAGCACATATTTTGGAAACTACAGTCATGGGTTGGATTAAATAGTATTTAAATTACTGGACTAGTTTCCAGAGATGTGAACTATTAATCTGGAGACATGAGTTTGAATCCTAACAAATCAGCTGGGGTATTTATATTCAAATTAATTAAAACTTGAATGAAAAGTTAGTTTAAGCAATGAGAGTTGGATTTAAAAAAAACTCCGGCTCATTGATCTCCTTGAAAGATGGAAGTTTGCTCAGCTAGTCTGGTTTATATATGATCCCAGACCCATAGCAATGGGGTTGTCCCTGAAATGGTTTACCAAGTTCAGAGAGAATTTAGGATAGCCTTAGCATTTCTGGAAATGAAAAAAAAGTAGATAAAGAACTGGAACTGAAGGAGGCTTATCAGAAGCAAACATTCAGAAGCTAGTTCTTAGCTTGTAGATCAATCATACTTCCATCTTCAAGATCAGAATAAGAGCAAGCTGCTGTGTTTATGAAGATGCAAGTTTCAAACTGTATGAAAATCAGTAATGCTAATAGTGGCTTAAAAGTAGGGGATGCAAGGAGCAAAGATATGTCATATTGCCCAGAAAATGCGGGATATGCTCAATAGGTCAGATAACACCTGTCAAAGAAGAAGCATGGTTAATATTTCAGGTCAATGACCCTCCATCAGAACCTGACCTATTGCATGTTTCTAGCATTTTCTGTTTTTATTTCAGATTTGCAACATCTGCAGATTTTTGAGGTTCAATATTTTATAAGTCAGCATGGTGCAGAATCCTCGATAAGGCCATTTCTACTTTATAGAAAAGACAAATCGATCAATGCTTATGCCATCTTTTCTACTAATGCTAGTGGCAGGGATACTAACATTAATGTCAGTGACTACATATATCTGTGGTTCCAAATCTAGTGGTCAGAGTATCTGTGAAATACAACAATCATTTGAAATATTTGAAAAGCTTTACATAAATTATGAAAATTATTATTTTATGTTTAATTCCCATGATTGACATACTTAATTATTCCTATTTATCCTAAACATATCTTCTCCAGCTCTGCTTCCATGAAGGAAGTATTTTCCACAGAGGTAGATCTAAGTCTCTCCAATTCTTCGGCTCCTTCAGCTGAGTGGTGGACATTTCCACCTCCCTATTAGTTTCTGCCATATCCCACCATGGAGCCTTGTAGCAATGCAATGTGCTATTTCCGTAGTCAATATACTCTGAGTCAAAATTTCAAAATATCATTCTTGAAATACTTTGGCTCTAAAGGTATAACTACATACACAAAAAATTCTTTATAAATATTAATGTCTCATATCATTCGACTGTTATTTCATTACTGTGCAAATTGCAGCAATAATCTAGAAAGACTACAAACAGCACTGGGCATGCATTTTGATTATTTTCTCACTTAACCCTCCCTGTGAAAACAAACAGCCTATTAAACACAGTAACACATTAAAGGACCAAAGAGGTGCTTTTAAAAAGCCTAAAGAACATGCACTTTCCTGCATTAAAAGATAAGAAAATGCATTTAAAGTGTTTATGCTGTGTGTGTTCACATGTGTTTGAACTAGACAAAGGAAACAAAGAAATGCATGCAATTTCAGATGGTACCATTGAACACCATTTTCCATTGCCAGTATGTCAAACCAGTAAAACAATACTGTATATGTTACTCCCACTCACCTCTCTGCTCCCCCAACCCCCCAGCAACTCCTTTCAGCAGAATGGAAAATACCATTATTGAGAGAGTTAACAGCTGTAAATTCTGTTATGCCTCTGAAAAGCATAGGAATTATCTTGTTATCAATTTAATAACAGAAGCATGAAGTAAGTGATGCCATCCACCGACACCAGTAACGTTAGGTCTCTTTGGGAATTCTCTTGTGCAGAAACTGTCAATCTAGGCAGATATGAACATATTAAACATTAAGGACAATGTACTTCAGCCCATAAATCTATTCTTTCTGTGCCAGTGTAATAAGTAGATTCAATGAAATGATAAAGACAATCAATGCAGAATGGCTGACAGCCATGACCTATAAGACTTCCTATTATAAGATTTTCTTTTTATGAATAATTTTGAGAAGTATTAATCCCTGACCTTCAATTCTGTATGGTTTGCATTCAAAAAAAGGTTGGGAATCTTTTGTGTGCACTTCCAAGGATAATATAGATTAGATAGAAGAAATGCACATGATTACTGCAAATTAACACTTTTAAATCTGCAGTATGTGACAAAAAAATTATGTGTTTAACAAAACCTAGATTCTTGGTTAGATCAAGTTTAATAAACTGAAGATAAGCCGTGAGTACTTCAAACATTAACCGGTCAGTGAAGGTGACAGAGTTTCTGGACTAATTAGATTTGCTATGTCAAAGATGCAAATAGTCCTCATTCTCTCATTTTGCCTTCACATCAACATCAAATATCAGCCATATAATTTTATTCAAACATTGCATTAAGCTATCTGGGAAATAAGTCATGTAGTCAACAACGTCCATGCTCAGAAGCATTTGGAGATTTTGTACTGGAACACATCAGCTAACAAACTTTTATTTGCATTAACGCCAATCAATTATATTCATGAATATAAGATGCACCCACATATTTACTGTTAGCATTTATTCAAGCAGAATAATTCTATAAATCATTGCAATGAACTACATTACAGAAGAAATATAGTGTTCTTCTTCGTAAAGTACTTCACAGTTGTTTGCTAAACAAAAGTGCCTGTTCCATGCACTGACAAATAGAAACAGACTCCTGTGGTGAAGTTATGTTGAAAATTGTGAGTAGCTTAGTTGAAAACAATTAAGCAAGTGATCATGCATAATATTGCATAGCAAGAAACAAGTCAAAATTCAAATCATCTTTATTGTTAAAAAGCAGGTAGCTATATTTTGTTGGTGTCATTACAGAAGAAGTTGCATCGGCAATGATGAAGGGAAAGAAATAAAACGAGTAGCTCATAAAGAAAATTAATGAAACTATACACGTGTCGAGACTAAAGCTGCTGCTGAAAATGCACTCCTGGGACAAAACAGAAGACTGAATGTCATGTTTTTGTTTTATGTATTTAAACCAGGCTGCTACAGAAAGTGGCTAATGTGGCTGTTTGAAAACCAGGAACTTCAATAATTTTTTGTTTCACATACATTTTATTTGATGGTTATGCACTCAAACATTTTCAACCAGAAGGGAAAGAAAATTAACAACTGAATTGTTTTTGATTTTGGACTTTGGGGATTCTTTCATTGACTGAAGAATTAAAAAATCGTTCTCCAACTTCACTTTCAACCAACTGCAGAGAGTCCCTTTGGTCCTTATAACCATAACTCTTTAGCATCTTTAATAAAATAAATCAAATCTACTAATTCAATGTGGCAGCAATCACCTCTAACTAAAAGGACAATTACAGGTATCAAGTGACTTACACTTCTGAACTTGATGCACACTGATAACCTTTTAGATGAAAATAACTGGATTATACTGGGTGGGGCTCAAAAGAGGAGGAGACCACAGCATTTTTTTTAGATTATGAAAAGGTACAATGTCGAGAAAATGTTGATCTCCTAGCAAATGGAAACAAAGAGCTATAATTGAAGATAGTCATAAATTCAGAAGGAAATTTAATAAAACTTTCTTTACCTAGAGAGTAGTGCAGGATAGAAATCATCAGTACAACATACATGCATTTAAGGGGAGACTAGATAAATGTGGGGAAGAAATAATGGGAAGGTTATGTGATGGTATCAGAGGAAGAGGGGTGCAGGATGGACCATGCAGTGGGGTATAAATGCTGACAGCAGCTGGACATAATAGCTTGCTGAATGGTCTACCTTCTGGGTAATTTTGCATTAAAAAAATGCATCGTTTCATTTATTGTATTTGGTGAAGATATTAAACTCACAAAATTCTCACCTGCTATCACCGGGTCAATGGTTCATTGGGTACCAAGTCAAGATCATCAATCTCTAAGTACTTAGAACATAGAACATTACAGTGCAGTACAGGCCTTTCGGCCCATGATGTTGTACCAACATTTTATCCTGCTCTAAGATCTATCTAACCCATCCCTCCCACATAGCCCTCCATTTTTCTGTTATTCATGTGCCTATCTAAGAGTCTCTAATGTATCTGTCTCCACCATCTCTGCTGACAGTGAGTTCCATGCACCCACCATTCGCTGTGTAAAAAACTTACCTCTGACATCCCCCCATACCCTTCTCCAATCACCTTAAAATTATGTCCCCTCATGTTAGCCATTTTTGCCCTGGGATAAAGTCTCTGACTGTCCACTCAATCTATGCCTCTTAGGATTTTGTACACCTCTATCAAGTCACCTCTCATCCTCCTTCGCTCCAAAGAGAAAAGGCCCGAGCTTGCTCAACCCATCCTCATAAGACATGCTCTCCAATCCAGGCAGCATCCTGGTAAATCTCCTCTGAACCCTCTCTAAAGCTTCCACATCCTTCCTATAATGGGGTGACAAGAACTGAACACAATACTCCAAGTGTGGTCTAACCAGAGTTTTATAGAGTTGCAACATTACCTCGCGGCTCTTAAACTCAATACCCTGACTAATGAAGGCCAACACACCATACGTCTTCTTAACAATCCTATCAACCTGTGCAGCAACCTTGAGGGATCTATGGATGTGGACCCCAAGGTCCCTCTGTTCCTCCACACAGCTAAGAGTTCTGACATTAACCTTGTATTCTGCCTTCAAATTCGATCTTCCAAAGTGTATCACTTTTCACTTTTCTGGGTTGAACTCCATCTGCCACTTCTCAGCCCAGCTCTGCATCCTATCAATGTCCTGTTGTAACCTACTTCTGCAACCTTCTGCACTTTCCACAACACCACCAACCTTCGTGTCAACTGTAATTCCAGTTGGAAATACTCTTTCTGAAGGAAAATAGGAACTATATTATATAACAGCTAAGAACTCACCTTTTGAGTTAGAAATAATCTTTCCCAGGCACATACAGGCAGCAGTTTTTTTTTCTTGGTAAATATGTAGCTGTTGTTTTAAGGGCTCATCTTACAAACAAAGTACAAAAGTCAAGTGCTCTTCCTCTTCCAGTGAAAACGTGAAACATATACTAATAATCAGAGGGATGAACTAACAATCCAGAGACACGAGTTAAAATGTGGAATTTAAATTCAATTAATAATTTGGAATTAAAGCAAAAAAACAGCTGGCCTTTGGCAAAGAGACTACTAGATTGGTGTAAAGATCCAACTGGTTCACGAATGTCCATCAGGGGAGGAAATCTACTGTTTTTACCTAGTCTGGTCTATAAATGAATCCAGACAAATCAATGTGATGGACTCTTAAACACCCTCTGAAATGGTTTAATACACAACTCAATGATGTATGTTCACTGCAGCACAGATACACTGTCACACATTGTTCCTGGCTGCAATTCACATAGGAGAATTACTCCCTGTACAGTTGAGCAAGGTATGGGCTCTGCCTTAGAGCTTCTTTGTTCTCCCTCCTTCCTCTTCCAGTGGTGTGCCCTGCTCTGTGTGCCCTCTACTCCTTCTCCCAGTCATACAGTATTCTAAAGGATTGCTTGCCATGGCTGGGAGGAACAGGTTCACATGGAAGGACTAAAATCAAACAAAGCCTTTTAGCACTTGCTACATCTCTCTCTATGCTCCTTAGCAAGTTCAAACAACTGATGAAAGCAGAAAGTTACAGAACTGCAGCAAAATGGAGGCAAAAGAGATTGCAGATGCTGGAATCTGGAGCAACACTCAAAGTGCTGGAGGAAATCGGAGTCCAGAAGAAGAGTCTTGCCCCAAAACGTCGACTGTTCATTTCCCTCCATAGATGCTGCCTGACCCGCTGAGTTCCTCTAGCGCTTTGAGTGTTGTTGCAGAGTTGCAGCGAAAGCCAGCAGAACTGAGTTAGCAACTAATCTGAAAACAATGGATGCTCCTTTTAGATAATACTGACTACTGTACATGTGTTCAGTTGATTAGGATTAAGAGTGGGTATTAGCTGGCTCAGTAAGTTTCACAATGGCAGGACCAACATCAAATTATATGATAACTGACATGAGAGCTTCCTCCTTAGCATACATTTCATGTATTGTTGTTCATTAAGGGCATGGGTGTTATACACTTAGTGCCCTCCATAAGCTCCGACAAGGGTTCGATTCAGATTCTCAGTGTGTGTTCTGGACACTTAGATCGCGTTTGAATGCCATTTTAGACCAGAGACTGCACCCAGACTATCTAAAATTGACTCATGCAGAACAGTTTAAAATTGAGGTAATCACCTATTAGCCTCTACCTGGTGACCCCTCAGTCTCCTCTGCTCCAGGGAAAACAAACTCAGTCTGTTCAGTTTCTCTTATACCATAATGCTCCAATCCAGGCAACATCCTGGTGAATCTCCTTTGCACCCATTCCAGCACAATTACATGCTTCCTCCTGCGTGATGACCAGAACTGCACACAATACTTCAGGTATGGTCTAACCAATGTTCTATAAAGCTTCAACATGACATCCCAGCTCTTATATTCTATGCCACGGCCACTGAAGGCACGTATCCTGTATAGCTTCCCACACCTTATCCATTTGTGCTGCCACTTTCAGTGGTCTATTGACTTCTACCCCTAGGTCCCTCTGTTCATCAACACTCCTTAAGGCCCTGCTGCTTACTCTGTACATCCCACTCTTCTTTGCCACCCCAAAGTGCATCACCTCACAGTCCAAAGATTGGGAAATTGAAGTGGGATTGAGAAAGGAAAGTAAAACAAAGCTTATTTTAGTTTTCCTTTAGAAAATCAATTCTAGGGATTTTTTTTCTTCAGTATTGATTTTCTTTCTGAGCAGAATCCACCCTCTGAAAATTTATTTTTCCACGGTCTGGATTTGCCAGTAATTATTACTTATTACACCATTGAAAACTCACTTACTGCTGGGTGGAAAACATCAACCCTCACCTTCTCACTTACTAATGTGCACGATTCCAAGGTTCATGTTGTTGTGTTCATATCAGTCCAAAATTAAGGTAATCCCCTATTAAGATCAAAATCATGTACTTATTCAAAATTTCAAAAAAAGAATGTCTTATTGGCACTCTACCAATGTAGTGCCAGTTTTCAGCCCTTCGATCAGGTAGCTTCCAAGAGCATGAATTGGCAAGTGCAGGTCTGGTGCAGTTTTCAGACAGACTGCTCATGGTAAATGCAGTTGGGAGACGCTTGCAGAAGGAAAAAGAAACAAGTAAGGCAGGTTCAGTGAGAGAAGCATACTTATCAGCTTGAGAAGAATGAAGGAGCAAGTTATTTCTGGCACTCCTTGCATTTGACTGTCAGCCTGAGAATGGGGAAGGATTTGAAATGAAAGAGAATGGTTAAAAAAAATCACACATGCTTCTATTCATCCTCAGCCTCCATTCTCTTTCAGGGGGCACTCTCCGTTTCAGCAAAGAATGAACACTCCGCTATGTTCCCTGTTGGAGCAAGGCAATGGGGAATATTACACACCACTGCCACTGGTACTCAGATGACTGCCATCCTAACATTGCATTTGTTACTTTCCATTCCTTTGGAATTGTTCTCAGATCTGATGATTTGCTTTTTTTTTGTGATGGGATATTTTTTAAAGTCTATTGGTGGTGGTGGATGGAGGTAGGGGGTAGGAGAGGAGGGTTGCAAAGGGGAGGGGTTGCTTCCACTGTCTTTGCACCTACCTCCATTAAAACCTCATGATTTATTGGTCATGGCTGAACGACTGGTTTAATGCTTACAACGTTACGAACACATGTTTGGTTTTCAGTCCCATGTCTTTTGATCTAAAAACCATGTCCCTCCTCCATTGGTCATTAATGTATAATGTCACAGGAAAATCCTCAAATCAATTAAGAATTTCAACAAGGTACTTGAATAAACTGTTGTCTTAAGCAGAACAGGGTCACAGATTCAAAATGATGGGCAAAAGATACAAACAGGAGGTGAGGAAACTTTTTTTTATATGGAACGGTTATGATGTGCAGTTCATTGCCTGTAAGGGATTAGAAATAATCGGGCTATATGGACAGGGTGGTGGAGTGGGGCAGGCAGTTCGATCCATGCGATTTTCCTGGCCTGTCAATTGTTAGGCATGAGGTGCATCAGTAACATTTATAGATAAGTAGAGTGAGATTGTTCTGTGATGGCAGCACATACAGTACCTAGGGACAAATAGACCCAAAGATGTGCACCGTGAGTACATAATTAACATTTCTGTATGTCCACAGCAGATTCAGTTATGCAGCAAAACTGAATCTCCTTTAGACAGATACAAAGGTTGGTGGGTGTGAAGCTGTTATGCAAATGATGTTAGACTAATCAAAGGAGGCAGCTTTGCACTGCTTCAGCACAGCACCTGCTGTTGTGAAACAGCTGGTTAACTGGACTGGCTGCAAAACTTTATAATTCATTTTCAATTTCTTGATCATTAATGGAGAGACAGCTCTTCCATTGATTATTTACTGGCCTTATGAGTATTCAAGTGCTGATATGTTCTGTGGTCTGGGGACAGCAAATGATGTGGAGCTGGTAATGTAAACTGGATATATTGGTCCAGAAAGCAAGAGACCTCAAACTGTGGTGCAATGAAATCCTAGCACCCAAATGAACGACTGTCTAAGAGCAGGAGAAAGCTGAGAATTGTCAACCTACTTGTATTTATCTGTTAGCTACAAACCTACATTATACTGAAAAAGAGGGAAGAATATTAAAGTTGCCCACCAAATGTTGGGTGTGGACACAATTGTAATATCCTTTCCTGGTCTGTATTGGGGCTCTTCTGTAGCCCCGATATGCCCTTCGGTCTGTGGAGGAATCCAGTACAGGTACCATTGCCAGGTTCTTTGGACAAACTCTGAGTTCTGAGTTGATGATAAAGTGGGAATAATAGAAAGAAGTCCCAATTCAAGTACATCGCTTAGGACACCTCCTCCACCCTACTAGAAACTCCAGGGCAACAAGTACATCAAAATCTGCTGTCTATTCCACTCATCCTTTCCACAACATGTGGAAACTGGAAACGCGGGCACTGAGAGGAGGAAATTTTGGGAAGCAGCAGTAAAGAGTTGCTTCTGGCTTTTCTATTCAGATGTGGTTCCAAAACAACAATACTAGGGTATGTCAAAAATGTCCTTCAGCAAAGACCTAGGATCTCATATATAAACATTGGCACAAGGAACAAGCACATATCTTAAATTTTGAAAGAATATCTTGTGGAGAGGCAGAGCATACTTGAAAAAGGTAAAATAAAACTAATAAGATAAGATAAGATATCTTTATTAGTCAAATGTACATCAAAACACACAGTGAAATACATCTTTTTGCGTGGAGTGTTCTGGGGGCAGGCCGCAAGTGTCGCCACATTTTCCAGCACCAACATAGCATGCCCACAACTTCCTAACCTGTACATCTTTGGAATGTGAGAGGAAACCGGAGCACCCGGAGAAAACCTATGCAGACATGGGGAGAACGTACAAACTCCTTACAGACAGTGGCCGGATTTGAACCCGGGTCGCTGGTGCTGTAAAGTGTTATGCTAACCGCTACACTACCATGCCTGTTCTAATGCTAATGCTGGGAATGCAAAATTACCCTAGAACCCTTTACGAAGGAGAATTGAATCTGTTTCATCCAGGGCTGCATGGGGTTTTTGCAACTTACCTTACCTTTAGTATGGTTATGAATTATATTAGCTGCTTTATGAAATGACTTGGCTGCATTTTGAAAGTCTGTCATATATCCCTCACTCTTGGCCTTATATTACATGCACAGAAAGAACTGAGAGAACCCAAGAGCTCTGCATGTGATTTCAGGAGCTGCACAGGGAGTGGCAACAAATCTACATGATCTCTTGCTGGAGCACTGAAAGCAGCTGGAAGTAGTTGACCATATGCTAGGATTGGTGGGACAGCCATGGGAGCAGATGCTCCACTGCTCCAAAGTACAATCAGATATTGTGGCAGTTGAGGCAGTCACCCCAGCCATAGCTTGGAGCAGCCAGCCCCCTTCCCCAACAAGGAAAGAAGAAGGCCCTACTCACAACATGTGGAGACATTTGGCCCAATGGAGAATAATCTATGGTCACCTTCCATGGTGAAGTTCACAAAGGAGGTTCAAAAGAAGATTGTTTTTGAACACACAATTGAGCAGGTCTTCTTCCTACCACAAAGGCCAGATTGTTTGTTTGAAGCCCACACAGTGTTGTACGTTAGCAGCATCAGTGTTATATCTGGCATAGTGGCCTCCACAAGGTTCTGCAAGGGCTCATCTCAGATTCTCAGAGGGTGTTCTGTGCACTCAGATTTCGTTTAGTGATCAATTTTACGTTGCAGAGTGCATAAAAAGCTAAGAATCTACAAGGGTGGACACTTAGGCCTTATGTTTTAACATAGGACTTCAATCAATGGAGCTGCCTTAAAACAGTAAATCTAGCCTTCTGGGCAGAATATGCAAAAGTAGTTCAACCAGAATTGTAACTAGCAGAGACTGGTAGCCATTTATTCTGAGGTTTGTATTTGAATTAAACACATAAAAGGTGAATTTGAGGAGGTGGCACGGTGATGCAGCTGGTAATGGTAAATTGGTTTACTATTGTCACATGTACTGACGTACAGTGAAAAACATTGTTTTGCATACCATCCATACAGATCATTTCATTACAACAGAGCATTGAGGTAGTACAAGGCAAAGCAATAACAGAATGTATAATAAAGTGTTACAGTTACAGAGAAAGTGCAGTGCAGGCAGACAATAAGGTACAAGGTCATAACGAGATAGATTGTGAGGTCCATCCTATCATACCAGGGGACCATTTAATAGTCTTATAACAGCGGGATAGAAGCTGTCCTTGAGCCTGGTGGTACTTACTTTCAGGCTTTTGTATCTTCTGCCCATGGGAGAGGGGAAAAGAGAGAACATTCAGGGTGGGTGGGGTCTTTGATTATGTTGGCTGCTTTACTGAGGCAGCAAGAATTGGAGACAGAGTCCATGAAGGGGAGGCTGATTTCCGTGATGTATTGAGCTGTGTCCAGAACTCTCTGCAGTTTGTTGCGGTCTCAGGCAGAGCAGTTGCCATACCAAGCCGTGACATATCCGCATAGGATTCTTTTTATAGTGCATCAATAGAAATTGGTGAGGGACATAACTGCTCCCTCATGGCCTCAGTGACCCGGGTTCAATCCTGACTGTTGATATAAAGTTTATATGTTCTTTCTATGACTGTACTGGTGCTCTGGTTTCCTCCCACATCCCAAAGAAGTGCGGGCAAGTAAGTTAATTGGCCAATGTAAATTGCCCCTAGCATGTAGATGATTGGTAGAATTTGAGGAAGTTAGTGGCAATATGGGGAGAATATATTGGGTTAGGGTACCATTAGTGTAAAAATGGGTGTTTGATGGTCAGCACAGATTCGGTGGGATAACCTTCTATGCTGTATCTCTCTATGTCTCTTATTATAAAAGCCATGAACTGTTTGAGAGTTACGCTTTCATCCTGACTGACCAGTAACATCTATCAGTAAGTAATAATTCTTAAAGGTTCCATTCTCTATTGGTAGGCAGTTACATAACTGTCTCTCATAAATTATATTAATTGCTTTATTAAATAACATGGCTGCATTCTGAAAATCAAGAGGCAATGAACATGTTCCTCACTCCCAACCTCTTATTAATGCTCAGAAAGCACCAGGAGAACTGAAGCTTGGCAGGTTGTGATACTTAGATGCAAGGAATTTTAAGAATATTTCTACTTTGAAACTCAAGATGACGATTTGTAACTAAATAGAACTTTAGTTCATGTACAGTAAATACAGCGGCAACTAGACAAGGTAAATTCAAACTGGTTTTAGTACTCACGTTATTTGGAAAATCAGCCTTTAATTCAGTAATGCTTTTGCACCAATATGCACATGTTTTCTCACTGATGAGTTCTATGTTAAGAAAAGAACTCTGTCCAGGGCCATAGATTGGGCCAGAAGTCATTCCACGTATAATTCTTGGAGAAACATTGGTCACAATATCCTGTTAAATATAAATGTACAAATCAGTAAGGAATCCATGGCAATGATAAGGTCCTCCATTTGACATTTCGTGCCCTTCAGTGTCTCTTGATTTTCCCCACATTACCTTAACTTAAAGCATGTTTGATTTCTAACTTCCTTGTTCTGATAGAAGGTTGCTTAATTGTGAAGTCTGTTGCTCTCTCCAGATGCTGCCTGACCTGCTGAGTATCTCCAGGACCTTTCATTTTTATTTCAGTTTCCAGCATCTGCAGGAAGTTCCACACTCTATTGCACAAGTCTCTAGTGGGATCTGAACTTACAAACCTCTGACTCACAGAGGCAAGAGTACTACCAGATGACAATGTCATGGAAATTGCAGGCACCTGGCTCCAGGGTGGATGGAAGTTTTCATAGCAGATGCCTTTGGCTTTTAATAATGAAGCTGGTATATTTATCTTCGTGATATAGGTGGGAAACTGGTAAAACCCCATAGACATTGAATTCCAGTCTAACTTGTGCCTATTCACATCAAATTTAGAGTAGACATCTACAAAATGAGCTATGAATATCATGGTACCAGAGCCAGATCAAGTAAAATGGAAAACAATTTAATCTATTATGCTCTGTCTTAATTAACATTATTAATGAAATCCCACAATTGCAAGATGCAATAAGAGGAAATATGTTTTTAGATTTTTATGCTCCAGCAAAATAAACACAAGCAACATTATTCCAAGAATGTCTGTTATGTAGTTAATCCCTTAAATTTTTATTTAGCCAGTCTTTAAATTTAAAGTTAAAACTTGGACATGTAAGGAAATGATTTTTTTTTTCAAATTTCAGCTCTTCTAAAGATTGCACATGCTGTAATTAGGTTTCATTTAATATAACATTGCCATTGTGCAGAAAGTTACAAAGTGTACAATAAAATCATGGAGAAAAGTTCAAACGTTCACAATTACTTAAAAGACCTGCAGGCATTCAGAGATGAAAATGATGTTGAACCTGTTTTCTGTGCCTAACCCAAGATGTAATTATACATCTCCCAACATGCTAGTGCTTTGCATACAGTTCAGAGGTTAGACACTGTGATGCACACTTCAACATTGTTATTTGACAGTTAAAGGACCAAATGGCAAGCAAAATTACTACTTCAACTTTAAATTAGCCTCAACATTAACCTTAATTGGCAAACAATAGCAAAAAGATAATTCGGTAGTAGGGTTGATGAAAAATCTTGAGAATTAAAATGTTATAGATAGCATCGGTTAGCATATTTAAAGCAAGTGCTAGGGTTGTAATAAAGTGCTCACAAGCCTCTATACTTGCAAAGGTTTAAAAAAGCATCCCATGGGTGAATATTACATTACAGGTCCTCTCCAGGTTATGAATGTCCGACTTATGGACACCCCATGTCTACAAATGAGACCGGCGGGATGGCTAGGGATGGATTTGCCAGTTGCTGTGGGGCTGTGGGCATTTTCTGTTGGGTGGGAATGGGGCATTTCTGTGTGCCTTCTCTCTCCATCCCACCCCCCACCCCAAGCCAGAACAATTGGGGGCCGGGTCAATCTGAGCAGAGCTGGGAGCACTGAGCAAACGCACTCACTCACTAAGTCAGTGAGGTCGGATGACTACTGCTCTTCCCACATCTGCTTGTTCTCCCATCTCAGCTGTCTCTGTGATTCTCTCCCACACACTGTTGTTCATTTCTGACCTACAAACAGTTCAGGTTAGGAACAGTTCTTAGGAACAGAACCCTGTCATAACCTATGGCCTGCCTGTATAGTAAAGTTTATGCCAATTTTAGCTCAGGTAGAATTCGTGACCACCTTCACTCAATATCACAAGTTATTTGTACTTGGAAATCCTTATTTTGAAATACTTGAATGTCAGCTTCAAGTTAAGTGAGACAATTAATGGATATTGACCAAAATTTTGCAGTCAGCTGACAAAGAATGAGAGTTACTGTTCAACTCTCTGACAAATTGCCTACAATGTTTTGTAGACAAGAGAATGCAGACTTGCTCACATCTGGTGCCTGATGTAGCACAGTGGTCTACTGCTGTCTACAAGCAAGGTAAGAGGAAGTGAGGTTCTTCAGCAAACTGGACAGAAGAATCCTCACTGCAAAGGAGAATATAAACCAGGGGGTGCAAATTAGATGTAAATCATATACAGGCAATAGAATAAAATGATTGAGTCATAGAGTCATAAAGAACAGAAACAGGCCCTTTGGCCCACCATGTCCATGCCACCTTTAGTACCTACCTACACTAATCCCATTTACCCACATTAGCTCCTCAGCCTTCTATGTCTTAGCTGTTCAAGCACTTGTCAAGATGCTTCTTTAATGTTGTGAGAGTATCTGCCTCAGGTAGCATATTCCACACTCCAACCACCATCTGTGTGAAAAAAACTCCACCTTAGATTCTCTATAAACTTCCTACATCTCACCTTAAACATATGTCCTCTTGTCTTAGACCATGGGAAAAAGATTTTTACTATCTCCTTATCTATTTCCCTCATAACAAATATCTCTATCTGGTCATCCCTGAGCTTTCTCCATTCTAGGAAAAACAAATCTAGTCTTTCGAGTTTTTCTTTATAACCATCATATTCTTGACTTTCTAACAAACAGACCGCAATCAGTGACGATAGGCAGCAATTCCTCCAGCACGATTATTCTCAACACTGGTGAATCTCAAGGCTGCGTCCTCAGCCCTCTACACTCATGACTGTGTGGCCAGATTCTGCTCTAACTCCATCTACAAGTTTGCAGATGATACTACCGTTGTAGGCCGTATCTCAAACAGTGATGAATCGGAGTACAGGAAGGGGATAGAGAGCTTAGTGGAATGGTGTCATGACAACAACCTTTCCCTCAATGTCAACAAAACTAAAGAGCTGGTCATTGACCAGGAAAGGGGGCGGTGTACATACACCCGTCTACATCAATGGTGCTGAGGTCAAGAGGGTTGACAGCTTCAAGTTCCTGGGAGCGGACATCACCAACAACCTGTCCTGGTCAAACCACGTGGATGCCATGGCCAAGAAAGCTCACCAGCACCTCTACTTCCCCAGGAGGCTAAAGAAATTTGGTTTGTCCCCTTTCACTCTCACCAACTTTTACCGATGCACCATATAAAGCATCCTATCAGGATGTATCACGGCTTGGTATGGCAACTGCTCTGCCCAAGACCGCAAGAAGCTGCAGACAGTTGTGGACACAGCCCAGCACATCTTGGACACCAGTCTCCCCTCCTTGGACTCTGTCTTTACCTCTCATTGTCTTGGTGAAGCAGCTAGCATAATCAAAGACCCCACCCACCCGGGACATTCTCTTTTCTCTACTCTTCCATCGGGTAGAAGATACAGGTGCCTGAGGGCATGTACCACCAGACTTAAGGACAGCTTCTACCCCACTGTGATAAGACTATTGAACGGTTCCCTTATACAATGAGATGGACTATGACCTACGAACCCATGACCTCACGATCTACCTTGTTGTGACCTTGCACCTTATTGCACTGCACTTTCTCTGTAGCTGTGACACTTTACTCTGTACTGTTTTTTTTACCTGTACTACATCAATGCACTCTGTACTAACTTGATGTAACTGCACTGTGTAATGAATTGACCTGTAAGATCGGTTTGTAAGACAAGTTCTTCACTGTACCTCGGTACAAGTGACAATAATAAACCAATACCAATATCAATACCAATATTCCAATCCAGGCAACATCCTGGTGAATCACCTTTTCACCCATTCCAGCACAATTACATGCTTCCTCCTGTGTGATGACCAGAACTGCACACAATACTTCAGGTATGGTCTAACCAATGTTCTATAAAACTTTAACATGACATCCCTGCTCTTATATTCTATGCCACGGCCACTGAAGGCATGCATCCCGTATACCTTCTTTATCTTGTGCTGCCAATTTCAGGGGTCTGTGCACTTCTACCCCTAGATCCCTCTGTTCATCAACACTCCTTAGGGCCCTGCCATTTACTGAGTACATCCTAGCCTTCTTTGCCACTCCAAATTGTGTCACTTAACATTCCAAAGATTGGGAAATTCAGAAGGGATTGAGGGAAAAAAGTAAAACAAAACTTATTTTAGTTTTTCTTTAGAATATCAATCCTGGGGATTTTTTTCCCAGGATTGAATTTCGTTCTGTGCAGGGAAGGCTCCACCCTCAGAAAACTTAATTTTCATGGTCTGGATTTGCCAGTAATTATCATTTATTGCACCACTGAAAACTCACTTACTCCTGGGTGGAAGACACCAGCCCTCACCTTCTCATTTAGTAATGGGCATGATTCTAAGGTTTACATTGTTTTGTTCGTATCAGTGCCCACTCTGTTGGCAAGCACTGCAACCCTGTGGGCAGTGATGGAGCAGGATATTTAGAGTCATAGAGGAATACAGCATGGACACAGGTCCTTCGGCCCAACGAGTTCATGCCGACCATGGTGCCCACCCAGCTAGTCCCAATTTCCTGCATTCAGACCATATCTTTCTAAACCCCGCCGCTCCATGTACCTATCCAAGTGCTTCTTAAATGATACTATTGTACCTGTCTCAATCACTTCCTCTGGCAGCTCGTTCCATATACTCACCACCCTCTGCATGTAAAAGTTGCCCCTCAGGTTCCTTTTAAATATTTCCCCTCTCACCCTCAATCTATGCCCCCTGTTTTGGACTCCCCTACCCTGGGGAAAGGACTGTTACCGTCCACCTTATCTATGCCTCGAATAATTTTAAACATTTCTATAAGGTCGCCCCTCATTCTCCTACATTCCAAGGAGTAAAGATATAGTCTCGCCAACCTCTCCCTATAACTCAGCCCCTCTAGTCCTGGCAACATCCTTGTAAATTTTTTCTGCACTCTTCCCAGTTTAAAGACATCTTTCCTTTAACAGAGTGACCAAAACTGTACACAGTACTCCAAGTGTGGCCTCGCCAACGACTTATACAACTGCAACATAATGTCCCAACTCCTATACTCATTGCCCTGACTGATGAAGGCCAGCATGCTAAATGCCTTTTTCACCACCCTGTGTACCTGTGATGTTGCTTTCAACAAATGATGCACTTGTACTCTTAGGTCTATCTGTTCCATTACACTCCCTAATGCCTTGCCATTTATAGCATAAGTCCTACACTCGTTTGACAATCCCAACCCCTGAGGTACACCACTGGTCACCAGCCTCCATTCTGAGAAACAACCTTCAACCACCAGCCTCTTCTCCCTACCTGTGAGCCAATTTGAATCCACCTAACTAGCTTTCCCTGGATTCCATGGGACCTAACCTTCCAGACCAGCTCACCATGCAGGACCTTGTTGAAGGCCTTGCTAAAGTCCAAATAGACAACACCCACTGCCTTCCCCTCATCTACCTTTCTGGTTACCTCTTCAAAAACCTCTAAAAGGTTTGTCAAGCACGACTTTCCACACACAAAGCCATGCTGACTCCTCCTAATCAGACTTTATCTATCCAAATGCTGGTAGGTCCTGTCCCTCAGAATTCCCTCCAGCAACTTCCCCACTACTGATATTAGGCTGACCAGCCTGTAGTTCCCTGGCTTGTCCTTGCTACCCTTCTTAAACAACGAAACAACATTAGCCATCTTCCAGTTTTCAGGAACTTCACCAGTGGCTAACGATGAAGTAAATATCTCCAAAAAGGCCTCTGCAATTCCTTCTCTAGCCTCCCACAAAGTCCAAGGATGCACTCGGTCAGACCCTGGGGATTTATCTACATTAATGGACTGTAAGGCTGCAAATATCTCCTCCGTGGTACTACGAATTTCCTCCAAAACATCTCCACTAGTTTCCCTTATCTTTTGAGCAACCATGATTTTCTCCTCAGTAAACAAAGAGGAGAAATATTCATTAAAAATGCCACCCATCTCCAGCAGCTCAAGACAAAGGCGGCCCTGCTGATCTCTAAGGCCCTACTCTCTCCCAAGCCACCCTTTATCTGGAAGCTGCATTTCTATGCTTAAATGTGAACATGCACACTCCCAAACTTGTTACCTTATTTTCTGCATTATTACAGAGCAAGGCAGAATTCAATTTTTATTTTTAAAGTAATTTTAACAGATAAAATTAAGGTATTTATTTTGAGCTTTATCAATCAGAAGTTTAAGGACTGTACAAAATCATAGCTGTGGGAGTAGTGTGTTCTGGACTGGGTTTGGCTTTTGAGAGGGATCCAGGATCCACCAAGAGAAACACCTTGCCACATGGCACCACTGTCACTGTTTTTCAGGAGGCCAAGGTTTCATTAACGCCCAGCTCCCTGTACATTGGAGGTCCATGTGCTGTAAGCATGCCACTTTGTCCAGAAGTCCAGACTAGCCTCTTTGGGCCATTTGCTCCATTTTCCAAACAAAAGATTCATGCTTCACTTACGCACAATAATTAATACTGGAAATTTGTTTTTATCTCAGTTCCTGAACATGAGGTGAAATTCACATTTGGTGATGTTTACCAATAGAACTAAATCCTGCTAAGCCTGATTACAATAGTGGATGCTGATGGCTTCCCTATTGTTTGATTGCAAAATTTAGTTGGTTAGAGAAAAGTACAGGGTTAAAGTCAAGACAAATATATTTCAATTTTCACATGAATACATTAATTAAAATGGGGATTATAGAAAATAAAAACAGAAAGTGATGGAATAACTTGGCAAGTCAGGTAACATTTGTGGAGAGAAAAATAGAATTAATGTTTCTGGTTAATCACCGTTCATCAGAAAGGTCAAAACTCAGTTAAAGCGAAGATGAAATTAAGTGCAAAGCAGAGAGTTCTGAATCAACCTCTCTTTGTACAACACAATGACTTTACACTGAGTTCAGTGGAAGTGAAGAATTATAATTAGAACTAGACATATGGAAAAAAAATCATGAATATGGCTGGGGTTATCAATCATTTTGAAAAACTGGTTGGAAATACTTTTAAGGTGATCATTTTTTAGCAATGAAAACCCCAACCTTTAATTGATTGTGCACTGGGAAGTATTAATTTTTCAATTCCAGCACTTGGTATTGCTACACAGGCACTTCTTTTACGCTGCACCCTACAACTCCAGCCTGGCACAGAAACAATAAGCTTAAATTCTCAAATGAAACCAGAAACTGCTGGAAAAATGGGGAAGAAAGAGGTACAAATACCATATTTCTAGCTGCTGAATCTTTCCAGCTTCTTTTTCATTTTTATCTCTTCTAGCACCACATCCCTCCTGGTTGCTACCATCTGAGGGCTCCTCTTGCCTACTGTACTGTCAATTACTGTTGTTAATTTTATTCTGGGCCTGTTATTCAATGAACTCTTATAGAGATAATGGTGTCCAGAGAGATATTTATATCAGGAATGAGTGGAAAAAGGTTGCTGAGACATAATGATGCATTGTTGCTAAGGATACCACTTTAATCCAAGGAATTTATCTCGCTAATGAACTCACTATCAATGTCCCTGCAAAGAAGGGTCTTCAGATTACTAATTCCACGTCCGGTTGAGATCCACATTTTTCAGCTACTTCCTCCTGGGACTACATTTTATAAAGCACACTATGTAACCATGATGCAAGGCTTGCTTGGGAGCACACTGCAGTGATAGATGTCAAGGCAGTGAAACCTTGCCTTCAGTACTCCAGTAGCTGCCTCAATAAGCACCATCGTAAGTATATGGCAATCACTGTACAATGTTCCACTAGTGTTCGGCCTTAGAAATGAGCTCGTTAACCATGAAATAGATCTCCGTCTTTCCTGAATACAACTTGTAGACTGGATAACCTCCTGATGAATTCACTGTGGCAATTCTGACCAAGTTTTGCATTTACATGCTGCATTGACTGTAGCTGGTTACAGACCGTTTCTATAATTCAGGACTGCAATTCATTTTTAGCAAGTAAATTTTTTGCCTCCATTATAAGAAAAAACATAGAATTGCAACGAAGAACTGTTATAGCACAGAAGCAGATCATTTGGCCCATAGCATCCGTGTGGGATGTTATAATATCTGTTATTTCCTATTTGCAGTATCTGATTTTATTTGGGAATCTATGCTGGATACGAATTGGTCTTTTGTTCTCTTGGTTGGATGTCTTGCTGGAGCAATGGAGATTGAGGGGAGACCTGATAGAAGTTTATAACCTTATGAGAGGCAGAGATAGAGTAGACAACCGGTATCTTTTTTTCCAGGGTTTAATGCTAGAGGGCATGCATTAAACCCTGGAAAAGGTGAGAGAGGAAAAATTCAAAGGAGATGCGTGTGGCAGAGAGTGATGAGTTCCTGGCATGTGCTGCAATGGGTGGTAAAGGAGGCAGATACAATAAAGGTGTTTAAGAGGCTCTTAGATAGGTACATGAATATGCAGAGAATGGAGGGATATGGACTACGTGCAGACAGAAGGGATTAGGTGTCATTAGCTTAATTAGTTCGGCACAACTTCGTAGGCTGAAGGGCCTGTTCCTGTGCTGTACTGTTCTATTTTCAATGATCTATGTCATCCTTAAAAGGAGTGATATACTTAGCCTTACTGAAGAAGCATTCAGTTTGTTTGCATAATGCTGCAAGGATTCCCTGATAAAAACAGACAGTGATTTTGTGCTCACTTTAACAAACATTGACAAAAATTTTTAGTTGGATGCCCATGGTTACTGAAAGCAACTGAAGACACTGCCCCTCACCCAGTTCCTCATAATGTCTAATGAACCTATGGGCTCATTGTGGACTTGGTGACAGGGAAGGCTTTGGAGCTATAGAGAGTAAGCGTATTGACTTCACTCTTCCTTGATATCTCTTCACCCTCTTTAATTCATTTTCCAGGAAAGATTGAATTCCCATCGGGAAAACTATGCCACTTGACAGTACTGCCAACTGTGGATGAGAGTAAGAACATGCTGATAACTAGAGTGCCTACTTCTGGCAGTTTGAAGTACAGTTCAATGCTCGTCCACCACACCAAAGCAAGCAAATAAAACAATTTTCCCAACTACATAGGTAGATCCAAGAAACGCACAAAATTCACAGGGCACTGAAAATGCCAGTTGAGCAATTTTATAAACAGCTCAAGCTTGTTAAATGAGTCTGGTCATGAGAAGATGTACATGATTTTTTTTTGTATTGTATGTATGTGTCGCTGGCAAGATGGAAGTGCAGAGCACTCGAAATGTGGCAGTCCCTGAGATAATTCTGGTCTTTTTTGCCATTTGGATATATATGGCAATAAACAATGGAAATGGGAAATAGCACCCAAAGCAGAAAGGTCACCCTCAAAAATATCACCCTCAAAATGTTGCTATGACAACATCATGCTCCCCCTTCAATAAAGCAGCACACAGTTTTGGGCCTATTGCCATCATCTTCAATAAATAATGCTCAATGTTCATACAATTTCCAAATTTATATTTCAGCATATTCACAAATCCCCAAGGCCCAAAATTGAGCCTCAACGATGCTTAAATGAACTTACAGTCACAATATATGAATGGCATCAAGAGGAATGCAATGAATTTGAATTCATTTTCACATTGACGCTGCATTGTTTTTCAAAGAAGCTTTCAGAGCATGTGAGCTCCCAGCATGTAAGTCAGCATTACATTCAGATTTGGCAAAGAGTGACTCTGAAAAAGTACAAATCAATTGCCCACTTGGCCTTTTCAATAATTAAGGAAATGCAAAAGAAAGACTTCGGACATCCAGAGATATCTTTATACTTTGTTTTTAAATATTTAATTTTAGCATACAGGAGCAAGAGCAAAGCCAAATTATTGCAAGATATACCAATCAGCAACTTGAGGTTGTTGTTAACCAATATCTTGGAGCACAAATTTGACAAGTAAATACTGGGAATTGTGTGGTAAGTGGCTAATTGGTTCTTCAGGAATGAAATTGACTGGTTCATGCTAGATCAGGCCTACTGTCTGGAATCACATCCCATAGTCCCTACATGCCTGCACCTGGCTGGGTTAGATGCTGTGGGCCTACCCACCTTATCCTCAAGGTCCAAAATGCAATTGGGCCATTGGTAGTAGAGGCAGCAGCCCTGCCTTCAACAGTAGGCAAAGCAGAAGATGAGGTTTCATCAGCTTTCACTGATCTTTAAGTTTTTAAAATAACTCTGATATTCAGAGGCATTTAAAAACTATTGAAAGTGAAGTAATATTAAAAATTATTAAATAATTAGGAAAATGGAGATAGATTTAAACTAAAACAAAATTTCAGCAAATCCGTCAGCAATTCCAAGACTCACTGCACGTGCGTGTAAGTCCAGCACCTCGACTAGCCTGGACAAACAGAAACCAGAGGCCAATTATCTACTGATAATGATAAAACCAAGTTATAATTATATTGAGGCAAAAGATTATACATCTGAACACATGTGGTCTTAGTAACAAATACAATCTGGATTGGAGTCTGGAAGTACACCAAAAGGCTCTCAGTAGTTTAGCTTTCAATTTTTCCCAAAAATATACTTCATTCATGAAATTGGAAAGATGCATCACTGTACAGTTTAAATTCTGCAGTTCACATAGTGGATTGCAGATCAATTAGGTTAATACTGTACACGGTACTCCAGAGTGCCTCAGTCCACTTATTGAGTGATTGCTTCAACTGTGGTTTATCTCCATTAAGCCTTCACAGTGGCTACATCAGATTTTTGCATGTGGTGCTGAACCTTGCAATGGCGATCTCCTTACATTGAAAGAGCAGTGAATTTTGGGCAGATCTGTGGGGCTTTTTTCACTGTGCTGATGACATTCCACAGCATTTGCTGCTGTCTCAGAATGCATCTCTGGGAGCACTCTGAGTGCTCTAGAGTGATGTGAGGTGAACATTAATTAAAAAAAAACAATGCACAGCTTTCCAGACTTTCTTTGCAAATATACATTCCAGAAAGAGATGGGGAATGGACTCTTCCCTGCTGCAGCAGCATCAGGGCAGCTGAACCAATGGATGAGCACTTAAGATCTGACAGGGAGTGCATTAACAAAGCTATATCTTGGTGCTGTTCAAAAGTCCCAATACTGCCAAATAACATTGATAATCTCTACAGTAAACCATCATTTTTTTTTCCTGAACAAACTGCCAAAATGGAATCTTGACGAATTAAGCACAGAGCACTGTGATTGGTTAGTGCTTGATGTTTCTTTTCTGTTCAAAATGTTCATTGAGGAGGAGGTTTATGGTGTGGTCCGTTAAGATGGAACATAGTGGAAAGACCCAACTTAGGACCAGGAACAGATGGAATCTCATCCATTGATATTTGTGTTGAGTCTGTGTACATCTTCATGCAATTAGGTGGCTATAAGAACAATGTTGGAATTGGATCGATTTCTTCTCACCCCACCCCCTTTTACCTGGAGGATTGTACATTGTGCCACTGTGGATATTTTTGACCATCACATAAATTGGGAGATGGCTCAAATAATAATTGCTGTGGGTCAGAACTGTGCCATGTACAGCAACACGGAAGAGACTTACCTGTTGTGATCAGATTCTTATCTGCAATCGAGACACACCACCATTCCTGTAGTCTTGTTACACGGTCATGTTATATTATTGTTGTGCCACGTTGATATATATTGCTTTGAAAAACAATGCTTGTACTTTATGTTAAAGAACAGTACAATAATTCTGAGCGTGCCCAGAATCTCAGGGACAGCAATGAAGAAAACACTGTGCTCAGCAGCCAGAATGTATAATTAATGACAAATATAAGGGCTAAAAGAGTCAGAATTTACAACTTTGTTGCACAGGGCATGTATTGCAGAATAGTAATACAGTATCTACGTATGGAAAGTAGAAAGATCCATTGTGGGGAATGCATCTCCCAATCACCTTGGTTTCTTGGAGATGGTTTCATTGACATGAAGAAATTTTCCAAAATTTTATTCCTGACTTGGCCTCTTAAGGCTGGTGGGAGGGTAATGGAGAGGGGGAAGGTGCTCAGTGAGGATGCTGGTGTGGATATCACTAAATAGGAAAGGCTTGGACCACTGGACATAGGTTTGATGTTTTCAACATATTGCATCTTGCTACTAATTAGATTATACATGGAGTCATTCATAAAAATACTTTATCAATGTTGCTTGTTAACTTTTGCTAAAAACCATTGCTACCAATCAAGTGCATTAACCCAGTGTTTCTTTTCTGATGAGACAAACCTGAACCTAACTCTTTTACTATTTACCAATTAACCATAATTTACATATTTTAATTAAGAACCAAGCAATATAAAACAATTAGGGTAATCAGTGTGCTAACTGGATTGCATAACATTTAGACAGTTTTCCAGGGAGATAGAAAAAAACCTTAATTAGTGCTAATTAGTACTGATTTGCATATGTTTGATAAAGCATACAGTTGCCATAATATAGGATTATTTATCTTTGTATCTGCCAAATGCTGGCATTTTATAGGATGAAATAATTTTCACACTAGATTTGCATGTTAAGTGGTTTAAAGAATGTGTTGAAGCCACATTAATTTTATTTGCAATCCCTCATACTTACAAGTTACATTTTATCAACAAAACAAAACATAGACAAATACGGTGATTGAAAAGTAGTATGAAATATGTTAAAATAAAAGTTCATTAACTTTCATCTATTTTCAAAACAGCACATGGTCGGTAGTAACTGAATCTTACATCAAATGAATTTTGTAACTTTTAACGTGACCATAAAATCATTTAGCTGCCAATACCATTGCCATATTTTCCTGTGTACTACAGTCTATCCCCAGACAACTCACATCACCATATCCTTTACTGACATAATTTATCTGCTATAATGTATCAGGCCTACTTAGATTTTTTTTAGAAGAATTCAGAACAGAGACCCACACAGAGTATTTATTAGATCCACAACTATGAACAATTGAAATGGTGAAATAACCTTTGCAATATGCAAATGATGGAAATGTCATTTGAACCAAAGAAAATTTATAGCAAAGAATCTGGTATGCATTTTCTGACAATGAATAGAAGGAAGTATTTGAATTGTAATTTGAATTATCTGACATGTGTTAAACAGTAATTATTGCTTAGCATGCTTTTCTAAATCTCACTTACCCCTCTTGCAGCAACCAGAACATTTTTACACATCGATTAATGGACTTGCACAGCACAGAAACAGGGTCTACAGCCCAGCATGTCCATGGCAACGTTTTTGCCCACCTATATTAATCCTGTTTGCTGGCAGTAGATCCTTCTATGCCACGCCTGTTCAAGAGCCTATTTAAACCTCTCAAATGTAATGTTTGCATCTGACTCTATCACTTCTTCTGGCAGAATCTTCGAGATACCAGCAATCACTGTTTTAAAAAAAAACTTTTCCTTTCTTTAAAACTCTTTCCTCTCACCTTAAACCCATGTCCTCTTGTTTTTGATACCCCTATCATAGGAAAAGAGATTCTGACTACCTTTTCTTTGCCTCTTATTACTTTATATACCTCTATTATTTCTGTGACTTTTTAAAAATAGTAATAATGTTTAAAAATGTGAAAGTTCCATTGAATCACTGATTTCTGAAGTTTACACTGGACAAATTTGTATAACAACGTTCTTTGTGGAGGAGTAGGGAATCGCTGACAGCAACTTTTGTACTTCCATGTTTAATGCAACATGCTTGTTCCTGAAGCTGCTGTCACACAGTGCAATGAGAGTCAGCAGAGATAAGTTTTACTGAATCCAGTCCAAAATGATTTGGCATAAAAATTTTACTTAGCAGGCAAATAGTATTTGATGATACTTACTTGCAAGGAAACAGTATATGTTTTCACAGATGCCCAAACAGTTCAAGAGAGTTAAAAACAAACTGCCATTCTCAAAGAAAAATACTATTAATCTTTCATTGGGTTATATCGTACAATGAAACCAATATAAATTATGTGCAGCCATAAAAAATACTTGCAGAATATAACATATTCCCTTTAATGTGCAAGCAACAATAAGATATTTATGAACTTGTTGCCTGAAGTGTCTGTTAGGTTGTATTTTTTTTCAGTTCAATTAGCTTAGAAGTGGCTAAAACATTACAACATTTTGCAGAATTTCAAGCTCAAATTAGATCCAGTACAAACTGCATTTCTGTGATCCACTGCCTGAGTTTTGAACTTGTTACCATAGAACCACACAGCACAAAACAGGCCCTTCGGCCCACCATGTTGTGCCATCCATCAAACCACCCTCACACTATCTAACCCTTTCCTCCCGCATATCCCTCTATCTCACATTCCTCCATATGCCTATCCAACAAACTCTTGAACCTGTCCAAAGTATCTGCCTCCACCACCACCCCAGGCAGTGCATTCCATGCACCAACCACTCTCTGGGTGAAAAACCTCCCCCTAATCTCTACACTGGATCTGGCACTACACATTGGTATTGGTATTGGTATAGTAAGGGTAATGAGTAGATCTGTAGAGAGCAGCTTGCAACGATTCGCCAGGCTCCGGCTTCATCTTGCTCATAAAACAAGCTCATCCCACAGATCCAATCGGTCACTATTGCAGGTCTGACGAATAATCCCATATAGGTACCTTTGAGGAGGCCCTTAGAATTAAGAGTTTTACTGCCATGGAGTTTTGACCTATTTTAACAAAAAATGTACGAAGTATCTGACAGCTATGTACTAATAAAACTAGCTAAACATCTTGCACAAGTTTTCAAACTTAATAAGTCTGTTTTAAACGATTAAACTGCACCAGGTTAGCGCTCTTAAATATACAAAGGAATAGTTTTAAAACATTAAAAAATTCAAAAGCACTGTCCAATTCTCCTGAATCATGAGAAATCTTACATTCAGTGAAACACCAGTGAGCTTGAGTGGAAAACTGTGAATTAAAATCTTGTTTCAAAACCTGACAGATTCACATACAGATCATGGATCGTAGGGCAAAGTGGACACTCTAGGCTCCTTGAAGTGGTATGACAACATAATGATTAAGTTAGAGGGTGAGCTTCCAGAGGTCTGATCTGTTCACTGGAGACATGAGGTGAAATCCCATCAGTACAGTTAGGGAATTAAAATTCAAGTAATTAAATAAGCCTGGAATAATAGTTACTATGTAACTACAGAATGATTGCTTAATGACTTCTCTGATTCACTAATATTCTTCAAGAAAAGAAATCTGCCAGTCCTACTTATCTGGCATCATGTCTTCAAACCCATCAACATGGTTGACTCCTATTTGTCTACTTAATTTGGAATTGACAATAAATGCCAGTCCACCAGTGTCATCTGCATCCCATCACAAGATCACAAGATCACAAGACAAGGGAGCAGAAGCAGGCCATTCGGCCCATCGAGTCTGCTCCAAGGAAAAGGGAAAAAGAAATGGGGAATGGGGAGAAAAAAAACCTATTCTAATCCCAATTTCCGTCCTTATCCCCATATCCCTTGATACCCTGACTATTTAGATATCTATCTCCTCCTGATCTGGGCTCCACTGCTGTATGTGGCAAGGAGTTCCACAAATTCACCACCCTCTGGCTAAAGAAATTTCTCCTCATCTCTGTTTTGAAACTGTACCCTCTAATTCTAAGATTTTGCCCTCTGGTCCTGGACTCACCCACCAAGGGAAACAGCCTAGCCACATCTACTCTGTCCTTTCCTATCAACACTTTAAATGTCGCTATGAGGTCCCCTCTCATTCTTCTGTACTCCAGTGAGTACAGTCCAAGAGCTGACAAATGCTCATCATACGTAAGCCCTTTCATTCCTGGAATCATCCTCGTAAATCTCCTCTGAACCCTCTCCAACGTCAGCACATCCTTCCTAAGATGTGGGGCCCAAAACTGCGCATAATATTCCAAATGAGGCCTCACTAGTGCTCCTTAGAGCCTCATCAACACTTCCTTACTTTTATACACTATACCTCTCGAACTGAATGCCAACATAGCATTCGCTTTCTTTACCACCGATCCGACCTGGTGGTTAACTTTTAAGGTATCCTGCACGAGTACCCCCAAGTCCCTTTGTACTTCTGTACTTTGAATTTTCTCTCCTTCTAGATAATAATCTACCCGCTTATTTCTGCTTCCAAAGTGGCAACTGCACATTTCTCAATATTGAATCTCATCTGCCATTTCCTTGCCCATTCTCCTAAACTGTCTAGGTCCCTCTGCAACCTCCCTATCTCCTCAATACTCCCTACTCCTCCACCTATCTTGGTGTCATCCGCAAACTTAGCCACGAAACCATTTATTCCATTATCCAAATCGTTGATGTACAAGGTAAAAAGGAGCGGTCCCAACACCGACCCCTGCGGCACACCACTAGTAACTGGTAACCAACCAGAACGAGATCCTTTTATTTCCACTCTTTGCTTCCTGCCAACCGGCCAATGCTCCACCCATTCTGCTATCCTACCCGTAATTCCATGACCTCTCATCTTATTAATCAGTCTCTTGTGAGGCACCTTATCAAAGGCCTTTTGAAAGTCTAAATATCCCTTATCCATCCTACCTGTGATTTCTTCAAAAAACTCCAATAGGTTGGTCAGGCAGGATCTTCCCTTCACAAAACCATGTTGGCTAGGACCTATCTTGCCTTGTGCCTCTAGGTATTCCGTAACCCCATCCTTGAGGATAGATTCCAATAATTTTCCCACCACTGATGTCAGACTAATAGGTCTGTAATTTCCTTTATGCTGCCTCCCACCTTTCTTATACAACGGAACTACATTTGCGATCCTCCAGTCCTCCGGAACCATGCTAGAATCTATCGATTCCTGGAAAATTATCGGCAATGCCTCCTCTATCTCTAAAGCCACCTCCTTCAGAACCCTGGGATGCACCTCATCCGGTCCGGGAGACTTATCAGTCTTTAGCCCATTTAGTTTTCCTAGCACCTTCTGCCTAGTAATCTTAACTGAACTCAGTACCATTTCGTGAGACTCCTGACTAACCGGCACATTGCTGATGTCCTCCACGGTGAAGACCGATGCAAAATATTCATTCAATTCCTCTGCCATCTCTCTATCGTCCATTACAATACCTCCTGCACCGTTATCAACTGGTCCTATATCAACCCGTGTCTCTCTTTTACTCCTTATGTATTTAAAAAAACTCTTAGTATCCTTTCGAATGTTATCCGCCAACTTCCTTTCATAATTCATCTTTTCTTTCCTAATGACCTTCTTAGTTTCTCTCTGCAGGTTTTTAAAAGCTTCCCAGTCTTCTGTTTTCCCACTAATTTTTGCTTCTTTGTATGCCGCCCCTTTTGCTTTTATTTTAGCCTTCACCTCTCTTGATATCCACATTTGTGCCTTTTTTCCATTCAAAACCTTTTTTCTTGGAATATATCTATCCTGCATTTTCCTTATTTCCTGTAGAAATTCCTTCCACTTCTCCTCCACCGTCCCTCCAGCTAGCTTACTCTTCCAATCAATTTGGGCCAACTCTTCTCTCATACCATTGTAATTTCCTTTGTTCCACTGAAATATCGATACACCAGTTATCAGCTTCTCCTCCTCAAACTTGAAACTGAACTCAATCATTTTGTGATCACTGGTTCCCAGTGGTTCCTTTACCTTTAGTTCCCTAATCACCTCCCATGATGAATAAACAAAAATGTTATTAAGTTTCCATTCACCTGTCATATTCATAGAATTCAAAAATGTGAGTTGAAATTTTTATATATTGAAGAAACAACCAGTAGTACCTTTAGAGGTAATTCAAATTGCAACACGAGTATTAAACTTATGAAGAAACATACAAAGACACAGTGAACTATCTGTACAGGTCTATCCATGATTTTGCATATCCATTTATAAACATGATGGAGGAGAACAAAGTAACTGCATAGTTAATACATCAGCAAGAGCTGTTCATTAACTCCCAAGATAATAGTTTCAGCACCCAATTGATCACTCAGGTTATCATTAGAAATAATATCCATTGCCAGGAAGTTTCAGATTTCTCACTCACTTGTGGTCTTGTTCCTAGCCCACTATAATACGTGGCAGCAGGTTGCATCAGATGTTGAAGGGAAATTGTTGATTTTAATGTGGAGAATGCTTCCTCAGTGTGGATCTGCTGCTCTTTTTTTTTACCCATGCTGGATAATGGGGCATCTGAATGCCCAGTAACAGAATGGCAGAATACTTGTTTAGCATGTTTAAATCAGGCTCCCATATTGCAAATTGGAAGCAGCTTAAAATTACCTGTTTCTGCAGGTGATTATTAAGCCCTCAGAAATTCAAGAGAGAAAAGTGGTGGGAGCTCTGAGGATGCAAGTTGCAAGTTTCTATCAGTACTTCTGGGCCAGCAAGATCAGAATTTTTTCCACACAGTCTACCACTAGACCACTCAAGGAAACCTCCACCTTCCTGATCCCGGGATTCTTGCCCACTACTCCTACCACCCTATTGTCCCTCAACCTCATTATTATGCCTTTCCCCTTCCCCAATTTTTGGGTCACTCAGACTTCCTGGTACCAGGGAGTACCCAAAGCATTGCAAGCTGTATCTGCAACTACAGCTGTTAATTCAGCTCTCACCCATTGTCCAAGTGTCCACTTGATGGGCTGCTTGACAGTCATCATAAATAATAGCCATTAATGTGATCCTCCTGTCAGGTTTGGCAGGACTTCTGTGTCTCCAGCCCCACCAGCTCTCCTAGCATTTGTGCCCTTGCATTTCTAAGTATGGGATGACATGTTAAACTTGCTTTTTTGCTGTCTGACAATACTATCACTGGAAGACCAACATCTGCTGTAATTTCTTTCACTTTCTGCCCCTCTCTCATTCTCATAAATTGTACTTCATGGCCGATCTTGCAGCAATTCCCTTCACTCTAAACTATACATGATTTTGGTACCCTCATGTTGTGAAGTCTGTAGAGCAACATCGCTCACTGTATAAATTGACAGGGAATCAATTAGTTGAGGCCAGGTAAAAGCACTTTGAAAAGGAAGCTGACAACAGAGGCCATGAAATCAGTTTTCAGAAACATAGCTCCTAATCTAAAACAGTAATGGCAAAAGGTTGTCAGACCTGATTCATGCAGATATAATAGTGTGTCAACCACAATTGCCACTGGAAAATTCATTTCAAATCAGAGCCACCCAACAACAAAACATATTTTACAATCACTTGTGTGCTGTTAAATTAAATTTCCACTCTATTTATGTATCTTTATTTACTGTTGTTCATCTGACTGCAGCCAAGAGAGTTGCAGGCAATGTGAATGTTCTTGTAATCGGCTAACAAAATGCATTAGTTCAACTCACACTCTGATTTTTCTTCCTCCTGTTAGGCGACATTACTGCTTCCACAAAACAAAAGCCTTGTCAACATGATAGGTATTAGAAACTGAGAACTTTGCAGAGAAAACCCCGTAAAATTTTTTAGATGTTGGTTGGTGATTTCAATGCCTTAATTGTAACAAAACAAGAGAAACAAAGGACTGCAGATGCTGGAATCTAGATGAAAAACACTATGATGCTGGAGGAACTCAGCAGGCCAGGCAGCATCCGTGGAGAAAAGCAGACAGTCAACGTTCTCCCACTTTAAGTAATCCCCACCCCATTCCCCAACATGCTTCTTCTCTTCTTCCCTCTCCTAGCCTATCTCTCTTTTTTCTACCCCTTTTGTTTCCTTTCTCTCTTTACCTTCGACCCATCCCCTTCTCCCCTGCACCTGCCTATCACTATCACTTACCTGCATCTACCTTTCACCATCTTGTGTCCACCCTGCCTCCCCTCTTTTGTCCACCTATCACTGCTCTGCTTTTCCCTCCTACACATCGGCCTTCCCCTTTTTTCCTATCTTCAGTCCTGGAGAAGGGTCCTGACCCGAAACATTGATCTCCTGCTTTTCTCCACAGATGCTGCCTGGCCTGCTGAGTTCCTCTACCATCATTGTGTTGCAACAAACACAAATTATTTTCTTTAAAAGCACTTGAAAGCATTTTAGAAAAAAATGTAGCCACAGCAGCCCAAGAAACACACATGACAGAATTGGACAAAATATTGACCAGGAAATCCTGGTACTTTGTCCAATTCTGTCACATGTGTTTCTTGGGCTGTTGTGGCAACATTGTCAGTGTATGTGTATAGCCCAGGTAGAACACAGAACATAGAACAGTACAGCACAGGAACAGGCCCTTCAGCCCATGGTGCTGTGCCAAACTATTTCAACTAGTAATTACACGCCTAACCAAACTGATCCCTTCTGCTGAATTAATTAAACAAGTAATTAAATGCCTAACTAAACTAATCCCTTCTGCCTACACAATGTCCATGTCTCTCCATTCTCTGCACATTCATGTGCCTATCTAAGAGAATTTTAAATGCCTCTATTGTATTTGCTCCACCACCACCCGTGACAGCACATTCCAGGCACCCACCACTCTCTACACAAAAAACTTGACCCACACATCTCCTTTGAACTTACCGCTTCTTGACTTAGATGTATGCCCTCTAGTATTAGACATTTTATCTCTGGAAAGCGGTACAGGCTGCCTACTCTGGCTATGCCTCTCATAATCTTATAAACTTCTATTAGCTCTCCCCTAAGCCTCTGCTTAGGAAACAACCCAGGTTTGTCCAACCTCTCCTTATAGCACATGCCCTCTAATCCAGGCAGCATTCTGGTAAACCTCTTCTGCACCCTCTCCAAAGCCTCCACATCCTTCCGATAATGGGGCGACCAGAATTGAATGTAATATTCCAGATGTGACCTAATCAGAGTTTTATAAAGCTGCAACATAACTTCCTGACTCTTGAATTCAATGTCTCAACTAATAAAGGCAAGCATGCCATATGCCTTCTTTACCACCATATCAACCTGTGCAGCCACTTTCAGAGAGCTATGGATTTGGACGCCAAGATCCCTCTGTACAACAACACTATTAAGGGTCCTGCCATTAACTGTGTACTGTTCCTTGACATTTGATCTCCCAAGGCGCAACACCTCACACTTGGCCGGATTAAATTCCAAGTTGACATTGCAAATTGAAAGTGTTAATTACATACATAAATTACAAATAACAGTAGTGAAGCTTGGAGACGCCCATTCTTCAGGTTTTATATACTGCTTATTTTTCTTCTTGACAGATCATAAGTTTGTAAGACCTATTAGTGATCACATCTGTGATCACTAGCAGTTAGGGACCACACAAAACAATTTCTATTTGATGCCTGTGTACCCTACAATGTCATAGGTGGCTGGAAGGTCAATATTGCTCATGCCCCATTTCACATCCAGTCTATGTCATCGTGTTAGTGGTTCATCGCTTTTTCTGACAGCCAACTTGTTCTTTTGGGAACTGCAAAGAACAGTCAGTGATATTTTCCAGTCTTTTCAGGATTATGTGCTTAATGAGCTTGTAAGTAACACAGTGGTGGATTGATATTTTTTTGGATCCTTGCAAGATTTCTTGGATTTCATGATGTCAGCCCTTTTCCAGATCATTGGAAATCTGTTACTTTCTAGGCATTAGATACAAATAACTGAAACCATCTTTTCATTGTGACAATGAGGTTGGTGACCAGAGTTGGGAATAAATTTTGCCAGTCTGGATCACTTTAATAACCATTCCAAATTAATCATCAGAGATGGGGATTGTTAAACTGAGGTTAATGGTGAATGATTTGTTTATGGATTAAGTGTCTGAACATATTGGTACAAACCTTGCTTAAATCAGTGCAGTTTTTGTTACTACATAATATGTTTGCAATGAAGTTTGCTAACACAGGACAATGTTGTCGTTTTGTACCTCTTCCTGTAAAATGGCTAATGCTTATCTTCTAGATCAAGTTATATCCAATCCTTCATTAGTGGTGACTTCAACATGCTCAGAACAACCTCATTTTCCAGGGTATATTTTCAAGCCAAGTCTTATGTATCTATGTAGTCCAGAAGCTGCCTCACACAAAAACAGTCTTGAAGGGTTACATAACAGTCCACAACTTATATGCATACAGGTGCATTTCCTGTTCGCTTGGAGATCAACTGAAGCAAAATAAGATTGTTGACCCTAACTCTGGCCACAAAGGCAAGGATTGATGAAAGTCACTTACACTATCAACTGATACCTTGAGATCTGAGGCATAGGAGGTCCAGGTGATTATGCAAACCTTTGTACATGAATCTCAAAAGCTCCTGAAAGAGACTGTGGATACTGAACTACATTGATGGTTGGTAAGCACTGGGTCAACCACTGGGAAAGCTGGGACCTGTTCCTGCAATGTTAGCTGAACCTTTCTTTAGATATAACCCTGACAGAGAAATGTGGGTCAAGCTGAATGAACAGAATCCGGAACCAGTGCTTTAGAAGCAATAACTCACAATATAAGTATCTTGGTTCATTAATGTCCCTCAAAGGGGGAAATCAGCCATTCATATTTTACGGCCTACATGAGACTCCAGACCCACCAATGTAGTTGAGTCTTAACTTCCCCCTCAATTAGCCTTGCAAACCTCCTACTTCAAGGGGCAATTTGGATAGGTGAGAAATGCTGTGTTTCCACAATGTTGACACACCGTGAAGGAATAAAAGCCCATTCCAGAGATTGGAGCACAACATTTTGGCTGACATTCTAGTGTGGACACTTCACTGAGTGAGTGCTATGTTTCTGGAAATGCCACCTTATGTATGGGTCATTAAAGCCCAGAACCTCTCTGCCCTCACACATAGTTGTAAAAGATCCCAAGGCACTATTTAGAAAAAGAGTAAAAGAGTTATTGCCACTGACCAGAGTGTCTCTCTCATTCATCATTACTAACATTCTGATTTATCTGGTTGTCATCACAGTGTTTGTGGGAGATTGCAAAGTGCAAATTGGCGGCCACCTTTCTTACAATTCGATAGTGCCTACACTTCAGAGACTGCTGTATTGGCCAAAAAGTGCTTTTGGATGTCTCATGATTGAAAAAAGGAGCTTAGAAGTAGATGATTTTCTTTAACATTTTTAAAATTAAGTATATAAACTCTATGTACAAATTGAAGAAACAATACTGACATTAAGGACATTATGACAAAGACTTTAAATGAATGCAGCAGAACAGAGATAGAGCAGCAGGACAGACCACTTTCTACATGGTACTGTTGAGAACTGCACACAATTTTGGTTTCCATATTTAAGGAAGGTTATACTTGCTTTGGAGGTAGAGCAGAAGAAGTTCATTAGGTTGATTCCTGGGAATGAAGAAGTTGTCATGACAAAAGGTTGAGCAGGATGGGCCTACACTTATTGGAGTTTAGAAAAACGGGAGGTGACCTTTTTAAACATAAGATTTCGAGGGGGATTGACAGGGTGGATGCTGAAGGGGTAATTTATATTCATATTTTCTCATGACTTGTGAGGCCAATTTCTCCATTTGCCATCTGTCAGATCTGTCCCATCAATCCCATTTGCCTACTTATTCCCCTGTAATCCATTCATTTTCCCGTGTCTATTAATTCCCACCTGACTCTTGTCGCATCCACCGACACTAGGGGTAATTTACAGCAGCTAATTAGCTCTTCAACTAGCATAGTTTCACAATAAAGTGTTGTCCATTTCAGATGGAGAGGAGGAGGAATTTCTTTTCTCAGTGGGTCAGAAATATTTTGCATTCTATACCCCAGAGAGCTGTGGAGGCAGAGGCAGTGAACATATTCAAGGTGGAGATGGACAGACATTTAAACTACAAGGGAGTTAAGGAGTATTGGGAGAGAGTAGGAAGTTGAGGTTAAGATTGGATCAGCCATGGTCTTATTTAAAGGCGGTGCAGGCTCAAGAGGCTGAGTGACCTACTCCTGCTCCTGTTTCATTAATAGGATGACAGGTGACAGATACAGTTTAGATAAGATAAGATACCTTTACTAGTCATGTACATCGAAACACACAGTGAAATGCACCTTTTGCATAGAATGTTCTGGGTGACAGCCTGCAAGTGTCGCCACGCTTCCAGCGCCAATATAGAATGCCTACAACTTCCTAACCCGTACATCTTTAGAATGTGGAAGGAAACCGGAGCACCCTGAGGAAACCCACGCAGACACGGGGAGAATGTACGAGCTCCTTACAGACAGTGGCCAGAAATGAACCCGGGTCACTGGCGCTGTAATAGCATTGCGCTAACTGCTGCGTCAATCCAGAAAAGTATGAATTGGTATATTTTTTTTAAGTAAGAACAGGGAAAGAAAGTTGTACTGCCATTGACAAGTTGTAAATGGAGTACATGAGCAATGAGACATTGATATAAAAGAGGCAGGTCATTAAAAGGTGGGTGCACAGACAGGTGCAACCATAAAGAATATAAATGCAATTTTTACTTCCAGACACTGAGGCATTATACACTAATGCAATGCAATTCTGAATTTATACAAGGGCTTAGTTTAGCTACATTTAGAAATATTATGTAAATTTGCATCAAGGCATAAATGCATTGGGACAGGTGAGGTGTACATTCTATAGAATATTCCCAGGATTAAAGAGCCACAATCTATCAAGATCTTCAAGATAATTTTAAAAATGGTATGTAATTATAAATTGATCTATTGCTAGGTAACATGGCAATGACGAGGAACTGACTCAAGATGAGAAGAAAAATACTTAAGGAGAATCTTCCAAAAAAATACTTACATAATTTCCATTTCATTCAAAAAAAAATCAGATTGTTTAACAAAAAAAAAGGCTAAAGAAAATAAACAACTGAGGGAGTGACATTGAATAAACTGGCTTACATTGAGACAAGTAGTGATGGGCTGAATGGTTTGTGGTTTTTTTTTGCAGTTACATTTTGTGGTTTTGTAACATCAATCATCTTCTACATCACCAGAGAAAACGACATTCATCAAACTCCAAGCAGACAAGCAATGCACATTATTCAGCCAACCATGGACTAAATAATTCTTCAATTCAACGGTACTTTAGTTTAAATCATATTACATTGGCTCTTGTTTGTTCTTCTTGATGTAGTTTAATACACACCAATTTTCTGCCCTTTCTTCTGATAGTGTTGACTCTTTACTGAAATGAAATTCTATCTGTGAAGCCTCTTTCCAATATTTCTGCGATAAAGCTATTAGCTCTATATGCATGAGCCTTTTTTTTAAGTATTTGTCTGTGCAATGTGGGTTGCTGGTTAGGACACCATTTATTGCCTGTTCCAAATGGTCCCCAAATGGAGAAGCTTGCTGGGCCATTTCAGAAAGCAGTTAAGATTAAACTATAGTGCAGGGGCTCTGGAGTCATAGGCCAGAAGATTTCCTTCATCCTTGCACATTAATGAACCAGTTGGGTTTTACAAATATTGCACTCACCATTATTGGTATGAGATTTATATTCCAAATTAATTCAATCACCTGATTTTATATTCCCAGCTACTGTGACAGGATTCAAAGCCATGCCTCCAGATCAACAGTCCAGATCTCTGGATCAATTATAGAGTCATTGAATGAGTGCAAAGGAGAATTACAAGAATGTTGCTGGGATTTGAGGGATGGAGTTGTGGAGAGAGGTTAAGTAGGTTTGGATTTTACTCATTGGAGCATAGGAGAATGAGGGGAGATCTTATGGAGGTGTATAAATCATGAGGGGCATAGATAGGGTCAATGTACAGTCTTTTTCCCAGGGATGGGGAATCAAGAACCAGAAGGCATAGGTTTAAGATGAGAGGGGAGAGATTTAATGGGAATCTGGGGGGCAATTTTTTTCACCCAGAGTGTGGTCCATATATGGAATGAGCTGCCAGAGGAAGAGATTGAGGCAGGTACATTAACAACATTTAAAAGGCACTTGGACGAGTACATGGATAGGAAAGGGTAGTGGGATATGGGCCAAACGCCAGCAAATGATATTAAGATATTTAAGATATTTATTTATTAGACATATATACATCGAAACACACAGTGAAATGCATTTTTTTGCGTTACTGAGAATGTGTTGGGGCAGCCCGCAAGTGTCTCCACTCTTCAGGCACCAACATAGCGTGCCCACAGCTCCTAACCTGTAAGTCTTTTGGAATGTGGGAGGAAACCAGAGCACCTGTAGGAAACCCACACAGATATGGGGAGAACGTACAAACTCCTTACAGACAGTGGCCGGAATTGAACCTGGGTCACTGGCGCTGTAATAACCATTATGCTAACCGCTACACTACCGTGCCGCCTATGAGACTAGCTTAGTTGGGATATTTGGTTGGCGTGGACCAGTGTGTGGAAGGGCCTGTTTCCATGCTGTATGACTCTTTGAATGAAGGAGAGATGAGGGACATTCAGCCCAACAAGTCTGTGCTGGTTTCTTGTGGTGTGATCTTTTCAATGCCATTGTCCTAACTTTTTCCCTCTAGCTCTGCAAATTATTTTCATCAAGTACTAATTCCCTTTCAAAAACCCTTTGTTTCCACAACGTTTACTGTATGCAAGTTACTTAACAATTTGGCCACTGTACCACATGAGTGAGTTTTGAAAAGCTACTTTGCCAAAAACCCCACCACAGCTGAACTCCTGTAGTCCTCACACATACACTTGCTGCAGGTTGTGATTAGGATCTAGAAACCTGGCCAGCATTTCCATTCCCAGTCCAGTAACTCTAAGACTTACATTAATGAACCTACTGTTAGCCCAGTCACAGATCACTGAATCAAATCTGGGATCCTTGGTGCCTGTATTATTCAATTGCTCACTGCATGGAGTTATTTTAAAAAGTAAACAGAGTTACTGGGCCATACTGGATGAGACAGTAAAGTTATATTAGTAAAGTTACCTTACACAAGTTTTGTAATGTCCCACGAGCAACCAAATGCCAAAGAAAAAATATCTCTCACTTCTACCTTCTGTAACAACTATTGACTCTTCCCACAGGCTCATCATGCATCTACTGAGGACATATTACCATAGTAGGAAAGGTTTCATCTGTTAATGTTCAGGTGCTATGTATCAAATCATCTGTGTCTGCCAGTTACTCAAGCATCACCCACATGTCATTTATCATTGCCAATTCTAAACTAGGCAGAAAGTTTAAAAGAAGGGGGTCTGAATGGTGGATGGCTGTTAGGTAAGATATTAATCTAAACACTTCACTTGACAACTGCATGTGTGATCTTTTTAATGAATGACATCTCATTTTGTACAGATGACAGAAGCTGTCACCAACAATTGAATATATGTAGTGCTTTTAACATGGTAGAATATCCCAAGGCAGCTCAAACAAGTGCAAGAAATACCAGACGTCAAGCAAAAAAAGCAAAAGTTTGGAGAACTGACCAAAAGTTGAGTCAAAGAGGTCAGTTTTAAGGAATGTCCTAAAGGAGAGGCAAAGGAGCTTCTGGAAGAAATTCAAGACATGGTAACAAGGATGAGGTAAAGGTAGATGGAATGTCCAAGATACACAACTGAGAGAATACAGGATGTGAGGTAGAGATGGGATGGGATTGGAGAAGGTGGGTGTACATAGGTGGGATGGAGGAAGTTATGAAGATGGTGAGGAACAAATTAATAAAGATATTTCTTCAATTTTTCACAAATAGGGCACTGCTGAAATGGGAACCAATGAGAATGGACTAAGCAGGTGCAAGATATGATGCGGCAATGAAGATTTGGTTGGCCTGGTTTAGTGATTGTTCATGGCAGGTAACAAGCTGGAAGAGCATTGAAGTAAATAAATCTGTAAATAATTGTGAAGTAAACTGTAAAGTAAATAAATTAAAGTAAATAAAACAAAGACACAAACAATGCTTTCGACAGTGTTAAGCGAGGTAGGGTTGGGTGACTGCAGTGTTACAGTAGTGTTGGGTACAGCAGAGTTGAAGCATAAAATGTTACTGCAGTATTGAGCAAGGCAGGGATGGGGGAATGCAATATGATGGTTGTGTTGGGGATATGCAATAATACAGCAGTGGGAGAGAATGTCAGAGATGGAATTAAAAATTAGAAAGATGAGAGGTTATACACTTTGGTGTACATAACAGAAAAGCAGAGTATTTGTTATATGGTGAGAGATTGGATAGTGTTGGATGTCCAAAAGGACTTGAGGACCAAGTCATTGTGGATCAATGTGCAGATGCAGCAATTGATTAAGTGAATCTATCTTACAAGAACAACGAAGGTTTCTGCAGTTTTTCAAGGCCTCGGTGAGACTACACCTGGAGTACAGATGACCCCTATATTACGGTGAGGTTGTGTTCCTAGAAAACTGTCTGGATCACAATTTTTTGTAATGCAAAACCCTATTTCCCATTGAACTCCATGTTATAAGTGGAGATGCATTCTTATGGGATGTTTTTCTCTCAGCAGCAATGATGAGCAAAACAAAGGAGCTGGTCATTGATTTCAGGAAAGGGGGCGGTATACATGCACCTGTCTACATCAATGGTGCTGAGGTTGAGAGGGTTGTGAGCTTCAAGTTCCTAGGAGTGAACATCACCAACAGCCTGTCCTGGTCCAACCACGTAGACGCCACGGCCCAGAAAGTTCACCAGCGCCTTTACTTCCTCAGGAGGCTAAAGAAATTTGGCATGTCCCCTTTGACACTCACCAACTTTTATCAATGCACCATAGAAAGCATCCTATCTGGATGCTTCATGGCTTGGTATGGAAACTGTTCTGCCCAGGACTGCAAGAAACTGCAGAGAGTTGTGGACACAGCCCAGCGCATCACGGAAATCAGCCTTCCCTCTATGGACTCTGTCTATACCTCTCGCTACATTGGTGAAGCAGCCAACATAATAAAATACCACTCCCACCTGGGTCATTCTCTCTTCTCCCCTCTCCCACCAGGCAGAAAATACAGGAGCCTGAGGGCACATACCACCAGGCTCAAGGACAGCTTCTATCCATGGTGTTATGTCTTATGACTATTGAACCGTTCTCTTATACAATGAGATGGATTCTTGACCTCACAATTTACCTTGTTTGACCTTGCACCTTATTGTCTACCTACAATGCACTTCCCTGTAGCTGTGACACTTTACTCTGTATTCTGTTATCGTTTTTACCCTGTACTACCTCAATGCACTGTGTAATGAATTGATCTGTATGAATGGTATGCAAGACAAGTTTTTCACTGTACCTGGGTACAAGTGACAATAATAAACCAATACCAATACTAACTCCCCAGTAGATTTCTTTATTTTGTTTTATATTACCTGTGTCTCATTGTCTGGATATCATGTCAGGAAGCCCTTTCCTGGACATGATATTGTGGACTTGACTAGTCAAGGACTTGACTAGCCTTTGGCAACTGTGTTGATTTTTCTGCTGCAAACAGACAATGAGAATTGATTTATCATTTAACATAACCTTCAATATCCAGGGCCGCAGCAACATTTCAGCAGTAATTCACGGGCAGCAAGTCAGATGCTTTTGCTAATACTGCATTAATTATGGAAAACACTTGGAAAAAAAATGCTAGACAGCAAAATGAACCTACTGTACTAAACAAGCCACATTATCAACACATGGGTCAAGAAATGCCAGTTGGAAAAAAAAGTGAAGAAATTTGTTGTTATTTTCACATTTTGTGTTTATTTATTTAACTTCTGCCCCACATATATTCCATAAGAGCAAATTTTATTCCATACCTCGGATTTTTGGGTAGTGACTTGTGAATTCTGTAAGGTTGAATTTTCATGACCCAAATGGCCATAATGTCGGGTTTGTCTGTATTGTGTACAATTTTGGTTTCTTTACCTTGGAAAGGATCTACTTGATGTAAGAACATAAGAGCAGGAGAAGGCTACCTGGCCCTTCAGCCAGGCTGCTAGTCAAGCCTCAACTCCTCTTACGTGCTAGTTCCACTGAGTCCTCAATTCCCTGATTTTTCAAAAGAATGATTTACCTTCTCTTTAAATACGTTCACTGATCCAGCCTCTGCAACCCTCTGGGAGAGAATTCCAAAGATTCACCACTTTCTTTGTGCAGAAACTTTTATGAAACTCAGTTTTAAATGACTACCCCTATCTTGTAACTGTGTCCCCTCATCTAAGACTCTCCCACTCATGGAAACATCTACACTACCATGCCCCTTAAGGATCTTATGTTTCACTAAGATCACCCCTCATTCTTCTAAATTCTGAACAATACATTCTAACTGATAGGACAAGAGGACAAGTCTCTCATTCAAGCCTAGGGTATCTCTTCATCTGGGTTGCCCCCAATTTAGTACATCCTTTCTTACAAAAGTGTATCAAAATCTATTAAACATTTTTCCATTTTCGTTAAAATATGGAGGGAAAATCATGTTTGACTGGTACCAGAAATGGCAGATGTGACACATGAGCAGAGATTGAGAAGATTGGGACTGCATTCTCTAGAGTTTAGAAGAATGAGGAAAGAACTTATCAAAACATATAAAAGTCTTAAAGGTCTTGACAGACCAAAGGGAAGACATCTTCCCTGGTTGAGGAGTCTAGGACCTGAAGGTATAGTTTTAAAATATGGAGTGGCCTCAGGACTGAGATGAAGAGAAATGTTTTCCACACAGTGTATGGTGAACATTTGGAATTCTTTACCCCAGAGGGTTGTAGATGCTCTTTCATTATGTTCATTTGAAACACAGATTGATAGATTTCTGGACAACATTGGAATCACGGGTGAAAAACACTATGATGCTGGAGGAACTCAGCAGGCCAGGCAGCATCCGTAGAGAAAAGCAGGCAGTCAACATTTCGGGTCAGGGCCCTTCTTCAGGATTTGGAAATATTCTCCATCTTACTTGTAGGGCTCACACCAACAAAATCATAACTACCTTTAGAAGATTGTGCTGTGGTATCCTTTGTTTCTTTCCAATCAACAGTACTTCTGCAGACATTTTAAACCTTAACACGATTAGGGTAATTAAAGGCTCTACTGGGTTTATTGCAAACTATTAAATACCACTTCTGAATTAAAATTCTCAGATTTAAAAGCATATTATGATGTTTTACTGTTATTGTGGCTTCCTCACATGTTTACAATTACCAGATCCTGATGAAATAGCATAAGGTAACAGATTTGAGATGAGGCTCAGCGGGAGTGGGGCTGGGGAGGAGAGGGGGAAATAGATCTCCCATCAGACATTTTATGGTTGTTGGAAACTCTGGATGAACTGCATAAATGGATTTCCAACCTTTTGCAAAGTTTCAGTGGATAATACAATGGGAAATTCCTGAGAAAATTCCTAGTTGGCATCACGAGAAGCACTATCAGCAGCAATGAAACATCTGTCAGAATGGATAGGTACTTTCATAAATGTGAAATACCTCATCTTGAACTGCAGTTT
Organism: Pristis pectinata; assembly: GCF_009764475.1. Taxonomy (NCBI): domain Eukaryota; kingdom Metazoa; phylum Chordata; class Chondrichthyes; order Rhinopristiformes; family Pristidae; genus Pristis; species Pristis pectinata. The sequence continues at coordinate 17,473,741 of NC_067407.1, forward strand.
TACAATAAAGAAAAATCTCACAGCAATTTTTTAACTTTCACCTCCATTTGTTTACCTTGTGCATTTATATTATGTTCAGGGTTTATCTTTTTCACTTATTACTCAGTTTCATGACATCATGAAGTATTTTATGAATGGAATTTGTTTTTATAGGGATGTATGCCATTCTCAGTTTCTCATTTTGTGCAATTGTCCTCTTCATGGTTCTCAAAATTTGACAAATCTAGATTATTAAATCCCAGAAAATCAAATAGAGTTTATGTTAAGCAGGGTGAAATTCTGGAGTATATTTAAGATTATGATTCTCAACTAATCATAAGTAGTGAGATCAAATGACATGGTTCAAAGTCTGAGACAAAGGAGTCAGGTGCCAGCTCACAAGAACTGTTAGATTGATGGCATGGAGAGGCAAGGCTTTGCCCCAGACTGGAGCAAGGAAAGGCCCTGAGATGCAGCTGAGTCCCAGCTCAAGAGTAGGAAGCCGCCTGAGAGATGGAGCACAGCTGAGTTCAGAGCAGGATGTGGCCCAGGAGATAGTGCAAAGCCTGAGCTTGGAGTGGGAGAAAGTCAGGGAGATGGAGCGACGCCCCAGTTCAGAGCCAGGGGAGACTCAGGAGAAGAGCATACTCCCAGCCTGGAGAGGAAGGCGGCTTGGGAGAAGGGCACAGCCCCAGCTTGGAGCTGGACAAGGGCAGGGAGAAGGGCACAGTCCCAGCTTGAAGCAGGAGGAGGCCTGGAAGAAGGACACAGCCCCAGCTTAGAGCAGGGGAGTTGGGAGAAGGACATAGCCCCTGCTCAGAGTGCCTGATCCCTTAGCCAATCTGCTTACTGGAGGAGGAAACCCTGGAGCAGAGCCCAGGTCAACTGGACGTTCATCCTCTGCAAGATGGAGTACCTGGACATCTCGAACAGGAGCTTGACTTAAGTACATTACCCCAAATTCAAAGTGCCAGTTTGCATTAGATATCATTCCAAGTTGCAGGATCTCTTAAAGACATTCCCATCCCACAATTTACACACATAACTCAGACCCACGCCATGATCAACCAATGAATTCAGTTAGCTACAGCATGGACCATCTTTGAAAGAGTCATGAGGTAACCAGAAAAAGCTATAAAGCTAGGTCTGAAGGATCAGGGTCCATTGAACAGAGCTACCTCTTTCCTCATTCCTTGAAAATTCACCACTCTGTCTTCCCTGGCTTGCACCTCTTACATCTTTCCTGGTCCTGACCAATCAGTTCTGGTGAACCATGTGCCAAAATCAGCTGCAGTCTGGAGGACCAATACATTAGATGTCAGTGTATGTATTAAACACGAGGGAAAGTCAGTAGCCAGGATGATATGGAGAATTTCCATTAAACTGAGAGTACAGTCAGAATGAAACGCAAAGAGGAATATCCTTGAAAGGAAGTGATAAAAAGTAGCAAGGTTAACATTAAATATTGTTAAGTTCTTCATCTATCCACTTTAACTTTTTTTTTTGTTTCCTTTTTTAATTCCCAATTTCAACCTGGAAAATAACCAACAACGAATTCCTGGGAAACTTAGTTAAAACTAAACACAAAAATACAGAACGTGATTGTGTTTTAATTAACTTGGATGAATCATTTGGTGATGATAATTCTTGCTGATGACTGTTAATAAATTGATTAAACTTCTATAGAAATTTCATATACTTCATTTTGATAATTACACAGGTGCCAAGATGTATGGCACCAATGACACATTGGTTACCTCTATTAACTTGCATATACCCTATGACAACATAAATACCTTAATACAAACACTTTATTTTTGCTGTTTATCTAGTGTTTTTCATATGTAATCTCTTACAGAATATGAATTACAAATCTGACCTTTTGTGTGAGTGTTTATAATGTTTTCAGCTCAGAATCCCAGCAAATTCAAGCAGATTTGTATACAATAACATGGTCTCTACTCTGCCCAATAAAAGTTCTTGGTCTTGACCTCTTTACAGCAATCCTGTCTGCCTTGTATGATACGTTTCCAATTCTCACATCAGGTACCTTGCAGCTTCTTGGTGTGAAATTGCCAATTTCATGTCATTTAGTGCTCTGGGTCCATGCCAATTGGAAGCTAGAACACATACTGCCCAAACACATTTCAGGCCAAGATTATTACAGCCAGCAGCGACAGGCGATGTCAGTCTCATCTGGATTCAAGCATAAATCACAAAAATGCAGAGCTTCTGTCTAATCAGTCATTTTAAGCTGTAGTCCAATAATTAATGTATGTTGTTTATTTGCTGTGCATTTTAGACAATTGTTCACTTTAAATTAAATGTGCTTAGCTTGGTAAATTCTTAAGACAGGTGTGCAATAAGAAGGGAATATTTTAATAGCAACTTGTACTTGTACTTGTGTAGTACTGTTGGTCCCATCAACATGATCCTGAGGGATTTTGACAGAATGGATGTGGAGAGAATGTTTTCTCTTGTGGGAGAATCTGGAGCAAGGGGTCACTGTTTAAAAATAAAGTGTCACACATTTAAGACAGAGATGTTTTCTCCCAGAGGGTCATGAGTCTTCGGAAGTCTCTTCCTGAAAGGATGGTGGAAGCAGAATCTTTGAAATTGTTTAAGGCAGAGATATATTGATTTTTGAAAAGCAAGGGAGTGAAAGGTAGGCAGGAATGCCAAAATGAGGTTACGATCAGATCAGCCAAGGTCTTATCAAATGGCAAAGCAGGCTTGAAGGGATGAATGGCTTTTACCTGCTGCTAATTCATATGTTTGTCTGGTACTTTTAATGTAGCTGATGTCTCAAGGTGTCACGGGCAATAATAAAACAAAATTTGACAACTAACCACATATTGTGCTATCAGTACAAAGAGGTAAGCTTTAAAGATGATCTTAAAGATGAGAAAAAAAATAGATAGGTTTGTCAAATATATTCTAGAACCGAAAGGGTGCTGAGATCTCTGAAACCAGACAGATAAGTCCATGAAGGAATTCGTAAACAATGGTGACAAATTTTAAAATCAAGGCACTTCCAGACCAAGAACATAATCAGCGAGCACAAAGGGCATCAGGAAAATGAGCAGTGTATTCTGGAGTTTTGGGTGAGTTTATGGAAGGCCAGATGGCAGAGGATTAGAGTTGTCAAGGCAAGATTCAGCAAAGGCATGGATGAAAGTTTCAGCTGCAGATGAACTGAGGCAAGATCATAGTTGGACAATGCAGCAGAGGCAGAAATAGGTAATCTTCATTTGGTTGGAAGGTCATCCTATGGATGTGTGCTGGTCATCTATACGACCTATACTAACTTCTTAGATCAAGGTACTGATTGAACCATATTCAAGTTTGCTCATAATACATACAGTAGCTGGGTAGCATTCACTCATCTAGCACAGATACAAGTGTCCAAGTGACTTCTTTCTGTGTATCTCCTATGATCTCTGCGTGTTAGGTGGGAACATTATGTGTGAGAAGGATGTCATTTATCTGCAAAGACACTTGACTAAGTGAGTGTGAGGCTGAGGGAAATTAGCAGACAGTATAATATGGAAGAACATGAGGTTGTTCATTTTGATATAAAGAATGGAAAAACAATACTGTTGGATGGCAAGAAACAAATAAATGTGTATTCAGAAGTATCTTGGTACTTTGTATACAAAATGCATTTTGTTAGTTTAAATTCAGGTACAGCAAGCAAGTAAAAAGCTAAACGGGAAATGGTACATTGTTTTTTACTGCAAAGGAATGGGAGTATTAGAAGTGGGAAGTCTTGCTAATACTGTACAGAACTTTGGTGAGATGAGAGCAGTAATACTGAGTGTGGTTTTGGTCTCCATGCATACTGAAGGATAAATGCAAAATAAAATATTAAATAGTGTCCAGAGATGAGGAAGGGTTCAACGTACCTTATGGGGTTTATAAAAAGGAGAGATAAGATCACTTAAACATTGGAGATTCTGAGAGGCATTGGCAAAATGAATGCTCAAAGACTATTTTGTCTTGCTGGATAGTGTAGAAGGGGGGCAAAGACTCAAAGACTTGGCCACTTAGGATTGACATGAAATTTCTTGTGGATCGTAAGATTTCCCAGTCACAGATGCTGTGGCAACTCACTCAGTGAAGATGCACAATGCCGAAATGCGTAATTGTTGGTACTGTAAAGGAATTAAGAGTGACAGGGGCTATTTGGGAATGTGAATTGAGGTGAAGGATCAGCTGGATCACACGAATGGTGTTTGCAGCCACACAATTGATGACATCATGTACAGGGAATGGAATGCATTGTGGGGAATCCAGGCAATGGTTTTGCTCTTCCAAATATTAACTAAAGGAAGTTTTGAATACTTAATTGGAGGAATTTTCCAATACTTAATTGAAGGAAAGCAGCATGCCAGTTTAGAGGACAGATGATGCATTGAATAGGTATATTCAACACAAATGTAGAACTGATGTGCTTTTGGATGGTGCCAATGAGAGACTACATGTAGATGAGAAATAAGTGTAGCCAAGGACAGAATTTTGGGACACTTCAGAAGCAAGAGTGTAAGAGCAGGAAGAGACTCATGTGGATATATAAAATTGGAAGCAAGCATAATCAATCCTACCAAGCAGGATAGTTGAGGAGAGATGTTGGAGAAAGATATCATGATCAACTGTGGCAAAGACTGGAGACATGTTGAAAAACATGAGGGATAATTTACTATGGTCACTATCACTCAGATGTGATCTGTGCCTTTGATGTGGCCCTTTCAGATCTGTAAAATCAGTGGAAAACTGTTTGCAGGAGTTCAAAAATGGTGCTGTGGGAGATTTGGACAATGTTCAAGGACTTCGGACAGGAGACAGATACGAGAAGAAAGAAAAGATGGTGAAGGTGATAGTAGCATTAAGAGAAATACTAAGCATGCACGTCGATGCTATGATCTTGGTTATCATGAAAAATGTCCTGATGATGCTTTTATTCTAAATTAATAAGTGAAGAATGAGAAAATATTTCAGATGAAAAAAAATGTCCAAAATGATTTTTCACATTGTATAAACATCACTTCAAGTAATTGATATGGCAGTATTATAATAGTTGACAATAGGTAATCAAAATGGTGAAATGAACATATTGTTTTTAAAATATCCTATTTGATATGCCTCGACACCAAATCTTACAGAGCCACATTATATTCTGCAACAATTTCCACTCCTGCCAGACTTTTATTAATACAAGACATCAAGTCTCACAATGATAAAACCAGGTTTAGTATATTCAATCAAAAGTCTTATGGACCACCTATTTATTCAATCATAAAGCATTATTTTTTCCACAGTTTAGACCTAGTGCTGGACGATAAATAATTTTATAAAAATATCATGTAAGAAGCTGTTCAGATTGATTTATATTTGATTTGACATGATGGGAAGCATTTTTCTGTGTTTGAATAATATTAATTTATTTTTTGCTTAACCAAAACAGATAAGGTAGTTGGTAATAAGAGTGGTTATGTCACAACACAACGTTAAGCTCATTCTGAAAGTATCTTTTTGCTCATTCTAAGACATCACAAGTTGGAGAGTGAATAGTTGATACAGCTGATAACACCAGCACTTTGAATTCCATAAAGCTGTAAGATTATTTGTTGCCAGCAGTAAATCTCTATGTCATATAATTATAGTAAATTAGAGAGAACCAGGCATTAATTATTATAAATAGATGCAACAGAAAAATCAGAGCTCTACTGATAGTACACATCGACATGCATTAGCACTTCAAGTATTGTGCACTGAGTTAAAATGTTAAACGTAACGCTGCATAAAAACTTGAAGTGTATTTATTGCAACAATTATCCTGGGGTTATAACTTTAAATATAGGTGTTTGCAATTTGGTTTTGTAACTTAATATAAATAGGTTTGACAAAACTATCAAGATATATGCCTCATTAGCTGTACCCTGCTAGCAGATGCTCACTATCAATTATTTAAGATAATCCAATAGCCAGCCGTAATTCATCCACTTCACCAAACCGACTCAGATCTTGCGATGATGCCTCATCCTCAAACATTTTTACTTAAAATATCAGCTGGAGTATTCTAAATTTCTACAATTATCCTGTCCTTTGTTTAGAATGATGACTTTTCTGAATCTGGTTAACTCACTATTAAAAAGGTTCTGAATTACATCTGTGATTAGTGGCCCTTTATATGTAAAAATACTAAATTACTTATCAGTAAGTTGTTCATTCTTTAAAGTTATCCTATGGACTGATGAAAGCATGAAGTACAAAGTCAACACGTTAAAATGGAAAAACAAACATTGGAGACAATTGGTTTTTCAAGGCTTTTCTATTTGGAACCCCATCACCTCTTGCTTCCCATACATACATAAATGTATATACATACAGCACCCTCATGTGGTCGCACTCTTTTATTTTAAACTATGATGGCTGAAGGAAAGCTTTACTTAAAAAAGACAATAAATCCCTTTGATGCTTGCATGTATATATGACACACAAGGAGTGTGTAACTTTGAAAGTAATCTGTTAAGAATGGTTGTATGCTCTCCTTTATAGCAAAAAAGCTGGTTTTGCTCACAACCACCATCAACAAACCAAATAAGTGTAAGCAAAAATCCATTGTGATTAAGACAATGGCTGGATAATATACACAGGAAGTAATAATATGTGGAGACTAAATAATGAAGAATATGACGCAAATAAGATGCACATTTTCTTCCTTTGGTATTTCCACATGCCACAGGTAACCACCCATGATTTTAGTCATAGGAGGACCTTTCTGATTAGGATTTGTGATCACAGTAAAGGTTTGAGAAACTCTGTAATTATTCTTAACCTAATCCAAATAATAACTCCAATTTTCAGTTGACTGTTTTTATCTAAACATCATTAGTAGAGAGCAAGCCATTATGATGGAGATGTTGCAGGAGGTTTTTATTGGCTACAACTGCTTTAATCTTTGTCATGACTGGCAGAAGAGATACTGGTTTAAAGTTATCATACGGGCCTTTGTCTATTCATTTCTAAGTTTGATTGACTCCTGTGGACAGTTATTTTCCATTTATGAGAAAATAAGTGTTTGACTGGAAGAGATGAAGCAGGAAGAATAACTAAATCTTTGTATCAGCTTTTTTCCAGGAACAACCTTTTAAAGGGGAATAATTAACTTTTCCTACTGATTCTCATTCAGCAAACTGTACAGTTAAAGTTCAAACAATATTCGATACCTGATCTTAGCTGATTTTGTTGATTATGATATTCAAAAACACTTACATCTCCACTGACTGTCTTACTTAACAAGCATGACAACTCCACTGGACTTGATTTCAGAATAAGGTGAACATACACAATCATGCAGCTTAGTTTTCAAAGTGTTTGATACCTATTTCATGTTCAGGAAAGACCATCACAATATTGAGACTTGATATGGAAATGTTCTCTTTTTTTTGGTTGCTTGTTTCTATACTAACACAAGCTATCCTTCTGGGCTCTGAAAAGGTCCAATAGCCAGTTACTTTGATTAGAAAGATTTCCTGCAGTATTAAATCGGTTCCACTTGGTCAGAGTCCAAGTGTGATCTGGCACTAGCCAATAGCTTGTCTGAAAATACCAAGCTTGGTTAGATAGATACATTATTACAACAATTACACTTGAAAATACTTAATTGGCTATACAGCACTTTGCAATATCATAAGATAATGGAAGAAGCTATTTATCCGTTTCTTTCTTAACCAATTGACGGCAACTTGGCTGATGACTAAGCAGCCAAAAATTATTGCTTTTAAGTGTTTAGCCTATCTGGAAATGAAGTAGCATTACAATAGCTGGACAGCAAAGCAGTTGGATATTATTAGAAAACTACAAACAAGCACAAATGATCTTAATGATCTGTTTGTTTGCTTGTTAGCTACTTAGCAATTAACAGCTGAAGTTATTAGTATTAGGATAGTGCCCTTTGTGTCAGTTGAAAGTTATTTCAAAACTGTTTGACTTCAGGGCAGAGTGATGTATTTACCGTTGGTGACTTGGATTGAAGACAAACTCACTTAAAGCTCTGCTTTTTTTGCTGTGTGCTCATTTATAAAGAAATCTGAAAAAGTTAATTGATTCTTAATTGGCTATTATCTTATTGGCCACTTGTAGCAACGAAAATGAGGCATAAGCAGTCAATTTACCAACACTATCAAAACTTATAACACCAAATTGAGACAATCAAGTGGTTCAAAGCAAATATCTAAATAAACTGGGCTAGCAAAGAAAGGAAATTTACCTAGTAATTAGGTTACACATGCTGTTTACTATGGAGCTGCATGAATGAAAATATATACTTTACATGCAGTGAAATATGAATACAATAGATTTCAGGTGGTTTCACAACACTGAAAATTCAACTAGACATTTCTTGGCTTCCCAATGAGATTTTCAGAAGAACATAAAATTACATCATTTCCTGTGCTGTCCACCTGTTGGAGTACTGTGGGGTTGGCCTTGGGGCAATTATGGGGGGATACTCTCATGACAGCAAGGTCCTCACAGCACAATACTGGACTCAGACCTCAGTAGGTCCAAAGTAAACTTTTCTTTTGTTTCCCTGTCCCCTTTAGGAACTGACTCGCTGATCTTCCTTTCACTCGGCTATTCAAGTAACAATCTCAGACCCTTCAAGTAACAATCTCAGACCCTTCAAACATCCCCATACATGGCATCAACAACGAGATTGCTACCTCTGACCAACCCCTCCCTTTTACATTTTTTTTTCCCTTACTCCAGTCTCTAGTAGAGCACTATAATTTCCAAACCTGGGGATGGCACATTTTTGGGGTGCACTAGGATTTCTAGACCTTTGTCTTCCAGAATTGATTTGTGCCTCATCTTAAATTTATGCTACATGCTTTCCTGCAGTGTTCCAATTGAAAAGGACACAGGTGGGAAATAGATCTACAATGTAATGCAATTGGTTCTCCAACTCAAGCTCCTTTCACATTGCTCCTCTCTCCAATCCTATTTGAAAGAAACAAAGATATTTCATTTGTTCATGTTCATGTGATGTGGATATTGCTGGCAATGCCAGCATTTATTGCCTATCTCTTTTTGTCCTTGGGGTAATAATCTCTTAAACCACTGAAAAGCTTCTGGTGAAGGTACACCCACATTGTTGTTGGATGGAGCATTCCAAGATGTAGTAATGAAGAAGAACAGACAATTTATTTCTAAGTCAAGAACAGCATGTGGCTTGGAGGTGCTGCACTTGTTGTCTTATGTCCTGTTTGGTGATAGAGGTCAGGGGTTTGGGAGGTGATGCCACAATAGTTTAGGTGAATAATTGCAATACACTTTGTAGGTGGTTTTTGGAGCATTCATGGTGCACTGCTGATTGTTTAGGGAGGTGGATGGGGTGCCAATCAATTGTGTTGCTTTGTTGTCGATGGTGTCATGCTTCTTGAGAGTTGTTGCAGCTGCATTCATCCAGATAACTGGGGAATATTCCATCACATTCCTATTAGTTGCTTCATGGATGGTGGAAAGGCTTTAGGATGAGTCGCTCACCACAAGATACCAAGCATCTGATCCACTCTTGCAGCCACGTTATTAGTTTGGTTGGTTCAGTTAAGTTTTGGGTCAATGGTGACTCCCCAGAAAGTCGATTGTGGAAGACTCCACAATGGTAACATAGGAACATAGAAAATGGAGTGAGAGTAGGCCATTCAGCCCTTCGAACTTGCTCTATGTGATCATGACTAACCCTCTATTTTAATATCATATTCCTGTTTTCTTCCAATTTCCCTGCATGCCTTTTGTGCCTAGACATCTACCTACCTCATCTTAAAATATGTTTAATAATCTGGTCTCCATCACCTTCACTGATAGAGAATTCAACAAGTTCACAACTCTCTAAGTGAAGTAACCTTACCTTATTTCAGTCCTTGACCTCTTGTCCTGCGATTGTGACCCCTTCTTCTAGACTACTCCAACCATGGAAAAATATACGCTAACCCTGTCAAAATTATGTACAGTTCAATGGATCCCTTTCTAAACTTTTATGAATATGGACCTAGCTGACCCAATCTCTCCTCATAGGGCAGTCCTGCTATCCCAGGAATCAGTCTGGTGAATCTTCACTGCACTTTCTCCTTGCCAAGTAGATAAAGAGACCAAAACTACACACAATATTCCAGGTGCAGTCTCACCAAGGCCCTGTTTTATTGCGGCAAGACATCCTTGCTTCTGCACTCAAAACCTCTTGAAATGAAACCAAAAGACATTTTGTCTGCATGTTCGCTTTCAGTGACTGGTGTACATGGATACCCAGATGCCTTTTTACATCAAAGTTTCCCAATCTTTCATTATTTAATAATACTCTGCCTATCTACCAAAGCTGATAACTTCACATTTATCCACATTAAACTATATCTGCCATGTGTTTGCCCAATCATGTCAAAATCTTGAAGCCTCTTTCCATCCTCCCTACAACTTGTATTCCCTCTCTTATTTTCAGCACACTTAGAAATATTACAGATTGTTCCCTCATCTAAATCAGTGATATCTATCGTGAATAGCTAGAATCTGAACATTGATCCCTGAATTAAGCTACTAGTCATCACCTGCCACGCCAAGAATTTGCCTTTGAATAGCAAAGTTAAGCAAATTGAAGATGTGGCATTATTTTAATTCAAATAACTGACCACTCATCAGCCAATGTGTGAACGCTGTCTAAGTTTTACTGTACATGGCATTGAGTACTTCACTTCGAGGAACTGTGAATGGATTTCAACATTGTGTAATGATCGGCAAACATTTCTGGAGAAACAAAGGACTGCAGATGCTGGAATCTAGATGAAAAACACGATGATGCTGGAGGAACTCAGCAGGCCAGGCAGCTTCCGTGGATAAAAGCAGGCGGTCAACATTTCAGGTGAGGGCCCTTCCTCAGGACTGAAGATAGAAAAAGGGGAAGCCCGATATATAGGAGGGAAAAGCAGAGGAGTGATAGGTGGACAAAAGAGGGGAGGTGGGATGGGCACAAGGTGGTGATAGGTAGATGCAGGTAAGAGATAGTGATAAGCAGGCGCAGGGAAGGAGGGGAGAGCAGATCCACCGGGAGATGGTCAACGGTAAGGAGAGAAAGGAAAAAAAAAGAAGGGGGTGGGGATTACTTAAAGTGGGAGAATTCAGTGTTCATGCTGTTAGGCTGCAAGGTTCCAAGATGGAAAATGAGGTGCTGTTCCTCCAGTTTGCACATGATTTGTGCTCTAGCAGACATTGAGATGATCGATAAGCGAGGGATAGCAACATAGGATAGTTACACTCTGAGGATTTGGGTTTTCTTTCCTCATCATCACTCATCAGGGATGGTTGTCAGATTTATTGGCCTTCCACAGTTGAGATTGACACTGGTGAGGAGACACCTTCCTGAAGATTTAGTGCTTATGGGGAACTCCTTCAGTACTACATGGCAGTACAAACATTATTAATGAACAAGTGCATAGAACGAGAAAATATAGAGATAGTTGCCCTCAATTCACTAGGAGAAGCATGTTAAGACTTTACCCTATGGTAGGAAGTAGCTCTTATAAGTCATCGATATCAATTGTGCACATGGTTTACACTTCAAGCATTATATGAATTGTGGATTGTAATGTAAGTTGGGAGTGGTGACAATACAGCTTTTTAGAAGGGGGAAGAGTTGATACCCTACTGCAGCAGATGCAGAATCTGAGATTCTCTTGCTGCCAGAGTATGTTCTCCACCAGTTTCTAGTTAATGATAGTTTTCAGGACATTACGAGTGCAGGAGGGCAAGAGTGCTATGAGGTTATGGAACGGGCAATAGTAGTGCTGTTCAATACAGAAGGGAAATGGTAAGGCTTCCTGTTGATGGAGATGGTGGTTGTCAGCCTTTATTGTGGCACAATGACAACTTAACTCTTAATATTCCAAATCCCTGCAGTGACACATTCTTGCTGCATTCCTGCATGGATTGCTTCTACCCCTTGCCCCACCTAATGAAGTGGGGTCCTAAAATGAACCTCAGGAAAATTAGGCATCCCATGACAGTGCCTCAAACTTTCTCACCATCTGCCATTTCTTCCTCCTTCCCCATCTCCTACTGCTGTCTCTGACATTTTCTGGCAAGGATGCAGCGATGATAATGATGGAGGAGACCCAGGAGTGTTCTGCAAACTGCAGCACAGCTGGACCACTACCTGCAGTTGATGGTGGGTCACTGTCACTGCATCTGAAAACCTTAGCTTGCAAGTACACTGCTCCTCAGACAGGTGGAGACCTCTTGGAAGAATCTTGAAGGATTGGCCTCCTGATGAGGTATTCCACTTCCAATGAATTCCTCCGGCAATGCTTTGCCTATGACTCCTCTCTTCCTGCTCCTGGTGATATTAGGGGTCCAATGGGACCACCATTAAAGCGCCTATGTTTTGAACAAAATAGAAGGTCAATGAATATATCTCCACAAATTGTGCAAGTCCAAAGTGCAACCAGCTGACTCCAGAAAGTTCACCTCCAATTGAATCCCCAACAAGCTACAAGATGTAATTCCTTTATGTGGTCCATTTGGCTATTCTGGCCTGATTCATTGTAATCCACAGTGTTATTTTCATTGATGTGAATCAATCAACAGAGTTAAATTGCATATTGAACTGTGTCACCCCTGCATGTGCCAGGTATGTGGGCTAGAAGTGTGCACAGAATCACACTCTGATTCAAGCTGTCAAATCGCTCAACATGCACAAGACCTGCGATAATCTACCATTCATGATTCTCAATTGGTTTCGTGCGATTGATAATGCCTAATATAACGTATAACTCCAGAATTAATTTCCATGACTTTGGCCCAGATTCTCCTGAGAAATGCTAGCTGTTGCATTTCCCTATCTACTGTAACTGTTAGGAAGTTGGTGACTCTTGTATGCTCAAACACACAATTTCTGAAGTTGCTGAAAGGTCCTCTCTGCCTGTGCTCAACACTGGACTCTTCATAAGTCCAATGGCAAAGCATCAGTCCTCTGCAATTTCCCAGCAGATGCACAGGGAAATCTATCAACTAGGTTCTGCACTTTATTTATTTCAATTGAGGGCAATGCTGCAAGTGAGAGAGGTCACTTTCAGGTAAGTTACATGTTTTTGAATTCATTAAGTTAAATTAAATATTTTAATTGTTTTCCAATGATTCAAATGTCTTAATTTTAATAAGTTCAAAATAGTTAAAGTTAATAGTTTCTGAATGTCAGATTTTTACAAACAGTCAAAGTTTTTGACAGTTATGACAGCTAGTAAGATGGACATTATGTCTTAGCTAGTTGGTCAAAGAATTCCATAGGTGGGGCTTGCTGTTTACTGTTGGAGTTCTAGCCGTCTGCAGGCCTTGCTGATCAGTTTGGAGTGCGGTTCACATACTATGCTGCTGTTGGAAAATCCACTTCAGGTAAGTGTGGTCCTAGTGGCTGGGGAGAGGAGATTCCAGGCAGCGCACTCCTGTGAGGGAATTCTGGGCCATTGAAAGATGCAAGAGGCTGAAAGTGATCTTGAAAATATGGATGATGCAACACTCCGTGTTCACTTATAGTAGGAAAGCAACAAACAAAGGAAACAAAATACGCTGCCAAATCTGTACACTGCAAGTCTGAGGTGGCCATGCTGAAGACTGTAAAATGCCCTGTAAAATGCCTGAGGCAAGTTACACTTCAAGTACTGGATTCGGTTCTCATCACTGAATAACAAGAGTCCAGGAATTGCAAAGAAACTGGCATATCGAGTCAAAGAACTGGTCTGTATAGAGAGGTCAGAAAAGCTTAGCTCTTTCAGGCTTGAAATTGGTTTAAAAAGAGAGAGGCCTTTGGGAGAGTTTTAAATACAGTAAGTTGAGTGCATGGGTGTGGTAACATTGTGGTTAAATTAGTAGGCTAGTATTCAGAGGCTGAGACACGAGTTTGAATGCCACTGCAGCAAATGACAAATTTAAACTCCAGTAATTAACTCTGGAATGAAAAATCGGTAACTGCAATGATGAATTGTCATGAAAAAAGCTCATTTGGTTCATTAATATCATTCATGGAAGGAAATCTGCTATTCTTACTCAGTCTGAGTCATTTGTGACCCCAGACCCACCAATAATGACTCTTGACTGCCTCCTCCATTCAGCTGCATTTATGGATGGGCAATAAATGCTGGTGCTGCCAGCGACGTCTACACCCTGTGAATGAATGAATATAAAACAAAAGACCTTTCAAGTTAATCCACAATTGTATAATAAAGATGTGCTAGCAAAAGGCAAATTCTTTAATGATGTCAAGAAGCATTTTGCACAGAGCATTTAATATCTGGAATAGATTTCCATTGAGGAAGCAGAAGCAAAAAATTTGATGTCTTTGGGGGCATAGGTTTCTATCAATGGAAGGACTGTGTTCTCCACTTACTGTGATTTTATGAATTCTACCATATGATAAATAAGTCAATAGCACTTTAATTTCCTGCTTTCCACAATAAAACAATCAGCTCTCCCACAGCAGTATAGCTCTCAAGCTCTCCCTGGTTCTACCTCGTCAGAGTGCTTGTCTGAAATATAGCTCAATGCTCAGAGCAAAACTTTTTTCACACTAAATGGTGGGAAGAGTGAAGCTTTAGTCCCTTTCACAAACACTGGTTCCTGGCCACTGACTCCATCCCTCTGCCGGACAACTGCCTAAGGCCATACCACTGTTTGTGGCCTTAGTGTCATATTTGATCCCAAGATGATCTTGGGATCAAATATTTATGCTGTCATTAAGACTGCCTATTCACATCTTCGTAATGGTGCTTGATTTACCCTCCATCACTACCACACACCCCGATGTCTAAACTGTCTCCTCTCAGACATTCCATAGTCTTGCATACCTACTGGTGAATTCTTCAGTTATGGCTTGTTACCTCTACGTCTGCCAATTCCAGTCAACCTCTCTCAATGTGCCCACTGTAAATCCACGCCAGTCAAAGCTCCGTTGCTCACGTCCCAACTCATATCAAGTCCCATTCACCTGTCACTGCCATCTCCATTGACTTACATTGGCATCCACTGAAGTAATGCCTTGATTTTTAAAATTCTAACCTTTATTTTCAAATATTTCCATTGCATCACCCATACCTAACTTAATAATTTCTTCCACTCATACAATTCTTCAAGATAATTTTTACTGCACCAGCTCTGGCCTTCTAACCAACCCTGAAATTAATCACTTCGTTGTTCATAGCCATACCTTCAGCTGCCTTGAGCTTTCAAATTCCTTCCCTAAATATTCATGCCTCTCTACATTTCTTCCTTACATTAAAATGTTCCTTAAAACCGATCTCTTTGACTAAGCTTTTGTCCTAATGTGTGCACTTGTGATTGGGTATCAGATTTTGTTTAATGATGCTCCTGCGAAATTCCATGTGATATTTGGCTACCTTACAATCTCTACATAGCTTAATTCCTTGTATCTCGACTCCATTTTGTCCCCCTTGGTTCAGTCCCTTCCCACCTACATTTGTGACACCTCACATGCTCTCTACCACTTCAAAAACTTTCAGTTCCCCAGCCCTAATCACCTCATTTTCACCATGGACGTCCAGTCCCTGTACACTTCCATTGCTCATCAGGAAGGCTTAAATGCCCTCTGCTTCTTTCTTGATAACAGACCCAACTAGTTCCCCTCCACCGCCACCCTCCTCTGTCTGGTGGAACTGGTACTCACCCTCAACAACTTCTCTTTTGGGTTCTCCCACTTTCTCCAAACCGAAGGTGTAGCCATGGGCACTCGCATGGGCCCCAGCATGGGCCCCAGCTATGCCTGCCTTTTTGTTGGCTACTTGGAACAGTCCATTGTTCCAAACCCACACCGGTCCCCAACTCTTTTTCCACTACATTGATGCTGCTGCTTCCTGCACCCACGCTGAGCTTATCAATTTCATAAGTTTCTCCACCAGCTTCCACTGTGCCCTCAAATTCACTTGGTCCATCTCCGACAACTCTCTCCCCTTTCTTGATCTCTCTGTCTCCATCTCCGGAGACCAATTATCTACCGACATATTTTACAAACTCACTGACTCCCACAGTTACCCTGACTACACCTCTTCCCACCCTGTCAGTTGCAAGGATGCTAGTCCCTTCTCTCAGTTCCTCTGTTTCCGCTGCATCTCTTCTCATGATGAGGCTTTCCATTCCAGGACATCCGAGATGTCCTCTTTTTCCAGAAAACGGTGTTTCCCCTCCACTGCTATCAATGCAGACCTCACCCACAGCTCCGCCATTTCCTGCACGTCTGCCGTCATCCCATCCCCCCCCCACCAACATTACAGGGATAGAGTTCCCCTTGTCCTCACCTACCACCTGCATCCAACACATCATCCTCCGCAACTTCTGCCATCTCCAACGGGATCCCACCACCAGGCACATCTTCACCTCCCCTCCCCGCTTTCTGCAGGGATCGCTCTCTCCATGACTCACTTGTCCGCTCATCCCTCCCCACCGATTCCCTTCAGTTACTTATCCCTACAACCATGTTAAGTATTACATCTACCCTCACACCTCCTCCCTCGCCACCATTCAGGGCCCTAAACAGTCCTTCCAGGTGAGGCAGTCCTTTAGATGTGAATCTATCAATGTCATTTATTGCATCCAGTGCTCCCGGTGCAGCCTCTTCTATATCAGTGAGACCCAACGCAGATTGGGAGAAATCGCTTCATCGAGTACCTTCACTCCTTCTGCCATAACAACCAGGAATGGTAGCATAGTGGTTAGCATAACGCTTTACAGCGCCAGCGACCCGGGTTCAAATCCAGCCACTGTCTGTAAGGAGCTTGTACGTTCTCCCAGTGTCTGTGTGGGTTTCCTCCGGGTGCTCCGATTTCCTCCTGTACAGGTTAGGAAGTCATGGGCATGCTATGTTGGTGCCCGAAGCGTGGCGACACTTGCTGGCTGCCCCCCAAAATCACTACGCAAAAGATGTATTTCACTGTGTGTTTCGATGTACGTGTGACTAATAAAGATCTTATCTTATCCTATCTTATCTCCTGGTAGCCAGCCATTTTTAATTCCACTTCCCATTCCCACATTGATATGTCTGTCCACGGCCTCCTCTACTGCCAAGTTGAAGCTAGACACAGATTAGAGGAACAACACCTCATATTCCGTCTTGGTAGTCTCCAACCTGATGGCATCAACATCAACTTCTCTAACTTCTGGTAACCACTCCTCTTTCTAGTCCTGATGAAGGGTCGACTGTTCATTTCCCTCCATTGATGCTGCCTGACCTGCTGAGTTCCTCCAGCACTCTTTCTGTGTTGCTAAAGTTGTATGGATTTTCAATGACCTCTTCTTTTTTGAAACATGAACTTAATAATCAAAAAGTTTTGATTGAGTGTGCAAGCAAGATAGATTCAGATTTTCACATAAAGATCATTCAATTCCCTAAATTTGTTCTCAAATATAATATGCCAATATTAGTGTGTTTCTGTTTTGACGTTCAAATCTCCTCATTTTATCTTGTTTTTTTTGCTGTTGGTATGCTGAACTTGGTGATGGCATATAGAGAATCATGAAAACGCATATTGGTTATGTTTTTCATTGGCTCTGAACCCTCAATACACCTATTGATCAAAATATGATATAACTCAATCACTATTACCCAGATAGCAAATGGCTCAAGATAGCACACTATTATGGGGTATCTGGGATATACAAGAATTTCTGTATATCAAATTACTTTTTGAAATCTCCTCCCAAAAGTCTGACAAAATTCATTTGAAATACTGCTTCAATATTCAAAAAATCAATAATTTAAACCACAGGTTGAAATTTTTTACTGCGTAC
Organism: Pristis pectinata; assembly: GCF_009764475.1. Classification (NCBI taxonomy): domain Eukaryota; kingdom Metazoa; phylum Chordata; class Chondrichthyes; order Rhinopristiformes; family Pristidae; genus Pristis; species Pristis pectinata. Next base: position 17,491,561 of record NC_067407.1, read on the forward strand.
ACTACAGACTCTTATTTTTTTTTCCCAAAATGAAAATGCTAATGACACCAAGGGGAAAAGCCAAAGCCTGAAGACATGTTTCACGTTGAGTACTAAGCGGCTGGCAATTGAGTTTTTAATCTCACTCTTAATCATCTGTGACAAGATATTTCCTGCAAACCTGCAGACATGATATCAACGATTCTACGGAAACTCTAATCAATTAAAAGTCTTGAAGTAATTCAAAAGAAAAATAGCAGCCAGAATTAAGAACAGATAATTTCTAAATTATCAGTACACTGACATTTAACTTTTATTGAAAAAGTGAAGACCATAAATTGAGAACGTAGTTCAGTTATGTTCACAGGGACCTTTTTCAACTGATAGAAAATCAAATCTGCAAGTAAAAATTTCACGAAAGAAGCAATTATTCTTAGTTCCCTATTATGGCTATTGCAAATATTAATACCTATTTATAACTAGCTACACAATTAAGAGCAAACCCATTAATTCATAATTTGTAAATTTTTCATCTGATTGGATCTGGGAAACTGCACAGAATCATTTAACTATATATTTTAAATTTTTAAATATATTTTGTCAACAGTAATATTCTAATTACTTTTATCAATGCATCCTCGTTCAAATCTTTCATTCTCATTTCTATTCCAACTTTGGAATTGATTGGTAAATGATGTCAATTGCTTTTGATACAAACCCTCCCTTATTTGTATTGTTCAAATGATTAGTTAAGTATATCTAAGGTACATTCAATCATTTCTCTTCAAACCTTCACCAAATTCCTATACTTTATTTCTGGTAACTGTATTACTTTTCAGATTTGTGACTACCAATCAAGATACTTTGTTCTTGCTTAACTGCTTTGTCTTCAACATCAGTTTCCAGCAGTCAAGCAGAATCAAAATTACCTGATGCTCACTGGAGCTGACTTTACCATAACAAGCAGAGAGCAAGTTGCTCCCCTCAGCCAAATCTGAAGATGATCCTAGGAATACCTGGAGGCTAAGGATAACTGTAGGTTCCTTTATATCAAAAACATACTTCTTCTTTACTGAGATGATTTTTGCAACTGTCTCCTCATCTACACCCAGCTAAAAACATCTCTCATCTATTCTAAAATGGCACAGCTACCTTTCTGCAGTTTCTCCCTCATGGTTGACATGAGAACAACTTTTCATGGAGTGTTGAACTGCACTCATTGGAATAAACATCTGTACTTGTATGATCACTGCATTGCCAAGGCATTTCAAGGCCTGGAGATGGCTTATTTTCATCTGCATACCTCACTCACTCTGACTTAGAATTTCAACTTAGCATGGAATGCTATTTCTGTTTCCACCCACCCTCCACAATTAGAACAAGCAGCAGACAGGCTTGATAAAGCACAGCAGTTGCTGAGTACTGTTCCTCGGGTACCAGCCTTGGTTGAATGGTGGATCTTATCTCTGAATCAGTAGGTTGTTGATCCTCTGCAGTATGTGGACCAGTGGACCACGTTTTACGCTGACAGCTCAGTGAATTACAAAGGTGAGTTTGGCATTGTCAGAATGACAAGCCTCTGAGAGGCTTTCCAAATGATAGATAGCATCTTTGAGAGGGTGTTCCTCAGTTCTTATCTATAAACTAACAACGCTAAACAGACCATCATTTTGTCATTACTAATTGTATGACCTTACTGTATAGAATTGGCTGCCGTGTTCCTAATTACAGTTGTATCTACACTTCAAAGGAACTTCAGGATTTTCTGGGATCGTGCTAAGCCATTATATAAACTGCGAGTTCTTTCTTCCTTTCAATTTAGGCAAGAATAATTTTCCTGGACACTTCAGAGTAACTTTACATCAGGCAGCTACACTTCAGCTTGCAGACATAATATATCTGTGAAGAAGCCTGCATCAACATTACAGTCTGTTGGATAGCCCAGGAAGCCATGCTTGGCAAGAGGTAGTGAAGTCCACCACCGCCCTGGATTTTGTCAACTCAGGCTCTTACCTGCATTGGGCAGGTTTCCATGGAAAGTACTCACTACGGGGCACTTCCAATCAATGCCAAAGCATTCAAAGATAAGTCAGGCTATTCTCACAAGGCAGTCGTTACTCTATCAATGTCCAATTGCTATGTGCTTGTCATCAAAGGAATGCAGCACCCCTGGGCCAACTTCACAGGAAGCTGACTCATTGCTTTCCCAGGGAGATATTTGGACATCTCCCCACAATTACTTCTTTCCAGGGGAAGAAAGAAGGAAAATAATGTTAATTGAGGAGTGTTTCATTAGCAAAATCCTTTCACCTTGATACATAGGCCTGTACAAACTGAACTTTTAAAGAACACTCACTTTCTCAATGCATAAGCCTTTTTCAATCAACCCAACTAAACTGAGCCTTGTGCTTTCTCTGGCTGAACAGCCTGTATTCATTGCCCATCAAAAATACCTGGTGCCTGAAACTGTCAGCTCACACCATTGCCCAGTCCAGATATTCCGAGGACAATATGAAGGAGAACCATAAACAAAATTTTAAAATTGTTCCATGCTTTAAATAAATCAGAATAAATTGTGGTTGTTTAGTAATAAGATGTTGGAGAAGAGCACAATGGTTAAATTGGTTCATGATTTAAAATTTCTGAACTCAATAATGTTATTCTTTAGTGCTGGTTCTTACCACACTTGGTAAAAAAAGAGCATGGCTTTCAGTGGAATAAAGAATATTCCATCTTCCCTGCCTGGAGTGCCTCTCTACAACTGAGAGCAAAGATACTGTATTGGGGTGGAACCAGGAGAAATATCAATGAACAATGAAATTAAAATTCAGAGCCTTGATTGCCCTGCAGAAAAACTGGGCTATCCATAACAGTGTGCCAAAATTTAACTTAACAAGCCTATGCAAGGATAATTGCTGCTGAGGGAGGCAAAACAAAACATCTTCTAACAAGGAAGAATTATGTGAAAAGAATAATATATAGGAAAATGGGATCGTTACGACTCCTCAAAGTCAAAGGCTTCAGGGAGTAGTTGATTGCTTAGTGTCTTTGTCAATCTGCTCAATCACTGCACCTAAAAAGTGGCAAGGAGATTGTCCCTATTAACAATCTTTGGTGTGGCCAAGACTATAATAAAGATCAGTCAAAACATTGACTAAATCTCCATATTATTGACAATGTAGACTCATTAGTTGCAATGAAATGGGTTTAGTGGTATACCCTCTCCTGAAAAATCCAGATAAAATAATGGGGAGGAATTTGCCTTTGGTTACTGGAGTTAAAAACAAGCCGGAAAATTAGCTGCAGGTTACATTAACCTCTCATGCACAAGAGATTCTGCAGATGCTGGAACCTGGAGCAACACACACAAAATGCTGGAGGAACTCAGCAGGTCAGACAGCATCTATGGAGGGAAATAAACAATCCACGTTTCAGGACAAACCCCTCCACCTCACCTGGACTCACCAATCACCTGCCAGCTTGTGCTCCTCCCTCTACCTTTTTATTCTGGCTTCTGCCCTCTTCCTTTCCAGTCTTGATGAAGGGTCTTAACCCAAAATATCAACTGTTTATTTCCCTCCACAGATGCTGCCTGACCTGCTGAGTTCCTCCAGCATTTTGTGTGTGTTGAACCTCTCATACAGTTACTTCCATTAACATTCAATGGATCTAAGGGCAGGGCGGTGACTAAGTGTAGCCAATATTCCCAACTACTTGGCATTATGAAGAGTGCAGTCACCCTCATCGTATTCAGGAAACTCCATGATCTCTTAACCTTTTGAAGCAGGCTTCCATCTGAAAGAGATCTTGTCTGACAGGGGAACGGCATTTGGGGAGGTGGGAGGCGGTTGATGGTCAGGAGAATTAAAGATGGTCTGCAGTTTAATGCTGCAAGACTTTTGGAAAACTCTTTTTTCTGGGTTTCCCAAACACAAAACTGCTTCCAAAAATGCCAGGCTAAAATCCAAGCCTTAAAATTGTTCCATGCTTTAAATAAATCAGAATAATTTGTGGTTGTTTAATAATAAGTTGTCAGAGAAGAGCACAATGATTACATTGGTTTATGATTTAAAATTTCCGAACTCACTAACTTTATTCTTTAGTGCTGGTTCTTACTATACTTGGTAAAAAAAAGGTATGACTTTCAGTAGAATAAAGAATATTCCATCTACTCTGCCTGGAGTGTCTCTCTGCAAACGAGAGCAAAGATACTATATTGGGGTGGCCTTAAAAATCTCTTCTATTATATTAGGAACCCATCATAAATGAAACGTGTTGGATGTCAGACGGCTGTGGAGACCAAGTCACTGGATATATTTAAAGTGGAGGTTGATAGGTTCTTGATGAGAAAGGGCATTAAAGCAGGAGAAAGGGGTTGAGAGGGAAAAATAAAATCAGCCATGATCGAATGGTGGAGCAGACTCGATGGGCCAAATGGCCTAATTCTGCTCCTATGTCTTATGGTCTTACATCTCATGTTAGTAAGGATCACTGATGGACAATGGTTGAAGCCAAGCAAGTGACTGAATAATAGAATGAATAAAACTGAGAAATGGGACAGAGAAAAATATATTTTAAAGAAATGTCAAAAATTGCAGAGAAAATTGTAGAGATTGTAGAGGATCAACCCAAGTACATCCAAGCACGGTTGTCATAATGAATTTAAATTATTTTCTATTACCTCAATTTAATTATTGTAATTTACTTTGGAAAAGAGCCAGCCAATCTATTAAAACCATTAACTTGATTGCATAATCGAGCAGCAAAAAAATTTAATAGGTACATCATTGTCTTGTTTCTAAAAAAAATTATCTTGAAATGCACATTTTGATTTTTAGCTGAGAATTTGAATTTACAACCACCTTCTTACTTTGGTGATCATGTTTTAATGAAGCTTATGCACTTGTAACCCTGCATACATGTTAAATACTCCCTTATTAAATAAGATTGAAAGTTTTAAAAGCATGCAGAAATTAAGAGCCTGTCATTCACCTCATGTTTGTAATGATGTAAAGTTGTAAAGCTGGGATTTTCCAAAATAGTCTTCTCATCTACGTCGTTAATTTGGAAGACGTCCCAGTGTGAATCCTAATTATTCAAGTGTATCAGATGATTTCTAGCACATATACTCAATACTCCTTGAAATATTCCACATGGACATCATATCAAACCCTCTTGAACCTATCTCTTAAAATTATTTTTCTTCAAACATTTATAAAATTCCTCATTCATCTTTGTGATTGACTCTGCTTTGATAGTCATTTGTGACAATGCAGTTTATAATCCAATGAGTATGAACGGAAAACTTCTTCACAGCGGTTTTTATGTACATGGGTTTCTTTTTACTATTAAACTCTTCAAACTCTTTTAAGATCCGTACATGTATACTGAATCTAATCTTCCTCTGTTTTTGTGTTTTTTACGTTTTTCATTATTAAATGTCGAACTGATGATAAATCTGGTGCCAGTAAAGTACAAATGAAGTCATTAGAATGTTAGCACCCTACCGGTTCATTAATAATCTTTCGGCAGGAAATCTAAATTCCTCATCTGATCTTACCTACATATGAGTTGAGTCCCACATCAAATGGTTTGACTCTTAAATGAAATGGCCTGCCAACCCACTTCACTGAAGTAAATTACTAGATAAAGGAAAAATAAAACTAGGGATAGCAGTGAGCTATGACAAAGACATCAATTCAATCAAAAGACACACCTAGTTAAACTGCCCATCCACATCGGGAAACCAGCACCACATTTGGGAGGGATGTCCTATTCTGTTGACAAGAAACAGTTGTAGAACATCAGCAACAATGGGCTGATTATAAATGCATACATTACAATGAAAATTTGTTTCAACTCTCAACCTAGATGTGACATTGAAACCATGCTGAAAATTAAACACAGATTAATTTTATGGTAACCCTAGAGGTAACAGAATACTTTTCTCTTTGTGAGCTACATCAGCAAGACCTGCATTAGTTGCTCAACTTTTGTCACCTTTGAGAAGCTGTTGGTAAACAAAGTCTGTGTGATGAAAGTACTACCACACCAATAGTTTGATGGCATTAATAAGTTTCTCATCGAGCAACAACAAAGGGGAGGCAATATTTAATCAAATTAGGATGGTGCATGACATGGATGGATTTTAAAAAATAACGGTAATGCTGTGTTGACTTATTCTTCTGAATGTAGATTTATTAAAGATGATGTAAGTCAACAAACTCACTTAAATTCCAGATACCAAAGGGCAAATTTTCCATGTCTGTATTCAAAACACATCCCAACATATATATTAAAAACTATTATTAATTCTGTGCATTGCTTGCATTTCTAGATGAAAGAGCAAGTTATCTGAGCTTCTATCATCAATTGTGCTCCTGCTCTCAACCATCCAGAGAATTTCTGTGAAGTCAGGAGATCAATAAAGTCAGGATTTACTGAACTTATTTCAAAAATTGTCATAGGTTTTCTGCAGTATCAAGTCTCCCTCACAGCTCTGTTGTACTTTGTACAGGCATCAAAATGTATGGAAAAGAGGAGAAAAGTTAGTTGTAAGGTTAGGAAACAGGGTTAAGTTCAGGTGAAGAGAGGTGGGGAAAACTAAACTTCTGCAATATGATTTTCATTAACGTAAGAAGTGAATAAATAACATGTTTTATTTCAGCAGCAGTCATTTTTCTTTTGGTATTGAGATCTGTTTCCATTCAGTATTCTTACTGCAGCACAATGATGTAGCTAGTAGAGCCACTGCCTCATAGCACCAGAGGCCTGGGTGCAATCCTAACTCAACATGCTGTCTGTTTGGACTTCTGCAGTTCTCCCTATGATTGCATGGGTTTCCTCCAGGTGATCTGGTTCCTCCTACAACCCAAATATATATGGATTGATAAGTTAATTGGCCACTATGAAATGCCCCTAATATTGTGGGATTAATAGTGAAGCAGCCAGCATAATCAAAGACCCCACCCACCGGGTCATTGTCTCTTCTCCCTTTTCCCACCAGGCAGAAGATACAGGAACCTGAGGGCACATACCACCAGGCTCAAGGACAACTTCTATCCCACTGTGATAAGACTATTGAACGGTTCCCTTATACAATGAGATGGGCTCTTGACCTCACAACCTACCTTGTTATGACCTTGCACATTATTGTCTACATGCACTGCACTTCCCTGTAGCTGTGACACTTTACTCTGTATTCTGTTATTGTTTTTAACCCTCTACTACCTCAATGCTCTGTGTAATGAATTGATCTGTACAACCGGTATGCAAGACAAGTTTTTCACTGTACCTTGGCACAAGTGACAATAATAAACCAATCCCACAAGAGAAAATAGAAATTGAAATTACCTCAATCGAGCAGTCCTGACGAAGGGTCTCAACCCGAAATGTTGACTGTTTATTTCCCTTCATAGAAGCTGCCTGACCTATTGAGTTCCTCCAGCATTTTGTGTGAAATTGTGGGATTAATGTAGGATTTATGTAAATTAATGGTTAGAGCAGACTCAGTGGGCTGATGGGCCTGTTTCTGTGCCGTATCTCTCAATGACTCTATGTATTCTAGGTTGTTCTTCTATTTATGTTCAGTACATTTGTTAGGAGCCACCCTTTTCAAAGTGATGCCATGGGAATTTGTAAATCCATCAGTGATGCTCCTGAGGAAGCTGGCTTGGATTAGCAGTCATAGTGAAATCAGCCTGCGTGAATCTTAGTGTGACAGATCATAAGAACATAAGAAATAGAACCAGGAGAGGCCATTCAGCTCCTCATACCCTCTCTAATATTCAGTATTCAGTATGATCATGGCTGATATTTTACCTCAGATCCACTTTTCTGCACAAACTACATACCTTTGAATTTCTCATAGAGCAAAAGTAAATGGATTGACAGGATGGTGAAGAAGACATTTGGCATGCTTGCCTTCAATGGTCAGGGCATTGAGTACAAGAGTTGGGACATCATGTTACAGGAGTACAAGACATTGGTGAGACTGTACTTAGAATGCTGTGTGCAGTTCTGGTCACCAGACAATAGGAAGGATGTCCTTAAACTGGAAAGGGTACAGAAGAGATTCATAAGGATGTTATCAGGATTGCAGGCTTGCGTTATAAAGAGACACTGGGTAGGCTGTTTTGTCCCCCTGAAGAGTAGGAGGCAGAGAAGTGACCTTATAGAGTTATACAAAATCACGAGGGACATAGATAAGGCGAATGGTCATGGTCTTTCTCCTAGGACAGGGGATTCTAAAAGTAGAGGGCATAGGTTTAAGGTGAGAGTGGAAAGAATTAAAGCAACCTGAGAGGCAAATTTCACACAGAGGTCGGTGAGTATATGGAACGAGCTGCCAGAGGAAGTGGTAGAGGCGGGTACAATTACAATGTTAAAAAGGCATTTAGACAGATATATGGATAGGAAAGGTTTAGAGAGATAATGGGCCAAATGCTGGCAAATGAGACTTGCTGAGGAAGGCAATTTGGTTGGCATGGGCAAGTTGGGCCGAAGGGCCTGTTTTGGTGCTATATAACTGTGTGACTCCAAGTAAACTCAACACTGGGACTATTTTGGAGAAAGATCTGAGGCCAAGTTCCTCCCACAAACTAAACACTACAGATTTAGGTCCATTTGCAGTTTCATTTTACTAAAAGGGGATGCAGTAAAAACTTCCTTTTTATATAGATAACATTGATCTTTTTCATTAACATCTTCCAAGCTGTCATTTTTTCATTTTAAAAAAATCTCTTTGTTCTACACCTAACTTGCCATAAACTGGAATTTGAAAAGGGGGCCAGATAATACTTTCATTTCACAGCTGACAAAATAGTTTCCTTGAAGAGTCAACTGTAGATAATTTAAGAACATCATTCAATCTGTAAAAACTGCATTCACTAGAGTTAGGACTTTATTGAGCCACTTAAAGTAAATGGGCCTTGGGAAATATGTTGTATTATTTTTCAAATCCATGAGATAGTCTTCCAACAATATTAATTCCACAATATTTTTTTCTGAATTGAAGTGCAGCCTCACTACACTATATTTCCTCAGGTCTTTAGCTTAACAATGAAACTCATTCTTCAGGCAAAGTTTAAGTCTAGCTTAATGTTCTAATCAACATGTGCTTGTACAAAAAAATTCCAGACTACATCTAATTTTTAATATAAATTCCATTTTATGGTGAGGATGTGCTGCTTTGCATTCCTTATTTGGTTGTCTCCCTACCAAATGCTTTTCAATGTCAATAGTAAAGCTATATGAAATAACTACCGACAAAAATAATTCTGACGATAATGTTCATGTGACTGTTCATGTGTTTTTAAACTAATAGATGCTTATGTAAGTTTTTTCCAGTGGTGTCAATTACATGTTTCTTCATTTTAGATTAGAATATACCTCAGCACACAACTCTGTACATGAGGCTTTCCATTTTAAATAATAGTCAGAAATGTTAATATGCTAAAGTAACCTGGTTAAAGACAATTCCACAATTGTAAGTCAAATAGTTTGAAACAGAAATAATTAGTGCATAGTGAGCAGGAACAGGCCCTTCGGCCCACAATGTTGAGCTTAACTAGTTAAATGCCCAACTAAACTAATCCCTTCTGCCTACACAATGTCCATATCCTTCCATTCTCTGCACATTCAAGTCCATGCTGGTTCTCAAAGCAATCCCATTCTCCACTAATTTTCCATGTATGGCTTGAGTTATAAAGAGATGTTGGATCAGCTGGGACTGTTCTCCCTGGAGCGAAGGAGGCTGAGGAGTGAAACGACAGAGGCATATGAAAATATCAGAGGCATAAATAGAGCAGATAGCCAGACTCTGTTTCCCATGGTAGGGGTGTCTAAAACTAGAGGACATAGGTTTAAGGTGAGAGGGAGGAGGTTTAAAGGGGATCTGAGGAGTAAATTTTTCATGCAAAGAGTAGTTGGTGTCTGGCATTAGCTGCCAGAGGAGGTGGTGGAGGCACGTGTAGTAACAACATTTAAGAGGCACCTGAACAGGTACTTGAATGAGCAGGGCATAAAGGGAGATGGAATTAATGCAAGCAAGTGGGGTTTGGTATAGGAAGGCATGATGGTTGGCATAGACATGGTGGGCCGAAGGGCCTGTTTCTATGCTGTACAACTCTATGACATTCCCATCAACCCCAACCCCCAGATTCTACCCCTCAGCCACACACTAGGGGCAATTTACAGTGGCCAACTAACCTACCAACCCACATGTCTTTGGGATGTGGGAGAAAACCGGAGCACCCGGAGGAAACCCACGCAGTCACAGAGAGCGCATGCAAACTCTGCACGGACAGCGCCAGAGGTCAGGGTCGGACCCGGTCTCCGGCGCTGTGAGGCAGTGACTCTACCAGCTGTACCACTGGGCTAATCGCTTTGAAAGCCGACAGCTTTGAAATGTTTAACTTGCCTTCATCCCGTGTAATTATGATACACATGCTTTAGGCTTTGCAGGACGGGTTTGAGGCTTTAATCATTTGTTAAATGGAGTTAACACTTGCAAACAATGGAAAATTGTACCACAACCTTCCATGTGCATGGCAAGCTTACATATGTGAGCTAATAAGCACACAGTGGTGATACCAACTGGCACCCAATGTCCATCTGACCCTGTAATATTTAAGTAAGAAAATGCACTTTGGAAACTCCATGGGTGTTGACTGGAAGAGCAGGTCTTAATGAGCTGAAGAAAGTGTGATCAAGCATAAGTTAAATGGTCCTTATCTGATCTGCTATTGGGGTTTCTACAAGTGAAGACAACCAAGGAATATACGTAAAGGACCATAAATCTCCAAAATCTGAGTAAGTTTTTTTTTATAAGATGGCTGGCATTTTAATAATTCCTCTGAGTACCTTACCTCAGTGTTAAAATGTCTTTTGTATACTCCCACTCCCAACGTGCCACATCAAGGTAAAGCAAAACTCAATTTGTTCCACTACTTGAAGCAAAGGGTGACGTTTGAACCATGGCTTTAAGAGCTCCTGACACAGCAAGAGAGAATCCTTTTAAATTCACAATCCTCACGTAATTTGTGAAATAACACACAGTTAAGCAGAATGTCCTAAGATTCACAATTCTAACACTCACTGTGATGTGTATCTCAAGTAATTGAACAAATTACTCCACTACAATTATGCAAGAAAGCGGTTCAGGTCCCCGGTATATTTTGGCCTTTCTAAGTACACTGGAATTTCTGTGCCCTCATCTTTCATCAAGGATATAGAAGGGCAATGCATTTTTCAGATTGAACAGTGCATGGCAATACATCAAAGCAAAATTGCACAGCATATATGAAAATATTTGCATTACCAATATGGTCATCATGCTTGACTGGAGAGAATATGTTGCTTCTGCAACTAATGAATAAAGAGATGTTGCTTTTTCTTCAAAGCATTAATCCATAGTACAAAAGCATGTTACTATATGTTGAAAATAGTTTGGAATTTGACCTAATTTAATTAAGTAAAAATCTGAACCATGTTTTTCTCTTCTAAAATACAAGATTTGGTAATTAGGTGAGAGCAAAACATGACACAAGCTCAATCATATCATGTTCTAAAACACAATGTTTCTGTTCTTTTCTTCAAAACCACAATCAATCCAATAATTTTCTGCCATCATTCTGGAAAGCATCTGTAAAGTTTGTATATCAAATAAGTCAGGGAGTAATTCCACATTCACTGTAATAGGTAGCAGCTTGTTTCCAGAAACTTTCAATCTTTTGCAATTGGAGTCTACAAATTTGAAATCAATATTACCATTAATTTGGATGTATGTGTCAAAGCCTGGAAATTATGTTTTCTACTTCCTAGTTTGCTGCCTGTAAAAGTTCTGCGATGTGGCTGGCACTTCAGCTTGCTTGACGTTATTTTAGCTGCTGGATGCCAGAGTCCCCTCGAATTAGCAACTAATGTGGGAAAAGGGGGAACGCACGCTGCTTAGTCCGTTACACCTTTGTGTCATCTTTCTTCAAGATTGGTGAAGAGTCTTATGATTTTGCTACAAGCTGCTAAAATGTTACCAATAAAAGTAAGCAAAAATATGGCAAAACCATTCAAATTAATTCTGATTGCAGGATATTATCCTGAAATGTTGACTCTGTTTCTCTCTACACAGATGCTGTCTGACCTACTGAGTATTTCCAACACTTTATGATTTTGTTTTCAATCAAAGATAAGGAAATGTTGTTTGAGTTTTGTGACTGGATTGCTGGGGCCATGTGGCTTCCAAGTCCGAACAAAGACAGGCCATGGTTTCCATACCTACATAGAAGATAGTGCTGCCTCTGCGAATACATTCCAGCATTGGACTCAATGTGGGAGCCAGTGGTAGTGTGGAGTCTCACTGGGTTTCCCAGTACCACAGTGGCATATTGCCTCTCCAATCTTACACCAGGTGAGAGCTAGCCACACTCTAGAGAGATCTGATTGCACTGGAGAGGGTGCAGAGGTGATTCACCAGATGTTGCCTAGGGTAGAGTGTTTCACTTAAAAGGATATTCTGGGTTTGTTTCCCTTGGAGTATAGGAGACTGAGTGGGTTGCTGATAAGGGGGCATAGATAGGGTACACAGCGAGAATTTTTTTCCAGAGGTGTTTAAAACCACAGGGCGTTGGTTTAAAGTAAAGTGCAGGGAGTTTAGAGGGGATTTGAGGAAGAATTTTTGCATGTAAAGGTTGATTGGATTCTGAAATGTACTGCCTGAATGACTGGTGGGAAGTAGGTACTCACAACATTTAAAAAGTATCTGGATGAGCACTTGAATCGACAAGGCATAGAAGGTTACGGACCAAGTGCTGGTAGATGGGATTATGGTCAGCATGGGCAAGGTGGGCTGAAGGGCCTGTTTCCCCGCTGGATGACTCTCTGACAGAAACTAAATCACTTGAATTGGTATTCTTAGTTTGCAGAGTAGGGAAAACAGGGTGATTTGTAAAAATTATTTTACGTTAGTTTCATGTTTAACAATTTGTAAGTTCCTTAATTTGTTTTTAAAAACTATTAAACATGATCTGAACAATTTAAGTATCAGAAGCATGTAAAATCTGTTAAAAAAATGTGCAACAGTTTTGACAAAAATCAAAGCTCTTCACCTTGCTTTGCCTTCAGTCAAAGCCAGTCAGAGCATTCTCGGGGGCAGAGCTATGTGGCCTGAGTCTACTGGAAATGGACAGTCTGTGGTGGACGGTAAGTGAGACCAGCCCTTCCCATTCAGTATGAGGGAATGTAGGTGAGCAGGTGCAATAGGTAGTGATTCCAGCAGGCTTTCAGATCCAGAAGTATCCAAACCATTAGCTTCTACTTGATAGAGGTGTACAAGATGCTAAGAGGCATAGATCGAGTGGACAGTCAGGGACTTTTTCCCAAGGCGACAATGGCTAACACGAGGGGACATAATTTTAAGGTGATTGGAGGAAGGTATAAGGGGGATGTCAGGGTTAAGTTGTTCACATAGAGAGTGGTGGGTGCGTGGAACGCACTGCCAGCAGAGGTTGTGGGGGCGGATACATTAGGGACATTTAAGAGACTCTTAGATAGACACATGAATAATAGAGAAATGGGAGTCTATGTGGGAGGGAAGGGTTAGATAGATCTTAGAGCAGGATAAAATGTCGGCACAACATTGTGGGCCAAAGGGCCTGTACTGTGCTTCAGTGTTCTATATATTCTTATTACATTAGAATTCCTTGCAGCAGGTTTTGTTGAAGATTATCTTACTTCCCTCGGTTTAACTTCCGAGAATCCTTTGACGTTCTTGGGCCACCTCTATTCTTGTCCATAACTTTTAATATATCTTGGGCAACATGATGAGCAGAGCTGAGTGCCATACTGTAAAAGTGTCATCACTGACTCCCTGTGTAGAATGAACATAAAAGTCACTTTGCAATGGAACATCACTACTCTGTCCAACTTATTCAATGCCATGCCACACAGCAGCACACTAATGATGCTGAGCTTTTCTTTTGTTCCTTCGTGTTACATTTACTTTGCAATCAATTGTTTTTTCAGTCTTTGGGATGTGAGCAAAGTTAGGATTCAGTCTCTATCTCCAATTCCCCTTGAAAAGGTGGTGGTGAGCTGCCTTCTTAGACCACAGAAGTCCTTCTGATGAAGGTACCACCATGGTGCTGTTGTGGAGAAAGCTCTAGGACTCAGACCCTGAGACAGTGAAGGACTGGTGATATACTTCTAAGTCAGAAAGGTGTGCAACTTGGAGGTAGTGGTGTTCCCATGCATCTGCTGCTCTTGTTGGTGATAGAGGTCGTGAGTTTGGGAAGTGCTGCCAGGGTAGTCTAGGCAAATAACTACAGTGCATTTTGTAGACAGGAAATCATGTGGTCACCAGTGAGGTGAAAGGTATGCAAATCAAAGGGAGCTGCTTTACTCTGTGGGGTGCTCCACTTATTCATTCATGTCAAGAATATTCAACCACCCCTGAATGGTACCTTAAAGACAGTGGATTTTGGGGTATCATTTGAGCCATTTGCTGAAAATATCCTGTCTTTGACCTCCTCCACAACTACCCCCAACACCGGTACCCCACAAGGCTGCATCTTCAGCCCCTTACTATATTCCCGATGAGTGTATGGCCAGATTCTGCTCTAATTCCATATATAAATTTGCAGATCACACCACCGTGGTGGATCAGATCTCAAACAACGATGAGAAGGAGTACAGGAAGAAGATAGAGAGTCTAGTGGCGTGGTGTTAAGACGTCAACCTCTCCCTCAATGTCAGCAGAATAAAGAAGCTGGTCATTGACTTCAGGAAGCGGGGTGGAGTACATGCCCCTGTCTGTATCAATGGTGCTGAAGTGGAGATGGTTAAGAGCTTCAAGTTCCTAGGTGTAAATATCACCAACAATTTGTCCTGGTCCAGCCACATGGATGCTATGGCCAAGAAAGCACACCAGCACCTCTACATCCTCACAAGGCTAAGGAAATCTGGCATATCCCTAATAACTCTTACCAATTTTTATAGATGCACCATAGAAAGCATCCTATCTGGATGCATCACAGCTTGGTATAGAAACTTCTCTGCCCAAGACTGCAAGAAATTGCAGAGAATTGTGAATGCTGCACACTCTTCATGGAAACCAGCCTCCCCTCCATTGACTCCATCTACATTTCCTGCTGCCTCGGGAAAGCAGCTAATGTAATCAAGTACCCCTTCTACCTCAGTCATTCTCTCTTATCCCCTCTCCAGTTGGGCAAAAGATACAACAGCTTGAGAGCACGTACCGCCAGAGTCAAGAACAGCTTCTATCCCACTGATCAGACTCTTGAACAGACATCTTATACGTTAAAAATGAACTCCTGAACTCCCAGTCCACCTTGTCATGGCCCTTGCATTTTACTTGTCTACCTGCACTGCACTTTCTCTGTAACTGCAGCACTATATTCTGCATTCTGTTTTCTTTTTACTACGTCAATGTAATAATCAATGGCATTATCTGCCTGGATGGCATGCAAAGAAAAGGTTTTCATGGTATCTCGGTACATGTGACAATAATAAACCAATGCCCCAATAATGTTTGGCTTATCCACTGATACACATTGTCCAGTTGCTGACCTTGTCCAGATTCCTTTCAAAACTGGGTATAATTCTGTGGTATCAGCTACTGTTGAAATTCTTCATTTATTACTTCAGCTAGGTCATTTTTGTAAAATTCAAACACCAAAGGTTCAAAAACTGATTTACGACAATCTAACTTAATGGCACTGCCTCAGTTCACAATTATCTGAGCTATTAATGATAAAGGATGGTGACTTCTTTTATCTTCCCCCTTCCCAACTACATGGAGGTGATTTTAACAAACATAGTAAAAACAAACTTATTTGCACAAACTGTAAATAAGCCTACATGTTGAAAATATTGCCCCAAAGAAAACTCAGGGCCAACTTGCAACTGGAATTAGTACTGGGGTGATTATTTGGGCAGATGTTGATAAATGGATATGACAAGCACAATCATATGAAAGAAAATGGAAATTGGTGGACAATTCACCTGTTTCACCAGAACCTTTCACCTGTTTTTATTTCAGATTTCTAGCATTGGTGATATTTTGCTGTTGAAGCACAATAATATGCCAGTCATATTTCTTGGTGAATAACCGAGAGGCTTGTAAATAATGTTAGTATTCAAATCCCACTATGATTGTTTGGGAAAGTTCTGCATCTTTCTAAAGGTGAAGAAGAGATTAACCAGGTTACTGTCTGGATTAGAGGGTATGAGGTAAAAGGACAGTTTGGGTTGTTCTCCCTAGAGCATTAGAGGCTGAGGGGGAGACCTGATAAAGGTTTTTAAAATTATGAAAGGCATAGATAGGGTAGACAATCAGTTCTGCAGGGTAGAAATCTCTAACACCAGAAGAAATACTTTTGTTAGAGGGGTGAAGTTTAAAGGCGACGTGGGGGGCAAGTATTTTATGCAGAGGGTGGTAGGTGACGGGGTAGTAGTGGAATCAGGCAGTTTGGTAGAGCTTAAGAGGCTTTTAGATAGACACATGAATATGAAAGGAATGGAGGGATATGGATGATAAACAGGAGGAGGACACTTGGTATAAACCAGCATCAAGATCGGCACAACATTGTGGGCTGAATGGCCTGTCCAGTGCTGTACTGTTCTATGTTCTATCCTTGTACAAGTAGTTTGGTTGTATAAAAACCTAACTGGTCACTAATGCCCTTTGAGTAAGGAGACCTGCCATATTAATTGGCTTGGTCTGTATATGAAGCAAGTCGCACTCTGCTCTGGTTGATTTTGAAATAGCCTCTGAAATAGTCTAACAAGCCACTACAAAAAAAAATACAACAATTCAAAGAAAACTGAAAGTCCCTCGTGTTTTTTGGGAGCATAGTCATCAGTACATATGGTATCTGGAAGTTCAGTAAGTTGGCTCCAGGCCTGTTGCATCCTCAAATATGTCACAAGTTCATCTGAGAAAAGCATTTGTCCACATGCCTTCTCAGCAAGTATCTTGGGAGGAAGTTCGTACTGGCAATAGGATAATAGGAGTTGAGGGAGCAGTCCTTCTCCAGCAATTTTTCATTATAAAGATAAATATATCCTTTATTGGATGCCATAGATGCTGAAGAATGTGGTTTCACATTTGGCAAAAAATGTAGGCAAGATTCTTATAATAGCTGTAATATATACCATTGCCTGGAATTTGTAAAAAAAGTGACCTTGATGAATCTAGCAAGGGCCTGAACTCACAAACATATTGAGTGCAGGTCATCACATTATCAAAATTTGACATCACTGTATCCAGCTTACACCTGAAGGTGGATAGAACACGTATTTTCCTTTAACATTCTTCAGGTTGGACTGTTCTCTATTTGAGAAAAGAATGAGATGTGGAAGTGAACTGTCAACCACCTGACATCATGTCAGTCTTGTCAAAGGCTAAAGGATTTCAGCAATTTGCTCTTAAATGTTATTCATTTTAATTGTTTGTTTGCTGGAAATTAGTTCAAAGGTAGTTGCAAAAATGGTTAGTCTCATGCCATTTATCAGCTCCAAGGAGGTTTTTTTTAATGCTGGTATCTTGCAGCACAGTATGTAAATACATATCTGTTACAGTTGTTACCTTGCAAATATTTGACTTTTAAATATTTAAAAACCTATACAGGTAAATTATAAAGTACTTTCTTTGAGAAAACATAGAAGCTTTACTAGGACAACAACAGCAAGCAAGTTATGATTATTTTCTTATTTAATTTTGCAATCTCTTCAGGAAAATTTTGCCCTAATTTTCAAACCCAAAAAGAACTGTCATTATTTTTTAATTAATAGGCATGTTTACAGAACTGTAAGCTGTGTATCTGAACTTAATTACGGTGCCTTTTGGCTTCTTAGGGATTCACAGCAATGCATTCCATTAAAATGGCTGTTCACTAAAGGAATGGCACAGCTGTCTGATTTTGAGGAAAATTTTCCTGTCGCTCAAGAACACAGATTAGCTTCCCATATCCAAAATAAGCTCAACTGCACATGACAACTCTTTGTTTGAACTACATCCTGATTCTGTCAAAAAAATGCCTCAATGTTAACTTGAGCTATGTTTTCTGCCAGTCTTTCCTTGTGTGCCAATTACATAAGGCACTTCTCAGGCATTAGACAGAAATTCCACAAGGCTGGTGTGCTAGCATACCCTAATTAACCATCAGCTTAATTAGACAATTTACTGTGTAATTAGCAAGCAATTAGTCAGCACCTCTCAGTTCTTATTGACTGCTGTGACAGCCATGTCTGCTTTGCACATTCCAACACTAAACAGTAGAACTGTGTTGCCTGCAGACCAGAACATTTCTGTGACATGCAGTAATGTTTCACCCTCGATGGAGTTTACAATGCAGCCTGTTCTAGCATTGTGTTCTGCCGATTTTCTTTTCTCGGATTCAATTCTTTCAAGGATGATGCACTATGAGGATGCTTGGTTGCACAAGCCAACGAACATAAATTGAAAATTAAAAGAGTAGTGAAACCTAAGGTGCAAGCAGAAACATCAGATTATTCAACAAGGCTCTGCTGCACAGCAATGATGATAAAATGAAAGGAAGACTCTAAGGGGAATATACTAAAAAGATACATGATATATAGTCTACTCTGCTGTTCTAGCATAAGCTGTGAAACACCCACATTTAACAGACAGGCAACCGCTGGTCTTATCGTGGCATTTTACATGACCCATCACTGTTGAACGTCAACTTATTGGCCTGAAAAGCATAAATCCTTTGTGGGCAGTTGCATTGAGAACAGCCAGCGAGGTGCTCTTTCTAGGTCACCTCACTGGTGACTTCTATCCTGTGTGCTGAAGGGGGAAGTCAGAGGTGAGCGGCAGGTGAAATTCTGGGTTACGTGATTCCCCATTTCACTGCTGGACTCAATGCTGAATCCATGGGTGGACCACAAAGGTCCAGAGCTGAGGGGCCAGATGCACTTTGTATCTGTGCACTTAGCTTTACACCAGCTGTGGCCTGTATATGTAACCCTAGCCCATCTACTTGAATGGAGTTGGCGATCTGGATTGGAAAGGTAAGTGCCATTAAGTGTCTTATTATTTCTGTCTATTTTACTTCTTCCTTATGTTTTGAATTAATTTCTAGTATTTTTTCAAATTTTAAGTGTTTATTTTAAATATTTTAATTTACTTGGACTCTTTTTAACTGTCCCAATCAATTAAGGCCTTTAAAATACAGAAAGGCCTTCGGCTACAGCAAGCTGTCCGAGGTCCAACAGGTCTCAGAAACCTCCCGAGTCCTCATTGTCACTCACCTCAAGGGACGACCACCAGTAGGACCTACTGCTTGATCAGGATCATGACCTAGGGAATAGTACAGGGCCGAGCGCAGGCAGCAGACCCGATTATGGATATTCTGGCCCTTTTCTCACTATACCTAAACTACTTGGTGAATATTCTCTTATAGATAATTTACAATATTCTCCACAGATACTGCCTGACCTGCCAGCTTTTTCCAGCTTTCTCTTCTGTTACAGATCTCCAGCATTTCACAGTCCCAGCACCCTTTTCCCTCACTAACGGCCCTCATTTAACTATGAACTACACGGCTCCAAAAGTATCCACTAAGGGTGTCAAATGTCACCACTCTATTGCAGACATTCCCTCTGTTATCTCCACTCCTCTCCATCTCCGCATCTTCATAAAACACTTGTTTTCTCACTTTTCCATTTCTGAAGAAGGGTCATTGACTGAAAACTCTGCTTATCTCTCAGAAGATGCAGCCTGATTTACTGCTTTTTATTTAAAATGTATGGGAGCCATTTTAATCCCAACCAGTAAAATGATTTTAGAATTAAGGATGCCTTGAAATGCCATGGAGGTTATGATATATTTAGTCCATGTAATAATTTGATAATAGATGCATTTCCAATGCTTGCTCTTTCAAATATGGGTTTCTAATCAATTTAATATATTTTAAAATGCCATAATAGCTCCACTAACTTCAAAACCTCCAGAACTATGAACCATCTAGAGCTTTGCTTGTTCTGTGAGTGTGTATATTTATTTCAGGCATACTTTTTTCTCAGTGTAGCAAAGAAATCCTTATCGGATTGTCAGGTGTATGCAATTTCACTGTTGAAGTTTCTGTGAAATCCAAATTAGTTAAAGGAAGCAAGAGAAAATCTCGCAATCCAGAAACAAGTGCAATAATGTTCTTTTCACATTCTTCAAGCAGTTAATTTACTAGCTGAAGGTTATAAATTCTAGACCTGAAAGCACACAATCCTACACTGCTGCTGTAGGATCTATCCCCCATGGGTGATCCAAGTGCTTGATCTTGCTGGAGGCAATCTGCATAATGCTGACAGACACCCACATTATCTCGAGTCCCTGCTGCGTGGGTAGAGGAATGTGGTGCTGGATAGCTACTTGCCTGCATAACTGGTCCGGCAGAGGAGTTAAATAAAACAGGCTGCTAATCAGCTCTTCTTCTGGAAGGTCACTGTCACTGGGACTACTTATCTTCTGAATGTTCAAGGCCATGAACTTGACCTGGAACATGTTTCCTGCCACTTGTGCTCTTCAAACACCAGGTGCAGGGACCAGAAGTTTGACCTGGTGCTCAGGGATCAATACAGTGGCTCTGCAAGTGCTCTCACATATAACCATGTAGATGCCTCATCAGTGAAATGAGGACTTTTTTTTAAAAGAATTGCATTTAACACACAACTAGCTGAGACAGCATCAACCACCATACGACACCCCTCTCTACCTCTGGTCTTCAAAAATCTGATTTCTACCCATAGACTGGAAGAAGACCCAGATGGAAGCCACACCCACTGCATAAGTTACCCCAAGGCTAGAAGTATTGGCTAGGGATAGAACAAGATTTCTGGGATGTGCAGAAGACTATTCTCACTGGAGATGCATCCTAAATGGATTGGGGGGGGTGGGATTAGGGATTAGGGTTCGATGAACTAACCAGCAAAGTGATTTTTTTTTTGTGGAGCCAAGTTTGTATTGAGAAAGAATTAAGATTGGTATTGGTATTGGTTTACTATTGTCACTTGTACTGAGGTACAGTGAAAAACTTGTCTTGCATACTGTTCGTACAGATCAATTCGTTACAGAGTGCATTGAGGTAGTGCAGGGTAAAAACAATAACAGAATACAGAGTAAAGTGTCACAGCTACAGGGAAGTGCATTGCAGGTAGACAATAAGGTGCAAGGTCACAACAAGGTGGATCTTGAGGTCATAGTCCATCTCATCGTATAAGGGAACAGTTCAATAGGCTTATAACAGGAGGATAGAAGCTGTCCTTGAGCCTGCTGGTATGTGCCCTCAAGCTCCTGTATCTTCTCCCTGATGGGAGAGGGGACAAGAGAGAATGTCCTGGTTGGGTGAGGTCTTTAATTATGCTGGCTGCTTCACCAAGGCAGCGAGAGGTATAGACAGAGTCCATGGAGGGGAGGCTGGTTTCCGTGATGTGCTGGGCTGTGTGTGGATGCCTACCAAGGTGCTGCAGCTATAGAGCAGAGGGACATCACACTGGATGTCTCCATGGGGACATAAGAAAGACATTAGTGAGGCTGCTTTATGATTCAGGTCATTATAAAATGTTGCTTTAGCGAAGGAAGAACTTGGCTCTAGAACAACAACACTGTACATCTAGATCTATACATATCTGCACTGTAGTCTGCCATTCAATTTGAATTAACTGCAGTGTGATCATTTCAAGCAGAGCACAACTACAGCACCAGAAGTAACCATTAAGTGCTCCCACAGTTTCTTTTTTTCTGCTTTGAAATAGAAGGTCTCAAGGAATGTTTAGGCAGTTGCTACAGATAGCCAACAAGGATGGATTGGAAAACTTCACAGAGATACACTTTTGTTCCACCCTCAAGACAGGCCACTGAAGGATATAAGGAGATAATTGCTTGCTGTGACAAATGGGAGCAGCCAGTTGTTTTATTTGGGACAAGGCATTGCCTTTTAGGGCTCATTGTGGGCACTCCTTCAGAAGCAATGAGTGCTCATTGCTTACAAAACAGGGTAATCTAGGGCAGGCAACTGGTACATCAGTTAGTCAGGGAGTCAGGCTTCCAAATCATAGCCTGCTTTCCAGTTTCTTTGTAATTAATCACTATAGTTACTCCCTTACTCCCTCAGCTCTGGGAGCACACATTAGTAGGTCAAATGAATAAGTAACTCATATGAAGATATAAGTAAATCTACAATATCTTATGAAATGCAGTGGACATAATCATATGCATAATATAATAAAACTGTGTCACTCAAAGTATATCTTTGTGCTTTGATTCCAGAAATAGATCAAACTGAAAATATACAGTTGAACAGATAAAACAAGTAGAAGCTTCACAATTTCAAACTCTTCAATTAGAAAGATGTGACAGTGGCCAGGAGCCCTGAGCAGTAAGATATCCCTCTCTATGCAGTGTCTAATGCCTTTAGTGTCTGTTGTACACTGGATTATAAGTTCTTCCATGCAAACCAGTGGTCCTTCATCATAAGTTATTATCGTGTTTCTGTCCAGGCCAAGATGGTGCAGCATTTAGTATATTATTACAACTTTACCCATATTGATGCTGGTAAAGTTCCTATTGGCAGTATTGCTTCCCATCGCCCTATAGTTGTATTTAATTTATGCTCAATAATATGATTATGTGAGGGTGTCAGCAGACAAGAGCTACCTCGCTATCTTTCCATTCCTTTCAAAGAAATGTGCTACATTTAACTGTATTAAAATGACAGTAATGTATACACTCCCCAGGAATTATGCATAATTTCATCACAATGGCACATCAATTGCAAACTGGCGGCTATAGATGCGTAGATGGTTAAATAGATCACATACCTGGGGAAAGAATATTGAGAGGGACTGTTAATTCCCTTTCTGCCTTTGTTGAAGTGTATGCAGATACTAGGTTTGAAATGAAGCTCACTGGCTAGACTCGCCTTTTACCCCCTTCCCCAACACCTTCCCATGCTCTCTGCACATCTGTAGTCACCTAGTCTGCAGTGTACGTACATATGAGAGTACTTTGGGCAAGGACTAGCACAGTTTCTGTGGGGGAATGCATAGCTGAATAAATACAATGAAGTAACTTCAAGTGTGTGTGCAGACTATGATAAGAAGGGTTTGGACAGGTCCCACAATACAGGACTGTCTTAAGAAAGGCATCAAAATTAGTCTAATAGTTAGAGGATGCATCTATTTAATTAAATAGGCACCATACTGGTGAAAAGCCACATCGTCCAGTGTGACAACATCAGTTTTGATGTGAATGGCATCACAAAATGAGAACAAAATGGCTGCTCAGATTCAAACTGGTGGTATTGGATGTGTGAGCCTTTTGGTTTATGCATAACATGCATGGAATTTTTTTTTGAGTGGAACTGATGGTGATAGTCAGAATGCATGTGTACAAACGCAGCCATACAGGAGTACAAGAAAGCTATTCTGTTAACAGAAATGGGTTCCAAAGTGTATAGCACAATGACAAAGCTCCTAACTTGAAGGAAAATATCAATACTACCATCTTAGAAATTGTGGAGAACTACAAATTTGGAATGAGGAATGAGAAATTAGGTGAGACTGTCTTGGCACTGCAATTTCAGCACTTTCTCTGACCATGTGCCACGTGACATTTGTTGATGGTTTAACTGGTGAGCAAATTCAATCAGTGTTATTAACACACAGAATTTCACTTTCAAATTTATGTGCAAGGTTGTGATACTTATGGAGGTAGCCCTGAGAAAAGCAAAAGAATCTTGTTCAATGCATAGGTGCAAAATGACTGTAGTTTATAGTTATGGAGTGGTAACAATGGCTTGAGTTCCAAAGAAGAGTCTGAAGCATGTAGGTGAGACTAGCAAGAATAGCTGTTCCAATTGTAATGGAAGCCATCAAGTTCATGTATGTCAGTTCAAAGTCCCAAGATATTTCAACAGTCAGAGGAAAGGGCAAGTGTCCTCAGTGTGCAAGCCAAAGCAACTCCAGCGGCATAATTTCTTGGAAGAAAAAGTTGTCATAGTTAGAAGCTAAGAAAGCTAGTCCACATGGTTCTGAAGGGTAAGAATAATGGAGAATTAGGCTAACATAGTATTTATACCACCAGCAGCAATGTTCCCAAAGTGTATATATTCACTATTGTGAGAAAGGGTTTGATCAATTTTTAGTAAACATAGTCATTCAAAATGGCATGAAATGAAACATGTATTAAAACAGATTGTACTATACAATAATTGAAACACATTTTCTCATCTTGTGATTTACCAGAAGATATGTTCCTCAATTTCATTAATTTTCTACTCAAATATTTTATGAACACACTTATTTCATCATATCATCCTCCAGCAAATGATGAGAAGCAGAGGTCAGTGAGAATTGTCAAAAAACACTGAAGAAATGGGTATTACAAGGGTGCTCAAGTCTAACAATGAGGCATCAATTTGCTAATTACTGCTAAACTACACAACATAACCACATCCCACAACAGGTACACTTATGCAAAAGATTTGAGTTCAGTTCAGACAAATCTTGTGGACAGAATAGAAAAGAAGTAGTTGAGACCAAAACAAAATTATAATTCAAGTCACGGAGAGAAATATTTTAAACAATGTAAGAGACTTTGTGTTAATAGCACCCAATAAATCCAATATTCGGAAATGGGATGCTGGAGTGATTGTTGAAGTATGCAGTACATTCTTGTGAAAGTGGGAAATAAAATCAGAACTCTATATACATAAGTCACTTAATTCCTTTGGGAGACATACAAGAAAATATCAAAGAGTTACACTTCATGATTGTATTCCAGAAGTTGATCTAGTGGACTGTGGAAGGAATGACACAAGGTCCTACTCAATTGCATCAAGAAGTGACACCTTCTTCAAGTGAAGTGGATACAACGTCAATGACACAAGTTCCATTGAGAAGATCAAGGAGATTCAGAGAACTTGTAAGGAGGTTAAATCTATAAATAATGTGAATAAATGAATCATGATTTCTTTTCAAATGGAAAAAGCATTTCATTTTCTACAAATGTGTTATGTATAAATACATTTGCAGAGTACTAAGAGAAAGTGTATTTCTCCATGTCATTTCTCCATTCATTATGTTCCTGGCATTACGTTCCATTAGAAAAAGGACCCACACATGCACTGCAGGGTCCCAACATCCTGGCCTCCTATCCCCCAATCTCAGAGATGGGCATCAAGGCAAATAGGGCTCAGCCCCCATACCCACCCTCTAAGACAGTGGTTTTCAACCTTTTTCATGCTGCGGACCCCCAGAACATGTCCTTGTTAGATGGCGGACCCCCAAAGCCCACAGAATCAAACAATCGATAATTCATGCACACAACACTTAAATTACTGCACATAGGCCCTATTGAAATAGTGACTATTTCAATCACCGATAATTACCAGCGGCGTCTTTCAGTGTTCAGTTCAATGTGAAGGTTGTGCCTGTTTTGCACTGCTGAGTTTGGTCAAATGTGGTGGTATGTGTGACAAACATATGCGTATGCCATCCTCAATATTCAGTCTTGATCTGTATTTGGTCTTCATGGCAGTGACTGCAGAAAATGCTATTTCACACAAGTAAGTGGTTGCAAATGGTAACAGAACGTTGATGGCTTTGCCGGACAGCAGTGGATACTCCTGGGAACATGCTATCCAGAACGACAACAGTGACATTCGGTTGAACTGCAAGCACAAAGTCCTGTCAGATGACAGTTCAGCCAATTCTTCTTGTTCACGTCCAGTTAAATCAGTAAGCATGCATTCAAACGGATTTCAAATCCAATCAAACATGCTCGTGTCATCATCGGCAAAATACTCATGGAAATAATGTAACAGCTGTTGAATATGATTCAAAACGGTGCTCGCAATGGCCTCTGTCTTAGTCTCGTTCACTGTCAGAAAGTCAGCCAGCAACGGAAACATATCATAGATGCCTTGCTTGTGTCTTTCCTTCCAGATACGGAGTTTTATTCTGGAAGGCATTGATTTTGTCATGCATTTTCAGAACATTTGAGCCAGGTCCTTGCAATGATAGATTTAAGCTGTTCAAAATGTTGAAAATATCTGCAAGATAAGCTAATCTGGCAACCCACATCTCATCTGTCAAGAACTGTGCCAATGATCCGTTATGCTCATTTAGAAAAATGAGCAGTTCATCTCACAATTCATATACACGCTGCACAACGTGGCCTCGTGACAGCCATCTGACTTCTGTATGTAGCAACAAATGCTTATGCTCGGCTCCCATTTCACGGCATATGTTTTCAAACAAACAATGATTGAGTGGCCTGTCTTTGATAAAGTTAACGATTTTAATGCACATGGAAAACACATCCGCAAGATTTTCATCCATATCCTTTGCAGCCAAAGCCTTACGGTGAATCATGCAGTGGGTTGCATGTGGGGCTACTTCTTTCACTCGTGCGACTAGACCCGACTTCCGTCCTGTCATTGCGGCAGCATCATCCATGCATACTCCAATACACTGTGTCCACGCCAGTGCCGATTGTACAAAAAAAGTGTCAAGCACACGGAAAAGTTCTTCACCGGTTGTACGCCCTGGGAGACCCTTGCAAAGCAAAAAGTCTTCCAAAGCCTCTCCTTCCCAGCAATATCAAACATAAACCAACAACTGTGCAGCACTGGCAACATCAGTACTTTCATTGAGCTGAATCGCAAATCTGACTTGCTGAAGACGTGCCGTCAGCTGGCTCTGTATATCTTCCGCCATATCGCCAATTCTTCTGCTTACCGTGTTATCAGACAGTGGAATGGCTTTCAGTTTTTGACTGGATTCTTTTCCCAGTACAACTTCGCAGAAATCTACTGCTGCAGGCAGTATAAGCTCTTCTCCAATTGTGTGAGGCTTTCTGGAAAGTGCTATTCATAATGCTACCAAATATGATGCGCAAAGAGCCTTCTCACTTACAGTGGCGCAGGCTGTCATTTTGCCTTTCTGCTTGAGGTACAGCTCCTTTTGCCGCTCAAAATATTCCTTCAGCTTACTGGCAATATCTGGATGCACTGTTGTTAAATGGCGCTTCAGTTTCGCTGGTTTCATTGCATCGTTGGACAGTGTTTGCAAACGCACAACACAGAGAGGTTGGTCCATATTTGTCCCCACTGCAATGAAGCCATATGAAATGTATTCTGGATCGTACTTGCATTGTTTTCTCTTTTGGTCACCCTTATCCCCTTCGTCATCAGAATCTTCCAGTTTCTGGTCAGCTTTTCTCCTCAGAAATTTCTCCATACCTAGCAATACACGCTAGACAGTTTAATTATTATTACTGATAAACAAAATTATCAAAACTAATCTAAAATTTACACGCTTGCACATTTTTTGTTTAACAATGATGTCACTGTGGCGTAAGTGCACTGTAGGTAAGCAATATTATTAAGGCACACCAACAACGTCACTCAGTCTCGCTAACACTACAGTGCACAACAGAATAGTAGTGAATAGTGAACACTACTGACTACACAAATCGAATATTAAGCGGCAGCTTACCAGAAGGGAACACCGTCTAAGTCTCTAAGATTGTCGCCTATAACAGATAGAATAGATATGGCCAATTTTCTGAATAGTGGAAAACTGGAGCAAGCAAGTAAGCTATGTCTTTGTAACAGGTCGCTTTTCCATTTTTTTTCTTGGCTTGCTCGCGGACCTCCTGGCAACCCGCCGCGGACCACAAGGGTCCGCGGACCACAGGTTGAAAACCTCTGCTCTAAGAACACCCTGACAGCTCTTGGCATGAAGGCTGGGGCTGGCATCTCATTTCCATTCACAGAGACACCAACTGATAATAAATAATGCTAATACTTAAATAAGAATGATTAAAAGTATAAATGATTCAAATAAGGTAAAATGAAATTATCTTTCTTTCCCTAATCTCCAGGTTGAGAATCCAGATCCCATGTAACATCACAGAGGCAGATTCCCCAGTGGAATGCTGGGGATCCCCCTATTATCAGGTTCTGCCTTTGGATTTCACATGGATGTCCAGAAATGAAGAATGACAGCACATCCTGGGGGGACTTAATGTAGCACTGCTTTAGTCCAGGTTGTACTAACCTGGGAGCAGCTAAATGCCACAATTCCCTTTGGAACCATCAACTGCAGCCAGCTCAAGCAGCCCAAAGAATTCAGTTGCTATGTAGGATGCCCAATAACCATAACTGCAGCATTAAATTATTAAACCTGAAGGCTGGGGTGACTGACTGATCTTGCAGGGTCCAGTTGATAGGCATGTGGCACAATATGTGTGCTGAACCTAAACAAATGTCTATGGTGGTTTGAACAATGACTGGGAGTGTGGACTCTCTTTCCTCATGATGCAGTGGCTAATACAAAATAGGTTACAAGATTCACTCAGTGCTGCTCTGTTAAACATTTGACCTTCTTTCATTCAACCATGGTTAAGGGTCTTGAATTCAACTTTCATATATATTCCACCTGTTCACTGTGCATTCATTTTTACTGATTGCCCTTTAACAAACATCTAGCAGTCCGTATTTTCAGAAGGCTATCTTTCATGTATATATTTTAGTGAAGAAGCAAGCTTCCGAATATAAATCAAAATTGAAAGATTCTCCACAATTGCTAGGTATCAGCACTGATTTTTTTTTTCTTAAATATAAGGAAGATTTGGCCCAAAGTATCTGTAGCTTTTAAATCCAGGGTATTCAGTTGAAATGTCTATTTCGTAATACTTTTTCTGAGATCTAAACCAATTAATTTAGCAAGGGTCAAATTACTGGTGCAAAGCAATTCCGTCTGTGTTTTTTTTGCTATTTGACAGCCTGCTTAGTATATCCCCAAGAAGCCCTTTCACAACTCATACACCTTTTACATAGAGCACAAATAATGAAAGAATAATAACATTTCTGTTTACTGAGATACCAGCTGGCATTTCAATGCAAGATGGCCATGTATAATCAGTAACAGTATATTAGGCTCTCCACCCATTCAGTCTCTCTTATACAAATGTCACGAATTTATCAAAAAGAACTGAGGAACATGTACTAAATTCTGAAAAAAAGCAAAGTTCACTCGAACATATTTGAGCCAGAAATGACTGCTGCATTCAGCTGTCAATCTACTTGCACGACAAGGGAGTAACCATGTCTGTAGGATAGGATAATAAAATTTCAAGCAGATGTTCAGGCAGAGCTTTGATTCTCATTTAAGTCCCTTGGTAAGCATTTCATTTTGTCTTCGTATGCAAGCAAGGCAAATCACACTTCATCAAAAGCATATTCTGAAATGTTACTAATTCATATTATAGTACGTAGATGAAGAAACAAGCTTTGTCATATAAAAATGATCAAAATTTAAATGCCACAGCATTATAGTTCGCAGATGCTTGATGCTCTCAATTTGCCCAAGCTAACACAACATAAGACAGAAACTGGAGTACCGCAAATAATTTCAACCAGCTTCTTAGCTAGCTTGTGGTCATGCTTGGCATCTAGACTGATGGTCTATGTCACATCACATTGTTAAATTGGAATTTAATATACTTTCAGTTAAGTATTCAAAGAACTATACAGTAACAATTGCCAGCTTCTATCAAACATGTTTGGAGAAACAGTACAAGCTGGGCATAATTTGCTTGAGCATGAATAATACACAGTTTACTTCACAATTCAGGTTAGAAGGAAGAAAGTTCTTCAGCCCATTTGATTTTAACATCCCCAAGACCTAATCATAGTACCTCACCTTAACAATATCAAGCTAATTCTATATTAATGTGCCCCTAAGTATTCTTCCTGACACTTTCAGCAGGTGAATATCTTCCATATAATGAAGTGCTCCTGATATCTATCCCAAATTTGCCTTTCTGATCATCAACTTCTTTTTCTTCAGCAATCTCTCAGGATTGAAGATGACTTATTTTCACCCTGATTTTGTGTGTTCTGAGGTGGATAATTAAGTTAATGTGGGAATGGCAGACTCCTCCTCAAATGGTGTGGAAAGCTACTGGCAGGCTGGGCAGGTGAGCAGTCTTTGAGGGGTCTCTCCTTCTGCCACTTGTACAGGGTTCATGTGTGCTCTGGATGCATGACCTTGAGGTTACAAACCATTGCAAATATTCATTCTTCACTTTGAACAGTTATGGCACAGAGATTCCTAGGAGTCATGGGGGAGTTGCTTTTCTTTAAGGAGGTTTTCAGCATATTCTTGAATCTCTTTGTCTCTCCACCTGGTATTCTCTTCCAATGACAGAGTTTGGAATAAAGTTTGTGCCTCAGGAATCTTATGTCAGGCTTGTGAATAAAATGGCCTGTCCAATGTTCTGACTGTATGTAACTAGGACCCCAATACAGGAGATGTTGGCCTGGGAGAGGACACTGATGTTGTCCTCCAATGAACCTGGAGGATTTTGTGGAGACAATGGTTGTGTTATTTTCCCAGTGGTGTAAGAAGGCATCTTCACACATTAACTTCACACATTTTTAACCTGCTACTTTGTTGTATCTAAATAATATCTGTATTACAAGTGAGTCTATTGTAGTTGCACAATGATACTGTAAGCACATTGCAATACTTAAATAATCACCAGCTTTTAGAGTTCTTGTGTCCAATCATGCATTATCATAACTGGTCTTGTGGCATTACAACAAAGGATCTGCTGGAAGAACTCAGCGGGTCAAGCAGGGCTGCAACCCGAAATATCAACAATTACTTTCTTCCCACAAATGCTGCTCGACCTGTTGAGTTCCTCCAGTAGATTGTTTATTGCTCCAGATTCCAGCGCCTGCATTTTTTTGTGTCTCCATTGTGGCAGTAGCTGTTCGTTATTGTTGAAATTGTGGGGTTGGGAGAGGGGAGAAGGGTTTTGAAAAAAAGTTGTGTACTGCATAATTTCATGCCTGTATGAATGCACAAACATATAGAACATTGAATTATAATCATCTTTCTCTACTGTTTAAGCCTTGGTGGAAGGTAGTTTAATATTAAGATTATTAGCTTATTGAATTATTATTATCAAACAATGAAATAAGTTTACAATAGAAAAAAATTATGAACATTTAAGAGTACAAAATAATGGCATGTAATACTCTTTCAGAAAGATTAAAAGCATTACAAAACACAAATAACTAAAAATGGAACTTGGTCCATTTTTACCTTCCTTCTTGAGGTCCTGGTTCCTATTGAAATCAATTGGCTGAATCGGACTGACTGACAGCCAGGAATTCTGGAGGGGACTGCCAGTTGTCAGTCACTTGTGTCTCAGCTCCTCTGATTTCCGTGCATGCTCAGTTAAATGCAAAATCCAAAGCAATCCAGAGGTCAGATGACAGCACATCTGACCCCCACATTGCCACTAGTCTCACCACTGAGCTCAGTGATACTCGTATGCTGAGGGGAGGGTCCAGCTGCACTTTGCTGGCATTTAAATGGTAACCTGATTCACTTGAATGGAGTTACTGATCCCATAGAAAAGGGTAAGGGCAGCTACTTTTAATTATTTGTTAGTATTTTATGGAATTTTAAATTCCATTTAATAATTTTTTTACATTTAATTACTTCAATCTATTTGAATAGCTTTTAAAATCACAGAGTACAGAGGCAATTAAAAATAGTTCAGAGGCGAATGTCATAGATAGCAATCTGAGGGTAAACTTTTTACATAAAGAGTAGATGATATCTCGAATGAGCTGCTAGAGGAGGTGTTGGAGGCAGCAGGA
Organism: Pristis pectinata; assembly: GCF_009764475.1. Taxonomy (NCBI): domain Eukaryota; kingdom Metazoa; phylum Chordata; class Chondrichthyes; order Rhinopristiformes; family Pristidae; genus Pristis; species Pristis pectinata. Next base: position 17,523,258 of record NC_067407.1, read on the forward strand.
ACAGCACTTATGAAGCATCTGGACAGGTACTTGAATGGGCAGGGCATAGAAGGATATGGAAGTAATGCAGGCAAGTGGGATTAGTAGAGATAAGCATGATGGTCGGCACAGATGTGTTGTGCCGAAAGGCCTGTTTCTATGCTGCGGAACTCTATACGTCTGTAAAAGCCTTTGACCATTTATCAAAGGCCGACAGGGCATCAACCAGCCCAGGGGTTGGGCAGGGGGTTTGGGGGGGGGGGAGGGGGGTGCGAGGAGGGGAAGACCTCAGTGGTACATCACCCAAGGATGACTAGTTTCTCAGGTGCAGAGAGTCAGGTCAGTTGTCACTTTGCATTTGGAGAAGCTGGATGTGGGTGGGCAGTGAGGATGGGCACTGGGGCAGATCCAGCATGATTCAGCCCAACTGGTTTGTTGTCTAACCTGGTGAAGAATCTGACAGCAGTTTCCCTGATGTAAAGTCTAAGGAATCTCAGCAAATCAGAGCCCCTTCATTGGACTTACACTGGGGAATTATAGGCAATATAGAATCATAAAAACATACAGCACGGAAACGTGCCCTATCTACCCAGTTCATCCATGCCGACTTTTATGCCTATCTACGCTAATCCCATTTGCCTGCATTAGGCCTATATCCCTTTACTCCTTTCCTATGCAAGTACCTGTATAAATGCCTTTTAAACATTGTAATTTTTTCTGTCTCTGTCACCTCCTCTGAAAGCTCCTTTCAGATATTCACCACCCTCTGTGGGAAAAACCTACCCTCAGATCTCCTTCAAATTTCTCCCCCCTCACCTTAAATCTGTGCCCACTAGTTCTAGACTTCCCTGCCTTCAAAAAAAAATTCTGACTATCTATTGTATCTATGTCCCTCATAATTTTATAAACCTCTATAAAGTTTTCCCTCAGCCCCCTACATTCCAGTGAAAATAAACCCAGCCTATCCAATCTTTCCTTATAACTACAGTCCTCCATTCTGGGCAACATTCCGGGGAATCTCTTCTGCACTCTCTCTATTGCTACCACATTCTTCCTGTAGGTTAGTTACCAGAAATGTACACAATATTTTAAGTGTAGTCCAACCAATATTTTGTAAACTGCAACATACTGTCCCAACTGTTATACTCAATGCCTTGGCCTATGAAGGCAAGCATACCGAATGCCTTTGTCATGACCCTATCCACATGTGCTGCCACTTTAATGGAACTAAGGACTTGCACCTCAAGTCTCTCTATACATCGATTCTCCTAACATTCCTTCTATTTACTCCATATATCCTACCAGAATTTAAACTCCCAAAGTGTGTTATCTTGCAAATTTCTGGATTAAATTCCATCTGCCACTGCTTAGCCCAACTTTCCAGCTGATCTATGTCCCACTGTATCCTTACACGAGTTTCTTAGCTATCTACAACTCCATTAATATTTGTATTTGTTTCCAGACTTATTATTCATACCACCACATTCTCATCTAGATCATTTATATATATATGAGAAACAACAAATGTCCCAGGATAGATTCCTGCGGTAGACCACTTGTTGGAGCTCCAGTCAGAAAACACTCATCCACCACTACTCTGTCTCCTATCACCAAGCCAATTTTGGATCCAGTCTGCCAACACGCCTTGCATCCTTTAAACTTCCAGATTAACCTACTATGGGAGACCTACTGCTCTGACTTCACCAATTTGCTGAGTTATCTCCCCAGAAAACTCAGATTTGTGAGACAGGATCTTCATTGCACAAAACCATGCTGACTCCTCCCACTCAGTCTCTGGCTTTCCAAGTGAACATAAATCCTGTCCCTCAGAATCTTCTCCAACGTCTTCTCTTTCACTGAGGTAAGGCTCACCGGCCTGTAGTTTCCAGGCTTATCCCTAATGCCCTTTCTGAAGAAGGAGACAACACTATCCAGTCTTCGGGTACCTCGCCCATGGTAGATTTTCCAGAGAAATCCAGGCAAATTTCTAAACCTTGTGGTATTTAATATTCATGGGCTGCATATCATCAACCATGAAAACTTACACCAAGTTGACAAGTATCTAGCAACCTTTCTCTATACATATGTAAAAAAAAATTGGACCAGTTACATAAATACCATGGCTTACAGAGCAAGTCAGGACTGGGTATTCTGCAAGTCCTGCCTTTGCAAAGGCACAAGTCCACTGCCATAGTGAGGCCCAACATAAACTAGAGGAACTACATTTTATCTTTGCTCCTGGCACCTTGCAACCTTCCAAAATGAACAATGAATTCTCCAACTTCAGATTAGCAGCTCGCTTGTTGTTTCCTATTGTCGCATTTATATCCCTTTCTCTCCTCATTTCTATAAAATGCCTCCCTACAGTCAGTGCTCATGCTCCTTATCATCTGATCCATCTTAACCAATCTCCAGATAGTCTTTTACCTACACCTCACTCCTCCCCCAGCTCAGGTTTGAAAACTACAACCCCTCCACTCTTACCCCAGTTCTGAGGCAGGACCCCACACCAGAAATGTTAACTGGTTTCTCTTTGCACAGATGCTGCTTGACTCGCTGAGTTCTTCCAGCATTTTCTGTTTTTGTTTCATATTCTAGCATCTACAGATTTATTTTTATTTTCCATTAGAAGTCAAGACTGAGGTGGAATATCTTCCATTTGTCTGGGTGAGCGCAATTCCAGTAATACTTAAAAAGCTCAACACCATGAAAGGCAAATCCATCTGTTCATTTGGCATCTTCAACACTTATTCTCCTAGCACCCTCTTGTGGTAATGCAACAATTGTAAGCTACGTGTATTGAGGCTAGAGTTCTGAATGCATTGCAAAGATGGAGGATGATCACACTGCAACCTTGTAAGTAGCTAAGAGACATCTTACAACATGACTTACCAAGAATCCACAGAGTGTGTCATGGAGTGCTATATATAAAGGAAGGAGAGGCTACTAATGACAGTATAATCCTACACCTACTATGACGTAGCACCATTGACACATCTGCCTATTTCAAAATCTCTTCAGCAACTCACAAGGTTTCTTTAACAATATCTCCCAAAACTTCCAGCTCCAACACCTAGAAGGACAGGAGTTGGAGGACCATGGAAACCTTAACATCTATAAGTGCCCCTCCAAATTGCACATCAACATAATTTGGAAATGTTTTACAATCCTTTATTTTTGCTGGGCCCATATTCTGAAACACTACCCTAAAACATTGTGTGCATACCTACACTGCAAGCTAGTTCAGTAAACCCATTTACCATTTTCTTCTCAAGGGCAATAGTGCAGTGACACCCAACCACTGCTCCAAATTCTAGTCCCTAACCAGTGACCACTATCTTTCTTCCCAGTAATTGACTACTGTACATCAAACTGCTTGGAGCTTTACCACTAGATTTGACCCTAACCTCATATTTGCACTAACTTTAGAACTGCTATTTTCATCTTACCATTACTTCACTATTCTAATGCACACCCCCCCCCCCCCCAACGCCCCCAGCCAGTCTTCCTCATTCTGCGCTCAAAAACTTTGTTTAACTCACACTATGTCCTGTTAATCCAGCACTATTGTGTACACTTCCCACTGTCTCGGGAAAGCAGCCAACATAATCAAAGACCCTTCCTACACTGGTTATTGTCTCTTCTCCCCCATTCCATCAGGCAGAGGATACAAAACCTTGAAAACATGTACGACCAGGGACAAGGACAGCTTCTATCCCACTGTTAAAAGACTCTTGAATGGACATCTTGTAGAATAAAGATGAATTTTTGATCTCTCAATTTACCTTAACATGTCCCTTGCACCTAATTTGTCTATTTGCAAGGCATTTTCTCTGCAACTATAGCACTATATTCTGCATTCTGTTGTTTATACCTTTGTACTACCTTGATGTACTTGTGTTTGGAATGACCTGGCTGGATTGCATGCAAAACAAACTTTTTACTGTATCTCAGTACATGTGACAATAATAAACCAATTACAAAAAAGAAAAGTCTGGAATACAACGGCTCCCAACTAAACAGGCCTTCAAAGTCTTGTTTTTAAATCTTTCCAATGGCCTTCCAGCCCTCCGACACTACGAGATATCTGTGTTCTTCCAATTTGCACCACTTGAGCATCCCCAATTTTATTCGTCCACCAAGGATCTAAGCTAAAAAATCCCCTTACGTATCGCTCTTGCTTGTTTTTCATCTTTTAAGCCACAATTTACTACCTCACTGGTGCTTATATCTTATGTGGCTTGGTGTCAAATTGTTTGATAAGTCCCTGTGAAATTGCTATGGCGCAAAGTACATTGGACCTGTGTTTATATATTCAAGTTGTTGTTGTAAGGCTGGCAAGGAAAGGTGGGAAGCATGCCAGGAACAGCCACACTGATGCTGAAAGAGACACATAATTAAGGAAGAGAGTGCAGAACTGCCAGACTCTCAGTGATAGATGATGCACAACAGAATGCAGAGAATGTAGGATATTAGAACCAATTGATAAGAAATACGAGACCTGCATTACAAGGATGAGGAGCATCTGATTTTGCATTTTTTGGAGTCAGAAAGTGTGGCAACATAAATGATACAATGGGTGAGGAATGCTGACAGCCATATACCAATGGGAACAATGGCCAGGGATGGTACAAATTATTGTCTCCACTTAGAAGGTGGTCAATAGGAATTCTCCAGGGAAAGGCCTTTAACAGGTACAGTTCCCTGGACTAATTGTATATCCCTGAGATTACCAAGTCTGATACAATAGGATTTAACCCACATTATTTCTCAAGATGTGGTTACAAGATGCCCCACAAAGTATTCCTACACATTACCCTATTCCACTACCATATGCTGCATCTCACACTCTCCTTTTGCTACTTTACATCATCCCACCTTCGAGATCACAAAACCTACATAAAATCAACTTGAATGCCAACCAACATGACCATAAGTAAAAAAAAACAAGCCACTGATAATCAAAAAAAAATGACAAACAGGAAAAACAAATCTTTCCGGGATAATTTATATATTTCACAGTTTCATTTCATTTCTTTTAAATTAGAGTATCTTCTAATTTCCCATGTATGATAGAAGAAAAGATCCATTATGGTATTAATAATTTCACAATGCAAACAATGGACCATCAGAGGATATGCAGGTTAGTTTCCAGAGGATCGTTCAGTACAGGGAGCACTCAGTCCCATGTCCTTCTGCTAACTCTGTAAAAGAGTAATCTAATTGGTCCTCCTCCCCTGCTCTTTGGCCTTTCCCCTTCAATCTGCAGCTACTTCCTATTTTTCCTACATTGAATACTCCACTGAAATCCACTACTGAATGTCCAACATCCCTAGAGACATCATTCTGTTTTAAAAATGCATTTTAAAAGAATAGAGATTGGGATGAAATTAGGAAACCTAACAATGTAATGAGTGGTCTAAAACTGCAGACCAGTTACTACGCAACCAAGTGCTTTGCTGGTAAGAAGCAGCATTTTGTACCTTTTAAGGGCAGAATTCGATTGCAATATGCAAACAAACCTTGAAGATATTCAGAATGTTCTGCTATGACACTGAGGAGCAACTACAGTGCTTCAAGGGCTCAGCTGGCCCTACATTTCAGGTACCAGTACACTCTCCCAGTGTGGTCTGCCCAAGGCATTGTTCAGCTTCAGCTTGAGCACTGGGGATTTCAGCTTAACCATTTTGCAATAATCCAAACCATCCCGCTAGCTATGATTATTCCTCCCTCGTACAACTTAGACATGGTGATTTTTCAACACCTCGACATCCCTTTCAACTCCTATCTCAGAGAATTTTAATCTCATTCATGGTGTACCTGTTTCCTATTTTCACTTCATGTACATTGTACTCTGAATGTTATTTGCTAGTGCGAGATGCAAACTGTAACAAACTTACCTTGAAATATCTTGGCTGTGCCCTTGGAGTGCAAAGCATCCTTTAGTTTGATGTTGCTTGTGAATTTAATTACCTTGTACCTAGACTGAGACATGACATCAAGGTTGCAACAAGCGTCAACTATATATGTTATTGATGCATAGCAGGTATTGGTTGCAACCTTGAAGTTATTTTTGACCCTTACTATATATTTGCACCATCACCAGGAACGTATATAAGGAATTCAATTGACCCTCTTCCTGATCAGTAGTCAGGCTTGACTTACTTCGCTTCCACTGGTTATTCTTTCTCTACATGTTTCCTCTCTCAATATAAAACAACCCACATTCATTCAAGCTTATCCACACCTGTTATTCTTGATGGCTGGTGCTTAATTGGCCCAAATCCTTTTGAAAAATAGCAATTTCCATTACTTAATTGGCTGAAAAAAAGATAACCGTGTTTCCAGCTGGTAAAGTTCAGCATCGCGTCTGCCCCAAATGAGGCAGAAGCAATCAGGATGGGCTCACTTCCAGAGCAATAAGATGGGAGACCAACAGACAGTCACTGCGACAGTCAGCCAGATGAACTGGTAGACAAGACAATCCACAGTAGACAGCATTAAAAGAAGGATAACCTTCACAGATTCAGAAACAAGTAAAGGGCAATGCATTCATCAACACTGGAAAGTTTATAATGCAAGATTTAAGAGATATACTTAGGTCCTTTAAATTTCCATTTCATAGATTTTTTTATACTGACAAGAGAATCTTCTAAAATTTTACCAGAAAGTGGAATTGAGTTTTAAAAGTTGAAGGCTCTAAATATCTGTATACCAGTGGTTATGGCAGAGTAATGGGGTCTGAGGGACAGCATCTGACTGACTGGAAGGGGCAAGACTGACACCCATATTGATTAATATGCACCTCCAATGCCTACCTGCCCAATATAATGTATTCATTTTTCATCAACTGAGTGTGGCTGGCAATACCAGCAACTATTGCCCAATCCAAATTACAAAGATGTTGGATGCTGCCTTCTTGATTTAATTATTAGGGCAATGTATGGGTTACTAATCAAGCAGGCTGCTTTGCCACAGATGATATGTTCCATCACACTCCTGACTTTTCCCTGTGAATGATGGTAAGACTTTGAGGTGTCAGATGAGTGATTCACCAGAGAATACCAAGCCTCTGACCTGGTCTTGTTATCACAGTATTTATGTGGCTGGTCCACTGGAGATTTGAGTCAATGGTGAACCTCAAGATGTTGATGGTGCAGAACACAGCAATGGTAAAGCATTGGAATATCAAAGGTAATTGTTTAATCCTCTCTTAATGGAGATGGTTATTATCTGGCACTTTTGTGGCTAAAGGTTACTTACCACTGATCAACCCATGCTTTAATGTTTCCTAGTTACATGCAGGCATGGGCAAATTCATTTGTTGAGGATTTCTGAATTAATTGAATATTGTGCAATCACTGGCAATTATCCCCACTTCTGTCATAATGATAGAAGAAGGTCATGATGAAACAGCTGAAGATAGCTGGGCTAAGGACGTTACCCTGAGGAACTCCTGCAGTGATGCCTAGGGGCTAGAACAAATCACCTCTGACATTTTCTGTTGTGCAAAGTGTGACTCCAACCACTGGAGTTTTTCCCCTTGATGCTCTCTAACATCAGATATACCAAGACATGTTTATGCCACACTCATTTGAAATACTGCCTTGATCTCAAGTGCAGTCTCTTTCCTCTCATTTCTGGACTTTAGCTCTTTAGTCTGTGTTTGGATCAAAGCTGTGACGTCACCAGAAAGCCCAAATCAATCATCAGTGAGCAGGCTATTGGAGAAGTCGTGTCTTGTGCTAGCACAGTCCAGAAAACCTTCCATCACTTTACTGATGATTAAGATTAGACTAGATTGGTCAGTGACTTAGCTGGATTAGCTATGAACAGGACACACCTGGATAATTTTCCACACTGTCAGGTAGATTTCAGTGCTGTGATTGTTTTGGAAGAGTTTGGCTGGATGTGTCGCAGGTTCTTCAGCATTTATAGCTGGGGGGATTGTCTGGTTGCATAACCTGTCCTATATCCAGTGCTCAAAGTCATTTCTTTATATCATATAGAGTGAATTGGATTAGCTGAAGACTGGCTTCTGTACTGACCATCAACCGCCCACTTATTCTAATCCTACATTAATCCCGTGTTTTATTCTCCCCATGTTCTTAACAGTTCCCACCAAATCCTATCACTCACCTACACACGAAGGGCAATTTGCAGCAGCCAATTAACCTACAAACCCACACTCTTTGGGTTGTAGGAGAAAATTGAGGCACCCAGTGGAAACCTATACGGTCATAGGGAGAATGTGCAAACTCCACACAGACAGCAACTGAGGTCAGGACTGAACTGGAGTGTCTGGCGCTGTGAGACAGTGGCTCTACTAGCTTCACTACTGTGCTGCCCTCAGCCTTTGACTGAACAAAGTGCCAATGCTTCAGCCATGTATTTAGCAGTCGCATGTTGGGATGGGGCTGTCCTTGTGGCTATTGCATCATCATTCATAACCAGATGTGGCAGGACTGCAGAACTTTGATCTATGGGTTGTGAGACTGCTTAGCTCTATTCTTTTCATGCTATTTTTTGATGTCTAGTAAGATTGTCATCCTGTGTTGCAACTTCACTTACACCTCATTTTTAGGTATGCCTGCTGTTGCTCTTGACATGTCCTTCTACAGGATTGATGCTCTGGGCTTGATGGTAATGATGGAATGAGGGTTGCACTGAGCCACGTGGTTACAGATTGTGCTGATGTACATTTCAGCTGTGCTGTTGATCCATTTTACCTCATGGATGCTCAGTTTTGAGCTGTCAGATCTCTTCTATGTCTATCCCATAAGCACAATTGTAGGGCCAAATCTGTGGTGTGAAGACAGAACTTTGTCTCCATGAGGACTGTGTGGTGGCAACTTTTACTATGAGATCGTGGACTGATGTGTCTGTTACAGGTTGACTGGTGAGGATGAGGTCAGGTAGGTTTATCCCTTACGTTATTTCACTCACTATCTGCCTCAGACCCAATCTGGCAGTTATGTCCTTCGGGACATGACCAGCTCAGTCAGAGGCAATGCTTCTAAGCCATTCTTGCTCATGAACATGTCAGCCCCCCACTTAGAGTACATTCTGTGCCCTTGCTACTTTCAATGTTGTTGGGAATGGGTACTCAGTGAGGGTTGGGGGTGGATAGCCAGTGGAGGTTGCAAATGGGGAGTCAGTGAGAGTTGGGATTGGCTTGTGGATGGGCGTCAGAGGGAAGTGGAGATGGATTGTCAAAGGGAATTGGGATATTGGTTGTCAAAGAAAGCCAGCATCTAGAAGGAGAGTCAGGGGTTGATGTTGGGAGTTGGAGGGTGTCAGGGGTAAATAGGGGTCCAATGGCTGTTCAGCCAGTTGACAGATGTGAAGCTGGAGTCAGGCTTCCAATGAGTTGATAGATTGGGTCGGGGAGGAGGTTCTCCGCCCAAAGGATTGGTTGTAGATGGAGGGAGAGTGTTGGGGTTGGCTGGATGATCCACAAAGGGAGCCTGGGGGTCACAACAATGGGGAGAAATGTGGGGCAGCCTGAGGAAGAACCATCACAATGGGCAAATTATCTTACTTCAATGGAATCTGCCGGATGATCCACTGGCTCTATAACATTGCTTCTCAAATACCATCCTCCAGGCTGAAGAGCTTGTTTCTCCATTCATCACTCATAAAACACTGACGCAGAGGGTTAGTCCAGTAGCTTCTGCTTCATTGCCTCCAGTAATTAGATGTCTATTTTATTTCTTGGTGACCAGAAACAGATGTAGTATGCAATTTGTAATGTTCATAACAGATGTGGTCTGACCAGAGTGTTATAAGATTTGATCGTTACTTCCTCCCTCGTATACAATAGCATGTGTGACATTTAGTCATCCTTCCTAGACGTAGCATTTTATGACATTAGATTTCAATTGCTTTTGTTATGTTTTCAGATATATGTTGTCCAACTCATTCTTTAATTTCTGTGCTGGCCACCCTAATTCCTGTCTGGTTTGGTGTCATCCGCACATATGATTTGTTTGTACTAAACTTATGAACGCAAATTATTTATATAAGTTTGAACCATTACTGAAATCTGAGGCATCCCCAGCAGCACTGAAACCTTGGGCATGGGCCATTCAGTCTCCAAGCCTTTTATTCTATCTTTCAGTTCATTCATTGCTACAATGTACATCCACTCTACTTACCCACAACTTGACTAGTATCCAGAGGGCTGGGACATTAATTTGTTGGATTCAAGTAATTGAATAAACCTAGATTTTTTTAAAAAAGGTATAGTATTAGGAATAATGACCGTGAAACTACAAGACTGATGGAAAAACGCACCTGGTTCTCCAATGTCCCTCAGGTAATGGAATCTGCTGTCCTCACCAAGTCTGGCTTACATGTAACTCCAGACCTTACTAATGTGAGTGACCTTCATCTACCTCCTCAGTTCAGGGGCAATTAAGGACGGACAATAATTACTAGGAATGTCCATTTCCAGTGAACAAATGACAAAAAACTATTATTGATACACCTACCTGTCTTGGAAGATCCTATCTGTTGACTTTTGGGACAGAGAATCCAGATTTCCACTCCTCTTTGAGTGGCATGTAGATCTGTTGCCTCACAGCTCTTGTGACCCAGGTTCAATTTTGACCACTAGTGTTGTCTGTGTGGCGTTTTCACAATCTCCCTGTGACTGTTGAAAGTATCCTGACTGGTTGCATCATGGTCTGGTACGGCAATTTGAATGTGCACGAACATAAGAAGCTGCAGAGAGTAGTGGACTCTGCCCAATACATCACGGGCACATCCCTCCCTACCATTGGTAGTATCTACAGGGGGCGTCACCTCAAGAAGGCAATATTCATCATCAAAGATCCCCACCATCCTGGCCATGCCATCTTTTCACAGCTACCATCGGGCAGAAGATACAGAAGCCTGAAGTTCCACACCACCAGGTTCAAGAACAGCTACTTCCCTTCAATCATGCGATGCTTGAACCAACCAGCAAAGCCCAATTCACCACGACAGTTTAGCAACACTATGACCACTCTGATATCTTTGCACTAAAATGGACTTTTTATTGTTCTAATTGTTCTTTTTTCTTGTAAAAATTGTGTATAATTTATGTTTTTCTTGTGAATGCTGCTTATATGATGATATGTGCCTGTGATGCTTCTGCAAGTAAGTATTTCATTTCGTACATGCATACATGTGCTTGTGCATATGACAATAAACTTGACTTTGACTTTGGGTTTGCCAAGGTGCTCCAGTTTCCCCCCACAATTTAAAGATGTGCAGGTTGGTAGATTAACAAGCCACTGTTAATTATCCTTAATATGTAGGTGAGTTGTGAAATCCGAGAGGGTTTGAAGGAAATGTGAAAAGGACAAAATAGGATTAATGTATGATTAGTGTAAATGGGTGCTTTATGGTCAGCATGGACTTAGTGAGTTGAAGGATCTATTTCCATGCTGTATTACTCTATGACTTTGCATGTGAAAGAAGTGCTTCCTGATTTCTCTTCCAAATGGCCTGGTTCTAATTTTAAAATCTTGATGTTTTGTTCTTCATTCTTCCCTGAGAGGATTTTTCTGTATTTCCCCCTATGAATAGTTTTAACACTTTAAACAATATAGTCTGGAATTTGTGCAAAATGTGCCAGAGTGCAAATAGACACTGTGTCAACTTTGCCAAGGTGAAATTACATTGAAGTTTCTATGCAAGTTAATCTGAATAAGCCTGAACATAAAAACACTCATGAATCAGTGTAATCAAGAATTGTGGAGAAGGATTGCCAGGAAATGAGCTATTCTTCAACTGTTAAACTAATTGAACTATGGCAGAGCAGGGCACATCAAGTGACTGATTTAATACTCTTGGTCTTACTTTTAAATTGGCTTCACTCGACTGGCCACTGCTGTCTACAATTAACTAATTACTGCAGTAGAGCCAAACACACCTGTGTGGCTTCAATTAACTGCTGCTGGTCACAGATCATATGTATCAAGGTCAGATCAACCGAATGAATTTAAAATAATTTAAACTGAACCTAAAGTAATTGTTGAAGTAGAAGCATAAACAGAGCCAGACCAGACTTTTATCACTGCTGGTCAGGTCATGAACACAATAGTCATCTGACCAAAAGTATTAGGCTCTTGGTACAATGTGATAAACACCCACATTCAACACAATTAGCAGGCACCTGCTATCCAGATGGACTTGAAGTCCAGATGAAGGGTCTCAACCCAAAACATTAATTGAGCGTTTCTCTCTACAGAAGAAACCTAGCTTTCTGAATTCCTCCAGCAGTTTGTTTTTTGCTCCAGATTACATTATCTGCAGTTTTGTGTCACTGATTGCCATTCTGACTTGAGGCAATAACCACGGGCAGTTTTGTGAAAATAGACTGCTTTGAAGAAATGAGTTGTTGAATGAGTGTTAAAGATTGTTGAATATTCCAGCACAGGGTGCTTAGGGGCACAACTCAGTTATTGAACCCTACTGCTACTCTTCATTTGGCTCTGTCAAAGTCAGAAGATAATGCAGAAACTCTTGCTTTATGGTCACAATGTGCTAGAATCAAGGAAATAAAGGGCACGTTTATGCAACCTGTACTCAACTGCAGGCATCGACATGTGCCTGGAAGGTTTTACCTGCGGAGGCCACTCTTGGCTTCCTAGCTTTGCAATTTTTCCAGACTGTTTCCCCTGACCTTTGCCACATCTTCCAATTTTCTGCTCACTGCTCATTGAATATATCCCTACCCAAGGATTCATCTACTTTTCCTACAGTTCATAGGAGCAGGAAGAGCAGACACAGGCATCTGCCTACATTGCAAAGTCTCAGCATTACTTATAGCTTTCATGTGTAGTTATTCCTTACAGACTTCCCTGGCAATTTGCTATCAGGAGCACCTGGTTGCAGCCCTGGAGGATATCTGTAGATCCTCGTACAAAGAATATGCCTCTTGTGGGTGGCATTCTACTCCTGTTTGACCTAATTCCCCTGACAGTCTCAGAGAACTTTCTCAGCCCCTCCCATCATTGCAACGTCTATCCACTGAGTAGCAATACTTTCCTATAGCTGGAAGAGTGCGGTTTGTTTGGGGTATGTCTTCTGAAGAGTTGAATGTGAAGATCCCAGCTGCTAGGCTAACTGTTGGCAGCTATGAGAACTTGTAAAAGACCAATACAGAAAAGTTTTGAAACTGAATTTCCAGGCAGTTTGTTTTAAATACATTTGAACTAGCTTACTTCTTAAATATTTTAAGCATTACTTAATGTTTGTCTTTTACTAAATAATCAAATCAAACATGCAGGACGTATAAAATATCCTAGTGAGAACTTTCCCAATGAATTTCAACTACAATGTATGCAGTCCAAATACGTCATTATTTTAAAAAACTTAATTGCAATCTTACAGATGAAAAATTATTCTCCTTTCTGATCAAAGAATGTCTTAATATACAAACTTGCAGTAAATCATTCTGGCTACTAGAAAGATTAATTTAAAATATTACCAGTGTCAATACAGTTAGCATCTTGACTTTGACTTTGTAACCTAATCAATGTAATTGCAATTGCAAAGTCTCTTCCAGGTATCTTGAAGAGGTTTCCCTCCTATCTTCAATGGGAGTTCTGTGAGACCCTCTCTCACTGCTCCCATCCTGTGACCTCTGTTGCTCTCCAGCTCTTCAACCATGTGTTCACCCAGACTTGCTACCACAGCCATGTGTCCTTCCTGGGCACTTGTATCCACAACATCTCTCTAGTGTCTCCAATGTAATTGCAAGCAGTCTCTGCTATTATCCATTTTGAGCCATCTCTCTTTTAATTATGCTTGCTATTTTCATTTTTGTAGCAGGATCCTACCATATGAATTGAACATGAAAGACCACTGTGCCTGGCTGACTGTTCCTCCTGCTCTTTCGCCATTGTCCTGTAAACATTTAACCATGCCACTCCTAACTATATCTATCTAATCCGTTTCCATCCCTCTTTCCAACAGTGCATTCCAACCATGTAAACAAAACAGGACAGAAGATGTTGATTGAATGTGGATTCAAGATAGCTCTAGACTGTAAATGTGGAGTCTAGATTGTCATGAATTGTTTAGAATTCATGTTGTGTACTTGAAATTATCTAATGAAAGCTTTATATACATGAAAAATAACTTCTGGTCTAATTCTCCATCATCTTGAGTCAGTGGTCTCTGGTTACCTATTTTCCATGACTGGAAACAGTTTCTCCAATTAAGACCATTTGTGATTTTGAACACCTTTTTAAATAAAACTCTCCTCTTCACATTTTGTGTTCCAAGGGGAACAAACTTCTCTAGTTTCTGTATCATCAAAGACCCTCATTCCTCACACTATTTCCAGTGAATCGCTTCTGCACTTCCCTGAAAGACCTTAACATCCATTCTCAATTTTGATTCATTAGAGTTGAAACCAGTTAAACCCTAACCCAACATAAATTTGCATTGTAAACTGTGAATTATTTTTTAAATTCCTAAAAAAACATGGACAGTCTTTTGAAAAATCAAACTGATGACATTATTCATCTTCACATGATATCAACGGGAAATTGCATTTTGAAATACCAGTCCTTTCATAAATGATAATAATTGTCTATTGTCACAGGATGTTGAATATTTGTCATTACTACTGCATGAGCAAGTTGCAAGCTGGTCATTTACTTTTTATGTCTTATCTTCTTACCTTATCAAGAGAGAACGTTTTAGTCAGAGCAAAGGCCCATCCTGCCTTAAAAGCTCTTCGAATCATTGCAGAGTTAGTTGTTGGTGCGGCACTGGCTAAGCCAAACGGATTTGGAAATTTCAACCCAGCTACCTCCACACTAATGTCTACGAGATCAATAGGTGTGTAGAAAAGAGGTAGTTCAGGATCTCCAGTCACCAGACAACCATGTAATGACTGTAAATCAAAAATTGAAATAAAAAAATAAAATTACAAAGAGCATCCTATTAAGCAACTTCACAAAATCTGGTCTTGAAATTGTGTCAAATTTAAATATTTTGTTTACAGTGCAATTCCTTACCATCTCCCAATATGCTCATAAACAGATAACAGCAGTCTAGACTAAATAATAGATGTTTTTTCAGTCTTGAAAAAGATCTGACATTTATGTAAATTAAGTCTTTATTCAACTAGCCAAAGATAAATTATAATATATCATCACAGGTATGGTGTTCCATTTATGTTTGGCAATTTCCAATTTATCTTCTGTGGACTGGATCTAACTGTATCAAGCTGTGTTATGCTAACATTTAAATATTCATTAACCCATCATCTAATGTATAGACCTAAGCAACACTGGCAGTTCCAATTTCAAACTACTCAAATAAATACAGCAATAGCATTACTTTATCAACACACTATACATATTTTACAGTACTGTTATTATCCATGTTTAAAGTTGTGTGATTTATCAACAGTTTGTTTCAATTATAAACATCTAAAACAGAAGAAAATGATATTTCTATTTGAAAGTCCAAAGACGGATGCATTCTTTAATCAATCCAGAATTGATTACGGAGATGTTATCAGTTTATCAGATGCTGAATATCTTTAGACTCCTGTAGAGTTATGAAGGAGGAAGCTGAAAGAAATGTCAACTATTGCTGAACAAAATATTAAAATGAACCCCCCTCCCTATCCTACCAACCCAGAACTGTGCACACCCGATCTCCCTGCTCTTCAGTCCCTTCTAATAATAGTTTCAGTACCTTCCATGAAATAATAAATGAATGAACAAATGACATTATATTTTGGTATGCACAGTAAAATACAAAGATTGTACCAACATAATTCCTGTTTAACAATCCAGTGGAAATGTGATTTTCTTTGAAGACACTTTGTCACGAACCAGCAACAAAAGAAACACACTGAGCATGATTCAGTGTTAAAAACCATTTTATTAATCACTACTTATGATAATACGTAAAATAAAAGTAAAAATGTTAGTATGTTAGAATTCAAGAATGTTAAACCTCGAACGTTAACCCCAAAACTAAACTCTTCGTGTGTGTGTGTGACAAAGTCCAAAACTCCCAGTTCCGGAATGGTTCTTAAAGTTCAGTTCCGCAAGCCATAAGGTGAAACATGAGCAAGGGCTTCTTCAACAACCACCGTTGTCTGAAGATAAGATGTAGATGTAGAAAAACATAGAGAGAGTACATACGAAATCCAAATGTTCCACGATGGAACCCAAACGACACTTCAGTGTTTACTCGGTAGTGACTTCCTCACCCCGAAAAGCATCCGAACCGTGGTCGTCCACATACAAATACCTGTTTCCTTCTACAGGTCAGCAACAAAGTGAACTCCACCGGATTACTTCCAACTTCCATACATGGATTTCAGTGGCAAACACAGTTATTGTTTCTCATCCATCGATAGAGAAAACAAGCAGGCTGGTGTCTCTCTCCCTTCTCTCTCTCTCTTCTTCTTCTTCTTACTTCTTCAACAACGTCATTACGTCCTTTATCTTCTATTGACGTAAGCACGCCCCACACACACATACACACACACTCTCTATCTTAAAGGGACTTTTACTGAGTCCGTAACACCTACCACCTAAAAAAAAATTTTCCCAAGAAAATTTTAACCGCGCATACAGTTAGTAATGTTAATAATTATCATGCTACACAACTACAGACTATCAGATTAGTACAGATACATGTTTCCCATTTAACATCGAGAAAGACAATCAGCAATCACATTATCTTTGCCTTTAATGTGAGTTATCATGAGATCAAACTCTTGCAAAATTAAACTCCAGTTCAACAGCCTTCTGTTCTTGTTTTTGACTCGGCTCAGAAACACCAGTGGGTTATGATCTATATATACAGTCAATGGTTTCTGAGCGGTGCAAACATATACACTGAAATGTTGCAAGGCTAAAACAAGCGACAGTAATTCTTTCTCTATGGTGGAATAATTCTTTTGATGCTCATTAAATTTCTTTGAAAAGTAAGCTACAGGATGGTCAATATCATCAAGGTCACCCTTCTGCAACAACACAGCTCCTGCAGCTTCATCACTGGCATCTACTGCTAATGAAAATGGCTTTTCAAAGTCAGGTGTTCTGAGCACAGGATGGTAGCATAAAATGGCTTTCAGCTTCTCAAATGCTTCTTGACAAGAATCTGTCCAAACAAACTTTACTCCCTTCTTCTGAAGATTAGTTAGGGGAAGAGCAATATCAGCAAAATTTTTACAACATTTTCGGTAATATCCAACCATTCCCAAAAATCTTCTAACAGTCCTCGTACCTGTGGGAATAGGGAACTCAGATATTGCT
This sequence comes from Pristis pectinata, assembly GCF_009764475.1. Classification (NCBI taxonomy): domain Eukaryota; kingdom Metazoa; phylum Chordata; class Chondrichthyes; order Rhinopristiformes; family Pristidae; genus Pristis; species Pristis pectinata. The sequence continues at coordinate 17,540,522 of NC_067407.1, forward strand.
TGAACTTTTGCCTGAACAGGAGCTTGCTTGCCTTGACCTACAACATAACCAAGATACGTCACAGTGGCATGGCCAAATTCACTTTTAGCCAAGTTAACTGTAAGGTTAGCCTTGGAAAGTCTTTCAAACAACCTTTCTAACGCAGAGATGTGATCTTCCCAAGTATCATTCCCAGTCACTAAGTCGTCAATGTAGGCATCTGTATGTTTTAACCCATGAATCACTGAATTAATCATTCTTTGAAATGTTGCCGGAGCATTTTTCATTCCAAATGGCAAAACATTGTATTCATACAATCCAGAAGGGGTTACAAAGGCTGAAATCTCCCTTCCTCTATCTGTTAATGGAACACACCAGTACCCTTTTAATAGGTCAATCTTTGTAAGAAATTTTGCCTTTCCCACTCTGTCTATGCAATCATCCACCCTAGGAATAGGGTAAGCATCTGATTTTGTTACAGCATTCACTTTCCTGTAATCTGTGCAAAATCTAACAGTTCCATCAGGTTTAGGTACAATAACACAGGGCGAACTCCAATTTGAAGTAGAATGTCTAATAATATCATTTTCCAACATGTATTTGATTTCCTGATCAACAAGTTTACTTTTTTCCACATTCATTCGATATGGGTGTTGTTTGATTGGTTTTGCATCCCCAACATCAACATCATGGGTAATTATCGATGTTCTGTTTGGAACATCTGGGAACAGATTTTTAAATTTTAAAATTAATTCTCTCATCTGTTGTTTTTGTGAAACTTGTAAATGGTCCAACTTCGTTTCAAGGTTCTCCATGATATTTTGGTTTTTCAGTTTCGATGGAACAATATTTGGTCTAAATTGGCCTTCCTCAACATCAACATCAGGCATTCTAGAAACAACCTTTTCACCATCCACCAAGGCCACAACTGAATCCCTCTCATAATAAGGTTTTAGCATGTTTACATGACAGAGTTGTGTTTTCTTGCGTCTATCTGGTGTTTTGATTATATATGTTAGATCAGTCACTCGAGATTCAATAACATAGGGTCCAGAAAAACGAGATTGCAAGGGATTATTTTGGCTAGGGAAAAATACCAACACCTTTTGCCCCACTGCGAATGTCCTAGGCCGAGCACGTCTATCAAAATATGTCTTCATTCTTATCTGGCTTGTTTTCAGATTCTCTCTCGCTAGCTGGCAGACTCTCTCCAACCGAGTTTTAAATTTTTGGACATAGTCCAACAGACTCAAGTGAACTTCCTCATTAACCCATTGCTCTCTTAACAACTCCAAAGGTCCTCTCACCCTATGTCCAAACACAAGCTCAAACGGACTAAATCTGATTGACTCCTGGATCGATTCTCTAACGGCAAACAAAAGTAAATGGATACCTTCGTCCCAATCCTTGGTGTTTTCAAAGCAATAAGTCTTCAGCATATTTTTGAGAGTAGAATGAAATCTCTCCAGAGCTCCTTGAGATTCTGGGTGATATGCAGATGATACAATCTGCTTTGCTCCCAGCTCATAGACTATTTGTTGAAAAATTTTTGACATAAAATTACTACCTTGATCAGATTGGATTTCTTTTGGCAAACCAAACAAGGTAAAAAATTTTACAAGAGCCTTTGACACCGTCTTGGCCTTAATATTTCTAAGGGGTATTGCCTCTGGAAATCTAGAAGTGGCACACATGATGGTTAACAAATACTGATTTCCAGTCTTAGACTTTGGTAAGGGGCCAACACAGTCCACAATCACCTTCGAAAAGGGCTCCCCAAAAGCAGGAATTGGTTTCAAAGGAGCCACAGGGGGTTTTTGATTTGGTTTACCTACCATCTGACATGTGTGGCAGGTTCGACAAAACATCACCACATCTTTTCTCAAACCAGGCCAATAGAATTGTTTCAAGATCTTCCCTACAGTTTTATTCACCCCAAAATGACCACCCAAAGGCATACTATGGGCCAGGTTTAAAATCTCATCCCTATAAACTTTTGGAACAACAACCTGATGAATAACTTCCCATTCCTCAGTAACAGGAACATGAGGAGGTCTCCATTTCCTCATTAACACTCCATTTTTGACATAGTATCCAGTTGGCATCTTTTCAATCTCCTCACATGAGAGAGCTTTTTCTTTCAATTCTGTCAACTCAGGGTCCTTTGTCTGTTCCACCATAAAATCCTTCCTCGACAAAGACAAATCTTTAAATTCAGGCTCACTATAAGGATGTTGATCCTCCAATGAAGACAGAAAAGTCTCAGATAAGGCATCATAATTTTCTTCCTGTTTAGGACTGTCACAAGGAACCACATCAGACTGCACCGGACTGTCTGTCTTGGCTAATTCTCTAGCTCTAGCTCGAGTCACCGCACATGATGGGTAAACATCTGGATCATCCTCAGACTCATCAATCCTTGGTTTGGTTGTTAACCGTACCACAGGATCACTTTCTCCATTTGCAAGGTCATTTCCCAATAACAAAGAAACTCCTTCCACTGGCAAACTAGGTCTTATCCCTATCTCGACTGGTCCTTCTACGAACTTTGACTTTAAAATCACCCTGTGAAAAGGGACAGACATGGTCTCACCTGTAACGCCTCGTACTAGATTTACTTCACCAGTGTCACTTTCTTCACCAAAATTTAAAACACTGTCCAGCAAGAGAGATTGACTAGCCCCAGTATCTCTAAGAATTTTCACTGGCACCTGGGGTGACTCATCATTCAGTGAAACAAAACCCTCTGATACATACGAACGGAATTCTTTTCTCACCTCCTCCAACTTTTCCGCTTTTCCCTCTTGCAAGGACTGATCTTTAACAGCATCTCCTAAACCTTTTTGATTTTTAATTGCCTGAAAGCAAGCATTGGGCCCAGCTTCCTTCTTTTTCTTCAAAAGGGCACAATTAGATATCACGTGGCCAGGTTTCCTACAGTAATAACAAGTACGCTCAACAGGTTTCTCCAGCCCTGGCTTCTTTTCATCTTTTCCTTTTTGATTACCTCCCAATTTAATCTCTGGTTTACCTGGATTGTCTTTGTAACTCTTTTGAAAGGTTTTAGGTTGTCCCCATTTGGATTTATGGGTTAAAGCATAATCATCTGCCAACCTAGCAGTTTCTTGTAAAGTTTCCACTGCCTTTTCATTTAAATATGTTGTTAATTCAGCTGGAACACATCTTTTAAAGTCTTCCACCAGTATCAATTCTGTCAATTTATCGTAATCCCCATCTACATTTTTAGCCAGGCACCATCGTTCAAAACATATTCTCTTTCCATTGGCAAATTCCATATAAGTCTGATCTGCAGATTTCCTCAAATCTCTGAATTTTTGTCTATAAGCCTCAGGGACCAATTCATAGGCCTTCAATATAGCTTGTTTTACCTTGGTATAATCAGCTGCATCCTCAGCAGACAAAGCAGAATAAGCTTTTTGAGCTTTACCTTTAATCACACTCTGTACCATAAGAGCCCATCCTTTCCTTGGCCAGTTTGAACTCACAGCAACCTTTTCAAAATGTTGGAAATACTGATCAACCTGATCTTCTTCAAACGGAGGGACTAATCGAACCTCCCTGCTGGCTGAAAAACCATCATCAGAATCAGATTCCGAACTCCTACGCTTCATTTGTAACTCATGCTGCCTCTTTTTCTCCTCGTTATCCAGCTCCATCCTCTTCAATTCCATCTGCTTCATTGCTAGATCAGCCTCTATCTTCATCTGAGTTAGCTTTTGTTCGGCCTCTATCTTTAACTGGGTTTGCTCTCGTTCAGCCTCTAATCTCTTTTGTTCTCGTTCAGCCTCTATCTTTAACTGGGTTTGCTCTCGTTCAGCCTCTATCTTTGCCAGCTGCACCTGTGCCTCAGAAATTGCTATTTCACTGCCAGGAAACTGTTTTAACACTTCCTTCTCAAACACCTTCTTTTCCACATAATGGCCAGCTATCAGTCTCTGAATATCTGCCTTTCTCATAGACTGCTTTACTTCTGTAAGGTTTAGCTTTGTAGCAATCTTTATCAAATCATCCTTTTTCGCCACCTCCAATCCCTTTTGGGTTGGTGACTCCAAAAATGCCTTAATATCCATTGCTGCTGGTTTCCACACACACAAGCCAATTAAAAAGAATTTATCAGACCTCCCTCAAAAACCTTTGGATTGAATCTCGAACAAATCTCGTCAATCTGGGGTACAATCCCAGACGACACTCGTTAACCTTGGGAACTATCCCGGACGAGCCCCCAATTTTGTCACGAACCAGCAACAAAAGAAACACACTGAGCATGATTCAGTGTTAAAAACTATTTTATTAATCACTACTTATGATAATACGTAAAATAAAAGTAAAAATGTTAGTATGTTAGAATTCAAGAATGTTAAACCTCGAACGTTAACCCCAAAACTAAACTCTTCGTGTGTGTGTGTGACAAAGTCCAAAACTCCCAGTTCCGGAATGGTTCTTAAAGTTCAGTTCCGCAAGTCATAAGGTGAAACATGAGCAAGGGCTTCTTCAACAACCACCGTTGTCTGAAGATAAGATGTAGATGTAGAAAAACATAGAGAGAGTACATACGAAATCCAAATGTTCCACGATGGAACCCAAACGACACTTCAGTGTTTACTCGGTAGTGACTTCCTCACCCCGAAAAGCATCCGAACCGTGGTCGTCCACATACAAATACCTGTTTCCTTCTACAGGTCAGCAACAAAGTGAACTCCACCGGATTACTTCCAACTTCCATACATGGATTTCAGTGGCAAACACAGTTATTGTTTCTCATCCATCGATAGAGAAAACAAGCAGGCTGGTGTCTCTCTCCCTTCTCTCTCTCTCTTCTTCTTCTTCTTCTTACTTCTTCAACAACGTCATTACGTCCTTTATCTTCTATTGACGTAAGCACGCCCCACACACACATACACACACACTCTCTATCTTAAAGGGACTTTTACTGAGTCCGTAACAACATAAATACTCTTGATACCTATTACTCCTTTATGGCAAACTGTGATAGATTTTTTACATGTTGAAGATTTTACACAGTCTGACCCACATTAGCAGCCTTTCATCGTTATAACTGAAATTGTTGAATCTATCAGGCTCCTATCAATAACTAAAAATGGCTTCTGAAGAAATTTTTCTGCACCTTTTCCCTCCCTCAATGATCAAAATTTCCAATGTCAAAAATAAATGCTTAAATGTAAAAGACCAATCAAATTTAGATATTTTATAATAAAAGTCATATTTTCCTCTTCTGCACTATCTTTCCTATATCTATTGAAACCTTTGGATTCTATCCAAAGTTTAGAATTGGATTGGGTATTTTTGCCTCAAGCTATAACTCACAGGGCTGAATTTGGGTTCTACAGTCTGACTATGAGCACTTTATTAATGTTCTGAGATTTGTCATGTGTACTGATGACTATATCTTTTGGCACTTTTTGACTAATGTTCTTCAAGTAACTTTGCAAAGCAGGAGGACACAATTTAAAATCTACATTGAAGCAAAATAGATACATCTTTTTAGAGAATGAGGTTGTTTGAGTATATGCATGGGGATGCCACAACAGTATTCCCATTACACTCCTATTGCAGCTTTACTTTCTTCTCTCCCTATTACATATATAAGTTAGTAAGGAATTACAACATTGTGATAGTATTGCTCTTAAAATCGATGCTCTGTCCATATGTCGTCAATCAGCTCAATGCAAGCCCTTATGTAAAATCTAACTGCTGTGCTTAACATCTGCCAGAGTGTATTTCCATGAAATAGTGGACATCTGACAAAAATCAAGGACAAAAGCATTGTATTCACTTCGGGGATGGGTGTTTTTGTGTAACCCTTTTTAGGTTCAATTGCTTAGGTTTAGCACATTGTGCTTGCTGCACTCCTCACCCTCTCCTACTTAAATATAAAGTTGTTTCTGTTGCTGTTCCCCACCATCATCCAGTGGTTATTATACAGCCGTGTTATTTGCATGCTGCTGCATGGTGATTTTGCAATGACAACCACTCACATCCTCCCACCCAGCCCCTCCAACTCTCTCACTCCACCCCACCCACACACAGTTGCTCTTGTTCCATTCACAGCCATCTCAGCAAAGCCAATTGGCAGTGCCGCTTCTCCCCATGGCCGCCAATCAACCTCTCAACAGCTCTGAATTTAATTTTCCCAAGTGAGTCCCCGATCTTTATAATCCCCCAGAGAACCTTCTCTCCTTAATTAATTAATTTCCCCAGAGAGTCCCTGTCTTCAATTAGTTTCCCCAAGAGAACTTCTTGTCATTAATTAATTTGTTGACTGAAGCTTGGATCTTTATTTAATTACATACTTAATATATAAACACTATTTAAATTCATTAACCCTACTACTCTAGTTATTTTTAACATTCTCCCTGGGATACGGATGACCTGACTTACGGAAATCCAACTTTATGCAAATTGTCCCGTGCATTTTTACAACACTTTTCAAGATCGGAACAATAATAAAATGTTTCATGGTATTCATTAATGACTACTTACAATATATATTCCATTAATTTAACTATGGATAGTGTTAGGGTGATTATTCAATGAAATAAAAGAATTATAGCAAGTGCATGTAGAACAATATGATATGGGATACTATAGAAAACGGATGTTTCTGACTTATGGAGAAATCAGCTTAGGGACAGTTCTGAGGAACAGAACTCTTATGTAACTAGGGACTTCTTGTATTTATTTGGTGTAATACTGCTTTACATTTATGAGCTGTAAATTTTCACTTCACTCAGTTTTCCATTTCCTTCCACTCCAGTCTTCCTCAGTGATACTTTTCCAGCTCTCTCCATTTCCTGTCCCCTTCTTACCTTCTGTCCTGACAATTCTTGCTGCTCTTCTGTCATTCTACATCCCATCTACTGAACATGCTACATCCTCTCCCTCATCTCCTATGTTCCAGGAGTGCCACTATTTAGTTTAACTTTCCAGTATGACTCTGATATTCTCTGGTGACCTCTCCAAAATGGCTCCGATATTGTCTGGTTATCTTTCTTTACCCTCTCTCCTTTGGCCAACTCACCATGTTGTATACAATTCTCCTTTGACCTCTACACATGATATAGATTTGTTTTATATCCAGCCAACCCCTATCTCTCTCCACAATCCCCTTCCTGCCTGCATGTTTTTCAGTTGCTATATTCTAGGCCACTACTTTTATATTACACTTTTACTTGAGCCAGATTATCTTCAAGCTTTAAACTTCTTTGCCCTGCAGACTACACAGTCTTTGACCCTTGTGTTCAATGATCCAGAAAATCAAAACAGTGAACTTTAATAAGCATATTAAGTTATGGGAGATGAGGCCAAAAGGTAAAACAGGGAGGGCAATAAGAGGATATATAGATAGAGCAGCTTTTAAAATACAAGACACTTCAAATCTTACGGCTAAAAAATTATGGTCACCTTGGAAACATTCTAATTTGAAACACCAGTTAGATAAAAGGAAAGAGAAAGACAGAGATAAAAATGTAATGAGAAATAATCAATATCTGCATATACTAATTTGATTTATTTGATAGAAAATTATATTAATAATATGAGATCAAATCATTAGACATAATAAGAACTAAATTAGTAATTTTAAAATCTCAATAGGATTATTAATTAAAAAAGCAAAAAAAATTGCAGATGCAAGAAATCTAAAACAAAGATGGAAAATATATATGGATAGATTCAGCAGAATCTGTGAAGAGAGAAGCAAAATTAATGTTTCAGTTCAATGACCTTTCAACAGAACAAGTTATGAAAAATGGGGAATTTGAAATATACATTGGACAGAAGTTTGAGAGATGACTGGAAGAAATGTAGTTTGGAAAGGAGCGGAGAGTATGGGTGGTATGAAAGTGCACCATGATTAGAGGTTGCCTTCCAGTCACTGAAGTGTTATCTTTGTTCTCCTCCACACATGCTGTCTGAACTGCCGAGTGGTTTCAGCATTTGCTGTTTTTACTTCTGAATGACCTGTTACTAGCACCAATCATTTCACATCCTCCAACCTTGCCTCATCATAAGTCTCCAATTGGTTTTATCTCTTCAATTGACAGACAAATGCATCCACACATCTGCGCTGCTATACCAGACCCTCTTGTGTTCCTGGCACGATCAGGATTCCAGAAAAACCCACAGGAGAACGGCAAGAAAACCAGGACCTACTAATTCAGGGAATGTCTGATAAGCCATGTGACGAGACAGTTTTGATAAACCCATCTTATAGTGTCAGTGTGGCAGAGGCAATGAGAGTGAGATTAGGATGAATCAGAATTGGGCTGAACCAGGGAATCTGTTTCCTTTAATTATAACACACT